>NW_026694491.1:12285000-13615914 GCF_021218885.2 Marmota monax | reverse complement strand
AATACAGTTCAATAAACTGGTTTTAGAAGTAATATAGGAAGTCAAATAAGAATGAATTCTTAAAAGTAATATAATTTTAATAAAGAAAAATAATCATCACATCTAATCTCAGCCTTACCTGGGCAAGTGTTTTGATCATTCTGTATCAACCCCAAGGTTTATTCTTCAATAAAGTTTTTAATCCACTGTTCCTTGATTTCCCCTGTCTGCTAATCTCTGGCTCTGAACTCTTGTGAGTTAGAATCATAATGTGTTCATGTTTTTTACTGCTACCCAGCTTATAACAAGGTGCACTTTTTCACTTGTATGTAGTTGTATATTGTATTTGTGTAACATTTGTTTTCTTAAGTAGTTTTTAAAGATTCTTTATATGAGATATGGAATTAATTATCTCAACAAGTTAACTTATATTGGCAATGTAAAGGTCAATAAAATCTTACTTTTGGTTAATAAAATGGTAAATTCCATTTCATTAAAATTAAAATCAATGGCATGTTATTATCTAATGAAAAAGATTCATAGCCCATACAAATCTTAGGATTTAGCAGAAAAGGGAAGAGATTTGTTGAAAACTGAATTCTTGACTCTAACACCATAAAAATGTTCATCAATGTTTCTGAAGAATGTCTTCTCTCAGAATTTTGCGTCATAAAGAGATAACTTCTTAAAATGATATTAAGTTAGCTGCAGAGAGAAATTTTTTCCAATTTCCTATAGTTTATGCAAATCAGCATGAAGTATATATTAAACTACCATTCTGTGGTATACTACCCCTTTCCAATGCCATTGGAAGAAACTCTGTTACTGCTACCTTCATTCTGTAGTTTGAAAGGACAAAGAAATTGAAATGTAAAGGATAAGGTTTGTCCTGAAAAGTTTTTAAGTTGCATTCGGAACCTGAAATTCATGTGGCAGTAAAACAATTCCCGGAACTGCCCATTAGATATGTGTCGAAATCTCCCCTATCTGGTTGTTCTGTAAAAACAACCCACCCTCCCAGAAAGAAACCATGCAGTCCAGCACGTATACACCTCAGGGCTTAAACCAATCAGTTTAAATATATACCTATCTTAGTACTAACCAATCACCCCCACCCGACCTGCTCCCGCCAGTGAATGTGCTAATCATGTTTTAGAGTTGTTGTTTGATATTCCCGCGGCGTGAGGTGATTTGTTATGCTGTATGTGAAGTCCCTGCCCTTTTCAAAGAATGTATATAAGCTCTGCTCAAGCTGTTCTTGGGGCTCTTTGTTCTCTGTTCTTCTGAAGTGAGCTCTGAGCCCCAGCATGCTGGACCCCCAATAAACCCTTTGCTGTTGCATGAGAGGGTCTCTTGGTGGTCTTTTCCTCCGTTGCTCGCCCCGACCTTTTCAAGTTGAAATCTAAGAATCATTTCATCCATCCATTGGGGCTCATCCTTGATGATACCTCTTTTTCACTTTCCCACCTCATGTCATTGATACACTTCTTCCCAAACTTTTCCCATGCACTGCTTTCCACATCTCAGTATATAGTGACACTATCACTTTGTATTTTGTGTATAAAACCTTGCCTTCATTTTCGACTGCTCTCTTTTTCTTATTCCTCACACTCATTCTTTTAGAAAAACTGTTGACTCCCCAGAAGATCTACAGAATCTAGCCCTTGTCCTCAGTCCAGATGAGCATATGAAATAGTCACAAGCTGGTATCTTTGTTTCTATCTCTCTTCATTACGTTTTTTTTATCTCTCCCATAGTGATCATCACCTTCTAACATAAAATATGGTTTACTTTTACAGTTATATTTATTATTCAATGGTATCTCCTCTGCTACAATGTAAACTCTTTTTGGGCAGGGTCTTTGTGTGTGTGTGTGTGTGTGTGTGTGTATTAAAGCGTATATATATATATATATATATATATATATATATATATATATATATATTTTTTTTTTTTTTTAAAGCATTCTTTTTTAAACTTTATTTTAGTTATTTATTTTTATGTGGTGCTGAGGATCAAACCTAGTGCCTCACATGTGCTAGGCAAGCGCTCTACCACTGAGCCACAACCTAACCCCCATTAAAGCATATATTTTATATGTAAATATATGATATATAAATAAATATTATATATACATATATGTATGTGTCTATAAATGTTATATACATGTATTATGTATATGTATATTATGTATGAATACACATACATGTATTAGGCCAAGCATTCATTCACTCCCTAAACATTTATTGAATATTTTCTAATACATCATTTAAATATTTGGATAATGGCCCATATCCTTATATATATATGTGTGTGTGTGTGTGTGTGTGTGTGTGTGTGTGTGTATTATTTGTATAAACTGGTTTTGGGTAGAATAGTTGTAAATATATTTGTTTTTTTAAATCTATTTTTAATGAAAGAATCAGGACTTAATTTATATCTAAAGTACCTTAGATTTTACATCAATACTTTGAAGACCACAGAATATTAATGCCTCAATCAGACTACAGGAGAATAATACAGAGATGGACTTCTGTCACTATGGATAGATGTACAAAGAAATAGCATGTTGCTTGTGTTATTTAATAGGAAAATGGTTGAACTAAAATGTTCCTTCAAAAACATTTCTTTCATATACACCATGTTTAAGTAATTGTACATAGTTTTATATGCAAGTTTGTGTGCACATAAAAATGAGTGACATATAAGCCTTGCTCTTAAAGAACTAACAAATAGTAAAAATTTATTTAGTACAAAAATAATATTTAAATCGTAATGTGATTTTTACCATTTCAGGAGCCCATACATAAAAGTATATACACTTAAAGAAAAAAGAAAAATATGAAGCTTTGTGTTTTTATTTCTTCATTGTGCAATTGAAATAAAAAATGAAAATAAATTTTTTAAATTGGAAAAGTTTCCTTTCCATTTTTGAGACAAAATATTTGTAATCATTCATTAAAATTTTATATAGCAATTGAAGACATTTTGGAAGCAATATCTTTTAAAAATTTTAGAACGATTACACTTTGAAATGTAGGATGGTTAAATTTTTATAACAAGAAGGATTACAAGATCTTTGTTTTATAGAACGTTATAATGGGGCTATTTCAGCAAAACATCCAAGTCAGAAGCTAATTAAATAGATATCAAAGGGGCCACCCATATGCAAAGAATCTTATATACTCTAGGAATTAAGTTAAATTATGCTTATTATTAAATATAAGAATAATTAGCCTATCCCTGACTTCTAGAATGAAGAAAATAAATTGATGTTACATGAAGCAATGATCTCATACACATTTACATTTAATGTTGAAAAACAGCAAAAGAATATTGGCATTTTTGAAAGATAGTCTAATTTCTTAAATTCAAAGTTTGTAGTTTATCCATTTAGTGACTTTTGGATATAAATTCCATTTATTTGTCTCTTAACACATCTATTTCTGAAAGAAAAAAAGACCAGATATTCCTAAGATTTTATTTGTCTTGACAATGGCAAATTTTTTATATGCCTTAATCAAAAATATTTATAAATTTATTTGGGTTCCTTTTCCCACCATTTCCATAGAATATAATCCACTTCCCAAATATTTACTCTTCCTTTATTCTTCTCATTTTATATTCATCCTCCTTCACAGATGTCTCTGACGTTACTACCCATATTACTTCCTTCTGTTTTTTAAAAAATTAGTTTTTATTCTGCTACATATGAATACATTTATAGGCTTTTAGATTTGGAAGGATACAATATCTTATCTTTGTACCTGAATCATTTATAAAAGTCCAGTGTTGTGCTAGTAAGCTAGCTCTCAAAGGATCACACAATCCTGATTTGTAGTGTTTAACCAATATCTCTAGTGTAAATATACCTGCAGTTTGCTGATTTCAAAGTACCAAAACAGCCGCCAATATTTCTGAATTTTTAACAATCAGTTTCTATAAGCCAGTAGGAACTTACTCAAACACATGCTGCAGGAATCCAGCTTATCTCCATTTGAAAAATCTTCATCAACTTGAGATTATTTCATACATACCCATTTATTAATGAAGAGTTTAAATTGTAAAAATGATCTCCCTTTTACAGACCCAATACCCTCCCCCCGACACACACACAATATAAAAGATAGAAACTTCTTTCCCTTAGTTTGAGCACATTTTTTTTACAACTATTTCTCACATCCTATCATTTTGACAGTCCTACACAACGGATTCTATTCCTGGGGGTATATAATAATTAACAGTCAATGGCAGCCAGAAATTAACACCTAGCTCCAGATGTTGTCTGGGCAGAGAAAAGTGCCAGAGAATTATTACTTTACTTGTCTTGGCCACTATAATTTTGCTAATGCAGTTTGAGGATTCATTAGATATTTTTTGGCTGCCACATCACACAGTTGGCTTGTATGGAATTGTAAAGCCAAACTTAACCATCCAGGCTTTCCCCCTCACCCCTTAAAATGTAGCTAAGCTTGTTTTCCATCATCCTGTAGCTGTCCAACTAATTTCTGAAACTAGGTGTAGGAATTGACTTTAATACCTTATGCATTTCATCCTATTAATTAAACACTCTATTTGAAGTCATAATCAACCCCTTTCATCTTTACGTTTGTGATATTTTCAGATATAAAAGTATACCTTCAGTATCTCTTCTGTTTTTAATCCAAAGGAAAAAATAATCTAAACTGGTTAGGATAATAAGAATTATTGGAGAGCCTTTCTATGAGAAGTAGCAGCTTATGGAAAAGGCCTGAGATTTAGATCTTTTCATTTTTTTTCACGAACTATTCTCTCTTCTCAGCAGGCATCCATCATTATGAAATGATGAAATGTAGCTCAGAAAACACTTTTTTTTTGTTACACCATCTGCATGGACTCAACTCCAAATGTTCCTTTGTCTCCAAAGTGCATTTTTCAATCAAAGCAAGAGATGATAACACCACCTGCACAATCCAACTTTCCTGCCTTGAATCGTTCAGACTTCAATCTAAGACTTCAAAGTAACTAGAGATATAATTCAGGATACTTCCTGAGTATCACTCATTTTCTCATGAGTCAGCAAAAGAAGGAAGCAGCTTAAGCTTTTTATAGGTTTTGGCAGATCCCTCTTTATCTCTGATAAGAATTTCTTGGAAGACAGAAGCCTTCCCAGTTAGCTATGGGGAATGTTTATATAAGTAACTCTATATACTTCAAGAGAAAACCACTGGTACCTACTATGTCTTTTTCTTACAGAGACAGTGCTGCTTTCTTTGTACCTATTTGCACTATTTATTTTGCACAAGTTAATGTAACTACATATTCATTTCAAGCTATGTTGTCATATACTTTTGAAGGGGTGTAACCTTATCTTCTTCACTCATTTAAAAATCAAAATCTGTTATAAATATTTTATGTCTCTCAAAGAAATGAAATTGCTTAAATAGTTTTTGTTCACCTGTTTACATATGTATCTTACATGAGAATTTTCTTAATGGGTTAAGTGATATGGTAATGTTATTATATGATTTATTAAAATCTCCCTGAAATATAAATGTTTCTTTTTTAAAAATAAAACAAAAAGTTTTCTCCATCTTTCCCAAATGAACTAGATCATAGAAAACTACTTCAATTTTAGTTTTCATATCCTAATTCATATTTTAACAATCCCACACCCCTTCTCCAATGTAACTCTTGCTTCCTAGCTTTATTGCACCTACTTGTGCTTCTTTTTAAAAATAATCTATCCATCTCTCTCTGATGTCAAACTCCTGCTCCAAACAAAACTCTTCTAGAACATCTTCTTAACTGATCATGCACATTCTTAATCCATTTTTTCTCAGTATTCTCTCAAGCATAAAGATGCTCAGGATGAAATTAAACTTATTAGTATGTTGTTGATAGCTCAGTGCTCATTATTGTCTTTGCATTATACCTTTCTACTTCTATAGCAAAGTCACCAAGCAAAGACTGTGCCAATCTCCTATAACTCTTTCCTTCCGGGGGCTGTAACCTAAAGCAAACTCCTTACAGAGGCATATGATGCATTCAACAACTCTCCATTTTTCAGGGCTCAACAATTAACATGCAGCTTCTGACACTCAAGGCTCCTGAGATGTTCCTTAAAATTTCCAGAAGCTGCTGAGGAGTTATGCCATACTTAGTATGGGAATGCCTAACAATTCTACCATTTTGGGAGAAAATTTTTTTCTTCTTCTAAACATAAGGCTTAGTTTTAGGAGCAGGTTCTCCATGAAGTCCCTCCTATACCACTGTTGACTTGGTATTTCCTAATACATCCACGTCATGCATGCCTTAAGTTCCTCCCAGAATTTCATTTATCCTATCTCTGCCCTTTGGTTGTATTAAGAGTTTTACTAAAGTATAACTGATACATCAACAAACAAAAAAACGAAAAAACCCTGCACATGTTTAATGTATATACTTTTATGAGTTTGGATATACATACATCATGATCAAGATCAAGGTATTAAAAAGATTCATCATCTCCAAAACTTTCATGTGTCCCCTTCTGTTTGTTTGTTGTGGTGGGAACATTTAACATAATATGTACCTTCTTAACAAAAATTTTAGTGTATATAATACTGTGTTGTTAACTACAAGCACTATGTTGCATATTGGATCTGTAGAACTTACGCACCTCATGAAACTAACAAAACTTTAAACTCTGATCAACAGGTACCATTTCTTCTTGTCCCAGCCCAACAACCACTGTTCTGTTCTCTGTTTTCTATGTTCTCTATTTCATATAAAAATAAAGAGGAATCACCCAGGCATAGTTGTGCGCCCCTATATTCCCAGCAACTTGAAGGGGATAAGGCAGGAAGATTGTAAGTTCAAGAACAGCTTTAATAACTTAGACTTATATCAAAATAAATGGATGTATAGACAGATAAATATAAATAAATAAACAAACAAATAAATAAATAAATGACTGGGGGTGTAATTGAGCAGTAAAATACCCCTGCATTCAGTTTTCAGTATCAAATAAATAAATAATTAGGTATTCATACTTATTCATGACTGTTGTGGATACTTCATGTAAATGTAATGTGGAATTTATTCTTCTGTGACTCTCATTTCCCTTATCATAATGCTTTTCAGGTTCATCCATGTTCATACAAATGGAAGGATTTCTTCTCATTATGAATGGATAATATTTCATTGTAGATATCATATTTTCTTTATACATTTATTTGTCAATGAACTTTTGCTTTATTTCTATATCTTGGACATTCTGAATAATGCCACAATTAATGTAGGCTGGAATACATCTTTTTGAAATCCTTATTCATATTTTTTCATATAGGTGCCCAGAAATGAGATTGCTGAACCATATGATTGTTTTATTTTTAATTTATTTAGGAAACTCCATACTGTTTCCCATAGTGGCTATATCGGAAACAGACCCCCTTTTAAATTAAAAACAATTTCCTTGTAACTGCTTTTCTGCATCTCGCACTTCCTAACACTAATGGAGGTTGAGGCCCTTCCATGCTGCTTGTAAGGGACATCAAGGAAGTTGGACTGACATGTTGCTGATTAATACTTCCTAGTAAAATTCCCATCTATTTCCTACATTTTATCCACTGAGCCTCCTTCTTCTCGTATAAAATCTTCCCATGATCCTGATTCCTAAAGATGAAAATTTGAGACAGAAAGTTCTCCTCTGTCTTCCTCAAGATCAGCTTGGGATAGACCTATTCTCCTTGCCACTATCTGCCTAGTGTTACTGGAGAGATGAGCAGTGAAGCCATTCCTCACTGCTATATACCTTCTACATTCCATCCCACAGTTTGTGAGGGTTCTGATTTCTCTAAGTCCTCACTTTACACTTCCTGATTCATATTTTTTAAATGACAGTCTTCCTAACAGGTGATATCTCATTGTATCTCACTTGCATTTCTCTAATGACACCATCTGAGCGCTATTTAATGTACTTGATGGACATTTATATGTCTTAAGAAATGTCTCTTCAAGTTCTTTGTCCATTTTTTAACATAGTTATTTGCTTTCTTACTATTAAGTTGTATGAATTTCTTATATACTTTTGATATTAATATCTTATCAGATAAATGCTTTGCAAATATTTTCTCCTGTTCTGTAAACTGCCTTTTTGCTCTTTTGCTTGTATTCTTTACTATGCAGAAGCTTCTGAAGTGTGATATAGACCAACTTTTCCAGTTTTGCTGTTTCGCCCATGCTTTTGTTGTCTTATTCAAAATCACTGCCAAGTTCAACGTCAAGAAACTTTTCAGATCTTTTATCCCAAGAGTTTTATAGTTTCACGCCCTACATGTAAGTTTCAATCTGCTTTGAGCTGATTTTTGTGTATTGAATAAGATAGGAATCTAACTTAATTCTTCAGCTGTGATATCTAATTTTCTTAATATAAGGACTATGTTTTCTGCATTGTGTATGCTTGGGACCCCTGTCAAAAAACAGGTGTTGGCTATGTATGTTTGGGTTTGTTTCTGGGTCTCCAATTTGTTTCATTGTTATATACGTCTACCTTTGGATTTCAGGTAGAGCAGCTCTTCTTTTCTTCCCACAGTAATTAATTTATGTATTTTTCATAATTACCTACTTATTTATTTGGTACTAAATATTGAATGTTTTGCTGCTCAACTATACCCCAGTCATTTATTTATTTATTTATCTATCTATTTATTTTGATACAGAGTTTATCTAAGTTGCTAAGGCTGGTCTTGAATTTGCAATCTTCCTGCTTCATCCTCCCAAGTTGCTGGGAATATTGGGATGCATCACTGTGCCTGGGTGATGGCCTCTTTATTTTTATATGAAAAAAACTAAAATGTACTAACACTCCATACTTATAATGCATCTATGAAATGCACATTTTTAGGAAAAGAATAAATCCCATTACCTAATTATTTTAACAAGCATTTCAATTAATTATTCATAAATGAGAGGTAGGAATATTAAGATTATTATGCTCTACTCCTTATAGGTTTTTAGATCATTATAATGAATTTTTAAATCCCCTTCTCCTCAAAAACTACTCTGAGTTGGGTGGAGTAGTACAGAACTCAGAGGCTGAAGCAGGAGGATTGTGTTTCATTCTTTCCTACTTAATTTGGAGCTTTTTTACAAAAAATACCACCTTCTTCATTTTTCTTAGTACTTACAGCATCTAATACGTTGCCTGATTAATCAGAGTAGGTGAATAAAAACGTCTGTTGAATCGAAATGTATTTGATTAACTTCCATGACAGGATAGATTCCCCTACCCTCTTGGGGATTGAACCAAGGGTTTTTGCTTTACCACTTTACAATTCCAGACTCCCTTTTGGAAAAATTTTGAGACAGGGTCTCCACATGTGGTTGAAGTCTCATCAGATTGCTGAGGCTGACCTCAAACTTGTGAACTTCCTGCCTCAATCTCCCAAGTGTTGGGATTACAAACATGTGCCACTACACCTAACTTAGGATAATTTTTTTTTCCTGAGGGGGAAGTGGATTTGCTTTTGGTTGTTGTTTTTAATTACACAAGATAATGTAATACTCATTTAAATGTGCAAATGATTTAAACTCAGCGATATATACTGCTGTCAACACGAAGAATCATATATAATCACATATATATACATATATATATATATATATATATATATATATATATTGCAGTCAACACAAAGGAATCTTCACAAAGATTCCTCTACTAAAATTCCACCCTCTTGTCAAAAATGGCATGTCTCATTGCTTTCAAGACATATTCACATATAAACCAAGTGATAAGAAAAATCCAGCACCTGCTGCCTTTAGGCAAACTAAAGATTCCTATGTTTAGAAACCTTATATATCTAGATAGTAGAAGTGTAGAATCATTTTGTTTGGCAACATTGTTCCACTTTATCTTATTGATGCTCAGATATTTTTGTAATATAAATCAGTCAATCACATTCATTGGGTTTGTCACACAACCCTTATACCTTCATAACAGATATATCTCTGAATAGATTGTTTTTCCTAGTTCTTTCTTCTGATTGTAAGGCTCCTAAAATATAACTTTAAAAATGGTTCATCATGACTCTCAGAAAATGAGAATGGGATGAAATGTTTTATTCTACTCACTAATGAATGATCAACCTAGTAAGGTATTATAACAAATAAAAAAGAGAATTTGGCAGTCAGGCCTTCAAAAATGCTCAAGTAATTTGTTAATAGATTTGGAAACCCTTATAGTCCATACAGCAATAATTGGTAATATTTGAGGTTATCTTTTCTTCAGATCAGAATTCTCTTTTACCTTTCCTTACTGGGCCATTTTGATCTCATCATTCTCATTTTTTTTAATAATTTATCTTCTACTCTTACAGATATGTAAAGTGATCTAATCTTCAGAAAGTCAGTTAAAGCTCCATTCCCTTATAGATAAACAAAACCCCTGAGAAAACTTTTAAAGGATATCCAGTATTCTTGCAGTTTCCAAGTGTTGGGAAATTTTTTTGTGACAGTGCATCTAATTTGGGAATGTGATCATGATATTTAATCTTTCCCTAGATTAACTAGAGCTAATTGCAGTTTATTAATATTTAATAATAAATCAATATTTTAAGATAATTATTAAAGATAAAAAAGATATTTTAAGATTCTTATTAAAGATAATTAATAATAACTAATAATTTTTAAGGATAATTATTAATGATTATTAGCAATTAATAATTCTTAATAATTATTAATTGGCTACAGTGATTACTTTTTGATGTGTAACATTACTGATTCAAAATGCAATGTCTAAACTGAATCATTAGAGTTATTCAGCTTCTGAAGGGACTCAGAAATGTCTCATTCTGTGACTTTTCTGAGCTCAATATAAATGGCTTCTGTACCTTCCTTTCTCTGTTTTTCTAATCACTAAGGATTCATGGTCTACCTTTAACTTCAGTCCCCATCCTGAGTTAAGTTTCAAGTTATTTTCAGATTCCAGTATCACAAAGTCAGTAAAATTACTTTTTACAGTTCACATCCAGAAGTCCTCTTGGTTCTGGGCTTTTTGTTTGTTTTTGCAAGCCAGGATAAATTTTAGTGCTATCAAATGAATCCAAGAGTGAGAATGAGAGGGGGGATTTATGCCAATTGGGTGCATAGGCTGAAAGTCAGATTAATTCCTTGTAATTGGGATGGTGGTAGGATGGGCCCACTCCCTTAGTTCCACTGTTAGTTGAATATAGATGAATGACAACACTTTTAAAAAGCACTTTGTAAAGCACACCTTTCTGCTTCAAGTCAGAAGGGCATTTGCAGAGAGGTGCATTCCAATCAGCTTGCAGGAGGCTAGCTATGATAATGATAAATTTGTTTTGTAGACTAATCATATCAATGTACGGTGATTTTAAAATGACTAATCATTTTTTTAACCAGGTATATAATATGGTTAGTAGCTCCTTGAAGTTACTTTCAAAGTGAAGTCAAATTACACTGCATTTACACAAGTCAATCGTGCTTTCATGTTTGTTATTTGCCAGTGTTATCAAAACTATATTAAAGGCAGGTAAGATTTGAAGTGAGGAAGCCCATCAAATGGCTACTTCAATAGCATGAATACAATGTGGTGATAGCTTTTAACCACAGACGTTTCTGCAGAATAAGAAATGGGAGATAAATTTGAAAAGCATCATTACCAATATTAATGAATTAGATATGGATGGCAATATTAATGAATTAGATGTGGAAGAAGGCAATGTCTAAACTGAATCAAAGATATCAGGACTTAGCATCTCTATAGACAGCAGCTTCATTAACTGAGGTTTTGGAAGTTAATATTAGGGATGGAAAACAGAAGGCGATGTAAAATTTTCACCAATCTTGTTGACTTTTAAATACGATTAATCATTCTGGAACATAAGTTCAGTGTCTTGAAGATACCCATTTGGGGCTATTGAACTTATAAGCTTTGGTTAAAACCATGTGAATATTTTTGCAAGAGAGTTTATTCCTGGAAAGAAAGTACTAATCATTTAGAAACAGAAGCCTGATGATAGGGCCAAAAAGCAAATTGAAAAGAATGAAACAAGAGCCATGGAAAAACTGGGGAGAAATAGGTTGGTATCTATTGATCATTGGCGAGAGTACTTAGAACTGTTAACTTTGGATATGTATATCCTTGTGTGTGTGTGTATGTGTGTGTGTGTGTGTGTGTGTGTGTGTGTGTAGAGAATGAATACAGACTGCAAGAAACAAAATATATGGATAAACAACATAAACCTGATGGACAAATATCATAAAATATACAGGTCATGATGGGTGTAGAGAAGTTGCTTCACTTGTGAAGGATGAGGAAGGACGACCACTTATTCTAATCCTGGAGTAAGAAAATAAGAGCAAATGTGGATATAATCGTTTTGTACAAAGTAGGAGATATAGCCCTCATAATTCATTTTTTTCTCCTCTGACCATTGCTACATTCACCTCTGGACATTGCTAACACATGAGCTCTTTGGGAGATGCTTAGTTCCAAACCAAGACAATATGTTCAGAGGTTATAAACTTCAAATAAAGAAATACTACATGAGAGCAAACAGTAAGACTTTGTAAATCAAGATGATAATACCACTTTCAGTCCTTATAGTATGTAGGAAAACATATTTTTTCCCTTTGGAAAGATATAAGAAAAGAGTTTTCTCTCAGTAAGGGCAAGTTCTGGGGACATGATGAGTTTTTAAACATCACCAAAGTCATTCAGAAGACATACCTGAAAGCTGTCGTATGGACAGTGAGGGGAAGTATAATTCCATGTAAAACTGAATGTGGGTGTACAATATATAAAAGAAGAAGTTTCCTTAGTGAAATCATTGATTATGGACAAGCCTAAGAATTTGGGTTATAAAGCATAAACCTTAACATCAATTAACATGGCATGGAGCCTCCTGGTTTCTCAGCAACAGAAGCTTACATGGTGACTTCTAAGGCTTTTGGAATCAGTATGAAAGAATTTGTTGTTTTCAGGTCTAGAACATAGTATTTGCTTTCATAAACAGATTTTGGAAACTCTGGCTCCAAACAGTGTTTCCCATTAAACACTCTTACATGACATGATTTTCTTTTTATCCCAGATACTCACTTGTGAGCAAGTCCCAACTTTTGTAATACCCTTACCAGTATTATACCCAGAAATTAATATTGTGAACATTTTGTTCTATTCTAAATGTAGAAGAAGACTAAGATATCTCCAATGAATATGTGATGTAGGGGAATAATGTGTTAGCTCCTTTGACATTGCACTATTGACTTAAATTGAACTCACCCCAAAGTAAAGCCAATACTTTCATTTTTCCATATGTAAATAGCTTAAAATGAATCTCTGCTATGTATAATGTTATATTTGATTATTATGCTATGTATTAATGTTATATTTGATTATTTGTTGTATACTATTGTCAATAGTATTTGCAAATATCATGAATCCATTGTAGTGACTTTCCTCCCAATTTTGTGTTTTAAAAACTTTTGGTAAGTGGAAATTGCCCACATTAATTACAAATGTGACATAGAAACCAAATTTTGTCCATGGCATGATGAGAGACCTCTTTTTAGTTGACATTATGATGTGTCACTATTTGTTCACTTACTAACCATCTAATTGCATCCTCATCTTTTGCACATTTCTATATCATCTGCAAGAGTGCTGTGATAAATGTAGCAAGCACCTCAATTGGTATGATGCATCTCTTTGTTTGAGTTCAATAAACCTGAGCTTCACTTCCTAAAGAATTTGTGCTGGGTTGAAAACACTTTTGATAGCTCCATCTTCTGAAGGCTCTTGTTTCCATATTTAGTGAATCCTCCTCAATACCTCTCACAATCCTAAATTTTTTATTAGGTAGCTTTTTTAAGTATTTTAACTGGAGATTTTAAGTACAAGTTTATTTTAATGTCTATGATTGGAAAGACTATGTTTTAAAAAGCCATAGATTAAACCATCATGTAACTTATAAATGGCCTAAGACAATAAATAATTTTCTGTTATTCAAGACTTAAGTCTTTTTATTCTTCAGAGTACTTACATATATATTTCCTATTTATACTAAAGTCACTTTCGGTTGAATACTACATGCATCAGACATTGGGCAGATCTTGGAAATACAAAAATAAATATGTTAGTACTTATCTTTAAGAAACACAGTCTAATTGCAGAAATAAATATTTAAATAAGACAATCTACGTGGTAAGGGATATAAATAAAGTAACAGAAGATCAGAGAAGATCTCAAGTAGGAAGTATGTTTCAATTGGAATCTAAGTCCAAAGAAATTTGTACTATCCTAAAGCTAATAGTATTTATATAAGGTTTATCTGAAACTCTCTTTAGTAGAAAGGACATTCTTTTTTGAGACAAACAATTGAATAAAGCATTTTATCAAACCACTGACATGAAAATGCCACCCACATCTGTATTCATCAACTAATTCTTTTATAAATATATATATTTTTGTGTACTTGGGCTCAATATAATACACTCAGAAGATTCCTGGGCATAATTCAGAATGCTGATTAACAAACCAGTTCAGTATCTATTTCACATTAACCTGGGGTCTGCTTCTCCACATATTATGTTCAGCATACAGAGGAAAAATAAATAAATCCAATGCTTTGTGGAAGAGAAAGCAGGCCTAGGCTTGTTGACACCTGTCTATGGCTCCTTTCCAAGCACTTAATTTCAAAAGCCACATCTCCATCCTTTTGTAGAGCTGAAAAATAAAAAAAAAAAAAAAACAAATATAGAAAACTTCCTTTGTGGTGAATGAAGCCATGTGTGAAGAGTTTTCATCTACTGTGCACTGCCAATGTGACTAAGTCTAACTATGAAGGGCATTGCCTCATGATTGAATTTGTATGAAAGTGATTAAGACCATAAGCTACACAAAGAAAATGAGAAGCTAAATAATTGCTCCAACACTAATGCTATGTTGTTGCATCTTGCCGAGAATCCTTTGCCATCCATGCAGTCCCATCATGTTTCTTATAATATTCAAACCTGGCTTATTAAGATTTTTTTTTCACTGAAACCTACTCTTTTATTATTCTAAGGATCATGAGGATTGCATAATGAAAACTTATAAATTACTCCCATTTGCAACTCTGTTGCTTACAAGGTAGTTAAAAAAACTATTCAATTTTATTAGTACATTTTAAAAGCCATCTGAAATAATTAAATGTCCATATTTTTATGCTAGAGGCTGTTTTACAATATTCTTTTCAGTTTCTATGGAAAGGTCTTTCATCCACAGAACTACAAAATTAAGAGAACTTCTGCAGCAAAATAAATCCCTTTCATGTTTTAAGTGCTGGACTGATTTACAACTCCCTATTGAGATGAAGGTGCTCAAATTATCCCCCGCCTTCTTTTTTTTTTTTTTTTCAAGTTTGAAATGAACTAAGTAAATTGGCCTTTGGTGTTTTATAACGTCAATGAACTTTAAAGAGCTTTTGCACAAATAGGATTGCCTCCTCAGCAGCCACTAGGGACTAGATCATCATTTCCTTTGTGTTTCTATCCAATTGAAACTCTCTTGCTGATTCAAGTATCAAGGTACCTGGTTCCACAGGTATCTAGGGTACCTTGATACTTGAAGGTATCCCTGACACTGCTCTAAGGAAACCTGCCCAACTGGGTTTTCCTTGAAGATCTTTTCTCTTCCTCCCTGTGAAGAAGGATTATTACCAGGGAGGATTACAATAACCTGGGACATCTGGCCTCTCCATCAAGTAAAAACTTCCCTCCTTTAAAAGAAATCTCTTACAAAGGCTCAAGTCATGTACGTAAAATTTTCACAAGAGATCTCTTAAGCCCCATCGTTTTGCACTGACACTCCTGCCCACCACAACCCACTTCCCACTCAAATCAGAATCTTTCTTTTTCCTCAGATTTCAACAAGGTTTAAGGACAACCACTGCTACTTCACTTCTTCTACAGATAACTTGACCAAAAGTCAAGCTTCCTCATGAAGTAAGATTTTCAAAGCCTGAGACTTCCTTCACCACATAAGGATAGGGCATAACTAATACAAGAATAATATATTTTTTTCCATCTTGAAATATCATTAAGGATCCCAAACATAGCAGGATTGAGCCTGTGTCTCTCAGGAATGAGAGACCTTGAAATAGACCCATGCTGTTTCATGAATAGGTTATTGAATCTTGAGAAGCATTTTCTTATTCAGGGGAAATATTGTTTAGAAGGAACTAAATGGTAGTCTCTTAAAAGGGCTAGCTATTTATAGTCATGTTGTTTTAAAAGCTTCTTTTTATACTAAAGATGATAATAAGCTTGAGAAAAGGTACAAGCCTTTTTAAACAGTTAAATGTAAATTTTTAAAGATAAAGTTTAAGAGATACTGAAAAGTTGCCACTCTGATTTTTTTTCTCAATATATTAAATGTATTTTCCCTTGCTCATTTACTGTATATTTTTATCTTTTTGTTTTGTTTTCATTATACTCTTTGCAATTATTTATTTATATGTTTTCATCTGTCTATTGGTGCCAATAGTCAATAGATTTGTATCTTGGATCTTTGAATAAATATCTGAATTATATTTTATTACAAAAAACTACATTTCAAAACTTGGCAAATTGCTTTATATGTTCTTTATTTGTATGCCAATTGACTTATGGAAACTTCAAAATGTTCTCATTAGTTTTTAACGTAATATAAGTAAAGTTAGTATGGTTTGTTAATGTGTGTAACTGGATACAACATAATTTTTTTGGTTTTTTAATTTATTTTTTGACATGCCATATTTTTATGAATAAAATATTCTTTAATTTAAATATAAACAGAGCTTAAAACCTAACTTGTTGTAGATAATTCCTAAATTATAGTTCTTAACAATTAAACTTTAATTTTTTTTTTTTAATTTAAGAGAAGCTCATGACTATCCCGAAATGGGTGTGTACACTAGTGTATTCTCTAAACCTAAAAGGTGTTTCCTGGTACTGCTGAGGCTGACAGATGTGACAAGAATCATACAACTGAAACTTCAGTATGACACCAGCTAGATCTCACTGCTATTTTTTTTTTGTATTTAGTTTTTCTTCCTAAACACACTGAATCTGCTGATAGTGTTTACATTCAGGCTGTCAGTGTTAATACGTTGTAAGTTTATATGAGTATTTTTATTCCAGGGAAACCAACTAACAAGACAAACTGGATTGTGGTTATTACTAGTAGGAAAACATGGGATGTTTGCTTCAAACTTGTTTTCTTCCCTGTATTAGAGAATATTTTCATACCTGTAAAAATATCATTCATTCTTGAAAATATTTGTTCATCTGGACAATAGCTTTTCCTCATGCTACAATGTGCAATTTATGTTTTATTAAAATAATAAGGGATATTCCTAAAGTAAAACTTATTGGAGGTATACAGTATTTGGAATAAGAATAAAATAGTTTAATTCACTTAGAAATATAGGTGATTACAATTAGGAGATGTCAGGATTATTATTATAAATGGTGGTATTTCATGGACTTTGATTTCTTTGTATGTAGTGTGGCATTATCAGTTCTTCCCCAATATGCCCATTTTTCTATAAAATGCAGTTGAAAACATCAAATATGTACTTTGAAGTTTATACATAGGATAAATAGAGCTACAATATTACTTTTGTCAACCTAATCCATGGAAAATTTAGTATGGAAAAATTCACACCAAAAGAAAATGTTGGTTCCATTTTTTAATTGATTATCTAAATTAATCAAGTGATATGATCATTGCAAGTCTTCAGTTAGTTTTGTAGATAGTGTATAAGATCTTTAAGTTCTGTTTTATCACTTATATTTTAGTTATCAAATTTGTTAGATCTAAATTTGGTTATCAACTCACTTTGTATGTGCTTGTTTTATTCTAAATAATGATATGAAGGTTTCCTAATATAAGTGCTTGTTGACTTATATTGCGGTTAACCTCCAGAAAAACTTCATTATAAATTGAACTCAGCAAGTTGAAGATGCACTTAACACACTGTACCAACTGAACATCATCACTATCAGCACAGCACACTGAGTATCAGTTTATCCTCCTGACTGGGAGCTGTAATTCCCAACTGCTGACCAGCATCACAGCAGAGTAACATGCTGTGTATCACTGGTCCAGGATGATTGTTATTCCTCAGTTTGAAATATGGTTTCTACAGAATGTGTACAGCTTTCGCATAATTGTAAAGTGGAAAATAAATCAAATGATCATAAGTCAAGGAGCATCTATCTTTTCCACACAGACTCAATTGTGTATGTGTGTGTATTTAGGTGTATGTGTTTGTTAGGTCCAAATGTACATAATGTTAATTTTTAAATATTATTCTTCCATTTTATACTCCATAATCATAAATTTTAAGTTCAATTTTTTATTATATTCAGATCATCTATTCATCTACTAACCTAATCATTCCTTGTTCAAATATTTATTGAATACCTTATCTTTTCTATTATATGACAACAAATAAATTATGAGTTGTATTTCTATTCAAATATAAATTTAATTCATTTAAAAAATATATTTGAATGTTAATAATGATTTAAGATCATATGTGGGGCTGGGGATGTGGCTCAAGTGGTAGCGTGCTCGCCTGGCATGCATGCGGCCCGGGTTCGATCCTCAGCACCACATACAAACAAAGATGTTGTATCTGCCGAGAACTAAAAAAATAAAAATATTAAAAAAATTTCTCTCTCTCTCTAAAAAAAAAACATATGTGAGATATATGCTTACAAGTCATACAAATGTATCTTAATATTTTCTCCAAATAAAAATCATTTCTCTACATAATATTTCATTGTAGTGATATATTGTGAATCATTTAACTGATTTTTTAAAATTTATTGGTCATTCACTTTATCTCTAGTTTGTTTTAATTATATGTCAAGATTAACACCTTCAAAATATATGCTTCAGTATATTCTTAAGAGCCTTTCCAAGATCATACTGATAGATGTCGTTATGGATTGGAAATGAAGTTCCCCAAAAACTTGTATATTAAAGGCTTGGTTCCCAATGCAGCAATGTCCAGAGCTGGGGCTTTTGGGACAAGATTGGATCATGAGGGCTCTACCATCATCAATGGATTAATTATTTGAAGGTATTATTGGGAACTTTAGGTCGGACCTGGTTGAAGAAAGCAGGTCAATAGAGGTGTGCGATTGGGGATGATATCTTGTCACTGGCCCCTTCCTGTGTGTGTTCCCCACTCGACAATCACATTAAGTCATTGCATTTTTTCAGAATTTGAAATTTTCATTATTAACATTAAATATTTGATGCAAATAAGCCAATCTTATGCACACTAACCAGTTATTTGGGGAGGTAGGTACCGGGGATTGAACTCAGGGGAACTCAACTTCTGAGCCACATCCCTAGCCCTATTTTGTATTTTATTTAGAAACAGGGTCTCACTGAGTTGTTTAGCACCTCACTTTTGCTGAGACTGCCTTTGAACTTCTGATTCTCTGCCTCAGCCTCCTTGTCACTGGGATTACAGGCGTATGCCACTGCGCCTAGCTGAAGAGTATATTTTGTAAAATATGGCATTGTGTGAAAGCAGAGATCCCAGAAAATTATTGAACTCAGGAAATCTTATTCTTCACAATTTATTAAAAATAAGCGGGGGTTATATTGTTTAACAGGCTATGAAACATGAATTAATACAATTAGCTGAACTTGTGATTGCAATTTGAATTTTACTTAACAGTTCCCAGGATGGTTAAGAATGTAACTCTATTGGATGCTAATTCAATATATTTATTGAAAAAGTAATTCTAGGGAAACTTAAAATGAGTTAATTTCTAGACTCAAATAGAAAGAAGAAAACTTTGTTAAGATGAAAAATTTGTTAAGATGAATCTAAAGAGCCATGTTTTCAAATAAGGCCATAAGAAGGAAATATATAGATAAATGAATATTTTAACATTAGGTGAAAAATTCATATTATGTGGCAACCACTTTATCTGGAACTTTATATGTCTTATATATTTCTTACATTGATATATAATCTTATATAATTTAATATATCATACAATATCTTATACAATTATACCATATCTTATACACTTCTTACAAACTGAGATATACATTAATTATTCATTATAACATTTCATAAATTATCGTAATAGGCTCTTGATTATTATCAGAACATTCTTTTCAGTACCTTGGTACAATACTACATTCTATTTTAGGCATAATCCTTAACTCGTTTTATTTTTTGTTTTCTAGTTTTAGTCAGTGCAGTAGATGAAATCTGTTTGCTGTATATCTTGACAGGTATTTTAGGGCTGTAGGGTATTCTGTACTCAGGGATGTTTCTTCTCCTGGACTCCTAGACTGTAATTTCCAATGCTGTTCTTTTCTAAAAACATGAATGGGTAGGATAAAAACATTCACAATGCCTTTATTCCTACTGCTAAATTAAAATGGCAAGACATCTATAAATCTAATTGTTCTTCTGCTCATGGAAAAAGAACTTCATATTCTGCTGCTTGAATAGTTCTTAACCCAAAGCTGACATTCTTTAGCCTTGGGCATAAGTCAGAGAGGGTTTCCATAGGTGGAAAAAAAGCAGGAAGAGCACCACCAATTGATTGTTACAGCCAAGGATGAGTATTCTGATACTTGTCAAAAACTTCACTCTGGAAGAAATTATGGCTACTGATGAAATCTGGGCACATGTCCTTTTACTTAATCTGAGATATAGAAATTAAATTTCTCCCCAAGATGTCTATGACAATATACATATACTAAGCAAAGGGACTTTAAGCAATGACTTCAGGGAATCTTGCCATAGGGCCCAGAGATATTGGCACACTTTTGAAAAAATAATGTCCTAAAACTGGCTAAATCTGTGTCCAGAAGAAGAAAAGGAAGTTGTAAAAAGAGAGGGGATGGGACTGAGAATTATTTCTTAAGCCCTATTTAGATAATTTTCCCAAAGGATTTCTGTAACATAGAGTCAGATAATCCAAACAATACATTGTTTTGATTCTAGTACAGTCACGTTAAGGAAGCTGGACTATATTCAGAAATAATGGCATTTACATAACAAGTGCATTTAGAGTTGCAAAGAATTTAAAGACAATCTATTTTAGATACTCCATTTAGAAGTGACAACCCTGAATTCCTGAATGAGAGCATGGTCTCCAAAACTGAGATTATTAGAAACTGTGAATGGAAATCACACATACAAACTTCCTGTCTCATGCTAATTTTATTGCAAGAAACAGCATTATTCATACTTTTCTGGACACAAATGAAAAAGATGAGTAAACTAAGAAGGAAATATGAGCAAGATCTGACAGAAGGAAAGTTTAAGAGGAGATAATGATGAGATTTCTCCTTGGACAATAAGAACTATAAGAAATTGGATATAGTCACTGGAAAACTAATCCTCAGAATCAGAGAGGACCATGAGCTACTATGATCTCTAAACAGAACAAGGTGGGGGAATGAAGTAAGGCAGACAGAAGAAAGACCAAAGGGGAAATGGTGAATTGAGTTTTATGTGCTAAAACCATGAGAGCAGAAGGTCTGACAGACAAGGTAATTGAATTTAATAGCTAAATTACCTGACTGCCCTATTGTTATCAGTAATTCATTTACTGACTGATGTGTTAGAAAAATTAGGGACCATAATTGCAATGGCAAGGATGTGCAGATTAAAAAGATGACTCCCACTAAATAGGAACTATTCAACACATAGGAAACTTTATATTAGTGTCTAACATCTATAACATTTTCATCTGGTAAGTTCTAATAGCCACCTAAATTTAGTCATATGAAACAAACATATTATTAGAGCAATTATTTTAAAATCATAATAACTTACTGCTATCATAGCAATATACTTAGGTCTATAATCTTGAAAAATAGTGTGACTTATTTGCATTTTAAAAGTTTATTTTGAAATTGTGAAAAAATGTTATCATAAAGGTAATTTATTTCTAACTTTAATAAAATACAAGGCTTTAAAAGTTGTGGAAAATGATTTCCTACCCAAATTTTATTTCAACAATGACAATGAATTTTAAAAAAGCAAAATAATTCAACTTTATGATTTTAGTACTATAGCTAACATTTTTTTAAGTTTTTTTAATTAGTTGCTCCAGACAATACAATGATCTTGACATATCATACATTTGATTCAAATAGGTATGAATTCTCATTTTTCCACATGTAAAAATTGCAGGATCACATTGGTTATACATCCATGCTGGGGCTATAGCTCAGTTGGTAGAGTGCTTGCCTCACATGCACAAGGCCCTGGGTTCAATCCCTGGCACCACCAAAAAAAAATTAAAATATAGCTAACATTTTTAAAAACAGAATTTAGTAAAGGTCACAGTAGGTCCAATACTGCTTTGCTGTCATCACTTGTACTTCAGAGGATAAACAGAAGTCTATGTTCCTTGAGAAAGAGAATCCTTTTACCCTGTGGAAACAGTAAACTGTTTATGTTTAAAGAAAAGAAACTCACCCAAACTAAGTGACTTAGAGTTCTTTTGAGAATTGTTCCCCTTAGGCAATGAAAATAATGATCTTTCTTAATTCAAGCATGTCTTAAAATCTTCATGTAGAATGCTGTAATCTAATTAAGAAACACTTGCCATAATAGATTATATGGTTTTTATTACATGTATCATTCCCATAGGTGAAATGTAGGCAAGCCACCAAAAACATAGCATAACAAACCCCTAAACCAGAATAACTACAGTGAAAAGTTGTATGTGTCCTATGAGGCGAGTGGTGTTTTACTAGTATTTGTCTATATCCTGTGTTATTGTCTGCAATGATTTCAGTGTTTGACCCCTCTATAACTCATGTTGAAATTTGTCATTTTAAGAAGGGGGAAATTTAAGAGGTAATTAGGCCATGATAGTTCCATACCCATGGGTGGGTTTAATGCCTTTAAAAGGGGGCTTTTGAGAGTGGGGTCTCCCTGTCACCCCTCCACTTCTAGCTATCTAATGGCTGTGCAAGAAAGCTCTTGCGAGATGCCATCACCTTTATATTGAACATTTTGCACTCCAGAACTCAGCCAGTGAATTTCTGTTCTTTATAAATGACCCAGTCTGTGGTATTCTGCTACAGCAGCACAAAATGGACTGTGACACTACCTTAGTTCAGGCTGCTGTAACAGAACACCACAGACTGGGTCATTTATAAACCATAGGATTTAATATTCACAGTTCTGGAGTCTGGGGAGCCCCAGATTGGTTCCCAGAAGATTTGGCATCTGGTAAAGACCCAGTCCCCACCGGTAACACCTTCTTACTGCATTCTCACATGGCATCAGGAACAAGTAGACTCTTTCATGGGGAACCAATTCTGTTCATGAATGGCCTCCCAAAGCCCTCTCCTTCCCAAAACCACTGTACTGGGGTTTAAGTTTCAAAATATGAATTTTGAGGGAAGGGAACAACATTTAGACCATAGTAATTATCTTTATAGATACTGGCAATAAATGGACATTAACATTTTTTTTTTTTTTTTTTTGCTTTTGAACCTTGTGGAGTCCTGGTGGCAGCATATAAGTTATGTGTGGGCAATAGAAAAAGGAGAAAATGAAGACATTATTATTTAGATCTATAGATGCCTCAAACCCTTTAAATTGCTTAAAATTTCTAGAAATAGGTTTAGGCTTAATAGGACTTTAGATGTTGAACCACGGGGTCCTAAGATGAAGGTCTACAGTTACTGACCTATAACAAGTGAGTTCAGAACTCACTGAGGAGTGGTTTTACTCCCTTTGAAAATCAATACTTTACTGATCTTATTTTCTCTCACTTTAAAGATAGTTCCAGGCAGTGCTCTGTTGTCAGCTACCTCCTAACAGTACCAAGCTGGATTACTTGTCTATTATTTCAACATTCTATATGTGGATTTACTTTCTTGATGACACTATTTCCTGTCACCAAGGAATCTTAGTCACAGCCAGCAGACCATACCTCTCATCTCCTCCCCTCTTCACGTATACTTTGATCAGGAAAATAAACTGTGTTTTGTTACTTATTATCTACAATAAGGAGTCCATCATGAAAGCTACAGAATATTTAGTACCCACATCTCACGTACTCTAGTTTGCTTTAGTTTTTTTTTCATAAGAATTAATTCTATATTATTTTTTAGATTAGTGATTAACCACATGGAAATTTTCAATAAGATTTGTGGAAGTGGAAAAATTATGTGTTTCCAGAAATACCATAATGTAGTTCAGTTTCAGCAGTTCCACAAGGGAAGCCCAACATTTTCTGGTAGCTGATTTTAAGCATTTTTCCATAGCACCTTGCCAAGTTCCTTGTAGTCTATCATCTTTCTTTTATTGACATCATAGAATCATCTTGCTTTCCTCTCTGACTCCCAACTACTTCCTTTATCCCAGAGTTGCCTCCTCATGCAGGACTTTGGAATTAGTTTGTGAACAAAATGAAAGCCTAACTAGGAGTTTATTTTTGGAAAAAAAAAATTAGCTGAGTCACAGCCAGTCATAGCTGTCAAACTTTGGCCAGTCACAGACTGCCAACTGATTAGACTACATCCAAATCAGGCAAACATGGACCTGAAACAAGCAAGTTATTTCTGTGTGGCACATTTCCCTTCTGTCTGTCAGTACTCCCTGCCCATACTGTTCTGAGAGCTCTCTGAATTGTTACTGGTTCTGAGTGTTACCTGTTGTCTAAATTGTTTTTACTCTAATAAATGAATAAATTTAACTTATCTGAAGTTTTCCCTAAAACTGAACCCAGAAGAAAACTAAAATACCTTATTACTGCAAGAAATGCACTAAAAAAAAAAACTGAAGGAATTTGAATATGAAGTTACATAAATTAAGAACATTAGTATGTAATAATGATTCCAATGTCCTTGTATAACTGCAATACTTAGTGCACATACTTCTCTACATTTTTGTGAGATTTTTAAATCAAAGAAAGTCCCTGTTGGACTTTTACACTTTTACTTTGAAAGGCAGGGTTTACTAACTGCACCTTGCTGCTATCCCCTATGTCAACAGCTACCACCTGCCAACCACTTTTTAACTGCTAACTACTTGCTTTCACCAATCACTTTCTACCACAAGTCACCACAATCCTCTGTCACTTGACGGATGGTTTTTTTCAGATCAATCCATCTTAGCAGACTAAAGATAAAAATTCATGCATATAAATTAAAAAGTCTCCTGGCTGCAAGAGAAAAATTGATTCCCTGAAGAAATAAAGATTCCGAGACAATCATTTCTCACAATCTATCTTGCCAGAAAAGAATGTATTTGTGATTTTTTCTTTTTCTAGCTCTTAGTCCTTTTATGTTAGGGGCAAATGAATGCTCCCCAGATAAAAAGTGTGGGGGTGGGGCAATATGTACTTCTTGGTGTAGCTGAGATTAAAATAGTATTTTGCTTCTTGAAGTCCCACCTATTTTTATACATTCAGGAAGACTGTACACCATTATTTTCTTTAGAGAAGCTAATGAAACAACAGAAGTATGTATCAATTCTGTAGTGGATACAAATCTAAGAGGAAACACATTGTAAGACTTTTTTTTTTTTTAAATCTAGTTCGAAATACATCGGTTTGTATCTTCTCCTTTCATAAGTATTTTTTTTCCTTTCTTTTGAAGCCTATAGACTTCTTCTTGACCATTGTGATGATATCCCATCAAATTTGTCTTCATAGCTTTTTCTTGGCACTCCTCTAACATGTCTCCTGTATCTCTCCTCAAAATAAAGATCAGCCAACAATTTTATTAAAACATAATTAAAAATGCTTCCATTTGCTTTGATAAGCTTCATATATTTTTTTTCAGAAAAGAAGATAAAAAAAATTTTTCCCTGTTTTTAATAAAGAAAAGAAAGCCTAAGGGGACACTATTTTAAAAGTTTAAGTTATATGCAGATGATTTGGAGAATCTTTCAAGCTTATTGTGCTTTTCCTGACCCCTGCTCTGAGTTATAAGCTGAATATTTTTGTGTGGGGCTGGATTTTTGCCATTGATGTGGCATCCCATGAACTGAAATAATAAAGTCATTCACAGAATATTTACTTTGTTGCATCCAGACCTGCCTCAGGGACAATCATGACTTATGATCAGAGAGTAAAAAATTATTTCCTAAAAAAAAACAATAGAAGGCTATCAGAGGGAATACATTTTCTCTGATGTATAAAAAGCCACCAGTTACATTTTTGTTCAGAAATTGGTTTGTTTTAATGAAATATTTAGAATGTAGAGTAACAGAGAGTACGACAAAAATACATAAAAGTGAAAGGCTTAGGATAAAACATCTTTATGTGTCATTTTGCAAGCAGAATTGTAAAACATTGCTATCCTCAGGACTCACATTTTAAATGGACAATTACCACTACCACTTCAAGTGAGCATCTACCCCAGTTTTCCTTTTGGTGGAATTCACGAAAACTAAACAAATTGCTTGAGTAAAAAGTCAAGGAAAACATGTTCTATTATCTCTCCCTATAATTAGTTGTGATGAATCATATATTTTCCTCCAAAAAAGTTGTTCTCAGAGGCTTTCAATATATAGATAATGACATGTGAAGAGGTTTATCCTTAGTCTAACTCTATTATATATTCTGTATACCTGTATATAATATATATTATATACAAATGTGTCACTTAAACTTAGTTTAACCCAGTTACTCACAGATCACAAACAATTTTGTCAGGTCTGTGATTCTATGTTAGTTGAGCAGCTAGTGCCTTTATTAGTTATTTCAAATAGATAAACACTCATTTTGTTCTGAATAAATTAATCTTTTAAAAAGACCAAATAAAGAAAATGTTGAATTGGACTTATCCTGTAACCCAGTAATTCTACTTTTAGAATTTTACCAAGGAAAATTCTGAGAGACACTAACAGAATTTTCACAACAATCTCATAAAAATATTGTTGGTAATCATATTTGAACAATAAAAAAACTGGCATAAAATACCTAGACAGTGAAATAATATGAAGCCATTAACATTATGTAATCACATTTTATGGCATAGAAAATGAAGAAAATATATTTTCAATAAAAACACTACATTTATTACAATGCAGATAAAACAAGATCCCATTTTTAAATAAATGAATCAAAAATAATATATACTATCAAAAGTGTTTGCAGGGACAGAATAAAAGGTTGATTTCAATTGTATTTTCTTCTTTTAAAAAAGATTTATTCCCTTTCCTATTGTGCATTTATATTACCTATGTAATAATTATTATTAATAACAAAGTATTTTTGTAACTCTGCTCACTATATAATTAATCTAACAGCTTTAAAGAAATCAAAGCAATCAAATTATTTATGATCAGTGAGAGGCTTTTATTAGCCACACTGCCAGGATTACTCTTCATCTCTCAGAGGAACATGCAGGAAGTTCACATTCACATTGGTCTCATAGACTTCGCTAATTGCCAATTTGGAATTCAGAATATATATCACCTAAACAAGCAATGGTAGCCACATTTGAGGATTGTCCATTGATTCATCAAGTCTTACTGTATTTCCAAAACTAATATAGGCATCAAGGAATCATTAGAGACAAAACAGATAAAAATCCATCCCTCAAGTGGCTCCCATCCAACCTCTACATATTGTCCACCACATCAGGAAAGTGTTACAAAGACAGCGATATGAAACCTGTTGAATTAACTGAAATCCTAGACATTTTTTATAAGCCAATGAAAACCAAGGATTGCCAGCCACACTAAAAAAAGGGCAAGGAAAGGAGTCTCCCCTGAGCCCACAGATCTCTCTGAAGATGACACGAAGGACAGCTAGATCTTGAAATTATAGTCTCAAAAACTGTGAAATAGTAAATTTCTCTTGTTTGAAGTCATTTGGTTTATCACAATTTGTAGCAGTAGAATTAGAAATTAATATAGTGGTATTTAAGAAAATATGAAAGCTCTCTTCTTCCAGTTTCCCTCTTAAATACATGAGAGAATGTTTTAACCTCACAGGTTTTGCTCATACTCCAGAAACCTTCCTGCCCTGCAACTTCAGGTTTCAGAAGAGCTCAGCTTCTGTTTGCCTATGATCCTTTCAACTGAATAAGGGGTTAAGGCAGATGATTAACCCCCCAAACATACTATCATCACCAATCCCACCTTTGTTCAATTTCTCTATGATTATGCTGAAGTTGCACAGGAACCATATGAGGAAGCAAGGGAGGAATATCTTGTCCCTTTTCCTAAAGGTAATTTCTCCTTTTCTGACAGAGAGTAGAGGTGGGAGCCGAAATGATTCTAAATGATTTCTAAGGAGAACAGTTTGGCCCTGGGGATGTACCATGTCAAAAAAAGAAATTACGGAAATAAAAATTAAGTGGAAACATTTTCTTTAACTAAGGAATGTTCACTTTAAGGAGGTAGTATGACTATGGGATGATGAAGGAATAGAACATTTATTTGATTTTCATGAACCAGAGAATATCACATATATCCCTTGCCATTGACTGTATGCGTGTTCACTCCTTAAGAGAGGGTTAAAGGAAATCTGTAAGGAGGGGTTCACACATACCAATACCAGTAAATCAGGTTTACAAGCACTGGAGATTATACAAAGTACTTTGTAATAACAGGGTGAGTTAACCTGGAGATGTGCAATTACTTCTTTCAGCACCTTTGCCCCAACTCCATGGGTTTTATAATCTTCCCAGGAGATTTTTTAGTACTCTTAGTAAGGGCTATTTTATTTAGTAATTGCTTTAACTAATTTTATTTAAAAAGTTGAACAATGATAACAACATGAGCAATAGTACTAGTATAATAATACTAGAATAATAACATTAATAAATAATAACAATGGTCAGTGAACTCCTTTGGCAACATCTGCAATAAATATTTCTCCCATCTAACTTCCACTTGTCCTCTCAATCTTGAGGCAGACATAATCTCTATCAGGAATTTCTATTGTCTGACCATCCCCAATGTAAAGGTAAAAGATAGTCATTGGGCCTTTTGTGTCACCCGTACTTCTCCCAAAATAGCAGTTCTGTTTATCTGTTTTGCCCCTTCCTCCAGCATTGTAAACATCAGTTTATTCAACTGCTTACCAACTGTGGAGAATATAAACTCTTTGTTAGCATTTCCTTCCTTCCCTCCCTTCCCTTTTTCCTTTCTCCCTCTTCTCTTCCTTCTCTCCTTCCCTCTTCTCTGCAGCATATAAATACAAATATGAATCAACGAACCATAACATTCAATGGATACCCACTGAACACACAGTGTCCCACTAAGTGGTCCCTTTTCTAGCAGAGTGATGGGTACCTGCAGCACAGTGATGAAAGCACAGAGAATGTCCTTTGCCTTCACAGGGCTAATGTTGAAGGTGAGGGAGCAATCAGAAATATACAGAGATAAGCGAGGTCCTTTAAGATGGTAACTACAATTATGAATGCAAGAACAGAGCAAGGTTATAGAAAGTAACTGAGGGGACGAGCTCAGGAAGGCTTCTCAGTGAGATTTGTGCCCCAATGATTCAGCTACTTCTCCAGTAATTATTTTCAATAACGGAATGAAAGTAGATGCTTACTTCTTCCGATTGACGTGAAGAATTTATTTAATTTAGGGATCGAAGAATAGATAACCATAGAGGTCTTAAAGAATTCTTATCTTTTGCAAAAGTATCTGGCTGAGGGGTGGATGGGGGCTAACAGGTTCAGATACCCTCGCAGGCCTTGGTCAGTGCCCACCTGGAGGAAAAAGCAGACATTTTTGTTTCCTGTCCAAAGAAATCAGTCTTCCCTAATTATTTCCTGCAGGAAGAGGTGGGTGGGTCAGGAGCTTTTAATAAGTATGTCTTTGGGGAGGAAACCTTTCAAATTTCACTAAATTCATAAGAAAAACAAAGCAAACAAAACGTAAGTTGTATCTGTTGCCCGGAAACCCCTATAATTTTAAACATTAGCAAGTCAGAAAAAAGCCCAAAATTACTTAGGGTTTAATTAACATAAAAATAATAGTTCATAATTATTATCTGACTTTTACTGTATTTGTCATTTGCTGGAATCAAAAGTGACTCTCTTTTGGTAGGAAATGAATAATTTTGCTTCTTTTAAGATAAGCAAAAAGGAAGATATTTCAGGTTTCCAAGGAAGCTAGATGCTAGTCAAGAAGGACCCTTTATTTTCTTCTCAAAATGATATCATACAACTTTTAGCATCTATGCAATGTATACTGACTTTGACAGATCTTTACATTTATAAGCCTATCTGGACCCCTTCCCTTAGGCATACTTAGAGTATTAACAGAATTTACTTATTTTTTGCAGTTGAAAATTAATTTCAAAAAGGCTACTGCTTTTATAGCTTCTCTTTGCACAAAAATTACTAAATGTAGAAACATTTATTATTGTTCCATTACTCACTTAAGATGGGTTTGGATAGAAGGTCATGCTCCTATTTAGTAGCAACTTTAAGAAGCACCAAGCTGGCACAATATTTTTATAAAGTTTTCTCATTTGAACTATTTTAATATGTATTCCATTTGTTGTATTAATGTGATATTTATCTTTCTAGGAAAAAATCAAAACATATCATATATGAAATATATTGATCTTTGTCATTATTATTATTACTTTTTTGGTACAGGGGATTGAACCCAGGGGCTTTAACACCACCAATCTACATCCTTCGCCATTTTTAAATTTTATTTTGAGACAGGATCTCATGAAGTTGCTCAGGCTGGCCTCAAACTTGTGATCCTCCTCCCTCAGCCTCTGGAGCGGCTGAGGTTACAAGTATGCACCACTATGCTTGGCTTGAAATATATTGATTATTTTTAAAACTCACAATTTCATGTTTACATTTCCTATAAGGGAGAGAGAATTGTTAAGTCAATAGGATGAGAACTATAAAAAAGAAGTTGACTAAGATTTCTTGAAAGCATATAATCATCAAAAAAAATTACTAATTACCCTATAACTTCTTATTTGAACACATACATGCATGTACACAAACATACACAAAAGCAAACCAGAACAAAACAGATTTATTTTACATACAAAATCAATGTAGCATATAAACTGACAAACATGAAAATAAAACCAATAATTCCAACTATATCTTGACTGTATGTACAAAAAGTAAATCTCTAGTATGATTTGTAGCCAATAAGGAAGATGCTATCTTATCTAGGTATTGGTTTTATTAACAAAAAGATATCAGTTTTAGCAAAACTGACTTTCTTGGACAAATCTTTTAATAATTAAAAGTACCATTTTATTCGGTATATTTGTGTTTTGGTTGTTGTCTTGCCACAAAACCTTTTCAAGATTTTTTTGTATCAGTAGTATTTCCAGAAATACAGAGGATATATTTACATATACAAAAAGTCAAGCTGATAATAATACACTTCAATTTATCTTTTCACTATTGGAAGATTTCATTAAAATATATTTATGTCAGTGCTTATGCTTCATTAGAAACTGCTGTTTTAGTGCCTTATAAATTTTTCTCCCTTGTATTTCTATTCTACTAGTAGCGATTCAATCTTTTTGAAAATAAACATCCAAACATATAACCAGAACCTGTGGGTTTTTTTTTTAACTAGGAGGTTAATAGTCAAGGTTATAACATGAAAATGCTTTTAAAGTTATGAAATTGAAAGTTTATTTATACTTTGGAAATGAATTCACTAACATAACCACAAAATTACAATGTTTAAAGAACTTTATCTGCTCAGTTTCAGAAAAACTGAACTTAATCACAAAGCATATAATTTTATTCTATGACAGTTTCATAAAAAAGCAAATTTTGTATTTCTGCGCTATCCTGAAGCTCATCAGCTGCTTGATGACTTGGCATGGTCATTCACTGAGATTCACTTCATAAGAAGATTATTGACCTGGTTTCAGGAAATGGTAACTTACTTACATTGTTTCACTTCCTTTGCCCTCGAAGGCAGGGGATTCATCATAGAAACTAGTGTAAATTAAAATCATTACACCTTCACTTGACTTGTGTCACCAAATACTTTCTACTCTCTGAGTTCTCACAGGAAGAATTCTTCTGAGTGATGAATAAAACTTTTATTTGCCTTTCCCATAACTCACTTCCAAACATCCCTCTAATTATCTTGTTTCCTTCTAGTAAAAAAAAAAAACCCTGTCTGTAATTAGTATTAATAATTTTATTTTGGAAAGAATTGTTTATCCTTGTGTATATGACAGTGTATTACTATCATGTACTGTTTTCTTTGTATAATATAACATGCTGTAATATTGTGAGTGTATGTAAATGTGTTCTTGAACATGTCACAACAAAAACACTGAGCTACGGTTTCTTATGTATTCATCACTGGATATGGTAATCAAGGTGCTCTAGAGTTTTATGTATTTATTTTTGAAGCTCTGCTTTTCTAGATATCTTATTTCAAGAACTTGTGAAAAAAGAAATTGTGCTTTTATCTTAAAGAAATGAATTACAGCTTAACTTGGCAACATATGCATTAGATCAAAATGGAATGATTTTTTTTTTTTTTTTTTTTTTTGCTGAACTGAATTGTTTGTGGGATTTTGAATTTGTGAAAGCAATACAGTTTGATGCATGTGCAGTGTCTGGAATTCCCAACAAGTCAGTGTGACACCCATTCACATAGGACAGCCAGGTAGGAGGAAGTTGGTTTCACACATAGGGACAGTCCATTTCAGGGACTCCTGGAGACACATTTCTTCCACACAAAGCATGTATCAATACATTAAAGCCAAATAAACGTTTCTTTTCTGGGAGAAATTCCATAAGGATATATAAAATAGTTATTTTGTAATTGTTATCTTTGATGTTGATGGTAACTGTATTGAACAATATTTGTATTAGAAGGCAGGATTAGAAATAGTAGGCTAATTTAAGATAATAATCTTAAATTTACTAAATAAAGGAAATGATCAATTTTAGAACTCAGTAATGTGGATTAATTATTATCATCAATACAACAATAAGATATAGAAATAATTGGTGCCCTTTATTTTATTTATTGATTTACTTTTAAGAGCATTTCAGCTGAGTCCATTTTGACAAAATGATACATGCGAAGAATTTGATTTTGATCCCCATTTCCTCTTTACTTTTTCTCCCCTCCTCCCTCTCCTTATTCTTCCTCTGCTCTACTGATCTTCTGTCCATTCCTTCCTTTATTTTTGATTGGTACTTTTTACATACACATAAATGTGAAATTCTCTGTAATATTTATATATACATAGAACATGATTTAGTTAAACTCATTCCATATTTCCTCCCCTTATCCATCCTTCCTTCCTCCCTCTGGTTCTCCTTCTTCTACTCCACTTATCTTCCCTATATATTTATGTATCTGATTCCCACCCCCAGCCTTCTTTCCTTTATTTTGCTCTAGCTTCCAAGTATGAGAGAAAACATTAAACCCTTGATTTTCTGAGTGTGGCTTATTTCATATAGTGATTTTCTTTATTTCCATCCATTTACTGGCAAATGACATTATTTCATTCTTCTTTATGGCTGAGTAAAACTTCATTGTGTGTGAGTATGTGTGTGTGTGTGTGTGTGTGTGTGTGTGTACATATTACATTTTCTTGATCCATTCATCTATTCATGGGCATCTAGTCTGATCCCATAATTTTGCTGTTGTGTTTGCTGCTATAAACATTGAAGTAGCTGTATTGCTATAGTATGCTGATTTTAGTTCTTTGGGATAAATATCCAGGAATGGATTAGCTAGGTCCTATGATGGTTTCATTCCTTTTTTTTTTTTTTTTAAGTTTTTGAAGTTTTGTAACTTATTTTGTCTCATTACCTTTGCTTTCAACATATTGGTAGGATAACTGAATCTACTTGCCAAATGATTTATAAAACATAAAAATTTTAATAATAGTCTATTTTGTTGTTTTGGCATGAAATTATGAAGGAGTTCAAAGAATTGAATGTGATTATTAAAACCTCTATCATGCCTATAATTTTCACATATAAACAGGGTTTCTTATGTAATTTTTTTATTTATATGACAGCAGAATGCATTATAATTCTTATTACACATATAAAGTACACTTTTTCATATCTCTAGTTGTATACAAAGTATATTGACACCAATTTGTGTCTTCATACCTGTACTTTTTTGGATAGTAATGATCATCACCTTCCACCATCATTAATTACCCCATGCCCTCCCTTCTCCTCCAATCCCTGTGGCCTATCTAGAGTTCATCTATTCTTCCCATGCTCCTGTGTCCTATCCCACTATGAATCCGCCTCCTTATATCAAAGAAGACATTCGGCATTTGTTTCTTTGGGATTGGCTAACTTCACTTAAGCATTATCTTCTCTAACTCCATCCATTTACCTACAAATGCCATGATTTTATTCTCTTTTATTGCCGAGTAATATTCCATTGTGTATAAATGCCACATTTTTTAATCCATTCATCTATTGAAGAACATCTAGGTTGGTTCCACAGTTTAGCTATTGTGAATTGTGTGCTATAAACATTGTTTTAGGACTCTCTATACTGCTTTTCAGGGTGGTTATACTAATTTGAAGTCCCACCAATAATGTGTCAGTGTACCTTTTCCCCAACATCCTTACCAGCATTTATTATTATTTGTTCTTTTTTTAATTGATTTTTTAAAATTGGTTTCTTTTTAGTTATATATAATATCAGGATTCATTTTGACATAATTATAAAGGCATGGAATTTGTTCTAATTCAGTTTCAAGTGCTTCCCCTTTTCTCACTTCCTCCCCCATCCTGTTCCCTTCCCTCTACTCTACTGATCTTTCCACTATTTACATATATACACTCATATATATATGAGTATATATATGAATATATACATATGTAAAATTAGTGTCATGTGGATATACATGATAGTGAGATTCACTGTAGTATATTCATATAGGTATGTAGGAAAGTTAAGTAAAATCCATTCCACTGTTCTTTCCTTATCCTATCCCTTCTTTCTCCCCTTCAATCCCCTTTGCCTACTTCACTAATCTTTCTTCTGTTTTTTTAACCCTACCTTTATTTTGGATTAGCTTCTGCATACCAGAGAAAACATTCAACATTTAACTTTTTGAGACTGGCACATTTCACTTAGCATGATAGTCTCTTTCTTGTTACATCCATTAACTTGCAAATGCCATAACATCATTATTATTTACAGCTGAGTAATACTTCATTGTGTACATACCACTTTTAAAAAAATCTATTCATCTGTTGAACACACCTCGTTTGGCTCCATAGCTTGGCTATTGTGAATTGTGCTGCTAAAAACATTGCTGTGGCTGTGTCATTGTAGTATGCTGATTTTAAATCCTTTGGATATATACAGAGGAGTGGGTCAAATGGTGGTTCCATTGTGAGTTTTTTGAGAAATCTTCATAATGCTTTCCACAGTGATTGCACTAGTTTGCAATTCTACCAGCAATGTATCAGTGTACATTTTTCCACACATCCTCGTTAACATTTATTGTTATTTGAGTTCTTGATAATTCCAATCCAACTGTAGTGAAATGAAATCTTAGTGTAATTTTTATTTGGATTTCCCTGATTGGTAGAGATATTAAACACTTTTTTCATGTATTTATTTGTCATTTGTGTTTCTTCTTTTGAGAAGTGTCAGTTTAGTTCTTTTGCCCATTTATTGATTGAGTTTCTTATTTTATTGGCATTGAGTATTTTGAGTTTTTTATATATTCTGGATATTAATTCCATGTTTTGAGGAGTAGCTGGCAAAATATTTTTTTCTTATTCTATAGGTTCTCTCTTCACACTCTTGTTTTCTTTGCCATGAAGAAGCTTTTTTATTTGATGGCATCTCACTTATTGATTCTTGGCTTTATTACTTGAGCTTTAGGGGTCTTTTTGAAAAAGTCAGTGTCTGCACCTATGTGATGGATTGTTGAGCCTATATATTCTTCTAACAGTTGCACGTTTTCTGGTCTAATTCCAGTCTTTGATCCATTTTGGTTTGCTTTTGTGCAGGGTGAGAGAGATTCTAATTTCATTCTTCCACATATGAATATTCAGTTTTCTCACCACCATTTGTTAATAAAAAGCTCTCTTTTCTCCAACATATATGTTTGGCACCTTTGTTGAGATAGAGAATTTAATATTATACACCAACAATAATACCTAAGTATAAAACATAAATTCCATACCAAATTGTCAAAATATCAATATCTGCCGCATTTCCATTTTGCTTTCTTTGATTAACATCTGTCAACAATTTTCCCTTACTACAATACACACACAAAATACATCACTTGAACTATTAAATTACTTTAATATATTTTATTCAGAAAATACATATAGAAGCAAAATACTATGTCATTAGTAGAGTAGTCTCTGTTGGTACAGATCCTACATGTATTCAGTCTCTACTGATATTTTTTTCCAATAAAATCACTTGAAATATTTGACAATTATAAAATTGTTGACACAAACCAAAAGAGTTCAGTCTTTCTTCTATTTTTTTAAAATATTTTGAAGGTTATCCTAATTCTTTAGTCAACAAGCTTTTTTTGTATCCTTGTATTTCCTGATCCCTGAAAAATAGTGCATGTACTCAGAGTATTTAAACCAAGTTAGAATTTCTATTTGTGCTCTTTTTACAGAATTTAAAGCAAAATAAGATGACTTCCTTGTAAAGAGTAATTCATGATTTTTCATTGAAATTAAATTTTTATAAGTTCAAAAATAAAGATAAGAGAAAAATCTCTTAATACATATTATTATTTAAATTTATGAAATTTCAGTGGCATGGTCACTCAAATTCTCTCAATATTACTAACAAATATAGAAGAATCCAAACTATGTAGAATGAGACCTCAAGGTTATCACAATATGATTCTAGTTCTGAATTATTGAATTAAAATATCAATAGTATTTGTGAGCTGAGAAAATAGCAGATGAATGTAATTGACATAAGTTCTTATGGACTCACAGCTCTTGCATTTAGCTTAATACAGTGTTCCAGATTCTTCTTTTTTGGGTCACTTACTTTATTTTCTTCTCCCTGTCCTTTTGTATAATAGTATAGAATGGTGGTTTCCAGGATCTGAGAAGGGGAAAAAGATGAGTATAAACTTTCAGTTAGCCAGATGAGTAAGTTCTGGAGATCTAATGTATATCAGGATGACTACAGTTAATAATACTATATATATATACTTGAAATGTATAGAATATCCTAAATGTATAAATGCCTCTATAGAGAATGAGGGGCAGACAGGCAAAGGTAAGCAGGTAGGACAATCTGCCACCATAATCTTCATAATCTCTGCAATGAGGAATAGTTAAGACATTAGAATCAATGTTTTAACAATGGAAGTCTAGGGAAGAGAACATGGATACAGGGACTTGTAGTGGCAACTGAGAAACAAAAAAACAAAAAACAAAAACATGAATAGGAGCTGGGTTGTGGCTCAGTGGTAGAGCACTTGCCTGGCATGTGTGAGGCATTGGGTTCAATTCTCAGCACCACATATAAGTAAGTGAACAAATTAAAGGCCCATTTAAAAAAAAATAAAGGAATCTCTTTAAATAAAAAAAAACATGGACAAAACTATTCTGAAAAATGTCTAAGAGAATAATTTTTTTGCAAAGTATATCTTAATTCATGCCTGTAATTATTATCTTGTACAGATGTCTTCACAGGCAGATTTTTTTTTTTTAAAAAAAGACTAGTCAGAAACCCACTTATTAAGGTATGAATACTCTTGAGTTTACCTAATTAATTAAATTGACTCCAACTCATTTCAACAAACATGATAGCCACTTGAACGATATTTGTCATATCACAAAAATTACCTGGAAATTACTGCCCCTCCTCAAGTGTGAACAAAAATTTGTATACATCTTACACTTTACATTATATTTAGTATTTATACATATTTTTGTTTAATATTTTAAATTTTGCTATTGTTCGAGAGGACTGTACCTCAAAATACGCTGTATTTGTTTTTTTAAATAAATATCTTTATTTTATTTATGTATTATTATTATTATTTTTTAATGTGGTGCTGAGAATCGAACCCAATGCCTCTCACTCTTGCTAGGCAAGCGCTCCACCACTGAGCTACAACTCCAGTCCCTATATTTGCCTTTTATTAACTGTATTCCATTTATTGCAATCACTGATTCATGTCCTCTGACATATCTTGCTATGATGGGTCACATGTCAAGATAACCTTAACATTCTTATATAAAAATGGAAAACTGATAGAAATCATAAATCAATAAATAGAAATTATAAATAGAAATCATGAATCAATAATTTTCAAGGTAAGTCCCTGCAATTTACATAGCCAAATACGGCTAATTAGTGGACCCCATGAAAGTGGACTCATGTATGTGGAAAGACCCCCTGCACTATGCTGAAGAGAAATGTTTTGCTAATTGCACTTTCTAAGTGACAATGTAAGGCAAAGACCAGAGAGCAAGAGTCATGCCACAACACTATTGTAATAAAACTCACTCAGGAATTAAAAAAAGAAATCTCGACATGTGTAAGTACGTTTTCTCAATTTATTTCTCAGAAAGAGAAGGCTTGAGTGCCTACCTTTTAAACTTAAGAATAAGGTCTGACACTTGGCAATCTCCTGTATTAATTGTCAGAATTTTAAAAAGTACAAAAAACAGGAACATTATGTCTAATTTATGACTTCCCTTTGCTTCCAAACTCCATTGAGTTAGGTCTCTTATTCAAAGGGAAAAAATGAAGTTTAATTAGGTGTGGCTAACTGTAGCATAGAATGTCTTTATTTTTAATTCACTTTTGGAAGACTATTACAGACTTCAAAAAGAATAGTCCCTATTGAAATTAAAATCAATAAAAATCTATCTTCAGTTTAATGTTTACCCAGATAGCAAATAAATTAAACCAGTAATTTTGTTCATGTCTGTGACACATTTATCATAATTATAAATTAGTTCCTTAGTATAATAAAGTTAGATAGAAACTGTATAAGTACTTTTGGTTGCCAAAAGTGAACTAGTTGAACAGGTAAAAGCTTGCTTAATTTTATACCCTTAGAAAAAATATTATGTACAAAGTAGTTTTTATTAAAAAGAAATAGATCAAAACACATTTTAAAATCGACTAACAACATCAATATGCAATTAGTTTTAGAATGGAGAAAAGGTGAACATTATTTCTATTAAATGTAAAGCTACAATTACCATAAAGTCTAATTAAATCTTTTAAAATATTTCTAAATGACTGTAAAATTTCATTATTTTTCAGGATTTTTGGCAAATAGGATTGGTTAGCTATTATTTGCTTTTATATTCATAAGACAAAAATTTGATAGCATGCAATTCAGTAATATAAGAGTAAAATTTGGTAAAAATAATATATACTTCTAGAACTGTTGAAAAAAGCTAAATATTTTTACATTGATCTTATCTAATTTATGTAGTAAGTTGGTAACATGAAAACAAATTATGCTTACTGAGTTGGTAATTTTGACTGCTTGAACTATTTGAATAAGTTAAACAATGTTATTTTTTTGAGGGCAGGTAGAGTACCAGGGATTGAACTCAGGACCACTCAGCCACTGAGCCACATCCCCAGCCCTATTTTACATTTTATTTGGAAACAAGGTCTCACTGAATTGCTTAGTGTCTTGCTTTTACTGAGGCTGGCTTTCCACTCCTGTTCCACTTGCATCAGCCTCCTGAGCCACTGGGATTACAGACATGTGTTACCACACCTGGCAAAACAATATTTTTTTTATTTCTTAACACAGAGCTTGTTGGTAATATAATTTACTAATAGTTGTAACAATAGTAAAAGCCTATATTTTAATGATGTCCTTGATTTCAAGCCAGTTATATATTAAACATAGTATGTACATAGCCAAAGAAATATAAAATAGTTTTGAATTTTAAAAAATATGACAGAAGACAAACATTTTACCATAAATTTTGATAATTTCATGTTTTTTCTCTAAATTCTATCTGAATGAACATATTCTGATTCATTTTGTCTCAATAGTATTGAACTATATAGAACTATTCACAATAGTACGTAATCTGGTATGAAGAATTTACTTTGCAGATAGTGACACATATTTATATCAATCATGGGTCATGTGATTAAAAATCTCATGACCAATGCATTTGCCTCATTTTTAATATTGATGTTAATTGCCAATATGTGAGCTATTTGAAGAAATTGTTGATCATAAAACATGTGATGATGGAAACAGTTACATCATTTTATATGAAAACACAATTATTTTTGCAGCTAAGAAATGCCAGAAAAATGAAAAGATCAATTAAAAAAAAAAAAAAACAGCTGCAAGTTAATTCCTAATTGGTTAAAGCAGTGCAGCAAAATGACCAGGACAGTATCAAGTTTATAACTGACTTTACACAATATCCACTGAGTACAATGGCCATCTGGATTGGTTTGACTATCTAGTATTATGAGGAATCAGCAAATTACAGATAATTTTCTACATTTGTTGTTATTGTTAGTGAGGTTTTTTTTTTTTTTCATTATTGAGACAGAACTATTTTTGAGATATGCTGGGACCTAAACATGTCTCCACTAAGAAAGGGCACAGTTTGGAACTGGAAGGTGCTTGGCCTTGAAAAACTGATATTGATAGAAGAAGAAATGGAAACAGCAACAATTTAGCAATCAGTATCCAAGAAAATCTTTCATTTTTTTAAGTTGAGGTATCAGTTATAACATATCTTTTGCACTATAAATTTTGATAAATATATACACTCCTGTAGTCAATACCCCACCCTAGGTGTAGGAGATGCCTTCATTGACAGTCATGACTACTACTCTGGACTCTGAACTTAACAATGTTTTCTTTCACTGAAGAAGGTTGTTCTTGAACAATATACACATGCAATTACTGAGTTTGGCTATTTCATTCAGAAAAAAATATTTGTGTAATTTATTCACATTGTTGTGCTGGTGTTTAGGACATGCTACCCCAAAATATGATCTCCTGATAGCCAATAAGACAGCAGAAAAATGGCGTCTCGCTCACCTTCTTCTCATCCTTTCTTCCTCAAAGCAGGCCGTAATTCCTAGTCTATCTTCTCCTGAAGTACTTCATAGAAGCTTCATTACATATGCACCTTCTCTATTTCCATAGGAAAGGAGGTGTCTTCTTCATGGACACAGGGACACAGAGAAACATCTGAACCCAAGTAGGCCTTGCTAACTTTCCCTGATGTATTTCCATTAGATCATAACCCCTTGTTTCCTCATACTTCTACACAGCTTTCCAGTCTTCATTAAACATAAAAATATAGTTTTCTTGTTTCTTTGGATCTTCATTTCTGAAGGCTAGTGTCCTATGTAAAACTTATATTAAATGATTTTATATTATATTTTTATAGAAGTGTCAGCCATAAATCTTGCAGTAGGTGTAGAAAAGATATTGTTTTTCCTCCCCTATAGTTGCATATAGCAGTAGTTGTCAACTTTATTGCTGAGTCATATTCCTTTGTATAAATGTATCATGATTTATCCATTCTCCTGTTGATAAATATTTAAAAAAATTTTATTTATTACAAATGAAGTTGCTCTGAGCCTTTTTGTGCTAGTCTTTTTATTAATACAAGATTTCATTTCTCTTAGGTAAACTTATAGAAATTCAATGCTTAGAAAATTTGTTTAACTTTTAAAGAAACAAAACAAATTTGTTTCCCAAAGTGGTTGCACTGTTTTATACCATCAATATCAATTTCTGAGTGTTTTAATGGTCTCAGACCTTAACAAATACCCTTAGTTTTAACCATTCTAATGGATGAGAACTGATACCTCACAGCAGCTTTAATTAGAAATTCCCTAGCAATGTATTAAACTGAATACATGTCTAGTGTTTATTAATAGTAGTCTTTTCTGTTTGTTTGTTTGCCTAGTTTTTCAAATTGCTTTTTTTTGGGGTATTTTTAGTAATGTATTTTAGGAATCATTGTATATTATAAATATTTTCTCTCATTTAGAGGCTTACATATTCAGTTATTCAACTGTATCTTTAATGAATGGAAATGTCTGAATTGATGAAGTATAAGTTACAAATATTTTCCTATATAGTTCATGCTTTGAGGGTTTTACTTGAGAAATCTGTGTCTACTTTGATATCTTGAAAACTTCTCATATATTTTATGTATAAAACATACACTTTTAACTTCTACATTTAGATCTATGATCTTTCTAGAACTGAATGAGTGAGTGAGATGGAGGATCAAAAGCTTTGCTTTTGTTTTTACATATGAGTATCCAGGTTTTAAGAAACTTAATTTCCCCATGGAGTTGCATGCAACCTTTGTTTAAAATTAATTTACTATATATATCACTGAAGTCCTAGATTTTTCTGTTTCACTGATCAATTTGCCTATTCTTATTTTAATATCATTTGATCCTGAATACTGTAGGTTTAATGTAAGTCTTAAATCAGAAAGTGCAGAATAAAACAGTTACTAATATGGCATTATGTAAAAATGTGGATGTGTAACTGATGTGATTCTGCAATCTGTATTTGGGGTAAAAATGGGAGTTCATAACCCACTTGAATCTAATGTATGAAATATGATATGTCAAGAGCTTTGTAATGTTTTGAACAACCAATAAAAAAAAAGAAAGTGAAAATTCACCAGCATTACACGCTTCTTTAACATTTTTTTGAGTGTTCTAGGATCTTTGCATTTCTCTATGTATTCTAAAGCCAGGATCTATATTTATATAAAAATACTAATTGACTTTTGATGGGAATTTAATAGAGCCTATAAACACATTTTGAAGAGTTGATTCCTTAATAAGTTTTGGAATACATGAATGCTATATCTCTCCATTTATTTGAGTTTATACTACCCAGAATTTGCATAAATTTTGTTAAATGTATCTATAACTATTCATGTTCTTGAATGCTGTTTTAAAATTTCATTTTCTAGTTGTTCTTTGCTAACATATAAAAAGACAATCGATTTTTATGCATTTACTTTTAGTGCTGTGACCTTGCTAAATTACATGTTTTGTTCTAGTAGATTTTCTTTGAAGATTCCTTGAGATTTTGTACCTAAACTACAATGTCATCTGTGAAAAATTTTACTTCTTTTACAATATGAATATCTTCTATTTAATTTTATTACCTCACACTCCTGAATATTTCCAAACCAGTGTTGAGTACTAGTGGCAAAAGTTGACATATATAACTTGTTTTCCAAGCTAAGGGTGGAAACATTCCTTTGTCTTCATTAGGTACAGTTGCTGTAGGTTTTCATACATGTTCTGTATGAGATTGAAGCTGATCTTTCTCTTTCTTATGTTCCAAGAACATTTATCATGAATGGCTGCTGAAATTTTTCTAATACTTTTACTGTATCCTTTGGGGTGCTGATGTATTTTTCTCTTTGTTGTTAATATAATTAATAATTTTGATTGATTTTCAAATGTTAACTCAACCTTGTCTTGATGGAATAAATCTCAGTCTCATTTGTTCATGAAATATTTTTGAGAATTTGTACAGATATTGCTGATTTCAGCCGGCTGATACTTTGTTAAATATTTTTGCATCTGTATTCATAAGGAATGTAAATCTCTTATGATATTTTATAGCATCCTTGTCAGAATTCATCACCAAGTTTACAGTGATGTTATAGACAAGTTGAGAAGTAGTCACTTCTATTATATCTTCCTTAAATATTTACTAGGATTTACCATGCTTGGCATAAGCCCCTGGAACTTTCTTTGGGGTGTTCATATTTGTGAATCATTTTTCTTTAATAGATAGAGGGCTCTTAATACTTCCTATTTCATCATGTGAAAGTAATCTTCTTATAAATTCAGAAATCATGTCTTTATGATGGCTGTTAAAGTAGAATTTTGAAAATAACATAATAACCTTGAATATGACCTCCCATTTTCCAGAAGGACACTGTACAGAGGTTGAATATTTGGGAGCTGTAGCTACTGAGCAAAAGGCAGGAGAAGACAAGAGCCAACCAACTCCTTGGAGTCTCTGATGCTGAGGTAGTTTTCAGCAAGATTGCATTCCCTGTGGGCAGACTAAAGCTAATTAAAGAAACAGTAGGAAGCTCAGTTACACTGAATGAGCAAATACCAGAGGGGTTAAGATAAACATTATCTTGATGCTGTGTGAATTGGAACACAGATGGAAGTGATATAATACCTCAACTGGCTTCAGTAACAGAGACAATTTTAAAGGTTATACCCTGTGTGATTCCATCTATAGAATATTCTCAAAATGCCACAGGTATAGAAAATGGGAATGGACAAGTGTAGCAGGGAGAAAAGATATAATTATGTAAGAGCAGTCCTTCAGCTTAATAACAATGATGATTATATGAATCTATACGTGTAAAAATTGCCATATAATTATACACAATAGAATAAACAATGAATGCATCCAAAATATGATAAAATCAGAATAAAGTTTGTAGTTTATTTAAGTATCCTGTACCAGTCAATTTCCTGATTTTGATCATGCACTATAGTAATGTGGATACCACCACTGAGTACAAGTATTGGGTACAAGAAACCAGTCATAATTATTTTTGCAATATTATATGAGACTATGATTACTTCAGCATAAAAGTTAAAACAAATTAAAAGAATAAATAAATAAAGGAATATGCTCACTCACACAAAATAAATAAATAGCCAGGAGAGTACTAGTGCCAGGGTTTCATATATCATTAGACCTACTTTTAGAATATATCTAATTTTGCTCTTTTTCACATTGGCTTCTGTCAAATGTTTAATGCAAAAACAGTCATTTCCAGAGTCAAGTACTGTGTGTGTATGTGTGTGTGTGTCTGTGTGTCTGTCTATCTGTCTTTCTGTCTTATTCCCCTAATACAAAATCTTATATCTAAGTATCATTGGGAAAAACTAAGACATATGGTCATATCTAAGCCAATAACACTGCCCATATCCAGTGTATATTGTTGAGCCAACCCCATAAAGATCATGAAAATGTGGGATTGGAAAGGGTGAGATACTACTGACAGAAGAGACAATAGGTGCTTAGTGTCCTGCAAAACTACTAGGAGAGCATGACAGGCATTTCAGACACCAGGAGAAGGTCATAGTCTCATTATTACAGAATACACTGAACATTCAAACAGAAATTCTTAATACACTCTTTGACTTATGCAAAATAAGTTTCAGGAACTGGGTGGCATTAGAAAAGGCTGGAACTATGCACTAAGATGGAAAATACTTTCCCCAAACTCTGATTCATTAAGCATGCATGAAGTATGCTCCCTAGAGCTATGTATAAGTGATTTGAACAATGCTACAAGTCTCTGGGTATTCAGAGGACATTCTACTTGCAGTCATCCTCTTTACCATCATGTTTCAGTTGCATTGTCTCACTCAAGAATCTTCATTCATCTGTGAACTGTGTGACCCAAAGTTATTACAATCTCAGGCCAAGCCCATAATCTTGTTTCTCTTACAACTCTAATGTCAATATTTGTTCAAGTATTTCAAGTCCAAGGGTCTTTTGCCCTTCAGTACCATTTCTGCTTCTAAGAAATCTGTCTCTGAACTCTGTACTTGTACTCCTTAGATAAAAACTTCTCACCTGCCAGAGCAGATACTTTTATTTTTTATTTTGTAAATCACAAATTTGTCACAGCAGGTGAAATTTCTCTCACCTTCTATCGCCATAAATAATAGTATTTTTAACTACAGCTGTTATTTTTAGTGGTAGGTATCAATCCTATGCCTTCCAAGACCCAGATAAAAATCATACCCTCAGGGTTTTCAAAATTTGCAAATTTGATCAAAGCACTAACAATGAAATAGAATAAAGTCAAAAAGGAACTAGGATCAAGAAAACTGTATGGTAACAAATTCAAAGGACTGTCTTAAACTGAAAGTCTGCCTATTGTGAATTCCTGTCATCTGTTTTTGTTTGAATACTTTTCTATGCTTCTTTCTATTATTTTGATAGGTCACCAGTCATATTAGTTAACATTTATAATATTTATAATTTTATTGGATTAAAAGGATATTGTAACATGCATAACTTTATTGGATAAAAAGTTCAGAAATTCAAATAAAATCCACTTTTAAAAAAGGAAAAGATAAGTATACCTTTTAGAGTTATGGTTTAGGTAGGAGGAATTCCCACAAAGCTCATGTGTGAGAAAATGCAAAAGAGTTTAGAGATGAAATGATCAGATTATGAGATCCTTAACCTAATTAGTGCATTAATCCACTTGATTGGATTAACTGGGTGGTGATTATGGGTGGGTGGATAGTGGCTGGAGAAGATGGGTCAGGGAGAACATGCCTTTGAGTTTGTTTTTTCACTAGTGAGTCAAACTCTCTCTGCTTCCTGATTGTCATGTGCTGAGCTGCTTTCCTTTCCACACCCTTCTTCCATGATGTTCTGCCTTACCTCCAGCCTAGAGCAATGGAGTTGGTGGTCTATGGAATGAGACCTCTGAAACCTTGAGCTCCAAATAAGCATTTCCTCCTCTAAAAATGTTCTTGTCAGTTCTTTTGATCATAGCAGCAAAAACAAAACAAAACAAAACAAAATCTGACTGTAACATTTAGAAAACTCAGAATTACAAGAAAGGCAAAGTTAATACTAAGCTATAACAATTAGAAAACTCCAGTGCCACCATACCTCAATCTCTACCTTTCACTCTTCCTTTTCCTTCTTCTCTCTTATACTTTCTCACCTCCATTGATTACCTTTGTTATATCAAAGATAATATTTGAGGTTTGAAACTGGCAACTTTCAGAAATCTGCATTTTACCATCAGAGAGTAAATAAACCTTTCTCTTTTATTCCAATTCCAAAATCCTTGAGGCAAGTAGGGGTGGTGCTGTGTATGTGTATACACACACACACACACACACATATATATTATATGTATGTATGTATGTATATATATGAATCATGAGCCCATTCCTGAGGATAATGGATTGTGTTCCATGGTTGACAGATATAATGGAGGGAGGAGTTATTCTCACCAAAAAGAAGATGGTGCCTGGCTACTTGGAGAGATGTTTCACAGGACAGTAATTATTGTCCAGCATGTGCTCTCTGTTTTGTAACTGCTTTATTTTCTCCTCCTAGCCCACAACTATGCAAACATTACTCTCATACTGTACTTTCCATACTAGTGTAAATACAAACTGACTTTTTCAGCTCTGCAGGTTATCTGAAAAGCAGCCATCTTGCACTATAAAAATGCTGACATTCCATTCATGCCCCAAAGTGTCCTTTGCTCACACTGTTCACAGGCAAACCAAAATTCCAACCTTGGCTACTTGTGCCTACCCAGATAAGTCTAAGTATTCAACAGAGATTACAATTTAAGTTCTAGCTCTAGGACTTCTGTTATATACAATTAAAGTATTATGTAGTATTTCCATACATTAAATTTTCACTTTGAATAAATTGAAAAGGATTCAGTGTAGACCACCTAATCAGTCAAAGATATGAATCACTTGTGTTACTTGGCTAGCTCAAATGTAATTAAGATTGCAATGAGGTGTATCACTATGGGGCCTTTCCTGTAGCTGCATGTTGTTGAAAACATCTCATAGAGTAACTTTGTGGTTTTGTTTTCCTCAAAGGACTATTAAGTCTCTGGGAAAAAACTTCAAGACAGTTACTAAAAGTATGAGGTACCTAATAAACATTTAAAAGAAGAAACTAAGATTTCAATTAAGATTTCAGGAATTTCAAAAGGTAGTTACTGTTAAATTAAGCCAAGATTACACCCCTAGTTCATGCAGCTGGTCAAAATGCCATGAATGAAAATTAGAAATAGTCTAAGTTATTTGACCCCACCAAAAAATAGATAAATAAATAAGATAAAATAAAAAACAAAACAATAAGATGCATTTTCTTTCCTTTAAAACCCCAGGTTATCAATGTCTTTTTTTCTATATATCCATGGTGATGAGTTATGATGTACATCATGAAAGTTTTGTAGTAACAGAAACTATAGTACCAAACTTCATAAATAATTATCTTTTCAGTAAGTAATTTCACTTTTGTGAATCTAAGCTCAAATCACACCATAAGGCATTATTCTAATCACATCTTTCCAATGTTCCTCCTTAAACCTGAAGAAACTACCTTGTAATGAGAACACTAGGATTTAAGCTACTGAAGCATGTAAAGCAGGATTGAAATTACCATATTAATATTTGAGAAAAAGCATGCCAACTTCACTAAGAAATGTAACAAAATATGAAACACATAGTTGAGTCCTAAACTGTTGATTGGAAAGCAATGACCAGAAGCAGCACCATTTGTAATTCATGTTGTAAAAAGGACATAATACAACTTAAGTTACATATATGGACTACTTTTAAAAAGATCACTCCAAAATACTTACTGTAAATTAATGAGAATTAAACTAAATTGTATTGGGTAGTTACCACATTGGGGGCATCTTCAGGATTCTAAAGATATAATTAAACACAAAACATTTTTAAAATCCCTGCTTTCATAAAGTTTACATGCCAGATAGGAGCATGAAGAAAATAAACAGTAGTAATAAGAAAAATATATACTGTATTCCATACTGACAAATACTACAGAGAATAATAAAACAGAAAAGGATTAGATGTGTCTGAGGGCCCAAAACACCTGTTAATGGGGACTAGTTGACTGAGAAAGTGGATTTGAGTAAAGTCTTGAAGAAAATGACAGCAAGCAGGTATAAAGAAAGAGGATTTCGAGATTGGTTGGTGGAAATCTGTGATAGATGAGTATTCAGGATCCTAGGAGCATTCATAAGCTGAAATTCAAGGAGAAGGATGGAGGTGTTATGAAGCAAGCATACCTGGCTATTAGATGGGAGGAGCAGAAGGTCAGGAAGCAGAGGGATAGATAGAGCTGCTTAAACTGGAACATTTAAGCACCAAAAATTAAACCTGGAAAGCCAAAAATTCAGGTATTTGGGAAGTGGGAAATTTCGGCAATCAAATGTGAGAGTTAGGGGAACAAATATGTCATTACCTCATGTGAGACTCTTCCTCTCACCCAGCCAGACACATTCAGATGCTGCTACCTGTTGGGACCAAGGCTAAAATAGAATTTAGGCTGAAGGGTGCTAGTGTGGACACAAAGAACTGCAAGGGAAAATTTCATAGCAAGTAAACTAATGGTAAATCTGAGACACTTACTGATAGAAATGTGAAATGAGAATAAGAAAGTAAACTATAGAAAGTAATTATACAAACATGTGAGTCTAGGACCAATTAATTTAGGGAGAAGAACAAAAAAATCACCCCATGCATAGAAACAGTTTGAACAAGTCATCAAATAATTGGCATTTGTACTCAAGGGCTACATTGTATTCAGTATACTCTGTTTTATAAGATGATAACATTTTTAACAAACATTTTAATGAAAATAGAATAAACCAATAATTTTAGCCTTTAAAAGGATTCATTATTTATGATATATATATTTAGAAAGAATACCTCCTTTGACAATAGGTGATACAGACACTACTATAATTTATAATCATCATTTTTACTTTTGTATCTGCCTAGGTTATATGGGTTTTTACTTTTGTATCCACCTAGGTTATATGCTACTTCTAGGACAAATTTTTTCAGAATATGTGTTTCTCACAATTTGTAATGATTTTAAAGTAAGGTTGAACTTATATGTTGACATATGGGATTTTGTACATAATTGGATATATATCTTAAAACTTTTAAGACATTTTTGTCTTAATTGTAGAAAATGCAAATGTAAAACTGTTATATATAGAAAAACTGAATATATTTGACTTTACCATGTAAATTGGAGGAATATATAGGTATAAATTTCTTTCAGGATTTTTATTGTAAACAATTATACAAAATAAATGTACATATATTTCATTGAATCAGAAAGTTTGTATTAGATTATTTTAAGCATTTGATCTTATTAAATAACACAGTTTTGGAAAAAAAAAAAAAAAGAAAGAGGATTTCTAGGAAAGGCAATATTCCTGAGCAGAAAAGTGGTGTTTCCTGAGAGGTCAGCACAACAAAAGCATACAGGAGGTGAGGTAGTAGAGGATAAGATCAAGCAAGGGTTGTAGGATCCATATCACCCAGAGCCTTGCAAATCATGGTAGAACTTAGGATTTTGTTAAGAAGATGAAAAGTCATTAGAATGATCTGAACACAGGAGTGGCTTGATTTGACATTAATAGGCTTACTCTGGCTGTTGTGTGACAGCTGACTTATAGGAGGGAAGAACAACAAAGATGGAAGAAAGCTCTCCAGTTAGGACACTTTTGGAATAATGCAGGTGAGGGATGATGGTTTGCATCAGGGAGATAGAAGAGCAGTAGTGAGAAGTGGTTATATTCTGAATATTTTTTGGAGGTAGAATTTATACAATTCACTGACAGACTAGATAGCAGGCATGAGAGAAAGAAATGGGAAAATAATTTACCAAGGATTTTAGACTAAGCATTCAAAGACAGTATTGGGAGCTATCATTCAGCTCTCTATAAAGGTATATCATTGGTAATTCAAGAATTAACCACATCATATCTGAGTACTATACTGGAATTACTAAAATACATCTATTAGATACTATTTCTCAGAATTTGAATACTTAGGTCATTAATTGACCTTCTCTGCTTTAAGTGTGATATAATAAATCATTTACCTTGGCTTTGTTTAGACTGTGGATAGAAATTTTATAATTGTATTCTCAGGATACTATTTTACTTTACATCCTTACAAAAAAAAATACTACAAATCGTTAAATAAAATAAAATTGAAGAATATTTTCACTGCTTTCAGACTTCTGTAAACCTGTATAATATGTTTATTCTTTACTTTTTTAACATAATCTTTTATCATCTCTTCATAAAACCACAAGGTTAAAATATTATTTTCTTTAGGGTCAATATAAGGATAATTTAGCTTTTCCTCTAGCTTAGTTAACTAAATTTTATTTGTGTTATTAAGAGTTTGATAACTCTTAATGAGTTATTAAATGATGGCGCATGCCTATAATTCCAGTGGCTCAGGAGGCTGAGGCAGGAGGATCACAAGTTCAAAGCCAGCCTCAGCAACAGCAAGGTGCTAAGTAACTCAGTAAGATCCTGTCTCTAAATAAATTACAAAATGGGACTGTGGATGTGGCACATTGGCTGAGTGCCCCTGAATTCAATCCCTGTCTCACCTCCAAAAACAAAGTTTAGAAAAGTTTATTTGTAATTTTAATATTCAGATGTTTTAATTTCTTGTGTGATGATATAGTTTTGGCATATTGAAATCCTACTGTGTTTTTAATTTTTTTCTTCATTCCACTTACATGTCTGGCTTTCACTAGTATACTTTCTTCCTGTCATATTTAAATTTTGGCAAGATCAATAATCCTGAAAAAATGTAGAAAACTAATCTGAAATTAAGGCCTACAAGACAGCCCTTCAGATATATGTTTACATTGTCTCTACATTGTACTGAGATACTTTTTACTTAATATAACAAATTGCTTTTGCACTATGTATTTTGAATTATTGACAAACATATAAGAGTTTTATCAGTGGAACACTGTTTCTTCATGCTGTTTTTCTGCATTGGTGTCAATTTTACACATCACTTTATCTGAAACTGCTAGACTTCATCAAGACAAATGTGTTAGATATGCTAAACATGATCTCTATACATAAAACATGAGACTTCACATGCAGACAAACTCAGGTACTGCAGGGCTGCTTTCAGTCTGTATCCTACAAACACAGTAATTCTGATAAATCACATAGTGCACATTTCCCATTAAAACAAAGAGATGGACTTATAATTGTATTTGATGCTTATTTTTAACAATAGAGTATTTCTGTTCTTGCTAGGCATTAGAGCAAACAAAATCAGTTGCTTAAAATTTTTTATATATATAATGTATGGAATAATTTTCCACAGAATAGTTCTAGTTCTGGTTCTGTATGTTTCAATCTTTTTTCTCCTCCACTACCCACAGTCTTCTGGTGCCAAGCAGGAGATATTGGGCATGCTTATATTGCAAGATTACCTCCAGCCTGCACCTTAGAGAGTGGGTCCTTGTACTGCACATGGTAAATCAATGTAGTCAATGATAGAACTCTTTCTGAAGGTCCTTTGAATCATAAGTGATAGCATAAACACATACAGGAATGACTACAAATCAAATTTAAAATATCCTACTAAAACCAGTTAAAAGTCAGTCCAACTCAAATATATGTTTCCTTTCATTCAGATTTTAAATAAATCCTAGGAACACTCCAAATTCAGCTCTCATAAGTGAAGTGTGGCAGAGGAAGGTCATAATATTATGTATTAAGTTGTGAGCATATTGTAAAATAGATATAATAAGATATAACTAAGAAAAACGTAAGTTCACCCATATAAATTCACTGTTTGTAGCACAGCTATAGTTTATATTCCATAAAAATGGGAATTCTGATAAAATGTAATTTTATAATTCTAGAAAAAAGAAAAACAGATGGTACATTTATAGTTATGCTGCTGAGCATATAGAATATGCACACATTGGGATAATTTCTGGTTCTATATCTCATGATACCTGGTGAGTTAGGATGCCAGACATAAGGAATATGCCTAGAAATTTCTAAATCTCAGTCCAGAGCTTGGAACCAGGTGGGATCAGTAGAGCTATCTGGAATCAGGGTCCCAAATTCAAACACCTGGTGTTTTCATTCCCCAATTCAGGACACTCCAATCATCCCACCTCAAACTATTCTACTAATGTGGAGAACCAGATGTCCTATGAGGTTCTTAGAATCATGCTTATGAGTCAGTCTTGAGTATTAGGAAAAACTCCAGTTAAAGAATGGTGGCCTAGTACTGGCAAACACTGGATGGCATGTTATATTTTTATATAAGTTTACTTAAAATCAAGTCACAAAAATAGTGCTGATGTGCTATTTTCCTCAGACATATCAGATGTGGGACCCATTCAGGGCTCTGGACTAACAACAGTGCACTTTTATTCCTTGGTCCAAAGCAGTATGGTGGTCCTCTATGTCAGCTATCATTTTTCTAAGTTCCACCTGCTGGCCACTTAGGTTTCATAGAATGTTTTTGATATTCACTCTTTCAAACAAATCTTGTATTTAAAAAGTCTCACTGAGAGGTTGGGATTGTGGCTTAGTGGCAAAGCACTTGCTTCGTGTGTATGAGGCACTGGGTTCAATCCTCAGCACCACATAAAAATAAATAAATAAAATAAAGGCATTGTGTCCACCTATAACTAAAAAAAAACATATATTTTTAAAAAAGTCACTGCATTTCATTTCAAAAAACATTTCTCATTGGAATGCCTTTAATCTGTAAGATTTGTTTTTACAAGAGTTTTTCCTCTCATAAATAGTGTGTATCTTACCCTTTATAACAATAAATTATAAAATTATTTTTTTCACATTCTTAAATATTCTATACCCACTGTGAATGGAATATTTTCTGGCTTACTATTCTATTAGAGGAGCTAATGATTTTTGTGTGGTATCTGTTAATAACTATTGAAATGTTTCATAGTGTTAATATCCTATCATTTATTTAATTTGGTGAGTATAGACTTTACAATGAATAATAGTTTTATCTGATTGTTTTGCTTATTTCTGAGATATCAAATAGTGACAATTTCTTTAATACCCTATCTGATGCTTGTGATAACTTTTGTTAGCTTTATCAAACTAGGAACAATCTAAAAATGTGTCTGTTTTGTATTTTCCCATTTATCTAGGAGACTTCCTTTTCAATTCTCATTTATAACCTAGTCAACTTAGGATTTCTTCTCCAGAGTTACATCTTCCTAATATCAAGATTATAATGCATGGTTTTACTAAAAGAATTTCAATTTAGGGAAATTGAGGAAGAGCCTGAAAAGAAATCAAGCATAATGCAAATATAAAAAAATGTCATTTGAGATAGTAATTCTTAATTTTCCAGTTTGTATTTAAAGGATAAAAGTATAAATGTTACAATATGACATTTTTTTTCACGACAGGTGGTATCCTAGATATTAAATGCAAATGCCATTCTCTTTTTATCTCTTAAGAAGTACCAGAATCCAGTCAAAATCTGTATAACATATTTCAACCTAGGCTTAATAATTTGGTGAAAATTAATTTAAATATTTATGGAAATGGGGATAATTTTTGAGTATGTTATTCATAAGTCTGTTTTTATACAAAGACCAATGAAAAATATCAATTAAGGATCTTATTTCTATCCACTATTACTTATTAATATTAATAAGAACTATTTTCTGTAAAACTATCGTTCATGTTATGGTTGATTGCCAAGTGAAATAAACTGATAAAAACTGGCAGGCATTTCTTTTACTGGTAGTGGGTATATCAGCATTATCTGAGACGATTCCCTTTATTTAACGCAAACCAATATAGTGTCCTACCCCCCTTTCCTTTAGAAGTTTAGCATTTTAAAAATATCTTTGATAAATTGAAAAGGCTTGACTGAGGTCAGCTCGAATATGCAGATAGCAGATCCTCCTGAAAAGAAATTCCCCAAAAGGGAGGGAGAAATATGGATGGTCTCAAAACCTCTTCCTAGGAAACTGTGTAGGTGAGACCTGATTCTCCTTCTGACCTAGCCATGCTGTCACTGGACAGCTTGCTTCCAGGAAAATGGCAAGTATATCCTTAAACTTGTAAAGCTGTGTGACATTGTAATGCTATTTTAGAAAGAGGTTTTTGTTTTGTTTTGTTTTGTCATAGAGTAAACACTGCTAATCACAGTATGGAGAGAGAGGATTTTCCTACCCTGCTGTGACCCACTCTCTGAGAAACTGCTGCAGGCCAGCCAGCAAATGGAAGAAATATCTTCAGGTTTAATGGATCTAGGTATGCAGTTCCCACTGTATATCTATAATCACAGCCACAGTGTAAGAAGGCACAATTTTCAGACACATTGGGAAAGCTTTCTATCCTTAAGTAATAGTAACCCATCTTTGCCTCAAGCAGGAACAAAGAAAGCAGTCAAGGAAATAAAGCCAACTCTCCACCTGTGCATGGGAGATTGGGATAACTTAATAATTTCACATTGTGCTATTTTAAGCATGGAACATAACGTTTTATAGAAAACCCTAAGTCAAACTTTGGAAGCATTGAATGATGTGGCTTTAATTAATAAGGAAGTACTCCAAAGGCTAAGTATTATTTCAGAGAATATTTTTTTCTAAATGTAGATGGAATTTTTCATTTGTCAAGCATACAGGTAGCTATCAAAAGGCTTGTGAATTTAGCTATAGCATTTACATTCTTTATATAGTGTTCTTGATTTAAATTAATTTTAATATAAAATAATCTTATAAGCAATTATAAAATGACATTGAGCATAAATGAGGTTATCTGGGGTGAGTATGTAGCACCAGGGGAGAGAGGACAAAGAGGGAGAACAAATGAGCACCAATGTTCAAGAGTTGGACAGAGCCTATAATTAAACAGAGATGGGGTACTTCACTAAGGCAACCAAGTAATAAAAGATGTCCTGAAGATAGAGTGGTGATGGAATTTTGACAAGGAGGAATTAGATTGCTTAGATTTGAAACCTAGAAAGTCAGTGGTGATTTGTGAAGAGACATGGTAATGTAATCTTAAGAATAAAAAGCCAGAATAGAGTGGGATGGAAGTTAAATAGATATGAGTAAAATAGACAGTAATTTAGAGAATGTTAGAATTTGGTTTCTGAGATATGAAATATGAATGCTAATATATATATATATATATATATATATATATATATATATATATATATATATATATATATATATAAAAGCGAGGTAGCAAAAAGACCTGGTTAATGAGTAAAGGCCTTTAGAATTGAAAAAACCTTGATTTGAAACTTGAGGTATGATATTTATAAGGTGGATGCCTTAAGGTTGCTGTAGTTTCACAAATCCTTAGAGACATTGATGCTTATTTCCCAAAGTGACATAGAAAATAAATTAGATATTGTGTGTATATTCCTTTGGCAAATAGAAGTACTTAATAAATGGTGAGTATTGTTTATTTTCCAAAGTAAGTTAGATTATTTCATAAGAATAAATGCAACTATCTCTACTAATGAACTATCTCTACTGATCAGATTTTCTTGACTATTAACATGAAAATTTATTAACTTCAGTATTAAGGATTTTTTTGGATAAGTATGTCATGTACAAAATTAGTAAAAACCTGGAAAGCTGAGATCAAGCAGGAATCCCAAGAGGCAAGGCATAGTCAAGATGCCAAAGTATTGCCACTGAAGCCATTTGCTCAGGACATTGTAGCTTAGACACACAGCAAGACATCAGCCACATCCACACAACTGCTGCCATGACACTGTGATGTCCAGGGCTAGGCCAGTGTTGCTCAACTGAAGCACTCTGGCTCCTACCCATTAGATTCCAGTAGCACTCACTGGATCACATGATCAAAAATGTTTCCAAGCATTGTAAAAGTGCTCCGGTTGAGAAACACAATGCTAAGCAAATATCTCTAATAAATTGGAAACTTTTATTCATACTTTCAATATTTAAATGTTTTGCTAAGTTATACATGATCAAACTCTAACTACCAGGTGGAGTAAGGAAAAAAATAAATCTCTTCTGTTTAATTTTTCTTTTGGAGACAGTGGACTTGTACTTGCCTTGAATTCCTGGATGGATGTTAGTTTTTCTTTCTTTCTTTCTTTCTTTCTTTCTTTCTTTCTTTCCTTCTTCTTCTTTCTTCTTACTTCTTTCCTTCCTTCCTTCCTTCCTTCCTTTCTTTTTTTTCTTTTTCTTTTTTTACTTTTTTTCACTCAGTTGTTTTTTCCTCTTTTTTAAAATTTATTTTTTTATTGATTTTTTAAAAATAAATGTCAGCAGAATGCATTACAATTCTTATTACACTTATACAGCATAATTTTTCATATCTCTGGTTGTATATAAAGTTGACACCAATTCGTGTCTTCATACATGTACTTTGGTTAATGATGTCTATCACATTCCACCATCCTTGCTAACTCCCTGCTCATTCTCTTTCCCTCCCACCCCTCTGCCCTATCTAGAATTCATCTATTCCTCCCATGTTCCCCCTCCCTACTCCACTATGAGTCAGCCTCGTTATGTCAGAGAAAACATTCAGAATTTGTTTTTTTGGGATTGGCTAACTTCACATAGCATTATCTTCTCCAATGCCATCCATTAACCTGCAAATGCCATGATTTTATTCTCTTTTATTGCTGAGTAAAATTCCATTGTGTATATATGCCACTTTTTTTTAAATCCATTCATCCACTGAAGGGCATCTAGGTTGGCTCCACAGTTTAGCTATTGTGAATTGTGCTGCTATAAACATTGATGTGGCTGTGTCCCTGTAGTATACTGATTTTAAGTCCTTTGGTTATAGACCGAGGAGAGGGATAGCTGGGTCAAATGGTGGTTTCATTCCCAGATTTCTAAGGAATCTCCATACTGCTTTCCATATTGGCTGCACCAATTTGCTGTCCCACCAGCAATGTCTGAGTGTGCCTTTTCCCCTACATCCTCGCCAACACTTATTGTTGTTTATATTCTTAATAGCTGCCACTCTGACTGGAGTGAGATGGTATCTTAGAGTAGTTTTGATTTGCATTTCTCTACTGTTAAAGATGATGAGCATTTTTTCATATATTTGTTGATTGATTGTAAATCCTCTTCTGAGAAGTGTCTGTTCAGGTCCTTGGCCCATTTGTTGATTGGGTTATTTGTTTTTTTGGTGCTTAGCTTTTTGAGTTCTTTATATACCCTAGAGATTAGTGCTCTATCTGATGTGTGAAGGGTAAAAATTTGCTCCCAGGATGTAGGCTCTCTGTTCACCTCACAGATTGTTTCTTTTGTTGAGAAGAAACTTATTAGTTTCTATCACTATATCAAACTATTTGAGGTAATCAACTCATAAAGTGAAAATATTTATTTTGGCTCACAGTTTTGAAGGTTTCAGTCCATAATTGCCCCACTGTTTGAGTCTATGCTGATGTAATACATCATTGTAGGAACTCATGGAAGAACAAAAGCCCTATAATCATGAGTCAAGAGTTGAAAAAAGGATGAGACCAAGGTCACACAATCTGCTGTGGGGTATGCTTTCAATAATGGAATGACTTCCCACTATACTCTATCACTCAAATTTTCTATTACCTCCCAATTGTGCCACCTTGGGGACCAGGACTTTAACACACAGAGGATATTCAGCAACTAAACTAGACTACTCTCTTTTCTGTTTCAATGGCCCAGTATTTGAAATTTGTTAAAACCTGGTTAATAAAAAGAACAAAAGTATTTGGACTCTTGTATGCACCAAATATTATACTAGACCCAATATAGTCATTGGCAATCTTTAAAACATCTCTTTAAAGAAGATTCTGGTGCAATCATTTTACTGATGCACACAATCATATTTTTAGACTTTATATACCTTGCCTAACATCACACAGCTAAAAACCAAGCCTGTTTATGCAGATATCCATTTTCTTTTCTAAGATGAAATTCAACTGATGTTTGTAAAATTACCAACTCACTATTATCTTTCTCATTTTTGTTTATGACTTAAAAATAGAATTTGAAATGAAAATAGCTTTTAATTATATTGGGTTATAATTTCCCCAATGTAAGAGAGCTTCCACCCAGTATTAATTGCAGGGTGCCTTTCAGTTCCTCTCTTTATTCAACAAAGAACACTGTTTATTCTTCTCATTGCACTCTCTCCTTCCCCTGACATTCCAGTTAAAGTTATTTACATGACATGAATCCAAAAAAGAATTTCAGCTTTGAGAAATCCTGGAAGATACTTTTCAGATGGCAACTAGGTAAAAAACAAAAATGTCAATTCTAATTTTCTGCTTTACCTCAGAGGGTTCACTTTCCCTTACTAATTCCATATTGCCTAGCCAACTCTGAATTTCTCTTCTGGTCTAACAACCTAGTCCAGCATCAAAGAGAGGAAACCTCAGTAATAAGAATACAGGCTCTACTGTGGGCATCTCTGGAGGAACCTGTCCAATTGCTCCACATATTTCTGAGTATGATGACTCTTAGTCCAGCAGTAATTATTTGAATAAACAAAAAAATCAAGTGCCTCCATGTCAACTACTTATTTTTCTGTTGCTTGGTTACCTCTGCAGGTACTATATTTTTCTACATATGTCATTGTCTCTACACATATTAATTCGATCTTATTTAGTATCTAATTTATTCATTTGAATTACTTTAACTTTTAAACTAGTTGTTAATTCAATCTTATTTTTTCAAAGTTTTTTGATTCATGTGCAGATGTGTGCTTTTATGATATATGAAACTTCCTCACAGAAACACACACAAATCCCCAAGTATTTAAAACAATTTTGTTGTCGATAAATATTTCTGACTATGTGCCAAACTGGTTGCCAAAAATGTTGTAAGATCCATCATTAATAATGATGGTTGTTGAACCAAGACATCTGTTAATCTCATTGTGATCCAAATCCTTTCATTCTCTGGCCAATATTGTTTTTTTTTAACTTTGTCTTTCAACATGAAATATTGATAAGATGATAAACATGATAAGACACATGGGAGAGGCTGGTTAATTTCAGTGGATTTCACTCTCTTTCCCATATGGTATTGAAAGGCAGGTGTGCTGCTAAAATCTAAGAGCAGCATAAAAATATCAATGTTTGTTTGTGCATATACCAGGTTACAGGGACTAAGAAGAGTGCTTTATATGTCTTATTTCATTTGTTTCTCAAACACTCTAGGAAATAAATTAATATATTTTTTCTCTTCTTACAGCTGAGCAGTCTGAGTTCTGACAAAATTGAGCCTGCAGGAGATCACAGTTTTAACTGCTGCTGTCTAACTTGAAAGTCTAGTGGAGTGTTACTGGTATAGGAGACAGCAAGGGTCAGCAGCGTGATTTGAATTAAATGAACAAATGGAGTTGAGATACGAGGAAGATTATTAGGGGTTTATTTATTTTTGTACATTTGAGTGCCAGTCTACTTGTACATATTCAACAAACATGACAAAGTACTTGCTTTGCTAAGACCTTCACAAATATCAGCTCATTTAGTTCTTACATCAACTTTCTGAGGAATGTTTAACTCTTATTATTATCTTAGTTATTATTTTAGGGGTGAGGAAAATGAGACACAGAAAGTTAATAGCTTGCCCAAGTCGTATTGCTAGTAAGCAACAGAGTTGAAGTTCCAAACCAGGTGCTGTGACTCTTAATTGGCATTCTAGGCTGACAGATATAGATGGAGTCCCTTATAGTCTCTCGTCCATGTCTCCATTTAAATTCTGCAGTGAATCATTAGAACAAATCCTATGAATGTCAGTTTTTCCTTTCCTACTTAATCTATCACATCAACTTATAAAGCAATGCTATTATTTCCCCTTTCTTAAATAATAAAAACTAAAAATCCTCTTCATGTCATTCCCTTTTGCAAATGCTGCCAACTTTTCCTACTACAATGCTATCAAGATCTTTTCTATACTAATTATTTCCATTTTGTCTGCTTCCTTTCTTCTTGAGACCACTCCAGATCATCACCTTTAATATTCCATCAAGACTACAATTACTAGTGTCACTATTGACCTTTAAATTGCTCAATCCAGAGATGAATTCTGTCATCATACTCCAAGACTCATCAGCAACATTATACATAATGCCATTTAACTTTCTGGCAGTACTATTTCAGTTTATTTTGCTGATCCCTCATCTCCTCTGTTAAACCATAAAATATTATGGAACTCAGTCCTTGGATATATTTCTGCATTTTTTAACTTACATTTTCTCATTATGTGGTCTCATCTAGTCTCATAGCCTACTAACATCTATATATAGATTTTTCCCAAATTTTCTTTCTAAACCACACTTCTTTCCTGATCGCAAACATGTATGTAGTTGTTTCCTCTGTATCTGCAACTTGAATGTCTATAGACATCTCAAACTTAACAGGTTCAAAACTAAGCTCTTCGTCTACTCACTGTACACTCTTCCCATTCCCACAATCCCACCATACTATCCGCCAACCCTATGAACCTGTTCTGCCAATTTTTGTCCCATATTATCCCATCTTATTGTATGGAGCTCATTTTATGATTCTTTATCATTCTTTGTCTAGTGGCTTTAGCACATATCCCTCAGAAGATCTTATTTGCCTCAAAATATAGTCACAAATCCTCTACTCTTCATTAGCCTTCCTACTTCCACCTGATAGACCTGGATTATTGCAAGATTCCTAATCATATCTGTACTTCTGTCTTTGCCATTCTAGTCTGTTTTTCACACAGAAATTGGAATTATCTGTTTAAAGCAGCTCTTCTGCTGAAAATCCTTTAATTGTCATCCAGGCTTGATGAGTCAAAGTCAGTTTCTGTAGGATGTATAGTCCCTTGTGACTCTCCGACTAGTTCACTCTCCTTATCCTACAAATATTTTTGCACCTATCAGGTAGGTTCCCACTACTGAGCCTGTGGGTCTGTTCTTCTCCTACAGGTGAACAGTTCATCATCTCTCCTTCAGGTCTTCCCTCCGTGGCCACCTTCTCAGTGTTACCTTCTCTAGCAACACAGACAAAGATTCACATCCCTCTCATCTCAAGGCACTCACACTACCTATTTCCTGATTCAGTTTTCACTTTAAAGACTTTCCACCAGTGAATATATATTTTGCATTTTTAATCATTAAAAATATCTTTCTCTTCATCCTAGAAAGTAAGCTCCATTACAGCAAGGATGTATAAGTTTACATCACAGATTTATATCAGTATAGAATAATAGGTGCCCCGTGAATCTTTGCTGAATGGATAAATCATACGGTAAAAGAGAAAAAAAAGAAGTCATCATGGAAGTATAAATAAGTTCCAGCTTAAATAGCTGGTCGACTCTTTATGCAGAGATAAGAAATGTTTTAGGCAAGGTGACAACATGAACTGAGGCTTAGAGAGCTGGCATACATCATCTAGCAGATAAAGATAAAATTAACAAAATAAAGGAACAGAGTATGGACTATTTGTAAGTTCCAAAATTTATATTTATTTACAAAAAATGTCAATAATTAAATCATTTTTGTTAATATAAATAGCGCATTTTACAAGACATTACTATATTTTCCACAATAAAAAAGCATATTTATTGAAAAGAGTGGAATTGCTTTAAAATTTTTCATATCTTTTATAGGCTAACTTAATAGAAGATAACTATGATTCTGCATTTAATTGATTAGAAGACATGGCTTTCATACATGCACAAAATATGTTCTCACACAGAAATGTGCTTAGAAAACAAAAATATTTTAATAACATTTTAGATAATTGTGGTTATTCTTTTTTAAAGTGAAGTATCAAGATTTGATTATTTGTAATTTTTTGATGTCAATTTTAGTATCAAATCTTAAAATATCAATGAACTTTTATACTCTTTTATATTAAAACCCAATGCTGTGTCTTGTACTATGAATGGATCTTTTACTTGTGTATTGACTGTTTGGAAAATAGGAATTTTGCTGATCTTCCAAATGATAATACATGATATTACACAACATTAAAAATCACATTCTTTAATGACACCACTCATGTCATTGGACAAGTCTTCAAGTATTTGGAAGCTATCTTGCTGAAAGTGAGAAGACTAATTTTTCCTGAAAGATTAGGTTTTATCATTGATAAACATTCTCAGTTGTTTGCTTCAAAGTAAAATGCTCACTTGATTCATTTATAAGAAAATGTCTTCCAAATATCTAATTTGTGGGCCATAGTTGATCAATCACTTATTCTTTCAAGTAAAAATGCTATTTCCTAGGATGGAAAAACCCCTCATTCATCTCTCATCCCAATCACTTATGGGCTTTTGCTCACACAACCATATTACTCAGAAATGTGCTAATACTTCCAATTTTATCACGCAGAATATTGAAAAACTATATACTCAAGGGTAAAGACTCCACAGGATTAATAATGGTTAAATTTCAATTAAAGATATTTTTAAAATGAAACTGGTTACTCTGAGTACTGGGCAGTGAGCACTATAAGGCTATCAGTATATTTTTTGTGCCATTGCCTCTATTCATGTCAAGGTACCAGCCTACTATTGTTTTTGTAATGTCAGCTGAAATTTCAATACAATGATAAAGGCAGCTTCATTGAATTAGAAAAGTAGCTTTGTCCCAGTGGATCCTCTGGGAGGGTCTCTGAAACCCCCATGATTCTCTGAACTACACTTTGAGAACTGCTGTCTTATGTGATGTGAAAATTCAGAATAAATATAAGGCAATGTAAATAGAAGAAGCTTGCAGTTACAATAACTAAGTTGATGCAACCTCAAGCTGAACAATAATATATTCAAATTAAAATGTATTTTTTTTCAGTTACAATTCCATTACCTAAACACTTTAACTAAAAACTTTAGAGAATAGAGAGGAACAGAATGTTGGAACTTCAAAACTTCTTAGTTCATGGAAAATTTTACTTTAGAGGCAAATTTTTAGAAGTTTATATGACTTATCATTTAGTTACCAATAGAGCTAAAATGGACTTCTTCCCACTATGCTATGCTATTTTGGAAATAATTCTAGCCTGATCAATTCTTAAACGTGGTCTCAGATATCTTCTCCACAAACAGAATCATACATCTTTCCAAATGCTCCTTGGAATTCTCTGTCAGAGATCTTGTTTCACTGAACATTGTACCACAAACTCCTTAAAAATTGATGTAACGTACAAGAAAATTTGCTTCCATATCCTTACACCACATCCTTCCTCTCCATGACACACCTAGCATTTATAACAATGGCTGGCATATGGATTTGGGAACTAAGATTTGGGAAACTTTTCTCTTTTTATCTGTCATGTATCTCAGTTTGATACCTTCTACTTTAGGGACATTGCTTTAGAAACTTGAAGTATGTGATTATTTGACTTGCTTACTGTCTTGGTTTAGTAAATAAGCAGAATTTACGGTTCTAACTTCTTTCCATGTGTTACCTAATTATCATGACAAACCTATGATATATCTATTATATACATATATATTCTAAATTCTATAATAAATAAATATATAAGGTGATCCTTACTATCCAATACTGATTTGTGGTAGAGTTCAGATTTTAGTCCATCCACAGAGTCATATTGAAATGGTATAGTAATGTTTAAATTGAATAAGTAAATGTTACCTTGAAAGTTCTTTAAAAATTGTGTGAATACATATCATTTTGTAAGTCCTTGAAGACATATTTATTTATTTTCTTTATTGAATTCGATTGAAGTAAATTTTCTTGTACATTACATTAATTTTGTTCTTAAATTTAAAATACAACAATGTTTTGCCAAGGGGGAAATCACTTCGTATGGATATTTATATTGATATAATGCTCTGAATATATCTACATTCCAATAATATTTACCTTTCTTCTTTAAAAAACAGCAAGGAGGCTCCATCCTCTAAAGTTAGCACTATATTAATAAGAGTTCATAACCAAATGCTGAGTTGCTATAAATGGAAAGCAAATTGCATTTTGCTTTGAAATTTACCAGAATATTTTTCCTGAATTAAAAAAAAATAGTTTCCTGTGGGGTTCACAGTAATATAAATAGACTTTAAATTTTTTTGACTATTTCACAAGATGGTGTTCACACAAAACTAAATTAATTGCTTATCTGTCATATATCTCAGTTTGATACCTTCTACTTTAGGGACATTGCTTTAGAAACTAAAAGTATGTGATTATTTGACTTGCTTACTGTCTAGTTACTAGCACTCACATTTTGTAGCCTCAGAAAAGCTTTTTTTGAGATGTAATATCACATACTTTTATAATTTTGCTTATAAACATAATCTGTCACTATGCATACAATTTTGCTATTTATCATCTTTTACTAACAACACTGTTTGGATGGAATGGGGTTTTACATTACTTCTCTGCCCTGAAGCATTTTATAGGAGGATCAAAGCAGCTGAACTTCTCTTTTTTCTCTAGCAGATTCTTTTCCCAAAAGCTGTACCTAATAATAAATACTCTGTATTGGACCCGGTCATATCTGTCAGGAATACTAAGCTTACTGATAGATGACTAGAAAGATTAACGTGTAGAAAAAAGTTCATGGGACTCAAATACCAAGGGGATTAATCTTACATGTCGATCCTACTCAATGTAAGACATTAGCTTTCAAGTTTGACACACCTTGGTTCAAATTCTTGTTCTGCAGTTATAATTATGTAGACTTCTTAGCAATTAAATAAATCTCTCTGAGAATTAGTTTATTACTAATTTCTGTTATGCTGTTCTGCTTGGAATGTGGCTAAGTGGTTGAGTGCCCTGAGTTCAATCCCTGGTACAAAAAAAAAAAAAGACAGAGAGATCCTGAAATACACATAATCGTTCTTATCATTCTTATTTTATGGGTAAAAAAGAGATAATTTCAGAAAGGCATAATGTTATAATATAAAAGTCATGACCTTTGGTACCAAGCAAATCTATAAATAACTTCCTTGTTCTTGGATTAAGTAGCTGTGTGACTATTTAGTCACATTGTTTAAAATGAACAATAGCAAAATAGGGTTAATACCTATCAATATAGCTTTGTAAACATTGAATTTAATATATGAGTTATAAATATTACATATAATTTTATTGATTATGATTATATGATATGTAGTCAATATACAGATATAAATGATGTATTATCATACCATATTTCTAATCCCATATCTACATATTTTGTATCATGCTAGACATAAAACTATGTGAACATTCAAAATTAACTACATTTGTCTCACTTTCTAGGTCGAGGTAAGCATAAAAACTGGTCTATAGCTTGACTGTAGGTTTATACACAGATTAGCTGGCAATGAAACTATTAGAGCCAAAGTTAATGGAGAGAAGATCTGAAGCAAATGTTCATTCACTGTGATACAAACCACAATTAGGTAATTAAAGTTATCTGTGATATGTAAATAACAGCATATTTTTTATTTTAGTTCTTTTTAGTTTACATTATTGTTTTGTTTTCTTGTTGTTGCTTGTGTTTGGTTCTGATTTTGGTGGCAGACTTAATTAGTGGGCAAAAAATGTCCTTCAAATGCTTTTAAATGGTCTATAAAACACAGAAGCAATCAGAAATGAGTTCGCCTGAATGGGATTTTGTCAGAGGTGATCATAAACCTTTAAATGGAAGACTTTTGTGTTTACCATTGTAGATGACTGATAAAAATTTTGCATATAAAAATCAATAATCTAGTTCCTAGTCTATATTATTAGAAGCATAACAGAAAGAGACCATTTTTATATTGATTATAAAATATAACCATTTTTCAAACAAAAACATAAAAATCTAATAAACTTGCCCCTTAACATTAAATCTCTCTGATATTAAAAGGTTATTGTTCATTTCAAACAACGTGACTAAATAGTCACACACTATTTAATCCTGGAACAAGGAAGTTATTTATAGATTTGATTGGTGCCAAAGGTCATGAGTTTTGCTTTATTACGTTATACCTTTCTGAAATTCTCGCTTTTTTTTAACCCATAAAATAAGAATGATTATGTGTATTTCAGAATCAATCTCTCTCTCTCTCTCTCTCTCTCTCTCTCTCTCTCTCTCTCTCTCTCTCTCTCTCTCTCCCAGGGATTGAACCCAGGACACTCAATCACTGAGCCATATTCCAAGCCCTTTCATTTTTTATTTTTATTTTGAGCCAGGGACTGGACAATTTACAGGCTGACTTTGAATTTGTGATCCTCCTCCGTTAGCCTCTGAGCTACTGGATTACAGGCATGCTCCACCTCAGCCAGCTTGTTCAGGACTTCTTAACCTCAGAACTACTGTTACAGTTCTTTAGTGTGAGTGGCTGTCCTGTGTATTGTGGGTGTTTGGCTTCAATATCTGACCTCTACCCTCCAGATTTCAATAACCATCTCACCTCTCCCTCCTTAATAACTTCAAATGATGCTGGGATTGAGAGAGCAAAACTTCCCCTAGTTAAGAGCTACTATTTTGGTGCAAATATTTAGCATAACACAGTACCTGAGATATTTATAGTATGATTAGTACATATTATTACATTTGCATTATATAGTTAACATTTATACAAATGTTAATAACATTTGTAATATTTATATTACTTAATACAAATCTTTAATATTTTAAATAGTACATAACTTTTGTCTTCAGAAATAATTTTTAACTTCTTTTTTCTTTTAATAAAGTAACTTTTTTCTTAATTACTGTCACTTTTGTGAAATAAATCATTATAGTAAATCTAATTCTCAAGGCAAAAACTGTAGCATCTGGCATAGTAATTAGTAAGTAAATAGTGATTTGTCACATTTGCATCAAGTATATTAAGAGAAATAACTGTATTGCATTTCTTTGTAGGCTTTAGGGATTCTGAGATAACTGATCACATTATTTTAAATTTAAACTATATGACAGATGGATACTGTGATGAGCTGTCAACATCATCATTTAGATCAAAATTACTGATCTCCCTAGTGGTCAAGAATGTTCTGTTTCATGGCCCCCATTTGAGATCTTCTTTGGGAACTACTCTCAGTTAATGGAAGTGCCTTACCCAATTGGATGCTCCTTCCCTGGAGATAATGTATATTTGATACCTTAATTAGGCTGGAATGCAAAGGCTTGACACCCTGTTCTCAATTCAGGACAACTCTGAAGGGTCACTGCAGCTTCAGAACTCTTCATGGGTTCAACCAATTCCTCTGAGGCAACTTCATCATGAGTTAGCTCCTTCTGCCCAATCCTTCTTCCCTCATTCTTTTATAATATATTAATGAGAAAACTTCTCTGGGAAAAAAAAAAAAAAAAAAAAAAACTCTTCCAGGACAGACGTTGAGAGAACGAGGAGGAAGGAGAGAAAATGGCGTCCACAGATTACAGTATCTATAGCCAAGCTGCAGCCCAGTAGGGCTACAGTGCTTACACTGTCCAACCAACTCAAGGATATACACAGACCACCCAGGCATATGGGCAACAAAGCTATGGAACTTATGGACAGCCTACTGATGTCAGCTATACCCAGGCTCAGACCACTGCCACCTATGGGCAGACCGCATATGCAACTTCTTATGGACAGCCTCCCCTCCCACTTGTTATACTATCCCAACTGCCCCCAAGGCATACAGCCAGCCTGTCCAGGGGTACAGCACTGGTGCTTATGACACCACCACCGCTACTGTCACCACCACCCAGGCCTCCTATGCAGCCTGGTCTGTATATGGGACTCAGCCTGCTTACCCTGGCTATGGGCAACAGCCAGCAGCCACTGCACTGCAAGACCGCAGAATGGTAACAAGCCCGCTGAGACTAGTCAACCTCAGTCTAGCACAGGGGGTTATAACCAGCCCAGCCTAGGATACAGACAGAGTAACTACAGTTATCCCCAGGTTCCTGGGAGCTACCCCATGCAGCCAGTTACGGCGCCTCTATCCTATCCTCCTATCAGCTATTCCTCTACACAGCCGATTAGTTATGATCAGAGCAGTTACTCTTAGCAGAACACCTATGGGCAACCGAGCAGCTATGGACAGCAGAGTAGCTATGGTCAACAAAGCAGCTATGGGCAGCAGCCTTCCACTAGTTACCACCCCCCCACACCCCAGACTGGATCCTATCGCCAACAGAGCAGCAGCTACAGGCAGCAGAGTCATTCCTACAGGACCATCCCAGTTGCATGGGTGTTTATGGGAAGGAGTCTGGAGGATTTTCCCGACCAGGAGAGAACCCCCTGAGACAGAGGAGGTTTCCCCCCATGAGTGGCCCGGATAACTGGGGCAGGGAAAGAGGGGAATTTGATTGTGGAGGCATGAGCAGAGGTGGGCAGGAAGGAGGACGTGGTGGAATGGGCAGTGCTGGAGAGCGAGGTGGCTTCAATAAGCCTGGTGGACCCATGGATGAAAGACCAGACTTTAATCTAGGCCCTCCAGTAGATCCCAATAAAGACTCTGACAACAGTGCAGTTTATGTGCAAGGATTAAATGACAATGTGACTCTTGATGATCTGGCAGATTTCTTTAAGCAGTATGGGGTTGTTAAGATGAATAAGAGAACTGGGCAACCCATGATCCACATCTACCTGGACAAGGAAACAGGAAAGCCCAAAGGTGATGCCACAGTGTCCTATGAAGACCCGCCAACTGCCAAGGCTGCTGTAGAGAGGTTTGAAGGAAAAGAATTTTCAAGGAAGCAAACTAAAAGTCACTCTTGCTTGAAAGAATCCTCCAATGAATAGCATGTGGGGTGGCATGCCAACCCATGAGGGCAGAGGGATGCCACCACCACTCCGTGGAGGTCTAGGTGGCTCAGGAGGTCCTGGGGGACCCATGGGTCACATGGGAGGCCGTGGAGGAGACAGAGGTGGTTTTCCCCCAAGAGAGCCACGGGGTTCCCAAGGGAATCCTTCTGGAGGAGGAAACGTCCAGCACCGAGCTGGGGACTGGCAATGTCCCAATCCGGGTTATGGAAACCAGAACTTCGCCTGAAGAACAGAATGCAACCAGTGTAAGGCTCCAAAGCCTGAGGGCTTTCTCCCACCACCCTTCCCACCCCCGGGTGGTGACCATGGAAGAGATAGCCCTGGTGGCATGCGGGGAAGAAGAGGTGGCCTCATGGACCGCGGCAGTCCTGGAGGAATGTTCAGAGGTGGCCATGGTGGAGACAGAGATGGCTTCCGTGGTGGCCATGGTGGAGGAAGATGAGGTGGTCCAGGGGGTCCCCTGGACCTTTGATGGAGCAGATGGGAGGAAGAAGAGGTGGACGTGGAGGACCTGGAAAAATGGATATATCAAGCACCATCAGGAATGTAGAGATCGGCCCTACTAGACACAGACCCTGCAGAGCTGCATTGACTACCAGATTTTTTTTTAAACCAGAAAATGTTTTCATTTATAATTCCATATTTATAATATTGGGCACAACATCATGATTATTCCTTGTCTGTACTTTAGTATTTTTCACCATTTGTGAAGAAACATTAAAACAAGTTAAATGGTAGTGTGCTGAATTTTTTTCCTTCTTTTAAAAATTGATGTTTAACCAAGATTAACAATGGGAACCCCTGTGAGCATGCTCAGTATCAATGTGGAGAACCAAAAGGGCCTCTAATTGTAATAATGTTCATGGTTGTGATTTTTTTAAAATAAAATTCCAAAAGTTTATAAAATAACAAAACAAAAAAACTCTTCCACACAAGTATTCATGTCAGAATTTGATTCCTAGGAACCAAACGTGAGGCAACTTGTACCAGGAATACTCTTAAAAAGCAGGCTCAACAATGGCATTTTGGAGATATGAGAACCCTATCACTGATAGGAGCTGGTATGTTGGCAGCTGCCAGCACACTTTACTGGTGAAACTGCTAAAATGTCAACTTGTAACAAACTAGGATGAGATGTGAATGGAAGATATTGGCCTTGGCAATCTCACACAACCCTTAGAAAAAGTGAAGTCAATGGCCCACTTTAAATGAAGAGTACTTACCAGAACTACAAAGTAAGGTAGTTGAAGAATGAAAAAGTTCATAGAAGTGAAGATGATAGCAGGCCAGAAAAATACAGGAGTCACCTTTGTCGTGTGGAAGAACTTGGAGAAGATTCCTTCATCTCAGCATTAAGGAAAGAGCAGGCAAGAGATCAGGAGCCTCTCCTTCTGAGGTCAGTGCTGATGGTAGGACTAGGCTCCCTGACAGCAATGAGGATGTTAAGAGAGTAAAATAATAGAAATTTTTTAAAGGGGTGAATATTGTTTAAAGTAAAATAAAATTATAGAAATCTCGTTGGAAACTTAAGTGTTAGAAGAAGAGTGGATGCAATTTAACCACTGGAATAAAGGGGCCTGACCCACAGAGACTTTATAGACAAATAATACAGCATGGTATACTTACATGCAATACATTCAATAAGAAATCAAAATAGTTAAAACTATATCAAGGATGAAAGATCTAAGGCAGAGGGTCAACCATTCTAGTAAAAAGGTCATTACACAAACCCTTGCCAAGTTTCTGGACTTGATCCAGGGTTCAGATCTAAAACCCACAAATCAAAGGAAATCCATGTTGTGCCAGGTCTTTGTTAAAACTCACAATGACTATTTATCCCAAACCAGTTTTTAGATTCGCTGAGATTTTCTATATAGGCAATCAGAGATGTTTTCATTTCTTCCCACTCACTATTTACTTATTTTTCTTATTTTACTGTATTGATGGGAGCAGTAGAGGTAGCAAAAGCAGACATTCTGCTCTATTCCTGCTCTCAGGGGAAGGTTTTCAGTCTTTCACCCTCAGCTAAGATGTTGGCTGCATGTATTTGTGCAGATGTTATTTTTCAAGCTTAGGGAGTTTCTTTCTATTTTTAGGCTTTCCCAAGGGCTTCTATCATGAATAAATGTTAAATTAGATATCCAAGTACAAAAAATGATCAATACCTTGCACATAAAAGAAAAATGAATCAAAATAGATGGTACAGATGATAGGCTTAAATTTAAACCTAATATTACACTACTTCAAGAGGAAAACAGTAAAAAATATTTGTGACCCTGGGTTAGGCAAATATTTCAAAGATAAAACAATTAGAAACAGGATACATAAAAATAAAAGATGATGAATCTTCATCAAAGTTAATAATTTCTATTCTTAGGCACCATTTAAGAGGAGAAAAATATAAGCCATTATCTAGAAAAAATATTTCAAATCATATCTGCTAAAGTATTTATATTCAAAAATATTAAGAACATTCAGGCCTTCTCACCAAGATGGCGCCGAAAGCTAAGAAGGACGCTCCTGCCCCTCCCAAAGCTGAAGCCAAAGCAAAAGCTTTGAAGGCAAAGAAGGCAGTGTTGAAGAATGTCCACAGTCATAAAAAGAAGAAGACCCACACACCACCTACCTTCTGGTGACCCAAGACATTGCGGCTCTGGAGGCAGCCCAAATATCCTCAGAAGAGCGCCCTCAGGAGAAACAAGCTTGACCACTATGCCATCATCAAATTCCCTCTGACCACTGAGTGAGCCATGAAGAAGATTTAAGACAACAACACACTTGTGTTTATTGTGGATGGCAAGGCCAACAAACACCAGATCAAACAAGCTGTAAAGAAGCTCTATGGCATTGATGTGGCCACGGTTAACACCCTGATCAGGCCTGATGGAGAGAAAAAGGCATATATGTTCAACTGGCTCCTTACTATGAAGTTTTGGACGTTGCCAACAAAATTGGGATCATCTAAACAGAGTCCAGCTGTCTAATTCTAAATATACTTTTTTTTCCAACATAAAAAAAGAACACTCAGAACACATTAAAACTAAAATAACTCAGTAATAAAATGCACAAAAGATTTGAATACACAATTTACTAAATAAGATATACGGATGAGACAAAAGCATATGAGAAGATGCTTGACATTATAAGTCATTAGGTAAATACAAATTTAAACCATAAAAGGGTTGGAGGTGTAACTCAGTGGTAAAGGGCTTGCCTAGTTCGATTCCAAGGCTCACAAAACAAAAACCCAAAAAGATCAAATAAAAGAAACACAAAACATGAGATACACTGTATAAGTATTAGAATAGTTAAGGTTAAGAATATTGACAGTACTATGGTTTTGGGTTGTGGCTCAGCGGTAGAATACTCACCTAGCATGTGCAAGGCCCTGGGTTAGATCCTCAGCACCACATAAGAATAAATAAAGGTAGTATGTCCAACTATAACTAAAATAAATTAATTAATTAATATTTTTTAAAAAGAATATTGACAATACTAAATAAATAAATATACTGAATAAAGTATAACATTTTCATATATTGTGGGCATGAATATAAAATACCACAGCCACTTTAATGAAACAACTTGGTATTTTTTTTTATAGTTACCAAAAAGTTACCGTATGACTCAGTAATCTAGATCACAGGTACTTACCCAAGTGAAAAGCCAATCTATATTCACTCAAAGTCTTTGAAGACAAATGTTTTGACTCATTTTATTTGTAATTGCCAAGAAGCAATCCAAATATTCCTCACTAGAGAATAGACAAACTGACACATAGTCAAAGTGTAATCGTACCCAAAGATGAAAGGAAATAGAGTACTCCAAAAAAATTGGGTAAGACCCAAGTGCATTAAGCTAAGTGAAATATATCAGTCTCTAATAACAACGTGTTGCAAGATTGCATTTGTATGACATTTTGCAAAAGGCAAAACTGTATGGAGAGAACACTGTGTTCAGAATTAGGGAAGGTGAGGGTTGGGACTGACTCTCAAGGTCTTGGAAGAATTTGGGACATGATGGAACTGTTCTTCATTGGGTTGGAATCTGCCACAACAGGTCAGATAAAATAAAATATATTACATCTAAATTATAACTTAATTTAAAAATTTAAACTGCATCTCTGAAACCAAAAGTTAACAATTGATTGAAAGATTCTTAAATTATTGGGAGTAAATCATCTACATAGATTAAAATATTGTGACATTCTTTCAAGAATCTGCCATTTGCAAGAAAAATATTTTTTGAAGATTGCATTAGTTTAGTAGGGCTACAGGAACACAACAGACTGAGTGGCTTACATAATGGAAAATTATATTTTCTCAAAGTCTGGAGTGGAGAGGTCCTATGTCCAGAGTTCAGCGTGTTGCTTCTCTGAGGCAGGTCTACCTGGCTTACACATAACCACCTTCCCTGTGTTTGTGCACATTGTCTTCCCTCTTCACATTTATGTGTCCAGGTTTCCTCTTTATATAAGGACTTTTGTCTTATTGGTTTAGTCCACACACACCCCCCCCCATGACCTTTCTTTAACACAGTTACTTTTTTAAAGATCCTATTTCCAAATGTAGTCAAATTCTGAAGTACTGGGAATGAGGATTTCAACATGCAAAATAATATCCAATAATGATTGAAACTCATGTGGGTTAAATTTTACTTTATTAATTCCTGATATCCAAATATACTAATTTAAATACCAATTCAAAGGACTACTGTTCTTCACATGATGATGGTTTCATATTCAAGTGTCTTCCAAGTCCCTCCCTCCCCCTGGATATGAAGGTAAATTACAGTGCAGCAAATATTTGCAATGTTATTATTGGGACTCCAATCTATCCCATCATCAAAACTTTCCTCTTGCCAGCAGTATCGAGGCTGAGGCAGGAGGATCATGAGTTCATAGCCAGCCTCCACAACTTAACAAGACCCTGAACAGTTTAGTGAGACCCTGTCTCTAAACAAATTATTGAAAAGGTCTGGGGGATGTGGCGCAGTGGTTAAGTGCCCTTGGTTCAAACCCTGCTACCAAAAAACTCCCCCCAAAAACCAAGCAACAACAACAAAAACCCCAACAACTTTCCTCTTCTTGAGAGAACCTAACGGGCTCATATTTTATCACAAGTCACTTGGAATTTGTTGTTTTGGTGTCTTTCTATTTGATCATCAATTTGCCAGGTGATGAGCCAATGCTATTAAAGAAGGGAGAACATCATTGGCTACTATTATGAAAAAGAAGCAAGGAGATTGCTACTTCAGTTAGGATTTCACCTCTTTACCATGGTTTTCATGCCATGCACAGGCCCACATCCTATTACCTGTGATCATGTATACTGGTGCTCAGCCTATTCCTTTAGAAATAAGAAAACAGGAAATTTTGTATATCTAAAGTTTAACAAGAAGATAATTGTGTTACTTTAAAGTTTATGTGCTTAAAGGAAGATTTTGTTTTGGTGTCAGAAATTTTTTTAGACAATAGGTACATATACTTCATGGTATTATTACTTGTTCTTGCTCACACAAGGGAAATGGAATTCAGGACATGTTAGGTTAATGCTGTGACTGATACTTTGTGCAGATTGCACACAAAGGGATGTGTGCACTTCCATCCATCTCACACTATATTCTTTTCTCATAATCAAATAATTGAAGCAATTTTCAGGTAGAATAAAATTTTCTACTAATATTTGTCAAGAACTCCTCCATTCAATTCAATTTAACTACAAATTGTTACTTCACTCATCCCTTAGATATGCAACCAATTTCTCTTTATAGCCTCCATATCAGTCTGGAAATAAAAGTGTAGACTAGTGCCATAGGCAATTGATCAGCCAAATAAATTATTTCTCAAGCTGAATGCAAGCATTTTCATAAAGAGAGCAACATTTACAAAAGAAATTGTGGATGAGGGACTCCAGAGGAAAATTTCTAATTCACTATTGAGCTATTCAGTGAATAATCTTTTTCAAAGTCTGATAATATCCATTGGTATAGAGGCCCATTCCCTAAGGAAAAATCACAAATAATTTAAAAGATAAAAAATGTTTTCTTTCTTTTCTTTGTGTATGATATTGCTTAAGGCATCATCTAGATCAGATTTACTCTATTGTGGTGCTCTTGCTATTTTGGTCAAGATAGATCTTTGTCAATGCACACGGTGCTTTCCTATGCATTGCAAGGTGTTTGCTAACATCCTTAGTCTCTATCCTCTATTTTCCAGAAGGAAATACCCTTTCCCAAGGTGCAAAATACCAGGATAGTGCTAACATTGCAAAATGTCCTCTTGGGGACAAAATTTACCCTAATTGAAAACAACCGATCTAAGGACTGATCTGCCCAGTTCTGCTCCTGTGATTCCAGAGTGTTTATTTTTAACCCCAGGCACCACAATCAAACATTTTCTGGAAGTCTGGCATTTCTGAATGCTGAAATTGCAAAGGACTTCATGTTAAGTAATGTAAGTGGTCATTGAAGTAAGTAGCCATTATTAGGGAGAGAATCTATGAGAAAATCATGAATTATTTCAATTAGTAGAAAGGAGACACTTGAACTAAAAATTTGTCATTTCCATGTAGATTTGGGAGTTAAGACCAATGAATGGAGATTATAGTGAGAAAGACTGAAACTGAATAGAAGAGGAAATTAAATAATAATGATTTACTAACATGATATTTTAATTTTTATTATTTCAGGTAGTACTGAATTTTTTTATATCTATTCATCATATATTATCTTATCAATTCTGGTTACTCATACAATTTACTATTGTTTTTATATTTTCTTTTATTTGGTACTAGAGATTGAACCTTTACCACTATGTTACAACCCAAGATCTTTTTTATTTTCAGACAAGGTCTCACTAAGTTGTTCAGGCTGGCCTCAAACTTTTGATCCTTCTGCCTCAGTATTACCAGTCACTGAAATAACAGGTGTGTACCACCATGCCAGGCTGTTTTCTTAATTAGTAGAGGCTTTTGCTATATACATTACATATATTTTATATGCACCCACACACATTCACACACACACACATACATCACTTTATTTTGGATATTTTTGATATAGAGTCTTTAATAAAAAAGAAAACAAATCATGTCCTTCCAGCCATCAATTTATTGCTGTTGTTTTTCTGCTACTTTTTGGTCTAGAAGTTCTTTCCTATAATAAAAAAAAGTCACCTGTATAATTCCTGAATCTGTTTGCCTTTCATTTGTGCAGTAAGTTTGTTATTATATCCATAAGTTCCAAAGGACTCTTAACACCATGCTATTGAGCCCTGGGGTGGGGGTGGGGGGGAGGAAATTAATCTGTTTACTGAGTGCCTACAACATAGCTGATATAGAGCTCTATGATTTGCAGATCATAGCATGTGTAACCTTATTTAGTGTGACATCATAGCAACAAGGTACAATTATTCTTGGTTTGTAGATGGGGATATTGAAACCTACAAAAGTATAATGGTTTTATCAGTGACATATAGTTGTTAAGTGGCAGAAATTTAGACCAGCTCTCTTTGACCTAAGGTTCATGTTCTTTAAATTATAACAACGTTCTGTAAACGATAAGAGGCCTTTCTGACTCTTGGGTAAAAAAATGTTGTGTTCAAAATTGTACTTTAAGAAATTAACTTGCTAGTCACTGACATGGACCAAAGTTTTCACAAAAAAAAAAAAAAAATGAATCTGAAGGCTATTCAAACAGCCCAGGTCAAGGATAATGAAATCCTTAGACCTGAATGAAGGTGATAACTGGAAATTGAAGGAAAGAAATAGAAGAGATGTTTTGGAGGAAAAATTGACAGGACACGGTAATGAACTCAATTTTGGGGCAAGTAAGTACAAGTGTTAGAGATGATTAGGAATTTTCTGACAATTTGGCTTTGATAAAATGTGTAAGGAGTTTTTCAAATATGAAGGTTTTCTAAGGAAGATTGTTAGCTCAATTTTGAACATTGTCAAGTATCAAATGTAGGGGAAAGGCCTCCTGGTAGCAATTTAGAGTGTAAGATAATACCTTCAGAGAGTACCAAAAAAACAAGAAAAAAGATTAGAATTGAATGTAGACATAGGGTCATCTATACTGATTTATAGAAACAAGGGTTAGAATTGAAATTACTAAACAGTAATGAGAAAATAAAGAGAATTCTAGTCACCAAAAAATAAAGAAGTAAAGATTTAGAAAAGAATACAAAGAATTTTTATTTTTTATTTTATTTTTTATTCTAATGTATTATATAGGACAGGAGAATGAATTACAATTCATATTACACATATAGAGCACATTTTTCCATATCTCTGGTTGTATATGAAGTATATTCACCATTCATGTCTTCATACATTTACTTAGGATAATGATGTCCATCTCATTCCTCCATACAAAGAATTTTTATAAAAAGAAAATAATCAGTTACAAACATTAGAATCATTTGTAAGCAACAGATGATACATATGTTCAGTATTGTACCCATATGCCCTCATACTTACCAGATTTTTCCAAAGCTGCCCAAATTCCAACTCTAGTACCTGCACTGCCTGAAAACTTTCTCTGATCCCAGGAACGTGCTGTGCTTGCTCATACCACAGGCTAGTGTCAGAGAATTTCTCTGTAATCCCAGTGGTCCTCAACCAATAGTTGAAATGACCTAGTATATGAATTGCCCCAGTTACTCTGCAGTTTCCCAGCTTGCTTGACCTTTAAGTTACTCTCAGGAGCAACATTACTAATAACAAAGGCTTTATTGATTAGACTTCTCTTTTATCATTGCCCTATTAGTGTTTCCTTGAATTACTAAATACATTTGTGATGCTCTTGAGCTCAAATATGCCCCAAGGTCAGCTTTGTGGAGAAACCAAATGAAAACAGAACTTAGAATGATAGCAGTTATTAGGAACAGAAAAATCATTGTTGACTTTAAGGACAGCTCTCATAAATGAGGTTCAGGTGAACTGAATAATGAAAACCTAGAATGAGAGTGGGATGTGCCAGGTAATTTGAGAAAAGGATTTAATCTTTTGTCTAAGTAAAATAAAATGCTCTGTCTGGAGCAAAGTGAAGGGGACAATGAGGATCTGGAGAACAGTGCATGAAATTTGGAATAGTTGTTGTGAATAACTGGATAGTCCACCAATTATTGTTAAAGTATTTTAAGATCATGTCAAGTAATAAAAAAAAAAGAGAGAGAGAGATTTTTTCCCCAGTAAGACAGACCTGTGTAGGAATTATGGCTTTATCTCACTAAATGTGTAACCATGCAAGAGATATTTAATATATATCTCTGGCCCAATTTTCTATCTGTGTGAAATGGAATGATTAGATTTCTCAATTGGGAATTCGTGGATTAAACACAGCAACATGTAGTGAAAACACATGGCAAGTAATTAATAAAAGTGAGCTCTTATTTAATCTGAGAGAATCCAGTTGACATGAGTTCAGAATGGCACTTTTCAGCTCGGTGTTATATAACATAAAAAAAAATCAGAATTTTTGTCTCTATTACAGAAATCTTGGGATAAGAAACAAATAATTGTTCCAAGTTCTTTCTTTCCCAGGGGTGCTAACACTTGTATGGGTCTTATTTTTGATAACCTACTGTATTTGTCTCAGCATGCACTTAAAAAGGTAAAAAAAATAAAGGTTACTTAGCTTCAGCTTTGTGGATGTTTTCCATGGGTATTATTTTTCAAACTATGAATGATATCTGATTATTCTGGGAAAAATCAAACTTGACTTGAGTTTTAATTTTCAGCTTTTATACATAGATCAAAACAGTGTACTAAATAGCAAGTTGAAAAGAATTGTTCAAGCACAAAACATTGTTGTATTCCCAAAGCAAGTAAAAACCTCACATGAACCTTCTTGTTCTTAATATATATTCTAATTTTAAAAAATTTTTCCTTCTTAATTATAGATTTGTTTTTATATATTTAACATCATTTTTTATTAATGCTCATTAAACATAGCACTACAGTAGAAAATGTTACTCTATTATTATTTCTACCTACAGCTCCCCGCACAAAGATATTTGAATTTTCCAAGTGCCATATATTTTAAACAACTTGGACATTATCAAATACATTCAAAGTCTTGAGAATCAATTACTCATAGTAGATACTAGCAAAGGAGAAACAAAAAGTTTGAGTGTTAGTTTTGAATATTTTGGCTCTTGCACAGGATTACTCTAGTTTTTTACTTGCAGAATGGAATCTTTCTATCTTTACAAATCCAGATTGAATTTCAATGCAGCACAAACTAAAAGGTTATCAGCAAGCATTTCAATTTCATTGAACTGCACATAAAATTATTTTTGAAAATTATGCAAAAAAGACTCCTGTATTGGCAGTCATAATAGAATCTGTGCCTCCATACATTTGTGTTCTTTTAAAATTATTCAACATTGACTTTTGAAACTTACTATTTCATATGTTCTGTGTTGGACACAAAAGGCATAGAAATGAATAACTCACAGTGCCTTCCCTCAAGGATTTCATTTTTTTTTTTTGAGTACCAATAAGTCTTTATTCATTGATTTTCCCAGGGAGAGGAGAAGGAAGGGAAGAGTCAGAATGTGTGTTATAAAATGATTAGAAAATAGGAAAGGAAGAAAGTATCTGGGTACAGCAAAATCAAATCATAATATAAAAACACCCCAATGGTGGGGGTCACCAAAGCCCAAGGGGGCTTAGTCTCCTGTATTTCAGGAATGAGGGGAAGAGATCAGGGAAAGAACAGATAGGTACATACTTTCCCACCCTCCCTCCCTCCCTCCCCATAAAATTCAAGATTTCACACACAGCTTTGGTTTCTAGCAGTAAACATGGAGTTACATTCGTCCGTCTCCTATTAAACAATCTTGTGGCCACTTTGACATAAGTTTCTTGCACCTGAATAAAAGTTCCTGAGTGACTTGAACATACATTCATATTTTCTTTCCTGGTCTCCTGACCCCACTTTGTACATGGAAAGCCCCCAATTGCTTCTCTCTACTTTAGAATTACAGATTAAGTAGGTTTGATCCATGCAAACAGTAGTGTGATATTTGGCATGAATTGCATCAAGAGCTGGTCTTGACTCCAGAGGTTAGGAAAAGGGGCAGGGAATCCCAGCTTCTTTAGGAATTCTGCATAAGTCATTTAAGAGTTGTAGAGACACTCAAAGGATTAAATGTGTATGTAGGTTTTCTTTTGAGGAAGAAGGTAGGATAAGAGTCAGGCTTTTAGGACAGAAGATCTGACCCAAAATAGCAAACAGGGAAAGAGGAACATAAAAGATGGTTTAAGACCCCCATTTCAAGAAGAGGGCCCCCCAAACTTATGTTTCAGATCCTTTTGCCTGGTGCAGAACCTTCTGTCAAAGATGCTTTGGCTATTTTTCTCTCAATACAAAAAGAAGTTTGTAAACAATAAAACCCCAAAAGAACATGGAGAAAGACCAACACATTATATTTACACAAACTAGGCCACCTAGCAATCACCAACTCGTCTGCTGCCCGGGCAGCGTCCGCCAGCGCCTCCTCGGGCGCCTTCTCCGCCGCTTTGGTGCAGCCACCTGCAAACTGCTGGTTGGACACCGAGCCCATGGTCGTCTGCTGAGCCCGTGGCCCCGGGCCCCTAGTCGGGCGGCTGCTGGCCCCAGAGAAGTCCGCAGGCAAAGGGGAAGGATTTCATTATCCAAGGAGACTGTTATTCAGACCATTTCCCTTTTGTGCATATAAATTATAAAGGTGGGTATTCCTTAACCAGGAATTTACCAGCTTTTGTTAAAATATTTTTTCTTCCTCTGATTCTGTGATCTTAACAACTTTGGCACCAATCTACTAAATCTTAGATCTATTCTTCAACGTGAGTAGGCCAGACTACTAAAATAAACTCTTAATTGGTATCTCCATTGAAATAATTTTAGACATTTTAAACTTCACAGTGTTTCTAAAACCTTCTCTTACCCAAGATTTTCCCACAACTTCAACAATATGCTCAGGGCCCAAAATAAGGAATGGTCCTTTAATCTTTTGATTCCTAACTCCTCTCATCCAGTACATCCACAAGCATTTCAGTTCTGACTGTTTCTCCCACCTCTGCCATTTGCATAGACTGGACACTTTCACGTTCATCCTTAGTATTCCCTTAACTTCATGGCTTGCCTTTTTTCTATCCTACCCTATAGTTCCACTCAACCCCCAAAGTAGCTTTTAAATCATGTAATTAGGTCATATCCCACAAAATGTGGTCATAGAGTATTAGCCACGCCCTCTGATCATTCAGCCTTCTGAAAGCCTTCCAGAGTCTTCTATCACACACAGAACAATATTTTAAAAAAAAATCCTTGTGTCTTACTATCTATGACTTTGCCCATTTCTTAATCTCATCTTCTGTCATTCCTCCTGTATTACTCTATCTCCCTGGTTTTTCTTGTTCTTAAACTTGTCTAATTTTAAAAAATTCATTGATTTTTTTTTTTTTTTTTTGATGCTGGGGTTTGAATCCAGGGGCACTCAACCACTACATCACATCCCCGGCCATTTTGTTAAAAATATTCTATTTAGAGACAGAGTTTTGCTAAGTTGCTTAGAGCCTTGCTGAGGCTGGCTTTGAACTTGTTGTGATCCTCATGCTTCATCCTCCTCAGCTGCTAGGATTATAGGAGCGTGCCACCTGTGCCTGGCTTCACATGTGATTTTGACAAATATATAATTTACCTCCATCTGCAGTTTTGCTGTCTATGGTTTTAGGTACAAGTAGTCAATCTGGTCCAAAAGTATTAAATGAAAAATTCCATAAATAAGCAATTCATAGGTTTTATATTATACACTGTTTTGATCAGTATAATAAAAACTTGTCTTGTTCTCCATTGAAATTACCAGGTATGTGAATCATCCCTAGCTTACTAGGATTCCTGTTCTTTCCTTGCAACTTTGCACCTGCAGCATATTATGCCTTCTCTATTGGTAAAGGGAATTTGGATAGACCAAAGAGAAGACATAATATGCTTCAGGTACAAAGGTGAAAGGAAAGAAAAGAAATTGTATTTCACTCAACCACATTAGATGATCCTCTTTCTGACACATAATGTGGAGGTCAGTAGTAGTCTAATGCCGTGTCATGATGCTATCATTCACTTCACTGAATCACACAGCACATAACAGGACAAGAAGGTAGTGTGTGAGAGAGACCACACTCATGAGACTTTTCATAATTATTCTATTTTATTACCAGCTGTTATTCTCTTACTGCACCTACTCTATACGTCAAATTTTAGCACAGGTATATATGTACAGGAAAAAATATAGTCTACTTAAGGTTTGGGTACTACCTGCAGTTTCTGGCATCTACTGGGGGTCTTGGAACATATGCCCCACATGTAAGTGGAAATTACTATAATCTATTAGTTTTGAATGGATGTTCTGAAGATGTCTATTAAGTCTAGTAATTTGTAGAGTCATCAAGTTTTCCATTTCCACATGAATCTTCTTTATAGTTATTCAATTCACTATTGAAAATAAGGCATAGTAAGCTAATGTTTTTAAAATTTTCTATTTTCCTTGTAATTCTGTCATTTTTGTGTTACATTTTTTGGGTTCTTCCATTAATGATTGCTGGCTAGATTTGTGTCTTAAAGTCCACATTATCTGATATCAGTAGCCACTCCATCTCTTTTTAAATTACAGTTTGTATGGAATATCCTTTTTCCATCCTCTTTCTTTCAACCTACACTTGTCCTTCTGTATCTGTTAGTTCTGCATCTCTATATTCATTCAACCAAGAACAGATAAAACTATTTGGGAAAAATGTCATCTGTACCAAACGTGTAAAAATCATTTTTTTTTCTGGCCATTATTCTCTAAGTAACACAAGATGACTATTTTCATGCATTTACATTGTATATGTATTGGAAATAATCTCTAAATGATTTAAAGTATATGGGAAGATCATGAAGGTTACATGCAAATGCTATGTCATTTTACATAAGGGATTTTGTGCATCCACAGATCATGATATTCAAAGGTGGTCCTAGAAGCAAAAACCTCTGGATACCAAAGGAAAATTTTATATATATATATGTTTGAAATGGAATCGTGTTGTTTTTGTTGTTATTTAATTCATTCTGCTAGTCTGCTGTTTTTTAAAGAGAGAGAGAGAGATTTTAATATTTTTTTTTATTTTATAGTTTTCGGCAGACACAATATCTTTTTTTTTTTTTTTTTTTTTAATATCTTTGTTTGTATGTGGTGCTGAGGATAGAACCCGGGCCGCACATGTGCCAGGCGAGCGCGCTACCGCTTCAGCCATATCCCCAGCCCTAGTCTGCTTTTTTTGACTGAAGTATTTAAACCATTTTCATTTTGAGATACTACATTGTTTCTTTTCATTTCAGCTTAAAGGACACCCTTTAGTAGTTGATATAGTGCAGATTTGTTTTTGTTAATCTGGAAATGTCTTAATTTCTCCTTTATATTTGAATGGAAATTTGACTAATAGAGAATTCTTGATTAGTAGTCTTGCTTTAAGACACTCCTGGTGTCTTTGCATTCCAGTTTCTTGTGAGAAAACATCTCTTATGTGAAGAATCTCTTCTCCTTTGCTGCTTCAAGACCATCTCTGTCTTTGGCTTTCAAAAGTGGGATTTTTATATGTTTCTGTGTTTATCTTTGAGTTTATCCTACCTGGTATTTGTTGAGCTTCTTGGATGTGTAGATTAATATTTTTCATGACATTTGGGAAGTTTGGGGCTGTTAATTTTTATGTTCTCTTTCTTCTATCTCCCTTCTCCCTCTGGGACCATCATTGTGCATATTTAATATCTAGAGATCTTTGATTTTCTGTTTATTTACTTTTAATTTTTTTGTTACTGTTCTTTGTGTTGGATAATTTTGTTTGATCTATTTTCAAGTTTATGAAAATTTTCTTCTGCCAGATCAAATCTGCTGTTGAGTTCCTCTATCACATTTTTCATTTGGTATTATACTTCTCAGCTGCTGGATGCCTCATTTTTAATTATTTATATCTCCTTATGGATAGTCTGACTTGGTGAGATTTTCATACTTTCCTTTAGTTCTTTAGACTAAAAAAAAGTTCTTTGACTATATTTAAAGTAGCAGAATTAAATATTTGCATAGTAAGTCCAGCAAGTGTGACTTCTCAGGTACAGTTTCTATGTACTTTTATCATTCTTGACTTTAAGGTTTCCTTACATGTCATAAAATTGGTAGAAAACTGAACATTTAAAAGATGTAATATGACATCCAAGGAAATTAGATTCTTTTTCCCGGGTTTATTTTTTATAGTTGATTTTTGTTCCTTTTGTTGGTTTTGTTTATTTGCCTAGTGGTTTTTCTAAAATTAATTTTTATAAAGCAAGTATTTATTGTCATTCATGTTAGTTTTTGCATTGCTGTGACCAAAAGACCTGACAAGAACAATCATAGGAGGAAAAATTTATTTTTAGCTCATGGTTTCAGTGGTCTCAGTCCATAGAGGGGTGACTCCACAGTCCTGGAAGAAGTAAGCAGATTATAATGGTGGGAGGGCATAGAGTAGGAAAGCAGTTCAGGATGTGACAATCAGGAAGCAGAGAGAGAGAGAGGGGGGGGGGAGGAAGAGAGCACCAGCCTGAGCGCTGTACTCACCAGAGACAAAATACAAACCTCAAAGCATACCCCTAGTGACCTACCACTTCCAACTCCACACTACCTACCTACAGTTACCATTTAACACTTATAATCTAACCATTTCACCTGTAAAAATTCTTGCATTGTCTTACACTTGAGTTTTGGGGAGATACCACATATCCAAATTTATCATCATGTATAGCCCCTGAAGTCTCTACTGGGTTAGTTTGGCGATTAACTAGTGCCTGGACAGATATTTCCTTAAATATCTTGAACTATTATGTCTTTCTGGCTTTTCCAAAAAGCTGAGTGTGTGTTATAGAGTGTGTGTTGAATGTTTAGGCAGCCAGTTTATAATTCGATCCTAACCTCCACTTCTTGTTTTCTCAGTGCCTCATAGTCCGCCATAAGTAAGAGGTTAAGGCATTCACAGGTTTTTCTTAGGCTTCTATGTATTTACCTTGTAAGTTCCCAAAGTATATATTTATACTTTTTGAAACTCCTGTGGATTTCTCATTCTTCAGCTTTTTCTTTTAACTCTGTTCATCAGCTTGTTCATGCTATTTACTCTGTTGCCTCAGGCAGCTGCAATATTAAATAATTACTTATAATTGTTTTCCGCAAATGCCCATGTGAAAAATGACTATTTGTCCTGAGCAGTGTCTAAATCACAACAAATGAAGATACACCCCATAAGGGTAGTTATCCTGGGCTCTATAACAAAATATCATACCCTCAGGGCTGTTAACAACAAAAAATTACTTTACACAATTCTGGAGGCTGAAAGCCTGAGATGTGGGTGCTAGCATGGTAGAGTTTCGGTACATTTTTTCATTAGATTATGATATAAAAGTCCTCTTCTGAGGTGCAGACTGCCAAATTTAGTCATTTTCTCACATGCAGTAAAAGGAAGAAAGAGCTCTCTGGGCTTGCTTCTATAAAGAACTTCCTATCATGAAGATATGAGGGTTTCACATTCACAATCTAATTATTTCCCAAACATCCTACCTCCTAGTTTCAACATATTGGGAGTTAAGATTTTCTTTCTTTTCTCTCTCTCTCTCTCTCTCTCTTTTTTTTTTTTTTTGGCAGGAGCTGTGCTGGTAGAAGAAAGCCAGAGTTTAAGCCCTACCACTGAGCTACTGCACTACATGCCCAGCCCTGGGGAGTTAAAATTTCAACATGAGAATAAGGAGGCTTCATCAAGTGTTCATTGCAAATGAAAATTCTCTGGGAATGGGGCTTTGAAAGAGCTCCAGTCCCACTCTGTGCCTTCTAGTTGATGCCTGGCTACTTGTTTTCACCATGATGTTGGAGGTGTGGTTTACAAGATTACTTAGAAGCACAAAGAGAAAAATCATCAGATGTATGAAACGGTCCAAAATCGAGGAATATATCTCTGTAATCAGAGTAAACTGGCCCCATGAAAGAAAGTACATTAATTAGAAAAACTTTTTTAAAAGAAAAGTATAATAACAAAAGGTCAAATTGTTCCAGTAAAATGCAGAATATTGAATATTTTGCCCAAGGACACACGATGTTGCATGAGTTCCTCTATTCAACTTTCTGTGGGCATAGATAAATTATCCTTATATATAGTTTTTAAAGTGCTTTTATACATAACTAAATCAAGCTACAATGGCACAAAGATAGCACTGTTTATGTTCAAATCTCTTGTGTAAAAATTGCACATGCTGAGGCTTAAGAGCACAGGCTTTGAAGGAAAACAAATTCAGATTCAAAATCTTTCTCCTCTACTTAATAGTGACTGTGACATTAAACAAATTACTTATTCTTTGGAAACTTCAATTTTCCCATATTCAAAATGAAGACTTTGGGGAGAAATAGATTAAATAATATATGTAAATCTCTTAGCTCACCATCTAGCATATAATGAATGTTAATTATTAGTATGAGCATCAGTGTTGCCTCTACTAAACATCTGTGCTTATAAATTAAGAGATTCCCCAACTCATAAGTTTATAAAAACAATGAAATTCCAGATAAGGTCTAATCCACATATGAATGTAAATTTATATAGCTTGACCCCCTAAAAAATATAATAGTTAATGTATACACTTATAATACAGTAACCATAAGCATTATTAAAGTGTAATTCTGTCACTCCTACTTTTCTGTGATATTGGGGAACACAGTCTTGAATTGTTTAAGATGAGAAGCCAAATAATTCTCTTCATTATCTTTTCATTTCATTGTTCTTATTTTATGCCCCCATATTAACTCTGAATTGTTTTCTAATATCCCATAAATTTCTCCTAGAAGACGATTTCTATTTTTGTTTGGTATTAGATCAAGTATACGACTATAGAAAAGGCTTGCTTTCATTCAAAGTGACTTCTGAATCACTCATCAATCAAGCTAAAATATATAATCTATATCAGAAGCATTGATATTGCCATAACTGTTTCTTTCCTAATTTTTACTGTATAGGTTCACAAAAAGCTAAATTTTTTATTGAACAACAATGATAATCATCATTACCATTTGTTGGGAATTCACTATGATCTAGCATCTGAGCCAGTCCCAGGAATAATACAAGCAACAACACCTGTTTATTGTGAAGCATATCTTATTTTTTAGAAGGCACATTAATGAAATTATATTCTTATTTTCTAGATGATAATACTGAAATTTAGAATGCTACATTAATATAAAATTGAATGCTTCAATTTGAATTTTTCTGCAGTGGCACACGAGTGTAATCCCAGTGACTCAGGAGGCTGAAGCAGGAGGATTGCAAGTTCAAAGCCAGAGTCAGCAAAAGCAAGGTGCTAAGCAACTCAATGAGACCTTGTTTCTAAATAAAATACAGAATAGGGCTGGTGATATGGCTCAGTGGTCAAGTGCCCCTGAGATCAATCCCTGGTACCATGCCCCCCACAAAAAAATTGAATTTTTCTGTTTAGTTTTACTTACATGTTCTTTATATTTTACCATACAATGACTTCATATAAATGAATGCAAAAATATTTCTCATGTAGTCATAGTGTTATGAAGTTTTTCTCCTGTGATGTTGGAGTGATGCTATAGGTTTCTCATAAGTGTAACAGTAGTTGGTAAATTACGTATTCTTTTAAAGATTGTCCTGCAATATTCAGAAATATGTTCTTATTGGCTGATTCTGCCTCATTTCAAGCATGGCTGGCCATTTCTACCACATTTTCTTTTACCCATAAAAGAATGCAGGATTAAACATATTAAATGGTTTTTATTTTACCCATAAAAGCATGCAGGATTAAACATATTAAATGGTTTTATGGCAGTTGGCTTATAAATTATGCTATATCTTAGTTCCATGTTCATTGTTCCATAAGTTCCCAAATCAGTATTATCTAGTGTGCACGCACACACACACACACACACACACACACACACATGCCACTGAAAGGACCACTTTAAAACTCAGTGGACTTTTAAACAATACATGATTTTTTCAGTCTAGAGGTCAGCTGAAGGTATGGAGGTTTGGCTCACCCTCCTTGGAGGCTGTACTGATTTCAGCTGATCACAGCTGTTCACATTCATGCATCTGGGAAAAGACTGTTATTGGTTATGCTCTGTCCTATTTGTTTTTCTTTCTTTTGTAATATTTGGCTTATGTTCTCATTGTGTGGACATATGCACAAGAGAGGAACACCAATGATGGACATATTCTTCAAACCTCTTCTTCTAACACTTGTTAAGATTCTACTGGATAAAAACAAATCAGAAAGCTAAACTCATGTTTCAGGAAGGAAGACAGAGGATAATTTTGGAGAAAATTTAATCTATCACCAGTCTCAAATGCAATAAATATGTCAAAATGTACCCTAAATAGTCCAGGTCCTGGATGAAAACACAGACTGCTATAGTTGGCATGACTTTTCTCATATCTGGAAGGCAGCTTACATACAAATCTATGCTGGGAACTGCTCATTTGTCATAATTCCAAAAAAGCCATTAACCCTACATGTATCAATCTCACCCATCAAGAGAAAAATAATGTGCACACAATTCAGTCTTCTTCCTTGTAATTACTAAAGAAAGAAGATATGGGCAGTTTAATAGCATACCCTACTTATTGTTTTACCACACAAATAAATGGACTGTTCCTCTTTAGTTCACCCCTTTTAAGTGAGTCTGATGCAAAGTATACTGGACTCATTGAAAACCATTAATAGGCTAAAGATAATTGAAATCGTCAGTCAGCCAATTACTCAGGTGAGTGCAGAGGCATCTCATCAATAGTGTGGAATGTTTCTCCTAATTATATTATATCGTTTATCCCCACATAATCCTCTTATGTTCTGTCTCTAAGGAATTATAAAAAGGTCTTAATGTAATGGAAGATGGCAAATTATATAGCAAATTAGTGAAGAAAATTTCAACTTTGACTCAAGATAAAATTTAAGTAATTGTGTCAAAGAAAAAAACAAGAAACTGTTTCTTTTGAAATAGCTGGATGAGTCTAATTTTCTAAACTGATATAAAATTGGAGACAATGTTTTCACTAAGGGAACAATTATAGATATTATAATTCTAATTGTCTGACACTAAAACTATTCAATTATTTATACATCTCTAGGTATACATTCCTCTTCAAAGCATGCATATATAGATTTTATTAATGATCTTACATCTCTTTCCATATGTTAAATGTGCTAATAATACCTATATCAGAAGCAAATCTATTAATAACCTTATAAATGTATGATTTAAATAACTTTCAATGATTATAGTCACCTTCCATTTGCCAGTATTTCTTCAAAATATGTAATTATCAGGTTGATGCTATAGTAACTGTCAGTGTTACCAGCAGCAACCAAGAAAAAAGCAATTTCAAGTTATAGTGCTTAAAAAAATTCTCACAAGAAAAAGTTTTTTTTTAAAGCGTAATTACTTTTAATGAGGATGACAAATATCAAAGAGAATATTTTGAACATGTGTACATCTTGTGTCAATTTGTTGACATGATTCTAAGAGTAGTTTAATTTTCCCAAAGAATATTATTTTATTCAGAAGCATTACTTTAATAAGTTTTTATGCCAATGTAGTATTGATTCACTATTTACAGTATTTTATGCAAGACTGTATAATTTTTGATGGCCTATAGTATTTTCTAAATAATGTATGCTTCTCTTACAGTAAAAAAAAATGCTTGTCATTTTGGAATAAAACTCTGTATTATACAATAATAATGCTGAACACCTATTTTTTATTTAAACCACAAAATTTAGTTTGAAGATTATGTAATAAATCATTTTGAGTAACAAAAATTTTGCTTTTAAAATGATTTTAACTTAATTAAAAGATCAATAATCTTAGTATCCAATTTATAGAGCCATTATTTTAAAACACTTAAAAAATTGGAATCAGAGTAACATGATGACCAATCTGTCTAAAGGATAAGAAGTCACTGTTGACTCTCTGGTTATTGCCATTTTCACTGTGTATCCTTGTGTGTCCAAAGGAATTACAAGAGAAGAACATGGAGAATACACCTTTATCTAATTGTCATTACCTGACTTATTTACAGAGGTAGTGAAATTTAATTTAAATTATGTACAATTTAAAAATATAGTTATATATAATAATTATATGTAATTGAATTTAAATAATATATTTACCTCTATGCTTGAGATTGAAACCAGTCTCTCAATAAATGCTAAGCAAGTGCTCTACTACTAAAATTATCTGTCATAAGACTAGAAATCCAGTTTAGGGAATAGATATAACCACATACTTTAGACCATCAGAGAAGGTATAAAACTGTGGAAGATTTCTGTTTCATTGACATGTCACTAAAAGCTATCACTCAGTCATTGAAATGATGTCTGTCAAAATTTACAGAATATTTTCAAGAAGTGTTCGACTTCCAGCACTGAAAAGACAAATAATTGGGGTTTTTATTAAATAGGGAATAGACATACAAATATGGAATTCTTTGATATGTTGTAAAATTGCAGTCCTTCAAGATGCAAACAATTTCAAGCTCATAAGTGCAGACTATCAAAGCAGTCTGTCAGCTGGTGTGTATTGGTAGAAGTTATTCAGAATATCATTTAGATGGATTGAATATAAGGAAGAAGGACTGCGGAGGTAGAGAACTCTGGGTTCAAAATGCATGAGAACTCTGGGTTCAAACCCGAGTATCAGGAAAAAAAAAAGAGGAAGAGATGTAGATTTTATGATACTAAAGATTAAAATGGTCGGCAGTTATATGAAAATGTACTGTTGTAGTTCTTTTTTAAACATAATGCTTTGTTCTTGTTTTTCTTTCATTGAGCTTTTAGGACTACAATGTATACTGTCTTGAATTTAGGAAATATGTAAAAATTAATTTATTTTATAAATTATATAAAACACTCCACAAAGTAAATCCCTGCTCAATTGCATTTTATTTGTACAAACTCTGTTTAAAATGATTAAAATCACATTTCTCTTTTTGTCTTGAAAAGGAAGAAATTTTTCATAATTCCCTGTCATCTATTAGTGTCATAAAACTTATCATAGCCAAGTCATATATAAACTGTTATTGATATTCATCATTGCTTTGCTTTATTATTACTAATTCCACAATATATTTTCTTTTCTTACTTTTTCTATGCATTCCTCAAGTTATATGGCCTATGGAATGCTGTGTCACTCTCTATTTCTTATTGTAGTAACAGGGTAACATTACATCTGTTTCTGACATCTCAGCCTCAGCACTATTACATTAAGGGTCACATGATTCTTTGTTGTAGAGGGTGGTCCTGTCCTGTGCATAGTAGGATATTTAGCTATGTCTCTGGCCTCTACCCACTAGATGTCAGTAGCAGCCTCCCTTCCCTGCAACTCTGACAGCCAAGAGTATCTCCAGAAGTTGAGAATGCTCTCTGGAGAGCAAAATCACTTCAGTTGAGGATTACTAGTCTGTAAAACCATTGCAAGTGACTTGACAAAGTTCACATGTAGAATTTCAATTCAAAATCCAGATTTCTCCATTTTTACAATCGGTATGATCTTTGGTCTCAGTTATATAATTTCTGAAATGAAAATAATATTTATTTCTTATGAAACTAATATTAGAATTCAACATGATGATACATGTTTTAGAATAATAATTTATATCTTTTCATATAAAGAAGACTTGAAAGCATTTAGGGACAAAAATGTCATTTTAAAGTTTAATTATGTATATATTGTTATTTGACCATCAATTTTGAAAATCATTTGCTATATCATATAAAGTCATATCAATATTTTTCTCCTACCTCTTGTTCTTTTCATACTTGTTATTGACTTATATTTTGTAGAGCAACAGAATATTTGGTGACCTGCCTTTCCTATAATTCTTCATGTAATTAAGTGGAATTCTTGAGTCACACATCACCCTATAATTATACTTAATTATGTCTGTTATTTTATGCTTCATTAGCCATCTCAACTATGAGTCTTAGCTTTCAACCTGGTATATTTGTCTGCATGTGTTGACCTCTAAAACTTGTTCCTGCTTTAATAGGGAGCTAGTTAGACATTGGGGTGGTATACGTTGTTTATATCTTATCTTTTTGGGTCAATATAACTTAAACCAATTCTATGTTCTTATTCTCACCAGTCATGAATATTAATTAACCAACCTTCAGGGGCCAGATCTGACTCAAATGCCATGAAATAATGGCAGCAGGGAGAGCCTTCTGAGTAGAAGACTATTTCGGAAATCTATAAAAGTAAAAATATTACAATGAACATGAGATAGGTATAAGATATATTTAGATATGAATCAATTTTGGATGTTAATAATAAGCAAAATAGTGCCATTTGTAGTAATTGAAAGTTTGTGAGACTTGTATAACTTGTGTTAGACTAAAGAATCCTAGGAATCAAGAGTAGTCAGGGATGATGAGTTGAGTTTTATATAAGCTAAATTGGAGGACTACACAGAAAGAATAACCCAAATATTTAGTAGGTAGTTAAGCATACATAATACCTAAGACTTCAAGTTTTCAGACAAAATTAAACATTTGGCAAACATATATGCACACTCACATTGTGGTATGTATGTATGTATATGTGTTTATGTATTCGTGTATGCATAAAAGTCAAAGAGTTAGAATTTGTCATTAAAAATCAAGTAGTAGAATTAGTAGTATCTCATGAATCTTTTCAGACAGCCATGAATTCTAAAATTATGAAAAAAATGAATAATCTATGTATGAAACAATATCAGTCATCATATAACGGCAGGAAGTCGACAATGTACTCTTAGCACATATTACTACAGTAATGGTTGTGGCTCACAGACCATGACTTTGTGACAGCTGTGAAATTTAATGAAATTTTGAAGTAGAGAAAAGCATTGTGATGTTGGGAAAAAAAATTCTTCAAAATCAGTCTTTGCACTTAGAAACTTTATAGGATAACATAGTTGCTACTGACAAACATCTTTCTCTTTTTGTTTTGCAAGTGGGAGGATATGTCACATATTTTCTGTTTTACAAGAATTTCTAACTTCGTTTATGTAACATAATCAATCAGGTTTAAAAGTATGACAAGAATCAAACATTCTTCCTTTCACAGCTTTCAAAATTTACTTCTAATTATGTAACTGAAATTTCAGATTTTTCTATAGAAGTAATCCAACCAACATCTGATATTTTTATTTCCATTGATGTCTTTCACAGATGTGATAATGACACAAAAGTTTTAAATGAACACTTTAATTTAATGAACTCACACAATGAAAAATCAACTATCAATAGGATAATGAGTTACATTTCAGTAAAAAAACAAGTAATATTGTATTTGAAGTATTATTTTAAGTTGAAGGAAATTTGTTCATTCGAAGATACTTATCTTTTTGCATTACACAACATATTCCTACATATAGTGAATTAATACTGTGAAAAGATCTAATATAAAATACTAGTAATGGATACCGCTGAAAGATAGATAGATAAGTAGAAAATAAGCTCATCACACTCACTGGGCAAATTATAAAAACACACTGTTGGAATCTTAGTGTCCCTGTAAGTACACCTCTTACGGAGCTTTCTTCCCTGGCCTGTGGATAAAAGATAAGGTCACGAGCCCAGGTGAACCTCAGGTGAACCCTCACCTTTGGGTACTTAATGGCTACACTCAAGGTGTCAGCTGCATCCTCATATTGTGTTTAACTAGGGAAGACCCCACTTCCAACTTCATGCTAGATAATGGCAGGGTTAATTTCCTAGCTTCTGTATGATTGAGAGCCTTGGCTTTTTGTTGGTTATTGGCTATAGGAAGCCCTCAGGTCCTACAGGCTGTCCACAGCTCTAACAGGCTATTTACAGATTTTTGCCTTATATGTGTTCTCCAATGTGTTCATAAGGAGAGTTTCCAGCTTTGGTGTGTTAAGATGGAATATTATGTAACAATACCATTAAAATGGCATCAGTTTTTTTGTGTGTTAGATAACTGAATTATGAGAGTAACAATCCTCACTTTTGCTATATTCTTTTTTTTTGTAATAGGAGTCATTAGTCTTGCCCATATTCAAGAAATATGATTGTACAACGATGTAAATACCAGAAGGTGGGAATCACTGGGAGAATCATATTAATGTCTACCACCATAATGTGTTGTGATTGAATAAGAGAATATGAGACAGGAAGAAATCAAATAAATGGGGCAAGAAAAATTCGAGTAAATTATCGACCAAGTTATGGAATAGGAGGAAAAATTTTCCATTTTTGCATCATATTTTCTCTTATTATATTATTTTAATAAAATTTAGTTTTATTTTAAACATTTACCAAAAGGGAAAATATAGTATTATTTATTTAATACTATAATCTTAATTTAATGCTTAAATAACACTTTATTTTAAAACACTGGTCCTCTCAAAAATTACCACTGTCTCTTATATTATTAATCCAGAGTGGTTTTTTTGAATAAAATTTATAGTATCAGTATAGTATTTTAAATCACTTTCTTAGTTCCTATAACACTTCATTTATCTTAATTTTTAGGCTACTTGGTTCAGATTCTCCAGTTATTCTCCAACTGTCTTACCATAGCTAATACAGTGCCATCTTTGGAATTCTCAATTTAAGTACCTATCAGAGCTAGATCTCTGACCACCCACTTGCCTTTCTGTATTCATATGTGGTATTCACATTCTTTCTCCTTTAAACATCATCTCAACATAAGTTATTCTTAAAATAGTATATCTAGTTTATTAATCATAAAATCTCAATATCCACCTGAAATTCTAGGCATTTTTAGTAGTTATGTGAAGGCAGAGTCATTTTTAAGTTCAATGTCTTAACTGTGCATTTGTACCTCAGAAATTGCCATCACGTCAAAATTAACAACATAAAGCTGAAGTCAAATTTTCTATCAAATTATTTCTTGCTCATAAATTTCTTATGTTAATTACAACAACATTCTCTCATACATTCAATCATTTTTATGTTAGCCTGTCTTATTTTACTCCATTATTTTATTGCCTCAAGCCAAGCTATAATGAAGAATGCAAAAGCCAAATTAAATTGAAGCCTTGTCTTTAGGGGTAATATGACAATTATCCGATGTGTGATTCCAAATGATAAGCACTATGGTTATAGTATGAAAAATATGCTACATATAAAACTAACAGGAAATCAATCTGAAGTATCAGAAAATTCCTCTAAACTCAAACTGAATGGTCTTAGAAAACCACTGAATTTGATTTTGTGTTCATCAGCAAAAAATAAATAGGGAGAAAGAAAGGGCTTCCTTATTTTGTTACCGTGTCCTTGACACCAATTCAGAACCTTCTTTTGTTTCTACTGTTTTTGGTACTACTTGGTTTAAATCCCAGTTAATTCTTACCTGGACATATCCCCTGAGCTTCACTGATCTTCTTGCCTTCCTGCTCTTCTGATTCCTTTGTATCTTATTCTTTAAAGTAAAAAACAACAACAACAACAAAAAAAAACTGTAATTATAAATTACATTAGAAACTAAGTGAGTTTTGACTGAAATTTTTTGAGATTCTTGTTATTCCAAACCAGGAATCTTTTCATGTTTGAGACATTCTCTAAAAATTAAAGACACAAAAAACAACTTTATGCATTATAAAAATAATATAATTTCTACTGAAAATGAGATGTGGGTAAATAAATAGGTAGACAGAAAAGAGAATCTATGATGAAACAAAATAGAGAAAATATATTTCCAGAAAGTTCAGCAAAACACAAAGGAAAGAAAGGAAAATAAGAAAGATAACATCCAAGTAGAAACAAAAGCATGTAGAATATCATATGTCCATAAGTATTTGTGAATTGTGAGTTGATTGTTTCTACTTACAAAAAATAGTGCAAATTTGAATGTTTGGGAACCACTCTGCAGAGCTCTTTGGATAATGACTGAGTTTCTTAGCTTGAATTACATGGAAATCATGATGGTCTCAGTGACCTTCTAGTTATTTTTCCTTACTTCTCCCTTCATACATACTCTCTTGGTTCTCCAGAGAAATAGAATCAATAAGATGTGTATACATAGAGAGTGAGATTTATTTTAAAGAGTTGATTCATGTGGTAATAGAGAAGGACAATTCCCATTATCTGCCCAATGAGCTAACAGACTGAAGACCCAGTTAAGAGACAATGTTACTATTCAAGTTTGAAGGCTATTAAGATGGAGACCCTGCGAGGACCACCATAAAAATGACCATAGAATGGATGACTTAAACAATTGAAATTTATTTTCTCACAGTTTGGGAGTCTAAGAAGTCCAAGATGGAGGTCTAGCAGAGTTCATTTCCTGGTTACAGCTCTCTTCTTGACATTTAGAGAGGATCTTCTCTCTGTCTTCTCTTGGTAGAGAGTGAAAAAAGAGATCTCTTCCATTTCTTGTAAAGACACTAATCCTCTCAGGTTAGGATTCTATGCTTATTGCCTCATTTAAATTTAATTATCTTCTAAAACGTGGCTTCCAAATATAGTCATATTGGGAATTAAGGCTTAAACATCTGAATTTTAAGGGGACATGGTTAAATCTATAGCATGTAGGAGTTCAAGCCTGTGTTAGTCAGCTTTTTGTCACTGTGACTAAAATACCTGACATAAAAAACTTAAATGTGGAAAGACTTATTTTAGTTCATGGTTTAGATGTTTCAATCAATGGACAGATGACTACATTGTTTTGCTCTTGAGGTGAGTCAGAACATCACGGTGGAAGGGCATGGCAAAAGAAAGTTGCTAAACTCAAGACAGCCAGAACTCCAACACGGAAAGACAGAAGGGGGCCAGGGATAAGATATAGTCCTCATGGGCACACCCCACTGAACTGTGTCTATCAACTAGGCCCCACCTGCCTATAGTTTCTACCTCCTGCTAACAACTCATTCAAATTACTAATTCAGAAAATAGAGTAATACCCCGATGAGGTTAGAACCCTCATGATCCAATCCCTTCCAAAAGCTCCACTTCTGAACACTGCTGCACTGGGAACCAAGTCTTTAACACATGAGCTTTTAGGGGATATTCTGGATCCAAACCATAAAAAAGTCTGAAGACTAGCAAACTGGAGAACAGGGAAGAATTAATATTACATCTCAAGTCCACAGGCCATTTGCAGACAAGATTACTTCCTTTTAAAAATAATTATCAGTGCATAATAATTACACAAAATAATGTGTTCCATTGTGACAGATTCATACATACATATAATATGCTTTGATTTTATTCACCCGCCCTTATCCTCTTTCCCTGGTCCTTTCTTTTTCTGTAATAGTCCCTCTTCTATTTCCATGTCACCCCTTTTTCCTAGATTTTACATATGAAATAAAACCTTTAATATCTGTCTTTCTGAGTTTGACTTATTTTGCTTAAAATGATACTATCCATTTCTATCCATATTCTTGCAAATGACATGATTCCATTCTTCTTTATGGATGAAAAATACTGTGTGTGTGTGTGTGTGTCTCACATTAATTTTTATCCATTCATCTGCTGATGAGCATCTAGGTTGATTCCCTAACTTGGCTATTGTGAATATTACTTCAATGAATATGGGTATGCAAGTATTTCCATAATATGTTGACTTTGATTTCCTCAGGTATATACGCAGGGGTGGTATTGCTGGATCAAACAGTAGTTTTAATGTTCTAAGAAATTTCATACTGTTTCCATAATTACTTCAGGCTTTGGAAAGTCAGTATTTATTCTATTCAGGCTTTCAGATTATTGGGCAAGATATACTCATGTTATATAATGGATATAAGTAACTTGCTTTTGATTTTTACAGGATCTTATAGCCAAGAGTTTACCATGAGTCTCAAGTGGGACTTTGGACTTCAACTTTTGAGCAATGCTGAAACTGTTAAGATTATGGGACTCTTGGTGAAAGACTAAATGCATTTTGCATTGTGAGATAGACATTGGGGGCCAGGTGCAGAATTTTAGAAACTGTTTGGATATGAGGTGTTACCCAAAGTCTCTTGTGTAAATTCAGGAATGTCCAGAGGGGAAATGATTGAATTGTGAGAGCCATAACCTAATAAGTGCATCCTAGTTTAAATGATCTATCTGGGTGATAACTATAGGCACATGAGGCATGTCTAGAGGAGGTTTGTCACTGGTGTAGTGCCCTGGAAGGATGAATCTTCCCTATAGCACTTTCCATTTCCCCACTCTCTTTGTTTCTCTCTCTCTCTCTCTCTCTCTCTCTCTCTCTCTCTCTCTCTCCTTACTTACTGCTATGAGAGGAACAATTTCTCTACACCACACCCTTCTTCCATTATATTCTATCTCACCTTGGATCCAAAGCAATGGAGTTGGCCATCTTTGGATTGAGACCTCTGATATTGTGAGTCAAAATAAACCTTCACTCCTTCCTCTAAGTTATTCTTTTTGGGTAATTTTGTTCACAGAAATGCTAAAGCTGACAAACATACTTGCTCTTTTGAAAGTCTTTTTGTAGATTAACATAAAATGGCAAGTTATTTGTGCGCCTACATGAATCACATTACTGGGTTTTCACTAAGCTTGTAGCTAGAGATTCTCAAAAGCGTAGAGTCACAATTTCTTCTATTAAAATTTATCTATCCACATTTTTTATTTTTATTTCCCTGTGTTGTGCAATACATAGATGTTGGGGTTCAAATGGGGTTTTGTTCCTCTACCCTGAAGAAGAATTAAGTAGAGAGAATATGGGAAATAAATTGAAGAAGTATCAAATATGGGTCAATGTTATGATGTTTGAATCTTTTAAATGACAATAGTATGTGTATATATTAGAATATAATTAAACAAATGATTAAACTATAAATCCATGTGTATGACATTAGAGATGGATTTTAACAATATTTAAATATAACTTATTTATTTTTATACAAAACTATTTTGACATTCTAGAAGCACAGAGAAGAGAAATACTATATAATGTCACATCTTTTATAATGCAGATTTTAAAAAGTCAAACTAAACATGACTACCTTGAATTTTAAAGTTTTTTGTAACAAAGAGATGTATGTGTCTTTAAGCAACATCAAGTTATTATCTCAGTTCTGGAGTCCAGAAGTCCCAAATCAAGATGTCAGCAGCACTGTGCCCTTTCAGAGTTCCAGGGTAGAATCTGTTCCAAGCTTTACTCTTGTCCTCTGGTATTGCTGGAAATTTTTGATGTACCTTGTCTTGTAGGGACTTAACTTCAATTTCTGCCTGGTCATCAAATGGTATCTCCTTCTTTTTCTTCTCATCATCTTCCTATAATGACACTAGTCATATTGAATTAAGGGCTTATTGTATGCTATTATGACCTCATCTTAACTAATCACATTGGCAAAAATGCTATTTACAAAAAGCAAAACAAAACAAACAAACAAACAAACAAAAACTTTTACATGCTAAGGTACTGGGTACCAGAACTTTGACATATCTCTCCAGGAAACACAATTCAATCCATAACAATGATGAACCAAATATTCTTCATTTACATTAAGAAATATGTTAAAATTTCAATAGGTTACATTTTTTAAATGTCTCTCTGATAGACCTGAAAATTATTTAATAAAATATCAGAAACATTCTTGATTATAAAAATAAAAAATGGAAACATTCCCAAAAGCAAGTCTGAAAAACTGAGAATAAAAGAAAACAAAATATCATTATATCATTCTGTCAGAGTGTTGAGGACAATTAATTTTATAAAATATCTACTTGGGAGGCTGAGGCAGGAAGAATGTGAGTTCAAGACCAGCACGGAAAACAAAGGGGGACCCTGTAAAATAAATAAATAAATAATAAAATGTGTCAAATGTTTAAAAAACCCCAAACTGTCTATGTTGGGTAGATCTTGGACATAAGCTATAAATACCCAAACTGAGTGCTTTAATATGTATTTCAGAAAGCGTATAGGAAATAGATCAGAAATAACTTTTGTGGGATGGGGATGGAGCTCCATGGTAGAGGGCTTCCTAAGCATTCATGAGGCCCAGTTTTCAACCCCAAGTACAGCACAAAATTAATAAAAAATAAAATAATTTTCACAACTAAAAAGTAGGCAGTGTAACTCATTAATAACACACATGTAAAAAGACTTGAATAAATTGAGTTATATATTTTGTTTCTAAATAGGAAGACAATATTTAAAAGCCAAAGTTAATGTAATGTAGCTTACACTTTAAATTTAATACAATTAAAAACTTGACAAAATGATTCTAAAGTTTATCTGGAAAAGTAAAATGGAAAAATATATTTAAGGACATTTTAAATATGATAAAATAAAAATTATGTGCCCTAAAAGATATTAAAATAAGTAATATAATATCAAAATATTACTGGGATAAGAACAGGTATACAGACTAAACATGACCAATTTTTAGAATTAACTAGTCCCTCTATGCATTAGGGTACTCTAGAGGAACAAAATATATAACTCAATTTATTCAAGTCTATGTATATGTAGTATATATGTATATGTGTGTGTGTGTGTGTATATATATATATATATATATATATATATATATATATATACATATATTATAAAAAGGAGATTTATTAGATTAGCTTACACAACCAGAATAGACCGTGTCCCATAATGATGGTCTGTCTGCAGGCTGAAGAGCTGGAAGAATCAGTAGCTGCTCAGTCTAAGAAGTCAGAACCTCCAGAAAAAGAGGGATCAACCATGGGGATCCCAGTCCAAAACCAAACTCTGGACATTCCCTTGAGAATCACTGGAAAGAGTCAGTTTTGGAAGTGTGAAGAAGCTGGATGTGATGTCCTCAGGGAGCACAGCAATAATCAAGAACCCACTCTAAGAATTGAGCTTGTGTCTGCTGCTGTTTCCTTGTTCTTCCAACTTCTGTTCCATCCAAGCCTCCAAACTGTTGGACTGTGGGTCTCCACCTCAGTTTGCTGTCCTTCATGATTCCTAGAGACACCCTCATTCAGACAACCAGTAGCCTCATAATCTTTAGCATCTCTTAATGCAATCAAGTTGACAATTCAGATTGACCATGACTCTCTCTCTCTTTTGTCTCCTTTTCATTGATAATAATAGCTGATTTCTGTCATAACAAGAAAACAAACAAACAACAACAAAAGTTCATGAGGCTGAAATATGATGCAAGGATGCAAGCTTATTTCTTTTGTTAAGCAAAAATCTGATTGGACAACCAGAGCAATTATGGCATCTCCACATTCATCAGGATTCTAGTGGGTTCCCTTTAAGGTGATACTCTGCCCTCTTTAATAGACAGGTCCTGGGATGACTAATTTTGCTTCTTCCCTCACACCCACATTTTAACCAAAGAACCTATATATCCTACTTCTACTCACATGTTATTGGTTACAAAGTAGCCACATGGTTTAGCCCAGCAGAAAGAGACCCTAGGAGGTATAGTCTTTAGCTAGGGAGCAATGTGTACAACTAAGAAAACATGTTTATTTTAAAAAGATATTCATGAATATGAGCATTATTTGGTACATACTACTCAGTTAGCCATTCAATTATATATGTTCCTCTTTCTTCTCACTCATGGAAAAAAAACTGGAAATTTTTTTCCAAAGGAAAAGAATTCCCAAGGGTCTATTCAGTCTTATTATCAGGAAAAAAAGGTTTATTTTTCACTTCTGTGGAAAGCAAAAAAAAAAAAAAAATTATAACTTAACTCTAAATACTAATGAACTTCTAAAGCAACTGATATTCTCATACATGGTTGAAAAAATAAAATTGAAAATTTCCAGATTTTTGATAAACCATTTGACATATGAAATGAAAACTGCAGAGTTTTACATAAACTTTTATCTAGTAACATAATTAATAACCTAATTATATCATAATTTCACAAAAAATGGTTTAGTGATAATTTGGTACTAATGTAAATTGGAGGCAAATGAGTAAATATTAAAAAATAAATTATGAAACATCTACTGATGGAATATTGTGCTTGAAGTTACACTTAAAACATTTTTAATGAGCTTATACACAATATCATAAATTGAAGAAAACTTTAGAATGAAAAGTATATATCCATTAATGTCTCTAAGATAATAGAAAGATAGCTATAGATATAAAATTAAATATTCCATTTAATGATGTCATTGGGCTTCTTCAGTTTCGTTGCCAGAATTTATTCTTCCTTCTCAAATGGCCTCAATATTTTTCTGATAGTTTCTCATATGAGGAATGCTGAATACACATATCCCACTGTCCCTAGGCCTCTTGATACACTCCTGTTAATGCTGCTACATAGTTGAAGCCTATGATGTTGTTTGTGGGAATTGGTGATGTGAATCAAGGTTTCTGATTACCTTGTGGTTGTTTTGTGCTTGCACTGGGATTTCCCTGCCCAAAAGAATAGGGTTAACATTTCCCTATGCAAAAGTACAGGGTTAACATTCCCCAGTTGCTACGGCATGCTGGCCCCTGGTCTCTGCACAAACGTTCAGGGATGTCAGTTTTAACCTTGAGTTGCAGACACTCTCTCCTAGGAATAGAAGATTTTGAACATAGCAAGATAATCATTCATAATGTCTCACCTGTGATGTAGCCTTCAAATCTGCCTGCTTTCCAGAAACTTTCTCACAAATAACCTTTTGGTGATAGAAACCTATCTAATAAATATGTGGAACCAGCTTTGGATCACTGTTCCTCCAACAGTGGACAGTACCCACCTGATTCCACCTTTCTCTCTAAATGTTAGTGTGTCTTGTCTTAATCCTCTGTCACCCCTCACTAGTTTCTGAAGTAATGGCTGTGCAGGTCAGGGCAGTTGTCTCTCTGCTGGATACAACTAACTCTCTGGAGACTGTCTCTGATATCATTGTTCTGGCCTACAAGGGGTCAGTGATACCCTTTTCTTGTTCTGTTTCAAGAAAAACATGACTTTCCTTAAACTAGGTGCCTTGTAACTACTTTTCACTAAAGCCAGACTGATCTTACCCTAAAGGAAATATTTCACATGTTCATACCCCAGAGTCCAGAATAAACTTTTTACCTGCTCTTAAAGAGTAAACAATAGACTATTACTATTAATTGCAGATAAATAGCATCTACTAATTAATAAGTGTTATTTTAATTAAATGTGGCCAACTATTAGTCTGAAAGTCACTCTCAGGATTAAAAACGTAAATATTAGGTTCCTCTCTTTAAAGAATTAAAAGAGATGAAACTGTCATACAATTATACTTAGATAAAAATGGAAACAGCATATTAATTAGTTGCTAAATTTCATGATACAGAATGGAACCACAAAAAATGAGAGCTTAGGCAAGATAATTTCCAAGGGTCTTAAAAATCCCTGTAAGTTGTGTCTTTGCCATTGATGTATAGACATTTCAATGAGTAAGAATGATTTCTGTAGTGTCAGCACTATATGGTAATGTAACCATAATTTTCTAAATATGTTTCAAAGGCACTTTGGTTCTAAACACTATATATTCATTAAAGTGATGTTTATGGAAATACAATTGATTATCCTCATCTTTTGCTGTTCAGTGTGCAGAATTCAAGGTGATTTTGATCAGGTATTACTGTAATGCCATTATCTCATAGAATACTACCTACAGTCTTTTAAGATGTGAATTACTATCCACATTTCAGAAATGTTGAAAATGAGTCCAGAGAGTTAAAGTAGTTTTCCTGATCATATTGGTGACACACAAAACTGGTATAAGTGCTGAGTACTCAGGAAATGTCAGAATAAAAAGCTGGGACATGGGGTGGATCTGGATGGGGGAGGGACAGAGGTAAAAGTTTGCTTTCAAACAGAAAATATTTTTGGAGGGCAGGATATGTACTAGAAATAAATATGACTTTGGAGAATTAGAATAAATCTTTGATATTAAGTTTTAAGAAAGGAAAATAAAGAAAACGATAAGGTAAAAATATATTAAAGAAAGAAACCAGAAGAAAGAGTAAGTTAAATGAGAAATCACAGGAAAAATAACATAAGAGGGAAGACAACCCTTAATTCCCATTTCTTACAACTTCCCTTCCCCCAATGAGCATTTTTATATGTTCTCCAAATTCCAATCTCTTGACATGGAGTCTTTGTATCTGCTTTCTTTGCCCAATTACCATCCTAGTTCTAACTGTTAGACATTGTATTCCTAGCATAACAAGACTACCATGAAGGAAGAAAAAAAATCAGGTGAAAGTAAAAAATACTTGGAAGTTAAGAATATGACCATAGAAATTTCTAAAAATCAGTAGTCTAATATTAATATTTACACACACACCAACTACCCAAAGAAACACAGGAAGATTTATGAATTTGCAAGTCGAAAATTTTTCTATTTTATTTGAAGTTAAAACAACAGTTCAAAGGATAATTTGAAATATATATATATATATATATATATATATATATATATATATATATGAGTGTGTGTACATATATATATATATATACACACACACACAAAATAGCAAAATGTTATTTGCAAAATAAGCAAAGTTTTTATCTAAATAGAGCAATAATGTAATGTTTTGCATCATTTTTTTTCTCCAGTTGTATTTTTAAGTTCTGAACAAATTCATTTGCATTGCTTTAAATAGATAATTTTAAGGAATATCTCAATATCTGTAGAACTCTACAAAATTCTACAAGTTTAGTCAAAGAAGATACTCTCAGAGAGGACATTCCTATAGATCAATCCATCTCCAAAGAGTTTTCTGGACAATGCCCAACACTCCATAAAAAGGACCCTCAGTAATGTTTTGCCCATAATCTAAGTCTGTGATGTAATTTCCTGATCTCAGAGAGGACTCACAAGTTTTAATTTCCAAGCACTTAGGAAGCTTTTAAAGAATGATCTTCAGTACAAAAGTGAGTAACCCAAGAAAGAATAATACTAAGGTTCTAGAAGACATGTGTCCTATCCACTTTCATTGCTCCATTGTTGCAGGAGAAAAGGTAAGCTCCAAATGATACCTAAGCATCAATTGCTGAAGACACGCACTCAGAAGAACAACATACAAAACATTTAAAGTGCAATGTTATATGTTGAAGCATTTGAGATAATTATGTCTAATTTTTGACAGCTCTTTTGCTATATTTTAAAAAGAAATACATAAATAGAAACAGAAAACTAAACAAATAAAATATGCCATTTTTAGTCAGGCTTAGTGGTGCAGTCCCACAATCTCAGTGATTCCGGAGACTGAGAGGAGGATCATAAGCTTAAGGCCAGCTTCTGCAACTTGGTGAGACCCTATGTAACTTAGCAAGACCCTGACTGAAAATAAAAATAAAAAGAGCTGGAGGTATTACTCAATGGTAGAACTCCCTGAAGTCAGTACAATAGTCAGAAGTATCACACACACACACAAAAAGCCATTATCAATTTCAATTTCACAAAAGCATTGTTTTACAGGAATATGAAATAAAAATTCATAAGTAATATCTACAAATGTAATGCATTCATGATGTAATGATATTGGTTAACAGATAGAGGGAAAAGGAGCTTGAAATAAGATGACCAAATCATCACCTATTACAAAAGTTCATATACAATGAAATATATAGGTCTACATAAATTAAATTCCTCAAATCTTTGCTTCTTGTTTTCTAACTTAGATTTGTAGGTCTTTCCTTTTCTAATATTCTAGTGCCTAAACTTTCAATACTCAGAAGAAAGCAAAAAGAATGAAGAAAGAATTACATGTGCAGCGGCATAAAGAACTTGCAAATTCTTGTATGGAAAGCAAGTCTTTAGTATGTGCAAGCATATATTTTCTTATAAGCAGATGTTGACATTAGAAAATAACAAGTAATTGAGCACAGATGGTATATTTGGCATACCAAAAATGTTGAAAGGAGAGTTAGCACTTAACAGAGAGAGCAGATTTCCTTTTCTGTTAGGGTTCTTTTGGCTTTAAATATCCCAGATTTCTTTCTCACTTAATGCATCTGCAAAGGAAATGTTGTGAGCCAGTATGAAAACAGTAATATGTCAAATATTAATGACATATATAAGAACGTTTTTATTGAAAAATCAATCTCAAAGAGTCATGGTACATATTCTAAGTGCAATTAAAATTAATATTAGTATTATGCCTGAATTATATTTATATTTTCTATATTTTCATGTCCAACCTTAGTTTTTATTTTAGCAATATGAATATTACATCCATTTTTTATTAAGCTTAAACTTGATACTAAACTTAATTTTTCTGATAGTTACAATAAGTCAAACTCACAACAGAATAAATTAATGTGTGCTTTCTCTTATTCATGTTTCCTTTAAAAGTACATCTTTATCTAACTGAATTGCTAATGATGATAATTGAGGGAGAAAATAAGGGAAAAACTAAATTTTGAAATCTAGTAAAGGGTTAGATCATAGTTTCAAGTTACCATTTTGTATAGAAAAATAATGTCATGTTTATTTTTAAAATTTATTTATTCTATTTAGTTGTACATGACAGTAGAATATATTTTGCCATATCATACATACATGGAATGTAAGTTCCTGTTATTATTGTTGTACATGATGTGGAGTTTATACTGGTTGTGTATTCAAATACAGCATCAAGACATTGTCACCATGCTCAGAGCATTGACTACAAATGTTAAAAATTATGAGGATTTTTTTTTTTTTAACTATGGAAGAGAAAGGGCAGACTCTATCTCCAATCCCTGGAACGTGCTCAATTTTTTATGTTCATTTGAGAAAGAGCTTGAATTATTTTATCCCTCAAAGGCATCTTTTCCACACAAAGGTTTTCCCATTGACTTCAAAGTGGGAACCATGGGAGTGCATATTAAAACTGAAAGGGATGAAAAACAGATTGAAATTTTTGAATGAGCATAGCAAATTGAAAGGGAGCTAGTAGAAATAATCAGTGGATCAGTCAGGCTGACAGACTGCTTGAATCTCTATTGTATTAAAGTCAAATGAAAAGGATGAACATAATTTTTGCCAAGAACATGGAAAATTTCAGAAATGGAAATCACAAGCCAGAGAAAGGAAGAAAGCATTTAACTCCTTGGTGCAATGCAGTATTATTATGACTTCATGAAACAGGCAGAGAATACTTAACTCATGATTATTGAACTTTGATTTTTGTTTCATATGCTAAATCCCAATATACACAGAGAATATGTAAGAGTAAATTATATATTAGTTGATACTTACTATAGGCAGGGAAGAATTTCCATGGATTTTTTGAAAAGTCCATTTTCTAGAGTAGACTTTCCAAAGAGGAGAGAACAATGTCAGAATATTTTAGAATCAGAGGGGCCTAAAAAAAAAAAAAAAAACCACTTAAAAATGCATCTTGAATCCTGCATGTGGGAAAACAAGTATATGCTGCTATATTACTATCTAAGAAAATTTTTACTTCACCTTAGTTTCTTAGTTTCTTCTGCCTTACAATGATCTTCTTATGACCTATCAGTTCTTAATAATTCCCAGAGGGAATTATGTGTTTTTTGTGGGTTTTATTTTAGATAACTCTGATATTCCCTTTAGTATACATTACTTTTTTTAAAAAAAACATACTTTTATCTTATTTATTTGTTTTTTAATGTAGTGCTAGGATTAAAACCAGTGCCTCACACATTCTAGGCCAGTGCTCTACCACTGAGCTACAACTACATTATTCTACTTTACATATGTTACGTTTTGAAAGTTATGCTTCATATAACTCTCTAGAATGGCAGATGGGTAGCATGGAAGATTTATTCTGGGAATCTTTGAAGAAAATGCTTTCTTTACATTTCAAAATTTTATGTTTACTCTGGATTAAAGGATTATTGATTACCTTGATTCATTGTATATTCACTGAAGAGGTTAAAGTAGTGGACAAACTGATGCAAGAGAATCAATGCAACATTTTTTTCGTTCAACAAAATTTGAGGTTATTATACCAGAGAAGAGAAAGGGTGCCATCAAAATAACAAAATTTTTGGAAAAAAGATCCAAAAAGTTAGTTGATGCAACTAGGTAAATTCCTAAAACCAGAACAGAATAATCCCCAACTGAAAATGTAGGGAATAAGCAAGACTTACCCAAGAACATTTTAGGTAAGCTCAAAACTTAGTAGCAGCAACTATCAATAAGAAGAAATGGAAATTATTAGTGTATTAAGGAATTGCATTTTGAGCAATTATTGTACTCTTTATTTTCACCATAAAAACGGAACAGCTATTTAAGACAGAAATGATAGAACAAAGTGGCTTCATCCCCTTTAGTAGGAGTCCTCAATGGCAGGCCATGAGGATCAAATGGGGAGTCTTTACAAAGTTCTACTTCTCAGGTTATATTCACTGGATATTCTGATTCAATTGGTCTTCATAGGATACAGAAGTCAGTATTTTGTTTCATCTCCTCAAATATTTATCATTTCTTTAAGGTGAAAACTTTCAAAATCCTCCCTTTAAACTTTTTGAAATGTGCCAGGCATTGTTGTTCTATAAAGTCATCAGATATTTTTAGTGAAATACGTCAAGTAAATTGTTTTTTTAAAAAAAATTTAGTTAAAGATGGACACAATACCTTTATTTTATTTATTTATTTTTATGTGGTGCTGATGATCAAACTCAGTGCCTCACACATGCTAGGTGAGCGCTCTACCACTGAGCTATGACCCCAGCCCACCTCAAGTAGCTTTTATGTTTCTACAGTTTGCTAACTGGTGAATCCTCAGCTTCTAGAATAACTACTAACACACAGTAAGAATGCAATGAGTATTGGCAAAGTGAATGAATACATGAGTGAATCAGACTGCCTCCAGGTAAATCATCAATAACTGGATTATAGTGAATAATTAAAAGGTATGTTAAAAGCATTGAAGAATGCCTAACAAGTGATCCTAAGATTTTATGCATAGTTAAATTCTAAGTAAAATGTGAAGAAAAATATGCAGGCTTTGAAATTTACAGGTCCAGTTTACCACTAAAGCATACCCCATGAGTTTATGACTCAGAGTTGTACTATATCTAAATACAAAAGGAACCTAAGAAAGGTGAACATACTATATAAGAAGTAATATTTAAGTATAACACAGAAATAAAAATAAAATCTGAAATTATTTAAAAAGGGAGAGGCTCAGTGGTACAGTACTTGCTTAGTAGGTATGAGGTCCTGGATAGAATCCCCAGTATCAAAAAGTAAAAAAAACATACAGTAGACTTCACTCTTGGAAGAACCCCATTACTATAGAAAATTTCAGTGAAAATATCATGCTTCTTCCATTTGGCTTCCAATCACACTATTGGTTTTACAATAAATAATTTTATGAATAAAATTGAATGTTCTTTATTGGGTTATAGTTCTTTAATCAAATTAAGCAATAAATTCTTAATAAATTTAGCAAATAACATATATGTTAGATTTGGTCTCTCTCCCTGGCTCATCTCACTGAGTTACTAAATTACTTGAAATTTTCTGAGTGGTAAATTATCTTTCATTATTAAAAAGTAGCCCTTTAATCACACCAGAGTTTATGCTAATAAATTTTCTTCACATGGAACCTCTATATCACCTCAGAATGGAGCTGGTTACCAAAAAGACCAAGAGATTAAAGAGTTGTTACTTTCTGCCCGTCATAAATATGGAGGTTGTTTAAAATTACCTAGTATCTGACATGGGGAGCAGCCATGAGGCTAAGCCTTTGAGTAGTAGAATCAGCTCTAATTCGAGGTAAAATTACTAGCAAATTAATCCATTAGACATCCACTTGGTGTCAGGAGAAGCAGAGGATTATCTCTGGGTGTTAGGAAAACTTCTATTATGATTTGGATATAAGGTATTCTTCTGTATTAATGCAGAAGGTTTGGAGGTGAAATGAGTGGATTGTGAAAGCTGTAACCTAATAAGTTCATCCCAGTTTAAATGAACTATATGGGTGATAACTGTAGGCAGGTGAAGCATGGCTAGATGAGTTGAGTCTCTGAGGGAATGCCCTGGAAGGTTTTATCTTCCCTGTGGTCTCTTCTTTCTTTCTCTCTTGCTTTTCCTGGCTGCCAGGTCCTAAAAAGCTTTCCTCCATCACTTCCTCCTGCCACGATGTCCTGCCTCCCCTAAGCCCAGAGCAATGGACTTGGCCAACAATAGACTAAAACTCTGAAACTATGAGCCAAAATAAACTCTCCATCCTTTAAGTTTTACTTGTTGAGCATTTTGGTCACAGTGACAAAAATTCAAATAATAAATAAATTGGTCTTATGAGTGGGGTCATTGTTGTGACTAACCTGACCAAGAAGTTCAGAAGTTTTTTGAGCTGGTTTGTGAAGGAGGGATTTTGAAAAGTTTAAAGACAGAAGCTATCAAATCTTTAGACCATTTTGAAGTAGACCTTAATGAGAAAATCCAGTCGGCTCAGAATACAAGAATGCTAATAGGAATGTAGCCTGGGATCATGAGGTTTGAGAAGGTAACGAAGCCTCTATCAGATTGGACAAGAGGCTATTCATGGTTCTATTTTGGCAAAGAAATTGGCTACATTTTGCTCATGCCCTGAGACTTCATTTATGGATAAATTTAAAATTGATGGACTCATTGATTTATCTAATGAAGAAAGTTTCAAGACAGCCATGCATTCAAGCAATGCCATAGAATTTTCTGGCTGTCTTTAGCCAGATTTAATGTAAGAATTGGGAGAATAAAGCAGTGGGATTGAGGATATTAAAAACTTAGAAATTTGCATGAAACTCTGGGGCCAAATAAGATATGGCTTATAAAGAGATTATAACCATTAAAAAGATGCTAAGTACATTGGACAGGGACAACTGGAAAGATACATTGGTGGCATCTCAGGAATTTGAAAAACCATACCCACAGATGGCTCCAAGATGTAGAAGGAAAATTTTCTTTGAGAGGTGATCCCTGGAGTACCCTGATCTCACAAGGGGTCTAGGAATTTGTTTCACTATACTAAATTGCCCAAGCTCAGAGATGAATCCAGGAATTATCCCAGGCGCCCAAGCTACTGCGCAGTCTGTTGACAGACCTTGGCATCATTTATGTGCTGCTGGTTTTGCAGAAATGCAATGTCTAGGAGTTAGGGAATCATGGACGTTTCCACTGATATTTCAAAGGAAGGCCGAGGAGGCCAGGTAAAGTGTGTCAATGTCAGAGTCCCTGGGAGCTGCCCCAAAGAGGCTAATGTACAAAGAAACCAAGGTGAGGACAAACCTGGAATGAAAACCCAAGGAATTAAGAAATGCCAGTCATTTGGACTGTGGGCCAAGAACTGTTGCCTGCAGTGAAAGTCAAGCTAAAATAGACCCACATGGGCTTCAAACAGCAAGATCAAAGTGTTGAGGTGTCCAAGCCCTTTAGAAATAACATCTCTCAAATAACTGTCTTAGATGCTATAGAAGGGGTTATAAGAAGAGTTATGGGAACTCTTTGCTTGGCTGGATTTAGATGTTGCTTTGGTCGCAACCCTTCTATGCCCCTATTCCTCCATTTTGGAATGGGGATGTTTACTCTGTGACGGTATATACTGATATATGTAAGTTGCCTTTGATTTTCACATGGGTTCACATACTTTTGGATGATGCTGGAATTGTTAAGACTATGGAACTCTTGGAGATGGACTAAATGCATCTGTCATTGTAAGACAGATATAGGTTTGGGGGGCCACAGTAGAATGCTACAGATGATTTGCATATGAGGTGTCCCCCCCATCTCATATTAATACATGAATGTTCAGAGTTGAAATGATTAGGTTGTGAGAGTTGTAAACTAATCATCCTATTTGAATGGACTGGAAGGTAACTACTGGGAAATGGGGCAGGGCTGGAGCATTTGGGTCACTGGGTGCAAGGATACCTTCTGGGGGTGTGTCTTTCTTGTAGCACCTTCCTCCTTCCCATTCTGCACTTCCTGAGTGCCATGTCCTGAGTGGTTTCTCTCTGCCACATCCTTCTGCCATAATGTGTTGCCTCATTTTGGGTCCAGAGCCATAGACTTAGTTGACCGTGGACTAAACCTCTGAAACCATAAACTAAAATAAACTTATTCTCCTCTAACTGGTTCTTGTTGGGTATTTTGGTCACAGTGATGACAAACTGACTAACACAACGCCCCGATAAATAACCTTAGACATTTTAAAGTCATAAAAATTAGAATATATAAAGGAGAGCAATAAGGCATGTATAATAGTAGCATCAAATTTTATAGTGGGGAATTAAAAATATTAACTAAAATTGGTTAATCATTGAATATGTTTATCAGCACAGAATTTAAAATTCATAAGCATTGCAAGAAGAAAACAATATAAAAATATCAAAACCTGAAGTTATAGGAGAAGGCCAGTGAGATAGTGTATCCATCACTTATTGTTCATGGCAGACAACTAACCGGTTATAGAAAAAGTTACTAAACAATAAATAGTAGTACAACATTTAAAGTTATACTGGATACTATCAAAATAACAAAAACAAAGACTGTTTTCTTATTAACTATATATCCTCTAGGAAGTTGCACTGCCTTATCTTCTATTATAGCTTTTTGCTTTTATTACTTTTATGATTTAAATGTGTAATTAAAAATATCCTTTGAACTACAAAAAAAAAGCACTATTCTCTATAATGACAAGCAATCCAGAGAAACATCTAATTCTTAAGATTTTGTTATTGCATTTTTAAACAGCACGTACTTGAAAATAAAAGACACAATCCTGTGTGGGTACTTTCTTTTTCCTTCAGTTACACTACATCTGAAGTTATCTTTTATACCTATTATATATTAAAGAGCTCTTTGTACTTATCAAGCAAATTTTTGTACTTATCAAACTATTTCAGGTTTGAGGTTGATGTTCTCACTTATCTTTTAAAAATATATTAGGACATATAATATACATTAAGAACTTTCTTTCAGATTATGTTTTAACTTGACCATATAAACACCTTCATTGAACACAGAATTATTCAGAGTAGTATGTAGCATACTACTACCAATATTCTTAGACTATTTCTCCTATATAACTTATCTTTGCATTTAAAGAAGTTCTTTAAAAAATACCCTTCTGAGTATCCTAAAATTATAGGCTTACAAAAGCTGTATGAAGTGATAGTGTACAATTAATTTAATCAAGGGCCATCAATGTGGTACAAAGAGTTACTCAGCAAGACAGCTTTAATAACTAAGCTTGATTAATTTTGATTTATAATGAATCTCTATCAAATGGAGTAGCAACAGCATTAACTGTCATGACTAAAATATGAGGAGAAATTTAGGGGAATAGGATTGGAGAGTACATTGAAAACATGTGTTCCTCTTTATAGTTGTACATCACTACCAGAACTTGTCTTTGTAAAACTTGTGCTCTGTTCATGAAAGTACCTGCATTCAGAATGCAGATTCCCCTTTTGTGGTGCCTCAAGGGCAGATAGAGAGTACAGGAAATTCACCCCAACACAAATTTATAAGAATAGCTCTACCTAGATTCAGAAATTAATCTTCCACAAAAGGATTTTTTTTCCAAAAAGAGCTTTTTAAGAATGTATGATTAATGTGTCTAGAAAAGGAATGTGTCCTAAAGGAATTAGAACTAATTTTATATATAAATTTGTAAAATGAGTTTATGTGGGCTCGTTGAATATATCTCAGTGGTAATAGTTATCAATCTGGGAAGGCTTTATGTTATCTCAATATTCTTTTGATAGGTAATTTTCTGAGGCGAGTTGCAGAAATCTTTGAGGCTCCCTTAGCAACTTCATCAATAGCATTTATCCTATAATATAAATATGCTGCTCACTTCCACACCCCAGTCCTTTAAATCATTGCTATACTTTGCTCTTGTTCTTCTTTCACAACTTGATTGAGCTCCCCATGACCTGCTATTTTTGTTGCTGTGATTCTTTTTTCCTTTACAAATAAGTGTCTATTTTGTGTTCAGTCGTATTTGTACTAACTTTACTTCAATTCTGCTTTTTAACTTTATTTCTGGCTCGTGACTGTATATTCTTGGGAGGTCTTATTTCCTTCCCATAGGATATCCGGTATGTAAAGGGAGGACTAATCAGCAGATGGACACAAAAGATCTTACTGCCCTCATAGAACACTGCACAAACATTCTCTGAAGGGTGCTTCCTGACTTCGTCCCTTTAGCCTCCACTGAGAAAACTAAAAAGTCGCTGTCTTCAAACCTTTGGTCCCCCACTGGCACGATAAACCTTTGGACTCTCTTTCTAGTGGGTATGGACTACATCTCCATGTGAAATCTGGTTTAGAAGATGAAACAAGTTATGCTTTCTCTCAGTACTTCAGATTTTCATCTATAAAAATGGGATTAATAGTGCTTACTTTGATAGTTTATTTTAAAGATTAAATAAAACCAGCACATTTTTGAAACTCCTAGAACAAGGTCTGATGCTGACTAATTCCTTTTGGAGATTTATTTAGAAAACCGTTGCCTAATAAGGATTTACTAAAAGCCTTCATCTTTGCGGTTTCAATTCCTTAAAGGGGGATATAAGTTGCTGAACAATTTTTTGGAGGCTTTCTCAGTTCTTTTTAATTGAAATCATGATTTAGTGTGACATTCACCTGCCCAAGTAGAGTGCCTTGTACTCTACTTTTTAGAAAAATAAATTTTAAAAACAATTCCAATGATTTTATTAAGGACCTTTGTTGATCAGGCATGGCACAAAGACATCATTAAATACCGTGATTATTCTACTGGGTTTGCAGAGAGAGCCTACCACACAAGTATTTTCTCTCTCTCTCTCTCTCACACACACCTCACACACATACACACACACACAGACACACACACAATTTCTCCTTCAAATTTTAACTTCTGCACAATCAGTTTGGAGTATATAGCCACAGAAAATTCAACAGAAATAAATTCATTCAGAGTTCTAAGTTATGCTTGGATACACCTTATTGTAAAGTCAATAAGGTAATTTTCTTAATTCAGCTTTATAACCTCACTATAATGTAATATAAATTTGTTACATGTAAAGCAATCCTATTAGTCCACAACATGGACTATTTTAATGTTTTCATACCATGAGCAGAATGGTATAATATCACCAGAACATACAGTGTCACAAGCTAAAGATATAAACTATAAAAATGTATCCAATGTTAAAACAAAACAACAAAAACAAGAAAGAAAGAAAGAATAAAGGACCGTGGCCAGTGTCAATAAATGAATTAAAGGGGAATGATAACAACACTCCTTAAATGTAAAAAATATACTTGTTGCAATTGGCAAAGGTGCAACATCTGCAGTCAAGTGGAGAAATAAAGAATGTCCATGCACTATGCCTTTTCAATGCTTTATTCACTCAAAATCACTCAATACAATTTAATTCTATAGGTTCTTTATCAAGAAATGACAATCCTCAATGCTGGGCACTGCAACAGACATAATCAATTCAAAGCAAACAAATTCTAAGTTAACTCTAAGCACTGCAAAAACACTTAATCATGACAGACCTATTGCAGACATTCCCTCTGCATGCTAAGCTTAAGTGCTAGATTTAAATAAGTCTTAAGTCTTAGGCCTTAAGTCCAGGAGATGCACACTCACTCAGATGGCAGCAATCAGGTCAGAAACCAATGGAGGTTTCTCCTGGTGTGGAGTTGACAGCTGGCTAAGGAGAGGGTCGTAAGGAGAAGTTGCCTTTCTCACCAGGATCAAGAGGCTGCAGTAGAGTTTGAGAGGGGTGAGGATGATGCAGAGGATCAGGCAGATGATGAGAAGAGTTGGGGTGTCAGTCAAGGTCCTCATCTCTGGTGTGTGAGCATCAACATCAGCTGGCTTGAATGTCTTTTCATTTGTCCCATTATTTATACTAAATTTGGGGAGCTTCTGCATGTCCTTTTGGTCCCTATCAGTTGTTACCAGGTTTCTTAGTGACATCTTACATCATAGAGAGGAATATGGTCTGGTGGTTTCTGCCCTGATATTACCCTTCTGGTTCTTATCAGGATTAAGGGACATGACATGTTTATATCAAGTGACTTCACTCTGACTCTTATCAGGGTTGTGGAAAGTGACTTGTTTTATTAGGCTATGCATTATGACATATTGGAGGGCTCAATAAGCTTGTGCCTGGTGAGACTGCAGGTTTATTTTAAAATGGAGTTGCTTAGGCTAAGGCCATCTTTACAATACTTCAGAAAGCAAAAAGGGACTAATGAACACAAAAGACAAAAAGCATAAAGTTCATAGACTTAAACCTAGTGACATTAACAATTATACTAAATGTAAATATTTCGAAAATAAAATATTTTGAAAATGCTACATTTATGTTATTTTGTCAAAAAATGTATACATATACATATACATATTATTGATACATATATATTTATACATATCAAGTTACCTGATGAGATTTGAAGCTATTCAACAATTTTAGCCTGGGCCAAAGATAAAACTGTTATATTTAAAATTCATCTAGCTAGCATACTTAAACTCTGAGATTAAAAAACATGATTCTAGAAAGATAAGAAGATGGAACAACAGATCATTGGATAATATGAAACCTTAAGTGTCGAGAGAAAACTAGCATCGAAAAGTACAGTAAGAGAATTAGGAAGAAAGCAAGAATATACACTACATATTTAAAGAATTAAGGTTTCCCAGAAAGACTTAGTCATTTCAAAATAGGATATATGACTGAACAGTCATGTGGGACTAAAAATTAGGTATGACTAACTGGAGTAACCTAAGTCCCAATATTCCCCCAAATATTCATGTTTCCATCTGTTATTTTTGTCATCAGGCTTGCCTAGAACTGATATCTGTACATTTTGGACTTTGTTAAGATAATGAGTCAGTAAATCCCATAGTTTAGTTCTTTTTATTTTCCTTAAATGAGTCAACCTAGTGTCTGCAATTACCTTTTTAGTAGTTATTTTGGGCAAAAACCAATCAACTAGCACACTTACAGAATAGATCCAAGCAGTGCTGTTGCTTTTTTTTTTTTATGTTCCCAAAGTGTTTTGCATACATTTTATAATCTGAATACCTTATTAAAGAACCAGCTTTTTTCCCCCCCAGAGTAGATTACCTCTGACTTGAAATGTGCAAATTCAGACTTATTTTACATCTTCTTGTCAAAACTATTATTGGAAAGCCAGCCATTCATACTTAAAATAGGAAGCAATGTCATTTCTGAAAATATCTTAATTTCCCTCTCTTTCTTCTAATATAAGCTGATATATATCCTTATCTCCTAAGAAAGGTAACGGCAAAATACATTAGAAAATAAAGTCATCTAAAATTCCATTATGATTTTAACCAAGAAGTAGTAGAGGTTAAGTACCATAATTTGAAAATTAGAATAGCAGCTTCCAGTTTTGTTTATATCTACTATTGTTAACTTTGATTATTCTATGAGCCCTGTTCCCTTAACTGTAAGCTTTTGTCAGTAGAATAACTTTAAAAACACTTTTACTTTTAGATTGTAGGGGATAGCCAGGCATGGTAATCTCAGCATCCCTGTAATCCTGTAATCTATAATTACCATCAACATGAAATTTACTTCTGTAATCTCAGCAACTCAGGACACTGAGACAGGAGGATTGGAAGTTCAAGGCCAGCCTTGGCAACTTAGTGAGATACTATCTCAAAATAAAAAAAAATAAAAATGGGCTGGGTATATAGCTCAGTGGCATAGTACCTCTGGGTTCAATTTTCAATACTAAAATAATAATAATGTGATTTTAATTTTTTAAATAAAATTAAGTATTTCTAGGATAAAAGGAATTAACCATGATAGTGGTTAATTCACCAAGACAATTATTGATTGCCTTCAATAGGCTTATTTAAATATATCAAATTTATTTAAGAATTTCAATGAACATTTTGAGATCACTGCTTCTATCTCTATTAAAAATTATGTAAAGCACATTTTACTTGTGTTGGCAGTTGTCATTGTCCTGTAACTAATGATTTTATTGGCAAGTATTTCTGTAGTTAGTTCCTCCCTTCCTTCCTTCCTTCCTTCCTTCCTTCCTTCCTTCCTTCCTTCCTTCCTTTCTTTCTTTCTTTCTTTCTTTCTTAAAATTAAGTCCAGGGTTGCTTAACCATTGAGCACCATCTTCAGCCTTTTTTTTTTAATGTTTTTATTTTGAGACAGTGTCTTGCTAAGTCCTTAAGGCCTCTTGCTACATTGCTGAGGTTGCTGTAGAACTGTGATCATCTTGCCTCAGGCCCCAGAGTTGCCAGAATTATAGATGTGCACTACTGTGCTCGGCCTTCTTACTATAGAAAGTGCAATGTCTTAACTCTTGGTTGGAGAGTATCTAGCCCTCTGAGGAAACCTCACTTTTCCCCACAGGGATTTGGTTCCAACAGAGAAGTTAAATAAAGTTACAGAAGGAGAATTCTTGGCAATGTCATAGATTGTAAGCCAGAGCTACATAGTGTACTCTCATTATTTTGTCCAAAGTGAATTTATAAACATTAGACATGCCCACAAGTAATGCAAGTACAAAATTCAAACAGAAATATCTTTCAAAGCCAAATGAAGAAGGAGAAGCGGCTAATTCTAGCACTGGGTGTCTCACCAACGACCTGCGCTGACAAGAACAACTGGGTTCAAAAGAGCTAGCCGCAACATGAAGCTAAGAAGAAAACTGCGAAAAAGTGCAGGACACAGAAGTAATTTTCATGTTGATGGTAGGACGGCTCTGTGACCTTAAGGGTCAGCTTCCACACTGGAAAGCACTGGAAAGAGAGTGCACTTGGAATCTCTTTATTTTTAGGGGCGAGGGCACACAAAGGAGTTTCTATAGATGTTCTTCACCGAATAAGGCAAGGGATAAGGTTTCAAAGGGTGGTTGCTTCGCCATGTCCTGTGGTCAGCAGATTGATTGACATCCTGGCAAGTCATACCCATATCAGGTGCTGTGCAGGATCACAGGTAAAACGAGAGGAGAAGCGCACTTGCATGGAGCTGCCCAATCAGCATGAAATGCCAAACCTGTCCCCTCATATGGCTACAATGTACACAGCTCACAACAGCCCATGGGTGGCTCCTGACACTGGAGCATCTTGTGCTGGAAGTAAAAAAGTGCTAGGAACTAAACACAAGCATGGGCTGTCAGACTGAAAGAATTTCCAGTGCCTCAAACTAGTACAATCTGCACAACAAAAGCAACAAGAGATAAAATTGGGTGGTGTACACTTGTAATCCCAGCTACTCAGGAGGCTGAGGAGGGAGACTCTCAAATTTGAGCCCAGCCTGGGCAATTTAGTGACACCCTGCCTAAGAATAAAATATAGAAAGGGCTGTGGATATAACTCAGAGATAGAGCAATACTTGGTTCAATCCCCAGTGCCCTAAGAAAAATAGAACTTGGATTTAGCCCAAGCCTATAATAAATATTCATAATTCTATTCTTGTATACATAAATGATTGAGTAAATGAATAAGCAGGAGAAAATAGAAGAATTTCCACTTAGATGAACTCTACATAATGTATGTAAACACTTTGACCTCAAGGAGTTGGTGTAAAATTTCTCACTCTTTAAATGCGGGCTGAAACAGAGTAACTTCCTTCCAAAAACCTCAGATTAAAATATCAGGGGAAATAATGGAAGTTTACAGTAAAGAAACTGATACACCTGACAGCTAGTCCCTCAGCCTGGTGGTCAAGGTCAACATCAAAGTGATAATTCATTTTTGATACTATGTGTCCTCAATATTGACTGATGAAAAAGATAACTCACCTCCACACTCTTCCTCCCCAGAACATATGAACCCAGTTTAATCATGAAAAAAGATTAGAGAAATCTCAGTGGAGGGACATTCTACAACACACCTGACTGCTACTCCTTAAAACTGTCAAGGCCATCAAAAACAGAGACTGAGAACCTATGATAGCCAAGAGGAGTCAGTACTGCTACATTGTCAGATGATTTCTCAGATGACATCCTGGAACAGAAAAAGATATTTGATATAAACAAATGGAATTTAAATAAAGCGTGGAATTTGGTCAACTGTCACCTGTGAATAGTGGCTCATTCTTTGTGAAAAATAAATCCTACAAAGTCAATGAAATTGCATGGTGTAAAAGCATTTTCTCTGTTCTGTCTAAGCAATTTTTCAGTAAATTTGAACTCTTATTAATTTAAACGTTTATTTTAAAATGCCCTTGATTCCTCTTGACGAGAATTTTTAAAGCAGTGCTTCCATTTCACTGACAATCTAACTATGTTCTGTTTTATCAGGATGATAAATATTTATAACAACATTCTGCTTTGCAATCACAGATTCTACATTTGCATTTCTATATGCAAAAAATTATCCATAGTCAAGAAGAAAACCCATCTAATCAATAATCAAGTATTGTGTCAAGTGACTGATGCGAAGCAATCTATACCATATTACTGCTTTGTATTAATTTTTATCCTCAAGATCATAAATAGTTATAAATCAATTTTTCTATAATCTGTCAGTTCATGCCTTATATGTGAGTTGACTTTGATACTCTTTTTTTTTTTTAGATTTTTCTTCCTTATGTTTTGATATTCTCACTCTGCTTGCCTTATAGAAAAGCTTCATTTTAAATGTTTATTCCTTCTTAGTTTTGGAGGAAACTGTGATCCTTTTTGCATTATGGTCAAGCAGCATGAAACACATACTAACCCCTCTCTTGAAATTTTTATTTTCATCTTTTTAATATGGAAGAACAGACGTTAAAGTGAAAAAGTAAAAGTGTTGTTTTATAATGATACACACTCTTTCTACACGCACCTTTTTTTTCTCTCTCCCCCACAATATTGGAACATTACAGTTAAAATATTTTAATTCACCCTTCAATTGGTTAAGGTGGAAGGAAAGGTGAGGTGAGAGATGATAGTCTGGAGCAAACTTTTCTCTTTACATTATGGTAAAAAGAAAATTCTTAAGGAAGATGTATATTAGTGTAATTGAAGATAAAAATACATATGTGAATGTGCGCATGCACCTACCTACCCACCAACTTTTCTTCCTATTTTTTATATTGTTAGATGAATTTGATCCAATAAAAATTACCCATATATATATATAAAAGTATGATAAAATTTGCTTTTTCATTCAAATAATAATAAAATTACATTGTGGTGAAAATAGATTATTGGTTTGTAATATTTTATTTAGCGTTCATAGTACATTTTCATATTAATGGGTATTTAAAAATCCATATGAAAGCCATATCTATGCTACATTTTTCATTTTTTTTAATAGTTAATTCATTAGATTTCTTTCTCAAATATTCATAAAATGCTGATTTGGTGAAGACAATTGCATTATGAATTACTTTATTAGAGATTTTTACATTTATCAAATTTGTGCATTTCATTTATCTTATGAAGAAAAATTAATTTTATCAACTGTTTATTTTCAAGAGCACTTTAAAACTTTAAATTGCTAAATTATATAAATTGCTTTCTTAATAAAAATGAATCACTTTCTCTTTGTCAAGAGGATAAAAAAGTTATCACTTAGCATTGTTCTAAGTGTTATGATAAGGATGCTGTCTGAAATGCTTGAGTGGTGATTTCATTCTGTGCAAAATTAAAATGAAATCTAAAACTTTTATATGCCATCTACAAAAATGATAGTTCTAAATGCCCACCTTTACTAAGCTACATACTTTCGTATGTTTTATAACTTTATTAACTAGATCATAACTTTCAATAGGTAATTTTGACAAAATAATTCATAAAAAGCATCTCAGTTACAAATTAAAAAAAAAAAAAACCTTTTGTTCTTGGAAATATTTTTAAAAAGGAAGAAATTTAAATTAGTGCATTAAAATCACACAAAATACTTGGAATAAATATGATATATATATATATATATATATATATATATATATATATATATGACATAATTTGATCAATATTGTTTCCCAGTACCTCTCCTTTCCCTTCTCTTCTTCCCTATCCCTGTTCCCATTCTCTGGTCTGTTGGTCTACCTTCTATTTCTATGAAAATCCACAGTAAGGAAATTGTAATACATCTGCTTCATTAAAGCTTCCATTATAAAAAAATCAGTGACATTTTTTTTTGCCATTTATTGTGATGACACTAAAATATTTTCTTTCTCTTGGAGTAATTTTCTACTTTTTTTCTGTATTTCTTATAGTTTAAGATAAATCATGGTTTTTATTTAAGCAAAAAAAAAAAGATTGGGACTCAGGATTGAAATTGATGGAGCAATTTTAATCGTGAGATAAGTGTGAAGAAGAGAGCGATAATCTTGTAAATCATTTCAACTTATTATTTGAAATATGTATGAAATAGATATGCATTTATTTTCAGGTGTTATGTTTAAACCTGATGATACTATGGTAAAATAAAACTTTGAACATTTCCAAGTTTATGCTAGGTATGTATAAAGTACAGCTTACTGGCTACAATGTATGTGGAGACTCATTGTAATTAGATGATTCCTCTGTTTTGGCTAATCTAGGAGAAACGTGCAGAAAAATCATCTTTCTTCTGGGCCTACATATTGTAAATTTTGTTCACAGTAGACTTAGATTACACTAGTAATTTTAAAGGTATAAATTATTTGGTTAATACATCTGATAAAGGTTTGTTATCCAAAGTATAAAGGAAACTCCAAAAGCTGAATAGTATAAAAACAACAACAACCAAATGACCCAGTTAAAAGATGAGCAAAGACATAAATGGACATTTCTCAAAAGAAGACATACAAATGGTTAAAAGGAATGTGAAAATTCTTTAATATCACTGATTATCAGGAAAATGCAAATTAAAATCACAATGAGATACTTCACCTCAGTAAGAATGATGATTAAGACTAAAGATAGTGAGTGTTGCTTAAGATGTAGAGTAAATGGAACCCCTGTACACTGTTGATGGGTATTTAAATTGCTACAGCCATTATAAATGTTCATAAAAAATTAAAAATAGAAATTCCATATGATCAGAAATTCTACTATCGAGCATTTATCCAAAGGAAGTGAATTCCATATGTCAAGGAGCTACCTTCATTTCCATGTTTATTGCATCACTATTCACAATAGCCAAGAAATGGAAACAACTTATTTTCTATTAACTGACAAGTGGATAGAGAAAATATGGTGCATGTACAAAGTACAATTCAGCCTTTAAAAGAATAAAATCAGGGTTTTTTTTTTTGTAACAACATGCATGGAACTAGTAATCATTATGTTAAGTGAAACAAGCTAGGAACAGAAAGACAAGTAACTCATGATTTCACGTAGATATGGAATATAAAAAAAAGGATGGACTAAAACTAAAAAGTTTCTTCTCAGCAAAAGAAAGCATCTGTGAGGTGAATAGACAGCCTACATCCTGGGAGCAAATTTTTACCCCTCACACATCAGATAGAGGACTAATCTCTAGGCTATATACAGAACTTAAAAACTTAAACACCACAAAAACAAATAACCCAATTAATAAATGGGTAAAGTATCTGAACAGACACTTCTCAGATAATAATATACCATCAATCAACAAATACATGAAACAATGTTCATCATCACTAGCAATTAGAGAAATGCAAATCAAAACTACTCTAAGATTTCATCTCACTCTAGTCAGAATGGCAGCTATTATGCATACAAACAACAATAAGTGTTGGTGAGGATGTGGGGAAAAAGGTATACTCATACACTGCTGGTGGGAGTGCAAATTGTTGCAGCCAATATGGAAAGCAGTATGAAGATTTCTTGGAAAATGGGGAATGGAACCACCATTTGACCCAGCTATCCCTCTCCTCGGTCTATATCCAAAGGACTTAAAAACAGCATACTACAGGGACACAGCCACATCAATGTTTATAGCAGCACAATTCACAATAGCTAAACTGTGGTGCCAACCTAGATGCCCTTTAGTGGATGAATGGATAAAAAAAAATGTGGCATATGTACACAATGGAATATTTCTCAGCAATAAAAGAGAATAAAAACATGGCATTTGCAGGTAAATAGATGGAGTTAGAGAAGATACTGCTAAGTGAAGTTAGCCAATCCCAAATAACCAAATGCCGAATGTTTTCTCTGATATAAGGAGGATGATTCATAATGGGATAGGGAGAGAGAGCATGGGAGGAATAGATAAACTCTAGATAGGGCAGAGGGGTTGGAGGGAAAGGGAGGGGGCATGGGGTTGGAAATGATGGTGGAATGTGATGATCATTATTATCCAAAGTACAAGTATGAGGACACAAATTGGTGTGAATATACTTTGTATGCAACCAGAGTTATGAAAAATGGTGCTCTATATGTGTAATAAATATTGTAATGTATTCTGCTGTCATACATAAATAAAAAAAAATAATCTTTGGTCCAGGGATATAACTCAGGGGTAGAGCACTTACCAACCATGTTTGAGGAATTGGCTTCAATCCCAAGCACTGTGTGTGTGTGTGTGTGTGTGTGTGTGTGTGTATATATATATATATATATATATATATATATATATATATATATATATATAAACAAATTAATAGATAAATAATCTCATAAAATTTGAAAGTAGAATTGTGGTTACTAGAGACCAAAAAAAGGGTAAGAAGCACGGGAAAAGATTGACCAATGGGCACTAATTTATACTTAAATAGAAGCAAGAATTTCTGGTGTGCTTTTGTACAGAAGGGTGAAGATAGATAAAAATAATGTGCTATGCAATTAAAAATGAGAAGAAATAATTCTGAAATTTTTTACATCAAACAAATGGTAAATATTTGTGGACATTGATATGTTTAACTTGATTTTAAAATTATATAATATATGCATGCATCAAAACATCACATTACCCCATTCATATGCATACTTTTATGTTTTTATGTATCAATACAAAAGTAAACTTAATTCTAGAAAATAAAATATTAGGGTTATTAATTATACATATTTTGGCAGTGGTAGTATTTTATTCTATTTCTCATGATATAGGAGTTTTTATGTGGTTACATAAAAGAAAATAACTGATTGTATCACTGTATATAAATGTTTTGTTATGTTTTAAAAGATGAGGGGAAAAACCTGTTTTTTCTTATTTTCATGTAATCAGAGGTTGACAGTAATTATTTTTGACATGAGTTCATAAATATTCATACTTTTTTCTGGTTTTCATTTGTTATTTAACTTTATAAAAACCAACAAAACAAACAAACAAACAAATGCAAATGATGATATGCTCAGAGTAAAATGTGACTTGGACACAACACTCTTAGCAATTAAAACATTTTTAAGGAATATTGGGTTTCTTTGATTTGAATAGAATCTAACATAAATTCCTTATTTTAAATTAATATTTCCCCACTTTTTAATTTACTTCTACTTCTCTTGCTGTACATTTAACTTAGATAGATTCCACATCTATGTTCTTTTTGTCTTCTCCAATTCTTTTTCTTTTACACTGTTATTTTATTTATGTTTCAATTTAAGAGGGATCGAAGACAAAATGGAGCAATCATTCTTTCCTTTGTTTAATTTATAACATTGGCATAATAAAAACTATATACTAACATGACCTAGATGCCTCTCACCTCTGTTCAAAGATTGGAGGATAACTTATCACTCATACTCCATCTCGCCCTATATTTTTTCTACTAAACACCTACTCCTTATGTTGTTATTGCTTTGTTTTCATATGTTGCCTAACTTTCCTTTCTGTACCTCCATTTGTATTCTCTGATGCATTTATTTAATTCCCAGAACATTATTTGCTTTAAATACTACTTTATATATTTTTTCAAATCTCATAAGTGATTATTTCTAATAATTTTCGCACTCCGTCCAAATATATTTGAGAATTGCTAAAAAATTAAACATAATTTTGTGTCCATTACAAGCAGCCCAGTTACTGAAAGTACAATGATTTATAAAGCTACACCAAAGTGATAATCTGCCTAATTATTGTACTCTGAATGAAAACTGTCTGTTTTACAAAAAATTAAAATGAAAACTGCAAATAGTAAAAATTGTTTAAAAGTTACTAAAACTTATAAAATTAAATTTCCAATTAATGATATTTATCAATTTGTATGAAAAGTTTATGGAAAAAAGAAAATACATCAATAGTTCATCTTTTTATCCAAAAATTTTAACAATCTACAAAGAATCATTGTAGATAAAGGTATTTTATTGCATAAATTTTAGCATTGACCTTGAGGAAACAGCCTTTTTCCATATTAGAAGAAATCCATTGAAAGAATTCTTAAAAAGAAGAAAGATGAAAGACAAAAAGAGTAGGAAGAAGGAAGGAAGGAGAGAAGTATGGAAGAAAGAAAAGATGTCAAAAGGAAAAAAGAAATGGAGAAAGAAAGAAAAAGCAGGAAAGAAAAATAAAGTCAACAATGAAAATTTTTTGGAGGCTTAATTGTACAAAACTAAGGCCACAGTTGAAGTATATTATGGTCAGAATAGTAGCAATCATCTAAAAGATGATTGAAGATTAGGAACTTAATGTATGAACAAAAGAAAAAAAAAACAATCTGTAAACATAATTTCTAGAGTGTGTAACTCAAAGTTTCTGCCCAAGAATATAAAAAAAAGCAATTTATAGGAGTTGTGATGGACCACTAAAATATCAAACTTACCCTCCTACAGTTAATATGTCTTCACTATGAGAAAATTTGAATTCAGCATTCAAAGCTTTTAATAAAGAACAGACTTAGGAAGGAGAAAAGAGACTGATTAGTCAGCTTTAGGATCACTGTGACCAAAATACCCTACAATAACAACTTAGAGGAGGGATAGTTTTATTTGGGGCTCATGACTTCAGAGGTCTCAGTCCACAGACAGCTGATTCCATTGATTGGGCCCAAGGTGAAGCAGCACATCATGGGGAAAGGATCAAGTGAGGAAAGCTCCTCAGTTCATTGAGGGTTCAATGAGACAGAAGGGTAGGGGAGGAAAGGAATAGAGATCAAAGAAAGGATGGGAGCCAAAGCAAGACTAAAATCTAGCCAGGCAAATAGGTTCTGTGATGCTGAGTATAGAATTTAGGACATACAGATGTGAGATATGATCTCCAGGGGTTTTGGCAGGTCAGCAGCCTTGCTGGTTGCAGTGCAAATGGACTAATTCAGTCTGGCCTCTCCACAGTCAGCAGCTTTTCTCAATAGAGGTCCATGTGAATGGCATCTCATAATTTTTCAGGCTTCATTCGAGCTTCAGGTTCATTTTGATTGCCTTGTGCATGGCTTTGTCAAGAGCAGCTCACAGGAACTCTGACCATACTACACTTTGCCTGGCCTCCCAGTCTTTTCTTTGAAATCTTGGTGGAAGCTTCCATGAGTCCTTAACTTGAGCACCCTGCATTCCTGTAGAACTAGCATTATGTGGTTAAAGCCAATGAAGCCAACCTGCACAATAACTGGGACTGCAATGGCCTCTGAGTGCCCTCACAGCACAGCATGATGAAACAACTTCCTAGCCCCCCCATCCCCCCACCCCATTCGAGCAGGATACTCCTGTGATATCTTTGCAAAATAATTTTTCCTTCTATATCTTGGAGATTTTGGTGGGTATGGTTTTGCAAATTCCTGAGATGGTCCTCAAAACATCTTTCCAGTGCAAAGTGCTTAGCATCTCTTTAGAAGCAGTCATTTCTTCAAAAAAATAAATAAATAAATAAATCTTCCTTGGCCCCAGCTTTACATGCACTTTTCTGGCCACTGAAAGTTTTTAAAATTCTTTAGTTATGCTTTCTAATCCCAATTCTTACAGTAATCCTGGCTAAAAGCTGCCAGCCATATTTATGTCACTGGCTGAATGCTGTGCTGCTTTGAATTTTTCTCTGCCAGATTACTTAGTTCATCACCTTTAAATTCAGCCTCAGTCTGAGAACATGAGCAAAATGTAGACAAGTTCTTTGCCAGAATGTTACACAGGTGATCTCTAGCACAACTCCCAATAGAGTTCTCATTTCTTCTGAAGCCTCATGAGCACAGTATGCATTCCAGTCAGTATTCTGGTCTGATCTTCTAACAGAATTTCCCATTAAGCTCCACTTACAACATTCTAAAGGTTTTCCAGATTGCATCTCTAAACTTGTCAAAATTACTCCCCTACATACCAGTTTCTAATGCTTCTGAACCACATGATCAGGTTAGTCATAGTGACTGGTATGGAGTCATTTCTTCGTACCAATTTCTATTTCAGCCAACTTTTGCATTGCTGTGACCAAAACAACTTAGTGAAGAAAAAGTTTTTTTGGTATTTACAGTTTCAGAGGTCTTTGTCCATAGACAGCTAGCTCTATGGCTCTGGACCCAAGGTGAGGCAGCACATCAGTGGGGAAGGACCCATTGGATAAAAGCAGATCAGCTCGAGACAGGGTCAGTAAGAAGAAAGAGAGAGAGAAAGGTGAGGTGAAGGAGCCACATGGAATGTTCACCCATCCAGGGCATGCCTCCGGTGACCTACCTCTTCTAACTATGCCCTACCTGCCTAAAGTGTCCAGTCAGTCAGTCCTCTGAATTCAAACTACCTCTGAATATCCTTGCATTAACAGGAACTTTTGGAGGATATCTCATATCCAAACAATTAGAGAGATTCAGTAAAAGTTAATTTAAACAATAAAGAGAATTCAAACAGTTATCACTAAGTGAGGTTCATGTAGAGAGTTCAGTGAATAAGAAGTATAAAGTAATAACTCAGGAAAAGTATCAAGGCAGATAAGATTTTGATAAAAGGAAGCGAAATCTCAGCTACCCTAATGCATCAGCAGCCTATGTGAAAGAATAAGTTAGTATTAGCAAGAAATGTGTTCATCTTAAAGTTATTTCACTCTGATAGCAGAAGAGAATGTTAACCTTTCCTTCATTTTATGGTTTGGATCAGGAATGTCTCCCCACACATAGAACTTCCCATGAGTTGAAGCCTTGGTCCCCATGAAATAATGTTCTGAGATGTGTTTTTTTGTGAAGTGATTGAATCTCAAGGGCTTTAATTTTATCAATGGTTTAATCCACTGAAGGATTCATTGTTAAATGAGAGGTTTTGGAAACTCTGAGGTGGAACCTAGTTGAAGGGAGTGAGACCTTGGGAGCATGTCCTTGGAGACCATATCTTGTCTCAGGCCCCTTCTTCTCTTATCTGCTTTGCTGATAACAAGAGGTAAGCAACTTTGCTTTGACACACCTTTCCACCATGATATACTGCTTCACCACAGGGCCGGAAACAATGGAGCTGGCTCACCTAGACTGAAACCTCTGAGACTCTGAGCCAGAAAAAAAAAAAAAATCCTTCCTCCTTTAACTAGTTTTTCTCAGGGTCTTTGTCACACCAACAAAAAGCTGATTAACATACTTCATAACCACCTTACTGGCATAAAATCAGAAGAAACTGATAAAAAAAATTTCTCAACTCAGTAAAGGGAGGTTGGATGCAATCAGATAACTGAATGAGTTCCTCAGAGGAGAATTGGGCTGGGGATTCTCTGTCCTTCCAAACTTCCAATGTATAATCTTGCTGTTAGCATTAAACACCTGCAAAATATTGTTTCATGGGGAAAAATGTAAAGTCCACTCTCTATCTTATGTTAAAATATTTGATTGTGAATTTTTTATTAAGATACCATGGTAGCCCTTCTACTGGAAACAGAGTTTCAGGTGGGTCCAATATTGTTTCTTCTTCTGTGAGTTCCTTCAGCAATCCTATTAGCACTTGCCTTTATTTCAGGTTGTATCAGGAAAATTAGAGGAAACATCTTGTAAATAGGAAAGGACACTGTGAAGATATTTTGAAAAACGAATTTATTGGGTTTCATCCCAATGTTCTACACTGATAAGTTTTTATTGTTCATATGTAACAATGCATTTAAAGCCTGATAAGTAATAATGATAATATGAAATAATGAAATAATGATAGTTAATAATTCAAAAGATTATAGGAGACAACTAGGAAATTGTCTCTTGCCACTTTTTGCTAAACATAGTCTGTTATCATTTTCATAATTTTTTCCTAATTTTTTTCACACACGCTTTGATAAATTCCCTTTTGGGAAGTTTGTTTCCTGTTTTCATGTACATGTTATCATAATTTTCTTTTAAGTTGCAGTAGCAAATTTATTATAACAGAATGAGGCAAGGATAGTTACTAATAATAAACAGTGAAAATTTCATAAGGATTATAGAGTTGACACCCAGGGAAATATAATGATCCTAAATGCACATGCATGTACTGAAAGAGCCTCAAAAATATTTTATCATGATTTTTAAAAGTATTATTTATATTTTTTGTTTTGTAGTTATTTCATATTAATGAAGAACATCATATTTAAACAAAATGATAAAAATTATATTCAAATTTTTGCAAGTTGTTGAAAGTGTTTTTAGTCAGATGGAAAGGATTACCAGACAATACTTGTTTTGCATTGTGTAATATAAGGCCTACAAAGAATATAACAAGCAGTAATAGGTTAACATGTAAAGAATTAAATGTACCAAAATCAAAATATGTCAAATTGAATTATGTACATATTTATGCTGTATACAGTTGTTGATATTAAATGATGTTCATTAGTTTTCATCAAATCTCCTTCCCTGCTATGATTGCCTCTACTCTTTTGAAGTACAGCAATGCCTGTAGAAGTTAGAATAGTTTCAAATCTGACTTATTCAAAGTGTTTAAAACAAATAGGATTTGTTTTATTTTCAAGTAACAATCCAGTGAGGTTGGTACAGCTCTTTAAAGAAATGAACAAGGGCCTCAACTCCCACAAGCTTCTTCCTCTATATGGGTCATTTCCCTACCAAGGCAACTCTGGGTATCTTTGACTAAGGTCCTTATAGTAAGAAAATAATATATCTGCTATTGTATTGCTGTTCTAGAGAAATGAGTTACAATTCCAACACCGAATAATAACTGTGCAGATTTCTACATTTATATTGTCTAAGGTGTATATGTAAAATATATGAAACAGGCAGATTTCAGGTTTACAAAAGGAGAGACTTTTATTCAGTAGCATATAGCAAGACTCAAAATTGTGTGTTTTAAATTATCATTCCAGGTAATTCTGGTTCAGTTGTTTTGTGGACTGATATCTGGAATATATCTTGACAATGTTACTTATCATTAATTTTAATAACTTCAAATTATGTCTGAAAACAGCAATGCATTATGTTTCCAGTTTGAGAGCATGCATGCATAGTCTTCAGAGTTGCTGGGCAAAGAAACACCCTCCCTACCCTCTACCCCCCAACACACGTTTTTTCTTTCAACACACATCTTTCCTTTGATGTTGGTACTGATTTTAGAAAATACCATTTTCACTCTGTCATTGCATAGATACAGCAGTGTTCCATAAAGGATGTAGAGGGGATTAGGAGTTACAGAACACTATAAGTTGCTCTGTTTGTGACCCATATTCAGGAACATGCTGGAACAGGCTCCTGCTGGCTAGGTAGAGCCAGTCATTGTATCTAGAGCCAACTGAGTGTTCAGTGGCATCAGGTTGATACTTAGAAATTGGTCATGATGGATACACTCTATACCACAGAAATTGGAACATGGTACAGATTAGGCTTTTTATTAGTTTGTTTTAGGTTTTTCTGTTTGTCATTTCCTATTTTGGTAAGCGAACAGATATGAATGTCAAGTTTATCCACCTTTGCTCACCTTCAACCTTTTCATTCAAGGTGCCTTTTTATTCCTGTTGCTACAGATTAGGAAGCTAATTAAGAACAATGCATCTTGTAGAGGAAATTAAGTCATTGTCTCTAATTCGCTGAGAATAATTTATAAATGTTCACTAAAATAAATACAACTGGGGTCCTTATTTGCTTAGGGGCATGGTTCTTGCCAAAAGTCAGTCTAGCAAAGATAGAGAAAAAGAAAAAAGGAGAAGGGAAGGAGGGAACGGTGGGACTAGATGACATCATTAAAAATCTAGATATTCTTTGTTTTAATTTTATTCCAAATTTTAAAACAAAGAAAAAAAAAGGATTAGATTCTGAAGATCTGAAATAGAATCTTTCTTAATCAAATAAAGTGAAAATGAACAACATTTTTTAAATGCCATAACTAGTTTCTGGTAAAAAAAAAAAAATCTTGATTAAATTGAAACTATTTTCTCATCCTTCTCCAACCGATGAAATCAGGTATTTTTGAGGGACAGAACAGCCATAGAGAATAAAGGTGTGGAATGGCTCAGAAACACAGTGACTCAGAAAAGTGATTTACTATGTTCTAGAGGATACATAGTTGAGATCATCACAGTGGAAAATATTGATTTGCTTATAAGAAAGTATAAAGTCAGAACTGAGTCAACCCTCAAAGAACACACTACAGAATGATGCCTTATAAAATCCTACAAAGACAAGCTGTGTTGTTCATCAGCCTCCACACAACCTAGTTTTGCAAGATGCTCTTGGCTTATGCTAGAGTCAGCTATCCTTAAGTCAACAAGGTATGTTAATAGTGAAGAAATATGTTTATAGTTGTTTTTGTTGGTGAGGATACCTTAGAATTCTGAAGGCAGGTTGTGTATTGCAAGATTGGAAGAACTACTAAATTAGCACTCCAAAAATAACAGTCTCATGTGATTGATAAATTACAACACGTCGACTGTGGTTAAAAGCTTCTATTTAGTAAATCAATCTAGATACAAATGATATACCATGTAAGAGACTTTTGAAAAATGTCTCAACAGAGAACATGGGTTTAGAAAATAAACATTCCAGAAAGACATTGTAAAGAATTCAGCACCATCCCTTCCAAAACAACCTAACATTATTCACAGTTATTTTTCTGTGAATATTCAGTTGGATCAGATGCAATATTAATTTATAACTTAGAAACAACACAAAGACTGAAATGAATATTTCATGAACAGATAAGGTCAGTCAAAAGAATCTAATCACTTTGTATGTATACACAAATTAAATTATTTTAATTTTTTATTCAAATCTGTCTCAGTATATATCTAGCTCCTTTCACTTTTATCTATACACACCCAGAAAGAAATCTTTCATAATGTCAATATTATTATTATTATTATTATTATTTATTTTTTTTAGAGAGAGAGAGAGAGAGAATTTTTTTATATTTATTTTTTAGTTTTATCGGCGGACACAACATCTTTGTTTGTATGTGGCGCTGAGGATCGAACCCAGGCCGCACGCATGCCAGGGGAGCGCGCTATCATTTGAGCCACATACCCAGCCCAATATTATTATTATTAACATCATCAAATGTACTTCTGAATGGACTACTGAATAAGCAGTGGAAAATTAAGTCCATATTGTCCATTAAGTTTTATTCTTCATTCAACAGAAACCTAATCTTAAGTATAGAAGTAAAACTGCAGGACAAATTTCACATTAATTGGGTGAAGATAATATAGGCATTAAGAAAGGCTTTGGGGCTTATAATACTGTTTAAATCTTGCTTTCTACTTCTGTCTGTATTTTGGCCACATTCTCTGTTACTAAAGACAATCTTTCTCATGTGGTAGAGAAAATGGTTAAAACAAGCACTGAGTATCCTTCCTGCACTGGGAACCCAGAGCCAGGAGTAATTTATATTCATCCTTGCAAAAAAATAATATTCCATCTTTGATTAAATTATATGCTCATCCTCTAAAACAATCACTGGACAGGATAATGAGGCAGGATAATGAGTCTATTACCTTCTCCTAAATCTGGGAGTGGTTTGGATAAGATGATTGACAGATTCTCCCTATTACCAAAAATAATAATAATAATAATAATAATAATAATAATAATAAAGAAAAGAAAAAAAAAGAAGAAAGAAAAAAAACCTTTTCTCTAAGATAGAGGTTAAAAGGGAGAAAAAAAATCAAGAGATGCTAACTATACCATTCAACAAATTATGCAGATATGATTTCTGGTATATTTAGCTTCCCCACAAAACCAGATATTTCATAGTTTTCTCCAATTCATACATAAGTTGTTGGTGAATATAACAAGTTTTGTTTTCAACATGTTTCTTCTTCACAGACATAATTCTAATTGCTTCATGTAGTTTGAGTAGATTTCTTTCATTTGCAGCTGAGAGACCTAATTGATAAGTTTTTTCATATTTAGTTCAATTCATTATAAGTATTCCAAATGAGAAAAAAAGCAGGTCTGAGTTTTGATTAATTTTATTAAATCTTATTTATTCATTTGTATTTATTTAAATCTCTTTGCCTTCTTCTTTTCGCTTCCAGCTTTTTGAGAACAGCAATGCCCAAGATTAAGCATGCAAGGTTCTTACAGCACTGTTAGATGATGTATTGCTCAATTTTCTATCCAGTTGGTGAAAGAAAATCTGAGTACTATTAGCTTGGACTTTATTAGAAAATTCTGAGAAAAAGTGCTTTCTAGGAACATTTTGTCTTGGAAAAGGAAGAAAGAATTTCACAAAGTTTTACCAAGATGAGGTTGTGAAATTTCAGCTAGTCTTGGGAATTATTAGTCAGAGTCAGTTCTAAAATGAAAAAAAAATATTGTTCTGTATTGATAGTTCTTATAGTCAAACCAAATTTATCAATAAAGATGAAAGGAAGAGTTGGGAGCTAAATTATGGTTCAGTGTGGTGGAAAGAATAGTGGTATGAGGCAGAGACGTGGGGTTGGGCTCCAAATTCCTTAATAGGACACCTATAGCACAAGAGTTAAAATCAAGAATCAACAAATGGGACGTATTCAAACTAAAAAGTTTTTTCTCAGCAAGAGAAGTAATAAGAGAGGTAAATAGGGAGCCTACATCCTGGGAACAAATTTTACCCCTCACACTTCAGATAGAGCTCTAATCTCCAGAGTATAGAAAGAACTCAAAAAATTAAACAACAAGAAAATAAATAACCCAATCAACAAATGGGCCAAGGATCTGAACAGACACTTCTCAGAGGAGGCTATACAATCAATCAACAATTACACGAAAAAATGCTCACCATCTCTAACAATCAGAGAAATGCAAATCAAAACCACTCTAAGATACGATCTCACTCCAGTAAGAATGGCAGCCATTATGAAGTCAAACAATAACAAGTGCTGGCGAGGATGTGGGGGAAAAGGTACACTTGTACATTGCTGGTGGGACTGCAAATTGGTTCAGCCAATTTGGAAAGCAGTATGGAGATTCTTCGGAAAGCTGGGAATGGAACTCCATTTGACCCAGCTATTCCCCTTCTCGGACTATACCCAAAAGACCTAAAGAGAGCATACTACAGGGACACAGCTACATCAATGTTCATAGCAGCACAATTCACAATAACTAGACTGTGGAACCAACCTAGATGCCCTTCAATAGATGAATGCATAAAAAACTTGGCATTTATACACAATGGAATATTACTCAGCACTAAAAAATAACAAAATCATGGCATTTGCAGGGAAATGGATGGCATTAGAGCAGATTACGCTAAGTGAAGCTGGCCAATCACTAAAAAAACAAATGCTGAATGTCTTCTTTGATATAAGGGGGGGGGGGTGACTTAAAACAGAGTAGGGAGGAAGAGCATGAGAAGAAGATTACCACTAAACAGGGACGAAGGGTGGGTGGGAATGGGAGGGAGAAGGGGAATTGCACGGAAGATGGAAGGAGATCCTCATTGTTATACAAAATTACATATATGATGGTGTGAGGGGGAAGAAAAAAAGAGAGAGAGAAATGTGTCACAGTAGATTAGGTAAAGAGAGGTGATGGGAGGGGAGGGGAGTGGAGGGGGGATAGGAAGAGAAGCAGAATACAACAGACACTAGTATTGCTGTATGTATAAACGTGGCTGTATAAAATGTGATCCTGCAACCCATACACGTGGAAAAATAAGAATTCATACCCCATTTGAATCAAATGTATGATATGTCAAGATCATTGTATTGTCTTGAGCAACCAATTAAAAAAAAAAAAAAACTCTGTGTTTTACTGTCCTATTCACCCCACCTCCTACAATCACATTTTCCAGAGGCCTCCCATTGACATTTAGATTTCTTGTCTCTTATGTCTTCCTAGCTTATTCAGAGAAGTGGTAGCCCTGAGGATGATCTTTCAGGTTTATGCAATCTAGCCTGAAGTTTCCTCTCTGCCTGTCAATCACCAAGTCCTTTTAGCATTTTTCCAGCTACCCTCTCTTCCTTACTGTTGTGCAAGCACATCTTGCCTACAGATCAGGTTATGCATCATTTATCTAGCTTTTCATCCCTCACAAGAGCAACTTAGAAAAGTTCATTTTGGGCATGGTTCAGGGTTCAGTCCATGGTCAGCTGACTTCATTGCTCCGGGCCCTAGTAAGACAAAAAATCCACACCAAAGGGTGAGGTGGAGGAGAAGTACTCAAAGTACTCACCTCATTGTTGCTAGGAAGCAGAGAGGAAAGATGGGGGGGGGGGGGTGGGGAGGAGACACAGGACAAGATATCATCCCCTAGGGCACATCCTCAGTGACCCACATTCTTCAGTCATTTCCCATCTGTCTATAGTTACCACCAGTAAACTAGTCCTTTCAAATTATTAGTTCAGCAAGTGGATTAATCCACTGATTAGTTTACAGCACTCATATCTAATGATTTCACTTCTTCTAACACAGGAGCTTTGAGGCACTACTCATCTCCAAACCATAACATGTACTTTCTCCCTAAGTTTGAAATGTTCTGTGTCCTATTATCTGCACAACTTGCTAATTTGCTTCCTTCAGTTATCTTATATAAATTTGGCCACACTCCTGTAAAATTCTTTGCTTTCTCATAGTAAACACCACCATCTAACACACTGAGTATTCTGTTTTATTCTATCACTATTCACTATGATATCAGCTATATGAGGACAGGGACAATATTTTGTTCACTGTCATGTCCTCAGAAATACATAGTCTCTCAAAAATAGTTACTTTATGAAAGAATAGATATCTATGAGTAAAAAAGTAAATGGAACAGTGGCATTTATGATTTACACTGTAGCAATCAAATATAATTGTTTAAAACTATTGTCATTAATCATTTTCATTTCGAACATTGTGGGCTTTATTTTAAATAAAGTAAATATGAGTATATTTATATTTATTCTAGGTTGGTGACCTTGAGAAAGTATTCTTTCAATTTGAAACTTAAGATGAGACTCCAGCTCTGGCTAACATCTCTATTATACCCTTGTGAGAACTTCTGAAGTAGGAAACCCAGGAAAGCTGTTTCCGGGTTCCTGATTCACAAAAGCTGGGGAAAAATAAATTCATATTACTTTTATGCTGCTAAATTTTTGATTATTTGTTATGCACAACAGATAACTAATATTGGTTATGAATTTATATGTGGATAGAACTTGAAATAAATGTTTCTGATTTTCTCAGTTTCTGTTTTTTATTTTTATTTTTTTCCCATGGTTGAGGACTGAACCCAGGGCCTTGTGCATTCTAGGCAAGTGTTCTGCCACTGAGCTAAATCTCCAATCTCTCTGATGTTTTCTAAAGACTTTTTTATTTACTTATTTTTGATTGTGTAGAATTTTATTAGGAAAATATAGTTTCTTCTAAAATAAAATGTTCTTAACTTTCAAAGGAATCATCACCCAGATCTGAGCTATCAAAAATTTCTGAAGCTTTTTCTTTTATTAATGTAAGGAGATGGTATAAAAAAACCTATCATAAATTATATCTAAAGTTCAAACATGATTTTTTTTTATTGTACTCCATTGATTTCCACATGTTCTATTTTATTGTTTCTAAAAGAAGCTACTTTTCTGTAAAACTTTCCATTTCCTATCTCTCTTGGGCCTTTTTTTTTTTTTTGACAGTTTATTCTATTTATTTTGGCTTTGGCACATCTCTTAGATAATTCTTTGCCCACATAATCTCTCACTAATTTTATGACCTTTTCTCTCTCTCTCTGTGACTCATATTGTTTTTCTTTGATGCACTCAAAAAATTTTCCCCACAGTGATATGTGAACCTTTCCTCTTTTATTTAGCTAAAACCTTGTATTCCAAAGAAACAACACCAAATATCATCAAAGTTTTAGTGATTACTGTTATATTTCAGCAACATTCAATTAGTATTTTTGTGTCACAACACGACAGTAGACATTTCTAAAAACAAGACACTCCAGGAAGCATTGATCATGGGAAAGTGTTGGCCATAACTAAAACCAGTACAGGTTAGAGGTCAAAGCCAAGATGATCAATCTATAATTTCTAACTCCAAACATCCAGAACTGGAAGCAGGAGGTCAGTGGAAAGGGTACCTTTGTGTCAAATATATCATGTCCAGTTTTCAGCAAGTGAAGATGAAAATAGAGAATCTTGTTATCTTTTTAAAATTTTTTAATTTGTTCTTTTTAGTTATACATAATAGTAGAATGTATTTTAGCAAATTATACATACATAGAGTATAACTTATCCTGTTTTGGATCCCACTCTTGTGTTTGTACATCAAGCAGAGTTACCTTGGTCATGAACTCAAATACAAGGAAGTTTCATCTTGGAAAGCAAGTGTTTATTATGCCATTTTCTGCTATTGGTGAATTAATTAAATTTCTCTATAACCGAATGTTTACTGTAAGCCTGGCCTGAATTCTTCTTCTTTTTTTTAGATTAGTGAAAGAAAAATACTCAATTTCTTTCTCCTACCACTTAGTAATATGTCTCTAACTACAACTTGAAACTTAATTATGTATCTTCACTATAATGTAACTCAAAACTATCCATTATTTATCCTTGGAACTCTTTACCAGTAAATATAAGGAAATAAGAAAAAAATGATTTATGCATTCCTGAACAACAAAAATGCTTCTTGTATTCCTTCATGTTACTTCAACACAAGAATTAACCTTAAATTCAGCAGATATATTTTACTAGAAATGATTAATTTCCTCATTTTATTCATGGTCAACTGTTAGTTTAAGCTAAATGAAATAGCAGTTTTAAAAATTGAAAAATGTTTTAATAGCAATAATTCTAATATGGTTTAACCTAGCAGAATACCTGATTTCCAATTATCTTTTTTTTTAAGAAACTTTAATCTTATTTGGTTTTTTAATTGATCTGAAATGTATATTTACTTCCCATATTGTTTTAATATCCATGGAACACCTTTGCATAAGAGATTTTGTTTTTTCCAAACTCAATTATAATAACATTTGTCAACATGTCTTCAGAATTTTCACATCACAATATTATAGATAACAACTAACTTGCCTCTGAATCCAGTTGTGGGCTTGCATATGCAGCAGAATCATATTTCTATTTCAGTTGTCTATTCTTAATTACATATGAGTACATGAGTCAGTCTTTTAAAACCAGAACTGAACTTTCCTTGGTATCCATTGAACATGTGATCAAATTGATTTTTTTAAGTATTGCAAATATATAAGATAATTATAGAGTTAGAAGATAAACTTTGAACTGGGTATGGTGACACATGCCTGTAAACTCAGCAGCTTAAAAAAACTGGGGGTTGGGCATGGTGGTTCATGCCTATAATCCCAGTGGGTTGAGAGGCTGACGCAGGAGGATCTTGAGTTCAAGGTCAGCCTCAGAAATGGTGAGGCCCTATGTAACCCTGTATCTAAATAAAATATAAAAAATAGGGGTGGGGATGTGGTTCATTGGTTGAGTGTCCCTGAGTTTAATCCCCAGTACCAATAAAAAAAAAAAAGGAAGAAAAGAAACGAGGCAAAAAGATCACAAGTCTGAAGCCAGACTTGGCAACTTAGATCTTATCATGAAATAAAATTTCCAAAAGGACTGAGGATGTTCCCAGTGGTGAAGCACTTGCTTAGCACATGTAAAGCCCTGGGTTTAATCCACAGGGCTTTAATTAAAAAAAAAAAAGTGGGGGGATAAATTTTGGCACATTAAAATTTAAAGTATCTAAGTAGAATACAGAGGAATGCAAAGTGTTAGCGCTAACTGAATCTAATGATGTTTCATTTAATTTCTTTAACAATACAAAACTTAGAACATATAAAAAACCAAATAAAAAATTAAAGTAAGTTTCTATGTAGAATACCTCTATTAATTATATATAATTTTTAGATTGTTTTGCTATATATTTATATAAATCTATACATGTACAGGCATCATATCTTGTATGGGGGTGTTGCATAGAAAAAGTATACAGTTAATGGCACTATTAACAATCTTTTCCTAAATTCTTGTTACTGTAGTAATCTTTATCATGCTTTTATCTATAAATGTTTCAAGGTAAGCACTACATAACAATGATTCTCTCATTTGTTTTGGAAATCTGATTATTGTATGTTTAGTTTTTGATAGTAAACAAATACATGCTTCAATTTATATAAAGTCAAATGTAAATAAGGCCAGAAAAAAATTCTAGACTAATTTCTTAATTTGAAAAAATAATGGCTGAACCTACAATTTAATTTGAACTATAACCCAAAATAGTTCATAAAATTCTATTTTGGTGGATATTTCTACATGTAACAGAAGAAAAGGAAGTTCAATAACAACAAATTTGAACATTTTTTATGTTCAGTGAAGCAGGTGTTGTTAGTTTTTATCATTATCTTGCATGTATGAGCTTGTGTTAGTCAGCTTTCCATCTCTATGACAAAATGCTTGAGATAATCAGCTTGTAAACATGAGAGATTTACTTTGATTCATGGTTTCAGAGGTTTTATTTGATGGTTATTTGTCCCTGTTGCATTGGACCTGTGGCAGAAGCACATGGCAAAAGAGATTAGTCACTTCATGGTTGCTGGCGAATGAAAGGAGGAAGAAGAGTGGCTGGATTTCCAATATCATCTTCCAGGCATGCCTCCAAAGACCCAACTTCCTTCCAGAAGATTCCACTTTTTATAAGTTCCACCATAACCCAGCAGTGTCACAGACTGGGTTTCAAGCCTTTAACACATGGGCCTTTGGGAGACATTCAAGATCTAAATTAGAGTAGTGTTCTTACATGAGATATTCTTAAATCTTTTAATATGTTAATATTAATTTGCATTGTCAATATCTAACGTTAGAGAAAAGAATGATATTTTGGAAATTTTTGGCCATGAAAGACATGTCTAGTGTTTAAATGAGAAATTCCTGGCACATGCTTGTATAAAAATATAAAAAAAATATTTTTCTTGAATGCTTAGCCAGCTGTTTCTTGCAGTAGATTCTTGCAGTAGATTCTACGTAGATCACATTAAGTCTTCTGTAGATTTTCTAACATCATAGTCACATATGCCTTTAAACTTTTAAGCCCCATGGCCTTTCCTCCCCTAATCATTAGTCCCTAAGCTATTTTGGCATGGATTTCTTAATCATAAACTTGGAATTTTTCTCTTTTATCATTTATTCTATCCTATGTCTTTCCTTTCTTTACTTAAATTAACAATTCCCAATTATTTCACATCTCAGTATTTCCGTGCACTTTCTTCTTTTTCCCTACTTTGGATTTCTTTAATCAATATAACTGATTGAATCTCCATTAAGCATTTTTATAATATGCTTAATACTCCTATAGAATACTTCAGAATCTATAGAATTTTATGGTCTGTAGATTTTCCTCTATTTTCTATTTTCCTTGTCAGTTTCTAAACACTTGTTATTCAAACAGAAACCTTATTTCACAGTTATCCTATGCCCAACTTCACTAAGCACAGAGCCTTATTGAAAGGTATGTCAAAACTATGCTAATGAGTTTATAATAAATTCTTCTCATGAGTGTTCACCAAGGCCCCCTGCTACTATGAAATCTCTGTGTGTGCTGTTGGTAACATTACCAAACTTTGCACATAAACTTATATCTTCTTGAGTTTCCTGAAAGTGCTTATCCCACTTTGAAACAATAATAATCTTGTCTTCTAAATTTCAGAGAATCCTAATTTTCCAAGAACAAATCTTCTCTATTGTCAGGGCTAATCATTTGCCTGCATTTTGCATCTCATTGTTTCTTACATTCCCCAGGGGTTTTTTTCATCAACCTTTCCTTTTATATACATCTCCAACCTTTCTGAACATCTGATCTTTTTTTTTTCCTTCATCTTAAACTGTGCACAGGTTTATCATAACGTAAAATACCTAACCCCTTGGTTTTCTTTCTTCCGCACTCCCAGACCACTTCTTTTCCAAAGACTAGTTCACATGAACTAATTCTCCTTTTCCAACATCGGTTCTCTCAATCCATGGCAATATGATCTTTGCCACATTCCTGAAAGTGATTCTTTCCTCAACAGTTAATTTACTTATCAGCACACCTGAGACCTTCTTTCAGTCCTCATACAAATTGTGTGTGAACAGTAAGCCCATTGAGTATCCTTTCCTGCGTGACTTCTTATTTTATTGTTCTTGTTTGGCCTTTAAGATCTTGCAGTATCCAGTTTTTCCTACCTATCTGGGGCCTCATCTCTGTCTGCTTTGCTAACTCAGCATTTGCTATGTCTATTTATTGACCCCACAAGTGGTGATCTCACCCATCTGTATCCATGACTTCAAATCACATCCTCCATGGCAGTGCTTCCTCTCCTTGGCTGTGAGCTGGGAAGAATTATAAACTATTGATGACTAGATCTACTTCCAATGATTCAAACTTAATTGGTCTGAGTGTAGCCTAGATACTGGGATTCTAATCATCTTTGAAAAGTCTTATTGAACAGACAAGGCACAAGGCTGCTGCTGGTGGATTTTCTCTTAATTAACAACTACTTTATCCATTTTAACAAGGCCCTCACATTGGCAAATTATAGTTTTTAATTTCTTATCTGTTCTTAATTATATAAAATCTAAATCAATTTACAATTTTATATTTTTGGTCAATTTTTTTTTTTTTTGGTGGGGAGGGTTGTACTGGGGATTGAACTCAGGGACACACAACCACTGAGTTATAACCTAAGCCCTATTATATATATATTTTTTTAATTTCAAGACAGGGTCTCAATCTGAAAAACAGAAAAAAAAAAAAACTTTAAAAAAGAACAAAATCGCAGGAAACTAAATTTGTGTCATTGAAGTACCAGGACAAAAGAAAGAGAATGGGCCTAAAGAATACAGTTTTTGTTGTTGTTGTTGTTGTTGTTGTGTTTTGTTTTATTTTTTTAAGGCAGAAAACTTCCCAAATTTGGCAAGCAATGTAAACCTATAGATTCAGGAATCTGAGAAAATCCGAAAGAGGATAAAAATAAAAAATTCCACCCCCATAAACATAATAATTTAATATCAGAAAATAAGACAAAGAAAAAATCTTGAAAGCAGCCACTTTACTTGTGGAAAAACAATTAAAATGACAGCAGATTTCTCATAAGAAACCACAGAAGTCAGAAGGAAGTAGGATAATATTTTTCAAGTGCTGAAACAAAAGAATTATCAACCCAGAATTCGATATCCAGGAAAAAAAAATTAAAAAAATAAAGACAGTGTCTCACTGAGTTGCTTAGCACCTTGCTTTTGCTAAGGCTGGCTTTGTACTCATGATCCTCCTGCCTCAGCCTCCCAAGCCACTGGGATTACAGGCATGTTCCACCATGCACAGCTATTTTTGGTCTTTTTTTATTGTTCTACTATCATGCGAATTTTCAAATAATTTTCTACACATAACTGTGCAGAAAGTCTCTCACATCTCTCTCTAATTCCAACTGTCACCACTTTTTAAAAATCCTCATTGAGTCCCAGTTAGACTTTGGCAATATCATCCACTCAGTATATTCTTCAGAATAACATTCTCAGAAAAGAATTTGGTCATTTTATTGCCTAATCAAATTAAATTCAAGTTCACGGACCTTTTCTTTTAACCTTTCCCAAATCTGTTTACCCAAACTAGGCTTCTCAATTTTTTGCTCCTTCATTCGTCTTTGTATTCCTTTATGGTGATTTTTTTTCTCTAAATCTAACTCCCCAAGACACTCAAAGTCCAAAATAATCTCTTTAACATTATGAATTAAGTTTAAAATGTAGTTGTATTGTCATGGAACATTTGATGATTCTCTTTTGGCCTGAATTTTTTGTTTGTTTTAATCTAAAAAGTTGAGATGATAATCTCTCGTAGTTGTGAAATTGAAATGAGATAATGATTGCAAAATCTTTAGCTAAATAATATTAGATTCCTTTCCTAATTGATTCTTGCTTTCATGAAGGCTTCCTTAAATTTCTATCACATTACATTTTATTATCATCACTCAGCTCTTTTATGGTTGTTTGTCTTGCCCCTTCAATAAGCTCTTAGAGAATGCATTCCTGTCTTGAATCATACTTCTTTTGTGTCCACCAGAGTACTTAATACATATTGTATTCATTGCAGGCTTATCAAATATTTGTTGAATTCATGTTACTAAGTAAATTATGAAATCTCTACTAAAATAAAAACCAAAATCTTGCAAGTCTAAATTGTGAAAGATTTCATGGGTGCTTCTAATTTGTGGCAGAAATTGGAAGTAAAACAAAGACATGTAACTCTTAGTATTTGAAAAGAGAATGCAAAACAAAGAAAGGAAAAATAAATCAATAAATAATGGAAAATTAAATGATTTTTGAAAATTAAAATGCAAACATAGCACAGGAAAGCAGAGAATTTGGTTTTTTTCATGCCTATAATGTTAAACATATGGAAGTTCTTGGGGGCGGGGGTAAAAAAAAAGAATTCTGTTGTGCCTGTAAAATGTAAGAAAATTGTCTTTAACTGCATTTCATATGAGTTATTGTTATGCTATCATGTATGGTGGAAGCTTTTTGAAAGTTTGGAAAGCTTCAAAGCAGTACTATATTTAAAGTGAGATCATAGGAATGTAGACAGTGATAGATCACTTGCCTAGCATATATGCAATTTTATGTTTTATCTCCAGCAATTGCAAAAGCATTAATTAATGGCAATAATAATAATAAAGTCAGATCATCATTATATGTACATATTGTGCCAATGTGTTTTTCTCAGATTTAGAATGTTCAATTTACTGTTGAAATTTCCTTTTATTTTTCCAGTGTTTTGTTTTATTTTGCTTTCCAAAAAAAATCAACAATAAAATCTCTTGTATAGCTCTAAAAATAGCCAACGAGATAAGGTAAGATTGTCCCATGTCAACCTAGGCCCGCAGCTTATGTTTAAACATCAAAATGAAAAATACCGTGTGATTCTACCTTTCATGATGGTGCATGCTAACGATGCTCAGTTAACTTGAAATTGAAATATCTGTGCTTTCATTTTTTATTTGTTTTTGGTTGTGATTTAAAATTTAGCCTTTTGGAAGATAAGTGTTATCAAAATAAACTCTTGTTTTAAGCTTTTGGGGGTAAAGAAAAGCATGCAAAGGTCAGGTGTTGTTTATTAGAAACATACAAATATGTCTCTCATACTATATCTATTTTACTGCACAAAGGACTTTGTCTAATTGTTGTTTCCCTTTGAAGCACACAATCTCCTCTAAATGTACAAAAATCCATCTTCTGGTCCAAGGTAACTGATTCCATTTTTTATAAGAGTCTATTAGTGTGCGTATTCCTAGGGTACCAAAGCTGAAAGTCTCGCAGAAATTTACCACAGTCTCAGGTAAAATAGTCTTTTTGAAACCCACCAAAGAGTATGGCTAAATCCAGGGAAGTAGAGCATTTTTAGTCTCCAGTTTGGAAAAATATGGATTGTTCCTGTGTCATGCAGTTGGCAGGGTAATGCAGCAGGGGACAGGATGCCTCTTGTAGCTGTTGAAATCAGAATTTTCATAATCCTTTTATAGAAGCTACTAGTAAAATCTGCAAATCATGTTGATTTTGAATTTTTTTTTTGGGGGGGGGAGGGTTGGACTCTTGATCAACACAGGTAATGGAAGTTTCCTTTGTACAAAGTGATTGGCTTCCCATTGAAACAGGAGAAATTTGTCTTGTAGTCTACACTCTCTGCTGGAAGTTTGCTACCAAACCAGTGTTTGAACACCTCAACTTGTTAAAGAGATTTTGCTATTTTCACATCCAATAGGATATAATAATGTGAAAAGAAAAGCAGCAAGTGATAGGGGCAGTGGAGGCCCCATAGCCAACATCTACTGCCACAAATAATCTCTTGTTAGTTATGACTTTTTTGTTCTCCTATCATTTAGTTTACATGCTATTATCTATTCTCCTCCCCTCCCTTTCTCTGCTGAATGAACTACCTGAAGTTCAGGCTTATTCAAGTTTTCTTCACCCATCCCTAGAGTTGTATGCTTTAACTTTCAGACTAAATCCCAAGATGTCTCTATCATAATTAGAGTACAGTCAACTTTTAATTATCTACTATAATGAGTTCTAATGGGACAACCTGAATAAACAAATAGGTTTGGAGATTTAACCCTGCATGAATGCTCCCATGGTGTCCCTTGGGAGTGGCAGAAAGGACAGGATGAGGGAAACAGGCAGGCTGACTCCACAGTGTGACTCATGCTGCATAGGGAGGCCTCACAGAGGACCTCTGGAACATGGCTGTATCACTCCCTTCTCAAAGATTTAATAACCGACAACCTAAAAGCCTCTAGCAACAAACATTTATTGATCAAATGAATGAATGAGATAATTTTCTTGATATGGTTCCAGAAGAGAGGGTTCTTCTATCATTGCCATCATTAAGCTTGGAGTGAATAATGTAATCACTGAGGAAACACTATGATAATAAAAACTCTTAACTAAGGAACCTACTTATTTAAATGTGATACATTCATGTTAGGAGCTTATAAATCATGGGTGACCCATACTGAGATATATTATCTGTGATACAAGAACAGACAACAATGAAACATCTAAAAATCAAAGTTAAATGAAATTACATTTATATAAACGAAACCCAATACATAAAACATTCAAAAACTATTCCTCTTCTGCTCTTTTAAAAACAGCTGCTGATTTTCTTGTAGTAAATACACAGAAAAATGTGAACTGTTCAGGAAGGTGGAAGGTACATATTTCCTAATTGTGCTACTGGTTACAAAATGACTGATATAATGTAAACTCAGTCAACATTTATTAAATACTTGTCAATTATTGCCATATTTCTAGTGAAGGTGACAGGAAACACAGATAACAAAGATAAACATGACACCCCATATTTTCATTAGTAAATTCTCTGGATAGTGTATGAATTATGGAAGGACTCAGTTCCTGGTTTAGGTGCTTCTGAAGTTACAAGATACTTTTCTATCATTTCTGTTTGCTTGTCTTCCCCATGACCCCAAAGAAGAAAACAACACTAAGAAAAATATTATAATTAAAGCTGCATCTGAGTAGGATTTTTATTTATTTATTTCAGAATTGGGCCAGCAAGGGATCCAATAGTACCAACACTGTGAGAATCTAATTTTCTAGAAATTACATGTGGAAAGAGAGATAAAAACACTCTATTGGGAGTTCAGGGATTGAAATCTTAATAACAATTCTACTATTATCTACCTATAAAACTTAAGCTGTGTGCAATTCTTTCCACTCTTGTAATTTGAGAGGTTTGAACTGCATGAATTCTTAAATTTCTCCCAGATTCAAGTGGAAAAGGTTACAATTTAAAAAAAAAAAAAAAAGACAAGATTTTTGGGAGCAAATACCCAGATGTCAAAGTTTAAGAGGCCCTATGACACGGAATGAGAGAATACCATAGAGTGAGGAGTCTAAGAAAGATTCTGGGGGCCTCCAATTTGGATAACTAATACCTGGTTAACAATTCTAGAGAAGTTAACTATTAATTCTCCCAAAATACAGGCAAAAGGAGGAGAAAGCAGCAAAGCCTGGGTGATTTACATATGTAACATCTGAGCCTGATTGCCTGGGAAAGCTATAACTAATCTTTTTTTTTTTTCTTTTTTCCCCTGACTTGTATATTCTTGTTCAAGCCATATTCAGAAATTCCCCTGGCATTATGCATAAAAACTCATTACTCAGCATGGAGAAAACATACACTCTTCAAGCCTCATTTAATTTGTATCTACAAGGAATGATGAATACTCTAAGCATGGCCTCTAATTATGAATGTAAGATAGTAGGGTAAAGCTTAATGCAATGACCACCCGTGAGCATAGCTGATGGCTGTATTTAGTGCAATGACATGGAGACAGAAACTGATAGGGCAGGTTTTCACTGTTCTTCCAGGGTGATGGAGGCCTTCACAAAACACAAAGACTATTTGGAATGACACATCATTGCATCAAGGCTTTGAGTATTCAACTCCTAAATCACACTCTAATTTTATTATCATATATGGGAAGTTTCTTATTTATTTGTTTGTGTTGTATGAAAATTTGGAAATATTTTAAGTTCAAGATGAGCAGAGAGTTTTATCTTTTAATTTAGAAACTCTTCATTTTTCAATCGATGCATTCATATTTAATGTGGGACATAATAGCCATGTAATAATATTCCTACTGTTATATTAAATTAAATTTGGCCTAAATCTGTCTCTATGTAGCAGACTGTAACCTAATATTATTTGTAAATAAACTGAAATCTATTTCGAGAGTATAATCTTGTAACCAGTAACTACGATTTAGCCAATTACAGTAGCCGGCTTTCAACCAATCACAGACAGGGAACTGCTGACTGTCTAAATAAGGCAAATCTTGAACTGTAAGGAATCAGGATGTTTCTGTGTGTCAACTCTTTTACTGTATAAACACTGCTTGTCTCTACAGAGCTAGGAGGTGCTTTCTTCGCCTGTGTATGGTGTCCTCTAATTCATGAATCCTTTCTTTGTTTAAATAAACTCTGCTAAACCTAATTTGCCAAAAATGATCAATTAACAATATGAATGGGATTTTTATCATCTGAATCGCCAGCATGTTGATTGCTAAAATAATCTTTTCAAAACTGAAATATGATAAAAGTCACATCTGTTTTATTTTTTTCCAACTATACTTTATCCAAAATGTAACTCCTTCCATGTCAAAGCTTAATCACAAATTATCTCCAATCCAGCTCAATAGAATTGAAGTAATATCAGAGGAAGATGAACAAATGTCCATGATAATTATGTATATATAATTTGAAAATTTTCAATAAATATTCTTAAATATTGTAGGTAACCTAATTAATATGTCAGAATTCGTTTCTAAAGTGCATCTTGATTTAAATGTCACATGTGTCTTTCTAAAATTGTTTTGCCTTACTTTGAATAACCTGACTATCCCCATCATCTCTGGCCTTCTGGAATTATCTTTCATTCTGATAGTCAAATAAAAACACTTGAAGTCCTACTCTTATGTACTTTAGGGAATAAATGCATCTCCCCAATATTTCCTAGGATTATTAAATGTCAGGGAAATTCAATGCTTCTGTCCTTTTTGTTCCATGTTTATTTTCCTCTATTAGGTTTCTTTTAGAAGGTTTTCATTTGTCCTGTTTGAAATCACATTGGGAGAGTTTTGTTACCTTAAGTTTACATCCTCACTTTGTTTGCCAAGGCTTTAACAAATATGCCTCTATGTGATACCAACCTACAGGTATTGCTTCATAGTATCCAGAATCACAAAGACTTGGAAAATATTAGTGTTTTGTAGTGTTCCAAACCATGTTCAAACAAATAACAACTTCACTGAGATAAGACAAATGTTCTTTGAGAAAAAAATATTCTGGGGTGTGTTTGAAAGCTCTGTTTACAAACAGTAGCAAGTATATTTTGTTTGTATTTGGTGTTGAAGACAAACATCTTTTTAAAAACATTGGTTTAATACTTTTTCGGAGTCTAATTTTTATATATTTATTTAAGACTAAAGTTTGTATTCATTTTAACTTTTTCATAAGATTCTTATGATTTAGTGAGTACCTAAACTAACCATCATAAAGCATTTGGATAAATTTTTACCTTTGCCTTTGTAAAGTATTCCTTTGCATAGCAGTTAATTTTTTCCTAGCTACATTTATATACTAAAAAAACCTTTTGAAACATTTTGTATGCCTCTGTTGGTAACTGTTTGGTCTTGATTCTGTCACTTGAAGTTATCTGTTATTGCAATAGTAAAATGTACAGTACTATGCTTATAATAATGCAGACTTGCTCAAAGCAGTTTTTAAGGAATAAAAAGAAATGATACATGCTATGGTATTTTTAACCAATAATTACATAACTTTATTTTTCTATGTTACATTAGAAGTTAAGGTCTAACTCTTTTAGTTAAGAATCATTATGTTGCTCTCATTCACTGTTGAACATTTTTTTATGACTACTTCATATGAACATAAAATACTGACTTTCCTAATATATATTTATAAACTTGAATTCTTTATTTTGAGAAAAACATTGAATATAAAAAATCTGTACTTTTTTTGCTCTAACTTCATTTCTTAACAGAATTAAGTTAAATATTATAAGAAATTAATTTTTCCTGAAAATTTCAGATTTTTCTTGGGGGGGGGGACTAGGGATTGAACTCAGGAACACTCAACCACTGAGCCACATCCCCAGTCCTATCATGTATTTTATTTAGAGACAGGGTCTCTAAATCAGGCTTAGTGCCTCATTTTTTTGTTGAGGCTGGCTTTGAGCTTGCAATCCTCCGGTCTTAGCCCCCCAAGCAGCTGGGATTACAAGCATGTGACACTGAATTCGGCACAAATATCAGATATTTTTGACAAATTGTCATTTGGTACCTGAGAGAGAGAGTTTTTAGGACACATAAATAATTCATACCAACCTCTCTTGATTTTGAAAATTCTCTCATCTATATTTCTACTGACTTTAGTTACATTGTCTGTTCTTTGCATAGTAAATCCTTAATGATCAAATATAGTGCACATTTATGGTACCTTTTTTGGTCTTACAAAACTTCCAGTTGTTGATCCACATCAAATAGAAGCATGCTATTATCCTTTAAGAAAGTGTGCATGCATTGCTTATAAGACATGTACTGTATTTCATCTCATAGCTCTATTTCTGTTGATTTTTCAACTCACAACCTTTTTCCTTCAATAATGAAACCCCACTGTATACCAAGTGAGATGGTAGCTATTTTTCATGGTACATATCTTTTATTTAGGCATTTCAAAAAGTCAGATTTTATTATCAGTTCAATTTTCCCATTGAGAAAATTCAAGCACAAAGTAGTTGAACAATTTAACTAAATCACGCAGATAACAATGACTGAAACCATGTTTGAACTGAGGTTTGTGAAGGGATCTGTCTTAGCTCTTTTGCAGAATAGGTCACATATAATTTGAGCCAACAAAAACAACACTTTCGTACAGTTTATTTTCATTTTAATGGTGTACTTGAGGAAAAGAGCATAAGGCACACAAAAATATTTGTAGTACTCACATGATAGCAGGTGTTCCCACAATGTCCTAATTTCATCTAAAAATTTCACCTTAGATTAAGCAGCATTTAACAAAAAGGCAACAAGTTTTCTATCCTTGACCATCCATAGACTCTGGAGAAATTTTGAATAGGTTTTTGTTCATAGGTCACCTTTGACTTAGGACCCTAAAATTTTCTGTCCCCTCCACCCAAGCCAATGAACTCTCTCATTCTCCTTGGGAATACTTGTCACATCACTCATTTCAGTGTGGCAAATTCTTCAGTCACCAGCTCTGCTAGAATTAATAAGCCATACTCTTTAGTCTCTGCTTTAGAATCAATTGTGTGGCTATTTAAAAACAGAAGCCAGGGCTGCAATCCAGATGTCCTGAATCATATTCTCCAGGGTGAAGTTCAGGAATCTTTATTTTTAACAGGGACCCTTTGTGGTTTGTTGTGGAGACGAGTTTAGAAATTCCCTCAGAAAGACTATGACTCAGGTTGACCTAAAATTTAAATCTCTAACTCAGGACAGAGCTCTTCTTAATCTGTCCTACTTCTGAATGATAAATCCCAGTGAACATTATTAACTGCATCCCAAATAAAAGTGCTATTCCTCAAAAGTATTTGACATTTATGTATTTTATAATCATTTGTAAGATGATCTTAGGGTTGGTATATGGCAGTATGAACAAGAGATATATAGCTCTGTCATCCACCTTGGATTCTTTCTCCTAAAGATAATTTAGATTTTTGGTCAAAGAGCTAAACTTGAAAAACAAAAAAGTAACAACCACAATGGTTCTCACCTGTACTTACTAAAGTAGAAATGACTTCACATATGAAAAGTTGATGCTAATGAACAATTTAAAATCTGTTTTAATTTTGAAAAGCTACCAAATTTTCCTCATCTCTTTCCTGAGGTTTGGCAAATGCTACTTAGAATAGAAAAAATGAAAAGCTTTAAAATCGCAATGTGGAATAGAAAAATCTTAATTTCAAAGTGAACACCTAAGAGTACCTGTATATGTGTGCTATGTTATAAAAAAAAATAGGAAGGGAAAGAGGTTGTGTTCATTCTGAATTCAATATGTGAGCAATACTTTACACATGGGTAGAAGTTTAACTTTTATTATTTACAATAACAATAGTCAATATTTAGAGAACAACTTTTGTGTTCTAGAAACTGTTCTAGTGCCCTGGTTACATGTCTCATTTTATTAACATTAATTGGCAAATATGAGGTATTTGTTAGACACTGGAAAGATAAAATAAATAACGGGTTAATATCCTCCCATCTCCCTTTGTAGGATAGCTTTTCTGTCCTGGAAATACAAATGATGTTCTTTTTTCCAGACCACCTTTGGCTTAGTACTCTAGAGCCTTTTAATTTTTTTCACAAGCCAATGGGCTCTCTCAGTCACCTTGGAAACACTTACTAACACATCCACAACTCTTGTCTGTGAAGGGTAATGGCAACACCCATAAAGCCTACCCTAACTAATTTGGAAATGAATGAGATATAAAATGTTGGGAGAAGCAGAATTGTATTAACTTCCTCCTTTATCACTTGTAGGGTATTCCACATAAGGATAAAATATCCTACACAAGGTTAAAATAAAAAGAATAGAGATGTGAACAATAAGAAAATACCTAATATTTGTTGTGAGCATATCAAATCCACACAAAGTATTATCTTGGATAATTTAACTTATTCAACTTTTTCTTTCCTTCATTAAAATTATTTTATGGGTAAGAACCTGACTTCTAGATTCAAATGGCTTGTTTACAGCATTCAGGTTTGCAGATCCCTAGTCATTATTTGTTACTCTCTAGCTGTTTTATACCTGTGAAAATCTTAAAAGAGTCTCAGCAAAGAAATAAGAAAGGCAGAAGAAATTGTATGCAGGAAACATTCTTTTGTGTGTGTGTGTGTGTGTGTGTGTGTGGTACCAGGGATTGAACTCTGGAGCACTTGACCAATGAGCCACATCCCCAGCCCTTTTTTGTATTTTATTTAGAGACAGGGTCTCACTGAGTCGCTTACCACCTTGCTTTTGCTGAGTCTGGCTTTGAACTTGCTATCCTCCTATTTCAGCCTCCTGAGCTCCTGGGATCATAGGTGTGCACCACCACAACTAGAACACATTGTTTTTAAATGATAAAGATTCTCTATTTTGAAGTATTTATGGCGGAAAATGAATACATTGTGTCCTAAATCATCACTTTAATATAAAATCTCTGAGCAAGCAATTATGCATTTCCAATTCCATATAGATTTGTTTCTTGCCATGGTGGTTTTTATTTTCTGTAACTTATTTAATCTTCTAAAATTCATTTATTTTAAAATACTTTTCTTTGTTGTATGGTCCAGTAACCATCAGTAACATTTTAGTACTGGGCTTGTAACTTGCTAGCATCTTTAAAAGTAAGATAAGTACTTTCATGTATATGTGTTTTTACAAATGTTGTGATATTTTCTTGCTATTTACTACCAACTATAGGAGTACTTATGGAAAGCTGTGAATCTGAAGGTAAGTGAGCTGTAACAGTATTCTCAAATTGCTTTCCATTGTGTTGTACTCGAAATTGGTATAATTGTTTCATTATTTAGTAAGTATATTCAGTAGAGTTGATCAAGTCAATGGATAATTAGACTGCCTGAATTCCTCACAAATAGAGATAGTAAAAATTATTCTGTTAAAAACCCTAACTTATTCTTAATCCCCATATTTATGTCCCATACCCTTAAATTATTATTAGATTTGACCTACCATGATATAAATTACTTTGTTTTATGTGGAATGTTCTGTACTTCTGTACTCAATGTAACAGCCTATGCTTTTGATTCTTTAATTAATTTTATTATTTAAATATACGTGATATTTTCTTTTAGCAATAATTGAACATCTGTTCGATTTCATCATTGCAAATGTACGCTATTGGCTAGTAATGGATGTTTGGGAAGTGACTGAAAAAAGGCATTTTTGTTTGTCCCAGATCATGAGGGGTACTAGATGTTACTGACATATGGTATAAGGGGTCTAAGGGTGCTAAAAATTCTACAACTAATGAGAAAAGTTGGCATTCCAAAAACTTTCCTACTAAATTTTTTTTCTTATTAAACATTCTTTTTGTAGCCATTTAATGTTATAGCTTGACCGATGATGTAATATTAACAGCTATTCTATTTGCATCTATCTTGTGGCCATTACAACATTACTAGTTATGCTTCACAGATTCTATCCTACACAGAGGACTTCTTTACATGCAGAATTTCTTTGATCTTATTTTTTTTGTCAGGAAAAGGTGTGTTTTTCAGAGGTAAACAAACATAGTTTGTTCAAAATTTCATAAAATTTTCTATTTTTTCCAGTTTATTTCTCTGGTGTGCATTAAATATCATAAAGGAAAAAGTCTGTATGTATGAGAGTAAAAGAGAGTAGTCCAAATTCCTTACATTCAGTGTAGTTGATCAATTCAATGGATCAAATAAATAAATAAATAAATACACATACATATATATTTTACTGAAAATAACTTTGTCATATATATGTATATATACAGAGAGAGAGAGATGATCCCATTTTTCCCATTTGCTAATATTTTCCCCAGGGCAGTACATTTTAGCATGGTGCCAAACTTCCAGAACTTCTTGCTTTTGGGGGACACTTTATATCTAAACCATAACAGACATGAACCTACCAATTACAAACTTAAAAATTATGATTCTCTATCCCAACCATTTTGAATACAAAAATTAAATTTACATTAAGAAAATGAGTTGCTCATTTTGTTTTCACTATTGAGACTATATTGGCCTAAAAATAGTGTTAACTTATTCCTATTTGTTTTGCTGGACATTATGTATAATTTTAATAATTTCATGGTCATTCATAGAATGAGGCAGTAAATTTCTTTATGACTTAGGTGAATTAGTTATTTAAACCAGTCAAAATTGGAGGCTTATTTTGAGAAGTAAGAAAGAGGACAAAATAAATTCTAGCAGATTTGCCCTTTATTTATTATATATTTTCACATTAAAGTGATTTTAGTCTAGAAAGCAAAAAATAAAATAAAATAAAATAAAAAAGGATGATTAAAATCAACATAAAAGCTACTACAGACAGCTGGACTCAGTGGTGCACACCTGTAATCCCTGTGGCTCCAGAGACTGAAACAGGAGGATCATGAGTTCAAAGTCCAGCCTCAGCAAAAGCAAAGTGCAACTCAGTGAGAGCCTATTTCTGAATAAAATACAAAATAGGGCTGAGGAGTGGCCCAGTGGTTGAGTGTCCCTGAGTTTAATCCCTAGTACTATGACATTCTTTCATGACAGATGGGGACAATCATGTATGAAACCTATTAAGTTTTGTTATTTCTCGTTTGCTATATATTTATACCATCATGAAATAATAATTGATCTTAAAATAAATTGTATGAGAGAGCTTAGCAATTATATAGTTAAAACTTTGCATCAAATTTATTTTTTATGTAGCAAATTAACACACCTCCAAAGAAATATCATGTGACAAAGTACAATTATTTCTTTTATTATTCTGGATCAGTAACAACTTGAAGAAATGATATATATTTTTTATTTGTCCTATAATGTTTATTAATCAAGTCAGGCAATATGAAAAGAAATAACCTAATATTTTTTTTTTAAATTACATCAAAATTATAAGGTATTATTTTGTCACTAGAAAAACATATTTTAAATAGATAGCAGTAAATCTATTTTGAAAAATTATAAAATGTAGCCTCAGAAATATATTTTGTTATATACAGAAGATGTTTAAATAAATATAAAAATAAAAATTTATCAGATTAGCTTGTACACACTAATGAGGGGTGATTTATAAGAGAAATAAAATATATATCCATATATATTTTATTTAGGAAACTTCAAAGTTTTTTTTTTGTGTTTCTATCACTTCAAGCCCAACTCTACATATTTTTCTTAAAAGTACAAAATGTTGAGAAAAATTCTATAACCTTGCAATTAAATTTATTTAAAAAGATAATATTTCAGTTGTTTTAAATCAATAGTTCTGTGAATTAAAATAAATTAAAATTGAATGCTTACTTTGTTTTGAACATTGCACAGTCTATACATGTATTAAAACCTCACATTATAGTACAATGTAAAATTTTTATTGTCATCTAAACATTACGCCACATTGAAAAAAGACATAACCAAAAGATTTTGGGCCTTTTAAAAATTTATAGGTAGAATTCCTGTTGATATTTTATGGTTGTAGAAATGCATATTTATGTAAAAAATACACAAGTCATTTACCATGTAAAAAAATACAGATATGAAATGTCACATCTCTCAAAAATTTAGCAATTCAATTATAAATTTGAGTAAGGGGTTGGTGGGAGAGAGCAAAGTTAGCAAGACAAATGATAAGGTAGCATGATAAGAATTCTGTTGGGAAGGAGAAATTAGATATAAGCACATAAATAAGTATAACCTAGGGTAGAATATAAATGCTGAACTAAATGGGAAGTTCATCTAAAATATTCATGGGAGACTATAACTGGTGGAATGCAAAAAAAAATGTTTTAGAGAAAAGAGCATATTTAAGCACTGAGAAAATGGGAACATTTAAATAGATGGTTAATGAAGAAAAAAAGTAAGTAAAAACAGTTATCCCTAAAGGAAGGATAAGCAAGGTACCATCTGTGAAAATCCAGGCCTAGTTATAAAAATGTATAGTAAGAAGTTGGGTTTGGTTTGCTTCTTCTAGCTGTATATAGCCATTTCATAGTTAACCTGTCATGTTACTGAGGGATTTATAAATATTTTTAAGACTCTATTGATAATAAAAGCCTTAAAATTTTATCAAATCCTGTATTCGTAACTCTAATTCTTATTTGATTCAATAATGAATACCTCAATAGAAACACGAGGGCATTGTATTTTAACATTTCTTTTTGTATTATATGTGAGTATATAACTCTGAATTAGAAATTCACCATGGTAACTAATGAATGCTTTAACATTATAGTGATCAAAAGCACTAACATATTTACATAACTAAAGATCAGATCAAAATTCTAAAGTGAATTGAAAAATCAATGATTCTGCCTTTAACCAAGAGTTTTAAACATTGTTTACTGTAAAATATAGAACAATTGACTTTTAGAATGCATTATTGTACTTAGCAATATAAAAGCAGAAGTTAATTCTGTTTTTGAAACGAAATTATTTTTCCTGTTTTATTTCCTTTCAGAACCTCTTCTGAATTCAAGTAACTAGTGAGATTACATAAGGAGATAGGCAGTGTTCCTCTATTTTCTCACTAAACACAAGAGTAATCCAAAGGGATTACTTTCACTGTAAGAAAACAACTTTACAATGGGGTTATCACTTATAGTGATCTGAATTTAATCCCTAGCAGTGAACAATGAATATGTCAATAGCTTAACATTTTGTTTAATGATTTAATAGCTACTAGACAGGTAAAGTTTCCTTTCACAGGTGATTTATTTGATTATTTCTTTAAAAAAAAAGCTCATGTTAGCATTATTAGTTAGTGTTTATCATTATTTCCATAGAATCTAAATTCCTATCTTGTCAGCCAACTTCAAATATGGCTGACAAAAACCTTGGTACAAGAAATGATAACAGATGTTCCTGAAAATTGTAACACTATGGAAATTCTAAATAATTTCTCAAAAGTTGGGTGGAAAACTGAGGGAGGAAGGAATGAAAGAACAAGATAAGAAAATTTCAGCGATAGAATTGTTAAAAATCAAATTCTTTCAAATTTAAAAGTGGGAACAAAAGGAAAGAATACTGAGTTAAAACCTGCAGCACTATCATATGAATAAAAGGGAAGAAATGGGAATCTTAACCAATATCCACAAATTAGAATAACATTTCTACTTATATACCCTGACATGTAGGGCAAATGTCAGCTAAAAAAAAATAAAATAAACTGCAGAAGGACTCAGTTAATAGTACAAAAAATGATAAAACTGTTTTGCATATGATTACCTCCCATGTTCACTGTCAGGGAGGAAGGGAGCAATCGAATCAGGAAAGGAGGAAAGAAAGGCAGGCAGCAGGCAGAGGAGAAGTGAGGAAGGAAAGAAGGACAGGAGGGAGAAAATATATCTCTAATTAAAATCAGGCAACCAAATGTAGCCTGGCACTATAATGACTGTCGGTCAAGATAGAACCTAAAAAATCCATTCAATTCACAGATTTTTACTAGAATGCTTGGGATGGTGCTAGTGCTTTTTTAAATACCTAGCTTCTTTTAAGCACCTTAGATAAAGTACTACAAAGACAATTTTGTTGATAGTATAAGTCAACAAAGACCAGAATAAGTCTTTTTATCACGTGAGTTTCCCTCTTTATGTTCAGAGACAAATGCTAATAATTTTGGTATACAAAACACTATTTTATCCATTTGAGGAACACTAAATTTTTATCATTTCAACTTTATTGCTTCAACTTAGGTAAATAGAGAATAAAGAAATAATACTATGACTCTTTGATTTCTTCTCTGACACATACATCACTCAAAGAATGAACACGTACAAAACATTGGTTTTATTATTTATAAGACCTAGATTACCAGACAGCAAAAGCCAATGTATAACTCTTAATATAAGTTTCTTTAGAAAAGTCGCTGTTTGTATGCAGTGCTTGGCCTGGACTCATCTAGACCCACTCTGATCCTCTGCCATGACTTACACATGTCCCAAGAGCCACCTGTTGCATAGGGTTAAATAGATAGAAGGGTAGAGGAAATGGCAGACATGATATGTTATAAAATCTAAATATTAAAAGAACTAAAATTTGAATGAATGCAGTTACAACATAATAGCTGTTATATAATTCACAGATTTAAACATTCTAACTATAAAATGTTGAAAAAGATATTACAACACATTTTAATTTTACTTCTTCATGCGTACAGTTTCAATATTTTGTGTGATTTGAGAATTGTTTTAACATTTATATAATTCACTTTCTATAGAAGCTATAGGAGGTTATCAATTAATTCCCATTAAATAAGCTAGATCTGCTGCATTCCTAATAAATAGTTCACTGCTTGAACCTATGATAATTAAAGGTACATTGGAATCTTATACCAAAAACAAAAAAAAAAACAATCTCACTAGTTTGTATTAATGACTGAATACCTTAACATGATTTATTCATTTTTAGTAGTTATATTTAAAATAGTTTCCACAAACATGAGCAGTATTAAAGCAAGTCAGAAAGAACCATTTGAATTATGTAGACAGCAATAACACATCTCCTACAGTTGTTTCTGAGTCCTGACTGTGGTTGGAGCTGATGCCAGTGTCCGAGTCTGTGTCATTTGTATACGTGTTAAATGCCCCTTGAGTAAAGGGAGGAGCCTCCCCACTGCTGCTGGCAACCTCGGATTCCTTCCCTCTGTTTTCCTTTAACTGGCAGCCATCTTTGTTGCTAATGTGAAGCAAATTGAGTTCCTTGGCTAGGAGTTCATATTCTTTTGCTTTCATCTGAAGCAGTGAGTCACTGTATTTAATCTCTTTCTGGATGCCACTCAAATGAGAGTGGATTTTCAAACCCGCTTTCATGCTTTTCTCCAAATCACCCTTGACACTTTCTAAATTAGGGCTTTCCAGTTCACTAGCAGCTGCCCCTTCTGCATCTTCACCTATTTCGATGCAAACATTTTTTGCCTCCTTTTCTATTTCAGCAGAGAGCTTATCAATGAGCACTCTGTAATATTTCAGTCGTTCTTCCAGCTGTACAATTCCATCCCTTTCACTCAGGTCTTCCAGAATCTGGTTTTCCTCATACGGCGAGTCTAGCTTTTGCTCAGCTTCACTGAAACTGGGCATGAGATACGCATCCTGGACATAATTTTCCTCATCATTTTCTACCCGATCGAGGTGGAACTTAGCTTCACACTTTTCAATTTCCAGATCCAGCTCTTTCATTCTCTGGACTTGCTGGTGAATAGTATGATCCTGGGAGATAATCAGATGAACTAATGTCTCCATATTTTCTCGGTCATGAGAAACTGTGTCCTGCTTAATTTTAGCCAGTTTCCGAAAAGTTTTTCTGACTATTCTTTTTTGTTTGTCTGGTGGCAATGTCTTCATGTAATTTGCTGGGCTGAGCTCCCACAGTTTCTCTGTGTTTTGCACTAATTTTGTCTCAGCTGTCCTCCACAAAGGAAGTGGAAGAAAAGCATCAGCTTTAACCAAAACAAATTGCATATTAGGCTGCTCATCTCCCCATGCTTTCCAGAGCTTCAGGATTCTGGTTAGTGGAGGAAGAGCCCTTTCTGAGCCTCTCCACTTCTCTATGATGCAGTAGTCACTGGGCTTCCCCAGCAGAAATCGTTTATCCCCAAATGCCATCTCATGTTCCTCCAGCAGAGCCTGGATGACATCAGCAGAGGTGGTGCGTTTAGTTAATCCACAGACAATCTTCTCTTCTTGGCAAACCCAAACCACAATTTCCTTCTCTTCCGAATCCATGTCTTTAGTTGGAGATCTGAAAGAAAAACAAAGTACCTTATATTTCTGTCATCACACATGTGTAAACTCACAAAGACAATCTAACATTAATACCCTTTCTAGATTTTGCACTTAATGAGAGATGCACTTTGAGGTCGTGACTACATAAAAATCAGAAGACTTAATCCCAGAAAAGAAGAACAACAAGAAGAAGGGGGTGTGGGTTGGCAGGGGGGTGGGGAAGGAAAAGGGGGAAGGGAGGAGGAGGAAGAACATCACCAACAACTGTGGAAAGTATCTTCGTTTTTTTTTTTTAAATGTCCTAGTGGGTCATGGAAAGAGCAAATTATCATGAAAGACAATTGAAGCTATGTTTATTTGTCTTTAGAAGTTAACCACAGTATATCCACAGTCAGATTTGTTAGAGTTAAGGCAGTAATTGGAGAGGAGATGAATAAGAGGAAATAAAATGAGCCCACTTTTGCTGAAGACTAAAAACTGAAGAAGGATCACAAAAACAGGAAGGAAGGAGATGATACTAGATGATATTGGATCATAAAATCAAAAACAGTCCAATATTGAAACCAGTGATTCTTTCATTCAGGAAGTGTTTATTATATGCCATTATGTGCCAGACATGTCTGCAGATACTAAATATATAGTAATACACAGAGGATAAGAGCACAGACATGGATATGTAACTAATATAGTATCAGATAGTGGTAAATGCTATGAAGAAAACTGACTAGGATGAAGGGATAGAAAATGTCTTGGAAGAACAAGAGCTCTACTTAGAGAGCTTAGGAGAGACTTCTCTATGGAGGTGACATTTAATTAGGAACATAAAGGAATTAATCAGAAACCTAAGGGAAGAATTCCAGGAAGAGACCACAGAAATAAGTGCATCCAGTTTTAATGGGAAGCCCGAAAAGTAGGACCCTGACCTTGTGTATATTTTTCATGTATCTGGTTTCTGCTTGTTGAATGAACTCACTTCTCAGAGGAGGACATACAGTCAATCAACAAGTACATGAAAAAATGCTCACCATCTCTAGCTGTCAGAGAAATGCAAATCAAAACCACCCTAAGATACCATCTCACTCCAGTAAGATTGGCAGCCATTATGAAGTCAAACAACAAGTGCTGGCGAGGATGTGGGGAAAAGGGTACACTTGTACATTGCTGGTGGGACTGCAGATTGGTGCAGCCAATTTGGAAAGCAGTATGGAGATTTCTTGGAAAGCTGGGAATGGAGCCACCATTTGACCCAGCTATTCCCCTTCTTGGTCTATTCCCTAAAGACCTAAAAAGAGCATGCTACAGGGACACTGCTACATCGATGTTCATAGCAGCACAATTCACAATAGCAAGACTGTGGAACCAACCTAGATGCCCTTCAATAGACGAATGGATAAAAAAAAATGTGGCATTTATACACAATGGAGTATTACTCTGCATTAAAAAATGACAAAATCATAGAATTTGCAGGGAAATGGATGGCATTAGAGCAGATTATGCTAAGTGAAGCTAGCCAATCCCTAAAAAACAAATGCCAAATGTCTTCTTTGATATAAGGAGAGTAACTAAGATCAGAGTAGGGACGAAGAGCAGGAGAAGAAGATTAACATTTAACAGGGATGAGAGGTGGGAGGGAAAGGGAGAGAGAAGGGAAATTGCATGGAAATGGAAGGAGACCCTTAGGGTTATACAGTGGAGGGGGTAGAGAGAGAGGAGGGGAGGGGAGGGGAGAGGTGGGGAGGGGGGAGGGTGGAGGATGGGAAAGGCAGCGGAGCACAACAGACACTAGTATGGCAATATGTAAATCAATGGATGTGTAACTGATGTGATTCTGCAATCTGTGTATGGGGTGAAGGTGGGAGTTCATAACCCACTTGAATCAAAGTGTGGAATATGATATGTCAAGAAATTTGTAATGTTTTGAACAACCAACAATAAAAAATTAAAAAAAAATAAATAAATAAAAAGAAAAATAGAGGGAGGAGGGCTAAGTTGGAAGCTTATTGAAGCAGTCTAGAAGAAAGATAATGTTATCTTGGAGCAGAATTTTATCAATGAACATAGTAGGAAGGGGGCAGAGTTGGAACATACATATACATATTGTTTTGATAGTACTTTCTCTTATAAAAACTGGGAGAGGATGCATTAGTCTGTTTTCTATTATCACAACAGAATACCCGAGACAACCTATTTTATCAAAAAAAAAAAAAAAAAAAAAAAGAAGAGGTTATTTTGGAGGTGCAAGGTCTAGACTCTGTATCTGATAATGGTCTTGTTTACAGACTTGGGAGATGGCACAGAACATCACATGGCAAGAGATGGCAAGCTTGCACGTGTATATGTATTCTCTCTCTTTCTTTTCTTATAAAGCCACTAAAATAAAATCATGGTAACTTGACCACAATGACTTTATTTAATCCTAATTACTTTCCAATGACTCATCTCTGGCATCATGAATGGAATCAGCTTCCACTTTCTAAATACAATTAGCACATGGCATTGAGATTAACCTACTGCCTGAAGTTTTGGGGGACAAACCATATTCAAGTGACAATGCTGAGGAGAAAAATAGTTTTCTAGAGGGAAAAACAGTTTCCTTGAGTAAGAGAAGCAAGGAAGTGCCATGATTTCTAAGTCATTCTTATTGGAGAATTTGCAAGATCATACTTCCCATTGAGACTAGAAATGAAACTGATTATGTCTTTCATAATAGGTTTTGCTAAGAAACAAAAGAGGTGAAATAAATTATACTCCAATATGATTTATGCTGACATAAGATGTTTTGAGTAGAAACTGTCTTCTTGTAAAAGTTAAGTCAAACTCATTTATTGCTTTATTTATATAATATCCTCAAAGCATATGACTCCATGAAGCACACACTGAAGATGATTTTCCTAGTTTCTAGAATTTTTTCACCACTAAGAATTTATAGGGCTTATATTTTAGTAGCAATAGTGACTGATCTTATGTTATCACATTTATTTTGAATGAGCTAATTATTATACTTACTCCTGAGGTGAAAACAAAGTGACTACTAAAGGGGGAAGAATAAATCAACACCACCAAGAAATATAAAAGATTAGGTCTAGCTCCTAATGAAGAGCATCCAGTAAAATTTAGCCACTTTATAAGTGGTTACTCACAATCCACACTGAGTTGTTAATGTTCTCTTACACAATGTTTTGCATTCAATGACTCAGAATGTGATGATAATCTATTTTGAAGTAAGTGTGGTATTGGGACAATGTTTGTAATTCTTCATTTGATGATTCTTAACAGTAAAAAAATGAGGTTAAATTATTTTTTATGTTCTAAAAATAGTACAATAGTACAAAAACATTACATTAAAATGTTCTAAACAAAAATAAACATGTTCTCAAAGGAACTGATACCAACTACTCTCTGTATTATGGATACATTGCATAAATTAGCTCTAAGTAAATCCTCACTTTGATATATTTTAATCATTGTATGCAATATTCAAAATTACTATAAATTGTTTTTTATCATTTAATTAGGCATAAACTTATTTGGATGATTTGAAAAGCAGTACTCAAACTCTGTATTTACTGCATGTTAAATTCAAACTAATTTCATATGAACTTTTCATAAATAATAGTGAAATTAAATTAAAAATCAAAATTAAATATCAACCTTAGATAATGATGCTATTAGCTGTTGTGTTTAAACCAAAGACATCTTTATGCTATTTTTTAGTGCTTAGGGATAAACTCTTAAAAAAAAAGTCCTATTAAAATATACATCATTGAAGATTTTCACTATCAAATAGAAAGCATTTAAAATATTCTAGGCACTGTTCTCAGTTCTTGTATATATTAAGTTATTTAGTCACAACCATTCTGTATTGTAGTTAATAACATTAATCTCATGTACCTATTAGGAAACTCTGGGGATGTTAGCAATTTGCCTAAGGTCACACAGTAGTACTGGTGAGGATTCAAATTCAATCAAGAAAATAGGTTCCAGGGTCTACAGTCCTAACCGATATACTGTAAAAGCAAATTTATAAATGTGATGATTTATTTAGGCACATGGATTTAATTGGAAAAAAACTACTTTTTAAAAGAACTTTATCACATAAATTGTGACAGCAATGAAAGTAGAGTGTCCCCTTAGAGTACTCAGCTGGTCAGGGAAGGACTTCTCCCAGTGGCCAGTCATGGAAGAATGTATCCCTGAATATGTTGCCTTCTGTGCCTTTGAAAAACCATAATATTGTTCCTAAGCTGATTCGGTAATAAAATTTTTCTGAGTGGTCTTGACATCTTCTTTAGTTGAGGAATCTCTCATATATTCAAAAGTCCTTCCTGTTGTCTTCTCAGAGTAGTCTTCGTGTCTTGTTCTTTTCTATGGGGGGGAGAAGGCCATCAGTTGTGGATCTATAGCTACGGATGACACATGACTTAAATTCTTAACCCCCTGCACTAGAAATTTGAACCTTCAGCAGCAGTGACCTTTTGAATAGTAGAATAACAATATTTGTATATGTGGCAATTTCCTGATACTTATTCCAATTAGAATGCTTCCTGCTCTGTAAGGACCACATTTCTTGTATATATTGCCTCCCCTAGAGGCCTGCTAGTTTTCAACTCCTGTAGATAAGTAGCACTATGGTCATGATGCACAGCCAAGAAACATGTGATTAATTCCATGTTACATATGAGACAACTGATGCCTTTATTAAAAACCTCACAATCTCATTGGCTCCAGGTCTTTCTTTTTAAGTTTTTAGAAGTCTATACAGAGTCCTCACATATTCAGGTCAGCTATTACTACATATTTTCTAGAATTTTTACAATGATCACTCAAACCAAGTAATTTTCCAAACTTCTGTTATTTGAGGGAACACATTTAAAAGTAATGACCATTCATTACAGAATTTAGGCAGTAAATCTCCCACAACTAGCATATGCTTCATCATGTCTAGAGTCTATTTTATAGCATGCTTAGGAGTTTGAAAACTATAGTTATTTTATAATATGGCTCTGACTTTCTGTCTATTCAATCAACAAATATCCTCTGAGCACCTCCTCTGTGGCTGGTACTGTCATGAGAAATGTGCATGGTACAGACACATATGATTTATGGGACAGTATCTTTGGCATATTGTAGGAAACAGGGATATGGTTGGGAAGGTAACATTTCATTTAATTTCAGTTCCAGTGCTAAGTTTCTTGTTATATTAGTGATGCCCTAATGCTAGACTGACAGACTGGAGGTCCTCAGCATATTTAATAAAGTAAAAAAAATCAATAAAAATATAAAAAGGAGAGAAAATAAATATTCTTCAAAATTAAGCTGATTTAGAAATAATAAATCACCATTCCTTTAAAGAAATAATAGTTTTTATTTGACCACAGCCCCCAAGAAAACCTAATCATCTGGGGTGAGTAAAATAATTTAACATTAGAATTGGGACTAAATAAGATAGATGTTCCTTTCCCAACCTTTGAAAGTGTACTTCTAGTAAAAGTAGTGACATCTATAAACACACATGTAACAAAAGGTTAAAGATACAAACAGACCAGAAAATTTAGTTAGTCATGTAATATAATGTAATAAACAGTTCTTATCCAATGGATTCAGATCTATTGCTTGAGACACATACCTTCTGATTTTAATGCAACATATACAAACATCATCCCTGTTTTACAGATGAGAGAACTGAGACAAAGAATGACTAACAACTTGCCTAAAGTGACAAAGTTAGGAAGTAGGAACATTTCTTCCAGTTCTGGATTTGATGCTAGTCTAGTACTAATCCCTGAAAATATATTAGAATAACCTACCATCTTATAACAATTTCACAATTTATGAACAGATTACATGTCAATGGTTATTTTTAATTCATTAAGTATATGTTTTTCCCATAGAATTACTATTTCCCCAGCTATAATCAAAGTCCTGGTTTGAACACTTTTAGGTAAAATACAAGTATGCCTTCCTTTAACTGTACCATTCTTCTGTTTGAACATCTAGTCTAAATCCAAGTATTCAAAGTCCCATGTATCTGAGTCTTTAATAGTGAGGGAACAGGGACAAGGAGATTGATGATAGATGCTCAGGTTAATATGGACAGTGGCTCTGGAAGGGGTCCTCTGTTGAAACTCTGGGAAAGAGTAACCAATAGATGGACATCTTGTTGGGAGGTTATACAGAAATACAATAGCTATTTCCAAGTATAGGTTAGTTATAAGTTCACTGGTTTTAAAATAAAAGACTACATAGATTAAAGGATTCAAATGTAATAGTTCTGTGTTACAGATTAAAAACAATAAAAATTGTACATGTATAAGAATAAAGTGACCCTCATACTCAAATTTAATTCACACCAGTTAAATTTGGAATTTTAGCTTAATTGAATAACTGTTCACTCCTGTGATTTAAAAAATAGATATGAAATTTCATGTGCCAAAATCCAGTCAAGTCATGGTTTAAAAGTATAATACTTGCATTCCTAACATCTTATTATCCATGATGTTTCTTGGATAAACGATATGGCTAGAAAGATTTGAATCAGTTATCTACATGATCACATAGAACAAGAAAATTTACCAGATGTCTACTTTAAGCAGGCAAAAGTAACTAATAAATAACAATATTTATTTAAAATATTGCCTTGCATAATGTTAAGTAGTGTATCTTACATTTTGGTTTTAATTAACATACCATAATCAGTAATATAATGCAATGAAATTAATATTTTGAAAATTTGAAAAATATCATAGTTGTGTTTTGAACTGACTGTAACTAGCTTGTTTTTTAAAAAATGGCTAATAACAAAAAATTACACTTGTAGTCATATCTAAACTGATTCCCAGCAACACATAATTATTTCATGCAATTATCTTTTACTATGTTTTGGTAAATGAAAACTGAATTAAAAGTGATTTAAAATGTTATTCAACAGATTTTATTACAGATTCCAAACCCATTATCATAGAGGTATAATTATGTACCAAAAATTAATAACATTTCTTATGCACATAATATTCTTATATATGTGTTTTAATACTATATTTAATGTGATAATATTAAACATGGTTCTCAGAAATATTGTTTTGTAACTTAGCATACTTCTGTTGAATTTTATTTTAAAATTATCTATAATCATAATTTTTTGAAATTATTAATATGTATACTGAAGAAAATAAAGATTCATCATTTTATAGCATATACTCTTATTTAATTTGTTGACTTCTTTCTCTCCTCAACATTCATGAGATTCACTTGTAAATATATGCAAAAATAGTGAAAATAACCAAAGTTGAAATGTAAATTTTAAATGTCATATTAACCACCATTAACAGACATTTTGAATTAAGTTAATTTTTTCTAATCCCATGTACCAGCAACTATAATACTGCAATGTGCATGTATTTCACTAATATTTCCTTAAAAGACTGCTGCAAATATCAAGTAGAAAGAGTAAAACAGCTTTGTCCATTGTAAAAATATATGGTATAAATATAGATGTTTAACCACAATAACAAAATTATCAATATTATTACTTAGAGAAAGGTGTTTTTGTATTCTTACTCAGTAGCCTTCTTGAACTCACAACAGTAGTTAACGATACTATTTTACCAATATTTTCTAACCTATTCCATAATATTTTCTACCTTTTCAACCAATTTTTCTTTTGCATGTACACTACCAATATAACTCTGTATAGACATTTAGCATCATAAATATTTACTTTTTTTACTTTCCAAAATATTTTGCTTCATAAATGAACCAAGCATATTTTCCATCTTTCATTGACTTGTAACTCTCCGATTATGATTATTTGTTCTAATATGCATACTTCCTTGAAAAGAGATGTATATACCTGATTACTCTTCTACCATTTCATTGTTCATGTGTTTTCTTTTTGGAATATCTTTCATAAAATTAAGTGGATATATACACTAAATGAAATCTTAACAACTTCTGTAAGCCCAATTTGCGGTGGCTTTTCCATGTTCACTGTGAATTAATAGCATAAAACTGAATATGAGACTTTTTACATTGGTTTTATTATCATCAGGAGTTAAAAAAATTTCCTCCTTTAATAACTAATTTTAAGACTATACAAATCACTGAATGGAGTTACCTAACAATTAAAAATGCAATATTTGTACAATTAATAGTCTTTCAACATATCATCTATTACGTTATTAATATGCACAAAGCATCAGGGAATAAATTAACAATGTAAATCTTGAAGTTTTTAAGATAAAAAGTATCAGGTTTTGATACTGCAATGCCAAATTGAAAATCCAACAAAATAGGTATTTATAGAAAAGGAATTATGAATGAAGCCTAAGAAAATGAATATAAATGGATAAAATTCAGTCTTCTTCAGTCAGTTGTCCAGAGGAAAAAGGCATTGAAGTTACAATGCAAGAGAATCAATAAAAGAGCAGCATTCCTTTCTTGTATAAGGTAGACATTAAACTTTAACTAAAATTTGAGGTATAAATGCATGATAACGATTTCATAGTGATCCCACTTTCAAAATACTAAGAATATTAAAAATAATTAGTTTCCAAAACATACTTCGCAAACTCTGTACTTTTTGTGTTGTTTTTGTCAGGTCCCCTGGTCACAGTAAAGGAAAAGCTGACTAAAACATGCATGAGAAAAAAAAAGAATAATCGATTGCATTCTATAGATATGTATAAAAATATTCAGAACCCTGAATATATTTTTCAAAAAAAAAAACTACATTAACTATTCTTTCTTTCCTAAGCCAGCCTGGAAAATGAGATAGCAAATGCTACCATGCATAGGGATGATTCTCAGTGAAACACTTTCAGTGTTAGACTCTGTAGAATAAGACTTCATGCTTGAGGACAGGGGATGGAGGTTGGTCAGTTGTAGAGTGCTTGCCTAGCATGCATAAGGCCCTGAGTTTGATCTTTAGCACATGAACATGCCCATATGTACACACACACCCACACACCCACACACACAGACTTCATGCTTGGAAATCAGAGTTAGAACTTTTACATGCTCACATATTGTGGTGTCTGTGCCAGGAAACTGTGATTTGAATGATTGAATGATTGGAAGAATTAAGTAGTGTGAAGCTTTGGAAGCATATCAGTCCTGGCCAGCTACACAGACAAGTCTGTTCTTCCTTTTTATTACTATTACTATTACTATTACTTATTCTTTAAACTGAAGATTCTCTGTCATTCTCTACAAAGAGAGACTTAAACCTCAAGGAGATATTTGGTAATGTTTAGGCATTTCAGTTCTCAAGTCAGGCCTACAGGTATTGCTGGCATCTAATGGATAAAGGTCATTAATGTAGACAACCCACTCCATAGCTTTTAAGCCTGAGGTGAGGAAGAATTTCTGAAACTGTCATAAATTTCCTCTCTTCTGTATTGTTTTTGTCTGAAGCCCTGGTCACTGTAAAGAAAAATCTGACTAAAACATGCATGAGAGATAAATTAACAAATAAAAGGGAAAAAATACTGATCTTAGTTTAATATGAGTGTTGATGAAAGCAGACATTTAATAAAATATAGAAAGTTGTTTTGTTGTTATTTTTCATTAAATAGCCAATCTTCATGGTTGTTACTGTTGATCCAGCCCAATTGGACTCAGAGATGGTTCTAAGGAATATTGTTATTTACATTTCATTACTGTAAAAATACATACATCCAGAACAGGGCAATTTTTGTTCTAGAAAAACTCAGTTGACAGGATAGTAAATCTTCCTTCCTCACTAAGAAATAAAAACAGACCCAGAATAGAAGACAGAGACAAACCCACACCAATAGAGTCATCTTATTCTTGACAAAGTTGCCAAAAGCATATATTAAAAAAAAGACCGACTTTTAAACAATTGATTCTAGAGAAACTGGTTATCTATATTTAGAAGAATGAGAGGAAGCCCTTATCTCTCTGCATAAAATCCAATTCAAAATGGATCAAAGCCCTAGAAATCAAACTAGAAACAATGCAACCTCTACAAGAAAATGTAGGGTGAACACTCCAACATAGGCACATACAATGAGTTTCTCAACAGGACACCTAAAGCTCTGAAAAATAATGCCAAGAGTTAATAAATGGGATGGCATCAAATTAAAAGGCTTCTGCACTGCACAGGAAACAAATGTGCTAAGCGAGAACTCATAGAATGGGAAAAACACCTTTGTTAGCTACTCTTTTGACATAGAATTAATATCCAGAGTATACAAAGAAAACAAAAACTTAACAACAAAAATTATTGAAGGGGCAAAGGAACTAAACAGACTCTTCTTGAAATAAAAAAATACAAATGGCCAAGAAATATATGAAAATTGTTCAACATCATTAGCAATTAGGGAAATGCAACTCAGAACTACACTGAGTTTTCACCTCATTCTAGTCAGAATGGCAATCATCAAGAACACAAATAATAATAAATACTGAAGAGAATATGGGGGAAAGAAGAAACACTTTCACACTGTTGGTGGGATTATAAATTAGCACGACCACTGTGGAAATCAGTAAGAGGTTCCTTACGAAACTAAGAATAAAACCACCATATGACCCAACTATACCACTCCTTGGTATTTGTCCTAAAGGGACAGAAGGATAGAAGGGACAAGAAATAAAATAATTAAAGAATTAATTTTTATTGGTTCTTTTTAGTTATACATAGCATTAGGATTCATTTTGACCAAATTATAAAGCACAAAATATAATTTGTTCTAATTCAGTCCTCAGAACTTCCCCTTTTCCTCCTCTCCTTCCTGTTTCCTTTTCTCTACTAAAGAACTAAATTTAATTAAAGAATTAAAATCATCATACCATAGTAATAAATGCATACCTATGTTTATAGCATCAGAATTCATAATAGTCGAACTATGGAACCAGCCTGTGTATCCATCAATGGATGAATGAATAAAGAAAATTTGGGTTACATACACAATGGAGTTTTATTTAGCCATGAAGAAAACTGAAATTATGTCATTGGCAGGAAAAATGGAAGGAACTTGAGAACATTATGTTGAACAAAATAAGCCAAAGTCAGAAGGTCAAGGGTCATGTGTTTTATCCCATATGTGGAAACTAGAGAGAAAAAAAAGGAAAAGAAATGTGGGTAGGAGGAATTCCATGAAAATTAAAGGAAGATCAGTAGAGTAGAAGAAAAGGACTATGGGTGACAGGAGAGAAAGGAAAGGGTAAATTCTGGGGAATGATATTGGCCAAATTATATTGTGATGTTTTGTGCATATATGAATGTATGTACAAACAAATCCCACCATTATGTACAAATATAATGCGCCAACAAAAAATATGGGAAAGATTAAAATTAAAAAATGTTAAAAAATAGATTGGGTGAAAAGACATGTGGATGATATTGTGTGATGGGAATGGACAAAGACACTAGTGAAATGCCAGGGTGGTGGTGTGAGTTGGGTTTTAGCAGAATGGATTATCATTGCATCTTTCTCTTACTCCTTCCTTGTTATCCATTCTGCTCTGGATAGAAGGGACAAGAAAAGACTGGAGTTAAGAAGGCGGATTTCTAGGTGCTCAGTGTTTAGGGAAAGACAATACCTACAGTCTTTAGAGGACGAAAGAGAAATCCCCAGAGACAACTGTGAGTAATAATATAGAAATTAAAAATCTTCTCTCATTTAGTCATTGCTGGGTGAGTTGTACACATGAACAACAGGACCAGGTAAATCAAAGACAGCTTTGTGATACACTTAGCAGTAAAACTACCCAGAATATCACATAACCCTGCTTTGGTTGTTCAGAAGACAATCTGGAATCTAATACCATCTTAAAACCATTATGATTCACATGAATTGGGAAACAATTTTGTACACCTTCTCCCTCTTCCCCCCAAAATCTGGTGATTTGTGTCTTCTGATTGATAAAAGCAGAAGGTTACTAATAATCTACATTTTATCAGCCTCTGATTAAGGTAATATAGTGTCACAGAATGGTTTTATCCTTGCATTAGAATGTAAATGAATGCATTTCACAGCAAAGTTTCATCTCATAAGGAAATGAGAATTGTATTTCCAGTATTTTCTTAACTTATAATAAATTTCTTTAAAATTTTGAACTCAAGGATAAAGAGTGTGTTGTATATATGCACAATGGAGTCTTATTCAACCAGAGAGAAAAATACAATTATATCATTGGCATGAAAATAGATGGAACTTGAGAGTATTATATAAGCAAAATGAGCCAGACTCAAGACAGTCAAGGGTCAGTTTTTCTTTCATATGAAAGCTAAAGTGAAAAAAAATGGGACAAAATGGGAGAGTGTCATGCAAATAGAAGGGAGACCAGAAACATAAATGATGGAGACCAGGAGAGAAAGGAGGCAAGAAAAAGGAGAGGGGCTGGAGTTTTGACTCAGTGGTAGAGCACTTGCTGATCATGTGTGAGGCACTGGGTTCGATTCTCAGCACCGCATATAAATACGTTGATTAAATAAAGGTCCATCAACAACTAAAACAAATTTTAAAAAAAAATTTAAAAAAATAAAAAGAAAAGGTGCTAAGGCACCAAATTATTTTATATGTGTATATAAATATGTTACAATGAATCCCACTATTATATAAAATATTAATGTACCAATTAAAAGTAAATTTAAAATTTTTGTCTCAATCTCATGTACTCCTTAGTAGATATAAGCTATTTTACCATGTTATTACTATACAATTTGAAGTCTTAGCAAGGAACTAAAACAGAATTAGTACAACCTTAAGTCATTTATCAGTATCCATAGAGCTTGATTTCAAGACCCCTCCTCACAAGGAACCAAAATCTAAGGATGCCCAGGTTACCTATACACATCTTCCCATATAATTTGAATCATTTCTAGACCACTGGTATTATATTATAAAATGCAACCATGTAAATGTCTGTTATGGTGTCTTGTTTGGAGAATAATGACATAAGAAAAAGAAAGAGGTGTACATGTCAGTACAAATGCAAGTCTTTTTCTGATATTTTCAATTTATAGTTGACACCAGAAATAGGGAAACCTCACCTGGAGAATTGAATGCATATTATTCATCTATATGTTCTAATATTCTGATAAATGCAATGCAAAATAATTTTAATGACAAAAATAAAAATTAAGGAATAATCTGATATAGCAAGAAAAATATTTTAAAGACTCAGAAAACAGTCATATTTTTAAAGGAGAATATAAATGACTATGACAGTTATGAAAACCTTTCCAAGACAGTCCCTTCTTCAGAACATTTCTCCAAAACAAATCACAGAGTATCATGATGAATGAGGACAAGCTGACTGACCCCTTTAACACTTCACTGTACATAGATATAATTTTTAAAACATGTCAGCAAATAATGCTTAGAATTTACTTCACAATGCCAGATTCAAAATGATAATATGAAGGAGAGCCATACAATAATAGACGAGGTCTGACTTCAGTGTATTTATTTCAGGCTCAAATGTGGTGATAATTTGTAGAAATTCACGTTGCTTTAAGTAAATAATCTAATAAATTAAAGAGAATAGATGAGTTTGAGAAAAGAACAAGTTCACTAAATTATTTTTAAGCTCTATGCCCAAGGTTGTACAGTGGTATTGTAATTTACAAACCTAGCTGTATTTTAATTATGAAGTTTCAAGTGTTTAGGATGCCATAAATAATCAGTTATGATGCTGAAGAGTTAAATGAAATGACACAGTTATTTCAAACCGAAATACCAGATTTCTAAATTTGATAGTACATTTTTCTAAGAATCATAGTCTACCATAATGCAATTATAATTAATCTAATAAACTAATTATAATTTCATTATTATTATATAATATATCAATATATAGTTGTGTAGAACATGACCAATTGGCTTCCCAATAAAAGGAAAGGATGATTCAAAAATAAACAAATTTAGAAATGAAATTGGTAAAATATATACTTAAATCTTTCATTTTTTAAAGAAAGTTTGTACGTAAGTCAAAGTAATCGATATAAGTTAGTTTACCTCCAAATAAACTGTCCATTTTTAATTATAGCATATGAATGAATTATTATAATTTGCTTCAACATTCAATTTTAATGGAACTTTAGTTTTACAAAATGTGCTTGAGTACTCAGGAAAAAAAAAAAAAGGAAGGTTAAAAAAAAAATATCTTGATATCCAGGGCATTTTTCTATAGCTGGGAAGGGAAAATAAGATGTTTAGAGAAAGAGATTTTAAAAGCTCAAGACTATATTAAACACTGTAAGTAATGAGATACACTCTGAACAAATGTGTTATAAAAGTTATGAAAAGATAAATAATAAATTGTATTAAATAATCAAAAGACATAGAAGTTGACTCAAATGGAACCATCATTTGACCCAGCTATCCCACTCCTAGGTTTATACCCAAAAGACTTAGAAACAGCATACTACAGGGACAGAGCCATATCAATGTTTACAGCAATACAATTCATAAGAGCTAAATAGTGGAACCAACCTAGATGCCCTTCAGTAGATGAATGGCTAGGGAAAATTTGGTATATGTACACAATGGAACATAACTCAGCATTAAAAGAGAATAAAATCATGACATTTGCAGGTAAATGGATGGAGTTGGAGAACATAATGTAAAATGAAGTAAGCCAATCCCAAAGAATCAAAGGCCAAATGTTTTCTTTGATATGAGGATGCTGACTCAAAATGGCCATGAGGGGAGCATGGGAGGAATGGAGGACCTTTAGATAGGGCAAAGGGAAAGGAGGGGAAGGGAGGGGGCAAGGTGGTAGGAATAATGGTGGAATGAGTTAGACATCATTACCCTAAATCCTGTATGAAGACATGAATTGTGTATGACCAGTGACTTGAAAAATTGTGCTCTATATGTGTCGTATGAAATGAATTGCATTCAACCATCATGTATAACAAATTAGAATAAATAAATAATTTAATAAAGAAAAAATAAGACGTTGTCTCAAGGCCCTCAGTTCCAACAGCTCTTTGTAGAAAGTCAGATTGAGTTAGAGGTTCAAAGGATTTGACATGGAAGAAAGATGATGGATTTGAATCATGTTTGTGAGGTAGACCTATTGAACTTATGGGTTAAAGTGATTATTGTAGGCTTGGTAGTTGAGCAACAGGGCTTAATAGTAACATGATGAGAGAAAAGAGCAGTGGAGGACAGATGAAAGGACATACTGAACAATAATAGCTCAAATTTTTTACATGCCCATTACATTGCCTGCCATTGTTGGATGTGTTTTTCTACACATAAACTCAATCTTCATCACAATCCTATCAAATAGGTTCCTATTGTCAATCCTTTATACAGATTAGGAAAAAGAGGTACAAGAGATTAAATTAAGTTTGGATAAATGAGTTAAACTGAACCAGACCACTGTCAAATTCTCTATTAAGTCTATTATATATATTTCCTCTGCAAACAAAATAAATCCAAGTCAAGCATGTGAGCTTTTTGAAAAAAGAAAAAAAGACTGTGGCATCATAAGAAAAATTTAAAGCAATACATATCATCTACTTTGATATATTATAAATTCATGCAGATCAACTGTCAATGTAATATTGAAAGATTGACTTTCTTGGCAATCAGGAGACTCCTTCATTCATGGGATTCTGGTTTCTCGAGTTTTTTTGTACTTCTTTAAGAAGTACCTATAAAATTACTTTGCAGTTTAATTTACTGTGAAACTAAAAAGATATGTAATGTACTTCAGATGGACTTTAACTACAAGGTTGGCATACTATATGGACCTTTAATTATATCCAGCCCACAGTCTGTTAAGCTAAGCATTAAAAAAAATCTTACTCATTCTTAATTATACTTCATGTTGATCATAAAATTAATTAAACATGATTTCGGACAAGAAAATTCAAAGTAACTTATTTATTATAGCACCTAGAGAAATACTTATTTCCTTAATACCTTTTTTCATATACATTGTTTTTATATCACAATACCAACATTTAGTAGGTATTTTCTATGTCCTTTGCCTATTATAATTGATTTTCATATTCTTTGTTCATTTAATACTCATCACCCAAAATGAAGGATATAGTATAATTATGTTATTTTATAGATGAGTAAGTAAAGATCATTTCACACTTACTAATTTTATTTAAAATTAAAGTGTTAACTCTTTCCCCATGATATAAATGATTATTTAACATATCATATTCAAGTATTAACTCTTCCCCATGATATAAATGATTATTACCAATTCATATTCTGCTGTATAGACTGATTGTCATTTATTTTAAAATTATTTGAGGAAGATACTTATATTTGTAGGCTTCAGTTTTCTCATCTAAATAACACAAAATTCACAGGACTATAATAAATATCAAATGAGATAATATACATGAAGGTTTTGTGTCAGTGATTCATACACAATTAGCACTCAGTAATTGCTAGTTCCTTTTCTGCTCTGGAAAGATGAAGACAAAGAATGAGGAGAAAGAGGAGAAGGTGAATAAGAAAAAGAGAAGAAGAAGGGAGAAAGGAGAAGGAGGAAGGAGGGAGGCGGGGATAGAGAAGGGGAAGGAGAAGGAAAAGATTTTGTGGTTAAATAAAGACCACTGCAAACCCAGGTTCATATTTGTGAATACATCAGTACATTTCTTGTAAATATGGGGCACATTGTCTAGACATCTGAACATACAAAGCTAGTTTTGGAAACTAAATATTGGAAGACATAACTTGTTCAATCTGTTTTCCACTTTTATTTAGACTAGTCGACTGCTATAAGTTTGTGATAAATCAGTATTTTTTCATTCAGATAAACTTAGAAAACATCTGGCTAAAAAAGGGTTAGCACACTATGGGTCTTTGATCCCATCCAGCCCATAGGCTGGCTTTGTATGGTCTAAGATCTAAGATTGTTGTTTTTGTTTTACATTTTTAAATGTTTTAAGATCAGTAGAAGAATATTTTATGACTTTTGAAGATAATATGATTAAATGTTAGTGTTCATAAAGTTTTATTGAAACAAAGTCATGATTATTCATTTATGTACTGTCTGGTTATTTTTACTCTTCAAAGAAAACGTTGAGGAGTTGACAATGAGATCTTATGGCTCACAGATCCTAAAATATTTACCATCCAACTCTTCAGAAAAATGTTTGCCTATTTGTGAGTAAGCACAGTGAAATCCTGTACTTATTCTGAGAGCATTTAATATGCCAACGTTATCCTATCAAACTCCAAAATGTTGAACAAGGAATTTTGTGTTATTTAGATGAGAAAACTGAAGCCTACAAATATAAGTATCTTCCTCAAATAATTTTAAAATAAATGACAATCAGTCTATACAGCAGAATATGAATTGGTAATAATCATTTATATCATGGGGAAGAGTTAATACTTGAATATGATATGTTAAATAATCATTTATATCATGGGGAAAGAGTTAACACTTTAATTTTAAATAAAATTAGTAAGTGTGAAATGATTTCCTAGACTTATTTGACCTTCCTGGCACATTTCAGAAAATTTGTGGTCTGCGTATAATGTTTTCAACACACGAATTCAGTTGTTTTTTACTATGTGAAATGAAATATGCCATGATTTTTTTCTTAAGCCACTCTAATAAGAAAATAATATTTCTCTTATATAAACAAGGTATGACTATATAGATCTCTCTAAAAATATGCTGATAGAATTCTTCTATCAAAACCATTACAATCTTTAAAAAGACACACATTGATTGACGGTTCAGAAGAGTGTTCTGGGTCTTTTTTAAGCTTTGTACCATCTATTTTTATTAGGTCAAAAGCATCAATGTTCCTTACTTGTTCCCAACCTTTAAAAGGGGCACTGACCACTTAATTCTATTTTAAGTTTGTTTCACACACAAAAAAAATGTACTTAAAAAAAAATGATCATCACGATCACCTCAGGAAAATTGAAGTCATTATAAGTAAAGCAAATATGCTATCCATGAATTAGATGTAGAAATGTTAGCCTGGCACAGTGGCACACACCTGTAATCCCAGCTGCTCAGGAGGCTGAGGCAGGAGGATAGCAAGTTCAAAGCCAGCCTCAGCAACTTAGCAAGGCCCCAAGCAACTTAGCAAAACCCCTCTCTCAAATCATAGAAAGAGCTGGAGATGTGACTAAGTGGGTTAAGCATCCCTGGGTTAAGTCCCCAGAAAAACAACAAAAAAAGGTAGCAATGTTAAGTAAAAATTTTGATTGGCCATTTTTTAAAAAAATTAGTTGTACACATACACAATACCTTTATTTTTCTTATTTTTATGTGGTGCTGAGGATCCAACCCAGTGCCTCACATATATGAGGCATGCGCTTTGGCACTGAGCTAAAACCTTAGCCCTTGATTCCCTTTTTTTTTCTTTAATGCACACACACATACAGAATAAAATTTAATTAAAATCAGAGTTAATAAAGCAGGCAAATAACATGGAAGTTCTGACACACAAACTAAGTCCATTTGATTTGACTGACTGTACAGCAAATGCTCTCAACAGCAACATTTCTTGGATCACAGCAGTGCCAGTCTTAAGAAGAGGTAAACTCAGAACCTTCACCCATTAATAATACAGATCTTTCTCTAGGTCACTAAGAAAATTCGAATCATCGTTTTGATAGGTGAAGCATGAAAAATAGTGCTAACAAATAGTTTTCTTCAAATACATACCCTTAATATTTTTCTTAAAGTATTTCCAAAATTGTTGCCCTTCAGAAAATCAATTTTTCTATGGAGAAAACATGGAACAGTAAAAAAAATTGATAAATAAGACATAAAAAATTATCCTGAAAATTAAAATTTGATGTGTGTGTGCATGTGTGTGTGTGTTTGCCAGTTTCATGCTCTAGTAATGCCAGTCTAATTTTTTTAGGAAGTAAAAGCATAAACCAGTCAAGCAGGATAAGAACAGCCCTAGACATTCCACAACCACAGAGTAGCTAAAGCACATAACTCCCATAAGCAGAGGAAGGGAAGGGAATGTGTAAAGAATGTGCATTAGAGACTCCTGGAGGTTAAGTAAACAAACTCTGGTTCAAATTCCGGAAATTGATTATAATTAAAATGTAAATATTTAACATGTAGTATTTACCAAATGGAATGCTGAGAAACTAATCTCATTGGAAATTCTATTCTTTACTTCTAAGTATTACCTGTGCCTATACCTGGCAAGTATGTAAAGTTTCCTTACTCATTTATGTTTTGTAGAGAGATATTTCATAAAACAAAGCATATCTATTAAAATAAAAGTTATCATTAAATATTTCATTTAATGATAGCAGTAGTTATTTCAACTATTAGCATTAGTTTTCCTTTGGACAGCCAAAACCATAATTGGTTTGCTTTCATAGTTGAAGATATTTCCTAATGACAGTGATTTTAAGCTTGTATCTGCCTGCAGCCACCTGCTCTTCACTTTTTAAATGAGCTCTGAGAATTACAGGCATCTTTGAATAACACCTGAAATAAACAGGAATTTGAATTATCCAGGAGATCTGAGGGTGAGCTCCTTTATCCCTGCTTTTCATTTTCTGAATATACTCTGTAAGGAACTGCAATACTTCTGGATGGAAACTTCATCTAAAATAATCGGCTTTTCACATTATTCACAAATAAATATCCTAAAGAGTACTGCAAATTAATAGTTGAGAGAATCAGAGTATGCCAGGACTTGTCATATCATTTTGTTAAGAAAAAGGAGAGATACCTGAAAACATTATCCATAAGGAACACCAGGCACCTATATCAAAAGTATTGCATGTCCATTTTTCTTCCCTAGGTTTTAAACTCTTTAATATGATCTGAATCTTTCTGTCTCTGCCTCCTCTATGACTTTGCTTCATAATTTATCCTTCCTTAAATTCCTTTTTATTTCCTACCTTTTGCTCTGAACCTTCAGCTTAACCACATGTTCCCCTAAACATCTTTCCTTCACAAATTTAAATAGCAATCCACAGTCCTTGTCTCTTGTTGAACATTTTCTAGGGGCTCTTCAATCCATCACAAAGTGACCACTACCCAGCTTAACTCAAGGAGATACCTCACTTACAGTTATCAGGAACCTTCTAACTGCCAAACTCAGTAGTCATTTTCAGAACTGATCTGACCTGATTTCTTTGTTACATGATGTGTTGTGACCCCTTCTTCCCATTCTTGTGGCCCTCTGATCCTTGGCTGAGAAAAGGTCACTCTCCTGCAATTCTTCCTTTACTTTACCATCTTCCTCTCCAGTTCCCAGATGGAACTTTCTTCATCCACATATTAACAGGTGTAAGTATCATTCAAGACAAAATTCACGTGGCCATCAATTCTTTGCAGTTCCTCCCATCAAAAAAAAAAGAGTCTATTTTTTTTCACCACTTTATTAGAATTTGAGATTTTGATGACCAAAAGAATGTGGCAAAAGCCATGCTGTACAAATTCTGAAGCCCAAATTTCAAAAAAGTATAGCTTCTGCTTTCTCCCTTTAGGATCCTGTCCTGAGACTGCTGATTGATGAAAAAGCCTGCCATGAATGATCAGAGAGAGAGAGAGAGAGAGAGAGAGAGAAAGGAGATCTCAACTCCTCAGGTTTTCTACCCCCAACCAGCTGCTCCTGAGAGAGCCCAGGAAACCAGTAGAATATCCACCCCTGCCAACCCACAGAGTCATGGAAAATATTGTTAATACTTTAGGCAACTAAGTTTGGAGGTGTTTTTCCATGCTGAAAGTAGTAATGGATGCAGCTGCCATCCCCAAGGATTTGGGCTAACTCATTTTTTCTCTTATCATACACATTCTTCTTGTTCAGTGTGATACCCACACCAATATCAACCAACTGGAGGATAGTTCGAAAGTCTAATTATATTGGCCTTGAACTCCAGACCCATATTTCCAATTTCCCTTTTCATATCTATATAGTTGTGTTTGCATAACCAGGGGGACTTCAAATTTGACACATCAAAACTAATTCATCACCTTCTGTCACATTCCAAACGATTTGATCTCTTGATTTTCTCTTACTGAATACAATCATGACGCCCTGCCTCTGTCTCTCTCATCTGCAGGCACTATGTCTGTTTTATCCTAGTTATTAAAGGTCCAAAATATCTGCCCTCATCACCTTCTTCACTATTGCAATTCAGACAATGGTTTTACTATATATTGGTGTAGTAAGCTATTACATATCACATTATTATAAAATGTTGTCCACATCACATTTGTACCCTACAAGATTACTAAGCTGCTGTTCTTTTAAACTACAAATCTAGTTTTGTAATTCACTTGATTAAAATATGTAAATGAGGCTCAAGGCTTTCATTTTAAATCTTTCTCCTTTTCTTTCTTTCTTATTTTCACTTTCTTCTCCCCATTCCTAGGCTTTCTTCCATGATTTGACCCCTCCAAGTTATAGCCAAGAATTCTTTACTATATACATGGAATGAGTCATTCCTATTGCCATGCCAATCTCTGACACATCTAGCATTTTGACACATATATCACCCTGTTGATGGCTAGATTGGACCAGCAGTGCTTATATTTTGACTATGGGTCTTTTGACAACCTGTTTCCTTGTCCTGAAATACTTTTTTTTCTTCTTCTTATCCATCTGATTAACTCTTACTATGCTTCAAATGTTGCTCCCCTAGGAAAATTCCCTGATTCCCTCTGAATAAACCCAATGCCCTGACCCCAGCTGCAAATGGGAGCCCACTCTTGATGCTTCTGCAGAATCTAGTGCACCCTTTGCAACAGCAGAATTCTTTCTTTTTACTAGTTTTTCAGTCAGGTCCTGGACTGAATCTTTCATTTTGAAACCTAAAGGTTCATCATAATAGGTGTTAAGTCAGTCTGTCTTTCTTTCTTTTGTAATTTGGAAGAGGGTGACAGGAGGAAGGGAGTTTTAGAGAGGTAAATAAAAATAATTTTCTCAATATAGAAATCTAGATAATTAAAGTTTAAATCTACTCTGATTAGTCAAGATCAAGTGGATCTGAAAAATAATACCTAGTTATAATTGGTCCTCCTACTGTTTTTGTAAATAAAGTTTTATGGAAACACAGCCATGCGCATTTCATTATGTATTGTCTATGGTTCTTTTCATAGGCAATGACAGAGTGAGAAGTGGAGTTGTGACATTATTGCTAGCAAAACCTAAAATATTTATTATGTGATTTTAACCCCTCAAATTTTGAGAATTCTTGATTTTGATCATTTATCAACACCAAAACTATCAATTTTATTTTTTAAATGATAAAACATTTTCTTGAACTTCAGTATTTATATATAAGTATTCTATATAGGGTTCCCTAGGAGATAAAAAGGTAAAAATAACACAATCTTTACACAAAAAGAAACATCATCTAATGGAAGTTATGGTACTATACAAAAGCAATATCAACCAAAGGTAATAATTAAAGAATCATTAAAGGGAAGGCTGTTTCATGCTGACTGAGTGGGATTAAGACAGGATTAGTCAGCCTGAAGGCCCTGACTGGAAACCAGTGTGTTTTGCCCTTGAAGCCCCACTGCAGGTGTGGCGTGCTCCATATTAATCAGCCCCATATGGATATGAATAGGGACAGGAGTAGGCTGGGTGAATGGCAGTTTCACAGGCCCATCTCAGGTGCAGTGTGTCCAAACACCAGGTGTTTGGAGGTGGAATACTTGGAAACATTCAAGTGACCTCTTGAATTTTTCACTCTTTACCTCAATGTTTTTTCCTTCCAAAATTTATCCTTGCCATTTTTTTTTCCTGCTCTTTGTGATGACACACTTATTATCTTCAGTTACTCAGGGCCAAAATTGTAGTTATCATTGATCCATTTATTCATCCTGATTCTATCCCTGTCCATTAAGTTTTGAATTCTTATAAATTTTGCCTCCATGGTAACTCTTGTATCTAAATGTTTTCACTTTTTATATGAGACCTTTTTAACTAATCCCCTAACTGGCCTACTCATATTCTTTCTCTACTGTATATTTTTTTTTTGTTTATTTCATCTAGATAATTGTTTAAAAGGCTACATAATGATCATGTTATTTTCTTTTTCACAGCTCTTTAGTTCTTTTAGTGCAAAATAAAATAAGCAAAATAATGTTTGTCTTTCCACAAACTGCACTGATAAAGTGTCAACCACTTTGTCTTTTTTTTCCTATTTTTTTCTTTGTCTGCATTGTTCTTTTTTCCATCTTTTTGTATGCAAATCTTGCATCTCATTCAGGTCTAAATCTACTGCTCTTTTGTGAAACCTCAGAGAGGTACAACTCTATCTTTGTTGAATAACATCCCAGTGCACCTGTATCTCTGGTCCTGAACTTCAATCAGCAATATTGTACTAAACACTTCCACTTAGATACTTAATAGGCATCTGAGAACAAGGCTGGAGTAGAATCATTAATTTCTCATACTTCCCCAAAAATCTGCTCTTATACTAATGTTCCCTATCTAGAGTTGGCAAAATTCACCATTGCTCAAGTCAAAAACTTCAGATCATCCTTCCTTTTTATTTTTTTTTCTCATTCATTAAAATTCCTGTTAAGTTCTCCTTCCAAAGTGGAATCCACCAATTTTGCCACTTTCTTTTCTGTTCTACGGTCATTCCACAAGGAGTCATTCTTTGCTTACAAAAAACTTTTACAATAACTATCACAATAACTTCTAGATTGGATGTCTTGCTTCCTCTCTTGGTCTTATTGTAGTACTCTCCATATAGCAGCCAGGCTGATTTTTTTAAAAAAACAAAAGATCATATACTCTGCCAGCTAAAAACCCTTTGGTGGATTTCTCCTGAATTTAAAGTATAATCAATATTCCTCGTGTTTCACAAATACCTAAGTAACCTATGCACTCATCTAGGTCCTCAACTATCCCCCCTGTTATTATACCCCCTACTTGCTGCTCTTCTTTCCTTCCACAACTCCAAGTCCTATTCCATAGCCATGACTTTGCGCTTTCTGTTCCATCTGTCTAAAACAATCTCATTCCAGAGCCTTAAAGCTGATTCCTTCTATTCATTTAAGTCTCAATTGAAAAGCCTCCTCTTCTCAGACCAGTTAGTACTCTTCATTATAGCACTCTGGTTTTTCCTTCCTGGTAGTCATAATTACTATCTGAAAATTTTCATTAGTTTATTGTTTTTGTATTGTCTATCAACCACTGCTCTATATATTCCATGTTGGATTTATCACCAATGTTTTGTTATGCACCCCAAAATGTAGTGTTCACTTATTTTTTTAGATTTTTTTTTTAGATTATTAGTCATAATCTTGAGTCATAACAAGGGAAATACATACAAATATATATAGTCATATGCACATACTTTTAAACATATATGTAGATCACAAATATAATAAAACAGACAGCTCATAACTGTTTTCTTTTAGATGCTAAAACATATTTAAAACAATACAAAGTACACACAAACTAGGTAAAACATTATATTTAACTTAATCCTCTAAATTATGATTACAGTAAGTTTTCCTAATTAAAAGTAAAACTACTATGATCAAACTTTTTTTAAAAAGTTAATTTTTCTAAGTTTTATGACCATTTCTAATATTTATAGGAAAATAGTTGACTTTCTCTTTGAGAATAGAGCACGCAGTAAAGAAATGAAGACAAATACTTTCCAGGCTTCCACTAGAATGTGCCAAGCTTCCTGCACTATTAGTAAAGATGGAATCTCAAAGGTCCTCTATTGCTTCTGTTATGCTTTTTCCAATTGTGCACTCTTTTCTTCATAAGTGAATGTAGCTACTATGCCTCTACCCATGGAATTTATCCATGGTATTTCAATAACATCTCTCCTAGCTTCCAAGCAACTGTGAGGTCTTACTTGCATAGCTAAAAATAAGGCTTTTCAAGCTCCACTTCCGGGAGATTGCTTTTTCAAAACTAATGCTCTCCTAAGGGACGTCACATTTCCTCAGTTAACCATAACTGCAGGGAATTCCAGTGCAATTGAAAGAGATCAGAGTAAGTAAACAGCACTTAAGTAACTAAAGATACCTGAGGTGGCTATAATATGTCCCATTCTTTAGGTGAGAACAACATCAACATGGGGAATATCAATAAGCTTCAAACACTAAACTTCTATCAAGCATGCACTATCATTGGTGGGCATAAAAATTTGCTGAAATCGGTCTACGATCTACATTAACGAAATTAAAATTCAAAAGACTCATAGAGTATTCAAATATCTTAATTCCTTAGTCTGATAAACTGATGATTTAATATTTGAGAATAGAAGAGCAGTCCACTATAGTTGACTTCAAGCCCAACACCATTATATAAAGACATCCTAAATTTTTTCCTAAATACTTCCATTGTAACCTCAATTGTACAATATTGTTTTCTACCCAACCATGATTATGGATCCTTGCCAAACTGACCATAGTGCTACCTGAATCCTAGGTTTTCTCTTTTGATAATCCTGTCTGAGTCAGTCTTAGCTCTCTGTGATTCAGCCCCCTCCTACATATTTTTGTGTATCTTATTGTGTTCCCTTCTCTTGTCCAAGCCTGTCACCTGTGGGTGTCTAATAAATGCTACCTAATTATGACGATTCACCCTTTATTTTTCTTTGCCTCCATTTACTCCTCTCTCCTAGACTTTGAGTTTGGAGTTAATCACTAACACTTAACACCTCCTCTACAGAGGGGTAGCCTTTCAAATTCCAAGAGATTATATTCTCATTTTCTTAATTGTACTGTAAAGATTATGATTTTATCGACCTTGTCAAAGACCATTTCCCACAGAAGAGTGACTTTAAAAAAAAAAGTTTATGCATGAGCTATTTAACTATAATGCTATTTTCTTCAATTAGGAGTTTAATCTCTTAGGAATGGAGTTATGTCTTTGCATGTCTGGTACAGTACCCATGACACAGTTTACCAATCCTAAAGAAATAAAATAACATTTTTATTTCCCATAAAACTCATACAATTATGTTGCTAAACTTAGAACAGGGTTTAGCAAATACTAAACAGTGAACAGTTCTCACATATTATCATTGATAAACTAATTACATCTTTTTAAAAATGGAAATAAGCATATTTTACTTTCACCATAATGCTAAATTTCTTGATAGAAGTTATGTGTCATTACACCATGTGTTTGATAAAGTAAAATTACAAAAAAAATCTGTTTTTCTGTTTGTAATTCCAATTTTTCTTTAGTTATCTTCAGAAAGAAGAATAATGGTACAAATAAAATTTAAGTCAACTCTGCAAAAGACATTTTAAAATCATAGAATCTTAGATATGAAGAGACTCTACCAAATATTTAAGTTCTCATTTTATAATATAAATATAAAACTAAATTATTTTAATAATTATCTTCTTTTTTATCAAAACACAAGTAACGTTTGTAACTATGATGTGCTATGTATTGTGTTATGTGTTGCAAAATTGGCTCAAAAGGGGTATGAAAATAAAACCAAAGAGCTATTGGAATTCAAGTATTTCATTAAAATCCAAAGAGAAAAGTAACGTTTGTAACTATGATGTGCTATGTATTGTGTTATGTGTTGCAAAATTGGCTCAAAAGGGGTATGAAAATAAAACTAAAGAGCTATTGGAATTCAAGTATTTCATTAAAATCCAAAGAGAAATTTGTAGAGTACTTGTCAACTCACTTCTAATTATGTTCAAAAATGTATACTTTATCTCTTTATTACCTAAAGTTTAAAGGTATCAGTGGTGATACAGAAAGTCTAGTGAGTGAACATTAGTATTTCAAAGCCCCAAGTATCACAGTATAAGTAAGTACTAAAACCTTAGATATATTTTATAGCATTTTGCATCAAACAGGCTGAATAAATAAATGAATATTTACTGAGCTTTTATTATGTCCTAGGACTAAGCTAAGTCTTTCATACATAATCAGGTTTAATACAAACACTTAATGGTTTAGAAATAACTCTATTTATAAGATGAAAAAACTAAATCCTTAGTAGACCACAAGTAGACAGTGACTTAGAACATGAATTTGAATCCTAGTTTTGCCACTTATTAATTACTGTACTGCTCTGTGACACATTAGGGCACTGCTACCTCACATGTAAGAAGAGGGAAAATCATAGTACCCCCATGGCATTATTTAAAACATCCAATGGGTTGATTTATGTAAATCACAAAAACAAAATGCACATTATAAGAAATGCAAATTGAGGTCTATTTACCATGAGGTCAATGAAGCTTAAGCCACCAGGGCCCCTTCATTTTCATAGTCACTTTCTACAGCCCCAAAAGTATTCAGAATTCTTTAAAAAACTGATACTTGTATATTCTTTTACTTAAAGAGCTCCCTCTCTACACACAAACATTTAAAAATATGGGGTTCCCTTTGTATGTTATAATTATTGTTGTTATTTCATGAGAAAGATTAAATATACGCCCCAGGGCACACAACTAGTAGTGACATAGCTGGGTTTACCCTGAAGTCTAGGCAACTTCTTAGCCCAAAATTTTCTGCCTATTTCTAACACTTCCTTTGTCTCACAAATTGCAAAAATCTTGATAGAGAAAACATAAATCCTCCTTTCACGTGAGATAAGAAATATTTCCTGATCATATTTTCCTCTTTTCTCAAAAGAAAGGGTAAATGTTCCAAATGCAGCTGTGGATCTGTAGTGGCCATGCACTGTCATGCACCATTCTCCCTCATACACACACATGGCTGCATTCAAGGTGCCTGAAATGAGGTAAGAGCATCACCAGACAAGAACTGGTTATCTAACAAGGAATAAGACAGAAAAGGTCCCTGTGCTCATTTGCCTATACTTAATGAGTATTTTGTTTGTTTGTTTTTTTGTGTGTTTGTTTTGGTACTGGGGATTGAACTCAGGGGCACTTAACCACTAAGCTACATCCCCAGCCCTTTTTTATAATTTCTTTAGAGACAGGGTCTCACTGAGTTGTTTAGTGCCTCTATAAGTTACTGATGCTGATTTTGAACTCAGAATCCTCCTGCCTCTAACTCCCAAGCTGCTGGGATTACAGGTATGCTCCACGGTGCCCAGCAACTTAGTGAGAATTTTTTATAGGAATCTTATGTCACTTTATTTATAAAAACAGAGTGTATTCCAGATTTCAGATATAAACCTTTGAGGAAAATTTTCCATGTAGATCATTTAATACCCATTGAACATTCTTGAAAATCTTGTTTATTAAATACCTTACTGAAATCAACTCCAGTTAGATGGAATAATTACTTTGCACTGGGTGATCATCTTTATTAGTAATTGCTTCACAACAGATACAGGAACTTTCTCTAGCAAGTGTCATATTACAACTGGCTTCACAGTAAAGGAATCAAAATCTATTAAAAAATAGTAAATAAAGAGCTTCAAGACATCAACATTGTAACCTACCAATGTTGCATTTGAATGTCTTTAAAAACTCCATAAGCAACTTAAGCAAGTACATATTAAAGAAGATTATAATATGCAAGTGTGTGAAACTTTTCCCTTTGACATATAAATTGCTCAGATATCCTGGTATCCATAAATACCTGAACGAGATAGACACATACCCCTATTTCAACTTCTCTTATTTTCAGAACTAAAGAGAGAGAGAGAGAGAGAGAGAGAGAGAGAGAGAGAGAGAGACCTGCATAGCAATCAAACAACATCAAAACTTTCTAAGTTACAAAACATTTCCTAAATTATATTGTCAACCAGCTACAAACTTTTTGAAACTTGTTTCCAAAAAATCCACCTAAGAACTTCTTTCCTTGACAAGTGTTATGCATGGATATGGCACATAATACAACAAACATCTTATATAATAGATTTTCATCTGGCTTAGGTATTTTTAAGTGCAAGTCAAGTTTTAATCTGGAGCTCAATCTCATCCCTGCCAATGTTTTTAAAATAATTTTGCTAGGGATAAAGCATTCCAGTCATCATTCACAATGGGTTTATCTGCTGCCAACTAATAACGACATAAATCACTAGGTATCATCAGGGGAAATATCTTTCAAGAAGTTCAGAGACATATGAATCTTTACATACTAAAATATCTGGCATTTCTCAATCCAGTTTTGGGAACACTTTAAATCTTTATTTGAAGCATATATGAAATAGTACATGATCATTTCTTTTTTGTGGAATTCATAAATTATCATACTTCTAATTACAGAGAGAAGAAATGCTTCTTGCCAAAACATTTATCCTAACTGCAAAAGTTAATTCTTACTTCTGATGAAGCAGTCATTACATGATTTATTTATGGTGACATTATAATGTACCTGGATTAAGGGGGGGGGGGGAACCTGGCCACATATGTTCAAATAGAGTCCAAAGCAAATATTAATGAAAACTTTATTCACTAATTATAAAACAATGCAACTGTAATACTTATTTCAAATGAAATGATTACAAGTACAGTTGGGGGGGGGGCTTTTAATTTGGGGTTGAAATTATGAGAACATCTGGTATAGCCAATGATAGACACATCCTAATGTTAAGGAGAAGCCAAGGAAAGGCATGAGGTTAGTAAAGCAAAAACCTAGAGAAGCTGAAATAGTACTTAAAATTTATTATGGAGGCCTTTTTAAACCAGATTAAATATTTTTGTAGTCAGTAATATTTTATCATGCTAAATCACCTACATGAATTAATTTCAAATCTCCGACAAAAACATGAGACATTGTTTCACTACCATAATTTCCTCTTTCTAACAAAGATTGACAGAAGTTCTAACCAATTTTCTGTGCCCCCCCCCCCCCCGCACCCAGCCATATTAGTGAAGACAAAGGAATCATGTCTCATCACCAAGTGCTCCAAAAAGTTTTATGGTTACATTAGTTTTCTTAACTTTAGGAAAAGTTTGTGATTGCAATTGAAATTATGGATCCAACCTTGAAGTTAAGTAGTGAGGGAATTGCTAACTTGAAAATATAATCTAACATAAAGACAATCACATTTGCAAATGGAATCTGTTTAAATAGCTAAATAGGTTAATAATCAATTCAATTACTGAATGTTCACATGAAAGTCAACTATCAAATTAATCTGTGCTTCATTATTTACTTCTTTGACTTTCAGGCAGGAAACAATGGCTGTTTGGTGACATACAATACAATTTCAGAAACTTGAATACTTTGTTGAAAATGATATCTAGGTTTCCACCATTTTTATTCTTCTTGTTGAACAAAAGACTGAAATATACTGGTATATACCAAACTGTTCAGATTTCAGTGCCAGAATATTTTATTATTCCAGAACCGTAGTAAACAATCTATCTCCTAACACCAAGAGACCCTCTTAAAACTGTATGCTTTCAATTAAACATTACTACAATTATAAAATATTAAGAAATTAGTTCTGATTATCAACATAAAAACTTTTAGGTTGGCTCCATGTCTTTTATGTATATGAAAGTTTGAAATAAAAAAGCCTAAAAAGTTTATATGCCCAAATAGAATTACTTTGGGACCGTATATTATTTTCAACATATTTGGGGATCCAAAATTAGTCACCTGAAGATTATTTTCTCTAGTTTTAAATTAAATGCTTATTAAATTTATAATAAATTATCTGGTAAGGTAAGATTCACTGCATGTCCAAATTCATTTAATTATTAGACTATCTTTTTATATTTTAGATTATAGCAAGAGTCAATCAATCCTTCAAAAACAGTCAGTTTTATATAATGCCAGCTTGTATCACATGATGAATAAGCAATAAAATAATTACTATGTTCTAGTTTGAATACAAATTATAATTTTCATTTACAAAATTAAATAAACAACTGTATTACAGGTTCTCCACATGCAGTCACTGTCTTAGGCAGGAAAACATAGGTTTGTCTAGACAGATATGGACCCATATGTCTGCAAGCTTTTTAGTTTGTGTTTTCTAAGAGTTTTCATACCATTTCCTTCAAAGTTTTATTTCCATCTTGTTTGTCTCTAAAACTCTCAAATATCCATTTATTATGTGAAAAATTATAGAACTACCTCATAAGAAGATAGTTATAGTTCATGTTGAATCTTGAGGAATTAAATATTACTCTAAGAGTGAACAAAATAAAAAGACAAGCAAAAAAATTCAGTAAACAAAATGCTATAATCTCAAATTCCTAATGTTCCTTTTATCAATGTGTATTTTTCCTGCTGATAAATACAAAATATAAAATATAAAGTGTTCTTTTCGTCAAGTTACATATCACAAGAGTACAAATACATTACTCAAAATCTTCTTGGTGTCTTACAACAAATTATATATAATGGAATGCATTAGCACTTATCAAATAACTATTTTATCATCAGTTACACTTTTGATAAAAGTGTATATAACTCATCATTTAGAAAAAAAAATGTTTGGTTCTCTATATTGAAGTAGGCTTACTCAATTATCATGGAATTGGTAATCGAAATGGATAAACTGAACCATGTAACTAATTTTGGTCTATAGTTCAACTTTGAGAAGACGAAAAAAAAAAAGACTTCATATATAACAACACTAAATATACTACTTCCATTTCAATATACCATAAGAATCGTTTGTTACTTAAGTTGAAATACTCATATATTTATGTTCTTGGCCATTGCTGTGGTTTGTATTTTTTCTCACTAGTTAAAAAAGTACAAATCTACAAAGGGTGCTAGCACTTATCAGAACAGTTGAAGAATATCCACAATATTACTAACCACTTTTGCCAAAACACTTGCATTTGTTATAAAACATCACCTTCTGTTTTCTCAGAGAAACATATTCTGTCTACCTTTTCATAATTTTACATAGAAAATGTCAGTTAAAAAAAATGAGTACTCACCTCCTTTAATGATAGCTAGTTTTATGGGTAGAATGAATAGCTGGTGGGTGGCTACACTAATGTGATGAAAGTGGAGCATGTACTTTTTCTAAGGGAAAGTCACTGGGGAGCATGAATTTATCACATTGTTATCTGGCATACCAATGACAATTCTTAAATTGCTTTACAAAAAAAAAACTCAAACAAAATTCTGTACACACAATTTTCCAGAAACAGAATTTGTTTTATAAAACAATACACTTTTTCAAAGTAACTATTTACATATCTTGATGGCATTTAAACAGATGCGAAAATAATTGTACAATAACAACACTACAGAAAAATCACCTAAAATAATATTTTGGTTGTGGCTCTTCTGGAATATTTTTTAATACACTGTCACCATTAAAAAACAAACTATGTTTTCATAACCACTATTAATTTTTAAAAAATACCCAAACTACTTTATTATAAAATATATAACAAAGCATTCTTATTTCATAAATAACATTTATACAATTGTGTTATATCAAATAAAACTGGTTAAGAAAGTTTTACAGTATTTACTACGGCTATTTGAGTTTTTAAGGAAATTTAAATAATCAAGTGATTAATATATTTGGAAAGAGAAACAGAATTTTTAAATAAATTGTGTACAAAATAAAATATGAAGATTTATTTTAAAGTGCATCACTATATTGTCATGCAGATACTCACTTTAAAATAATTATATCATTTCCTACCATGTAATTGTATCCTTTTAAATTTACACTAAGCAAATTATGACAAGTACAGTCAGGCATGGTTGAGAGAAGCATATCAGCAAAGCCCCTGTGCCAAAACAAATATATTAAAAAATAAAGCCCATCTCTAAATTTCTCCTCACTTTTTTTGGCATAAAAATGTAGTATTTGATTCATAATTAAACTGTTTAATAGGACCTAAATGTACATACTGACCCAAGAAAAGTGTGTGTGTGTGTGTGTGTGTCCACGCTAACACTTGTTTTATGTACGTATTTATATCATGGGTACTGCAGGCTTGAAATATCAAATTAAATCAAAGTAAAATAGTAATACTAAGGACTAAGGAAAACAAGTGCTGGAAGCCTTTTTTAGTGCCTAATACCACCTAAACTTTTTGAAGATTTTCAAGAGAATCAGTTCACAAAAAGAAAAGTTTCTCTATAGAGTATTTTCACTTGGGAACTTTCCAGGCTTCAAGAATGTCCCTCTCCCAGGGGGAACTAAAGCTTTGTTTCAGGATTTATATCAGCAGCAGTGTTTCTCATTCTAATAAGTGGCTATGAATTCTAGTTCTATCTTAAAACTTTAACCCTTTCTACAATATTCTACAGTTCAAGCCAAATGAAACTTGTCATTCTATTACCCTCAAATGTTCAGGGCAGCCCAGAGAAAATATTGAAGTTATTTGGGGAATCAAAATACCAAAACGGAAAAAAGGGAGTCAAAAACACTCACTCATTAGTTTTATGCTGATCACTGCAATCATCCATACTGGAAAAATATCCTTACAAGATAGGTATTATACTAGATCTAAGACTCAAGGGCTTTGTGCTACAAAAGCAGTTTTGTTTTTTCTTTTTCTTTCTTTTTTTTTAATCAGAAAGTAAATGCAACCAAACACACACACACACACACACACACACACGACTTTACCTGTTTTTATGCCGAGTTTTTAGCAAGTTTCTTCCAAAGGGAGCCATGGTGTGCCCGGCAAGGGAAAAACAATAAGTGAATCTCAGTGATCTGGGGCTGGGGTGGGAGTATCTGGGTTTCTAGGGTGAAGGGAGGAGGTCTGGAAGCTTCCTCTTCACCTCCTCAGAAGTTCCTGGCTTTCAGCTCATTAGTAGTCGGCTGAGAGAGTTGCTGGAAGTTGTGCAACTGCTGCTTAACTTTGAACTGCGGGATTGTTGTGGCTGCTGCACCTCTGGAGACCTGCCCAGCTCCAGCCTCAAGAAGGCGTTTGGAAGCAGGAAAAGAGAGGAGAGAGAAGAGGGGAAGGGAGGGGAATTCTATTGTGTTCTGTAGTTATTTGCAGACTAGCTAAACTTTAAGAACTGCCAACCCCACAGGCATGGTAATACCCATGGAACGGGAATTTCACTCGATTTGGAAACACCCTTCCCCCCGCTTTCCACACCCAACCACACAAGGTGAACACACATAAAAGATTTAAAAGTAAATGCTCCCACCTCCCAGCCAGCTTCCGTCTGTGAAATGTAATCTGATAGAGGCAAGCAGGGGTGAGGGCCAAAAAACGTCTTTGCCTATCCACTCGATGCAAAAATCCCCTGCCCTGGTGCCAGTAAAGCAAGTTAAAGTGCAGTGGAGCTGGCGAATGGATCACAGTGGACTTACAGGCCACTTGGGATTTTTAGCTCCTGAGTTCAAGATCACAGGAGTTCCTTCAACTCCACTTCCCTCTAGTTCATCTTCCAAAGGCTGATAAACCAAAGGGCACAGGGCTGACTGGTCTTAGCACGGCCACAGACCCTCTCTGGAGGGTTCTGTCTGACTGGGCATTACATCAACCGCTGCCTCATTTTGGCATTTAATGGGCTTTTAGTTTTAGGTTCCTGGGAGTTTGCGGAAAAGCGAACTATTCGTGTTTCTCAAATGGAAAAAGTGAGAGAGAACTTCAAGGAACTCAAGTAGGCAGTGCAGGTGGAGGAGCACGGGCTTCCCCTGGTTCTTAGGCGCTCGAACCCATGGGAAGCCAGCGCAGAACCGGCCAGCCCTGGGTGCCAGAGGCCCCGCGCAGAGCGGGCCGGGAGCCCTGGACAGCGATGCCGTGGGAAAGCCTTGTCTACCGCAAGCCCTGGAGAGTTTTCCCAGGACTTTTCTTCTAGTTCTCCGCCCCCGCCCCCCACCTGCTCTCCCAGCCTGGCCACGCTTCTGATCAAGGGCTTCTGGAGCTGACGGTGAGGAAGGGAGGGGTGGAAACCCAGGGACTGGGATCCTTTGCATCACTCTTCAGGCTGGTGAGGCTCTCAGATCATGCAAAGCACATAAATGGCTCACACTTTGTTTGGGAGCCCTCCCCACCACTATCCCCAATAACAGAAACGAAATGTGATCTCAAAACAGTTTATAGTTCTTACTACCCACTGATTCAAGCAGGAGTCTACTGTGCTCAGAAAAAAATATATATTTTTTTCATAATAAAAGTAGTAGTTCTGAGTAAAAGAAATTATAATAGCGAATGTTGTAATTCAGTTATGTTTTTATATTCCCAGCAGAATAAGTATACATACATACTTTAAGATGACCTATAGTCAATGGTACCAGAGAAAACCTTTACAATAATAGAAATAGCAATCACATATTTTATGCTTATATATATGAGCATGTTAAGCAAACATAGGCATTTTACATGTCATATACATGTGTATGTACACATATATACATATGTATAATACTCTTTATGTGCAAAAAAAACACCACGTAATCCTGGCTATACTGTTGTTTCAATTCTATATTTAATTCTGCTAGCACATTACAAAAAAAATGACTTAAGCTATTGTGGAAGTTTGCCCAGCTACTCTTAAGTTGTTCAAAATATAATCCCCTAAAGCTATACTATTTACTTATGAATATAAGTGTTGCAGTCACTAGTTTGCAAAGAATTTTACATTTGCAAATATCCTTATGTTTCCCTGGTTTCTGTTCTCCACCCTAATTAATGCATTTACGTATGTATGTGTGTTGCATTTTTCAATAAAAGAGTTTTAATGTAGAAAGAGGAAACAGCATTACATCTTTATTAGCATAATCTTAGGTTGAGTTTCAACTTATCACAAATGAGGTTCATTTAGGGTGTTGTTATCCCTTGCATAAAATATCCTATTAATTCTTTTCGTGACCAGCTCTTTGATGTTTAAGAGTTAAATACAGAGGAGTTTATACACGTTAAATTTATGTACTCTTTATTGTACATATTATGCCTCAATAAAGCAGAGGAAAAATACAAAGGGTTATTGTCCTTCAGATATTAAAGTCAGAAAGAAATGGAAAACATGGACACTAATTCCTAAACAGAAAAGTAACCAAGCAACAATTTCAAAAGAAAATAATAAAACCATGCTTTAAAAAGTCACATTTCACCAGTGATCATACTATATAATTAAATTGAAATTAGATTTTATTTTAAATCAAACAGATTGGCTGAATTTGAAAAAGATTATGCTCATCTCTGTCATTATAATGGTCAGAATATTATACTCTGTATAACAAGTATAAATTGGCATTTCATTTTTTAGAAAAAAAATTGACTAGTATAGCAATAACCTCAAAATATTCAAATTTTTATTCAAGCTTTTTCTCTTAACAATTTTTCCCAAAGAAATAATCCATTTCATTAAAAGGCCTATGTTCAGAGATATCCATTTAAAAACTATGAAATAATTCATAGGAAGGGCTGATAGTATTAGCCTAAATACTAAGTATTTTTCTAGAGGTAGAGGGTGTTAAGAAAAATTATATGAAACTTGAAAATAAGGTAAATAAAAGACTGCATGTCCTTTCAATGATACAGTGGAGTGTTGTCTAACAATCCATCTCAGAAATTATCCAACACTCTAGAATAATACATTTTTTAAACTATTTATTGAATGATGTTAAGTTGTGAAACAAACAACCTTTTGTTGAATGAATAAGTTACAAATGGGTTTTTGTTCGGGAGCAATATGTATAGTTTTTGTGCAGTAGGAAAGATGACCCAAAATGTTTGGTTTTATTTTCATGTATAATATCACCTGATTTCATAATATGTAAAAATTTTATCTCAGCATTCTGTCTTCATTATCTAACTATAATATCTCCTTTGGACCAGCTTTACAGTTGTTGGTTCCTTCCTTAATAAGTTAATTTTTTGACACTTTTCTACTATATATTTGCATAAAATTCATACATGTGAGCTTTTTGGAAATTGCACTTTGAAAACTATGAGAATATTTCCATCCTTTATGAGCCAATAGGAAGTCTTTCTAAAATGATAATGATTATTCAGCTATATAATTCGTACATTCCCTTAAACAAAATGTTTTTAAACGGGTTTGATGACAGAATATGGTTAGAATGTCCTTTTGCTCATCTCTGAGTATGAAGTTCATCCAAAGAGATAGAAAATATTTATTCCTTTACATATTTAGCTTAACATTTGAAAAATCAAGATGGAAGACAATAAATGACACTTAATAATGAAAAATGAACATTCTCCTTGATTAAATGAAGACTGTTTAATCTGTAGTTGAATTGGTATCAAAAACGAAATAATGTTAAAACATATTCTGACAGAAAATCCTTTAGAAGGACATACTGCCAAGAAAATATATGTGTAAATTCTTGGACTAGTTCATTTTTTAGAGCATAGTTGTAACCTCTGTTCATATTAAGAATTGACTCCCTTTCTGACAACTAAATTTCAAAATTATTTGACCCAATCTTATGCATACCCAACATAGAGCACACAATCTTAGCACAGGCTCTCACCAATTACATCATCATTTCATCCTCCTCCATCTCTAATACATTATACAACTAAGCTTTTAAAAACACCCCTCCTGGTAACCAGTGGGTTGAAATGGGGAGATGTAAAACAAAGTACACAAGGCAGTCATTACATAGGTGTAGAGGTTTAATGTATAGCATGAGGTCTATAGTCAGTGTACTATGTTTAGGACTTTGCTACGAGTAGATTAGATCTGCTCCTGCCACAGACCGAGAAATGGGTAACTATGTGAGATGATATGCATGTTATTTGTCCCACTTTAGTAATTGTTTTATTATATGTGTGTTAGGTGGTAGCTAGCAATGAGCAGTGAAATGCATGGCAAGGTCACAGTGTTCTTTCAATTACTTTAGCGTCTTCTTTAAAGTAGATGAGAAAGCAAAGGATGGTAGCTACTTTGTAGAAAATAAACAGAAGTAAAGGAGCTAATGAGAAAATATGTCAAAAGCAAAGGATTAATGGGACTAACTCTTGACAAGGACTATTGATGTTGAAGTGAAGCTAGGCATTATGGCTATAGGTGTCTCCATTTGTCTGGGAGGGAAGATTCCTTTAGTAGCACAGGCACACTAAGGTAACATCTGAGCAGCTACTGACCCCAGTGCCCACATTAACATGGGGTTAATTTGTAGATGAAGCCCCCCCACCCCACTAAATAGGATGGCCACTATGACAGTTCTGCAAAGAACCAATTATGCTAAAAAACTCTACCACCCAACGTGAAGGAGAAGTTGAATACGTGATTGGCAAAGAGAACAGAAGGTGGTCCCAAGTTCTTCTGGTAAACACCAAACAGTAATAAATTTGGAGACAGCATTATTTCCTTTGCCTTTCTGTGCTCAGAGATGGCCCACTAGAGAGTGCTCTTTGCTTGAACCTCCCTTTGCTTTTACTTTATTTTCACCTTACTTTCTCTTTCACTTATAATTAAGTTCTCTTGTATGACTTTTGGTGTCTGACTTTAAATTTTATTTCATCAGAACACAAGACACTAGGTTTGGTGGTTTAGCTCCCTGCTTCGCTATAACATGTGCATCTTATGTTGTCTACATACATATACATGATAAAAATATTAAAATGTCGTTTTATGTTCCCATATAAAATCCTTTTAGATTTTTTCAAAATTAAGTTAAAAAATAGTCTGGTGTTCAAGGTTCTTCATTATATGGGTCTTACTGATTTGACTGTGGCGTGTACTACTTCACTAAAAAAAAGTGGCACATATAGAACAGGAGTTAAAAGCAGGATTACTGAAGCTATGTGGATGAAGGTCCAATCACAGCTCTGCCATTTCCTAGTAGAGACCTTGGGAAAGTTATTTATCCTTGGGAGCTTCAATTCTCTTATCTGAGAAAGGCAGAAAGTAACAATATGAATCTTCCCTTTTTCATTAAATGTTTAAGAGGACCTTTTTTTTTTTTTTTACAAATCTGTCTTATGTAGATATGATGTATTCTTCTTACTAATTTCCTCTGCACATTTTAATGACTAAATTGGTTTACTAGTATATTTATCATGGGCATCTGTGCTGGTAGGAGCCAGTTTTCCCCAGGGCCTGTATATAAAGAACAGCAGAGCTGTGACTCTGAGTCTTGGATTACACATGGTTACTTGACTGTGAGCCAGTTTGTCCCCAAGTACGTAGTAATCTGTCAGGAAATAACAAAATAGATAGTTTGTTAAAATCAATCAGTTTATCTGACTTACTCAAAATCCCATTTCCAATCAAAAGAAAAATTATAAGATAAATGACCTCCTTTGCACAAAAGAGAACTCAGAAATCAGAGCTGGCAAGAATGGTGGGTCCAAAACTTGTATGCAAATCTTTGAGCAATCAGATGTTACAAAAGGAACAAACAGCCTTGTCTATATCAGAAGGTAGGAAAAAAAACGAAAGTTAGTGGTGAATGAATTCTTCAGCTGAATCCAGAGCTCCTGGTGCTGCTGCTACTACAATCTACAATGAGTATCTAACTTTTTCAGTTCCTTCTTATCTTAACTTTTTCTCATGGTAAGAGAAACTATGTCTAAAACTTGTGATGGATGTGACTTTTAATAAAAACCTTTTAAATACTGTCTGTGTCCTGAGCTGTGAAATAACCCAAGAGATTTTAAGCATAGGAAAAATGAAGAACTTGAGCGGTCTGAGTAAAGCCCAGAAACAGATATGCCATTTCAGCTCTAGGATTCTATGGTAGAAGTGTTCTTTTGATTCTCCATAAAGGTTTAGAATGACACTCCTAAGCTTTGTAGGACTTACATAGCCAGTGTGTCTAATTACTCATCCAGCTTCAATAGGCACTTCCATTAAAAAAGCTTCTAATTAATTAAACTCAGGATTTGAATAGCTGACTGGCTGGGTGTTGGTCAGATACCTGTGTCCTAAATAAAAGGCCAAATTTCTTCACTTAGTAGCCACAGGTGTTATTAACTCTAATGAGATAAAAGTGACAAATCCACATAAGGCTGGCTTCTGCTAAGTTGCTCAACTACAAAGAAAGTTTTGAAAGCTGCGAAACATAGATACTTAATAAAATTAAATATGGGCATACAAGTATATAGACACCTCTAAATATGCATTCACCTTTTGTAGTAAGTAATATTATTATGTCATGTTGTATTTTACACAAGGCATTTCTATATGTGATATCTTATTTGATCCTGGTATGTCAGTAAGAAAGAAAATTTTATCAGAATTTTATGGTTTAGAAAATTGATGTTGAGAGCCATGTGATGAATGAATAATTACTCAAAGAAAAATCAGAGCCAAACTAGAATCAGTGGTGATTTTGCAGTTGGTAAGAAACATACATATATTCCACATAATTCCCTTCATTATGTAAATAAAGGATGTGGGGCCCAGAGATACATGCAGTTCCTCAAGGACATGTGTTAGTATAGATTAGAACCAAGAACAGACCTGGATGACTGCATTCATGAATCAGTTATAGTTTACTTTGAATTGATATATAAACTAGAACAATATGAAAAAACGACAGACTAAAGCAGACTTTAGTATTTATCCCTGCAAGGCCTCATGTTTCTACCAAGAACTCTGAATCCAGAAGGGAACAAATTAATCTCAAAATTTGACACAGTAATGGGTTTAGAATATGACTCTCCTGGGGCTATCCTCTTTTTTTAAATTATATAACTCTCTAGGCTCAATTCATTTGTGATATTCAAATACCTAAGGTTCAAATCTCACCACTACTTCATAGTTTCCAAGGAAACAATATATTTTTAATTAATGTCAAGAAATTTTGATTATGGGGTAAAATGTGATACCTTAATATATATATATATATATATATATATATATATATATATATATATATATATATATATATAGTGTAATGATTACATCAAGCTAATTAATATTCAGCATATTAACCTATATTTTTTATAATCAGAATTGAAATTTACTGTTAATGTGAAATTATAATATTTTAGTTAAAATAGTGTTAATTAAAATGTTTATGAAACCATAAAGGACTATTTAATTTTTCTTGAACACATAGAATTCTTTTAGAGTTGTGTGGCATTTTATTACTAGAAATGTATTTTTCTTAGTTTGTTTTATTGAAGACTAATTTTATGATTCAGGACTCTCCTTTAATAAATATAGATGCATATAGAAAGCTAAAGAGATTCCATAGGTTTTTCAGTCAGGATATTAAACACTATTTTAAGTAGCTCAAACTGAGAGAGATTTGCTGCACAGAATCAGAAACAAGTGTACTGGAAAGAATGTGTTGGAAGCTAGAATCTATACAGTGCAGAAATAATCCAAACATTCTTCAATTCTGGACATTTAAAAGTATTACAAAGTATTACAACCATGACCTGTGATGCACACCTGTAATCCCAGCAGCTTGGGAGGCTGAGGCAGGAGAATTACGAATTCAAAACAAGCCTCATCAAAATTGAGGCGCTAAGCAATTCAGTGAGACCATGTCTCTAAATAAAAATTAGAAATAGGGCTGGGGATGTGACTCAGTGATGGAGTGCCCCTGAGTTCAATCCCTGGTACCTTCCTCCCCAACAAAAAGTATTACAAAGGATTGATATTTATTGGTTTAAAACTCTAGGGGTTGCTTCTATTATTAACACACACAAAAAGTAGAACTTTAAATGGAGTTTTCTTTTTTGAAATGCATTATGCAATTTGGAATTTGAAATAGGACTCTTCAGGAATTTGAAGAAAGTATGTAATGACAAATGATGATTGTTAACAAATGTTAAAGTAATTAAATTATTAGTGTTAACAAGATGCAAACAGAATATTAGTGAATTTGATGGGAAATCATTATTCTTCACCATTTGTGTTTGATTCATGTTTAACAGACACATTGACTTGAGCTTAATTTATTCTTTAATACAAAAAATTCTCAGTGAATATCTAGAATATGTGAGGCAATGAATTAAAAGACTGCTATTCAAAGAAGAAAAGGCACAGATCTGACTTGCAAAATCTCGGTATGAATGGGAAAAAACAATTATAATATAAAATATCATTTTCTGATTCAAGCTATGTATAAAGTATAGCAGTGAGGAGGGGAGAGGGAGAAGAAATTAAACCTATTAAAGAGGGCTAAGGAAAATCACATCATTAGAAGTCATTGCCATTTTATAGATGTTAGCAATCATGTATCACATCACCTTTGAAAAACTTTTCTTTGATTTTTTTGTAGGTTTGGAGAGTAAGTGTGTTTGGAGTTGTTACCCTTTTTAAACTTGTTAAAATATTTTGTGGGTGTAATCCAAATTCACCACTATACCAGGTTTCTTATGATATGGAGAACACATTAGCTTCATGTGTATCAAAGCACTTAGTACCATTGTTATGGACTGGATTGAGTTCTGGTCAAAATCAACATGAAGCCCTAACCCCCAGTGTGACTACATTTGGAGAAAACAGACTTCAGGCAGTAATTACAGCTAAATGAAATCATAGGGATGAGTCTCTGATCAGATAGGGCTCTTATCTCTATGAAAAGAGGAACAGACACATGAATTCTCTTTCTCACCACTCACACACAGATGAAAGTCCATGTAAGGACACAGCCAGATGACTGCCTTCTATCTACAAGCCAGGAAGAGCGCCAGCATCACATACTAAAATTTTTAAACACTGTGATCATGGACTTCTAGCTTCCAGTACTCTAAGGAATTCTTTTGGTTTAGCTACTCTGTTGTGATATTTTCTCATGATAGCCCAGGCAGACTAATACACCACCAATATGCAGCAGATGAACTTGGGCTGAGAAGTACCTTGGAGAAAGACACCAAAGTACTTTTTAACCTTTGGGAAAAGAAAAAAAAAAAGACTAACTGGCTTCTATTTTGCTCTGGGGGAAGTTATGAAGTTATACTATGAACAACCCTCTGCAGAGGTAAAAATGGTGAGAAACTGATGTCAGTGAATACCTTAAAAAAAAAAAGCTAGCTAAAGTCCTTTATGTTCCTGAAAAAATTGAACAAGTTTCTAATCAGATTTAAAATCCTTCTAAGAAGTTCTGGGTCTCAGATACACCTTCCCTTTGAGTTTCACTGTTACAGAATTGTGTAATAAATAGAAGTATCCTGCTAGACTGAAAAAAATATATATACTTACTAAAGATAATTCACATCACCTTTGAAAAAAATTTTTGATTGATATTTAGTAGGTTTGGATGCTAAGAAAACTATGAGAATTCAAAGGTTCACAGCAGGACTCAACAGATAATATATATATATATATACACACACACTAAGTTACTGAGGCTGGCCTTGAACTTGTGATCCTTCTGTCTCAGTCTCCCGAGTATCTCAGATTACAAACTGTTGCTCTGTGCCTGGCAAAATCTGAAAGTTTTGAGCATTACGTTGTTACAAAAAAAGTTAGGAATTCTGGAGCTTTTCAGATTTCAGCTTATCAGATTAAGGATACACAATTCGTGCTACAGTTAGGCTCACTAAATATCAAAGAAAGACAAATAAAACAACAAAAACAAGCTCTTCTTAAACATTAATTTTTCACATTTTTAAAATGTAATAATCTCCAGTATTTTCCAGTGTATATATTATTGATGAATATTGAGTTGAAAAATCCCTGTTTAGGAAACATACTGTCTTAAAAAATTTAAAGCACATATGTACTTCAATGCTTAACTTAATGCTTCTGCTAAATGAACAAAAAGTATACTTTTGCATTATTTTGTGCAATGGTAAGAAAGAAATTATCTAGCAAGCACTCATTTTATGTCAGGCATTTTCTTAATGCTTATAGGAGACTATTAGATCGACTCATTTTTAAATCACTATTTTATAAATAAGGGATTCTGGGAACAGGGAAGAGAATTTCCTTGAGGTCACAGATCTACTGGGTGGCTGAACAGAGATTTAAAGCTGTGCTCTTAACAATTATAGTAGGCTGCCTCTAATATATATAATATATATAATTTATAATAATCTAATCTTATACATATCATGGAATCATGGATTGAACCACTGAGCCAAATCCCTAGCCATTTTTTACTTTTTATTTTGAGACTGGGTCTTGCTAATTTGCTTAGAGCCTCACTAAGTTGCTGAGACTGGCTTTGAACTTATGTTCCTCCTGCCTAGGCTTACCAAGTCACTGGGATGACAGACCTACAACACTGTGCCCAGCTAAATAAATATTTTGAATGTACTTTAATATGATAATTATTAAATAAATAATGTATTCCAATTATAGACTACTTGATATGAAGATTTAATAACATAGTTTAGACTTATGGACAATTTAATGAAGTGATAGCAGTGGTTATTTTTCTGCAAGTAAAACTATGTATCAAGAGTTGCTAACTGAAATGTCTGACAGGATAAAGCAAGTAATGCAAATGAATATGCAGACCTGGATAGCTTTACCAGATTATCTCTATGTGGAATGGGTCTATTATTTCTAAAGATTCTTTTTAAAGAGACACCCTAAAAATCTGATTTTTTAAAACATGTGAAAACTTGATACATCAAATGAGTGGCATCAAATTACATTCCTTGAAATGGTAAAACCAAATTTAACATTTTTTGAATGTGGACCACCTACTGTGTTCTGGGCCAATATCTCCTTATAAATTAATAATAACTAAGGAGAGTTGTTCAAAGACACCTGACAAACTTCACTGACATGATAGACAGCATTATCATATCTAAAGAAATAATGCCTTAGTCAAAGAGGCATTTGTCAGCTAGAGAAGCCTAGAAAAGTGAAGAGAAAGAGGAGACCTATCCAAGCAATTTCAATGGAAGTATCGCCCATCCTAAGAGTCATACTGGACTATTCATATGCTTCGAGAAGAATGGTTGGGAACAGGACTCTTTTTTTAATATTTATTTTTTAGTTGTAGTTAGACTCAATACCTTTATTTTATTTTTATGTGTTGCTGAGGATCAAACCCAGGGCTTCACACCTGCTAGGCAAGCACTCTAATCTACCACTGAGCCCCAACTCCAGCCCCTGGGAACAGAACTCTTGAGTCAGACCTTAAATTTGAATCCCCACTCTACCACTTGTAGATTGCTCACACTCCCTCTCCACTTGAAATGCAGGTGTATAATTATACCTAATAGAGATATTTTAAGAAACTAATGGCTCAATAAATATTGGCTATTATGATGGTGAAGATAAAACATTACGAAATTACCAGGGCCTTGTGCTAAAAACCCTTCTTACCATCTAACAGTCTTGGTGCTGATTTCATTCTCACAAAACAATTTCTGATTATAAAAAACCAGTGAAAGAAAAGAATGTCCTGACCTAATGGTGTGAAAGCAGACACTGGCGGTTAAATATCTTAGTATAAATTAAGAAATTCCTATTATTTTTTATTTTTAAATGACAGATAAAATTTTGTGTATTCACTTCATAAAAACATACTGTTTGAGAGTATACATACATTTGGAGATGGTTAATCTAGTTAATAAGCATATGCCTTACTGCACATAGTTATCATATATATGGCGAGGACATGTTACATCTGCTCTTTCAGCATTTTTCAAAAATATCATGTTACTTACTATAGTCACCATGTTGTACAGTAGCTTTCTTGAACTTATTATTCCTCATTGTATCTCCCAATACTACTCCCAATCCTGTAACTGCCATTCCACACATTTCTGTGAGTGATATTAACTGTTTTAGATGACACATATGAGTGAGCTTATGTAGTGATGTCCAGTTCCATCCATATTGCTGCAAGTGAAAGACTTCATACTTTTTATGACTGAATAGCATTCCATTTTGTATATACTTCACATTTTCTTTATCTATTAAACAGTTGATGGATATTTAGTTTGTTCCCATTTCTTGTAAATAGTTCTACAGTGAACATCGGAATGCAGATATCTCTTCAACCTACTGATTTCATTTTGTTTGAATGTATCCACTAGCGGAATTGCTGGGTCATGTGGTAGTCTTTTTTTAAGTTTTTGGTTATGGTTTTCCATAATGAGTGTGCTAATTTACATTCCCACTAACAATAGCATGCAGGGGTTCCCTTTTTTCCACATCCTTCCAGCACTTATTATCTTTGATCTTTTAATGTTAGTTATTCTCACTGAAGTGAAGTGCTATCTCATTGTGATTTTGATTTTCCTGATGATTTGTGATGGTTGGTAGAATTCAATAGCAAAACTATCAGGTTCTGGGCTTTTCTTTGTTGGGAGTTGTTGTTTTTTTTTTTTTTAGTATTGATTCAATTTAATTAATCATTATTTGTAAAAATGTTTTTATCTCTTTCTCTTTAGTCTTTATAGGTTTTTGTATTCCTAGGAATTTGTCCATTTCCCCTAGGCTCTCTAATTTGTTGATGTATCATTGTTCATAGTAGTATAATGTCCTCTGTATTACTGTGGGATCATTTATAATGACTCCTTTTTATTTCATTTTAGTATCTGAATCTTCTCTTTTTTTTCCCCTTAAACTCATTACAAGTTTGTTGATTTGTTTGTGTATATTTAAAAAAAATAACTATTTTCTGTTTTTGTAGTCTCTATTCCATTTATTTCTGCTCTGATCTTTATTTTTTATCTTTCTTTCCTTCTGTTAGTTTTGAGCTTAGTTTGCTCTTTTTCTCTGTTTTTGTGTGGTATAATGTTAAGTTGATTATTTGGGATCTTCCTTTTTTTGATCTAAGTGTGTATTGCTGTGTTTTACACTTAGAAATGCTTTTCCTGTACGTCATAAGATTCCATAGCTTGTGTCTTCATTTTTGTTAACCTCAATATATTACAAATTTCTTTTTTAAATGACTTCTTTGGTCCATTTATTGTTAAATAGCATGTTATTTAATTAACACGCAATTTTTTATTTTCCAAAATTTCTCCTATTATTGATTTCTAGTTTCATAAAATTGTGGCTAGAAAATATCTTTGATATTATTTCAATCTGGAAGACATTCTTAAATGAATTATAATGAAAATACAACTTAGAAATTCTAGTTGAAAACAACTATGACTATGATCTGGTAGAAATTTATTGATGTAAAGGTTGGTATTGAATAAAAAGAAAAGGTTTGTAATCCATGTTATAAGTCTAACCTAAAGAAGAAGAAGAAAGAACAATAATTTCAATCAAAAATAATGAGGAGATAAATAATAATGATAAGAGTGAAACCAATAAAATAGATAAGAAATGATGGAGAAAAATGAAGGAATCCAAAAGTTGTTATTTTGAAAAGATGAATAAAACTGATATATCCCTAGCAAAATTGATCAAGAAAATAAAAGGAAAACACAACAAATATCATCAATAAAAAGAGAATGTTCTCTAAGTCATACAGAATTGCAGAAAATTGAAAAATATAAACAAATGCATGTTAACAAGTTTGGTTAACTTTGCTAACATAAAGAAATCATTAATAAACACTATAAACACTAATCACTCCAATAATGAATACTTACTGAGACAGCATCTCAAACTGGTAATTGTGACTAAATTGTCAAAATTAGTAGAGTTTCATAAAATGGTCACACTGAAATACAAATATTAGGATATCTGAGTTTTAACATTTATGTTCTTTTAAACTATTCATTACTGATGTCTTAAGTAATTTGTGGTATACCTTCACAACTTTTTTACCAACAAGGACAAAAACCATTCTCTCATTCTCTCAAACAACTAAAAGATCTTATGATCCAGGTTTCCGTTTCTACATGGAGAAAGAACATCTAAAGTTTAGTAGCAATGAGGGGGCCATCTTAAATCAGACTAAAGTGGGACTTGTTGCCTGCCCAGGTCTTATAAGTTTCTTTTATTTTTTTTATTTTTTATTTTTTTATTTATTTTTTTTAATTGTTGGTTGTTCAAAACATTACATAGTTCTTGATATATCATCTTTCACACTTTGCTTCAAGTGGGTTATGAACTCCCATTTTTAGCCCATATACAGATTGCAGAATCACATCAATTACACATCCATTGATTTACATATTGCCATACTTGTGACTGTCATGTTCTGCTACCTTTCCTATCCTCTACTATCCCCCCTCCCCTCCCCTCCCCACCCCTCTTCTCTCTCTACCCCCTCTATTGACCTTCATTTCTCCCCCTTGTATTATTTTTCCCTTTCCCCTCATTTCCTCTTGTATGTTCTTTTGTATAACCCTGAGGGTCTCCTTGCATTTCCATGCAATTTCCCTTTTCTCTCCCTTTCCCTCCCACCTCTCATCTATAAGTTTCTGAGTATGATTCTGTGACTTATAAACATGTTCCTCTGAATTCATAGCCAAAGAGGACAAAGAAGAAAGGAGATAATGAAGTAAAAGGTTATCTGAGATACATGATTCAGAGGCTAAAAGACCTTTGTTTACTGGAAGATAGACAGCAACAGAACTTTTATGCCAAAAGCAAGATATTGTCTAGAATAAATACAACAAAGACAGACTTGTCCTAAAGGAAAGCCCCTTTTATGGTGACTAATACCTTTTGGATGTGTTCTAACTTGTTGTAAGAATGCTAGGTTAATACTACAAAAACTCACGAAGAATAAATTAAATTCTCAAAATAATGTTCTTCCCTTGGGAAGAGATGTGAGATCAGACCTATGCAGTCAGAATCAATCTGATTTAGAGTTGGGAGGTGAAGGAAATTTATAACGCACTTAAACTATGTGGACTATGTTTCTTTCTCTGGAATATGAAAGTATCAGACTAGTTTCATTAATTTCTTTTTAGTTTTAGTACCCTAGAAATAAATGGATTGTAACATTAAAAATGTAGACTAAGTCAAGAGTTCCTGTTTGCTCTTTCCATTCTGTACATACTAGTGCCTCCACCTAGAGTACAAACTGAGAAATGTTCTCCTTCCCAGGCCCCTAGCTTCCAGTCCCCTTGGACTGCAACCTCATTCTCTCCCTATCATTCTTTCCACACTTTCTAATATTCTACCTCAGTTAAAACAATACAGCCATACAGAGGCCATGTAGATTCTATGTAGTCCATTAATAAAAAGGATTCTGATGAATGATCTTCATATTTATTTAAGATGTATAACACACTTAAGCCTGCAAACGGAGAAAAACATTGTTTAAAGGATAAATTAGAATAAAAATCATGTCTGAGTCTTTACTAAATGTACTTTTAAGTAAAAAGTATTAGCCTTTTATTTGATATAATGTTTCTTGCAGCATATTAATATAATCTTTTTTGAATTGCTAATTGGATATGGTATTAATGTCAAAGATTAGCTGTTGCTTTGGAAATGAATGTGTTTTCAGTCCTATCCACTCAACATAACAAGTCCACTTTTCCTTTTCAACTCTCTAATCTCTATTTTTTTTAAAAATATATACATTGGGAATATAATCCTGTGAACACTGTGTGCTATTTACATGAAGTCAAATTAACCTGGCATAGGGCCTGTCATACTGTCATAAAGCAGCTTTCAATAAATGAACTTCAGGGTGGAGAGTTAGATTATTCTTAGGTCTGTTATAGTAGTTCTTTCTAGGCTGAAAATGCTATCCTGCTCTCTTTACCATCTGTGTGAGCTTGCTGGTACTATTCTTTCTGTAAAAATTGGAAGCACTGACATTGCTGTTAACATGACCATACATCCACTTACTCTCAATAACATCTCATGAAATGTCAATTGCAGTTTAAAACAATATTCAAGCCTCTTTGAAGGAAAACAGTCTCTCATAGTATCTCATTTGGCTAGGAATCACTTCAAGAGGAGATTTGCTTCCTGGTTTTAATAGTTCACAGATTGAAGAATAAAAATGTCTTTATGACAGGTGAGAGGGAGATATCTATCCTAAAACTACTAAGAAAGAGTGTATTCAATTTTTTTAATTCATGCAATTATCAATATTTATTGAATGCCTACTACATAGAAGCATTATGTTCTGAAAACTTAAGGAAGCAGGACAAAAAGTTACCTGCTTTTACTTATAAAATGCAAGAGTAAAAATTAATACCGTCAGAGATTCAATGGAGTAGCAATAGAATGGGTTTTAAATAGAAAGTTGTATCAGCTATTTCCCAAAAATTCTGTATAACTACTCAAACAATCAGTCACTCATAATTAATTATTTAAGCCTGTCTGTATGGCTGTGTTAGCCCAGGTAACCCTGCTGTAAATTCAAGGATGTCTGCCTTACTGTGCAGGTTTGCAAGTCAGGTGGAAATGCTCTGCTTCCATAAGTTTCTACTCGGGTTGGGATAAAGTTCTTCTCCTGGCAATGGCAGAACAAGAAGGCAAGCATTATGCATCAAGCACACACAAGGTCTTTGTTTTCCTTATATGTGCTGACATCCCATGGACCAAAGCAAGTCCCATAACCAAAGTCAAGGTCAAAGAGTAAGGAAATATATTCCATCCACTCCAGGAGGAGGCAGGGAAGGCATATTTGCCGAACAGTACTTGAATCAGTGTTCATTGAAGACCTCTGAGGAAAAAGCTTGACATGTTTGAAGAAAACCCGAAGGCCATGTGCTTGAAACATAGGGACTGAAGAGGAGAAAGATGGGATATGATGGCACAGAAATAGAGACTAGTGAGACAGCTGTTGTCAGGGAATGGTTCTAAGTATAAATTAAAACCTTCAGTGTTTTAAAAAGATTGATAAGAACTTGACTACTGGCGACAACATTGAAAGGGATCAAGACTACTTTAAGGAGAGTGTTTGGGTGATGTCACTGCAGCTCAGGGGAAAGATGCTGGTAACATGAAACTGGATGATGAAAGTGAAGTATGAGAACACAGTTGGATTTGGAATATATTTTGATAACAGATTTGCACCTCCACAGGTTCTTGATAGCTTGAAAGTGGTAGCAGGGGCTGGGGAAGAGAAAAAAACAACTGTAACTGGATCCCAGTATTTTGATATTGGCCACTTAGTAAATCCTGGTTACAATAATCGAACTACTGGAGGGAGGGTATTTTTAGAAACTTGTTTAGATAAATCAAAAGTTTTACTGTGGACAGTAAGTTACTCCCATGACATTCCAAGTAGAGCCCCCAAGGATGGGATTTTAAATATACACTTTGGGTAATCAGAGACTCAAATTGGGGAATTATGAGGACAACAATACAACAATAGGTTTCAAACTCTTTGAACTCATCAAGATCACTGAGAAATGACCATCAATTAAAAAATAGAATAAAGAAATATGATATAAAATCACCATGTTGCAAATTCAACATTTAATATGATCTTAATAAAAAGTGTTTCACTGAGGTCTGGAGCTTAGTGGTAAAATGCTTGTCCGGTTTGCACAAGCTCCTGGGTTTGATCCCTAGCACTGCAAACTACATAAAATGAAAATGAAACAAAAAAACCCACAAACATAAAATGTCACATTTCATTGAATCTACTATTGCTAAATGGTAGCTTAAGTGCATCTGTTTAGTTTGGAGCAGTGCAGGTAAAACAGAAATCTTCTTAGACTTTTTAACAAATTTTAAAAAGGGGGAAGTTAGAGAAATGATTTTCTTTCAATAAAATCTCATCTCATTTCTTAGTTTGGATAATTACACTAATTTTTAAACCTAAAAACATAAAAGGAGATGATTGTCAGGAACATTTTTTTTCCTGTGATGCTTTTATTTTAGTCTTATGCAGAAAGGAAGCCAAGAACGATTACCTGAGCATTATCCATATGTAGTGGGTGATGAGTTTGTGGGTGTCTTTATTTTCTAAGATATGTGAAACACAGTTATGGGTGAAATAAGCAATACTGCCGTATAGAATATCCTTAGTTAAATATGGTGATTCATTAACATGTGGGTCCCAAGCAGGGAATGTATTGCAATTAGAATTTAAGTTGCAAAATATTCATTGACTACAGAAATCCACTATCAATTTTTCCAAGTTAATTGTCTATGAGGATGCAAGAACAGAGACAGGAAGAACCAAAAGGAAACGAGCTGGGAATTTGTAGAGATTATAGATAAACTGTGGTTATACTTAGATTGGGAAATTGAACATTTTGTTTCCATTTACCTAAGTCTCCAAGGTCTGAATTATACACATTTAGTATATAATATAGTATGTGTGGGTGTGGGTGTGTGCATGCACATATCTATCTGTATATCTAGAAAATGGTCTTTAATTGAAGAGAAAAATCAATTTGGTTTACAAAGAGATTGACATCCTTGTTTGTTCAGATGAATCAGAATTGTAGCTTCAAACCAGGGATTCACTTAGAGAAATAGAGTAAACCCATAATTTATCCTAAACATTCTACTGATAAATGCACATGATCCCAGGGTGATCTTCTCAAATGATGTTTTAGAATTGATTTTTCAAATCAGGGAGGGAAAGAGTGACGGAGAAAAAGCTGAGAAACTGGATAACTCAAAAGGCTTGTGTAAAATAAGAAGATTAATGACAACACAGGAGTTCTGAGAGATATGGATGAAAGAAATGATAAAAACTGAAACATGACCCATCAGATATCTAAAATAATTAACATTTTAATTCAGTTTAGTCGTATGTTTTGAGCATTTATGGAGTGTAAACCTTGGAAGAAATACAGTGGGTCCCTTTCTTTCAATGGTTCACCATAAACAATATGAGCAAACTACTGATGAGCATTTAGCAGAAACTAGGTAAAGTAGAAATGGATAAAAATATTTTCAGTATTTGAACCGAAGGTTTGTTTTGAATAGATCATAAGATATATCAGTTTTACTTTTTGATATGCTGGGGATTCAACTCAGGGGTGCTCTACCGCTGAGCTACAACCCCAGCCTTTGTATTTCTATTTTGGTTCAGGATCTTGCTAAGTTGCCCAAACTGACCTCCAACTTGCAATCCTCTTGCCTCAACCTCCTGAGTAGCTGGGATTATAGGTGTTGCATCACTGCTCCTGATAAAGATAGTCTTTTAAAAATAAGAGATATCATCACAGAGGGATAGACAGAATGGTCAAAGGGAGACAGACCACAGATTCCAGATAGTAGAAATGCCACAGGACAAGCCATAGACTATTTAGGTGTGTGTAAGAGGGACCAGGGAGCTCTAATGAGGTGAGGAAATCTTCAAAGATGGTGGAAGGATCACATGGAATGGAAGGAGTGCCATTCATCAAGCAATTCTGGAGCTTCCCCATCTCCAAATTAAATAAACTTATAGATCACACCTTCTAATTTGTTAATTCTTCAGGGATCTCCTTGATTTTTTTTAGCCAGTATTTAATAAATATCTGACAAATCACAGTAGAAACTTAGAAACCCACATACTGGAGAAATCTTGAAATTGACAAGTACCCAGATAAGTTGCATCCTCTTGAAACTAATGACCTCGCACTGGAAAATAAACACAGGAAGATCTTTAAATGACAGTGCTAACACTCTTTATTATTACTTTAAAAACTTAATAAAAATTAGAAGAATTTCAGGTGAAAAGTGTTCAGAATAAAAATAGTCCAATCATCTGAATTCATCATTTTTAGGATACTTTTTAAATGTCAATATCCACACTTAATCTCCTTTCCTAAAAAAAAAAATAAAAAATAAAAAGAAAGGAAGAAAGAAAAGAAAAAAATGTCTAATTGGTTGTTCTGTAGCTTGAAGATACTAGGGCTAAAAAGGAAAAGGGTTGCCTATTTTAAAAATACCTATTAGAGGTCAGATATTGTTTATCTACATCATAACTTTAACAGAAAAAATTAGGTATCTTTTTCCCCCCAAAGTAAAATTGCATATAAAATCTATTTAGTTTTTAATTATTTGTTATTAGTTAATATATATTCTCCAATTCTTTCAGATTTGTCATATACGTAAAAAAAATTTCTCACATTAACAACTAATAGTCATGTTGTGTACATAAAATGAATTTCCATCATTCCTTCTCTTTTGTTTCCTAATTAATTAGAAATAATTTTGTCAGCATTTCCCTGAGCTTCACTTAGTGAAGAATCACTTGAGGAAAATAGGAATCACACTTCCTTTTTACTATTAGACTGTTATCACACGTTTTAAAAAATTATTCTTTGCATTTGCAATTCAAAAGCAGGGAGAAATAATTTAAATACTATGCAAAGCATATAATTTATGGATTTCTTCATCAAAGTGGCTTTAAGGATTCTATCAAAAAGATGCTTTAGATAATAAGGGAATAGTAAACACAGTTCTCAGAACAAGTGAAAATAAAAAAGGCTTTTAAACTTCCACTGTGCCCCCTAATGGTAGGAAAGAAAAAAAATCTAGACATAGATTTTATGTTTCTTTTCCAGTTAATTATTCTTTATAGAAAACTCCCTCCAGGTCAGTAGTTTTCAATATGTGTTTTATACAAGTTAAAATATAGAAAGTAATAAAAACACTAGCTATTGTTAAATTTCAGGTCATTAAATTTTAGGAATGATTCCTTGCTATTTGAAATAATCATTAGATGTTTGGGATTAATTCCTTTTCTAAGGTTTCATATAAAAATGAAGCAGTTAATCTCATAATATATATTGTACAATATAAGTCAACTCTTTGGGAATCAATCCATATCTTCCTCTCAGTTATGTCTGCATTATTGTTTACAAATCAAACAAATCAGACACTTTTAACTTTATTCACATCCCAAATAGCAGTGTTTGTTCAACTCATTCCATGGATCCTCATTATTTAGGATTTGCCTTTCAGTGATAGAAATCTCTAATGCAAGAAGAAAGCTTCATTTCAAAAGACAATTTGAACAATTTTCTTTTGATAACCCAGAGGAGGGAATAAGTATCATTTAAGTTCACCAAATACATGAAGATTCTGTCTTAGAAATGTGACTCTGGGTGGGGGAGGGTGGATATATAGAATTTTCTTCTTTCTGAAAGTACAGTATCCTTTTTGGGGAGGGGGTAAAAGGAAGACTCATTAGGGAAATAAATTTGATGCAATAGTGAAACATAATAAGAAAAGGAATATAAAAAGAATGAGAAATAGAAGCAGGAATGAATCCGAAATGAGCTGATCAATGCAAACACCAAAAGAATAAAGAATCAGAAAAAAATATTAATAATAGTGATATACATTTCCACCTTCTAACACATGAACAATTTATAGCTTCATTTTATAAACATGAAATTGGTTTTCTACAACATTGAACCACAAGTCAACATATATAATTCATCCATTATCTCAGTTACTTGTAATAAACACTTTACAGTTTAACAGGAAATCATTTCTATTCCTTGGAGCCACTATTCTTTCTTCTTTACTGATTTTCTTCCTTTTCTCTAAACTCTTTGACTTAATCTCTATATTATAATTGATTCTCTGATGACCTTCCTTTTTCTTTTAGCCTGTACTATCTAAAACTTATATTCATTTTGAAACCACGAAACATTTGCTCGGAAGTTTAGGCTATACAAAAAATACTCTAATTCTTTTAGGAACTTCCAAACCAAAGAAACCCTTGATTTGCTGCATTCATCCTGGACACATTACTTAAATACTAGAAATAATAGACTTTATGTTTCACAAAATCAAAATGACAAATTCCTGGAGTGGGAACATGAAAGAAAATGGGGAGGGGTTGGGAGTAGGGGTGCTGGGGTTCTTTTCCAGGATGCTGTATATGGCAGTGCTTTTGGATGACTCCTTCTGTGCGTCAGAAATCCGGAGCAATAGCAGCAATTAGGGAATATCGTCACTTACAGTCAAGGTTCAGAAGTGGGGAAGAGATGAGGGACAAAGGAAAAAGGGAGGAGGAAGTGGGGGAAGAAAGAGAGGGATAGAAATGAGGACAGGAACACCCCTAATCCCTGTACAGTCATGACATCATCCTCCTGCTTAAATATATATAGGGAATGGCCAGAGCATCTCTTATAGTTCTCTCACTTTCAGAGTCAGCTGAAGGCTAGAGAAAGCTCCACAGAAAGCCTTTCAGTGTCTGACTTCTGTGGACTTGGCTTGAGAGAAGGCTGAGAGAGATGATGGCAGGAATGAAAATCCACCTGGTGTGCATGATACTCCTGGCTTGCAGCTCCTGGAGTCTGTGCTCAGGTAAGCCGAACAGCATTTCACAAAACCCTTCAGTGATTTCTTTGCAATGTGTTGCTACTTATGTTAATGTATCCAGGGAGAAGAGTTTTTCCTCTTTATTCAGGATTTGCCTTTCCCTTGATAGAAACTGTGAATATCATCTTATTCTGTCTTTCTGTGTATAAGAAAAGAGATTTATTTTTCCCTTTTTAAAATCTGCAAAGCAATAAAAAAGATTTAAGGTAACACTGCATGCCCACTCTGTAATACAATGATGAGAGAAAAACAAACAAATGAACAAAACTTTGAATTAGGTTGGGCATTATATAATGAGAAGTACAGGGAAAGTGACTGTCGATGTGCAAGCTCATCATTAAAACTCATTCCATTCAAAATGCTTTATTCTGATCATCAGGAATTCTCCTGAAAAGTGGTGGCTTCTCCTCATTTATCTTTGTAATTGACTTCAAATAATTTTTTTTAAAGTCACTGTGTTAGGCTAAAACAAAATAAAATTTGATGAATAAGTAAATAAAGCATTATTTGCAAAAAAAAATATTTCTAGAAAATATAAAATCCTCCAAGTCCTTTATGAAAATGTATTTTATGATATATTTATATGATACAGAATGCTATTCATATAATTGCTTTTAATTGCATGCCATTTAAGTTGATGCAAAACATAATTGGAAAATTGGTATTCTAATGTTAATGGAAATATTTAGTTTTAGAGTGTTTTACATATGACAGTTAAGTAGAAGGCATATATTATCAAATATTTATAAATAACACATCTTGAGAATAAGTTTTAAATTTAAAGAAGTAACATGAAATATTATAATGATTACAATATGCTTCAGCTAATGCTTGAAAAATAATTGAATAACCACATCAAAGTGAAAAGGAGAAAAATACATTAAAATAATTTAACCTGCTTTTATAGCTTTGATACCTCATATGTAACATTGATGTTCAATTCAAACTCATGATTTTTAAGCATAAAATTAAGATCTATTAGAACATAAAATATAATTTGTACAAAGTTTTTCTTTGTTAATAATTAAAAAAGAATTTTGCAAAATTTTATGAGAAAAATACCAACTTTTCTACAATTGTGATTTTATCTAACACATGAGATTAAAGGTATAATTAGACTATGTAGAAAAAGATTAATTGAACATTGTGTCTATTAACTTGAAGTTGCTTGCTGTGATAAACCTAAATTTACAGGGGTTTGGTGAACAGTGTTCATAAATAAATAGTAGAATTTGTCTTTCCTTTTCAAAAGCATATTGCATCTTTAACAAATTGAGTTAAAAGTTCTCTGGTATAATTTAGTTCCTAGATATGAGTTTTAAGAATGGATTCTCTAAGTGTGATACTTACTTTTTATAAAAGTATAGCGTAAAAGGAAGATAGAGCCACTTTTAATATATGCTTTGTTTTATCACAAAAGGCCACGAAGTATGAACTGTAATGTTACTATAGTGTTCTACAACTTGTTATTATTACTTGTAGAATTTTCAAAGTTTTTATTTTCCATAGTATGTTCATAAGTGGAAACTTAGGATATTCTAAAAAATTCAGATTCATTTTCAACACTACTTTACATATGTTGATGGACAGATCCACTTTTCCTTACTCATCTTGATAAAATTGTAAAGTAATCATAATTCAAATTCTTGTTTAAAGTATAAAACAATTCTTTCAAGGAATGTTTTGTAAAATGACATCTCATGTGAAATAAATCTCAGTACTTTTCAATCAATTCCCTTTGGTTTTGTGTTGAAAAAGTTTCTTCTACTCATATTTTCATTATGTTGATTATGAAATATCAATATACATACTTTATATATGTGTGAACTATTGCTGGTAAAAATAAGCTACTCCAGCATATTTGATGAAATCCATGTTATACCATACTATAAAAAATGTTACTGAGATTCAGAGATGATTCTGCAATCTGTATACGGGGGGAAAATGGGAGTTCATAACCCACTTGAATCAAATGTATGAAATATGATATGTCAAGAGCTATGTAATGTTTTAAACAACTAATAAAAAAACAGCTACAAATCACAAATAATCATGGCTTATTTTCTTAGAAGTGCTTCTATTCTTCTAATCTCCTGCTAGCCTAAAATTAAATTATCATTAATTTATTCTGAATATATTTTTAAAGAAAATAAATGCATAAAAAGACACTAAGCCTCTAAGACTAAATTTTGAAGATTAATTTAAAATATGTAGGTTAAGTTATAGTTATATAGTGCGTGATTACATAGTAAACATGTGGTTTTGATTTTTCTCAGATTCTGAAGAGGAAATGAAAGCATTAGAAGCAGATTTATTGACCAATATACACACGTCAAAGGTAACTTTCTTTTCTTTAACTTGGGGATGAAGAATATATAAATTTTCACTGTCCTTTTCTTATAGTAATAACTTCCCATCAAGACTGAAAAGTTCCTTGGGAGGCATTTCCTTTTGGGGTAAACTTTGAGTTCTAAGGGGTTAAGGGTGTCAATGTGACAGGGAAAGAAACTACAGTAACTCAATCAGCATTATGCAACTTTTACTAAGTAGCCACATATGATTTATGTGGTCATGTAAATGTATTTAAAGAAACTGACTTCCATCCTTAGTGCATCATGTATGATGAAAGGTATATTGGCCTCTAGTGTAGCACTTAAATGAACTTTTCACCTTTTTTATTACATTGTAGAAAATAAAATAGGTTTCCTAAATTGAAAATGACAGAGTATGACAACCTGTGAAGGAAATGTGCTAAAGAGGAAATAGTACTAGACAGGCAAACGGTAGCCTTGAGGTCTACTCCTGAAATTGTGACTTACAAGCTGTTTGATCTTAAACAGTTCAGTTAAGTAGCCTGGGTTTTCCTTTGTTTCCTTTTTATTAAATGCAGTGATTGAAGCTTACAATCATCTAGAAATTTATAGTTCTGTAATGTTTTCAAAAGTTATAAGCTGTACTTTTTATTGTATGGCAACATTTAAATTGTCCCTGTAATGGAAAAGTTATCTGTACCTGATAATTGTTTTCATTAAACCAAGTAAAACCTTGTATCCTGAGCCTTATTAATCCTTTCTTGGGATGTTAAAAGCAAATTTTCTAATTCTCAACCTTTACCTAGAAAGGAAAAAAAAAACTCAACTAGAATATGTCTGATAATCATGCTATCATACTACATTGATAACTCAGAGTTAGTCAGTCAATGTGTATCTAAATATTTGGTCAAGGCATAGGTTTCCAATCAAAAGATTTCTTCTGTAGGAAAAATTTCCAGCTGAGGCAATCACTTGGTACCATGATAATTATAGCACTGCTGTACCAAAGTTGAAGAGACTGTAACCAAGATGGTATCAGGTTAATGTTTTACTAAGTCAAGTATTTAACCTTGTGATAATAGACCCTTTGCTACAATTTATTCAGAATCACATCAGCTTTATGATTTCTCCAACACAAAAATAGGACAATAACTGAAATCAGTAGTCTGTTTTGAAAGATATATTAGATTTCAATGCCTGGTGAAATGTTATAGATTTTATTTCTCAAATTTCAAGTCTACATTAGCACAGAAAGGTCCTAAATAATCCCCCCAAATATAATATAGTTTGGGTACTGGGAGCTATTTGAGAACCTATGTGAGAGTAGAGTTGTGATTATTTTTCTGACCAAGATATTATAAAGATAAACTAATCCTAGTATATGGACTGATTTATTTTTTTCTCTTAAGAGAAATGCATTGCAAACATAGAGGATGAATAATTTTTTTCCCATTTCTCCCTTAAATTCATTAAGTGGTAAAAAGTTGAATTTCAATGCCTCTTTTTAATCAAGAGATAGAGTCTAAGATAAGTAGGTCACAGAATTTTAATTGTTCCAATTTCATTGCTTATTTCTTATTTTTATAAAATTATTTTATCATTCATTTATAAGAAAGGTTATTCAATCATTTATGCTGTGTTTATAGCACTATGCAAGTGAGAACTCTAGATTTATAACCATTTTAAACAAATTGCTACATTTAAACATTGGATAAGTATAGTATTTGATGTTGGTATGAATACAACTCTATTATTAAATTCTCTTGAAAGCTTTAGTTTTCCTTTTTTCTATTTCATAGGTAAGATAAGTGAGAAATTTCAATTTTATAGTAAAGTTGTTTAGATATTGGAATATTATTGCTGAAATACACCTAGGCAACAGAAAGTGAAGAGAGATTCTAATGGAAAAGAAATGGAATGTAGAGAAGAATTTTTTTCTTCTCATAAACAGTTTTCTTTATTATAAATGCTAGTGTTTTGATATAGTCTTATTAAGAAAGAGAATCTGATACAGTATATCTTTAGACTATCAAAAAGCTAATTGAATATTCTAATTTTCTGTGATCAAACTCAATGCCTTTCATACAGAAGGTGTTCAAAGATGCTTATGAACTAGCAATTGGAATGCAGGATTTAATAATAAACTCATATTTTATATCCAAATGTAAAAACTTCGAAACTCCATGACAGACAGATGACTTTGATTATTTTCAAATTGGTGAAGTCTTTCAATTTATCCATCTGCTCGGTTCATCTGAGTTCAGTGAATAACAGGTAGTGACAGTTCGTCATACCACTTAGGTCACATTTAATACAGGAAAGAAATTTGAGAAACATCATGAGCAATATTAGAAAGTTAGACCTTTGTAGTTCAAACCTTCTACAAATATGTTTCCAAATACATGTCCCTTGGTTGTCCTTTGGTCAAGATGGTTCTTCCTGCTGTGCTTCCTCAGTGGGACAGGGGCTTGGTGACTTTTTACTCTATGTATTCTGCTTAGTAATAGATATTTGCTTAATGACATCTTTCCAGATTTATAAAAGCAAATTCGTTTATGTGTTTTCATGGTAATTTGTTTTTCTTCATATATAATCAAAAAAATAATTATCATTTGCCTGTAATATGTCAAGAAAGGTTATAACTAGATCTACATCCAGATTTCCCCATAGCTAACTGTTTAAAAGTATTTGAACTGCTACTTTTGTTGTATGCTACTTACTCATTTGCACCCGATTCAGTTTTTTAACACTGCCTTCTATTCTGGTAGGTTTCATGTTTATTGCTATTCTATTAATCTATCCCATTGATTACTAAGCTTTAAAATGCATTTTAATAATGGGCATGGTAAGACTTTCCTTATTACTATTTAATTTTTCTAAATCTTCTTGGTTATTCTTGACACAGTCATCCTTTGAATTTACCTTCTTTTGCCAAGTCCTCATACAACTTCTAGTCTCCCCACATTTTTTTCCAGTTGAGACATTGATTTGCAAACTACATTATATTTGGATAGTAATTCAGAGAAAATGGTTACCTGATATTGTTATCAAGCCTATCCATCATGTCTTTGTCATCATTAAATCTGTAGCTTTTATAAGTCCTTCAGGAAAAGTTTATACTTTCCTTTATCTGTGCTCTTACACATTTTTGCTAATTTTTAATTAATTTGTAATAGGTTCTCCTATTTCTTTATATGTTTCCTTATTGGTTACTCTTGACATTGAAGAATAGATGATTATATTAATTATGGTTTCAGACAAAATATTATTAGAAAAAAAGACAATTTCAGAAAATATTAAAATTTGCAAATAACTTGGTCAGTTTTGGTACTGGCCATGACAACTATTAATGTGTGAAATATTCAATGACCTCACATTATTGTAATTGTCAAAATTTATCAATAAAAATTTATTCCATGCTTCCTTTCACATTAAGCTAAAATGTAACAGAGAATAGTATTTTTGAATTTTGAATTTTTTCATCTGATTATATACACACATATTTATAGATTTCTACTGTTATTTTTATTTTCTTTCTTAATTTGCTCTGTGTGATCTGCATCTGTATGTGTGTATAACTTCATCCCATTCTATTACATAGGTAATATGAGGTACTGGCACCATGCAACTTTGTGACATGAAGGTACTCAATTGATAGTACTGTATTTATTAGAGTAACTATTAGACTCTAAAGTATAATTGTGTAACATAACAGAAGTTCATGTATTTATTTGTGTAAGTTTGATTGCAATATCTTTTCTTTTTTCTATATTTCAGATCAGTAAAGCAAGTGTTCCTTCATGGAAAATGACCCTGCTAAATGTTTGCAGTTTTATAAATAACTTGAACGGCCAAACTGAGGAAACAGGAGAGGTTCATGAGGAAGAGCTTGTTACAAGAAGGAAACTCCCTGTTGTTCTAGATGGCTTTAGCCTGGAAGCAATGCTGACAATCTACCAGCTCCAAAAAATCTGTCACAGCCGAGCCTTTCAACACTGGGAGGTAAAATGAAAACAAAATATGAGTATAATTATATTTATACTAGTTAGTTTTCATTTGTATTGATTTTTATATCCTGGCCAGATCATAACCGGAAGACTTACAAATGTTAAAGAAGAATAAACCATGTGTTGAGGTCAACATTGCTTCAGATCTTCAAAGTGTCCTTCAAATATTTGGAGTTTAGCAAAAACATTTTTCTTCAATCTTAAAAAGGAGGATATATCTTTAGGCAGATTTGATCCATATGCTTTTACTGTGCATAAATGGAAGGCATACTTAGGCAATCTTTGTTGGTGGTGGTACTGGTGGCATGTCTAAGAAATTTAAGAAACTCGAAATGTTTTCTTAAAAACACGTGTATGTGTATTTATCTATAAACAAACACTGAACACAAAAAGTGTCCAAATAAAATGGGAATAAAGACACAAAATGTTCCTTTTGTATATATTAGTCAAATAAAAAATATATTTGCATAAGTAAAAGTATAAAATCAGGATCTGTATCGCTTTTATTCCAGTTTTATTTGGACCTCCCAGGTTTGTCTGTTCATAAGGGGTTTGGGGAGCTTTTGTATTTGAATATGTTAGGTAAATGAATTTGTTTAGTTTATAAAAATATATATAAAATAGGAATCTATATCTGCATCATTCTGGTTTTAAGAACCATTGTGGTCTGTGCTTATTTATAGATAAACACGTGTGACTTTGTGTGTGTATCTATCTTCCTATTATAATTGAGTGGTGGATTTCAGGTATCAGAATACCTGAGCAGCTGAATTCGGTCTATCACAGACAAAATAGCCAATTGCCATAATACAGATTTAAAACAAAGGACTAGATTGGTGACTTCCTGACTTTGGTTTACAAATATTAATTTGTTTGAAAAATTTTAAAAATGCTTTAATAATGAAATTTGACTTGTATTTAGTTAATGTCCAGAGCTAGCCATTTAGAACCAGAAGATAGTTTGAAAGTAACTAATACTTCTTTCTTGGGTTTGCTCAATCTAAATGTATAACATTAAATCTGTGAAGGAACAGAGTAATAAAACTAGTCAAAACATTTTACATTCATCAAAGTTATGTTCATCCATATTTCAGTGTAGCTGCCAATTAAATATTCTGAAACAATTCCAACATTTTTTTCCTTTGGACAGGCAACTTAAATGTCAACATTTAAGCTACCATCACTTAGGTATAACCACAATTATCTTCAGTTCCCTACATACTAATTCTAGTTTCACCCCTTCTCTCCTACTGAATAAATAAGCAAACATGAGAGCATTAAAGGAAAATTATTTGTAAAATTTAATAGTTTGACAATTATTAAAGATAATGTTTTGGAGCTTGGGTTGTAGCTCAGTGGTAGAGTGCTTACCTAGCACATGTGAGGCCCTGGGTTTGATCCTCAGCACCACATAAAGATAAATAAATAAAATAAAGGTATTGCATCCATCTACAACAAATTTTTTAAAAAGATAATGTATTGAAAAACACTATGATTTTTTTGACTTAATTGATATAAGTTGCTGTAAAAGATAAATTAGAGTTTTGGAAACATGAAAAAAATATTGAGGTTAAACAAGAAAAGAGATAAATATATGCTTTTTTAAAAAAGGAATATTTAATAATTTTCCCAACAAGAGAAACATTTTTTTCAGATTAACCTCCATGAAAAATTTGCTTAATGTTTTATGTACTGAGTTTACACCAATACCGAAGATCTGAGGGTGCCTTCCTTGCTGTTATAACTAACTTGTGACTGTGTGCCATGGAGATGCCTGCAGGAAAGGCAAATACAAGCAGAATAGCAAGTGTTTATTCTAACCAGTAAACAAAAAGATGCTTTCCAGATGAAAAGCCAAAAAAGAGTAGTTTTAATTTTACTTGCTGTACTATTCATTCTTTAATTTTAATTCTGGCTAAATGGTTTATTCTTCAAAATATTGTTTAGGTCAATAAAACTTGAAAATACAAATCTAAACATGGGGAAATGTCAATTATATGTTATTTATCCAGAAAAAAAAAACCCTGAATAAACTATTATGCAGACAAGTCAAGTGCACGTAAGATTGGAACTTTTGCTATTTTAAATGTTTGAGTGATTTAAAAATAAAATTATAATGTCATTCTGAGTATAGTACAAGTAATTACAGACTATGCACAGAGAAACCAAAGATTAAGGAACTAGATTGTCTGACAGTAGCTGGTTTTCCTTCTCTGAAACTGAATAGCTGTGGGTTGAAATAAAATACATGATGATATGATGTTATGCATGTTCATTATAATTTAAATGTCAGTATTAGTTATAGTGACCTCAAAGTTTAGAAAATAACCATAACTAAAGAGATCTTAGTGAGTTAAACAGAGCTTTCCTAAATGCTGATGTATATAACAACTAAGGCAGAGCAGGCATTCTTGTATGACTAAGAAATGAATTTTAGAATGGCCTTCAAGTCACCTTGGAAATTGACTTAATTGAATATAAAATCCTGTTAACTTTTCAGTTAAAGTTGATTTACCAGATTCAAAATTATTTTTGTTGTGACAAATGATGTGTTTCATACAATTTTGGTCTCCTCATCGTAAATTCAAGCACGAAAAGTATTCAAGTGTGTATTTGGTGTGTTCTCTTCTCTGGAGAGATTAGTGTTAGACCTCTAAATGTACAGAGATTTTTACAGAGCTTTGCTGTGTTTACAGCCCTATAAACTAGGAAGGACACTGAACAGAGAATCAGAAAGATCAGGTTAGGTCCCATCTCGGCCAATTGACAGTCATGTATCCTTTAATAAAACAATTTCTTTGATGTTACATGTTTTGCTCCAGACAGAAAATAGGATAAAATATACAAAAATGCTCCAAAATGAGAGATTTTGTGCATATAAGTTTCATTTGTGTCCTATTTTTTAGATAATTCAGGAAGACATTCTTGATAATGGAAATGAAAAAAATGAGAAGGAAGAAGTCATAAAGAGAAAAATTCCTTACATTCTGAAAAGGCAACTGTATGAGAATAAACCAAGAAGACCCTACATACTTAAAAGGGGTTCTTACTACTACTGAGGAGATATACATTTTCTTTACATTTGATTGTGATTTATCATCCTTGTTTGAATACTAATTATATATGTGTGAAAATGTGACAAAATATGCTTATTTTGACTCTTCAACAATTGTAGTTTTTTGGGTGTGATTTTTCAGCATACATATAAATTGGACTAAATGTTTTCAAATAAATCTACATCTTGAGCATGATGTGTTATGTATAATTGGAATAAACAGTTATAACGTTACATACAGAGTGTTTTGTAGTTTTGCAAAACACATTATGGGTTGTTTAAACAGTCAAAATGTTTGACATTTTATGAGAAATTCTAACAAAGTAGGACAGCAAAGTCTAGCCTATATTATTATTAATACAAAACAAAGTAATGGCACATCTTCTGTTATTTGACTGAGTATTTTATCAAATTGAGAGGAATACTTTCTTTTTTCAAGGCTCACTCATGTATCTCATATATAAGGATAGTTATTGTGGGCCCATCAGAAAGACTGATTAGTGGCCTGTTGTTAATTTTGCCTGCTGTAGTGAATGGTTTTCAAGTGAAATTTTGTCTGTGCAATGAATTTGATAGCTAATAAAAGACAATAAGCCATCAAAATTATATGCTTCTCTGCAGATTACTTCCATTGGAAGAGTTAGTTTTTATTGACTTTTGACTTTTTCCCACTTTTCACATTTTGACCCAGGACGTGACACCTTTATTTTTTAATTTATGAAGTTATCTGTGTGACTAATATTTTTTTCTCTTTTGGGGGGCATATTTGAGCCAAAAGCTATACTTCAAATATTCCTCTTGCATAGCCTTTACATTTCATCATGAATAGTGTATTTCAGAGTCTCTCTTACTGAGGTCTGTCTAGGAAGACCTCTTCTTATAGAATTGTAGCCTCATCATTGTCATCTATGAAAGGTGAAATCAGGGCTTAAGTTGTTATACATTCTTTAGAAATCCAGTTCTTTTGATGAGATTATCTTTCTCCTTGGTGTAATCCACTCACAGAGTATGATTTAAGAGCAGCTACAGATAGCTGCAATTTTCTCATAAAACCCTTACTTTTCACAACCTATGTCCCACGATCTTTTGACATCTCATCAAATTCAACATCAGTAAACACCCAAGAGATCAATTATAAGGAAACTACTTCATGTTGATTAAGAATGTGTTCTCTGTAGTTAGATTGCTCAGATTCAGCTCCACTGCTCACTAGTAACCTTGGATAACTTATTTAACATCTGTGTTTCTTTATTGTACAATGTGGATAATGATAGGAATTGGAAGGATTGAATGTACTGATATGTATATATAAAATGCTTAGAATTATCCCTGAAATTGTACTAAATTTAGCAGTTATAATTAGTTAACAGTTTCTGTTAAGGAAACAGCCATCACAAAACATATTTCCTTCTTTACTTCATTAGCCAACAATAGTTCAGCCCTCCTAGATCATACATTATCATCAAAATTCTGTTTTAAGCCAATATTTACCATCTTCTATCCCTTACACCCTTTCACTGATTTGCTCTGGAACTCATAGTCATTGCTTCCCAAACAGCCTTCTCTGCTATTAACTGATTTTTCCTTCACATTGCACAATATAGGGTCTGGAAGTGAGATGTGTGTTATGGAAAATTCCATACCATTTTCCTTTCCAATTCAAAATCTATTATTTGAAATGAAGAGCATAAGACAATTCCATCTATTATGTTTTGAACAGCTATTCTCCCTAGTTACTGGCTTTATGCACTATCCTTTAGGATGTGCATACATGTAGAAGATCCATCTAGACATCTCCCTTCTCGGTTTTTGAACATCTTTACTTTATAATAAATATTTACCACTGCATCTCAACCAATCACTTCCTTGGTCATTACATAGAATTTTTCACTGCTAATATTGTCAGTCCTTCCAAAATCTCAACTTTATGCCTTCTGTTCTATAATTATCATCTTTTCTTTCCAGTTCACATACATCTAGTACTTGCATTTACAATTATGATGCAGTCCAATCAATTAAATCAAACTCTTTTTGTTTTTTACCTTCTAATAATGCCTCAAGTTTAATTTTATTTGGCTCGGATTTTACGTTCTAAAAGTGAAATCACCCTTAACTCCCTGCCCTATCTCAATTTAGCATGTCAAAAGACAACTGGTTAAACACAAATTTCTCCTGATTCTAACCTCACCTGGAAGGTTTAATATACTTGGAGAAAAGTGCCTAACCTTGCTGAACTAAAAACCTAAAATTTTTGTTTACAGCTCTTAAGCCCTTATTTATGTCCAGAATTTCTTCTACACTTTCCTAATACTTTTTGCACCTGATTCTCACTGATGTTTGTTTCAAGTCTTCTCTTCTTTCTCCTCCTTTCCTTGTAATGACTTTCTAACAAAAACTTTACCAAGTTTTTTTTAAAGAAGAAAATTGAATCATTCCTCTCTCTTTCAATTATAACAAACCTGTGTCTCTCTTCCAAACCCCTGCTCTCTTCCTCCCCTTCCATTTCATTGAGGAAATGCCCTTCTCTTCTCAGGGTCATTTCTTTACTTCCCCATCTTAGTAAATGGTCTAAAACCTTGTTCAGGTTAAAACACTAGAAATGATTCTTAACTACTTTCTTTATCAGATACCCTCCATGTAGTTCCATTAAGAAGTTTGTTGACTTTGTATTCAAACTACACTTCAAATTTATGTACTTCTAGCCACATCCACAAGTATCTAAGTCATTTTCCCCGTGGAGCTATGGTAATATCTTCCTAGCCTCTTTCCCTGATATCATTTTCAACCATTCACATGGCATAGCACCATTTTAAAAAGAAATCATAAATCTGATACCTCTCTCCAAATCCCAGAATGGGTATTCAACTTCTGGTTCACCATGTGAGAAGCTTAGAAGTCTCCTCCCCATCCCATCAACAATAAAGAGATGAACAAACTGAAAAATGAATGAATCTTTAGATCCATAAGAGAAGTCATGGGGCAAACCACTGTCCCTGAAATTAGAGAGTGAAGCAGGTAAGTACAGTAATTCCAACATAATGAAATGGAAATTCCCAAGTACTAATGTTTATTTGAACCATTGACTGAGTAGGAGGTCTGAAATAATAATAAGAAAATCCCTGGAGGTTCACTGTGAATATGTCTGGGAGGAAAAAAAATACAGGGTGACCCAGTCCTCAGAAGGCCCTCATGCTTTTTGAATTACACCTAGGTTAGTTCAACCTATTTTATACAGTGAATACTGGGGAAAGTCCTATTTTTTTTTCTGAGAGGGATAGGGAAAAAGGAATCATTTAAAAATATATCTGAGTATTTCGTTATTTTTTTAAAAAGGTCTGTCCTCAGTAGAAACTATTTAACTATAGAACAACTTGTTAGGATTTTATCAGAGCCTCACTGACCTTGGGGAAGGTGGTGGGAACAGGTAAGCCATGAGTAGTGGGAACATGGAAATTACAGGGTTAATTCTATAGATTGAGCCTATGTACTTCTACTCAACAATTTTTTAAAGAAACAATTTACACAAGGTCATCCTGGCCCTTTTGTGATTTAAGATAATAGCCCACAATAAACAACATGTTATTCTCAGGACTAAGAGATATCTACCCAAGATTTCTCCTTTGATAAGAGGAAGACAGATTGCCCTCTTCTCAGACTACCACAAAATCTATTTTTTAAACAATATTCGTTGGGGTTGTGGCTCAGCAGAAGAGCACTCGCCTAGCACATACGAGGTATTGGGTTCTATCCTCAGCACCACATGAAAATATATAAATAAAATAAAGGTATTGTGTCCAACTACAACAATAACAACAACAAAAAAATTAAAAAAAAATACAAGTTGCAGATAAAACCGGTCAGCACAAAGATGAACAAAGTTGCCACAAAGTCCTTGGCATATTATTTAATTTTATTGTAGTTATACATTTTTACCCTCCAACCCATAGATTCTGCTTAAACCCTCATGAGTAAGACATGTGCAATAGACATTTAGAAGTCTGCTACAATCCAACTGTCAATCAAGAAGTAGGAGCAATGCTTGAATGCCCTTTAACTTCAATAAACACTAGGACACAGAGAAGGCAGCTGTTGATTTTCTATGTGAAATGACTTACTTTCTCCCTTGAGAGTGTCTTTTTCCTCTTATTTCTCATCTAATAAATTTTGCCATACTTGTACTAGGCCTTGTGTCTTGCTTGAGCAACTTTTCTCTTACAAAGACCCAAAAGATGAGAAACCTAGCTTCTGATAACAATGAGAAATACCCAAATGCAGCTCTCTATAACCATTCTGTTCTGATTAAGACAGTGCAGGGGGCGAATGCAGAAGCATGTGTGATGTTTACAATACAGAGATACAGCATCACTAAAAGAACAAAACCTAATTAAAGGCCTATATTATGCACTTTCTCACACACACTCCCCTCATTCCTCAGCACCACAATAATCAAGGAATTCTTAAAACAATTTATTTTACTTAGTATATCGTGTTGGGCTACCAAGAAAAAAATTATAAAGCATACTAAGAGGTTTTATTAAAAAAAAAAAAAACAACTTAAAGAAACAGAGCAAATATTTGAACTTGACTCAGAGCTGGTCAGGTTGTTGAATTAAGAGACCAGGGGTCTGATATTCAAAATGTTCTATTAGTCTGACCAAAACACTTGACAAGAACAACTTAAAAGAGGAAAAGCTTGTTTTGGACTCAAAGTTTCAGAGGTTCAGTCCATGATTGGCTGATTTCATTGTTTTGGGCCTGAAGTAAGACAGAATAAAAAAGGGTGTGGTGGCGGAAAGCTGCTCAGCTTATGGCTGCCAGGAAGCAGAGAGAGTAAGAAAGGAGCCAGGGACAAGCTGCATTCAGGGACCTCCTTCCTCCAGCCGTGCTTCACCTGCCTACAATTCCCACCCACTAATTAATCCAGTAAATAGAGTAACCCACTGATGAGGTTATAGCTCTTAATCTAATCATTTCACTTTTAATATTTCCACATTGTCCGACACATAAACTGTTGGGGAGACACCTTATATCCAAACCTTAACAAATTCTGTCAAAGTTAGGAAATGAAATGTCCCCCAAAAGGTCATGTGTTGAATGTTTGAAACTTAAGTCAGCAATGTTCATTAAGTCAGCAATGAATATGATGAACTTTCATCATATTCAGTTGTTCAGAAGTGTTTTGGGGATGTCATTTGATCATGAGAGCTCTACCTTCCTGAATGGATTAGCCCAGTGATGAATCCATAATCTGAATTATTATTGGGAGTTAGCAGAAGGTGGAACCCAGTTAAAGTGATTTGGTCCTTTCAGGTGTGCCCTTGGGGACTGTATCTAACTTCTACCCCTTCTCACCTTCTCTCTTCCCTTCCCAACCACATGAGGTGAGTAGCTTTGCTCTGTCACATCCTTCCTACTAATGAGGCTCTGTCTTATCTCAGGCCCAAAACAATGGAGTTGGCAGACCTTAGACTGAAACTTCTAAATCTGTGATCCAAAATAAATCTTTCTTCCCCCAAGTTGATTTGCTAAGAACTTTTGTCATGGTGACAAAAACGTTGACTTACAGAAAATTAATACATGTAATAGGATAGTTGCTATGATTATAACCAACCATGTGGTTCAGGAATTTTATAACTGGTTTGTGGAAGAAATTTGAAAATGCAGACTAGAGAAGCACTAGAATTTTATAAGCAGAGTTTAATGGATGATTTTGGTGTGAGCTCAGCCACCTAAATGATGTTAGGAATGCAGAGAATCAAGACTGTGCTCATGAAGTGTCAAGTGGGAACTGAAATAGACACTAATCCTGACACATTCTGGTGAAGAACATACCTATATTTTGTTTGCCTATGACCTGAGATTTTTGTGTAAGACTGAATTTTAAGGTGATTTTTAATTAATTTGGTAGAGGAAATTTCAAGGTAGCCCAGCATTCAGATAATGGCATGGTTATTGCTGGAAGCATTTAACCAGATTTAGAGTGAGAATCAAGAGCAAGAAGCAGAGTAAATAATTTGGTCCAAAAAGTACACGTAAAATCAGGGCCAAGAAAGATGTGATTGTAGATAACAAGCCAAGTATTTTACACTGAAACAATCAGATAGATGCTTTGAGGGCATCTCTGGAAATAGCCAGGACTCATTCATCAATGGTATAAAATTTAAGCTCCCTGGAAAGACTGTCCTTTTAGAGCAGAGCACCCTGAAGTTACATGGATGACTAAGAAGTTGTATCCTCAGGATCACTTTCATCATATTCAGTTGTCCAGCCACTCAGAGACCACCAAAATCATGTCCTAAGGGGATCTGGCTATTGGCCTTGCTGGTGGTAGCCCTTGTGTCATCTAGGCAATACTGGTTTTATAGATATAAATATATGAAAGAGTTTGGCATCATATGAGTTTCAAAGGAAATCTAAGAGGCTAGGCAATATGTGGCAGGGTCAGAACCCCTGTGTTCAGCCCTTGAGAGGGTAATACATGAAGCTGTGAGAATGAAATTGAAGCTGCAGTGGAGACCCCAGGAAGTTAGAGTTGCCAGCAACATGGAAGTCTGCTGTGGAAAGCTACAGGCAGTAACCAGAGACAGATAGAGGCCATGTGACCTGCAATAGGCAGGGCTAAAAAAGTAGCTTTCTCTCCAAGAACTCTGGTGCTCACATCTTGACACGAACTGCACTGATTACTGGACATGGAATTCCAGAAGTTCATGTTTGTCCTGCTGGGTTTCACTCTTGCTTCTGTTCCATCCTTCACTTCTGTTTCAATCAGCTTTGCGTTGCCATAACCTAAGGAACTGGCAAAACCAACTTAGAGAGAAAAAGGTTATTTTGGCTCATGGTTTCAGAGGTTCAGTCCATGATCAACTGACCCCATAGCTCTGAGTCTGAGGTGAGGCAGAACATCATGATAGAAGAGTGTGAGAGAGGAAAGAAGCTTAGGACATGGCAACCAGGAAGCAGAGAGAAAGCTCTGCTCACTGGGGACAAAATATAAATCTCAGAGTCATGCCCCCAGTGACCTGCTTCCTCCAGCCAAACCCTACCTGCCTACATTTACCATCTAGTTAATTCATATCAGTGGATTAATCCACCAATTTAGTTATAACTCTCATAATCTAATCATTTACCTCTAAATATTCTTGCATTGTCTCACACAATGATTTCTAAATCATAACACTTTCCATGCCCCCTCCTTTCTTACATGACAGTAGAATGCATTTTGACTCATTGTACACAAATGGAGCACAACTTCTCATTCCTCTGGCTGTACATGGTGCAGAGTCACATTAATAATGTAATCATACACGTATATAGGGTGATGTCTATTTCATTCTATTGTTCTTCCTATCCCCACAGCCCCAACAGTCCCACCTGTCCCCTAAATCCCCTCTGCACAATCCAGAATTTTTCATTCCTCCCTCCTATTTCTCCCTTTTAATATGGCAATGTTTACCCTGTTATGTTGTATGTTGGAAGAATGTAACTTGCTTTTTGACTTTTATAGGGTCTCACAGCTAAGTTTTGCTTTGAGTCTGAGAGAAGAATTGAGATTGGACTTTGAAAGCAATGCTAGAACTGTTGAGACACTAGGAACTTGTGGAGATGAACTGAATGCATTTTATATTATGAGACGGTCATGAACATTTGGGGACCAGCAGCAGAATATCATAGTTTGAATCTGGAATTCCCCCAAAGACTCATATGTTGAAAGTTTGGTACCCAAATCAACAATGTTCAAAATTGGTGTTTTGGGGAAGTGATCAAATCATGAAAACTCTTAATCTCTTCAATGGATTAATATTATGATGGATTCATAATCTGAATTTTTATTGTACTATTGGAAAGTAGTAGAATCTTTAGAAGGTAAGACCTAGCTGAAGTGAATGGGTCCTTAGATATGTGTTCTTGGGGACTATATCTGGTCTTGAGTGACTTCCTCCCACCTCTTACTTTCCCAACCACTATGAAGTGAACAGCTTTGTTCTGCGACACCCTCCCACTCTGTCTCACCTCAGGTCCAAATCAATGGAGCTGACTGACCTTAGATTGAAACCTCTGAATCTGTGATTCAAACTAAATCTACCTTCCTCTAAGTTGATTTTCTAAGGTGTTTCATCACACTTATGAAAATCTGAGCAACACAAATACTATGATAAATATATTATGAATTTTAATGGATAAAGTAGACAAAATGCAAGTATAGATGGGCAATATAATCAGAGAGATGGAAATTCTAGGAAGCAAAAATAAATACTGAAAATTATAATATAACGGAAATGAAAGTTGGAAGTTTTCCAAACCTTACAAAGAAAAAAAGAACAAAGACCTTTTCTTAAAATAAAAAAAATAAAATAAAATAAAACAGGAGTAGAACATTCATAAATTGTGGGACAACTAGAAAAGCTATAATACATGAACAGTGGGAACACTTCAAACAGAAGAAGAAATATTTGAAGTGAATAATTAAAAATGTCCTGAAATTATTGTCAGACTTGAAACCACAGGTCCAAGATTATCAAAAAATACAAGAAGTATACATATCAGAAAAATTTTAACTTAGCATTTCACTTTCAAACTAGAAAATCAGATTTTAAAAAAATCAAAAGAATTCAAAGGAAGAAAACTTCCTTCCATGGAGGAGCAAAAATAAGAATTACATCTGAAATCTCCTCAGAAACTTTGTAAACAAGAATTGAGTGAAGTGAAATATTTTAAATGTTGGGAGAAAGAAAAAAAAAACCCACCAGCCAATAACACTCTACTTTGTGAAATTATTATTTAAAAATGAAGGAGAAATAAAGACCTTCTCAAATATACAAAATTTGAGGAAATTTTTGCTAATAGACCCCCTTTATAAGAAGTGCTAAAAGTTCATAGACACAGAAAAACAAATGAAATAGTTCAGAAACTCAGCTCTACAAAAGAATAGCATGTGAGAGTGAATAAATATACACGAATAAAAAACATTATTTTCTAAGTGTTAATTGAAATATCAGACAAACTTTGTTCCAAATCATAATAGTAATAAAGAATTTGAATGTGTGTATATGTCTATTTACATACAGTTATCACTTCATACTGACATTTCAGTCAATGGTAGGACACATACACAACAGTGACCCTAAAAGATTATATCACCTAGTAATTTCATTGAACTCTTGGTTTGAGTAAGTATACTCTATGGTTTTTTCAGAGTGATAAAATCGCCTAAAATGCATTTCTTTCAACATAGTGCTGTCACTAAATGATAACAAGTATATGTATATAGTATACATATACATATTTGTAATGTGAGTATAAATATGCATGCTTTAATATACTTATGTATAATTTTTGAAATGAATGGTGTCAGTGATACACAGGGTGTGAATAATAGGATTATTTTCTATTACAAAGTACACACACTTACATGACAAAATAACCAAGCTATGTTACCAAGCTATGTTTTCTTATGAAAACATCTTCACATTTATTGTTTCTTTGCAGGTTATTTAAGAGTATAACCTATAAATGAAATCATAGATTTCAAGATATTTAAATCATTGTGTAAGAAGTTATATTCACATTATCTTGCATAAAAGTCATGTTGTTTTATATGTAAGAAAATTCTAGCTCATGATTTCTAGACTCTGTATTTAATCATTGAATAAACCAGTGTCAAAAAACAGGATGAGAACCTACGTCTTGGGGTACTAAATATTTAGTTCTCCATAACAAGTACATAGTTTCTCCATGTGAAATGTGAAACACATGTACACAAATACTGCATTATGTGAAAAGTTGATAGACAGTAAAAGTATCTTTGCTTTTCAAATAAAAAAAAAAAAAAAACAAAGTACACACACCACACATGAAGCATTATGATTCTATTTTTAAAATGGAGTTGGATTTTAAATGCGTATAATGTGTATAGCAAACTCTAAAGCAACCAATAAAAATAAAGTAAAAAAGGTCACAATTCATATGCTAAAACTGAGAGCCAATACAATCATATAAAATGCTCAATTAAAACTAAAAACAGAAAGTAAAGAAGTTGAACATAAACATACAAAGAACAGGCTGAAAATAGAAAATGGTAAAATATATGGAAAATAATAACAACTACATTAGTAATGATTTTGGCCTAAATGCATCAATTGAAAGCCAAATATTGTAAGAGTAAATCAATAAACAAGACCCAACTACAAGAAATATGTTTTAAATATAAAGACACATAGATAAAGAGCAATTGGTAGAGAAAGATATTACATCTTAACACTAATAGAAATAAGGCAGGAGTAGCTATAGCAATTTCAGACAGAGCAAAGTTCAGAGTAGGTAAAGTGGATAGGGCAAAGATAGAATAATAAAGGGATGAATTCCCTTAGAAGACATAAAACTCCAGGTGTGTGTGTCTAAAAAAAGAGAGTCAAAATATGTGAAAAAAAAAACTGACAGAACTGCAAGGAGAATAAGAAAAATCCACAATTATTAATAGAGAAGTCAACATCCTTCCATCAGAAATGGACATATTCTTCAGGCTGAAAATCAGTGAGAGCATAGTTAAACTCAATAATACCATCACTCAACCATATATAATTAATATGGAGAGAGTATTTTATCCATCACAGCAGAAAAGATATTCTTCTTAAACTCACCTAAAATATTTATCAAGGTAGATTACATTCTGGATCAAAAGACACATCTTAACAAATTTAAAATAATAGATCATAATGGAGTTATACTAGAAATATTAGATTCCCTGGAATTAAACTGAAAATAACAATAGAAAGATAGCTGGAAAATCCCTTAGTGAATGTAACACACTTCTAAGTAATACATGGGTCAGGAAGCAATCACTAGGGAAATTTAAATATATTTTGAATTAAATAAAAACAAAGCAGAATTATCAAAATTTGCGGGATGTAGCGCAAAACATTGCCCAGAGACAAATTTATAGCACTGAATGCATATATTGGAAAAGAATAAGGATCTATAATTGATCATCTAAATTTTCATATTAAGAAACTAGGAAAACGATAAACTAAATCCAAGATAAGCAGAAGAAAAGAAATAATAAAAAAGAGCAAAAATAGAAAAGAATATTATTATCAAGGTATCAGTTCTCCCAAACATTATCTGAAATTTAAATGTAATCCAGTAAAAATCTCAACAAATTATTTATTGTCTATAAACATTTTGTAAAGTTTAAATTTGAAGATAAAATACTCAGAATACACAAACCAATATCTAAAGGAGGGAACAAATTTAGAGGGCTGACATTCTCTTACCTTATTATTATACAGATATATTAATCAAGACAGTGTGGACTTGGGAAAAGAACAGACAAGCAAATCAGTGGAACACAACAGAGTACAGAAACAGATCACAGAAATTAAAGTCCATTGATCTTTGACAAAGGTGCAAAGGCAAATGATGGAGAAGAGATAATCTTTCCAATGAGTGGTAGTGTTGCAACAGACAGAGTTTTTAAAAATCAAGACAGAGACCCTGCATGCCCCTCACAAAAAATAATGTAAGATGAATCAAAGACCAAAATATAAAACACGTAACTGTAGAACTTCTAGAAGATGATATAAGATTAAATCTAGATGACTTTGGATTGACAATGAATTTTAAATACATTATTAAAGGAATAAAATGTGAAATAGGCAGTAAAATAATGGGTAAACAGCTTTCATTACAATTAAAATTATCTGCTCCATGTTTTTGAGGTTCATCAAAGTTGTATCATTTCATTACTGTTTATGTCTGAGTAATATACCATTGTGAGTGTATGTGTATGTGTGTGTGCTAATATCACAATTTGTTTATTCATTCATCCATGGATGGACATTTGAGCTGTTTCCACCTTTTGACTATTGTGAACACTGCTGCTGTGAACATTCATGTACAAATATTGATTGCTGTTTTCAATTTTTTGGGGGACTCATCTACCTGCTATGTTATATGTATTTTTTAACTATTAAGGTATAATTAACCTACAACAAAGTTTACCAATTGAACAAAATTTTGACAACAACAACAAATATATATATATATATATATATATATATATATATATATATATATTTGTTGTTGTTGTCAAATATATATATATATATATATATATATATATATATATATATACACTCCATGAAAGGCAATGTTAAGAGAATGACAAGTACAGAGTGGGAGAAAATATTTACAAAAGACATAGCTGATAAATAACTTGTGTCCAAAATATACAAAGAATGCTTAAAACTCAACAAGAAAACAAACAGCCCTACAAAATGGGCCAAGAATCTTATCACTTCACCAAAGATACATCTGATGACAAATAAGCATATGAAAAGATGTTGCACAGCTTAAGTCATTATGGAAATGCAAACTAAAACAACAATGAGAGATGCCACTTCATACCTATTAAAATGGCCAGAATCCAAGGGCAGGCAATATCAAATGCAGGTGAGGATGTGGAACAACAGCTTATTCACTGCCAATGGGAATGCAAAATTGTACAGCCACTTTGAAAGAGTTTGATGACTTCTTGCAAAACTAAATACAATCTTGCCATATGATCTAATGATCATATTCATTTTTTTAAAAAAAGCAAAAATTTGAAAACTTATGTCCACATAAAAAACTGCACACAGCTATGTATAGCAGCTTTATTCATAATTGCCAAAACCCCAAATGTTTACCCTGGGTTAACAGATAAATAGACTGTGGTACATCCAGACAACAGACTATCACTCAATGCTAAAAATGAATTATATAGCCATAAAAAACTAAAGAAAATCTAAATCCATGCTGCTAAATAAGTGAAATAAGCCAATCTGAAAAAGCTGCCTACTGTGTGATTCCAACTCCATAACATTCTGTAAAAGGCAATAATAAAGAAATAAAGAAATATTTAAAAGATCAGTGTTTGTCAGAACTTTTGGTAGGAGGAATGATTAAATAGGCTAAGCCAGGAAGGTATTTCCGTCAATGAAAATCCCATGTATGATAATATAACGGTGGACATGTCATACATTTGTTCAAGTGCACAGCATGTACAACACCAGGAATGGACTCTATTGTAAACTATGGACTTTGGGGGTTGATGTATCAATTTAGATTCATGAGTTGTAATAAATACACCATTCTGGTGGGGGGTGTTGTTAATGGAGAAGGCAATGTATGTTTGAGGGAAAGGGTTATAAAATGAATCTCTGCCCCTTCCTCTTAATTTTTCTTTGAACCTACAACTACTGTGAAAATAAAGTGTATTTTAAAAACTCACAATGGTATTCTATTGCTTTCTGAATAAAACCCAAATTCTGTCTTAGAAGGCCTTAAATGCTTTAGAATTTACCTACTTCTATATTCATTTCCATTAATTCTATATTCACACTGGCCTTGTTATTCCTTTAATGTTGCTAATTTGTTTCTGCTTTAGAGCTTTTGCAGTTGCTGAAACCCCCTTTCTGGAGCCCTCTTCTGGCAGAAAATCCTTTTTGTAAGCATATAAAACACCCAGCTAGTGACTACATTTTCCGCACCCCTTTCCACCCAGAGTTGCTAAGGAATTGGAACAAATGAATATGGAGTGAAAAGTTGTGTACAAGTTGTCAGTCTTTTATAACTAAAGAAAAATCTTAGTCCTTGAACTTTTTTCCTTGTCTTTGTCTTGAACATGGATTTATTTATTTTAACCACACAATGCCAGTCTTTAGAGGGTGGCATTGATTGACAGATTGGACCCACTTAACAACCTTGTACAAGGAGCAAACCTGCCTCACTAGCTTGGACTGACCAGACCAGGACTTGAAAGAGAAAACACATTTCTAACTGATTTATGGCACTATATTTTTTTCAGCCTCACTGTCATAACATCTCAGCCATTATTTTAGCTGTTATTCTTCTTCCAGGCCCTCTCATGGTTTTATCTTTACATATCTTTTAGGTTTCTGCCAAATGATCTTTGTACAATGTGGCCTTTTTAACCACCCCATCTTAAATAGCCTTCATTTCTGAGTCCGTATCTAATTCATTCACTTATTTATTTTTATTTCATATTTGAAAGGAGAAAAAGAGGGAAAAAAACACAGTCTCTGATAGCTAGAGGCTGGAAACTGGCCTGTCACCATCAGCTAGGCCCTGGTTAAACTTCATATAACTTAATTATCAGACAGAGTCACTGTCACCATCATGGTCAAAGCATAAACAAAAACAACTCTGTAAGAATGAATCGCCTGAGCAAAAACAAAAACAAGAACACTGCAAACCAAAACAATAATCCAACATCCTCTTTGCCCACTTAGATTTGAGTGAGTGTTGCTTTTTAAATAATGACAATCTAACTCTGCTCCATTCTTCTCATTTTCTGGATAAAGACTGTCATAATACTCAATTGTGATACTTTGGATGTTGAAAGACTGCCAAAGGTCCACATGGTAAAGGCTTGAACCTAGAGGTGCTATTAGGAGATAATGGAACTGTTAGGAGGTGGGACCTGGTAGATAGTCCTCAGGTCTTTGGAGTATTGCCTCAAGGGGGATTAGGTGACCCTTGTCCCTTCCTTGTTTTCTTTGCTTTGTGGCCATCAGGTGTAGCACACACTCTCTGCCATATACTCTCTGCCACTGCCATGTGGTACCTCCACTCTGTCAGAAACCCAAAGGTCCACCTGATCTTGTCCAAAATAAGCCTCATCTCTTTATAAGTTAATTATCTCAGGTATTTTGCTACTTAGTGTGACTCTGACTACTAATATCCAATCAAAGAATTGTCCTCACTTTATGAAAATATCCAAGTCAGAGCAAGCCATACTTCTCTGAACACCTGCAAATAATTTAATACAGCCAAAAACTTATAAAATGCACCTGCTTATCTTCAAAGCCCTACACTGAAATGTCAACAAAATTCTAATTCCATTTTACAGTTTTAGACATGTAAAATAACAAGTATGGAAATCATTTAACAACTGAAAAGGTTAGTAACTATTCATTTCCATTGATTTGCATATGAAACCATAATTTAGCTTCTTATTGAATGCCAAAAAACAAGACTGTTTAAAACAAAAGCCATCTAGTTTCCCCAAAGTATGAATACTTTGTTTTACTAAAAATAACATAAAATTGCACTGTCTGACCCCCTGTAATCGTTTTGCTATTTGTGAAATATAACAAGTAGTACTATAAAATACATCTCTTTCAAAATCTTGGCTTTTAAAATATTTTCAAAAATTGGAATACTCTTACCTTTCTTTTATTTCCTTTTAGGATATGCCTTGCAAATAAACAAACCTGATTCTCCTAAGAAACTACCAGATCACCATAGAATACAAAACACATGTAAACACCTGGGTTGACACTAGGTCAAATTGGAAAGAAGTGTCATGACCGCCCAGCAGATATAGCCCTGTGCCCAGGGCCACAGCCAAGCTATCTTCTTATGGTTGTGGTCAAGATTTTACCTCCCATCTGCCCTCTTTATGGAAAACCCTTGTGCAGAACACATCTTATACAAATAGAGACACTGACACTGGCCAACCTAAATAATTGAAAAGTGATTATAAACTCAAATTTCAACCAGATACTAATTTCAGTCTTCACTTACATTAGGAGAGAGAGAATGAGAGGGGGGGGGGAGAGAGAGAGAGAGAGAGAGAGAGAGAGAGAGAGAGAGAGAGAGAATTCTGTAAGTCTGATGTTTAGTATTTAATAAATATCAACTTATTTTTTACTGAAATGACAAAAAAGATTTTAGGAAAGAACCTTAATTCCAATTCGCTATATGCTAAGCTATGATTATTTTGGGAAATCAAAATCAGTCCCGAGCAAAAAATAAACAATTTTTTCCTTGTTTCCTTCCCCCATTTATTTTTCATCATTTTTTTCCTTTTCTGAGCGACAAGTTTATCATAAGGACCTCATACCTTTTCAATCCCCAAAGTGAATCTATTAACATGAATATTTATTAACATGAATTTCCCCAAAGTGAATTTATTAACAGGAATGTTTATTAACATGAATTTAATTGCTTCTTATTGGAATTAAATATTTTTTTTTCTTTTTAGTTGTAGATGGACACAATACCTTCATTTTTATGTGGTGATGAGGATCAAACCCTGTGCCTCACACATGATAGGCAAGTGATCTACCACTGAGCTACAGCCCTAGCCTTGGAATCAAATCTTAATCTGCAGGAAAGAATGACTTCTTTCAAAATCATTCATAAAAACTAGAGGAATTTTAGAACAAACTTTCCTTGTTCAATGATTTATTCAACAAATATTTCCTGAACTAATGCTGTAGACTAGGTGTTCAGGGTAGTGCTGTGAATAAAACTACATCCAGGACAGGGAACTTGTAACCTCTTGTACACTGAGCTCCTTCCCCTACCTTTTAGGTTTTGATTTCTCTTACCCCTTGTTGATTCTGCATTACAGGTCCCCAGATGAACAATTTCTTCTGAATAGTTTTACTAATTCATGTTCAATTGAGTGGCCAGAGAGGAGGAAGATTCATGACTGTTTCTGTATAATATATTTAACTTTGTCTCAGACATAGTGTGGTGCAGAAAAGTAAAGTGGCATGTATTAGGGTTGCACAGCTAATTTATTATACGGGTAGGGTGACAAGCAAAGTCTATTTATTCCTTCGTGTACATACTTTCCTCACTTAGAAAGGCCTTCTGATGCAAATAAATCTGGTGCATTACAAATTATCAAACTACTATACCAAGTTGAGCTGACTTAAAAATGGAGAGCAAAAGTCCAAATTTGGGGCACAGAACTTAAACAAGAATTTCTGTTATTGTGAAACACAGACTCTAAACTAAGTGACTCTCAAATGAAGGTTGGTTTCTCCAGCTGAGTTAAAAAATACACATTCTATGACTCGCTTACAGACTTAATAAATCAGGATTTCTGAGAGTAAAGCTTGACCCTTTTATTAAAAAATAAGCTACTACTTATTAAAAAATAAGCTACTACTCCAGCAATTTGAATAGCTATTAGCTGTTTTCAGAGATCTATGTTTAATTTGCATAGATAATCTGTATATTAAGTTCAAAGCTAAAAAAAAAAAAAAAGAACCAGTATTGACTCATCTCGGGAAACAGATAAAGAAAACTTAAATTTATTTAACTTTTTAACTATGTTATAAACAGGAGTATATGAAAGCATAGGAATCCTGAAATTGCTCAGTAAAGTTTTATTATTTTACCCTCCATTACTACTCACAAGCAGAAACATAATGATAATGGAATGGAGACTATTTTGTGTTTTTAAAAAACTTCATTGTTTAAGAGTAGTTTAAATGTATATTAAAACTAAGATAAAGATAAAGAGATTTCTCATGTATGTCCTTCTTCTATACAAGCAACCATCATTATTAACATCCCCCTACAGAATGTTATATTGTGTAACTGATGAATCCATAAGTCTTTATCATCCAAAGTAGTAGTTGGGTTTCACTCTTGGTGTTGTATATTCTATGTGTTTTGACAAATATAATGGAATGTATCCATCATGATGTTATATACAGTATTTTCATTGTCCTAAAAATCTGTGCTCTACCTGTTCAACCCTCTTCTCACTCCAAACCAGGCAACTGCTGAACTATTGTCTCCAAAGTTGTCCCTTTTCTAAGAATGTCAGAATGTTGCATCTGTTCCTTATTTCAATTACCCATAAGAATTTGTTTCATGCATATCTTTTGTGGGCAGGTAGCTCATTTCTTTTTAGTAATGAGTAATATTTTATCTAGATGTACCACAACTTATTTGACCATTCACTTACTGAAGGACATCTTGGTTCTTTCCAAGTTTATTCTGCATTGACAAATTTCAATTTCTTTGGGTAAATATCAAGGGGCATGATTGCTAGGTCATATGGTTTCAGAGTATGTTTAGAGGCTATATCATTTTGCATTCTCATCAGCAATAAATGAGAATTTCTCTTGCACCATATTCTAGTTGGAATTTGTTATATAGTTTTGTATTTTAACTCATGTCTTCTGATTTCTTATACCACAAATCCTTTACCCAGCACTGAGATGATAAGTCAGCTAATTTCTTCCTAGAACTGATTTTACAGTTTGGGTTTGATGGTTGTTAATGGTATAGAAGTACTCTTGAATCAGAGGAACTTTATGTAATGAACCATTTTGATATTTCATTTCACAGGGTCAGAATAGTACAAGGTTTTTTTTTTTCAAGTTGTGTTTGCTGCTGAGACTTAAAACTATAGACAATCACCTGAATATGCAATATTCTCTGATTTGTTTAAATATAAAAACACATCTGAATAAGCTACATGACTTCTAGTACTACACATACAAACATTTATCATATGACTGTCTCTCCATTTCCTGTTCCCATTTTCAAAATCTGAGCATTTACAGTGATGTATATGCTCTTTGTTCCATGCATCTTCTCATGCCATTTCTTCTGCTAAACATTATTTTCTTATCTAATTGATAATGTTCATTTTCTTGCAGCTAAGATGAAATGTCAGTACTTGGAAGTATTTCTCATCTATAATTCACCATCCATAGCTCAGTTAGGTCCACCTTTGGGCTCTGAAATAATATCTTACTCTTTTAGAAAATGAACTATTAGAAAAATTCATTGCATGATATAGTAATAGACTGTATGCTTCTCTTAAGATACTTTGAACTTTTTAAAGTTAGATATTATACCTTGTTCATTTCTGCATTTTTTGCACAGTTTTTGGCATATAGTATGGACTCATGGAAATATTTGTTGAATAAATAAATCATTGTTTATCTGAGGTGGACAACAATTGCAGTCACTTACTCTCTCACTAGTCCCTTTTTGGATAACTGTCCAAAAAGATGCCCTCTATAAAAAACCATATCTTCCCTTTGTAGACTCAGCTGTAAAATCCCCTATGAGATTCTTCTATGTAGCAATTCTTACATTCCTACTTCATAATGCTGATGGAACTCTCCCCCTAAATCAGGTGCCATTAGCATCTTATAAAGGTAGTGACATCAAGAATTTACTGATCAATTCAGTTTGTGATAACAAACATATGTAACGAGGTTGTAGAGGATGAACTTCTCTAGCTCTATGATATTCATCCAGGAGATACTCCAAGCTTAATCTCTTATAAAACCCAGGTATCCTGGTGCACAAATTTGTTTCCTCTACTAGGCACTGCTACTCTTACAAGTACCAATTCAAACCAGTTTTCCTCTGCCTAAAAACGATAGCCTAAATGCAGTTAGGGTTTCTGTGACAGAAAATCTTTCAGTGCTTTCAAGCATTTCACAAACGATTGCATCTGATTTTTACCTTGTTCTAATTTAAATTACTTAAGACAGTTATAAGGCATTCAATATATGGACTTTCACTTTAGGAGAACAATCCACATGGTACTGAAATACTAGCAGCTGGAAATATGTTACAAATGAATCCAAACAAGAGCTTTGCTCTCAGCAGGGTTATGCAAGAAAATAAGTGAAGGACTTTAAATCATTTCTAGCAAGATTATTAGTAGTAACTTTTAAAGGACATATGAATTCATATAATGCATGGTAGCAGTTACTCGGGGACAGCTTAATTGAATACAAGGCATTTAATATTTGCAAGGAAAGACTTCATGTCCCTGAATTTAAATTCAGTGTCAAAATGTCCTCACTGTCATGCCTGTAGAGCTAATTCCTGTGCACTTAAGAACTTTTCTAGTAAACAGAAGCCTGCTGTTTAACGGTCTTTAGGGAAGCAATCTAAGTCATTTGCTATTCCTCACCAATTTTTAATCAAGAGAAAGCTGCCTGCAGACAGAGCAGTTTAGACATCTTCAATTTATGTCTTCCTGAAATGTCATCCAGATAGCTAAAATGTGCCCAGATGAAACTGATGAAGAGCTGCCAAAATATTTTCAGGAAATTCTGGGAAATGATCATGCAGACACCAGGGAGAGTTCCAAGGCTAGGTTAGTTTTCTAAGAGCATCATACTTTTTGAGTTTAAAGTCTTGATTTTTTTTCTTTTTTTTCATTTTTGCAGTTTCTCTGATCTCCATTTCATCAAGACAAAAAATGGGATATAGTTATTAAAATTAATTTCATGGGAAAAAAACACTTCTCTCTGAAAGTCACTGTTAAGAGAATCTCAGGTCTTCAGGGTCAGGGGATTTTTACTTTGGACTTCCTCAAAGTTACATTTCACAAGCAAAAAATTGGAGAAAATTTTATCTAACTTAATATCTGTCTTATTTAATAATGGGGAACATAGAAGTGATTGCCTATGACTTCATAAAATTTGAACTGGAAAGAAATAGATGTGTGATGCAGTTACACATGTAATGTAAACAGAAGACCACTGATCTGCATGAGAACAAGAAATAGATCGGGATTATGTTTAAAACAGATGCTAAAATTATTTTAAAAATATACTCCCCTTTCCTTACTGGATAGATTATTCTAAAGAGAAGCACAAAGTTCTCAATCGAAATTGAAGATTTAACACTTTACATCACTTTTTCTTCTGAAGTATTCTCCATATGGACTCATTTATTTCCTACCATATATGACTGTCAGGTCTATCAGTGAAGTGTTTTTCTTCAATCTGATGAAAATAATAATAAGAAAAAATCATTTATGTATATTTGTAGTCAAATTCATGAATGTGAGTGATAGGCAGGTGTTACTGCTTTTTCTTTGGTATAATTTTTTTCAGCCTCTCACAATTAATGTAATGAGTCAGTTGTAGGATCAAAAACCTAACTGTTTAATTTCTGTGTGCAGATAGTACTCTATAATCTTGAGATTTATTTATTTATTTATTTATGGAGCTTAAAAGTAAAATAATATTTGTGCTGTAGAAAAAAATTAATTTCATGGTTTTAATTATTAAATAGTTCTTGGGAACCTATTCTCTGAGGCATGGTGAACACTGAGATAAAGCCATGCTTCTTATTATAAGTAAATAATACCTTTCCAAATTACATGTTGTGTTCATACGACTACATTTGGGCCAGTGGTTAGAAAAGAACATTTTGTGACAACTTCTTAGAATCTCTGTGCACAGGTTGCTGACAAAAACTCTTTGTACTTTGGTTTGCTATTTCCTCCATCCTGTCTCTGGAAACACAGGTACCATCTTGGTCATAATGTCTAGGGAAGCAAACAAAGTATGACTCAACAGTGACCCAGAAGGACCTTGTGTTCCTGAAGTTCAAAACCAACTTACTAGCCCTGGGGGATATACCTCTGGATTTTTACATGAAGATGAAACAAACATTTCTGTTTTGTGAAGGTACTGGTACATTTAAGGTATTCATTCTGTTTATATATTCAGAATCATGATCAAATCAACTTCTAATTTCCTTTTGCCTTATAAATTCTTCACCAAGTAGATCACAAATAATTTCTCCAGGAAGTTATCTCGCACAACAACCAATCAAAGCAACTAAAATGTAAAGTGAAATAAATTACTAATTATGCAGCATGAACAGAAAGAAAACATGACAAAGACATTTGAAACATGGAAGATTGAAAAAATGGAAACATGCAGAAATATTTGAACAGACATCTGAGAATTTAAAGTAAGTTTAAGGATTTCCAAACAGAATAAATAAAATGATAATTAAAAATTATAGGTGAAATTTTAAACACAAAGAGACAGTCTTAGAAGTAGCAAAGCATTATATTTCCACAAAATCAACTCACCTACAAAGGAAAGTGAAATACACTGAATTTTCAATTTTCAATTTCATAACAACAAGAGAAGTTAGAAAATAGTAACTAATGTCTTCCATGTGCCAAGAGACACAACTAGAATTAGATTTCTATGCCCAAAAATAATCTTTCAAAGTAGGCACAAAATAACTTCTTTAGAGGATTTGATATCATAAAAATTATTTTAGAAAAAAATTCCATTAAAAAGGTTTGCAGGGCTGGGGATGTGGCTCAAGCCTGGCATGCGTGCGGCCTCAGAACCACATACAAACAAAGATGTTGTGTCCGCCAAAAACTAAAAAATAAATGTTAAAAAAAATTCTCTCTCTCTCTCTCTCTCTCTCTCTCTCTCTCTCTCTCTCTCTCTCTCCTCTCTCTCTCTCTCTCTCTTTAAAGAAAATATTATAAAAAGGTTTGCAATAAAGGAGTAGTGAGTAAAGATATCGATAAATCTAAATATAAATTAAATCACTAATAAGCACATTAATGAGAATAAAATAGCACTTTAAGGGATTAAAAAAAAGAAAACCCTTCATAAAATAATACTGGAAATACTGGTCAGCACTATCATATTGGAAATATAAGTACAGAAGACTAATTTATTCAAGGTCCTTAAATTAATTAAGATAATAGCAATACAATGATAAATGTATGACTTTATTTAATAAAATATCAAACTAACAGGTATAGAGTGGGTAGCTTCAAAACTGGAAAAAGAAATGAGGGAAAGACAGAATAAAGGGAGAGAATCAGTTCAATAAATTCTGAAGGTGGCTTAAAAAGGGAAAAAAAAGGTGGGGGGAATAGGAAATGTAAAATAATTTAGTCATTGATGCCTTCTTGGAACCATGATTGGAAGTGTTTGTGAAACCTCTTCCCTGGAGAAAGAGCTTATAAAATTTATCAATAATTTTTAAAATATTCAAAAATATTGAATACCTACATAAATTGATCAAAGATATTTTAATATTGAATGGAATTTATTCAGCACATCTACAGATCTTAGTGGGAACAGGAGGAGGTCATATCATTGAAATTCATATCTGTACCCAGTTTTGTATTATAGCATAGCCATTCTGCTGGGCTCCACAGAGTAGCAACTCCCTTTCCCACCATCACCACCATTATCTCCTGTGGAACTGCATTTTGAGTGGTCTCTGCAGCAGATCAAGCATGGCCAGATACCATCTTACCTGGTTCTGTGCTACACAAGAACTACAATGGGCAGGGGTGGCAGCCAGATGCTGGTTGCACTTCCTCCCTGTGCCAACATATTCATTAGGAAGGATCAATGTGGGACAGCTGAGAAAGAGGTTTATAATTCTAGTTAGGTATATACACCCAAGGGAAATGAAAATATGCCCACAGAAAACTTGCACACAAATGTTTATAAGCTAGCATTTACAATGACTCAAATGGAAACAATATACATTCCCATTAATAGATGAATAGGTAAAGCAAAATATAGTATATCTCAAAAACATTATACTATATGAGAGATGTCAGTCACCTATAACTATATATTTTGAAACTTCATTATATGAATTATGTGGAATAGGTAAATCAATAGAGAAATGTAATACATTATGATTACTTAGAATCTAGACTCAATATAAATAATAAAAGTGCTATATATGAGTATCTATATATTCCCACACATGAAAAAGTAGAATACATTATAAAATTGTTATATAACATATATAATGCACATATAACATATATACACACATATTTTATATATATATTATATATATATAAAATGACACACATTTATATATGTATTTTTCTTACCGTGTAGCCCTTTGAGATCCCAGTTTACTGAAGGACCCATCTAGTATCTGTTCTTGAACGGGCATTAAATTTTAGTTTATAGCTCATAGTTTTTGACAACAATTTAAACAGATCTCTTATGTCAAAATACAGCACTAGTGTGGGTGAAAATTGTTGTCAGCTATTATTTTATTATTCTCATTTTGATGTTTTATATCTTTTATTAGGAAAGCCAGTTAGCCATACTGTTGGAAATGAAAGTTCATGAATTTAAGCTGCATAATATAGTGTGACAACAAACTTTGACATCCTTATATAGCCGTTTCTCATAATATTTGGTAATTTTTATTTTGATTTTTCACTGTCTCATGTAGAAATATTATATTGTTGATTTCAAGGATTTCTTCAGTTATATTTTTTCTATTTATCACTAACAATTCGACTTTGAGAATAAAAGGACTTCTATGTGTCTCTAAACCTTTGAAATTTTGCAATAGTTATTTACAGTCAAGAATGAGTTAAATTTTTATAGATAGTCACCTTCTCCTTGTGTTTTTACATGACCTTTTCTCTTTTCCAGAAATACAGTTTATAAAACACTTTAAAAATATAATATGAAAATATGTGTTTCAACATGACTTCTTCAGATAACCCCACAAAACTGAAATTTGAGCTGATAACAAAAAAGCCAAAAATGGATACCCGTTCAAATACTAGTCTTCTTAAGTCATGAGGGAGATTCATGTAACTGCACCATAAACATTGCCAATTTCTCCATAATTCAGAATTAATATTCCACTTGTTTGAGTTAATATTACTTTCAAATACATTTATTATGGCCATTGTCATGTTTGGCTTGGACCAAATTCAGAACTTTTATAGGCCAGAGAATATACAAATGATAGAGATAAAAATAATATTTTTTTAAAAAAAAATGTGCCATAAGGAACTGGGAATACATAACCTTTGCATAATGCAATTTTAAATAGTACATGGAGGATTTTACATAAAATAGAATTGTTTTTTGAGTCTCCAGAGGGAATAATCAGAAAAAAAATAGTACAAATGATAAGCTCATTTTAATTGATCCAAATGAAAATAATTTGGATTATGTGATGAATTATCATTTGTGACACACAATGGGCCACTATTTGACAGCATGTGTGGGGGGGTATCATAAGAAAACCGCAAAGAGAGAATGGGATCAGATTGCTTATGAAGTCATGTCCAAGCTAATGATTTCAAATTTAGGGTCAAACTTTGTTTTTAAAATAGTTAACTAATGAATTAGCACAAAATGTGAAGCATAATGCCAATCATTAAGGGTGCAAAGGTTGAAGATAACACCAAGTGATCCTGCATTCTGCAAGTTTCTTCTAATTGGAGGATCAGGAAAAACTCACAGAGATAACACTGTGGAGAGTATAATAAGAAGACCATGAACATAGTTTTGAGTACTTGGAGTAAAGCACCTATTTTATCACATTGATGTTAACCAAGAACTCCTAGGCTTGGTAGATCCTGCCTCGAATTACATAGAGAAACAAGGAGTTAGATAAAAAAAGGGTTCCGTCATGAAATGAAGAAATTGTGGCACATCTGATGAAACTGGAGGCATTTAATGTATTGATCCAGTCATGAAATAGCATGAAATAATAGAAAACTATCAGTTTCAAGGAATGTAATATAAAATTTACTACATGCTAAGGATTTGTCTAAGCTTCTCCCCCACTTCAAAGTAATCAAGCAATATTCAATAATTTGAAGCACCAAAGTGCCATGAGCTCATTTTTGGGAAGGACTCAATTATAAACAAAAACAGAAACAAACAATGAATTGGATGGAGGTGTGCAAATGTAACTGGAAACAAGGAAAACGAGAGTCACCAGTGACACACAAAGAAGGAAAGATCCAAATGTGGTGACAATGGGTTTGAAATGAGACAGAAGACTTGCGAGAAGTTAGGAGGGACTATAATTTGCTAGTAGTAGAAGTGAAGAAGAGATGGAGGAGCGTGAAAGATTAACCTAGAACATCACCTAGGTATTTTAACTTGAACTGAACCGATGATGCCATTTGATTAGACATGCCTAAATAGCAATAACAGGTGTTGGAACATTTGTATTGCCGACATTTCTGTGATATTCAGGTGGAAAAGTTCAGCTGGGTCTGGAGTCTGTTATATACATGATCCAAACATAGTCTCTGTATATTGATCCCCAAACTACTGCTCCCTGTCAGAGCTCCCTAGAGACTCATCACTTGTTGCTGTGCATTAATAACACAGTCAAACTCTCTAATTTCTCTACTCACTGGGAGTTTTATTGCCTTGTTCACCAATGAGGTGATGGCTGGAAGGTCTTCTAGGAGGGACTTCTCTACTCATGCAACACTATCCAAGCACTGCCCAATGAATGTCCTGTATGTCATTGCCCTCTGAGGTCCTGTCTCTTTCTTGATCATCTTCCAAAGTCTCTCAATATAGAGCACTGAAGAAGTTTAGAACTAGAGTTGTAGGATTTGAGAAAAATCCTAATAGATGCTACTGAGAATCATAGAAGTAGATGAGAAAACCTAAGAGGACTGAATGTAATAAAAAAAAATAACCTAAGATGGAAATATTAAGCACAATATATAAAAGCACATAGAAAAGGAGATAGTGAGTGAAAGTGAAGAGGAATAGTAGAAACACGAGAGATTGGTATTGTGTGTGCAAAATAAGAGAAGAGGTAATTCTAAGAAGAAGAAAATCAGAGAGCTTTAAAAGTCTGACCTTTTTCCCCCCTTTTAAGCCATTCATGTTTTTACTGGAGATTTCACTCACTGATAGAGTAGACTGAGTAAAAAATGAAGTAGAGGAGTGTGAGATGTGAGAAAGTAGCATTTTCAGCCAAAAGTTAAGCTGTCATATATTGGACACTTAATAGGTGCCAAGTACTGAACTAATAACTTTTATAATCATAATTACTTAATTTCTCAAGATCACTCCATGAATTGCCTGAGGAAAATGAGACAGAGAGAGATTAGGTAAACTTTTCAGGTTAACATTTATCGTTAGTTGTAGAACATGGATTCAACACAGGCTGACCACCAGACAAGTCTATGCATTTGTCCAGGAAGGGGATATGAAGCTTTGACCTCATCCACTTCCAGCTAAAGTTACATTCCTTTATGCTAAGAATAATAGGTTTGCATGTAGTTGACATGTAGTCAACTGATCATTAAATGTGCTATGTGTTATCTTTATTCCATATTCTAAGCTAGGTGATGCAGGCACTGTCCTGATAGACTTACTGAGAACAGGAGACAACAATAATCTCAGCACAACACTTAAAATGAACTATAAACTGTAATTTATACCACGCAAATAATTAAACAGTGTTGTAAGGGCTTATAACAGAGAGTCACAAAACAAATTTGATAATTTAGCAGAGATGTGATAAATTATTTAACAAATCATATATAATATAATGTATATAGCAATATATATTATATACAAGTCATACAAGTTAAGTATGACATGGAAATGAACAGATGGAAAGTAGAAAGGAGGAGGAGAAAATTTTTCAGTTAGAGAGAACAGCATTTTAGCATCCCCAAAGCAGAAAGAAATAAGACCTATTAATGGTGCTGAAAGTATACAGAAAAAATAGGATGGCAAAAGAGACTCAGATCTAAAATTTCTTGTTGGTTAAAGCAGAGTTCTGTTTCTTAATCACAAAAATAATGAATGCAATGAGGTAAGGGTAGGTGTGGTTTTTCAAATCTGCATTTAAAAATATTTCTATCTGTAGATAGGTGAAAAGATAAGAAAAGGTCCATGGACAATCAGGGTTTTTATAATATTCCAAGTCAGAGATCATGTGAACTGGGCTTATTGTATGAAGATAGATGATAATGGGTTGTTTTGGAAACAAAGACAACAATCTTGGTGTTTGGATAAGGCATATTCAGAATGACTCCTAAGATTCCAAGCTGTGCAGTGGACAGTTCCCTGACAAAGTAAGGATATAAATATGATGATGTTGTTTGATTTTGTATTTTGTGTTTCGTGATGGTTGTTTCTTCATTTAGGTGGATAGATGTGTTCATTTCCTAAGGCTGCCAGAACGAAGTGTCACAGTTTGAGTGGCCTGAACCACAGAATTTATGGTCTCATTCTTGGAGGCTTAAAGTCAATTATCAAGCTATAGGTAGGGTTGGCTTCTTCTAAGGACTGTAAAGAAGAATGTGTTTGTGCATTTCTTCCAACTTTTAGCAGTTTGCAGAAGGAATCTTTTCCATTCTTTGGCTTTAGAAGTGACAACCTGATCTCTTCTTTAATCTTCCTGTGGTATTCAGTGTGCGTGTGTATGTGTGTCTGTGTTCAGATTTCCCTCTATTTATAAAGACACTAGTCATATTGGATTAAGCGTCTGTCCTATTCTGTTAAGCCTCACTTTAACCAATTACATCTACAAAGACCTAATTCCAAATAATTTCACATTTTGAGTTACTGGAGGTTGAGGCTTCTTTACATGATTTTTAGGGGGACGTAATTCAACCCATAATAGCAAGGAGAAATTTACTACTTCTGGAATTGACACTGATTCATATTGAATTTCACATGTTTGTGCCATACTTTGATAATCCCAAATGTGAACTGTTTGATAAATGGAGGGATATAGTATATAGTGCTTAAATCAGAGATCAAGGTGGAGGTGCAAATTATAAAATTAAGAATAACAATCATTTGTTACCATATGCATTGCAGATATTAGCTGGAACATAATAAAGAAAACATAAAACTGTACATTGAGCTTTAAAGAAGAAAAAGCATAATTCTTCAACTCTTTAAGGATATATAAAAAGTATAGTATGGAAGACAGAAACATGAAACTCATGAATTAAAGAAACATTAAAACATTACCACATTTCAGAACAAATAGGAAGGTAATATATTCTAAACTTAACCCTACTATATTGTCATATTATTCTCTCTTATTATGATAATAATTTAAAAATCCACTTTCTACATAAAGTGTGTACATATTACTGTGTCAGATAATTAGAGTTATGGAGGTGAAAATTTGGAAATGAGGGTATTTTGAATAGAAAAATGTAAAAAGCTTTAAGTTGGAAAATTGCTGGTTATGCAAAACTAATTTTATTTCTACCAACCACCAAAGACCTTTACACTCTTAGTTGCTTTTCATCCTAGTTTGGAAAATAATATAATAAATAGACATACTGAGGCCAGAGTCTATGTACTTATGAACAAATATATATAGATATATAAGACATTTATATGAACTACAAAGAAGCATGACAACTTCAACAAATAAAATCCATGATTTGATAGAAGGAGCCTGTTTTAATCCTGTTTTTCCCTCTCTCAAGCAAACCAAAACAGTCTTTGAAATAAGAATATAGTTCTACTTGGATCCTTCAGCAAGAGGGAAAGATGAAAAGTGCCCAGAACACTGTCATCTGCTTCTTTGAAAGGAATCTCTTCATCTCTTTGTGTCAGGCTACACTGCAACCTAGGTCATCTCTGCTTTTGGCAATAGGTGATTTCTGAGAAGCACTTATTGGAGCAATCAGCCAGCATGCTGCTTCCATCCAGAGGAGTAGTCAGTGATGTTGCAAAACCACCCCTTCCATCACTGTAATTAAAAGCTGGAATAAACAGCTCCTAGAAGTATCTTGCCTCTGCAAGGAGGTCACCCTCCTTAACAATGAAAAAAGTAGAATCACACATTCAAGGGAATGATCCAGCCTGTGGGTCAGAAAGGTGGCCATGAATATGTAAGGGGAAAAGACTGTGATTTTATAAAGGAGTGGGAATATTTATGCCAATTTGAGAGTAGAGGAAGAAAAGGACTTTTCTACTTTCTTTCTATAGTTTAGTGACAGAAAGTGAGACAAGTTCAATTCTGCTGTATCAAAAGAAAAATTGAATGAAATGTGAAATTTGCTAGTTTTTACAGATTTTTTTCCCCAAAAAATACGAACAGGTGATCCAATTTTTACCTCTAGGTTGGAATGGCCTGAAAAATATCAAGTTAACGGACATTAACTATATTTACATGATAGCAAAATACATATGTGAAAAATGAAACATTGTCCATGTGTTTTTATCCAGGGTTTAAAGAAATTCAGTAAAAAAAATATTGAAAAAAAAAATATATATAGACACACACATTTATTATATTGCCTGGTGCATTGGTGCCCAAATATTTACATGTGATACTAATTATTTGAATTTTAATGGTTAAAAAAAAAACAACTGGTTTCCTTGATGGAATAGTAATAGTCCCACCCAGCCTATTAGTCACTGCTTTAAGACATTGCATATAACCATTGTACATGTCTAGGAACTGCTCATCACATTGTAGGTATAATGTAACATCATAAGTTTGATGCCTGGTCATGAGCATAAGCAATAATTTATGACTGGGGATAGAAATCTATTGTACCTTGAATACAGATATAAAATACAGAAGATAGCTCTTGCAAAAATAAGTTTTTTGTAAAACCTATAAAAGAATTATGCTCATATTTCATGGGATGTGTTTAAGAATGCAAGAGGCTTGAAAATCCCTAATCTCAGTTTTCAGTGACCTGAGGGAGCTCTTCCAGGGAAGGCAGAATATCATTACCAGTTACACCACTGTATCTCCTATGAAGAATTTGAAACCTGGGAAGACATTTTTGCCATACAGTCCCACAGTCTGATAACTCCTGTATCCTTTTCTGAGTCTGCTGTAACTTCCTTGGGATTTACTTTGTCAGACTGCTTGTTTTTGGCAAGCTTTTGATCCATTGCCCTGAAAAAAATTTTTTTGATGCAAAATTTAGAGATGTTCTGTTCTGGAAGCTACCCATGAAATGTGCATGGACTAGATTAGTACTAAAGCCATTGAGTGGGAAGATCTGGTATCTGGAAACTCACAGCGGCACTCCAGCTGGTGAGATGGCCCATACATGTCAACTCCCACCCAGCTCTGTCAAATGTCCCATGCCAACACCGGAGATGGGCATTACCCACGAAGAGCCAAACAGCCTGGCTGCCTCCACTGTATTCTGTTTTTCATGAAGAAGCAAGCACTGAGTCAACACTCCTCCCACACTGAAACCTTATGCCTACCAATCTCCTTTGTACTGCCATAAATAAAGCAAGTGGGGCTCCTTTCTTTGTTAGAATCTGCAACCCTTTGGTCAGCTTGGCCCGTTGCTGCCACAGCTCTCAAACTATATTTCTGTATCCTGTGGTTATTTCATAGTACTATTTTCTTAGTTTTTATTTCTTAGCCAGCCCATCCTTCCCTAAGAGGAACCCTTTCCCTCACCCATGTAGGATGTGTGCAAGAGTTCTGATCTCAGCAAAGTGAAACAATTTACTCGAGGATCATTTATAGTCCTTAATAAACTGATATACTTTGAATGTCATTCAATATAAGATGCAGTATTTCTTAAACTAGTTAAACCCAGAACTCCCTTTAATGACATATTTCTTGAAAATGTTCATGTGTGCATTTGGAAAATATCATCTGCCAAAACATTATATTATTTTCTGCACTCTTGTTATATTCAAATACTGTTATAGATACCAGGAACACAAGAACAAGGTTTGCTCTGATGGCATTTCTTTTCTAGATTTAAGAACAGAGATAATAATAAAGAAAAGAAGGAGTTAACAATAGAATTTTACTTGATAAGTAGATTTATAAAAATACATTAAATAATATGGAAAATTATGGGGGCAACTATAGGTTGGGTTGTCAAATCCTTAGACAAAAAAAAAAATTCTACTTCCTGGAGTTAAAATTTTAAGTTTAAAAAGCTCATTATTTAAATTAAATTTTAATATGTTTTCCTAAATCATTGGAAAGTGATTTCTCAATTTCTCTTTTCCATAGTGAATGCAAAAAGACTATCAAATGAGAATAAATGTATTTTTTATCCCTTATTTCTTCTGCTATCCATTTTTCATTCAATAGCATATCATTTCATCTACAGATGTTGGAGTAGCTTCTATTTTTTATTTTATTATTGAATTCTAATTTCATTCCATATGCTCTGATAGAATATGAAGTATTATCTCTATTTTTTTGATTTGCTAAGAGTTCCTTTGTGGCCTAAGATATGATCTATTTTAGATAAGGATCCATGTGCTGCCAAGAATAAAGTGTATTCTGTCCTTGATGGATGAAATATTCTACACATGTCTATTAAGTCTAAATGATTAATTGTATTCATCTATTCAATAGCTTCTTTATTTAGTATTTTTTGGGAGTATCTATCTAGTGATGAGCGAGGCATGTTAAAGTCACTCAGTATTATAGTGTTGTAGTCTATTTGATTCTTGAAATTGAGAAGTGTTTGTTTGATGTACATAAGTGCTCCACTTTTTAGAGAATAAATATTTACCATTGTTGTCTTGTTGATATATAATTCCCTTAAGCAGTATAAAATGATCTTCTTAGTCCCTTCTGATTAACTTTGGCTTGAAGTCCACTTTATCTGATATGAGAATAGAAACCCTTGCTTATTTAAGGGATCTATCTGAATGATATGCTTTATCCCATCCCTTTACCTTCAGTTTCTTGAGGTCTTTGTCTATGAGGTGAGTCTCTTAGAGACAGCATATTATTGGTTCTCATTTTTTAATTTAATCTCTCATTCTATGCCTTTGATTGATGAGTTTAGGCCATTTGCAATTAATGTTATTATTGAGATAAAATTTTTATTCCATATCACTTTGATTTATTTAGTGTTTTTCTATTTTTTGGATATTTTTTATTGGTTGTTCAAAGCATTACAAAGCTCTTGACATATCATATTTCATACATTAGATTCAAGTGGGTTATGAACTCCCATTTTTACCCCAAATACAGATTGCAGAATCACATTGGTTACACATCCACATTTTTACATAATGCCATATTAGTAACTGTTGTATTCTGCTACATTTCCTATCCTCTACTATCCCCCTTCTCCTCCCTTCCCATCTTTTCTCTCTACCCCATTTACTATAATTCATTTCTCTCCTTGTTTTTTTCCCATTCCCCTCACAACCTCTTATATGTAATTTTATGTAACAATGAGGGTCTCCTTCCATTTCCATGCAATTTCCCTTCTCTCTCCCTTTCCCTCCCACCTCATGTCTCTGTTTAATGTTAATCTTTTCCTCCTGCTCTTTTTCCCTGCTCTGTTCTTAGTTGCTCTCCTTATATCAAAGAAGACATTTGGCATTTGTTTTTTAGGGATTGGCTAGCTTCACTTAGCAAAATCTGCTGTAATGCCATCCATTTCCCTGCAAATTCCATGATTTTTGTCATTTTTTAGTGCAGAGTAATACTCCATTGTGTATATATGCCACATTTTTTTTATCCATTCATCTATTGAAGGGCATCTGGGTTGGTTCCACAGTCTAGCTATTGTGAATTGTGCTGCTATGAACATCGATGTGGCAATATCCCTGTAGTACGCTCTTTTAAGGTCTTCAGGGAATAGTCCGAGAAGGGCAATAGCTGGGTCAAATGGTGGTTCCATTCCCAGCTTTCCCAGGAATCTCCATACTGCTTTCCAAATTGGCCACACCAATTTGCAGTCCCACCAGCAATGTACAAGACTACCCTTTTCCCCACATCCTCGCCAGCACTTGTTGTTGTTTGACTTCATAATGGCTGCCAATCTTAGTGGAGTGAGATGGTATCTTAGGGTGGTTTTGATTTGCATTTCTCTGAATGCTAGAGATGGTGAGCATTTTTTCATGTACTTGTTGATTGATTGTATGTCCTCCTCTGAGAAGTGTCTGTTCAGGTCCTTGGCCCCTTTGTTGATTGGGTTATTTGTTATCTTATTGTTTAATTTTTTGAGTTCTTTGTATACTCTGGATATCAGGGCTCTATCTGAAGTGTGAGGAGTAAAAATTTGTTCCCATGATGTAGGCTCCCTATTTACCTCTCTTATTGTTTCTCTTGCTGAGAAAAAATTTTTAGTTTAAGTAAGTCCCATTTGTTGATTCTTGTTATTAACTCTTGTGCTATGGGTGTCCTATTAAGGAATTTGGAGCCCGACCCCACAATATGTAAATCGGAGCCAACTTTTTCTTCTATCAGACTCAGAGTCTCTGATTTGATATCAAGCTCCTTGATCCATTTTGAGTTAACTTTTGTGCATGGCGAGAGAAGGGGATTCAGTTTCATTTTGTTGCATATGGATTTCCAGTTTTCCCAGCACCATTTGTTGAAGATGCTATCCTTCCTCCATTGCATGCTTTTAGCCCCTTTATCAAATATAAGATAGTTGTAACTTTGTGGATTAGTCTCTGTGTCCTCTATTGTGTACCATTGGTCCACCCGCCTGTTTTGGTACCAGTACCATGCTGTTTTTGTTACTATTGCTCTGTAGTATAGTTTGAAGTCTGTTAACGCTATGCCGCCTGATTCACACTTCCTGCTTAGGGTTGCTTTTGCTATTCTGGGTCTTCTATTTTTCCATATGAATTTCATGATTGCTTTATCTATTTCTACAAGAAATGCCATTGGGATTTTGATTGGCATTGCATTAAACCTATAGAGAACTTTTGGTAATATCGCCATTTTGATGATGTTAGTTCTGCCTATCCATGAACAGGGTATATTTTTCCATCTTCTTAGATCTTCTTCTATTTCTCTCTTTAGGGTTCTGTAGTTTTCATTGTATAAATCTTTCACCTCTTTTGTTAGGTTGATTCCCAAGTATTTTATTTTTTTTGAGGATATTGTGAATGGGGTCTTTTTCCTCATTTCCGTTTCAGAAGTTTTGTCACTGATATACAGAAATGCCTTTGATTTGTTCGTGTTGATTTTATGTCCTGCCACTTTGCTGAATTCATTTATTAGTTCTAATAGTTTCTTTGTAGACCCTTTTGGGTCTTCTAGGTATGGAATCATGTCATCTGCAAATAGTGATAATTTAAGTTCTTCTTTTCCTAATTTTATGCCTTTAATTTCTTTCGTCTGTCTAATTGCTCTGGCCAGTGTTTCGAGAACTATGTTGAATAGAAGTGGTGATAGAGGGCATCCCTGTCTTGTTCCAGATTTTAGAGGGAATGCCTTCAATTTTTCTCCATTTAGAATGATGCTAGCCTGAGGCTTAGCATAGATAGCTTTTACAATGTTGAGGTAAGTTCCTGTTATCCCTAGTTTTTCTAATGTTTTGAACATAAAGGGATGCTGTACTTTGTCGAATGCTTTTTCTGCGTCTATCAAGATGATCATATGGTTCTTATCTTTGAGTCTATTGATGTGGTGAATAACATTTATTGATTTCCGTATATTGAACCATCCTTGCATCCCAGGGATGAATCCTACTTGATCATGATGCACAATTTTTTTGATGTGTTTTTGTATCCGATTCGCCAGAATTTTATTGAGGATATTTGCATCTAGGTTCATTAGAGATATTGGTCTGTAGTTTTCTTTCTTTGAGGTGTCTTTGGCTGGTTTCAGAATCAGGGTGATGTTGGCCTCATAGAATGAATTTGGAAGAGCTCCTTCTTTTTCTATTTCCTGAAATAACTTGAAAAGTATTGGTATTAATTCTTCTTTAAAGGTTTTGTAAAACTCTGCTGTATACCCATCCAGTCCTGGGCTTTTCTTGGTTGGTAGTGTTTTGATTGCTTCTTCTATTTCATCCATTGATATTGGTCTGTTCAAATTGTGTGTATCCTCCTGACTCAGTCTGGGCAAATCATATGACTTAAGAAATTTTTGATGTCTTCACTATCTTCTATTTTATTGGAATATAGGTTTTCAAAATAATTTCTAATTGTCTTCTGTATCTCTGTATCATCTGTTGTGATATTGCCTTTTTTCATCCCATATGTTAGTAATTTGAGTTCTCTCTCTTCTTCTCTTCGTTAGCATGGCTAAGGGTCTGTCGATCTTATTTATTTTTTCGAAGAACCAACTTTTAGTTTTGTCAATTTTTTCAATAGTTTCTTTGTTTCAATTTCGTTGATTTCTGCTCTGATTTTAATTATTTCTTGCCTTCTGCTACATTTGCTGTTGTTTTGCTCTTCCTTTTCTAGGGCTTGGAGATGAAGTGTGAGCTCATTTATTTGTTGGTTTTTTCTTTTTTTGAGGAATGACCTCCAGGTGATGAATTTCCCTCTTAAAACTGCTTTCATCGTGTCCCATAGATTCCGATATGTTGTGTCTGTATTTTCATTTATCTCTAAGAATTTTTTGTTTTCCTCCTTTATGTCTTCTGTAACCCATTGATCATTCAGTAACATATTGTTCATTTTCCATGTGATGTACTATTTTTCCTTCCTTCTTTTATCATTGATTTCCAGTTTCATTCCATTATGATCAGATAAAATGCATGGTATTATCTCCACCCCTTTATATTTACTGAGGGTTGCCCTATGGCATAATATATGGTCTATTTTTGAGAAGGCTGCATGTGCTACTGAGAAAAAAGTATATCCACTTGATGATGGTTGGTATATTCTATATATGTCAGTTAAGTCTAGGCTATTGATTGTGATATTGAGTTCTATAGTTTCTTTATTCAACTTTTGTTTGGAGGATCTGTCCAATTTTGAGAGAGGTGTGTTGAAGTCACCCATAATTATTGTGTTGTGGTCTATTTGATTCTTGAACTTGAGGAGAGTTTGTTTTATGAACGTCGCAGCACCCTTATTTGGTGCATAAATATTGATAATTGTTATGTCTTGTTGGTGAATGGTTCCTTTTAACAGTATATAATGTTCTTCCTTATCCCTTTTGATTAACTTAGTCTTGAAGTCGATTTTATTCGATATGAGGATGGCCACCCCTGCTTGCTTATGAGGACCATGTGCATGGTATATTTTTTCCCAACCTTTCACCTTCAGCCTGTGTATGTCTTTTCCAATCAGATGTGTCTCCTTGAGGCAGCATATTGTTGGATTTGTTTTTTTAATCCATGTCACCAGCCTATGTCGCTTTATTGGAGAGTTTAAGCCATTAACGTTTAGAGTTACTATTGATATATGGTTTGTACTTCCAGCCATGTTTGATTATTTATCTTTTTTTTTTAGTTTGTTTCTCCATGATTAGCTTTCCCCCTGCCCTCTGTCTTTACTGAGGTACTTCCCACTGTTGGTTTTGGTTATTGTTTTTCATTTCTTCCTCGTGTAGTGTTTTGCTCAAGATGCTTTGCAGTGCTGGTTTTCTGGCTGCAAATTCTTTTAACTTTTGTTTATCATGAAAGATTTTTATTTTGATGTCATACCTGAAGCTTAATTTTGCTGGATACAAAATTCTTGGTTGGCATCCATTGTCTTTCAGTGTTTGAAATACGTTGTTCCAGGATCTTCTTGCTTTCAGCGTCTGTGATGAAAAATCCGTTGTTAAACTTATTGGTTTACCCCTGAATGTAATCTGCCTCCTTTCTCTTGTAGCTTTTAATATTTTCTCTTTGTTCTGTATATTGGATATCTTCATAACAATGTGTCATGTTGTTAGTCTACTGTGGTTTTGTATGCTCGGTGTCCTATATGCATCGACAATTTGTATATCCGTTTCCTTTTTTATTTCTGGAAAGTTTTCTATAATTATTTCATTCAGCAGGTTGCTCATTCCTTTGATTTGAACCTCTATACCTTCCTCTATCCCAATGACTCTTAAGTATTTTTTTTTGTTATCCCATATCTCTTGGATGTTTTTCTCGTGATTTTTTACCAGCCTTTCTGAGTTGATAAGATGATATATTTTGTCTTCATTTTCTGACGTTCTGTCTTCTACTTGCTCCACTCTGTTAGTGATACTCTCATTTGAGTTTTTAATTTGGTTCATAGTTTCCTGCATTTCTAGAATTATTGTTTGGTTTTTTTTTTATAATCTCTATCTCCTGATAAAGACGCTTATTTGCTTCTTTTATCTGTTTATGTAATTCATTTTCAATGTGTTCGTTCACTGTTTGAATTTGCTGTCTCATTTCCTCTTTAAGGTTCCATTCCATCTGTCTAAGGTATTCCTTGAGTTCTTTATTTGGCCATTTTTCTGATGCCTCTAGGTCCTCCTGAATATTTAGGCTGTCCTGCATTGTTTGTACTCCTTTTCTTCCTTGTTTTTTCATGCTGCTCATGTTACTTCTTGTTCTGTTTGACTGCTGATTACTGTTTACTCCTATAAATTTATTTGATGCTTGGGAGGAAAGGTATTAGAAGGGAAGGGAAGAAGTCACTAAAGAGAATGAGAGTAAGCAGGTAGAATTCAAGGAAGGGGGAATAAAGAAATTGAAAAGAAATGAAAAGACAAAAGAAAAAAATAGAAAAGAAAAAAAGAAAAAAAAATTTAAAAAATAATCAAAAAAAATTAAAATTAAAAAAAAAAATTTTAAAAATTTAAAAAATAAAAAAATGAAAATGAACCCCCCCCAAAAAAAAAATTTAATAAATGCAGTCTTAGAGTTTGATTAACTTCTCTTATAGTAGGTGAAGCTGTGCCCACCGGGCCAAGCTTCTCCTCTCAATACGCGGGAACCAATCACTGTGCAGGAGCTCCTCCTCCCAGACTGGGCGGGTCTCCAGTCCTGAGTGCCTAGGGCCTTCTCTTGTGTCTAGTCACTTCTCCACTTTTCCTCAAGCCAGGCCCCACTCACCGGTGATGCTCACCACAATACTGGCTACACGCCAGGTCTGCTGCTTCCAAGAGCCCTATTTTCTTGAACGACTGGGCACACTCTACCCATTTGCCATTCCTTCAAACCCTAAGTTTGTAGAGCTTGGGGCTGAGAACCCTCAGCAAAATTTTGCTTGCCCTCCGGTAGCCACACCCCCGGTAGCTGGTGCAAGAGACCTCAGTTGTCAGCAATGGTGGGAGCGGTAGCTGGGGGTTCCGCGCCGCGGGTCCTGCGCCACTCCTGATTTCCTTGGTCTGACTATCGTGCTCACGGGAGAGCTGGGAGGGGCCCTTAAGGGAGAGCTGGGAGGGGCCCTTAAGGTTTCCCCGCTGTGGGGAGAGAAAGGGCTAGGAGGTTACACACCTGTTGCCGCCGGTTTCAATGAAGTTATCTCCTCCGCCGCATTCTGATGATGTCAGTTCTCTTCCATGGTGGTATCCCATGCAAATGGCGACAGTTCGTTCCCTTTGCCGGGTGACCAATGCAATGGGTGGGTCCTGACTGGCTCTCCCAAGCCCTGTCTCAATCCTGTGGCCACTGCCTATGAAGGCTCGGTTGGTATTAACCTCCACAGGTTCAGAAGGGCCGACCAGTTGTTTCAGCAGGATCGTTTAGTGCTGAGTCACAGCGGTTTGTCTGCGAGACGCAGGCGAATGGGAGCTTGATTTCAGCCAATCCGGGCTTGGTGTGTGTTCTGAGAGGCCCAGACTGTTCGCCCCAGATCCACTTTAGCTCAGCATTGCCTAGTGATCCTGAGCAAACAGCATTTAGACGGTTTACGACTCCCTATGCCCGCGCAGCTGAAGAGGTCAGAGACTTGATCGCTCCGCGCCCGCCGCCATGTTGGATCTCTCTAGTGTTTTTCATTTAAATTAGTTTCTCCTTTGATTGATTATTCCTCTACTGTAGCTCCTCCCTGTATTGCATTTCACTTTTTAAAAATTTCTTCTTCATGGAATATTTTATTGAGTATGTTTTTAGTGCAGTCTTTCTAGTTGTGCATTCTTTTAACTTTTGTTTGTAGTGGAAGGTTTTTATTTCATCATCAATTCTGAAGCTTAATTTTGCCAGGTATAGTATTCTTGACGGTCATCCATTTTTTAACTTGGTGTATATTACTTCAAGCCCTCCTAGCTTTGAGGGTCTTGGTTGAGAAATCAGGTGAGATCAGGATTGATTTAACTCTAAATGTTATGTATCACTTTTATCTGGCAGCCTTTAATATTCTATTCTTATTCTGTAAGGCATTTTCATAATGCTGTGCCTTGATGTGAATCTGTTGTAATTTTGTATATTTAGGGTCTTGTAAGCTTCCTGTATTTAGTTTTCCTTTTCATTCTTAAAATTTAGAAAATTTTCTAATATGATTTTATTGAAAAGACTGTGCATTCCTTTGTATCTCTGAGCCATCACCAATCCTGAAAAATTTTATATTTGGTCTTTTTATGTTATAACATATTTTGGGAAATTCTGTTCATGGTTTCTTAACATCTTTTCTCCATGGTCAACTGATTTCTGGATTATAGTTTTGTCTTCATTACCTAAAACTCTATTTTCAGTTTTGTCTTCATTACCTAAAGCTCTGTTTTCAAGTGGTCTATTGTATCAGTGATCCTTTAAATTGAATTTTTAATTTGGTTGATTGATTTTTTCATTTTGAGGGTTTTTGACTGATTCTTCTTCAGCATCTCTATCTCCTTGTTAAAATAGTATTTTATTTCTTGTATTCTTTCTCTGATTTTATTTCTTACATCATCTTTTACATTGTAGATCAGTTTAACCATGAACTTTCTGAGTTCTATCTCTGACATTTCCTCCACTGTTGTGTCAATAGAGTCTACTGTTGAGGTGGTTTGGGTTATTTGGGATAGTTCAATCCCTTGATTTTTCATATTGTTTATGTGTCTAATTATCTATCTGGATGGATCTGATTCTGTAGAATTTGTACCTTATAGGTTTATAGAATCCCTCTATGTTACTAGTACCTCACAGATTGGGGTGCACAGCACAATCATAGCAATAATATATGCAAACAATATATAGCAGTAGAATAGGTCCTTAATTTGTATTTTGGCATCTATCATTAATTGGTATGATATGTAGGGATAGTATGATCAGCAATTTCCATCGGTAGAAACAGTACATAATCATGTATTATGTCTGGCTTAAAATCAAACACTAGGTGTTATTTATTCCTTCTGCTGTATTAATTATTGCTGTAACATTCGTGTTAGGGGTAGATGTTCTATACCTCAACTAGTATAAAGAAGTGTTAAGTATAGTCAAATCACATAAAGCAGAAGAAATAGGAGGGTGGGAAAGTGTTTGAAATTTCAAAGGGTGAGTAGGGTAGATGCAGTGGTAACTTAGGATATGTTGTTAGTTTGAAAAGGGACAAGAAGAAGAAGAATATAAAGAAGGAGGGAGAGAATGGAATTTGGGTGTCAGGAATATAGAAATGAGAGAGGGAGATAGAGTAGTGATAAATTTTATACAAAACAAAATCAAAATAACCTAATCATAAACCATAACCCACAAAATACAGAGCATATGAAAATAACACCTTCAAAACAAAACAAAGCAAACAAACTAGAAAAAAAGAAGAAAGAAAGAAAGAAACAGGAAAGAATGAAAAACAAAAGAAAAACAAGGCAAAAAGTGAGACAAGAGAAACAAATATGAATATGTGTAGGAGTCCTTGAATTAGTCTGCACATATTCAAGTAAAACAAGAATCCTATATGGAAACACAAAATCAAAGGCTGAACAGAATTACTGCCCCAACAAAAAAACCACCACCACCACCACAACAAAATCTTGGTGAAATGTTAAGAAATTAAAGAGTTGTATCCTCTATGGTGGACACAATAATAAGGCTGAACTCATGGTGCACACCTATAATCCCAGTGGCTCTGAAAGCTGATGCAGGAGGATCCCAAGTTCAAAGCTATCCCCAGTAAAAGCAAGGTGCTAAGCAAGTCAGTGAGACCCTGTCTCTAAATAAAATACAAAATAAGACTGGGGATTGTGGCTCAGTGGTGGAGTGCCCCTGAGTTCAATCGTCAGTACACCCCCCCTCCAAAAAAAAAAAAAGTCAGTGAGTGTATATGTTCACTGTGCCCGTCTGGTGTTCTTTCTGTTTCTTCCTGAAGTATGATCTTAGCTTGTGGGTTATGTGTCCTTTCTGTTATTGTGTTGCTCATTATGTTGAAGGTTGGGGTTTAATTTTTCTTCCTAATTTCCCTTCTTGAGAGATTAGTGTGGGCTGACTGTGCTGCAGACTTGGAGGTGATGTGGCATTCAGGGGAGGTTGGGTTGCAGGGAAGCAGCAAAGTAGCAGACCACATCCTGTGGCAGGTACATCTGGGCCTAGCACTGGATCCTGGGGGCTGGTGAGGGGAGGCTCTATGCTGGACCAGGCAGGTCTTAATGTGAAGTTGTGTGGGGGGCACATTTAGGTCAGGGGCCCAGCTTGTCTGTGCTAGGTAAATCGAGAACAGGCTTTGAGACCTGTGGGCCCACCACAAAGCTGTGAGGCATGGGCCACATCAGGGGCCAGGGTGGGGTTGGGAGACCAGGGAGCCAGAAGACCATGTTGCATGCTGGACTGATGCCAGACCTGGTGGGTACCTGTGGGTGCTGGACTGGGGAGGGAGTTGGGGACCAGCTGATGCCAGGGCATGGTGAGTACCAGCCTAGGTGGGTACCAGACCAGCTGGCTTAGTGAGCCAAGAGCAAAATGCCCTCACACTCTCTTCTATCCTTCCAACCCACTGTAGCTGGCCCCATAGGTCCCTGTAAGCCTTAGGACTCACAGGGCTGGGGAGAGCCTGGCTGTCTCCAGCCTCTCTAACCTGTATTACCCTGGGTGAAATGCTCCAAGTTTCTAACTTTCCACAGGTTTGTTAGGCTCAGACAGGCTCATGCAGACCTAGGTGCAAACTCATGGATCTGTGTTTCCAGTTTCTTTAAGTTCTGGACATGCTGCAGTCCCAAGATGGTTCTGCATTAGATTTTGAATTAAGAAAATCTGAGTCCTTCAAATTTCTCTTATTCAAGGTTATTTTGGGTATTTCATATCCTCTGATATTGCATATGAATTTTTGGGTAGATTTTTCTATTTTATAGTACACATTGAGATATTGATAGGAATTTCAATAGGGATTTCAATTGAATCTATAGATCACTTTTGGGTAGTATTGATATCTTAACCTTATCATGTCTTCTAACCCACAAATATGGAATAGCTTTCACTTATTCATGTTTTCTTTAATATCTGTCAGAAATAGTTTATAGTTTTTTATTGTACATTTTTTAAATCTTCTTTGTTAAGTATTTTATTATTTTTTGTACCATTGCAAATAGAATTCTTTTCTTAATTTACTTTTCAGATTGTTCATTATTCTTGCATAGAACTACAACTATTTCTCTGAGTTGATTTTTTTTTATCATGCTACCTTTCTGATTGTTTTTATTAGCTTTAAATGTGTGTGGGTGGGTGGGTGGGTGCAGAAAGCCATCCATCCGTGAATTACATGAGGGTATTCTCTTGGTATGGTAGCCAGGGAAATTTACATTTGGCATTGTGAACTATCCGTGGCTCTCTCACAACAATAGATTGCCCAGTGCATCTAACTTTTATCTCTACTGTTCTAGGAAGATACCTCACAGTAGCTCTGGAGATGGGTGTAACCTGTTGGGAACTGAACAGCCCACCTTTTTGGTGAAGCACATTCTAGGAAGGCCTTTGATGTTTCCTGAAAGAAATAATGCAGGAATGGGATCCATTTTGCCCTTTAGTCTAGAAGCTCGATCCGCCTGATTGGCTTGCGCATCCTGCCCCGCTTTTGAAATTATTTTCTATGTCCTGTGTTTTTTTCATCATTCTATTTTTCTTAGCTTTTACTTCTCAGCCAGTGCATTCCTGCCGCAGTCTGGCTGGGCACAAATCAGGAGCCACTCAAGCAGGAACAAACTTTATTTCGGAGCTCCCCCCCCCCAACACCACCCACGCAGCCCTTCCAGGAACATCACACACCAAGCAGAACTCCCTCCACCAGAACTTCACCAATCAACATGAACTCCCCAGGAATCCCTGCGCGAGAACTCCAAAGTATCGGGCGCCCGGGGCGGATAGCAGGGGTCTATATACAATATCTATCAGAAATAGTTTATAGTTTTTATTGTACATTTTTAAATCTACTTTGTTAAGTATTTTATTTTATTTTGTACCATTGCAAATAGAATTGTCTTCTTAATTTACTTTTCAGATTGTTCATTATTCTTGCAGGAGATAGGGGTGTGTTTATAATCTTTAGGGTTCTCTCTATATAAAATTATATCTTTTGCAAAAGAATGCAGAAATGTGTCTATTTATCTGGAGTATGTCTATTTTCTTCAATAATTTTATAGTACTGAAAATGCATAAAATGAATATTTATGGGAATTTTAAAGAGATAATAAGTAAATAGGGGTATAATGAATGTTGATGGAACTATGTTTCTATCTAAACATCTCTGCTATAAGTTAAGGAGCTTGATGTCAGCATGTTAAAAGCTCTGATTCCCGGAAGGTGGGGTTAATTTTGGTTCTTCAATTGGCTGTTGCTGAGGCCTTATAACTCCTGAGGCCTGGTTCATTGGCATTTTGGAAAATCTCCAAGATACTTCTTTGGTATAAACAAAGTTGAGTTAAAAGAGACTACACTTAATGTGTAGAGACTACAAATTTCCTGATCTTACCAGAAAAGAGAACCTACAAACTATCTTAACACATTCTAGTGTTCCTTCTTATTCCAGTTTATATTCTGTTTTAAAGTTACTATTATTACAACCTTCTGTTTCAATTGTGTATTGTCAAATAATCTCATATTCCACTATATAAGACATGTGGTTTTTCTTACTCATGTCATAATTTTCAGGGCACAGATGGAAAGGAAACAGATTCAAGCATAAGACAGCTAATAGGATCTCATTCAAATTTATGGATTAATGATAAATTTGAGAGAAACAAAAAAAATTAAATTCATAAAGTTGTATGAGTAAAACCCATTCTAGAGCCTTTTGAAAGCTATTCTTTATATTTTGCATTATGTTGCCACCTAATGGTTGCAACTGATATGAAAAACAAAGGTATTGTAACATCTTGATGTCAGAAAGCCTTGTAGTAAAAAAATGCTTGTCTAAAGATTTAAAAACCAGAAGATTGGCTTAACACCTAAAACTATGAAATACTAGGGGAAAAAAAAGTCAGGAAACACTTTGGGACACTGGAAAGTGCAAGAATATTTTGGACAAAGCTTCAAAATCACAGAAAACAAAAAATATATAGACAAATGGGATTATATCAAACCTAAAAACTGCTGCATAGGAAAGGAACAATCAACAAAGTAAACAGAAAACCTACAAAATATTTGCAAACTATAAATATATGGCAAGTGGTATATTTCCAAAATATATAATGAACTAAAAATGTTAATAACAACAAGCCAAATATATCAATGAAAAATGGGCAACAGATAGAATGCTCTAATTTAGATATTAGGTATTGCCCAAAAGTTTATGGGTGAAACAATACAAAAAAGTTCAGAGGTGAAATGACTGGGTTATAAGAACAATAACATAATCAGTGCATTGATCTTCTGATAAGGATTAATTTGGTGGTAACTGCAGGCAGATAGCCCGTGGCTGGTGGAGGTGGGTCATTTGGGTAATGCCTTTGGGATATATATTTTTTCCTTTTTGATTGGGGCTCTCTCACCCCACCTTTTAGTGGCGATATTCTGACCTGTTTTCCTTCACCACACTCTTCTTTCCTGATGTCTTGCCTCGTTTTTGTCTCAGAGCAATGGAGCTAGGCGTCTATGGACTGAAATCAGGAGCCCAAGAATAAATTTTTCCTCCTCTAATTGTTCTTATCAAGTCTTTTTGTCAGTGAAAAAGCTGATTAAAATACATAGCCAGATATTTCTCCAAATGAGACATGAAACCAGTTAACAGGTTCATTAAAAAGTGCTCAACATCACTAATTATCAGAGAAAAGCAGATCAAAATCATAGTAAGATATTACCTTAATCCAGTAAAGAATGGCTATTATCAAAAAGACTTAAGACAGCACACTGGAGAGGATGTAAAGAAAGGGGAAACTTTGAACACCATAGGTGGGAATATAAATTAGTCCAGCCATTATGGGAAACAGCATGGAGTTCCTAAAAAAATTATGGTTAAGCACTGATATTGCTATTATACAACCAAAGGAAATGACATTGATATGTCTAAGAAACAACTTCACTCCTATTGGTACCAGTGATGAGAATCAGGATGAAGTCCTGTTTCCCTGACTTTGAGGACTGAACCCTGAGAAATGCCTAGGCAAGCTTAGAAAGCCAGTGAGAAACGAATGTGGCTCCATTTTAAAAAATAAATAAATAACAGCAGCTTCTACCTCAAGGCCTGTCCTAAGGAAGGGGGCATGACCCTTGTCCTTGGAAAAACCCACAGGGCACTCCTAAGCACATACCCACCCTGCTGAGTTGTTTGTCAGTAAATAACAGGAGAGATCTGTGGCATCAGGTGTCCCTGACTCAGTTAGGCTAGGTGAGGACCCATAGCAACACCCCTAGCAACCTCCAATCAGCATGAGACAGGGAAAAATACCTGGGATGCCAGATGACCCCCAAGTAGTTTATGGTGGTTGATAACATGTTGGGAAACCATGTAGTTCAGCACGTACACCCCTCATGGCCTAAACCAATCAGTTCAAAGGAATCCCCCTCTTGTACTAACCAATCACCCCTACCCAACTTGTTCCCGCCAGTGAATGTGCTAATCAATGTTAAGAGTTGTTATTTGACTTTCCTGCGGTATGGAATGATTTGCTGTGTGATGTTGTGATGCATAGTGTATCCCCCCAAAACCTATAAAATCTCACTGAACAAAGGACAGGGACTTACTCCCTGGGACCGCTGCATCGGGAACAGTTGTGAGTCCAGGCTCGAGCTTGCAATAAAGACTATTGTGTGATTGCATCGGATTTGACCTCCTGGAGGTCTATTGGGGTCCCAGGAATCTGGCATAACACAAGTTTTATTTAAAGGATAGAACAGAGATAGACTACTCTGAATAGAAGGGAGCCCGGAGGTGAGTGTGTGGGAAAGTGGGTGTTTCCTGCCCCTTTCATACATTTTGAATTTCCTTTGTTCTCATGCTCTCTCCTCATCCAGCTTACAGAACCCAAAAGGTAGAGTGATCCAAGGGTGGGAATGAAGCTGCCCAAGGCTGCAGGCAGGAAGGGAGTCACCTAGGGCTACTCATTAACTCTTTGCTGAAAGGATAAATTCCCTGAAGGCAGGTAACCTTGGCAACAGGTTCAGGACAGGAGGAGTACTAAAGGAAGTAGCATTTTATTTCCTTTCCTTTTAAATGAGCCCCCATCTTCCCAGTCTGACCCAATTATTCCTTACCTACGTTAACTATCCTTTTGCCTCCTGGCCTCACTATGTTCACTGAAGCACTATTCATAACAGCGAAGAAATGGGGGGAAAAAACAACCAAAATATTTATCAACTGATGAGTGAATAAGCAAAATGTGGTACCTACATACAGTGGATTATTATTCAGCCATAAAAAATATAAAATTCTGTTAACATGAATGGAATTGGAGATAATTAATTTAAATGAAAAAAGCAAGGCACCTAGAGGCCCTTCAGTAGATGAATGGATAAAGAAAATGTGATATACACACAATGAAATATTATTCAGCAATAAAAGAGAATAAAATCATGGCATTTGAAGGTGTGGCATTTGAAGGGTGGATTTGGATGATATAAGTAAGGCTAAGTGAAGTTAGCCAAACCCCCAAAACCAAATGCCGAATGTTTTCTCTCGTATAAGCAGGCTGATTCACAGTGGGGTTGGGAGGATTACATAAACTCTAGATAGGGCAGCAAAGGAGTGGGAGAGAAGGAGAGGGGGCATGGGGGTAAAAAAGATGGTGGAATGAGATGGATATCATTACCCTAAGTACATGTATGAAGACACGAATGGCATTACTACTCTGTGTACAACCAGAGATATGAAAAATTGTGCTCTAAATGTGTAGTATGAATTGTAATGCATTCAGAATAAAAAAATTTAAAAAAAGAATATAAGGAACAATAAATGCTGGTGAGGATATGGGGAAAAAGGTATACTCATACATTGCTGGTGCAACTGCAAATTATTGCAACCATTATGGAAAGCAGCATGGAGATTCCTCAGAAAACTTAGAATAGAACCATGATTTACCCAGCTATCCAACTCCTTGGTATATACCCCAAAGATTTTAAATTGGCATACTAGAGTGACACAGCCACATCAATGTTTATAGCAGCTCAACGCACAATAGCTAAACTATGGAACCAGCCTAGGTGCACTTTTACAGATGAATAGAAAAGAAAAATGTGGTGTATATTCACAGTGGAATATTACTCAGCCTTAAAGAATGAAATGATGGCATTTGCTGGTAAATGGATGGAGCTGGGAATATCATGCTAAAAGTGAAATAAACCAATTTCAAAAAAGAAAACAAAGGCTGGATGTTGTCTCTGATATGCAAATGCTAATTCACAGTAAGGGAGGGGGAGCTAGGAAAGAATGAAATTACTTTGAATTAGGCAGAGGGGACTAAAGGGAAGGGAGGGGAAATAGAGATAGGAAGGATAGTAGAATAAATCGGACATTAATATCCTATATGCATATATAACAACATGAACAGTGTGATTCCATGTCATACACAACCAGAAGAATGAGAAGTTGTACTCCATTTATGTGTCAAAGTGCATTGCACTGTCATGTATAACTAATTAGAACAAAAAATATTTTTAAAAAAGTTGGATAAAAGAATAAAATTCTGTTAACATGAACAGAATTGGAGATTATTAACTTAAGTGAAAAAAGCTTGGCACAGAAAGACAAGAACTACATGATTTCAATCATATGTGGAAGACCTGTAGGCTATTTTGTGCTTGACTCTTAATTATTTATAAAAGAAATTGGATTTTCAGACTCTTAGTCATATCCAGCAATGAGACTGAGGGAGATTGTAAACATGGCAACATCCCATAAGGGTTTTCAGATTTTTCTAATCTTTCTGAAAAGTTCACTTGAGTGAAAAAAACAATGAATTTCTGTGAATTATCCCATGTTTTGGCAGAAAAGGCAATACATTTTCAAACCATTCTGATTATAGAACATATTATTAGAATTAATGCTTGACGAATTAGCATTCTGACCAATTCATTGTGTATTTTACTTACTTCCTCCTCTCTTTGGGTCTATTTTGTTTGTTTGTAAGTTTTTAGTACCCAGGGTTGCTTAAACACTGAGCCATAACTTCAGACCTTACTAAAATTTTGTTCTATGTTTCATAGGACCTTGTTAAATTGCTAAGGCTGAACTCAAACTTGCAATCCTCGTGTCTCAGCCTCCCAAGCTCCTTGGATTACAGGCATGAGCCACCATGCCCAGCTAGCCTTCTTTTTTAATTAAAAAAATGGTATTTTCAATTTGAATTGACTCTTATTCCAAAGTGTTAAGACATATCTTCTTTGTGTCACTCAGCTACATCTTCCTAGTTGCCCTCCAGAGGATACAAAAGGGAACCTTACAAAATGATTATTGTTTAAAGTTTACTTTGCAGAGGGAGAGTCTTTACTTGCCCATGAGGGTCTCTGATGGCCATCATTCTTCAGCAGGGAAGAGGTCAGCCCACCAATTGATGAGAGCAAGCCTTAACTCACTAAGTCCTAATTTCCTCACTCTGTGAACACACTGAACTCTGATGAGACACAGAAATGAGTTCTTTAATGAAGGGTTAATGTGAGCTCTCAAAAACAGCATGACTTACCAGTTGACATTTAAATAACATACACCCACGGTCTACATTTGTGTGTATAGGAGAAGACAAGAGGAATGAGAAGTGAGATATACTAATGATCAAGCTTTTAGAAGCATCTATACATTAAAAGAAAAAAAAAATTCATACCTATGGGTGCTCCCTTAGCTTTCCAGAGTCCATCCCAAGCATTCTTTGAAACTTCTTCTTTGACTTCAGCGCCATCTTTTTCCGTACATCATCCCTCTTCATAAGATAATGGAAAACCAGTCTCAAGTCTCTTATGTTTCTTGTCTATATTTTAAAAATGTATTCCCTTTTTCTTTGTTCTCTGCCCATCTGCTTAGAGACATGAACACTGACCCATAGAAAATAAGAGGGGAAAAAGTTCAGGAGTTGTGGGAGCATGGGGTTAAGTAGCTTACCTGAAGACAAACACATAACCATCATCTTGAATATTAATTTCCTTACAAAGACTATACTGTCTAGACAGTACTTAATAAGAATATCTATTCTAGTAAATAACCCTATTTAATAGGGATTATTTAGTAGTCCTTGTTAAGTAATCCTGGCTTTTTATAAACAAAAGGAATGTTTATCTGTCTGTTACAGGGAGCTGATAATTCCCCTGCTGAGCCACCAAAAGAAAAATGGAGCTAATACCAAATCTTTGTTCCCTCCTGAAATTTCTCAGTTCATGAAAAGAGGAATGTCAATTCATTCTGTGACATTGTAAACCAGTATTTCTTGCATAATATTATAGGTCATAAAATTTTAGATGAACATGTACTGAGCATAAATCACACAATACAGTTTGAATTTTTAAATAAAAGATTATATTTGCATCTTAATTTGAAACTTTATCTAGTCTGCAATTAAAATGAAGGTTTCCATTTAATGGGGGTTTCATAATACCAAGTAAATGTTACCTCTTTTCCTAATAGTATGTAAGATTCCTATAATTTATGTTTTCATTTTCCTTATCTTTTCCAGCTTCAAGTGGCTACCTAGATTCTGTGGCTGATAGCCTTGTAGATCTTCTTCTTTCTTCAAAGCCAATCACTCAGGTTTCTGCTTTCCCCATATGTATCCTTCTTCTTGACTTTTATTCTTCCTGCCTCCCTCTTATAAAGATAATTGTGAGTAGGAGTTGACCCAGATAATCCAGAATAATCTTGCTATCTCACAATCCTTAGTCATTCACTTCTACAAAGTCCCTTTGCCATCGAAAGTAATATTGGAAGTTTCCTGAGAATTGGGGTATGGAACTATGCAAGCAGGATCCTTCAGCTTAGCAGTCTCTAGGTAGCTGACATAGATAGCCTTATATATTTATGTAGAGGTCAATAAGTTTTGAATCAGTTACAACCTGTTAATTTTATTTACTTATTTATTTTTGCAGTGCTGAGGATCAAAATCAGGGCTTCAGGAATGGTAGGCAACCTCTCTGACACTGAGCTACATCACCAGCACCTTTGGTTAACAATTTAAACTGGAAGAAACGTATGTGAATGTTGATAACTATCAGTATAACTCTCCTATTAAAATGTTCGACATATTTACAAAGAGATCGTAAGCACATTTTAGTATTTTTGTTAAGTTCTTACTTTAGTATTCTATTTTAATTTCATCAAATGATTTTATGTCACTCAAATGTAGAGATTTTAAAAATGCATTGTTTTCCTATATTCTGATATATTTCTACCAGTTTCTTTTTGAGTAAATAGGTCCTCATGGGTTTACCCTTTTACCATGACAGTTCAAAACTCTAAAATTATAAGGAAAGTAATAGTATGCTCAAGGGAAATAAAAATTAACAAAGAACAAGCTGAGAGAAAGCATTTAAATTAAAGGACAATTGATAAATACTTCTGACCATTAGGTGGTGTTCCTAAACCATAGAAATTTAATTAAAGATCTCTGAAGATATATTTCATTCTCAATTTAGTTGTTATGTTATTTTGGCCTGATTTTCAATGTGAGATTTAAATTGATGAGTTTAGTTTATATAAATACCTTGTCATTGAATTTCAGCAACACATAGACATATTTGCTTTATGCCACTGTTTTTTAAATGCCCAAATAGAACAGTTTACAATTGATATCTTCCAACAGTTTACCATTTTTTAATGCAAACTAAATCTTAATTATTCAGACTTTTCCCTTGAAAGACCTTTAAAAACTAAGATTTAATTAAATTTAAGAAAAATTAACATTTTTTAAAAGAAAAATACTTTTACGTGCAGATTTTAACATTGGTAAGTCTTTACAGCCTTATACAGTACCTATTTTGTTGGGGCAAATAAGTCACTTTTAAACCATATAGTAAAATCTATAGCACAATTATTTAAAATTTTCAAGATTCTAAAATAATACTGGGCCATTGTTTACAGTAGGTTTCTGTACTACTCTTAGGACATTATTTATCATATTTTTTAACATATATAAATTCCTGAGAATAAATTGTGACAGGAATGTCAGCCTAACAGCTTTCTTTAAGCCACAATGATGTTACCATCTTTGTCCAAAGGAAACTCTTGTGCAAATACAGTCACAAGTATTACTGATTAAATCCTACTTTGTACAAAGTCAGACAAAAGGAAATCGAATGCAATAACACTGATGAAAAGGAGATGAAATCAACTTATTTGAAATTCTAAAGAATTCTATTTTTAAAAATTGGGCAAATCTCTTAAATTGTGAGAAGACTATAGAAATTATAATCATTTTCTATTGAAAATCTATTTCTACTTGTGTCTGCAGGTGAGGATAAAATTGTCAGTTGAAATAATGAACCTTAGTCTGTGTTACTAGTAGAGAACTTTAGTGTGAAATTTATAATGCAAAATTTTATATGATGTATTTTATATAAATTTAATATAAAATTTATAAGATAAGTTTTCCTGCTGTATCTTTGTGGGGAAAAATTGCTGATGAGCTTCTAAAATCAATGCTGGAATGCTTTCTTTGGTGTAGCATGTGAAGATAAACAACCAAAATAAGATCTACAATATGTTTAAAGTTTTGAATAAGTTTAAAGAAAAGTTTTAAGAATCATTAATATAAATAAGTAAACAAATTTCAATGATATGGGGATGGATGATTCAAAGACATTAGAAGTCAGGCAATGTATTTTTCTGATTCAATTTTATCTATTAACAGTATTGAAGTTCTTCTAGATAAAATGGAGGCAAACCAGACCATTATGACTCACTTCTACTGAATATGGCTAGAAACACTGGAGCATAAAATGAAGACTATAAAAGAGTGAGTATTTCAGCACATAGAGCAAGGATCTAGGGAAAGAAGGAATCCAGCAAGGTAAATTTGATTTTGGAGTTATTTTATTCTGAGGCTTCTCCCGCCAGGAGCTATCTAATATGTAGTGCTATCGTTTGGATCTGAAACATTTCCCAAAGACCTATTTAGTAAAGGATTATTCTCCAGAGTGGCATTACTGGGAGGAGTGAATACTCATGAGGCAGGGCCTAGTGGGAAGATTTAGGGCATTGGGGAGTGAGGGCTGAAAGGGTTTATGGGACCCTAATCTCATTTTTTCTCTATCCTATTCAGCCATTAGGTGAGTAGACTTCATCCACCACATGTTCCTAACATATTATCCTGCCTGAATGGAACAATCAGTCTTGGTCTGAAACTTCCAACACTGTGAACCACAACAAACCCTTCCTCTTTATAAGTTGATTTATCTCAGGTATGTCCTATAGTATTAGAAAATTGACTAACACAGGTAGTAAATGCCCCAGATATTTGTTACACATCTTGATGGACTTCATACCAAAAGGAAAGGTGATTTGAGAGAGAGATGGTCATTTAGAGATTGTAGCTGTTTGAAAACACCTTGATCTTTCACAGGTCTGAGAAAATAAATCTAGGATTATGCTGAAAGCGAACACATTTTCTTTAGAGAAAGAACATAATTCTAGGTCTCAAAATATCTTTGAATTTATTAAAATTCAATGATTAACATGCAATTCAAATCAACTAGTGTAATGCCAGATTCGTGGGACCCCCAATAGACCTCCAGGAGCCAACTCCGATGCAATCACACAAGAGTATTGCAAGCTTGAGCCTGGACTCACAACTGTTCCCAACGCAGCGGTCCCAGGGAGTGAGTCCTGGTCCTTTGTCCAGTGAGATTTTATAGGTTTTGGGGGGATACTCTATGCATCACAACATCACACAGCAATTCATTCCATATCAGGTGCGGGAAAATCAAACAACAACTCTTAACATTGATTAGCACATTCACTGGTGGGAACAAGTTGGGTAGGGGTGATTGGTTAGTACAAGAGGGGGATTCCTTTGAACTGATTGGTTTAGGCCATTAGGGGTGTACATGCTAAACTACATGGTTTTCCAACATGTTATCAACCACCATAAACTACTGGCGGGGGGGGGGGGGGCGGTCATCTGGCATCCCAAGCATTTTCCCTGTCTCATGCTGATTGGAGGTTGCTAGGGGGGTTACTGTGGGTGCTCACCTAGCCTAATTGAGTCAGGGACACCTGGCACTGTAGATCTCTTCTGTTATTTGCAGACAAAACAACTCATCAGGGTAGGTATGTGCCTAGAAAGGCTCTGTGGATTTTTCCCAGGACAAAGATCACGCTCCTTTCCTTAGGACAGGCCTTGAGATAGAAACTGGTTTCTCAAAAATCGAGTCACATCAGTTTCCCACTAGGAAAACACAGAAAGGAGAAACAACCTAAAAAGTAACCAAGAGAAGCACAGACAATAAAAATAGATATTCAATGGACACTGATAATGGAGCCATGATAGTGAGTTTAAAATAAATGTGCAATATGACTTCAAGAAAATAATACAGTAGAATGAGAAATTCAGTTGAGGTCTTTAAAATAAAAAGGAAAACCCCAAATTCCTGAACTTAATTGAACTCAGAATATACATAAGTGAAATAAAAACAAAGTGCATGGTTTTAAAAGTATGCAGAAATTATTAGCAAAGTTAATAATAAATTTGAAAAAAAATATATAAATTAAAGTCCAGGGAACCATAAGCTTGAAAAAAAAAGTGAAAGACACAAGGGCTATAGTTGATGGGTATAGATAAAAGTGCAAAGTTTGTTAGGAAGAGAAGAGAGGGGGAAAATGCCACATAATGATACACATGATAAGGCTCAAGGTTGATTTTTGCTATTCTACTATATATTTATTTCATCAATGCTTTAAATGTATAATACCTTGGATCTTTACTTAAAAACAAAACTATGAACTATGCCATTAGATTATGCCACTCAAGAGCCAGGTGCAGTGTCACATGCCTAAAAATCCCAGTGGCACTGGAGGCTGAGGCAGGAGGATTGAAAGTTCAAAGCCAGCCTCAGCAAGTTAGTGAGACTCTGTCTCGAAATAAAAAAATAAATGTCTGGGGATGTGGCTCAGTTATTCAGTAACCCTGGGTTCAATCCCAGGTACAGGAAAAAAAAAGATTATGCCAGTTAATAACAGAGCCTAGATCTTTCCCGAACTTTCCCTAAAACCTTAAACTTTCATTTGTCCTGCGAGCAATTGCATAGGAAGCATTTCTCAGTGGACCAAAAAGGTTTTGTTTTGTTTTTTTTTTTTAAATTATTTGATCCTAGGAAATAAGTAATATCAGGAAGGCCCTACTTGATTTAAAATGGAATATAATTTGAATATTTCCCTGACAAATAATTCCATGTTAAATAACTTCATCCTAATTGCAATGATTTTTAATAGATCCTAAAGAAGTATCTAAATTATTTTTTCCAGCAAAGTAGGCATCTCTGCTTTTATTGAATGGATTTATCATTTGATTTGAGTTGGGGACTCTTGATAATCAAGAGACTTAGTGAACAGATAAATCCAGTTTCTGCTACTTGAGTCCAAGTAACAAACTTGAATAAGTCACAGTCTTGAATAAGTCATAAAATTATAGGTATAGTTTTGACCTACATTATTTGTTTAAGTGTTATGGGCATCAAACATTATCAAAAAGATAAAAGTGGTCAAAACAAAATTATTCTCTCAGAAAAAGAACTCTTTTGACATAAGTCAACCAATATCTCTTGCCAGGAATTCTACTTTCCGAAATTATTCTTTGGGGTGCTATATTTTATTTAACAGCAAAATGTGCACATACTTCCAGAGATGTATGCATTTTGAGATGTATAAACATGTTATCTATTTATACAGAAATAAGTCCAGTCATTCCAGTGATATTCTTATCATAAAGTGGAAAAACAGTATTTTTACAGTTCCTTACATACCATAAGGCCTAGAATTAACATAGAATTTAACTCTTATCTGAGTTCAGATAAAGGCCTGATTTTTAAATTTCATTAGCATTCTAGTACTCTTAAAGCCATGTTTTGAATATGCAACCTGTGGCATCTAATGCTACTATTTTACCATTTTATGATCATTTTGAAAAAAAAATATTAGTACATTATAATTATATATAATAAGAGGTTTCATTATATTTGTATCTTCATATGATATAAATTGGTCCATTTCATTCCCTAGCACCTATTATAAGAATATAACATTCTTATAATAATCAGCAAGTTTGGTGGTCAGAGATACACAACAACTACATTTGGAACATGAATGGAACAGTCCTTTTCTGTGGGCAAGACAAATGAGCATCCTTTTCTCCTCCTTTCCCTTCCCTCTTCTCTCCTGTCTCCCACCATCCAATTTTTTACTAGTGCTCCCCATTTTTTTCAGTCTAGCTGCCACATATGAGAGAAAATTTACTGTTGTCTTTGATGCCAGTAACTCTATGTGACCTGATACCATTTTTTATTTTAATTTTTTGCTATTTTTTAGGAAGAAATAAAAATAAATATGGTAAATTAAAAGTAGTATTTATGAGCTTGAATAAAAGCATGAAATGAATGTTAAAGAATCTGCTTTTTTTGTTGTTGTTGCTTCCATTTATCATGCCTGTTGCTGAATTAAGAAGAGTCCAACGCTAAGATGATGCCAGTAGATACTGAGTGTATTTGTCATTGTTGGGAGCTTGACTAGAACCTCCTGCTCTTGAGGGTACTGGTGGATATAGGCTCACAGCTGCTTGTTGTCAGAAATAACTGCCTTTGGCCAATGAAAATTCCCTTATCATGCCTGGAAGCAGTGATTTGTTGATATGGGGTTTCAAAGGGACTCCAAATGTCAAAGCCTTATAGACTACCTGCCTCAAGATATGGCCAAATCAAAGGTGTGATTTATGCTCTAAATTACCTGATATCAGGGACCAAACTGAAGCTGATCACTTGAGGCCACCTTCTTGCTTAGCTTTTTTCCCCTGCCCTTACTTTCTTTCTTGAGAACACTCCCCTCATAAATCACTTGGTCAAGGATCCTTGTCTTTGTTTTTAGGAAACCTGACCTAAGATAGTGGGTATGGAATAATGGACCTAAAGTAGTGGAACTAGAAATTGTCCAACAAAGCAGATTTTATAGAAATAGCTGGAAATCTGAAGATGAGTCGTGGTGAAGATGAAGTACATCACTGGTGGAAGGTGGAGTATTAGTAATTCCAAGCATACCACAGCAATGCAATTGATAAGACTAATGTGTAGGGTGCTCACATGAACCAAACAGAATAAATAAGACAGGGCTGAAGTAACCAGGGAAAGATCTTGATATTTAATAGATATAAGAAATAGTACCTACTATGTTACTGGCTGGATGTGGTCAAAGAAAGATAAAATGACAGATTAAGTTTTATTAATTAACAATATAAAGATAATTTTGTGAGTAAGGGAACCTCCTTCAATGCATTGAAGAAAAGCTATTGATATAAAAGATCAGAAAGAGTAAAGAATAGGCATATGGCTTAATTGTGCCAGTGGAAGAATTTCAAAGAAGAATGTTATCATCATTCATGGCAGGAAGTCTATGCCCAAATCAGAGCTCTGATAAGAAGAACTGGAATACTAATTCTCAGGTTGGGTAGATGCACTTGAGGTCCCCCAAATCTGTTTCCATCTTCCTGCCTATGAAAGTGCCTGTTCTTCTTATTGGGAATATACTGCTCTCACTTGTTTGCAATTTGTGCAGAGACTTTAAAAGTAGCATGTGCCTTAGTATTCAATGCTTGTCTTCGAATATATCATCACCTCTCTTCTTACCAGCATGCCCATGATCAACCTAAAAACTCAGCAAGTCTAATTAGGGAAATGTTGTACCTGCTCATGGCAGAATAAGGAAAAAGGAACAAAAGACTCAGGTAAAGGAACATGGTAGAATGTATCTACTTAAAAAGACCAGAAAATCTACCAGAAGCTTTATGCCCTGAGGTAGTACAGAGGATATACATATTTCTTAAGGTGACAAGGAATGTGCTGGTAACAGGCAGCACACTATAGTAGAATCATTGAGAAGCTCAGTGGCAGGTGTCCTCTATAATCTGAGGCTGGTATTAGATGATCTGTTATCATATCTAGGCTCTTAAGTAACAAATGCAATGAAAGAATCCAATAATAATAGTGGACAAGTGACACCACTCAGGGAAAAGAGAATATAACATCATAATAATAAGAAAAGTTTGGAGTGGTGGTCAGAGATACACAACAACTACATTTGGAACATGAATGGAACAGTCTTGTTCTGTGGGCAAGACAAATGAACATCCAATAAAATGTTACTCAAAATGCTAATTAAAATAGAACATGAATGGATGAACATAAGACTGAAGAAGGATTTCACAATTTTTTTTTTTAAGAGAGAGAGAGAATTTTTTTTAATATTGATTTTTATTTTTTTTTTTTAGTTTTCGGCGGACACAACATCTTTGTTTGTATGTGGTGCTGAGGATCCAACCCGAGCCGCACGCATGCCAGGCGAGTGCGCTACCGCTTGAGCCACATCCCCAGCCCAGGATTTCACAATTAAGTCCTGCTTCCATACTGAATTTCCAGACCTTAGCTGGTTCTCGGACTTAGAATCTGTCCATTGAGCAAGAACCCCACAGCAAGTGACAAATGTATGTAGTAGTTATTGACCTCAATCCTTTCCCAAATAAGTTTTCAGCCATGTACTCAGAGAATCATACAGTGGAGAAAAAGAAATACCTATGTCTGCTGAAAATGATTTGGTACATGTTCTGATATATACTGAGGCACTATTTCTGATATTTCTGAGGCACTATTTTACCCTCCCATGTTGAATGAGGGACTTGTAAGGGCCAGATATAATTGGAGTCTAGTTTTTCCATGTAGCTGTAACTCATTTCCCCAATCGCCAATGATAATCTCTATGGAGACACTATAACTTTGGTAGAATTCTCACATTGGTTTCTTCTCTATAACGTAAGATCTCTACTGGCCTTAAAGGCTGGATGCAAGCTCCTGAATTTGTATCCTAAACCAAAAAATCAAATTAAAATAATGCTGCATCCCATCAGGAATGACACAGATTAGCATTATTAATGACATACATTAGCTATAAGGCAATCAAGATGGTAGATCCCATCATAATCCTATTATGTTCACCATTAAGTCTCTGTAGACCACAACTAGGTGTAGACAAGGGGCTGATTTTTGATGGACAGGATAGTAGCCTATGAAAGTCAATATCAGAAACTTAACCAGGAAGTAGCTTCAGTTGTGACTGCACTGGAATGTGGTGTCTTTGTTAGAGCACGTTAACACAGTCCTGTTTATGATATATTGCTTTCAACATAGCAAATGTGGTTTTTTTACCAATATTTATCAGGATAGAAATCAGTAGTTCACATTAACTTGGAATGAACGGCATATATTCATACTCCTTTGGACTATGAAAAGTACTCTAGGTGCCTAAGTGATACATGCACTCCAGAGGGTGGGAAATAAACCTTGAAAAAAATTCAAGAGGCTGCTACTACATTGTTGAAATTATTAGACTTAAATAATCTGAGGCATTTTGGAATCTTTCTCCCAAGTTAAAATATGAATTATTGAGCCTTGAACCCTTTACTTCTTGGGGTATGCACAATGCTTGTTAAGCCTCTTTGGCTTTGGAGTAACTATACTGCTTTGACATACTTGTCTTGTGATGTCAAAAGCTAATAGATTTGAATTGAACCCAGAACATAAAAAGGATTTGTACAGCCTGCTGTGTGAGCAGCCCTGATATTTAGGCCACACATCCAGGCAGATTTTATGGTACTAAAATTATCTGTGTAGATGTTGATCCCATGTAAAACATCTGTATGCTCACTAGGAAAATTACATTGTAACCGTCTTAAATTTCCGGAGAAAGGCTTGCCAAATTCAGATGGGAGATGTGCATCACCCAAATACAGCCATTTGAATGTTATCGAGTCTTGAGAGAGACTAGTATCGAATCATGGGTAATTAATTGACCATATGGTCATAATTTCCTATCATAAGTTGGGCATCTTAAGATCTACCAAGTCAAAAAATACAAGGAGAAATAATCTGTCATAAGCTTTGTGAAATGGACATGGTCCATTTGGGATCAGGTTTAAAAAAAATATAGAATCAAGTAAGAGACAAGTAAGCCTCACAAGCAAGTAGCCCAGACTCCCTTATCACCCACTAATAGTGATGTTTATGTGGCACTGTGTCCTCAGTGAGCATTAATTGGTCCACAAACCAAGGTTGGTGTCTCCATTCATAATCACTCCCAAATACCTATTTGTAATTTGCAGAATTTATTCTTTTGACCTCTGTCTATGTCTCTGTGAATTGAGAAGTCCTGTTCCAAGAGAGAAGAATGTTTCTAATGTGTAATACAGTAAGATTTCTAATAAATGTAAATCTCTGAATGACACTGGTCACTTTGAATTTCATGTGTCAGTATGTGAGCAAGCAAAGTTATACTACAGTTGTAGATAACTGACCTGAGTTTTAAGAGGCAGTAGGGTTCTTGTTACTTAATGGATGCCCTGAGGAACTTGCCCAAAACATGTTTGGCAACCAGGTACTGATGACTAAGTCCTAAGTGCCTTCAGAAATGCAGATCTGGGTCACCCAACTCACCACCCAGTTTGACAGATGGGGAAAAGGAATTTGGAAAGTGTGGTAGATGAAAAATCATCAACTACATAAAGGGCTGTCTATACACTAAAAGATGAAACTAACTCGCAATTTTAACCTTTGAGTGTATAATCTTACTTAGTGGTAGTTGAATAAAATTGAGAATATGAAGTCATGCTAAATAGAGCAGAAATGCATGAGTTTCATTGTGAGAGGAATGTTCTAAAGTGTTTGAAGATGGGAAAATAAGACTCAGATGGGATCTTTGAATAAATGAAAGACATTTCATGCGGAAAAGAGAAACAATATAATTTAAAAATAGGAATTTCAAGCCTTTTCATGCGAAAATGTCTATATAATTATTCAATACCTCAACAAAAGTCATTTAACAAACAAGTTTGAAGTATGGGTTATTCAATAAAATCTTAAAATTTAGAATATCACTATGGCTATACAGGTGCCTTATGTTGTGACCTTGTTGGGGAATTAAGTAGTAAAGGTGAAGAAGAAATAAATTAACTCTTCCAATTTCGATCCTTCAATGTACACTATTTTAAATATCTGTGTCATTTCTTGAATTTAGATATATTGTGTGGTTCCTACCAGGATTCTTTGCTTTTCCTCACTTTGATTTAGTTTTTTCCAAATTCATTTAGAATGGTTATTTCTTAGGTTAGTCATTAAGGTAATTACTATAAGTGTATATAGTGAAATTTTAAAGTAAAAATCAGTATTTATTATTCACTAGTATAGTTCACTGTTAAATGCTGATAATTAGTTTGATAATTTTCAGCTTTTAAATGTTGTATGAGTGTATTTTGTGTATATTATCATTTAATAAAAATATGAACATTCTGAGTACTGTAATAATAGTTTAGTTATTTAAAGCAGTGATAACTAGAGCAGATGTATTATTTTTTCTCTCTTTGTATGAGACACGAATATTTGAATATATTCTTCTCTTGATACAAAGATAATTTAATATGAGTGTATAATTTACATGCCATTTCCTCATGTAATGAATTTGTCTTTTGTTTAAAATTTCAAAGGGAGTTTCTAGAGATAATATAATGGAAATAGTGGCAATCATTCAAATCAAAAACGATTTTGGCTTCAATTATATACATTTTCAGAATAAATGTGCTGTCAAGGGACTCAATTCTTTAATTCCACATGAAACAGAACAGTAAATGCTCATAGGAGATTTAGGAGTGGGGGGCAAAAGTGCCAGGCTGTTTTTTTTCCCTCAAGGTGCCTCATCCTGGTCTTTATCCAGCACGGCTTCCCTAGTCCACCCTGTGATGACTGGATAACTGTTGGATTTGCCAATGAATACTAAAAACAGCAATACTATCTTACATAGGTTTTTAGTTTCTAGGTTAATTTTTCTGTGATCAGAGGATAAATTCTGGATTATTTTGGTCCTTTAAAAATCTGCTAAGACTTGCTTTATTGACAACTTAATTTTAATCAAAGTAAAAGCTTTAGCATTTAACAAAGGTTTGTTTTGATTTTGTTTGCTGGCTATTTTATTAATTTAATATTATTAGACAGAAACAATATGAAAATTGCCAGGCATTGAAGTAAAGTGAGAAATTTTATTGTAACGTGTAGCTCTACAAGATGACATTAGGCATGATGTCTTTCGTTCTTAAATCTCTAGATGCTACAAAAGATGGTGGAGAGGCTCTAAAAATCCACGTGCCTTCCCTTCTTAACTATTAGGACCTTTAAATGTTTATTTCATCATATGTCTTTATTACTGTTCTTTGTAATTGCAAACTATACAGTTATATATTTAACAATTCCAAAATATTTGATTACCAATTTTTAAATGTATATCTATCCAGTCATTCTTACTAAACATAGATTTACTGTTCTTCACTATAATTGCTGAGCAAACTTAATTTTTAATGGAATAAACATAACTGTTAATGTTGTCAGTTTCAAGTTACAAAAAGCTGAAAGTATTTTGTGATTAAAATGTGTATCTTATACATCTTTAAAACTGATGACTTTTTAAATGGTTAGTTTGAAATCCTGTTTAAATTAATATTTTAAATTTAAGACATTATGGAGGAAAATAACAGAATGATAGAGACTGCAGTGATTTTTCCTCATGAAATGAGGGTCTCTAAGCCTGAAGTCAGTTAGCTGAGTTTGAAATCCAGGCATTTCAAACAGAAATGCAAGTTTATGTCAAATTCAAATGCTTAATCTCTTGTTTTGACTTTCTCAGAAAGGAGATGCCTTAGTCATCAGGGATTTTAACAGGAAAGTTAAGAAAATTAAAAAGAAAAACCTATAAAAATTACACCCTTAGGTACTTTTGTTTTAACTCATTTGTTGCAAATTAATCTCACTGTAATGAAGAAATCAAATGTATGAGGAAACGTTCTATATGGAAATAATAGAGTATGGTTTTGCAAATATTTAGTTTCTATTGAAATATTCGGAATACACATAAGTCTTATCTGATGTCTTATGTCATGCATGTTTCATTTAGAAAATTTTAAAATTAATACTCAATACCATGACTAACTAAAGAGTTGTATTTCTGTTTCCTGAAACTTTAATTTATTAACTGAGACTAATGAAGTGGAAAAAAAATATTCATGTCTGTGGGCATCCATTAGAGTATAAGAAGACCAGTGGTTTGAGAATCAAAAATTCCCCAAAGCTCCAAAAAAATAATAAACTTGGAAAAAATTACCTCTCTTTTCAATGTAAAAATGAAAAAAAGTAGTAGAAAAAAAGGAATGACTTTAAAACTATGTATATGTATACGTATATATGTATAAATCTGACATTATTGTATATGTAAAAGTAGATACTATATAGAGTTATAAAAATATTTCAATGCTTCCTCCCTAGTTTAAATTTTGTTTAAAAGTAATATAATAAGTTAAGTTGGCTATGTGTATTAGTTGAAAGAAAGTAGAGAAAGACTCTATTTGCTTAACTCCTACAGAATTCCTTAAAACTTTCAATTAAAATTTTTAGCTGTCTTCCTCTTTTGTTTGTGTGAATGGTGGCCATCTCCTTCTCTCATGTCCTGCAAAGCAAGTGCTCCTAATCTCATTTCAAATTCCATGTTCCTGGTTGCTTTGTGCCCTCTTCTCTTTGATAGATTCCCCAAAACTTAAAATTTTTGTATATTACCCAAGTTTATGTCATTTTTCAATTGAGTATGTTATTTTATAGTTTTTATAGCTTTCTGTATCATAAGTGAAAGCATTTTGTAATACTTATAAAACAGATTCCGTGTATGGATAGTTTCACTTATGTGATTAGGCATAATGGCTGAAGGATTTCCATTTATACATCACTTTCTCAACACTCATACAGATAAGTTCCAGCATAAAAAAGCTATTACCAAATATTTTGATGCAGACTTTATTGTAAAAATATTTTAATTTTTTAATGAAGTGAGTACCTCCTTCAATATGTGTCTGTAAATCTAAAAGATATGGAAATGTTAATTATAGAATTCATAGCCTTTTTTTATTAAATTAATTGCCTCAATAATGTTTCAATTTAGGTACTTTATACTTAGATGTGAACTGGAGCTCATATTAGCATTTTATTTTTGCCACTAATAGAAACAATGTTTTTTGATTATTTACCCACGTTTCAATCAATTAATTACTGTGTGTCACTCACTGTGGATAGAAACATAACAAACTAGAGCCTCCACTATAAAACAGGAAATAAAAAAAAATTTTTTTCAAATCTAAAATATAAGTACAGTTGAAAATAATGGAGAAAAATAAAGGGCAGGAAAAGCCAAATTTTAAAGTCCAAATTTTAAGAACAAACTTATGCATTATTTATTGAACTATCATAATCATTTAATGTAACTATTTTAATTTTTGCAGATATAAATAAAATTCTTTAACCTAAAAAAAATAATAAAAACATTCCCCAAACATCATGTAGAGAATTTTCATTTTGATGAAATTTATATAGCAAATTTTGCCAAGTTATCTGGAGTGTTATTTGATTAACTTTGTAATACATTTGGTATTTTTCCCTGAGGACAAATAACTTAGAGTTATTTTAAATAAATAATATTTGATATGTTTCAGAGTTGGAAATATATATATATATATATATATATATATATATATATATATGCCTTGTAGACGTGATGGAAACATTTTTCCAAGTAGGGAATAAACTATTAATATAAAATCAATAAGTGGAACACAATTATAAAGAAATGCAAGATCCACAAAATGTGAATGAATCATTCATGTAATGAAATTTTAGTCTTTATTACTCTAGTGCTTTATCATTTACTTGTCTAAAATCAATTATATTTAAGAGAATAGTGGTATTTCAATGGTTCAAGAATGTTTAAATTTATCCTAAGTAAGGTTAATATTACTGTTCATGGAAAATTTTGAAGAGAAAAGTAAACAACTTAGATACACGTTGAAGAACACATGGGAAGCCAGGAATGGTGGGTGCCCAAACCTTATTGTATACAGTGGGGTTCAGAAGTGGTGGTGGTTATGGATAGGGGAGCTTTACTAACTCAGGGGACCTTTCTCCTTGACTGAACCACCATCCATGGTGAGGTCCAAAGACAGGTACACTGAAGCACCGGTATCATTTGGAATCAGCAAAGATGAAATCATATTCAGTCGATATTAAGGGAAGTATAAACTTACATCTTTTAACTATTTCAAAATGTAAACTTGGGTAACTTAAAAGGTGTTCTATTTTTGTTCTAGAAATGATTTAATATAGATTTTTTAAATAATTCTAACACATAAAATTCTAACACATACTTTTTATTACGATTAAAACACCCAACATTAAAATTAAAAATTGAATATAGTAGATTTTGATTATGATCTAGTAAATAGAAAAGAGTTCTTTTTACATATGCTAGACAGTTTTCTTAGTATTTTTTTCTGTAACCCACCATAACAACCTAAAGAACTTGATTGATGATGAGTATAAATTAACATTTATAAGTCCTACTTATGACTCAAGGACATAGACATTTAAAAACAAATCATGAGTAAAAGAAAGCTAGAGAACCAACCTTACACTTTCAGAAAAATTAGTTATTTCATTTTTTTTTTGCCTGGTTCATTATTTGAATTATATTGCCACCTCGTGGTTAAATTGGGTGTTTAAAAACAAAGTTTACAATATTTTGAAGTCACAGAGCTGTTTATAGTCACAGATCTACTGAGAGAGACAAGAATATAACATGTAATGTTATTTTAAGCCCAGGTCCTAACAATCATATTTTAAGTTTTCAAGAATGAAGAAATACTTAGGTACAAACACTGAGCTACAAACCCTGACTTTGGTCTATTCAGTGTTGTGTATTTACTTATTTTCTATTGATACTGAATGCTTATTGTTTTTTTCACAAGCTGCTTTCCTTTTCTTGGAAACATGGCAGGAACATACTTAGACTGATTAGGAGGACTTTCCAACATGATTGTAGTAATCAGAGTTTTCTAGAGAGAGAACAACAGGACTTGCTTATCTTATATAGATAAAGAGTCCTCCCTCCCTGAGATTTTGCTTTCTCAGTTACTTGTGGTCTATTGTGATTTGAAAATATCAAATTATTTTTTAAAATAAAATCTTTATATCAAGAATGTGAAGACACAAATATTGCTGGCCATGGTAACTTTTCAAATTTTATTTCCAGTAAGAAAAATTCTTACTACTAGCAATATATTTGCATTTTCTGACAAAATTATGGAATGGATATTAATTAAGATTTGATTTGATCAATATTTTATTTCATTACTAGTGGAGGCTTCAGGCCATTGTATATCCTTATTAATAAATAAGTATTAATAACTATGGAAGGAGGAAGAAAAATTGGCAATTATTACAAATTAAGAATTGTGTTCCCTAGTAATGGCTAGTCTGAATATTTTCTGTATTTCTTTTTTGGCCTTATATATGTTAGTTCTTTGAACTTATATTAACAAACACATATTATATTGAATAAAACCTAAAGTTTATAACTTTCTGTAGAGTAGAAGAATTCCTACCATTCCAAATATACTTTTGACTTTTGGTACATGGTTCATTTATTGACTTGATCAGTCATTGGTTAGCAATCATTCCCAGCTCTATAAAATCAGGAGTAGAAAAGATTACCTAAGGAATATTAAAGTTGGTATTTTTAGTCACTATTAGTATTTAGATCATGATTAATCAGATGTACATATTTAAATATCATGTATTCCCCAGACCTGGATAGTGAATCTTTTACAATTGTATGCTTTTTGTTCTTTTGTTTTTGTTACAAAGGTGTACTTAATCATCACTTACAGTTTGGAATAGCAAGAAAACAGCATAAAATTAAAATCAATCAACAATCTTAATATAAGACCTGAAATTCTGCTACTACTAAAGGAAAAATAGAGGAACTTAAAAATAGCTTTACAGGCAATGATTTTCTGGATAGGATTCCAAAATCACAGGAAAGGAAAACAAAAAAATGACCAATGGGATTGCATCAAGTTCAAAAAGCTTCTTCATAGCAAAGCTTTTTTACCTTTTTTTGCAGTGCTGGGAATTGAACCTAAATCCCTACACATGTTAGATAAGCACTCTGTCACTGAGCTACATTTCCAGCCATTTTAATATATTTATTAGCCATTTTTATTTCTTCTTTGGAGAGGTGTCTATTTAGACCATTTGCATATTTCTACTTGGATTATTTGTGCATCTTTTCTTACTGTTGAGTTTTCTGAGTTCTTTATATTTTCTGAATATTAACCTTCTGTCAGATGAATAGCTGGTGAATTTTTTTTCTCCCCTTCTGTAAGTTGTCTCTTCACTACGTTGATTGTTTACTTTGCTATGAAGAAGCTTAATATTGTTAGCTTTCAGAGAAATGCATCAATCCCTATCAGGAGATGCAAATCAAAACTACAGTGAAATTACATTCCACCCCAGTTGAAATGGCTATTTTCAAAACAACAACAAATAACTAAGGCTGGCAAGAATGTGGGAAAAGAAAAAAAAAGAATTTTTATAAACAGTTGATGGGAAAGCAGCATGGCATTCCTCAAAAAACTTTAACAACAACAAAAACTAAAACTAAAATTAGAACTACCATATGATTCAGTTATACCACTTCTAGGTATATATCAGGAGTAATTGAAGTTCACAGACAAAAGTGAAGCCTTCATACCCATATTTACATTGGCAGTTTTCATAATAGCTAAGATATGGAATCAGTCAAGGTGCTAATCAGATTAATGTATAAAGAAAATATGGCAAATATGCACAATAGAGTACTATTCTGTCACATATAAGAGTAAAATCCTGTCATTTGCAAGAAAACAAAGGTAACTAGAAGGCATCATGTTAAGTGAAATAAATAAGACACAGAAGACAAGTGTCACATGTTTTCTCTTACATGTAGAAGCTTAAAACACAATGAAACAAAACAAAATTTCTGAAAGTAGAAAAAAGATAAGTAGGGACCCAAACAGGAGAGGAGGCAGGGGGAAGGGACTGAGAAACTCTAGAAGAGTGGATGAATATAATCAATGCGTGATGTGTGTGTGTATGAAAATACCACAGTGAATCGCATTAATTTGTACAATTAATCTGTGTTAATAATTATAATAAAGTGTGTTTTAAAAGATAAGTTCATCAGTCTATTATCATTTCATATAAGAATAAATCATTATAATTACTAGTTGGAATTGTTTTTACTTTTTAGTCTGGGATCATAGTGATGCCATTTAATGTTTTTTAAATTTCAGATTTGATGTTCTCTTTCCCTGTATTTACTCAGGGATCTTAAAATTCCAACAAAACGTCCACAACTTCAAAAATGGTTGGTTAGCCCATAACTTATGAGAAAATCATTATGAAGCTTAAGTGGGATTCCTCAATATTATTATGTAGAGAATAATGTTTCTTGAGTCACTTAATTTTTTTTTTCAACTTAATTTTTATTAGGCACCGTTTACCTTTATGGGGTTTGATGAACCATCCTATTGATATAAAAATCATTAGTATTATTATTTAAATATGTAATAACAATGTTATGGTTTGGATCTATAATGTCCCCCTAGAAAGCTCAGGTTTTAGTCAATGCAACAATGTTCAGAAGTGAATTGACCCCTCCCTACCTTCTCTCTCTCCCTCCCTCTGTTTCCTGGTTGCCATAAGTTGAGCAGCTTTTCTCTGACTTGCCCTTTGCCTTTTGCCAGAGCAATAGAATTGGTCAACCATTGACTGAGACCATGAACTAAACCTCTGAAACTGTGAAGCCAAAATAAATTTTTTCTCCTATTAGTTGTTCTTGTCAGGTGTTCTGGCTACAGTAACAAAAAGCTGACTAACCTAAGCAACGATCAATGTGTTGTATGAATTTACAATGTAGTAGGTTATATTTTTGTTCAGGCAATAATCTTTTATAATGTCTTTTCTTCTTAACTAATCCTCTCATACAGCAAAATGGAAAAAAAAATGGAAATGAAACAAAACAAAATCTTTGTTTTTCATCATATTCTTTGTTGATTTATGTATTTTTTTCTCTTTAAGTGAGCATATGATCATATGTTTGGAATGCTGCTCAGACTTGCTTATAAAACATTCAGAATTTCTGAAATGATTAATTAAAAAAATGCAAAGTGAAATGCTGGGAAAAGAAGTCATTGACACATTCATACTGAGAATTGCAAAATTTGGCCACAAGATGGTGCACCTAATCTAGTTATCTGCAACTGAATAGTACACAAAATCTTCAATGTTGGTGGGGATGTTCAATCATTTTCTTATCTTGAATAAATTTTACTTTTTATTTACTATAACATTTAATTCAGCATAGTAGCCATTTCGTTCATCAATTTTGTTCTCACGTATAAAAGTTTTGATTTATATGCACCCATGATTCAAAATAAAAGATATTTTTTGCCATTTCACTTCATAAGGTTCTCTTATTTATCACCTTTAAAATTATACTTAAGATACTTGACAGATTTTTGTTTTTCCTTTGGGGGATATGTACAAGAATAAGAAAATGAAAGCAAATATTTATTAGAAAAACACATTTTCATGCTCTTTAGCCTTTACAAATTTGAATAATTCTCAAGTTGTCGCTGCAACTGAATAAAAACTGCAAGCACAGATATTAAAACCATCAAGCAATACTACTTCACCATGTTGCAGACTTTAAAAGAAAAGTAGGACAGGTATTTGCAATAATTATTTGTTCTATCTAATTAAGAAACATCCAGGCCATAGGTTTTTACATATTATATATGACACATTTCAATCAGTAAATGTCAATCACAAGAATAGTGTGATTACAATTTTTCTGGCACAATAAACAATACTTTTCAATGAAATTAAGTCTATTGCCACACACACACAGTAAAATGTAGTCTTTTTGATTGGCTTACTAGAAGGCTTGTTTTTTGCAAAACCAAATTAATAAAGAAGCACAATTAAAACCCCACTTCTAGATGATAAAGGATATTATATAAATGGTAGGTAGTTTTGATTTTCTGGGTTTTTAAAATTTTTGATATAACATTTAACTTTGTGTAGACAACAGTTGGAATTGTAACACTGTCTGAAAAAAAAATTGGCGATCTTTTGCTATGTGAATACAAAACTATCAAATTTTCAATCAAACCAATTGGCTGCCATCTATGACACTGGCAGAAAAGTGAAGTGTAAATTGTTTTTTATATCGACATGGGAATCCATTCTCAGTAACTTCAGTATTTGGTTATACTGAGACAAAAGAGATAATATTTGCATTGCACTTGCATTTTAGTTACCTCAAGGTAAGATTTTTAAAATTCTTGAAGCAATTTGATGAAATTACTACAACACGATTTGGGGATATCTGTTTTAAGATTTGAGAAGATTCACAATACACTGTTTAGCATATATTTAGTCTTTAGAAAAGATCTATTTCATCCAAACAGCAATAGTTGGTAGATGGTAGAGAAAACAAGAGTGTCATTATAATTTTCAATTTTCGGCTTGTTATGTAAGATTTAACCCAAACCACAGGGGGGAAAAATACATAATTAGACAATGAAGCATGAGGTCCAATTCCATTCTCAGCCAATGCTAATCATGCAAATATAAAACAGAGTCAAAGACCAGAGAAACACATAATTTATGACATGAGATTGAAAGTGATTCTGAATCCACAGACTTTTATTTTTCTTTTATCATGGCCCAACTTAGTTTGAATAAACTTTCTTGGGAAGATTTGTTGAGTTGACACAAACACAGAAATATACCAATAAACACGTAAAAGTATCAATTCTGAAGTAAGTTAGAAAACTGCTCAGTGGTGGTCTTCCCATTATAAAAGACAATTTTGTGTTTACAAGTTTTGCAAGCAGGCATGGAAACATTTGTTGGTCAGACAAAATGATGATAAAATATGGGCAAAAGTACTGTGCCATTTTTGAAGCTTAAACCATGTTAAGTTTTTTTTTTTTGTCATTGTAGCTTTTCTTAAAGAGTGTTAGTGAGAAATGAGTTGTCCATCATAAAAATAATAACATCATCCTGACAAGAAGCACAGAACTCAGCTATGTTTATGCTTTATTCTTTTGACTTTTTATTTTTATCTGTAAATGAAGGCATACTATTTGTGAAAAATTAAGGTTACTGATTTTGTTTCTCACTTTACAATGAGGTTGTGTCACATCAGTCATTACAAAAATCCTAAAAATCTGTTATAGTTATGATGTCTTTTTGAAGGACATTGGCACATTAAATGGACACAAAACTTGTCCCTCTCACCCACTTCTTAATGCATGCATGAAATCAAGTAGTGGTTGGAAGAGACTTAATGGTTGTGGAGGTTGAGCAGCAGCTATAAAAGATAATTACTTTTCAGTATTCTCCAAATAGCAGTTGGCTACGAAAGAAGGTAGACCTTGATCCTGGTAACTTTCTTTGAAATATATCTGAATATTGCTCTGTTATGTAAAAAAAAAAAACATGAATTATTCTTTTCTTGCAGTTATGTAAAGAATGAATCCAGGCAGATCACGTAGTAAAGATACAAGCTGAAATCCTTCATCTAAAAGATCCATCAGTTCAAAGCAGTGTAGGTGTTGCAGGACTTGAACTTTAGTTTAAGATAGTAAAGAATAAAATGGGTAATGGAAGATGCCATTGAGCCTGTTGCTTTTTCTACCTGTAAATTGGGAACATTTTTCTGTGACCCAAATTTATTTCACTTGGATTATATGGTTTGCCATTAATTGTAACCAAATTTACAATTCATCAGTCTTCCAAAATAATACTAAATTTTCAACTTTTTAGATGTTTTCTTTAAGTTCTATCAGCCAAATATATTCATACCTAAAATTCATTTAACTTCTCTATGGATCAATCTTTTTGTCTTCCGAGACATAGAAAGACATACTAGTATTTCACTATCCTCATATTTTCAGAATAAGAAAAATAGGTGAGAATGCAACAGAGAGGGTGAATGGTTCTGTTGTGTCGTTACATCTATGCTAACTACTTAATACAAGATAGGTACACTCAGCACCTGAACTAATATTCTCACTCTTCAAGTTCTACCTGATAATATGATAGAATAAAGAGGAACTTCTACATAACTTCATTTGATTATAATTACATGATTCATGCATAAGCAATGAAAAACTTAAGTAACCAGAAATAATCAATACAGAAGACAGAAAAGCTGAAATATCTTATGAAGACTAAAATATTTAGACTCTTAAGAAATCATTTTAATTTCTTTATGTATGCTAAAAAAAGACAAGGTATGGACTCTAAAGTTTGAAAATATTTCATTTTCGGGCTTCAATGTATTTTCCCTTCTTACTTTCTGTCTTGTCTCTGTTTCTTTTATTTTTGACATTTCTTTTCAAGAGTTCCTGTAATTTAAAACCATGAAATTACATTGAATATGAGAAGGAAAATCCATATTCTGCTTTAGTCTAAAGTTACTTCACTAATTAGATAGAAGAAAAAAATAATCAAAATTTCATTGAAATCATGTCATTAAACTTACTGTTGGCATTGGAATAAATAAGTTGTGTTGTATTTTCTCAGAACAATCTCTGTCCATCTCTCATTCACTTTAAACATTTCTGATGGCTTTCTACCTTTTTTAAAAATTTTCTGATCAATATTTATTATTTTCTACTAGGTTAACTTTCTTTAAAGTTAACTGATTCAATTCAGGATTAGTTATTTCATAAAACAACTTTTAAAGAAAGTATTGCACCCTTCATTGCATTTATCAAGTCTTCAGCTTATTAAAAAACTAAAATTTGCCCCCACTCCCCTTTAGTTCAGAGCTAATAATCACTCCTTTGTAAAATTGTAAAAATAATATCCTGTTCTCTGTCTTGCCATTACATTGCAAAACTGCAAAATTGCTTTTCAAAATGCAAAAGTCACTATATAAAAATTTGCTGCATTAACTACATTGCTTAGGATCTGCTGTTACTAAGGTATTGTTTGTTTTGTCACTTATTTTTATAATTTTAGTGGTCACAGTATGTCATTAGTCAATCCCACGCCACCTTAGAAAGGACTAATTAAAAACAATGACATATTACCATTGGAAGAAATTTTTCTAAAACATCTTTGTCCTATTCCCTCATTATATAGATAAAGGTAGTAAGGACCTAAAACAAACAAACAAACAAACAAAAACAAAAAAATGAGTGACATCGTCATTACCGAATCAGAACTAAGATCCAGGACTTCTCATTTTGAGGAATAAATTGACAAAGAAGGCAGATTCATAATTCCGAATCCTAACTTCACTTCTAAATACTATGCCCTCATTGCTAGAATAAGGATAACACTACTGCCCACATATATTTGTGGTTTGAATCAAACGAGAGAAATAAATGAGAAATCTAAAACAAGATTTAGCATACAATGAACTCTTTGCAAATCATTCTATGTTTAGCTTAAGAATTCACATGCAGGATGGACTGTATTATTCTCTACTTGGAAATACCTTTCAAGGTGAGTAATAGGGAAACTATTTTGAAGTCTGTCTTGAAGGAATTAAAAGGATGGACAAGTTTCCATAATTGTTGCTTATTTGGATATGATTTGATTTGTGCAATACCACAAATTCTTATTAAACTAAATTGACAAATAATAATAATAACTTGAAATGAAAGTCATACATTGAAGAAATTCCCTTCTCATTGTCAAAAGTCATTATCCATCATCAAATTAAAATAATCAGATTGACATCTAGGCCCAATTTTATTCATTTTTTTGTGTACCTGAATGAGATGTGCAAACCCCTTGTTGGATTAATACTAAGCCTTTAAATATTTATTTCTAAAATGTATGGCACTTCATTTTATAAAACTACACTTAACTTTAAAGATTATTTTATTCACACACTTTTCCAGAGCAGTATGCATTTTTGAATAAGATAATAAACTTATTACCTATTTAAGGAACAAAGTCGTAGTCCCTTCAATGACTTTCTGAATATAAATTAGAAAACAATATTCCTGCTGTAATATAGGTGCCACCAGGGCAAGAATTATAAATTGGGAGCAGGTGAGGAAACGGTTGTTGACTTTCATTAGCATTCCAGTAATGCTTCAGTCGATTTACCAAATGTGACCTATTGTTTCTAACTCCATCATTTTACAATCATTCTTGAGACTGTCAACTCTATGGCATTGTTTAGCAGCCTTGAAACATGGAACTTCTTGTAGCTGTATTGCAGAAAAGAACAAATTAAATAACCAAATAGTATTTTATGGGCTCAGGAATAAAATGTCGAGCAAAAACCTTTAGACATCTCCTTTTTCTCTTATTCCCATTTCAGAAGGAGAGGAAAATTAAAAAAAAAAAAACAAACAAAGGGGATATGTCTGAGGATAGTAGTAATGATTAATTATAATCAAGATATTTATACACATATATAGTTGAGTTTTAATTTCTAAATTGTAGTCAGCCCTCATCATATAATTCCTCCCACATACTCTTTTGCTATGTCCTAATATCTGGTGTTTGGCACTATACTAACTTTATACTAAGGGATTTCTATGTTAGATACAATAAATACATACTTAAATAGAGTCTTCTATATTTTAAAATTTATTTTTTGAGCATAACTTTGCTTATGTGAAATTTACCATTTATATTATATATATATATATATATATATATATATATATATAAATTTATACCTGATATATTCATGCCATATATAAATTGATATATACTTTTAATTGATCCTAAGAGAGTAGTTTAACCATTAGAAGGCTCAAATTTGGCAGCTATTAAATGCAACCTGAAACCCTAGAATTTCTTTAAGATTCTAAGGTTATTCTGTGATGATGGAGCTCATGAAGTAACACTTGATTACTCACTGTGAAAAATCACTGTACATCATCAAGTCTGAGTAGTAAGACTGAACACTGTCTGTTTTTATTCATTCTTTTTGTGTACCTCAATGAGATATGGCAAACAAAAAAATGGTATATCCATAAAGTCTTCCTACAAACTCTTAAAAACTTGACTTTACAAAGGTCTTCTAAAGATGTTCAAAGTTATTTTGAATAAAATCCCATGTCAAGGAGTTGGGTAGGCTCCAATCAGTACCTAAGGAAGAGAATGTGGAATTAAACTGTCATCTCCATACCAGTGTCTAACAAACCTTTACATGTAGTATTATCTTATGTTTCCTGTTATGACTATTCTACCATTATCTTTTGTTTCAAGACATGTAGAACAAAATGAGTATTTGAACTTAAGGACTGCTGCAACCATTTTGATTCAAATACATATTTACAGCCAGGCACAGTGGCGCATGCCTGTAATCTCAGCAGCTCAGGAGGTGGAGGCAAGAGGATCGCTAGTTCAAAGCCAGCTTCAGGCATTTAGCAAGGCGCTAGGCAATTCAGTGAGACCCTGTCTCTAATAAAATAAAAATAGGGCTAGGAATGCCCCAGAGTTCAATCCCTGATAACCCCCCCCAAAAAAATACATATTTACTCTGCCAATAGTATACTCTTCAAAACAGTTTGCAAGGTGCAATAAAGCAAGACTGAATTGTGTAATTACTTAGGTAATACAATATTAATGATAATTTGAAGTTATGACTATTTGCTTTTTGATCCTCACAGAAGTTCAACCTGATATGTATTATTATTAATCTACTTTACAAATCATGTTTTCAAATAAAACATCGTTGGATTAAATGATTGAATGAAGGAAAAGTGAAAGACTATAACTATATTAAATTCAGAATATACTATTACTTTCATTCATAACATTATTTATACATCTGTGCCATAGTTTATGTGATATTAAATAAAGCATTATTAATTTCATTAATCCTAAGAAATTTTATTTCTTCAGAGAACTGAAATAACTTATACCTTATAAAGTTCTTTATTTTTGCTCAGCCTCTTGAAAAACACTGTTAGGCTACTGCATAATTATCTGAAAATTTAAAACAAGATGCATAAATATTTAGCTCTTTATGCTACTATTGTAGGGAATTCGTTAATTAAGTTTATTTTTCTTACTTTCAAAAAAGGATTATATTAAAACCAAGTGTCTAATAGCATTAAAACATTGATCCTTTCCAATAACAAAGCTTAGTACGGAATGCAAATAATATAAACTTAAATTCATTAAAATAGCTGCCCACTTGCTAAAGTAATATTTATTTTGTATTCTCATTGGAAAAAAAATTGTTTTGTTTTCAGGGTTATAAGCAACTTTTACTGTTGTTTGAGTGCTTCTAAAAGACTTTTGGAAGCTATTATAAAAATCACATCCTGAAAATTTTCAGTGGAAGCCAGGTGCAGTGGTGCACACCCTTATTACCAGTGTCTCAGGAGACTGTGGCAGGAGAATCAAAAGTCCAAAGCCAGGCTCAGCAATTTAGTGAGTCCCTAAATAACTTAGCGAGATCCTGTCTCAAAATAAAAATAAATTAATTAAAGGGGTTGGGAATATGGCTCAGTGGTTAAGGCTTCCCTGGGTTCAATCCCTAGTATATTAAAAAAAAAATAGTGGAAGAATTGTAAGAAATGAGCTTTTGATTCTTTAATATTATTTTTAAAGTATAGGTTATTCTCTGGCTACATTTTTGCATAAGAAAATATTTTTGTAATGAGTGGCATATACTCAGTGGTATTAACAATTTAGGGGGCCTAAAGCTTTTTGAAAATGTGATGAAAGTATAAATATTCTTAAACATAAAGATACAGATATAGTTTTAGGAAGTTTAAAGATGTATTGCAGATTATTCTTGGGTTTATTATGGATCATAAATACCAAGTCACAGACCTTTTGATTTGATTTTCCACAAATGATCATTTTGGATCATAATTAACAAGTCACAGACCTTTTGATTTGATTTTTCACAAATGATCATTCCTGGCATCCATAAATGACTATTCCAGGAAGTGGTTTTCAGTGAAACAGTGTCCATTGAATAACTTCAAGCAGATATTACTTGAGCCCAGGGTTTAATGTCATAGATGATGAAGGTCAGATTGTGATCACTGACCTATTAGGAAAGGCTTTGTTTGAATGTGCAATGTACTGTGTAAGTGGGGTGAGCGATAAAAAAGAGATTAGAAACTAAAAAGTATGTGTGGCAAATTGGTGAAATCAATCTGGAAAGCAGAATGGAGATTTCTTAGAAACTTGGAATGGAACCACCATTTGACGGAGCTATCCCTCTCTTCTGTCTATACCCAAAGGACTTACAGTGATGCAATCACTTTAATTTACATAGCTGCACAATTCACAATCGCTGAACTGTGGAACCAACCTAAATGCCCTTCAATAAATGAATGGTTAAAGAAACTGTGGTATATATACACAATGTAATATTACTTGGCAATAAAAGAGAATAAAATTATCTCATTTGCAGGTAAATAGATGCTAAGTGAAGTAAGCCAATCCCAAAAAACCAAAGGCTGACTGTTCTCTCTGATAAATGGATGCTGATCCATAATGGGGGTGGGGTGTGGGTGGAGGAACTTTGATTGGACCAAGGGGAGGGAGGGAAAAGGAGAGGCATGGGGGTAGGAAAGATGGTAGGATGAGACAAAAAACATTACCCTAGGTACATTTATGACTACATATGGTGCAACTCTACATCGTGTACAATCAGAGAAATGAAAAGTTGCACCCCACTTTTGTACAATGAATGGAAAAGTTTTCTGCTGTCATGTATAACTGATTAGAACTAATAAAAATAAATTTAAAAAAAAGACCAATAGAATAAGTAAATGAAACAAAAGATAATAATAATAATAATAATAATAATAGTTATTATTATTATTATTATTATTTTGGGGATGAAATTTGTTTAAAATATATGAATAAATTTAAAAATGAAAGAAAAAACACTAGATATACAGAGGAAAAAAATATAAAATAGACACTAGGCACATAATATGCATAAAAATCACCACAAATTCCCTAAAATACCTGTTTTGTCTATTTATCAGATTATAACTAAGATTGTTATTTAGTTAAATCAAACATATAAAAAACAAAACTAGAAGATAAAATTCGAAATACCATGAAAGAATACTGGTAGTGTGATTGAAAGAAAATTAGCATCAGTATTCATCAAATATATAAAATCTTAAGAAAAAAAAGTCACGAAACTCCAATTATTAGATTCTATGGAGATGCTACATATGATATTGAATAGAAGTGTTGTACCACTAACAAAATTCCCCATAATAATTTGCTGATTTCAAAATTAACTCCCAAATATTATTTTCTATTTTATAAAATTGTAAAACAAATATACAATATATTTTCTCTGTGGCTACACAATTATTTAATGCTCATATTACCAAAAGAATATGCAGAATATTAGTTTTGGGGAATAATTTGGATATTTTTATATACATAGAATCTTTAAAGCATTCAGTGATTTCTAATAACTGTACTTTAGAACATAAGGGACTCAAGCTGAAGAAAATTGACAAGGTGGAAAAATAAATAAAAACAGAATATTAACTATTTATGAACCCAATATACTCATTGTATGTATAGGCCAGAATTGCTGCTGCGAAAACCATAATTTTTTTCCCAATATGATTACAACATAATTTAAATCTTCACCTACTGTTTCTTCCAACAGTTCTATGGTACAGGAAAAAGTAGTATCAGCAGTGTTTGCTTTTTTCCTACAGAGTCATACATAAGGATAAGTAGAGTGAGTGGCCATCTGGTTAATGTAGTTTGTTATAAGTTCTTCCTCCCAAGATAGATGATGATCTGTGAGCTGATGCTTGAAATTCCCATTCACTTTCAGGTAAGGTAGGAAGGGCATTAGGAATCCCTTAGGAAAGGCAAATAAAGTACCAGTGAACTCCCTTGTGATATTGAGAGTACCTGGAGCCTTTGTCCCATCAAGAATGCAGGTCATGAAACCTTGCTGCCACCTGTGGTGAAAGCTCATGGGATGTGCATTAAGCACAGCAAGAACCAGAAAGTTATTATTAAGAAATGTGCCTTTCATGATGTGAGAAGCTGAATTTTCAATCCTTTGACTTAAGCCTCCCAAATTCCTGGAATTATAAGCATGCACCACCATGACCAGCATCTATTTTGCTAAACTTATGGATGAATGGTAGATATCCTTTTCAAAAGCTGACATATAATTCTATTATTCTCCCTGTCTATCTGTATATGACCTATCATCTACCTACTTGAAACTTCTGGGGTTCCATAAGAATATGTAGGTATTTAATCAAGTTCTCTTTTTATTATTGTTAGCCAAACCATTAAACTGGGCTATATAATTTTACTGTGCACATTAACAACAGAACCAAAAATATTTTTCTTACTTATTTGAATATATAATTTTTTTTAATCCATACACTTGCCAAATGGTAGACAGAGTATTAGATCCTCAAGAGAGAACACTCATTTGTGTTTTTGTCCTTGATAGTAAATCTCAGTAAATCCTTGAACAAATTTTGAAAACTTCTAGGGTTGCAGATTAATCATCTATCAATTGAGGATGTTCAACTCCAACTTCTTGAATTTAAATAGTGTTTGCCTTAGAATGAGTTTATTTCATCTTAAGGAAAAGTGTTATTTTCTTAGAATTAATCAATGGAAAGGTTTAATATAAAATTGATTGTCTAAAGGCTATGAAATTATATGATATCTCTATACATTATGTATGAATATATAAAACCCATAATTCAAGCATAATATCTGACTTTTCAAATAATATTTGCACAGAATACACAAGTAACACAAAATTCTTGAAACTAATATTATGTAGATTAAATCTGAAAAAATCAGCTTGGTGGAAGATAAAAATTGACCTCAAATTATGATTTATGAAGTCTTTTCATTTGAAAACTGTACTTCATTTTTGCTAGACTTTGCAGTAAAAAATTGTATTTTGAGTAAGACAAAACATCAAAATACTACATTTATTGATCTCAAGTTGTGACTACAGTTTTTAAAAAGCAACTTTGATTAAATGGAAATGTTTCTCTTTCATCAGATATTTTTGAGAATGTGTGAGTTGGAAATGATATGGAGACTCCTTGGAAATATGTATAAATATGTGAATGTGAATTACATTTTTATGTGTACATTATTTACTAGCATTGCCTTTGTTCTTTTTGATTCAAATAGCCTTCTCTAAGGTTTCTTTCTGCCACTTTTTTGGGCATTTATAAATAAACGCTTTATTTCTTTTGTGGGAATATATATCAAGGCCTATATGCAATAACTTCTGAACACCCCGAGTAAGCCAATGTGTTTGCTCTCTGTTTCAGTTACCTGATATTTGAAAACTTGACAAATACATTTTTAAATTCCCTGTTACTGGAAAAAAGAAAAACAAATAAATTGGAGATTTGGATTATATTGGCTTTGACTGAATGTAGAAAGACATATGTTCAGACATGTGGAGGATTTATGGGGAAAAAAAAGTCCACTATGGAAAAGTAGTCATTTATCTCCTTCTTTCTTGACGTGTACTCAACTTTATTGTAAAAGGAAAGTATTCAGCTTACAAACAACAATGGGTTGGAAGCATCATTTTTATATTCTTATAATTTTAACTAACTAAAAAGATGGCATGATTAGATTTAATGTGTTAAAATGCAGATTTATAGTCTCTAATTAATGAGGTGCATATGTCAAGACTCATTAAAAAAATCACTTATGTAGCTAACACTAGAATCTTAGATTTAATAGGAAAGCATGCATTTGACCTCTAAAACTCAACAAAGCAATAAAAAAATTGACTGAAGCTTTTATTTTTTTCAGACCAATTATAATAATAAAATGCCTAAAAAGATGTGAAACAACAAAGGGTAATTACATTGTCTGATTCATCTCCTAATCTATAGCCTTTTCTACTTGGATAAATAAGAAACTTAAGATTTTTACTGTGATGTAGATCTTTTCTAATGACAGTTGTTTTCAATTCTGGTTGCACACTAGGATTACTTAGGAGAAAGAAAAAAAAAGTGATGCCTAGAAACTTCTCAGTAATTGTTATAGACTTTCTGTGTGGAGATCAGGGACAAGTAAAATCCTTTTTTAATGACAGTAATGAGCAGCTGGACTAAAAAAAAACTAATAATTTAGATAAAAAATGATGGGGAGGATAAATGGTGTTCAGAAAAACTGGGCTCAGGATTTCACAAACGAAGTCTGGATTTTGATGCATCTCTATTATGTGACCTTGAGCAAATGACTTACCTGTAATCCTGAGATTCCTCATCCATGAAGTGAGGATAATACTCATTTCATACAGTTTTGTGGGTCTAGCTAGTGCAGTGTTTCTGAAAGGAGTTGATGGCCACCTGCATCAGTGTTAACCAAAGTAAATTAAAACTTTCCCGCCCAGATTTGGTAAGAGTCCTATAGTCTGGAATATGTGCTTTCAATACATTGTACACACAATTTTTATATTTGTATTTCTGTCCAGTAAATTGATGAGCAATTTCATTAAGGAATCAATCAAATGGTGGTGATTTTGTACAGTAACTTGTGATAACAATTATTTTAATGGTTAAATAGTAAAAATCCTTTTTCTGGTTAAATAATTAAAGAAACCCCTTGGGAAAATGTACTATATATATATATATATATATACACACACACACACACAAAGTATTCAGCACATGTAAGCTATCAGCTTATAAACACAACTTTAGAATTTACTGATGCTTTCCAACTTCTTCAAAATAATAGTTGAACTCTGAAAATTCAGTGACCCAATAAAAAATGTTGTATACATATTGCTAAACTAACAACTTTGTAGATTTGGGATTGGTGTTAGGAAAGATGATCATATAATTAATTAATTAAAATTTACTTTTGGAGTCTTTAAAATACCAGGATTCTATGAATTGTTTTTTTTCCTAGAATAAATGAAATTAGATTATGAATGAAATAAATTGTAGTAGCAAGTATGTTTGATGCACAGGTTTGTAAAAATTAGAAAAAAAATAGTTTTCACGTGAAGAAATTACTAATTATTTAAACTAATTTTCATTTTTTATATTACTTTAATACAGTCTTATCTTCCAGAATACTATACCATAGCCATATGGATTTTCAGATCTGCAGAATTAAAACCTATGCTCCTCACCAATATTTTACATTCACTGTTTAAAAGTCCTCTTACACTTCTTCAAAGCCTGTGAATGCCTCATTGTTATATTCCATCTGTAACTATCACATATTTATTGTTCATTTGAAGTCTGCCTGGAAATAATTACTTTCCTTGCAGATACTCATTTTAATAAATTATCTTTCCTAAACATATTATGAAGAAAGCCAGTGCAGTACTAATTAAATGTACTGTGATGTGACTATTCCAAATTCCCACTGTTTTTGTCATTCAGTTTGCTTTGAAACAAATGGAGAAATTTTAAGCATTTTAAAATTTTAAATAAAAATGATCAATGTTTTACATAATAATTTATATGGCAGTATCAATAAATTGACTAATCTGGAATGCTACCATAGTATACAGAGTTGGTTTCCTGCCTTAATAAATATGTGCTTTTGTAACTCTTTGTGACTTCTCACACATGGGTGAGAAACACCAAATTAATCATATATTTGTGAAATTTAAATAAAATAAAGCAGTAGCTAAGGGATTGTTGTTTTTTTAGCTACTGCTTCATTTGTGACTTATAAAATTTAATATTAATATGTCAATTTCATTGTAATAATTGTTATTAATTGATGCAAATCAGAAGAGTGGTGAAAGTTTTGTATATTTGTAAGAAATTTTTATAATAACAAAACTCACATTTAGAGTAAAAAAAATAAATGTTAATATAAATAAAGTTGATATTATCAAAATAACAATTGCTATTTTTTCTTATAAAGCAAAATAGCATTTGTGGTAGCTATTTTTAGTATTATGTCAGATCAACACTACTTATTAAGCACCTGGTTATTTGGTGGTATGCTGATTGATAATGGAGAGTTTTATCAACATTAAAAGTTTGGTCAGTTGGGAAACTTGTTAGAAAAAAGAAAGTTACAATATTCACTGTTACTTCCCCAAAAATGATCAATTTAGGTTGTTTTAACTAGAAGGGAACCTATATTTTGTGTCAGATTAGTAACAAATACCTGACTCAGATTCATCAGTGCTCTAATCAGTTCAAACAACTTAGTACAATTCATTGTGTGGCATTTAAAGTTTATCCATTTAGTGAGAAGGCAATAAAATAGAGCTTCAGGTCTACTCTATAATTTGACTTCTTTTAAGAGTAACCTTGGCATATTTGATCATGGAAGTAAAAATACTAGATTGACTCCTAAATTATTTTTTGAGATTCTCACAGAACCAAATATTGATTTGCTTGAATAAAAATTTGGAGGATACTAAAGACTAAAAAATTGAACCATAGTAATTTGTAATATTGACAAGAAAGGTAACTTGCTCTAGGCAGAATCATGAAGACAAGGTTTACTCTGCACACATGTTCACCTCTATATGTAACAAATCTCCTGTTACTTTTACATTCCCTATATGCTCAGCAAACTCTCCTTACACAATATTTGAAAGGAGTACATGATCAACAGCCATAGTTAAAGGATCAATAAGTTGCTGGGAATATTTTGAGTAGATTTTTCTTGCCTACTCTGTTTAAGATTGGCTGCTGTATATCAACAGAAAGTTAAGAAGGTAGATGTATGTGTGTGTACATGTATCTACTTAGTCTGGCTTATGGACATAGTCGAACATATCCACAACTCTTACATTATAAATGCTTTCATATATATCATTAAATATTGGAAATAAAAAATTTTTGACAATTAATGATAAATTTACCAAAGGTTTCATCAGAAATATTGTTTCATTTAAATGACTTTTAAGGATATTAATGACAATTGACTATCAATATAATGGGTAAAGGTACTACATGAAAAAAAAAATGTTTGTGTCCAATTACATGAGATTGGGAATTTAGGAAATGTTAAAAAATCAAAGTTAACACTGAAGAATTAAATAGTGTACTTAATTTATGAATAAGTCCACTGAGAAAGTATTCAAAGAGCAAAATGGAAGCTCAGTTGTTGAGCTCATGGTTAACAAGCCTGAGATTCCAGGTCCGATCCCTAGCACTAAAAAATTTCAAAAAACAAAAGGAAAGTTAATGCCTTTATATGACAGATTCCCCCCTGCCCCCCCCCAAAAAAAAAAAAAACAGCTTATTTAATGTAATTCTACACTAAGATTACAGATCTTTTCATTTAGGGAAAATGTTTCATTTATTCTATCAGCACAGATTCTTTGCCCTTTTGAAAAATAACTGTCTAATGCTAATTTCTGAGTGAAGGAAATGACTTTTCAGGGGGTTTCTCCCCTTATATGTTATTCCTTTTCTTATAATATGGCCATTTGTAGAAAAGCATTTATTATTCAAGAATATATGTGATATGAAATAAAGTTATAAACCTTCAATATCTTTCAGTAATATTTGGTGTTTAAGTGTAGGTTGTAGTTGTATATTATTGAGTTTATTTTCACCACTAATGAGGAACTCCTACCAACTATTGATACCATCTCATATGGTCCAGTAATGAATAATTTTAGCATAGAATTGTTAGATTACAGGTGTAACCTGTATTCAAAGCAGATTTGCTGTAAAGGATGGACTATAATAAAGGACACAAGATAATTAACTTTTTGAAACCATATTTTCACTCATTGGTAAGATAAGTTAAACAATGTCAAATAATAATGTTCAAGTATTTAAGTATATTAAGTACATTAAAAGTGAATACATTTAAAAGTGATCGGAAACTATAAAAAGTCTTTATAAAGATGGAAAATAGTACTTATGTTAAATAGTTAAGTTGATGTGGTATATTTTATGGAGAGAGTATGCATTAAATTTTTTTTTAATATTTGGAGACATTATAGAGAAAATAATAGATTATTCTTCAATGAGAAAATTGACTGAGATGAAGTTATGATAAAAGTATATTTTAAATGCTCAAAACATGGTGATTGAAAATGGCATTGCCATATATCTCTGTGCAGTACGTTAGGTATCTTAATGACAGATAGTAAAGTAAGTAAAATAGTAGAAGAGGAAAATTCTCTATATCTCTTCCAGCACTTTTATTATACCATAAATTAAATATTTTAAATATTTTTATAGTGACTTCCAATAATGAGTGATCTCACACTCTATTGCTTCACTTATACCTTGATGTTTTTCATGATTTTTATAATATCCAAATTATAGTTGCCTGTGAGTAAAATGGTTATAAGCCATACTGGCTATTGTACTTCAATTGGACATAACTTTCCCATGTTCATATATGACTATATTGCCAGTGAAACTCCACATCATGTACAACCACAAGAATGGGATCCTAATGAGAAGAAGTTATATTAGTGTATGTATAATATGTCAAAATACATTCTACTGTATATATATATATATATATATATATATATATATATAGAGAGAGAGAGAGAGAGAGAGAGAGAGAGAGAGAGAAAATAAAAAATAATAGTAGCATAGATATTAAAATTATTAAATGTTTCTGGATATTTGTCCTTCACTGTCATTTTTCAGTCATAAATAATTATGAAATAAAGTGATTATTTCCTGCATACTACATTAATGAATGTGTGCTTCATGGAAATTTTCATTTAATAGTAAAAATATTGAGAATCTTATTAGTACATCTTTGGCTTATATATTAAAAAATATGGCCACTAAGGGTATACTTTCAATCCAATAAGAAATGAAAATCTGCACGTTATATTCTTAATGTGGTGTAATTTTCTATGAACAAGTAAAATGTGCATATCATTTTCTTAGGTAATGTATTTAACTTATAGTTAAATCTTCTAAGAGTGTTCAAGCTGCAAAATGTGAAGCTGAAGCAATAATTCAAATAAAAATTACTGTTTTCAAATATATGTTTTTCAGAATAGATATTCAGATCTAATTATCTAGAAAATGGTCTCAAATCTATATTTCAATTTCAGTTTTATAAAAACATAAAAATTAAAAAATCTTGGAAGACTTTGGGATTAATGATGTGTTCTCTTCTGGTCCTGGGCAACCATGATGAACAGATTGGTGAAATGGAGGGGACTAGAATTCTGAGAAAATATGAGCTTATCTTAATATATTGATAATTTAGAAAGAGAATGCCTTATAACTCATGTTTTGACCTTTGATTTTAAGGAATACACATAAAATAAAAATAAACTTGAAATTCTGAAAGGTAAATCCTCTTCTGAGCAAGAAGGGATTCTCTAATAAAAAATGATAATGAGTTTTTAAAGGTTGGACAATAATAAAGGACACAAGACAATTCTTTTAGCTTTTTGAAATAGTATTTTTGCTTATGGATAAAATAAGTAAATAATGTGGAATAATAATATATATGTAATTATGTATATTAAGTATGGCAGAAAATGAACATATTTAAAAGTGATATAAAAAAACTAAAAGGCTGCACAAAAGTTTGTAGTGTGTTGATTTTCAAAATATATCATGTGTGAAATACATGAGGGCACATAACCAAAAATGAGTTCAGAATGAGGATCTAAACCAAGAGTGTGATAGAAAAATTAAAGCCAAGAATAAACTAAGGGGTGGGTGCTGATAATAATTCTAAGAATGCACTTCTCTCTTACTTTCTGAGTGTGTGTGTGCATGTATCTGTGTGTGTATACATATATATTTTCATATATACACATAAATGAATATATAAATTTTACAAATATATGCATAAATGGAAATATATGCACATATTGCACATATATGTACATACAGAGGAGAACAATGATTTCAGTGTATATAAACAAATATAATAGAGATCTTTTTGTTTAGAGTAGATAAAAAATGTTAAAAGCAAACAAAAGCAAAGAACAAAATCTTATTAAAGTGTGTTTTTTACAGCATTTTCCCTCCTGACGAGAATAATCCCAAAGTTTGCAGAGAAAAAATTTGAAAAAGTGGGAGCTAAATATTGAAACCTAAGGCAGATCAAGAGATAAGCTGCCTGTTTTCAAGTTTGAACATCATTGCCCAGGTAATTTATTAGTTACTACAGTGATAACTTTTGCAATTATTAAAAAAGATGCCAAAAAACAAGAAGTTACACTTTCCTTAAAAAGTGAAATAGTTCTGAAAACTGCATCTCTGGTGAACTTAATGATTCTGAGCAAAATTTTAGCAATTAGAGAACACTTTAATTTTTGAACTAAGTGTATTTAGATTTTCATCAAAAGTGATCATTAATATTTAAATGGAAAACTATGGATACATGTGATATTTTTATCATTTCTAAAGTAATAGATCAGAATGACATGAGTAGGATATCTATTGATTTAGGATGGTGTTCAATAATCTCTGGTTGCTTTTCAGAGCCATATCCTTTTACATACACATCACACAGATAAAAGGGAAATATATGCTTATTGTTTGTGCTCAATTTATGGTATCTAATTTCGAGCACACCACACAGAGCCACAAGGTAAAATTGCTACCTTTTAAATCTTATAAGGTTAATTTTTTCTTATTTTACAGAAGTGGGAACTGAGTTTCAAAGAGGTGAAATAGCCTTCCTCTTCATACCTGGAAGCTAGTAATTGCAGAACTGGCCTTTAAGCTCAGGCCTGTAGGAATGGTCAGCTGTATCTCCTATGAAGACCAAAGGCAATGCAGATCAAAGTTGGGAAATCACAAAGTTGGGAAGCTCTGATAAGACACTGGATGACAGAATCCAGATCTGGAAAGTGTGGAATCATGGGTCAAAAGAAATATGACAAAATTCTCTTTAAATTAATATTGTCTTAAAAACTTCAATGTCAAAATGAACATGTTCTGAATGGTAAATAATTTTTAATCAATAAATGATGTAATAAATACCATAAAGTTTGACTGTGGGCCATTACCAAGTATGGTGCTAAAAAACAATATTTTATCATATTAATGGATGTATTGGGAAGGTGACAGAAAGAATTACACTGTCTCATTGGTTAGAGGTAATTAAATGTAGTATTTTCAGTGTTAATCCTGGTGCCATAGTCTAAAGGGAACTGGCAAATATTGAATAAAGTATGCCATGGGTATATAAAACAGTGATCTCCCTCCCACAGCATATATAATAATTTGCAAATGTTGCTTCATTTATACACCATTATTATATGGCACAATTTTTATATGACAAATCAGAAAAATCTCAAAGAATTTTGGCTAATAAGGAATTGAGTGTTCATGTTTCATAAGTGCAGCCATATGACAGAAATGCATGTAAATGACACATTGGTTTCTGAACTACATTTTTATACATGAAAAATATCTACTTTATAAGTTACCCAAGACTATGATTTTTAACAACAATGTAGAAGTGTTTATATTAACAATTCTTAGTGCATGGTTTTATATTCACACTTGTTACTGCTATTAAAATGTATATTTTTCTAAAAACGCATATTTTTCAAATCTTATTGTGCTATTTACCAAATGTTTTACTCTAATGTACATAAATGTTGGAAAGGTTCCCTTCAGGAGAATTTGAAGTGTACATAAGCTTTTGGATCATCAGCTTAATCTTCTATAATCTGAGATATTATTTAATGTATATGTATTTTTTTTTGTGCTTGAAATCTGCCGGTATCTTATTTTCATGACTCAGCTATTTAGATCTCATCCCAATTCTTTTCAATTGATATTTTGTAATAAAGAAAATAAAGTACATATTTGCAAATATAATACACACATATACATTTATATATATAAAACATATATGTATATATTATGTGTGTATATATATATATATATATATATATATATATATATATATATTAACTGTGAAGAGAGAGATCACATAATACATTATAACAGATTATTAGGTCTAAACCTAATAATTGTATTTTGGACTCTAAGCCTCTGAGACAAAGTGCCTGCGGTCTTATTCAGAGTTTTTAAAAATAGGAAATGCAACATTGGATCATGTAAATAATGTTTTGTCAGAAATGTCAAAAATAAACATTTTTCAAAATTTTTCCTTTTGAAAGAGGGTGGTTACTTTATCTTTAACGAAGAAGTGATTCTTGTCAACCTCAGTCTTTTCTTTAGGTTATTTCACACACATCAATTTTCAAAGAAAATATACAGACAGCTTCAGGTGATCGGACAAGTTATCCAATTTCAGTTTTAGTAATGAAAGGATCTTAGGATGCAATGTGACTTCTTTGGCTCACATTTGCTTTTATAATTTTCTGGTAAACACCTGACTTCCCTACAACCCTCAGAAGTCCTTCCTGAAGTATTTTCCAAAACTTGATATATGCCAATAGCTGGTCTTTGGAAACACACTCTCAAAAGAATATGTAAAAGTTAGAGTTCATTTCATGAAGTCTGTCTAGGGCTTCATAGTTTATGTAACACAGTTGTGCAAATTTATCACTGAAGTTCAGGAAAAAGTGTTATTTGAAAATTCTGAGAAACATGTACAATAGTATATAGCTAGTGAGTCAACAAAAGAGAATTGAAAAAAAATCAGGAAAACAGAATCTTAATTGTCTGGCAAGTAATCTCCAAATCAAGGTAAAGAAAAGTTTAAATAGTTGTGCTAGTATTTTTCTATGAGTTTCAGATTCAGATGTGCCATAAAATATTAATATTTACTGTCTTCTTAAAGGATAATGATTTCTCTACCTAACATTATAGTAACTTGGTACAAAGAAAATACATACAGCTAAGATGTGAAGAAAGGAACAAAATTTCTTAATTTTTCAAATGAGTTTCTAATTTAATTGATTTGGATAGAATGAAAAAAATTTTAAAAATTCTAATATTTTTTGAAATATATCATACTAGTAAATCCAAGGACTGTATTTCAGGAAAGATGGAAGAACAGAAAGATTTTCCCATTTCTTCTTACTATCAGAAGTCTAGTTTTCATATGTACACATGTATACGCACATATATAGGCTATACAAACTGGATTTGAATTTTCCACAAACATATGTGAAGTACCCTGTATTTCTCTTCATAATGAATCTTTCATCTTTACTGTTCATCAAGAAATAAGAAGGATGAGACAAGCTCAGGATATTCTGAGAACATTAGGTCTTCAGGATATATTAGGGTGTCCTAAGTTGTTTGAAGGAAATGGCAGACACAACTGTCCAGTCCCTACTAGTAAAAATTGAGACGTTTGTTTACTATTTGAGTGCAAATACCACAAAATCATCCATTAGGACCCTTCAAGATTATTCCACAGCATAACAGTATGCTTTATGGAACAATTAAACCAGCTGTTTCCAGAAGGCATAGATTATTATCTGAGAACTACATAGCAGAGAAGAGAAAGCAAAACTTGTGAGAAGCAATCCCCATACAAGAGACAGAGCATTGTCTGATTATCAGAAGAGCAGATCTCTCATTCTGGCTTTGTTAAGAAAGAGCTCACTGAGTATAGAAATATTAGCTAATTTCTGTGGTTCTCACTTTTATCCTTTATAAGATAACCATTTAAACTCCCCAAAAATTATATGATAAATTACAATAATTTCAGTCACACAAATTTTAATACAAAACGTATAAAATCAATTTCAAATATTTTCTGTATATACTGAAAATATCTTTATGAATGAACTATTGGCCTTCTTTCTCTCTTTTTTTTTCTATTAAATGCAGGGGCCCAATGTTATCTGAAAATATTGGGTTTAACTGTTATTTTTAAAATTTTTTGTAAAAGGGAAACTAGAAAAAGACTTTATCCCACAGAAAATTTATTAATAATAAATGTTCAATTAAATGTTTTAAACAATGATCAAGGTTCTCTTTCATATAAATAATTAGGGGAAAGATATTTTAAAGTTATTTTTCCCATAGCCCTACTTACAAATAAAAAATATGTTGTAAAGACACCACTTCTATGTGAAGGTATTCACTGCAGATGCACAGAAGTAAATGAAAACCTAAATTCATAAGAAAAATAAAACAGATTATAATTGTAGCCAACTGCATATTCATAGAGATACTTAGTAAAAATCTATCTGATACAAGAAATTATCACTTCTTGAATAAGTACATATAGTTGGCAACTATTTTTCAAGAATTATCATCCAACAAACTTATTTTATATCTTTCATATGACTTGTTAGACAATTGCAATTGTGAAACTAAGAACATCTAAAAGTATAAATGAAAGTAGAATCTACCATGGGATAATATTTAACTTCAAAAGTAAAAATAAACACAAACGTGTAGAGTAAAATTGTATTGACAATGTGTGAATCAAAACTGATAGACTTTTCTTTTAACATACACATTCATTGCTCTCCTCCCAAAAGACAAAAGTAGCAAAAGAGGAAGTTAGCAAAAAAGGAAACAGAAAGATCTGTTTCAGCAAATGAACATACTGATTTAATTGGCTAAGAAGTCCAAATGCTAATGCTTCTAATAATCAGCCACTCCTTTTGTGTTTTGGTAACACATATCCTCATACAGTGTATATCAAATGGAATTTTTTGATTCACATCTGACATTTCAAAGTTTCCATTTTTGAATTCCCCTAGTCTTAAGTAAGAATCACAACGTTTTATTTGTTTGGTAAGTATAACTTTTTCCCCAACATCAAGGACTCCATGATGCAAAATGTCATTTTGCCGATCTTCTGTCCCAGTATTCACTTTAATTTTTTTGATTATAGTTGGATTTTCAAAAACAATAAGAAAGATATCTCCTGTTGAAGGTGGTTTTCCCCAAAAGTACTCATCAACAATACTGTAAGCTTTGCTTGCTTCATAATTTTCAAACACATTCATGTTGGTGTACAGACTTGCAGGGGGGTTATCAGGAATGTCAAATGAGTCCTCTTCAAAATCATCATCCTTCAGCTTATTCTCAGTTCCTTTATATGAGGAATAATAACCCATGTGCTGAAAGAGAGATGGTTTAAACCGGATCACATTTTTCTGAGCCAACAGACCTCTAAAATGAGTCAACAGCCAATCACAAGGCATTTCTTGATAAAACATTAATAAAAAATGTGCCAAACGTGGGAGATCATGAGAATGATAAAGTTTACCAATGTAACCAAGCTTAGAGAACTCAAGAGTTACCCAGTAAGTTCCTTCTAAGGACGCAATGACTTTCTTGATGGCAGTTAAGAAATTTTTGGAACATCGGACATCATCTTCAAGCATTACATAATAATATGAAGTATTGGCACAAAAATTAAGCAGAAAAGCATAATCTACATTTTGCTTGGAACGAAATTTGACTCTATCTTCTGGATCATTGTAATTTCTTTTAAGACCATCCAAAATTGGGTAATATTCTTCAGGAGCATGTATAACCATTAATCTTCCTGCAATGATATGATGGGCAAACTTTTGTGTAATATCCTGGACCATGACATCACGCCAGGATGAATTAAAGTCCGCCAGATGAACTACTACTGAAATTTCCTTCAGCTCTTCATAGCTGGATTGCTCAAAAATTGACTTGATTGTCTCAAGTAAATAGTTGCCTTTTTTTCGTTTCACTGATGAAAGTCCAATGGTAAGATACCCTAAACAAAAGAATTCAGAAGGAAGACAAATGTGAAAAGGGTTCTGAATAACAGAAAAAAAGGAGAAAATATTTGCCTATAGTATCTCTTTGATATTTTCCACTGAAAATAAATGCATCTTAAGAATAATGATATATGGGCCCTACAGTTTTGATCACTTGTTTATGAAATTCAAAAGAAAGCTTTAAAGTGTTCTAAAGCTTAGTGTTCTCACATGTGCCCATTAGAGAAGAGAGAGAAATGTTTACCTAATATACAAATTATATTTTCAAAAATCTACAAAAAGGAAAGAGAATTCACAATTGAGACTCATAAAGTAGTCTCAAGTAGAAAAGAAAAATAAGAGCAGCACATTATTTTAATTGTCTTTAAATTTTTCACAGGGCCTGTCACATATTTTCACTTTGATCATTTTCTTACACTAGAAGAATTCATAAGTAAACTTCACATTGTTATTTTGAAATTTACATAGAAGGTTAATTAGAAAATAAGCAATAACATATGATATATTTGAAAAACTTATCAACGCTCAACTGTATGGCACATTGTTCCAAGATGTGAACATTATTGTTTTCTTAATTTTGAGACACAAATTATAGAAATTTTGATTAAATAAAGTCATTCAGACATTTAAAATCTAGAAGTAGAGACAGGATATTTTTAGGAATTAAAAAAACCTCTGAGAAAAGCAGGTCACCTCTAAGAAGTGTTACATGTCTTTCTATTGAAATATTTTCACTTTTTAAAGAACTCATTCTCACATAACTCAGTGAATAAAATTTTTGAACTACCATTTGGAAAATGAGGAAATGTTAATATGCACCAAAATCATTGATTTCACATAGACACCTACATCATATAATTTCTACAATACTAAAAACAAACAAACAAACAAAAAACCTCTTCCAGGTTAGACCTTTCTGATTAGTCTATTTTAGAAGTTGAGCTGAGACTTACACATTTTGTGTAAACACCGGGCTTAAAACTCTGACTTCTACTGAAACACATATATGTCACATGATACCATTATTAAACTTTAAGTCACCACATTTGATTAAGATCCAATACTAGCCAACACTTATGAAAGCTTTTGTACATCAGAGGAAGGAGTCTATGCACTTTTAACTTACTTATACATCTTCAGTGTTCACAGCAGTCTTTTGAGACAGGGTAGTTATTGCCATCATTCTGCTTTACATAAAGGAAAGCAGGACCTGTGTGACAAGGCAGCTCATTCAAACTGTAGTTACACTTAGTAAGTGGTGTGATGTCAGGATCCAACTGCACCTCTCTTATGCTCTGTTATATTGCCTCTTTAGTACAAAGCAGGTGGTATTTGTGCAAATAGTCATTAGTAAATTAAACATGGAAAAGGGGAGTTGGTAAAGCTTAGTCAGAGGTGGTGTGACATACGGGGATAAAAGAATCATGGCAGTCTTGGGCAGTTAAATGAAAGCCGAAGAAGACTAGACATTTGAACTGGAGAATTGAAAAGAAAAGAGCTCTAAATTAAACCTAAATTAACTTACCAATTTCCTCAAGTTGATTATCACAAAGTCCCTTGCATAAAAAGTTCTTAAAAGGGAAACAATATTTGTTGTGGTGTCCATATAATCTATTAAAATGTCATGATGTCACTGTGTTTCATTGATTTTAAATTTGTATTTTTTCACACCAAAACATTTAAATAGTAAGTTGCAAATTACAATTGATGGTGTCTTATAGTTAAAATTGATAATGCTGGGACTAGGGTTGTGGCTCACCAGTAGAGTGCTTGCCGAGCATATGCAAAGTGCTGGGTTTGATCTTCAACACCACATAAAAGTAAATAAATAAAATAAAGGTATTGTGTCTGACTATAACTAACAGTATATATATATATATATATATATATATATATATATATATACACACATATATATATACATATATATAAAAAATTGATAATGCTTATGTTTACAGTGGTCTATTAATCAGATACATTAATGGTACACCATTGGATAAGGTACTTTTTATAAATGATGATGTCTTGGAATCTATGAAATATAGTATATAATTACTTAATTTCAAATATTTTTTCTCATACTACAGAGGGATGAAAAGTTTACTCTAAGAATTCATGTCTACATAAAACCTGAGAATGTGACCTTATTGGGAAAAAGGATATGTACAGATATTATTAGTTATAAATCTTGAGATGAACTAATCTTACATTTAGGGGTATGCCCTGAATTCAGTAACTGGTATCATTATAAGAAGAGGAGAGGATACAGAGAGAATAAAGGAAGGAGGCCAATGATAATGGAGGCAGGAATTATCATTGCCACAAGTAATATAATGCCAGGGGCCACCACAAGATGGAAGAACCAAAGAAGGATTTGAGAAATAATTCAAAATGTCACACACAGAATTCTTTAGCATAGGGAAACATGATGCAAGAGATGATAGTCGGGTCATTCAGACCCAGAGTGGCAAACTTCTGCAAACTCTCTGACTCCATAAAAACAATAAATAACCACAATGAAAACCTTATCTTTCTTATTATAGTTCTTATATGGATGTATAATATCAGTAACTAATTAACAATCAAATTTTGTGTTGTTATTGTCAACCAATGTAACAATAACCATCAATGGGGGGCTATAACCTCCTCCTTTGTTCTTATTCATCATTAAAATCCCACACCCTTCTCATGCCACTCTTAGTGAACACTTATTTTAGATGGCTATAATTTGTCCCCCTCTCCAGGTGATCATCCTCATATTGATAATCCTCAAAAATGTCTTTGTTTTTATACACACGAACCTCCGCTTGTCATGTAGGTTGATAGATTTTTCCTTAGAGTGGGCAGAGGGACTGTGGGTCTTCCAGTAAACTGATTTCAACTTCTAGCCTCCAGAACCATGAAATAATAATTTGTTGTTTTTTAAGCCACTCAGTTCGTGGTTTAAAAGGTAATTCAAACTGGTGGCAAGTGATAAAACTAAACTATGAAAATCTGAAAATAGAACAACACAGAAATAGTTAATTTTTAAAGTTAACTTTTCCTTGTGTCATATACCATCCTGTATCAGACTGCCAAAAAGTTCACATTAAAATTAGACACAATTTTTTCATTATTAGTGGAATTTGGCCAGTGACAAAATTACAAGTTGTGATACACTGAAGTTCTTATCAAAGTATATATTAAATTAATAAATCTCAAACATCTATTGCTATACAAATTAAACGTTATTTTTCACAAAGTATTTTATGTATTCTTTAATTTAAAAGTTTAAGGATACTTACGTTTTCTTTGTAAAGGTGTGGCAGCTAGGTAGCGATAGGTGACATTTATGGCCCCTGAGAAATTAGATAAATCCTTGAAAGTATGAACATAGCGCTCTGAATTTAGTTGATGTGTGGATGTTTCCCTTATGAGCTGTTTGTCACCCTCCTAAATGTCAAGGAAGAGGCAAGGAAAATAAATAATATAGAGGGTCATGTATTAAATTTTCTCCTTACACTATGAAGATATGGGTACTATCAACAACATATAACATTAGATAAATCTCAGTCACTGGATTCAGAGGCTGAAGACTACCATCACTCTCCTGATTTCCTACCTACAGCCTTTGTTTCACTTTCTCTCTCCTCTATTCCATTCTTTATATTACAGTTCATTTGCTTCTCTACAGTGTACACAAAAATAATGGGATTCTCTTGATAAGCAAGTATCTACATGAAAATTCCCAGTGCCCGGCTGGGTTGTAGCTCAGTCGTAGAGCACTTTCCTTGCATGTGTGAGGCCCTGGGTTCAGTTCCCAGCACCACATAAAAATAAAAAAATAAAAATAAAGATATTGTGTCCATCTACAACTAAAGAATATTTTTAAAAAAAGGAAAGATAATTCCAAGTACCTTCATGTTAGAATTCAGAATTTTTATAATAACCACCAATCTAAAAATTCAATGGTAATCTATTTTAGTTTCATCTGAGGCCAGTTACCACAGAATTTCCCATATTTGAGTCAAAATAAATTGATTTTTTCTTGTCTCCTATACCATCCTATAAAATATTCTTTCTTAAACAATCTCAAATTAAAGACCACATATAATGTCTATGATTGTAAAACCTTAGGAATAATTAGGAAGATGCAAATGTGGACACAACCATTGGATTTTGCATAATTTATTAAGTAAGGAGTTTTAATAAGTTGCTTATAAGGCCACTGTAATTAAAAGATGTTGAGAACAGTCCACTAAAGTCCTCATGATATAGTAGTGTTTTTAAAAAATTTTTTTAAATTTTTTCAATTGTCTTTAATTAACCTCAATGAGAACACATTTTTACCAAGTCAAGAATTTGTGTTCAAACCTTATACTGGTCTTATGATAGTTTTGCTTGTGTGTGTGTGGGGGAGGGCACATGTGTTTTTGTGTGGCATTCTGTAAGTGTGCTTTTTCAATATTTAAGATCATTTTTACACATGGTAGTGGACTACATTTTATTAAATGTTCAGAAAGACTTAAGTTTATGAAAATATTGAATTTCAGTTTAAAATATGTCTTGTTATCCATTTAATTGCCTCCATTTCTTTGGTATAAGTTCAATGGCAAATATTGATTACTTAACTCATCAGTCTTTATTGATTATACATTATTAGCAAAACAATGACTTGTTTGGCTTGGGTATATGGTTTATTAATATATGTTTTGGGGCAACCAAATTAAGGAGAATTTTTTATGGTAAGGTGTGTCATTTTATGGATCTATTTCTAATACTCAGTACAGGATGTAAGGCCAATCGTGTGCAAGTCATCAAGCAGAGAAAGTCAATGCATTAAATAACTTCAGTCTTGATATTACCTGTCTGTGGTCAATAAAACTTTAATTAAACCTCTGTTCTAAAAGATAGGACAAGATTCAAATACAAGTTTTACCTTGATTAGAACATTCAATACTTTGTCTTAAACTGAAATGTAAAAAAGATGATTAGCTCACATTTTAAGTCTGGCCAGACTGGACTTTTCTTGGAATAAAAATGGAAAATAATAAAGTATGACTAAAGAGTTATAAGGTCTTTTTATATGGACTTTATTAAATCAATATTCATTCTAAATATATTCTCTGTTTATCCAATTATGTTGTGAATCTACATTTGGTCTTTAATACTGCATTTTTATATCTTATATTGCCTTGATAATTTGGATAAAGAAAACATTTGATCTTTAAAAGATTTATAATGGATTTGCCATCTACAAAAGCTATAGACTTTCAAAATACCTGAAATTGAACCTTAGATGCTAAATATATCAATTCAACATCCATTGATCTATGATCATTTTAAGTTATTTACACATAAATATTTTCACATATCCATAAGCAAACCTATGAAAATCCTTAAGACTAAAATAAACGAAATTAAAAGTGGCCAAGAAGTATCTATGGACTCAGTTTAGTATGAACTGCTTTAATAGCAATGTAACAGTGTATATAATCAATAGGGTGTAGAAGAAATTTCTATAAAAATCACAGTAGTCACAGTACTGAATTCAAATCATCATTTTGTTCTTATGAGATGTTACATTCTAAAGAAACTGCAGGATTTAATATCTCTTTAAGAATCCTGTCCTGAAAGTGTAAAAATCTCAGCCTTTTCTGTGATAAGATGGAATACATTCATTTTGATTGAAGGACATAACAGAATATAAAATGCAATGGAACTGATATGAAAGCACTTAATTAAATTCTCAAGTACAAGCTTCTTTACACTTTTCAGCATAAATAAATAATGCACCTTTCACCTGAGTCAGCCTTGTTGGTTGCTTCCAGAGGCATCTAACTGAACATCCAGGCTGTCCCTGGATACCTTCTTTCTGTAGTTACTATGCTATAGTGTGTTTCTCAGTAATAAGACAAAGTTTTATGACAATCATTTTCTGGATGGGAATGAAATTCAATGGACTAGCTACAGACTAAATATATACCCTAGTGGCTGCTTTGAAGATGCTCACAGCCAAGAGGCTAAGTTGATTGGGCATGCAGCTTCTCTTCTACTTAGCTTGACTTGTAATAGTATTTGTCTCTTCCACTGAGCTCAGCTTCCTTTCCCACTGAAAGTCATATGTCTCTAATACATAAGCTAATATACTAAACTGTTAATATTCCTAGGATTTCAGTCCACAGCTGGATTTTCTAGCAAAAATAGCAGAGTAGAATGTGCTGAGTAACTCCAGCGACCTTACTACTTCTAACTCTTCATTTGATTCCTCTGAATTGCAAGAATTATTTTCCAGCAATAAAAAGGAGACAATAATAATAATAATAATAATAATAATAATAATAATAAAAAGATCTCCTAAAATTTATGGTTAGGAAATGGTATCATTATAGAATCATGAGGTCAAGGCTAGCATATTAAAAATGAAACTCAGCTGAAAATGTCAAAAGAGAGAAGTATTAAAAAAGAACCACAGTATATTTTTGAAGTAGTCAGATTTCCATAGATATTATACATTTTCAGAAGATTATCTTTAATAAAATTTAATATTAGTGATTGGATGTTTTAAATATTTATTAAGCCAGCTCAAAATGAAATTTACTTAGAAATCATATGATAAACTAAAAAAATTAAATAACAAAAATGTTATCATTGGATTTATTATAAGGATGGGTACTGATATTTAAATATCACAATTAATTCATTGTTCACTGTTTCTGACTTAACATAAATATTTAAAAATTATTTTTCTGTTTTGTTTTTGATAATCATTTTCAAATCTGAGAAATATATCTCTTCTTTGCACATGGATTAATTTGTAAATATAACTAAATACATGCTCAATATAGTCAAAGAAATTTCATTGAAAAAGTAAGTACTCTTTAGTATAAGAGTTATTTCCATAAATCTTATTTTTTCACATTGGCAGGCTAGAATCAATGTTTACAGTAGACTGTAAAACTTCACAAAACAGGGCAATAGCATTTGATTATTCTTATTGATAAATATTATATTATTTCTTACATGAGATAATGGGTTTATAGAGATTCTGTTACAAAAAGTGGTATATGTTCCATATTAGTGGTCTTATGGAGATGTCAAAATGAAAGATTGGAAATGCACTTGACCTTCTCTTATAAACATAAGAAGTCATTAAATATAGTAAACTCCAATCAATAGCAGGTTCTTGATTTATGAAATTTGATATACTTTTACCAGTAGACAAAAATGCAATTAATTTTTATTAAAAAACTGAATCATTATTAGGAGACTCTTTAGTTAATTTATCATCTTAAATTCAATCAAGAAAATATAGCTAGATCACATGAACCTTATTATATTCTCATAAACTTGAGAGGTTAAAAAAATTCCAAAATTCACATAATTAGAAAGTTTATCCAATTTTCTATGCTTGTATAAATGATATCTAGTCAAATTCTTTCAATCTTTGGTGATTTCCACTATATTGTCAATTGATCATGGATAGTAGAATGAAGAGTCTAAAAAATCAGGATCTTTGCTTGATGACAGAAAAAAAAAACTGGCCAAATGTCAAGAGCTAGGATTCTGGCAGAATTTCATTATAAAAAATACAGAGTTAAAGGAAATGAGATGTTTTACAGAGAACCTACTAGAAGAATCTGTACTAAGATTTTATGGTGGATTCATAAGATATCGTATACTATCTGGCAAAGAGTACATAATTAATGAATCATGCTCAATACAATAAGACATTTTATTGGGAATGCTTTTTATGATTATTGTTATAATATTTCTTGCTACAATACTATTTAGTCCCTGTGAGTGCAAAGGACTTGATTTTCTGAAATATGCAAATAGTAATAACAAAATAAAAATTAGAGCAGATATCTTAGGCTCAGTTGAAAAAAACTGAATAAACAACAATGTTCGTATTATTATCAACAGATATGAAATTATGTGACATTTATAACCATAAGTAAAATAAGAAAAATACAAACTGATTTCTCACTATTAGCCAGAATGAACTCTCTATTTTATATATTTTGCATAAAACAAATTGGTATATTCTTATATACTGACTTTTATTATATATTTTTAAACACTGAATAATTTCCACATAATACATTCATCATTTGAGATCATATATATAATGGTGGCCATTTAGAGCTATTCAAAATCCAAAAGTAACACAAATATTATAACAAAATATTACACAAACAAAATAGCACAATTAGACTATTTTTATCTAGACAATAAAATTTCAATAAGAAAAGTAGAGAAAGTAAGGAATAATACTTGTGAAGCAAATTTTATTTTATATATTTCAAATTATAGTCCTTATTAACTCAGCATAATAATGATAAATAATTCCTTTGTAATTAGATAGACATATTTGAAACACAATATATACAGTATTAAATAAATTAATGCAACATATGTTAAAACAAGTATAATATTGAAAAATTATAATTTATAGAAAAAAATCTCTAGGTAGGAAATATATATATTATAATTTTGCTTAAGCTAAGTTTACCTGCGCAACAGAGGATTCAATTTAGCTTACAATTATACCAATTTAAGTTGACATATGCTTTATTTTTAACAAAAAATAATCAACCTCTATAACTTACCAGAACATAGCTATCTTCAATGTACAAATTCATAAATAGGAGGAAAATGACAAGAACTCCCAAGAATGACACTGTAGAACGTTTTCGCAAGCATCTCATTTTATCCAGTATTTGAAAAGTATGTTTCATCTGATAAAATTTAAACATTCTCTCCTGTAGAAAAGAGGCACAGATTATTAACATTTACTTTTGGATATAAATATTTCATACATATAATATATATAAAAATACACACACACATGTATATTTATTTGTTTAATATCTGTATGAAATAAAGCCTTTACAGAGTCTCACTCTTCACATATTTGAACTAAAATTTCATTTAAAGTTTTATGCATAATGCTGACATATATCATTATATGGATTATATATTGTGACACAGATACCTTAAGGTCAGTGCAGTGATTTATATTTATGTAGAGTAATTCAAAATGGAAAAAAAATCTTAAAATTATTGATAGAAAAATGGGGGAAATTTGGCAGTAATAATGTTAGATAAACCAGGCCCTTCAATGAGAAACAAAACAAAAAATAAAAGAGAAAAAAAACATGTCAATTGTTATCAATGAGATATAGAATTAAAGTAAACTCTAACTCCTAACTTACATTGTAATGAAAATGGAAGAAATCATAAATATGGGTCTCAGAATAAGAGGCACTAAAAACTCTCAGTGGGAATCTGAACAAAGAGAAGTCACAAGTTAGGGGTAGATCCATATACACATTGAGAACTTCTGAGTTAAAATTTTTGTGTTTTTCAAAAGTTTCTTCTTAAATAATTATAAATCCTGGAATAGGATATCTACATTGCTTGATCTAACTGGCAGGTTGACTGTTTGGAATAATTCATGGACTTTAGAAAAGCAAAATGAGATTACAAAATTTTGGAAAGCTAATATTTATTTTGTATTTCATTCCTAAATCTTGTGATAGACTACAAAAATGATTCATTAGATTATTGTCTGTGGATTTTAAAAGAACAAACACATCTGGAAGGATCAACAGAGTAGTGGAAATATATTTAAGCAACATACAATATTTGTACTTTTGATGGTGTACAATATTATAATACAATGCATGTATATAATATGGAATGATCCTGTCATGTCAGCAGAATTGCATTTTGTCTAAAATCAACAGAAAGATAATCTGTAAATGGTGTTATGTGGCTATGTAGTCTATCTGGGTTCATTTTTAGGATGAAGTATTTATGTATAAGAAGGACTTCAGGAAGAAAAAGAGGCCAGATCCTAGATCCTTAGATCTAAACCTAGAAGACAACAGGGAAATAACATCTCTTTGATGAACTGATCAAGAAAGAATTTGTGAATTTCTTATAAAGTAAAAAATATTAGGAATTGTAATAAAGGCTTAACGAACATGAAGAATGGAATTCTGAAAAGGAAATGTTATATGTATTAACCATTCCTTTTCTTCATTTGCATTTTTCTCAAGCGTTACTTCTTTTACATTGTGTGTGTGTGTGTGTGTGTAGAGAGAGAGAGAGAGAGAAAGTGAGAGGAAAAGTGAGAAAGAAAGACAATGGGAGAGAGAGATGTGTACAGATATATACACAAGTACACAAAAAATATGAGTAATTGAGTGATAGATGATATTCCAAACAGTCTCAAAAGTATTAAAAATGATGCTTTGTGGGGAGAGTCTTCATTTTTGTCCCCTAGAATGCAAAATACAACAAAACAACAACAAATCTCAAAGATGTAATTCTAGATTACAAAAAAAAAATTGCTAAAGTGCTTAGAGAATCATGGCAGCCACCTAATAGCCATATCCTCCAAAATCAGCTTACAGCAACATAAAGCACATCTAAACCTTCCACAGTCACACTCTCAGGATAACTAGAAGACAGTAGCATGAGCTTCAATTCATATAAAAGCAAAAATATTAACACCCAGGACAAGTAGAATGGGATTAGAAGCCCAAAAAGCAAGAAAAACATCAGAAGACAGACCAAAATATGTATCACACATTAAACAAATCACACTGGATTACATAATAGTAAAAAAAAAATCAAGGAAACTAATAAGCGTATCCAAACCCTTCCTTTATCTAAAACACAGAATTATCTCCTACACTACCTGTGTCCAGGAAAGTTAAAATAAAAAATTCTGAAAAAATTAAAGAGCAAAACTCCAACCAATACACCAACCAACCAAATAAACAACAACAAAAACCCCAGACAGAACATCAATTTACTATGAAAAGGAAAACAAATAGCTCATTTCAGGTTGGGGGAAAATTCTGAGATTAGGTCATCTTTTTGTTGTGCCACAAAGCAAGGATGCTCTTAGGGGAGGTGGAATGTTTCTTGAGGACATAGAAAACAAATGTGAAGACATTTCCATTGAGAAAATTTGGGAACGATGATGATTAAAAATATGACTATGATTGATAGTAAAATACTGAATAAATATAAATTCTTGATGAAATGGTGATAATGCTAAAAAGAGAAATGAAAAATAGGAAACTTCATTTGCCACAGTGAAGGTAATATCTGCCCGTCTTCTGATCTTCAAAATTAGAAATTAAAAATATTAATGTTCTACCCTGAATTTCTAAGAGAACAATGTTTATCCCTAACGATGACGGATATTTTCAAATATTGACCAATGGTCAACACAGGGCATTATACCTGAAAAAAAGGAAGCAAACACATAAGCAAGCTGCTTGATTTCTCTAGTGTAGTGCAAGGAGGCAGTTTCCAAAAGGTAGGTTAGGGAGAGTAATCCAAACAGAAGCCAGAGATCCTGCTGACTTGAGACAGAGATGAGTTTAGGGAGAGAATGGTATTTAGAATGTGAAGGGCAGAATATTTAGTGGGAGGAACTTAAATAAAAGAGGCAGAATTCTGCAGAAGGCCTCTTTATCCTCAACACTGTCACGTGTGTGATGAAATTACATGAGGCTAGAGACAGAACCATGAAAAAGCAGCAGGCCTCAGAAGTTCTTGAAGTCTAAACAGGGTTGGCAATAATATGGTTACCTATCAGCCAAGTTCACTAGCTGCACAGATCTGAGGAATAGTAGGACATTAAGAATAGTCCAGATGCTTATCATTCTAATATTGGGGCGGAATTAGTTGTTTCAGGACTATTCTAACATATGCTTAAAAGCTAACATCAGGGCTGGGGATGTAGCTCAGTTGGTAGAGTGCTTGCCTTGCATGCACAAGGCCCTGGGTTCAATCCCCAGCACCACAAGGGGAAAAAAAAAAGCTAGCATCAGATGATCCGGTAAGACTCAGTCCATGTCACTAGAAAGTATAGTACTCTTGCCAGCCTGGTAGTGCACACCTGTAACTCCAGTGACTGAGAAGGCTGAGGTAGGAGGATCCTAAGTTTGAGGTCAGCAACCAAACAAGACCCTGTCTCAAAATTTAAAAAATGAAAAAATAAAAATGAACTGGGCATGTAGCTTAGTGGTAAAACTCCTCTGGGTTCAATCCTCAGTACAAAAACAAAAAACAAACAAACAAAAATTACAGCACTCTTTACACTATATAAAATCATTGGAACTTAAGAATATAAATTCAAAATATTTAGAATTCACCCAGGGGATGTAAATTACCAGGTATGTAAAGGACAATATATATAATCCATAGCTACAATAAAACCATTCAAAAAAATCAACAAATGACAGAATTAAAATAAAATGATAGAATTAAAATTAAAAGAAGATAGTATTAAAACTATTATCATTATCATGTCCTTAATCCCCTAGGATTAAGATGTAGTAAAACAAAAATTGTAGTATCATGAGCCATCCATGGGCTGTGTGTGTGAACTATGCACATAGTAGCCATGTGAGGGGACAGGCCTGGCGATGGCTGGGCTGTGTGATGCAAGTGTGACTTCTCTTTAGCTCTGCCTGTGATCCCACACAGCACCTGAGATGGGTGTGACTTGCCAAGATGTCAATCAATATGCTGACCACAAGACATTAGGAAGCAGGACTCCACCCTTGAAACCTTATCCCCTGCCTTATTTGGTGAAGAACATTCTATCTAAACTCCTTTGTGAGTTCCCATATAAAAATAAAGAGATTCCGGGTGCAGGCTCTCTTTTCCAGAGCTCTTTCCAGTGTGAAAGCTGACCCTTAAGGTCACTGAGCTGTCCCTCCCTAGGTATAAAAATTACTTCTGTGCCCTGTGCTTTTTCGCTGCTTTCTTAGCTTAATGTCATAGCCAGCTCTTTTAAATCCAGTTTATCTCATCAGTGCGGGTTGTTGGCAAGAATAGAGAAATGAAGGATATTAAAAACTTGAGCTTATAAAATGAAAAACACATAATATCTAAAAAGCCAATATACTTGCTAGTATTAAGTACAAATAAGGAAGAGCAGGTGTAAAGATGAACTATTGAAGATACAGCGGTGGAAATAATACAAAATTAAGCAAAGAGAGAGAGGGGAAAAAAATCCCATCAAAGAGCTCCAAAATTCCTGATCCACAAAACCAATGAGACAATAAATGTTTTCAGCCACTCAAGTTTTAAAGTAGTATCTTAGGCAACAATAGATAACTTTATATGGCTGTCTATGGCAAATTTGCTTTAAGTATAAAGATGCCAGGTAAGTTAATAATAGAGGAAAAGGAAAAGATACAGTGTGCAAGTATTAATCAAACAAAGCTGGAGTGATATATTAATAACATCAAAAGTAAACATTTAATAGTAGACGAAGGCATCAATTGTCAAAGGGACCATAACTATCCTAAACGTGCAAGAACCAAACATGAGTTTCAAAATAAATGAAGCAAAAACTGTTAAGTGAAAGGAGAAATACATTCAAATTCGACTGAGAGATTTCAGTATTTAACCCTCAGTAACTGACTGAATATCAGTAAATAGAATATCAGTAACTATAGATGATACCTACAACACTGTCAAATAAATTGATCAAATTGACCTTCATAGAACATTCTACCCAGCAAGAGCAGAATACAAATTCTTTTCAGATGCATGGAGAACATTTGTCAAGACAGAATAGTTTGGGCCATAAAACATGGCGTTGAAATTCTATACAAAATATGTTCACTGACAACCAAGAGAAGTTTATTAGAAAGATGTAGACAAATTCCAAGTTCTTGAAAAGTAAACAACACACTATTAAACATCCCACATGTCCAAGAATATTTCAAAGATGATATTAGAAAAATATATTGAACCAAATAAAATTGAAACACATAACATAAAATGTGTGCGAGGCAGGTAGCGAAAGGCTTGAAGAGAAATTTATAACATTAAATGCTTTCATAGAGAAGAAGAAATGTCTAAGATAACTTATCTGGCTTACCAGAATTTCTCATTTCTCAAGAAATGTGAAAAACAAGTGCAAACTAATCCCAATGTAAGCTTTCGAAAAAGGAAATCAGGCCAAAGGTAAGCAGAAAAAAAGATAAAACTTAAAGTCAAAGACTAAGACAAGCAACGATAAAACTAGAGGAATCAATTACTAATATCAGGAATAAAACAATTATCATCAAAAATTCTACAGACATTAAACAATACAGGAGTATTTTGAAAAATAAAAATGGTAACATAGGTAAATTCCTTGAAATACAGAAATCATCAGAGTCCATATAATATAATAATATTAAGAAATATAATAATCCTATATCTATTTAATAAATTCTAATTGTAGTAAAAACACCTCCAAAACTCCATGTCCATATGGTTTCATGAATAAATTGTCCCAAATATTTTTAAAGAAAAACAATGATACAAATAATACACAAAATCTTACAGATAATAGAAGAGGAATAAATAATTCCTTCTCTATGGATCCAGCAAAGCATTTTTATTTCATGATATTTTAGGTCATTTTATGAATAATTTATTCAAATAGAAAATGATAGTGAAAACTTCATTAGAAATATTAGTAAGAATTTAAAGACAGCTAACACAAACATTATTGAAATTTTCTAGTAGGTTCTTGTTTACCATTACCCTGGATTATTCTTATACTTATTATACTCAACACAATAAGAATTTGATGGCTCTTAATTTTGTTGAAGAGAAGACAACCTTATCTGACTCATAATTGCTATACTTTTCATTATTAGGTTTGGATACAGTAAGTTCATTTTTATATCACCTACTTCCCTCCAGTCCTTTTTGTTTACATACCTGCTGCAGCATTGTGTGCTAACAATCTTATCAAGCAAATTTTGGTGCATAAAAGATGAATGAATACTGTTCCATATCTTTTAGCAAAATAGGGCAGTTAGGTTCTTTTCACAGAACAGTGAGATGAAGTTCTCCCTGCTAAATGATATTATAAATGAAAATATTTTATTTTTTTTCTTAAACATATATTGTTCACTCAGCTGTTAATCTAAGATATTGTTATACTGATGCATTTTTATTATTTTTTTTTAGAGTGCTGCTGTCTCTTTGTGTTAAAGGTTTTCTTTTTAGCCAACTTTAGTCAGATGTCTCTATCCCTACTAGCTCCCATCCTTTGTCATGTCTGCCAGGGGTAAGTTTAGCAAGAATCCTGTCTAGTCAGTTCATCCAAAATGCCCCCATCCCTGCCTCCATATCTGACGGTCCTCACTATTTAATTAAGTTCATCATCCACCATCAGCCTCCAGGCATTATCTGATCATTCCAGCCTGTCTTCAGAATTCGTTAGGTTCCTTTATCAATTGCCTTGTTAGTCATCTTCCATCCATTGATTCACATCTTGATCCTTGGTGATAAATTCATACTTTCCCTTGTTATGTTCAGATTCTCTCAGAAGCCACAATGGGAGTTGAAATTCTAAAGTCCAAGTGACAGAAGGGCTAGAGTAGAAAGGAAAAGGTTCTGGCAGAATAGAGGAATGGGGCAATGAGGGGCTTGAACAAATTAATATCAAATGATTTAAAGGAGATGAAGGGAAGTTTAGAAAGGTTAAATGGAGAAATGGAAGTACCAGGAGTTGTGTTCAGAGTTTTTCTCCTGGACTGCAAAATCCCAAGGCCCTTGGATAGTCTACCCTAACATACTGAAATTCATGGCAACTATCATAAATACTGTTTTCTTAAACAATTTCGGTGCTGTGACTTAAATAGGATCTGTCATTGGATCCCTGGACTTCTCACACAGGACCCCAAGTACAAACTTTAGATCCTTTACCTTTACTCCTGGCTGATTGACGGGGGATCCATTGATGGTTTCAACTTCTGAGCCAGTTCTTCCGATGACAGTCTGTTAAGGAACAGTAAGAACAGATTTTGATTCTTAAGATTCAGAGTATTCTATATGAGCCATGTTAGAGCCACAGACAAACCAGGTTGTTATAGTCCTGGGGTTCTCAGTTATAAGAAGTTGGGTTGGAGTCCATTAGTTTGAAAGGTACCTGCTGGGTTGGAAGTCTGTCTTCCTGGCTCTTTTCTTTCAAGTGGCAAGTTGCTTTCTCATTTCCCAGCCTAGAAAATTGCCCATCTCTCTATGGGGTCTCTCTGTTCTCTCTTTTTGATCCTCTTTCTCCTGTGGTAACTTCTCAGTCAACTAAAACCCCTTTCTCAAACCCCTGCTGACTACATACTCCACCAACTCTGTTCACTCCTTTCTTCTGGAAATGATTTTTCTGAGGATAAAGGGGAACTTCAGCTGTTCTTGGGGAACAGAAGGTCTCCCCCAACTGGATCCTCTAAACTCTCTTCCTTCTTACTGCCTCATCTACTTCTTCCTCATTTTAACTCCTTTAATCTTCCTTCAGTTCCTTGAATTATTTGATACTTTTCTCTTCAAACCTCTTTTCCTCCATTCCTCATCCTGCCAGAACTTTTTCCTTCTAATTTCAGGCCTTAGTCACTTGAACTTTAGAATTTCCATTCCCATTGTGCTTCTGAGAGACTCAAGGACCCTCGAAAGCAATTGTATGAGGTTGAGAAGGAAAAATAAAGATAATTGAAAATTAAATAAATATTTAATCCAGATATAGTCATATCCTCCCAAAGATAACCTATCTGGGCAAAGAAGGTCTTAGTTCTCCTCCACAAAAATTGGTAAAAAGCTTTTACCCTCATATAGAGGAAGTAATCTTAATTTGTCACAGCTCTTAGACAAACAAATTGGGTAAAATATAATGTGAGCAGTGAGAAGAGTTTATTATGGTATTGTCTGACTGAAGGCTAAATTTTATAAAGAAATTTGGAAAATTTCTGTTTACAATTGTCTGTTTATAATTGTATGGCTCCCCCAGCTTCTGTGGCTCCTGTATTCTTGGAGTCCCTTGGCTTGTAGCTGAATCTTTGCAGGCTCTGCTTCTGGTACCATCTGTCCATTACATTACAGACATGCAGAACATATATATATATTCTATATTATATTATATATAGTTACATATAATATAAAATATATAAATGTTATATATATTTATAAAATACATAAATATATATATCTCTGGATGGTATTACCAAGTTACTGTGTAAAATCCCATAAAGGATTACTGTTCCAATTGGCTTAAAGATAGATGAGGGCTTATTTAAGCTAAATATTCCAAGAACTCCTAGACATATAGAAACTAACTCAAATGCTTTTCAAGTTCAATGAGTTGACAATATCTTTGTTAATGTTGTTAGTTTAATAAAAGGAGCCATGCTTTTTGTGTTATCAGCATAACATGAACATTTCTTTTACTTGAGTTTACTTGTTGAATAAGATATCTATAAAATGTTTATGATTATAAAAATTATAAAATCAAACTTACAAGATGCAGTAAAAAAGAATTGTTTGATGTCAGTTATTTATATAAAAAATAAGTATATCAAAGACAGCAACAAAACCAAAACAAATTATTTACCTTTTCAGCTTTTGCTTTTGGAATCCTAGGCTAACATGCTTGTAATCTAAAAACAGTTAACAGGAAAATAACTTGAGATAATGGATAGCTTTGTTTGATGTTTGATGTTTGCTGAAAAACAGCTTCCAAAATCTTTTTGGTAATTTGCATTTTAAAAGTTATGCTACGCTAAATTAAGTAACAGATATTTAAATATCTAGACTATTTTAAGCAAGAGAAGTTATTGAAACATCCATTTAAAAGTTTAAATTTATATAGTTTTGGCCTCTTCTTTTTACAGAGAGATTAAAAGTGTTTGGGTCTGTTCATAAATATGTTATTTTTGCACAGGAAAAATTACAGTATAAGGGAGAATAACTCTGGGTCTGGGGATGTGGCTCAAGCGTTAGCGCACTCGCCTGGCATGCGTGCCGCCTGGGTTCGCTCCTCAGCACCACATACAAACAAAAAAATATTGTGTCTGCTGAAAGCTAAAAAAAATAAATATTAAAATTCTCTCTCTCTCTTTCTCTCTCTCTCTCTCTCTCTCTCTTTCTCTCTCTCTCTCTCTTTAAAAAAAAGGGAGAATAACTCAAGCAGAAATAGTGAAATAGTATATTCATAAAATTTGCTAGTGTGCTAAAGAATGCTAATGAAAAAAACACAATTCACAATCAACTACTCCCTAGTTTGCTGTTAAAATAAAAATTACTAATGGCTAAAAATTATGTTCAAATCAAGCAATGAAAACTACTAGAATTAATAAAGATAAAAATCCTTTTTTGTAGAGTGTGCAAGAAAAGTTGGACATATACAATAAAGAAAAGTATACAAGGAATATAAAATGTATTTTTGTTAAGGGAAAAAGAGAATAAATTATTTCTAAAATAAAATGGGTGTTTCAGAATGAGAAAAAGGAAAACAGTAGGACAAAGAAAATGGCTAAAGAAGTTACAAGAAGTTTGCAGAAAAATAATTTTATTTGTGGTCAACTAGGTAAAATTGACTGAATTTGCCCATAATGTTGTTATTTCTTATTTTCTTTCTTCTTTTAAGGATCACAACACTGTATTAATGCAAAACTAGAATTTGTTTTAGGGGTTGTCTTTCTCTATGCAAAAATGAAAAGATTTTCTTGAATTATCATCCTGTTGTTTTAATTTTTTTTTTCCTGGTACCTGGAATTGAACCCAGGGGTGCTTTACCACTGACCTACATCCTCAGCATCCCCAGCCCTCTTTCTTTTCATTTTGTATTTTGAGACAGTATCTCGCCAAGTTGTTTAGGGCCTTGCTTAAATTGCTGAGGCAGGCCCTGAACTTGTGATCCTCCTGCCTCAATTGCTGAGCTTACAGGTTTGTGCTATATAAGGCAGGGCAATCTTTCTCTTAAGAAAAATTTGTAAAAGTTTTTCTTTACCTTTTAAGTAATCTTTCTAAGACAATAGAATTTGGGGTCCTCTCAGAATAACTTCCTTTACATTAATGTTTTTCATATCCTTGATTCCTTAAGAGAACTGAAATTTTTTCACTTCTAAAAGCACAAAAATATTTTACATTTTTGACAACATTCCCTTCTCAAATAAAGTCTTAAATAAAATCTTATTCTCAAACTGATCTTGAGCCTTCCCAGAAGGTCAGGGAAAAAATCAAAGGATTGTTATTTCATAATATGAAAGAGACATTAATTTTTTTTTTTTTTTTGGTTTGCATTGCATAAGAAAACACTGCCAAATAAAAAGAGATACTTTAAAATTTCCTAGGTAACATTTGTATAAATTATTATTACAAAAGAAATTTAGAAATTGTATGAAATTCCAAGTAATGTGTCAATATCCTGGATGTCTACTACATATCCTGTTGTAATGTCACCAGTCATAATTTCAATTATTACTTAGTGTTGTATGCAAACACGTGAACAAATTCGTTAAGCAAATTCCCTTATTGATTATATTATAATGATAATTTTAAGGCTTGGTCATTCAGATATAGTTATTGTTTGACTCTGTTCCTTCTCAAAAAACATTTTCAATTTGTTACAGCTCAGAATGCTTCCTAATGGCATTGTGATTAACTTTAAGACCATACCCCTGAACTGAGTAAGGATTTCCAGAACCAAATGGAGAAACCTATTGGATTGTAAAATTATCTAATAAGTGGAAAAAGATTTACTTGGGACTACGGTTTAGTTTGAAACTTTACTGGTTCTTTAATGTTGTATTTTCTGAATTTAAGGAACTCCTTTCCTTGTTCTCTTTCCATTTGTACTTATAACAATTAGTAGATCATACTTTTGTGAATATAAATGAAGTATCCTTTCTCACTGACTGATCCCTCTACAAGGGAAAACAGTAAGCATTCTTACTTTCATGACAATATGGTTATTTGTGTAAGTTCAATAGAAACCTTTTCTCCTTATAACAGGATAAAATTGGAAATAATGATCATATTTTTGAGGCTTTGATTATGATGTCATATTTGAGAATGATTTGCATAGGACTTGATATAAAGAATGAAAGTTGACTTCATGGGGCCAAATTTTACAAGGTTCTCTTGGAAAGAGTGCCCAATAAGAGGCATAGAGTTTCCTCAGCTTTATAGGTGAGTAAGGAAATTCTCTGCTGTGCAAGTTGGGAACCCTACGATATTTTGGGGAACCTAAGAAGAGAGTTACTGCAAATTAAATCTGATGGTAAGGTTTTGATTTGCCCTCCAAGCTTCAAAAAGAGAATTATAGTTATACATAGTAGTTGTGTTCATCCCTACAAAAATCTTACGTGTGTGGAATTTGATTTCAGTTCCTGTCCTCTCCTCCGACCCTCCCCATTCTCTTTCACTTACTGATGTTTCTTTTGCCCATGTATTAATTTTGATTGGGTCTTTCTGCTCATACATAAAGGTGAAATTCTCTGTGATATATTTATTTTTACACATAGAATATTTTTTTAAATTACATATTTCCTCCTCTTCCTCATCCATCCTTCCTCCCTCTCAATCTTCTTCTAGTCTAGAAACCATTCACTTGGCTTCCATATTAAGTAAAATCTGTGTTTTCTATATTAATTTTTAAATTTTCATCAAAATTCCTCTTATGAAATTTATAACTACACACTACAACTCAACAGCAAATATCTCTACTAACAAAGTCTCAAAAGATGGTTCAGTTGGTCTTTAATGAACAGAAGGCAACCCAACAAGAAGAGACTTAGGTTGTTCAAAGGAAAGAAAAAATATTTCCTCTTTTCATAATCAAGACAAGGGATTGTTAAATATTGTGTCTGTGATGATGAACATTAAGTGTCAACTTTAATATGTTGCTGGATTCTTAGGCAATTGATAAAGAATTATTTTGGTGCATCTGTGAGGGTATTTCTATCAACTTGTGTGTTGACAGACGGAGTGAGGAAGCTTCCACTCTCAGTGTGAGTCATCTCAAGGACCAGAGTGAACAAACCGGCAGAGGAAAAGTTAATTCATCTTCTCTTTCTTTTGTAGCTAAGACACCCTTCTTCTCCTACCCCTTAGAATCAGAATTCTAGGCTTTTTGGCTTTTGGACTTTTAGAGTTGCAGCAGTGTCTTCTCAGGTTCTGAGGCTTTCTAATTTGGATTATTCCACACTATGGATTCCCTAGTGCTTTCAGATGGCCCACTGTGGGACTTCTCAGCTTCATAATTGCCCTAGTAAATCCCTTCTCATATTCCTGTCAATAATCACCTATATGTAGATCCATATGTGGATCTAGATCATCTTTCTCTTATAGGTTCTGTCTCTGGAGACCCCTGACATAGAGTTTCATACCAGAAGGAGTTAAGCCTTAAACAAGCTAAGTGTGTGTTCTACTTCAAATAATATAGAGAAAACTGACAGTCTATTCTTAAATTGTTTATAGAGCTATGCAAAATGGAGCCATCTCCCTGTATTGGATAGTCCTAATCAAACATTTGTAAGAGGCAACCATGTTAGTGACTATGTTTAGGATACTTTTGAATATTTGTGGGAAACAGAGAATGTAATAATGTTGGTTGCTGTTAATGTCACTGGACAAAGGATGAGCCCAGGGATTCAAATTCCCAGATCCAGTTTGATATAAGTAGCTCACATCTTCTGAATGTGTCCTAAGGGAAAATCTTTTCTACCAGCTGCAGGGTTGAAAGCAAAAATAAGTTCTCATCATAGGACTGGCTGAACTACAATGGAAGTTGCACTCTCATCCTTGAAGGATGTGTACTATATTAAAATGAGAGCATGGATTGAGAGAGAATGTGATTCAGTAAGTTAGGATGGGAATGATTGGGAATATCACAATGATGTTGGAAACACTGAACTCCTAAATTTTTTTGAGATTATTTTATTTTTTATTTTTTTTGCTAGCAGAAGTGGCCTCTTTATCCCCAGCTGCAGCTGTTCTCTTTCCCTCAGTGTTATTGACTTTTCCACCTCTGCCCAAGGGGATTAGTGGTGTATTGGTTAAGGAAACATAATGGCTTCCCAGGGGGCAGCTGTCAGGTAGAGCAGTTTGCTATTCTCATGACCCACTCTCACTACCCATAGTTAGTTTCAGACCCATAACTAGACTCAAGTCCCAGAAGGCCTTTAAAGATTTGGTATAGAGTGTGACCCAGGATGAAGTGCGCTACACTCCAAAAGAACTACTTGAATTTTCTATTTTACACAAGCAGAAATCCAGGGACACATGTGTGTATACAGATATCAAGGATGTGGAAAAACAGTGCAAGGGACATAAAGTTGGATCATACTGGACTTAGATGGGCCACCTAAGCAGAGAGTCTACATTCAATATTGCAGCACAGTGAGTTAGAAAGGTGGCTAACAGTTTGTTTGGCTGACGGCAACAAGGATCAAAGCACACCATAAATGTGATAGAGATGCCTAATCTCCCTTGGTTTATTAAAGTACTCAGAAGTTTATAGAGATTGAAATATTAAAGTGAATTTACTACATAAAAATCATCTGCATAGGGAGGATTCATAAGGTATACCTTTCACTAATACTCTGAGAAACAGATTTATGAAGGGGACAGGCAGCATCCTTGAGGAACTTTATTTTTGTTCTTCTTTATAGTCCAGAGGTTATAGTGCGAATTAGTCACTAAATTGTAAGTTTTACATGCAATGGGGATAATTGAATCCAAAGGTAGCAGGGACCACGTAGTGACACTCAATCACCAAAGGTAAGGTATACACAGTTACCATAATGAACAACAGAAATAAAGCAACAATTATACTAATCTGACACATCTAGACCTGCGATATTGACTAGTTCATCATGGTATTTCAAGAAAGGAAATAGAAAGATTATCAAATTTTTACTTGATCTGTATAACCAAAAAGTTTCCAGGACAATTAAACAAGCTTCTAATTCTTTCTAATCATAAAAAAATAGAGGCTCATGGCCTTTCAATTTCTAGACTTGAGCCAGTTTAAAAAACCCAGACTCCCTTAAATGAAGGGGAGGTTGGGTACCCCTGAGAAGCAACTCCAGTACCGAACCAAAATATGTATACTGTCATCTCTTCCCAAGCTTTCCCCAAAGGAACCTATGGCCTTTTACTAGGTTAACTTTGCACTGGGACAAAATAATCAGACCTTTCAGGGACTACTAATACTGACTTGAATGGGTACTGATTCTAGGAGACAGCAGATATCACCTTGGCTCACCAATCATAGTAGGTTCTTTATAAAAGGAAGGTGATAAATGGGGTTTGTTACAGTTTAGATCTGAGATGTCTTCTAAAAGCTCATGTGTGAGACAATGCAAGAATGTTTGGAGGTGAAATGATTGGTTTAAAAGCCTTAACCTAATCAGTACATTAACAACTTAAATGATTTAGTTGAGTGGTGGTTACTGTAGGTAGGTAGGGTATGGCTGGAGGAGGTCAGTCACTGAGGACATGCCTTTGGGGTTTATATTTTGCACCTGATGAGCAGAGGTCTCTTCCTGCTTCCTGGTTCCCATGTCCTTAGGTGCTTTCTTCCACATCTTTTGACCATAAGATTGTACTATGGACCGAGACATCTGAAACCATGGGCTTCAAATTAACTTTTCCTCCTCCAAAAATTATGCTTGCCAGGTATTTTGGTCCCTGAAGCAAAAAGCTGACTAATAGAATTTTAGGTCAAGTCTGAATGCATCACATGAGTCCTGGAATACACACTGGGATTATTTCCCCAGTTGTTGAATGTACAACTGAAATATAAACAGCTGGAAAGATTGCCATGTTGGTTGCCCAATCTGAGGAATGAGGATATTGTAGTGAGAAATGACAAATAGATGCATTAGAACTGCCTGGGTCCACGAAAAGAATATCTCAAAAGGAAATATCAATTTTCCAGAGAGACGTCATAGATTAGTACAACCACCAAGGACTTGAAAAATACAAGGGTAGTGATACCAAAATTTCATTTAATGCTCCTATCTGGCCTATAGAAAAACCCAAAACAAAACCACAGACAGATGGATCCAGAAGAACAACAGTGAATTTTTTTTTTAAAAGTAATCAAATGCATGACCCCAACTCCAGCTGTTGTACCAAATATGGTTTCAATGCTTGAGAAAATTAACATATCCCTTGGTACCTGGTATGAAGGTATTGAGAGGGCAAATGCCTTATTCTCCATACTTACCCATGAAGCCCAAGAGAAGTAGTTTGCTCTGAGTCAGCAAAGTAAGCGATACATTTGCCCTGTCCTACCTACAATAATTCTTAGTAATATGTCATAAATGACCGCTCAATGCTCTTGATCATCTTTTCACTTACACAATATCACATTGGTCCATTACACTGATGATATTGAAGCCAGAATTAGACAGGCAGTCAGGGTAGATAGGTAAATCAAGTCAGGTCGGATCAAGGAGGCCAATTTTAAGTCTGTCTGGGAAGTTGGAGACTGTCCCCTGAGACAAGTTAATTCCTTCAGAGCCCTTCCTCCACCCTTATCAAGCACCTGCCCCTGCTCCAATCTATTACCAAGGTAACCTGTCCCAGGAATTGCTGCTCCCTGTAGGGAGCTATAAGGTTGTTAATGTGTCCTTGGCTACTGCATCCTGCCCTTCCCCCTTCAGCCCACCTGTTTCCCACCTTTTGGCCATTCCTCCAAGCTCCTGGGCTTAGTCACTTATGCAGGAAGGAGAAAGATAAGGGGGAAAAGGCAGAAGAACCAAGGAGCCTAGGACACACAAAAAGGGCAGAACACCTTGCTTCTCCTGATACCAGGATACCAGCTCTGGCCCCCTTCTCCCTCCAGGGAGAAGTCTAGGTTACCCCTTTTAAAATAAACCCAGCTTTATATGCTTGCCTCGGCGTGCTTCTCTAATGTTCAAACTTCAACATGTGGGGAAGCAGGACTGGTCACCGATAACTGGTGGTATCAATATTATGCTAACTGGATATGATAACCTGGAACTTGTATCAGGTTTTCCTGATCCTGAGGCTGTTATAATTGCACTAATCAATCTATAGAAACCTGAATTATTCCTGTCTTTGTTTACATTCTAGAAATTGTTCCAGCAATTTCTTTCTAGTGATTCTTTACCAGTTTTATTTTATTTTATTTTTTGTGTGTGAGATTTCACTCACACACATGAAGTGATAAATGTTCAGTTGAGGAAAGGAAGGACCTTTGTAGATCTTTGAAGCTTTCCCTCTGTGTGCTCCTCTCTGCAGTTGTATTCTCCATATAGCTTTTTTCTCTCTGGCATCTGCCTGTGAATTCCAGCCACCAATGAATACCCAAATTTCAACTATTTTTCCTCAACTCAGGCACATTGCCATTTGAGCTCCCTTTCCTTGAGTCACAGCCTAGACACTCTAGGCATGAAGCTGTTCACAATCACCATATTGTTTTTCCTTCATCAGAAATGGTTGTCTGATTTGCTGAAAACTATTGATTCGTATATATATAGTCTAGTTTTTTAATTGTTTAAGGAGAGAGGCAAACCTGGTACTTGTTTCTCAATCATGATCAGTAGCACTTTCTTGCCCATATATATATATATATATATATATATATATATATTTTTTTTTTTTTTTTTTTGCCAAACCTTATTTTCTTAAAAAATATTGCTCCATTATTGTCTTGCTTTTTACTTTGAGGCATGAATTCTACCTACTTTTCTTTCCACAATAAGTAACTTGAAAATATAAATAAATGAGTTGCATTATGCTATGATTTGGAAATGTGGTGTCCCCAAAACTCCTATGTGAGACAATGCAAGAATATTCAGAAGTGAAGTGAGTAGGTTCCGAAAGCCTTAACTTAATCAGTGGGTTAGCCCACTGATATGGATTAACTAGGTGGTGACTGTAGTCAGAACAGTAGTGGCTGAAGAAGTAGGTCACAAGGGGTGTGCCTTTAGGGTTTATATTCTATCCCTGGTCAGTGAAGCTCTCTCTCTGCTTCCTGGTATCCCTGTCCTGAGCTCCTTTCCTCTGCTATCGTGAGAAACCAACTGGTCTAGAAGCAGAAAGCAGCACTCAGAGAGAAGAACTCCAAACTTTATTTTATGCCAGTGGGCCCAGAGGAGAACAAACTCCAAATTCTGAGCCCTTATCCACATTTTTCACAATATTTATAGGTTATTTGGTGTCATTTGGTTATTTAGACTCATCCTAGCATTTTTTTCCTCTTTAAAAAATCCTAAATTACATGACTGAAAGTCTTGTGTGTGTATGTGTGTGTGTGTGTGTGTGTGTGTGTGTATGGGGAGGTGTCTCTAACATAAAGCATGTCTACAGAAAGATAAGAAGAGACTCTTTTCATAGGCATCTGTTAACTCTCTAGCCTTGAAAGCCTAGCACAGGGGTGTTTACATTTCAAGAGGGTGTAGTCAGATTCCTAGAGACAGTTATTTACAATCCAAAAGGTAGGGACTCTTGGTTATTTAGGAGTCCTAAAGAAAGGCTGATAAAAGAAGAGGAGAATTAACCCTTCCCCAGGCATTGGTTTCTCATCATAAAGTTCTTATAATTTATTTAATAATCAGGTCTAGTTGTGCCATCACACTGCCACACTGTTCCACAAGGATGTTCTGCCTTGCCTCAGGCCCAAAGCTGGGGTCAGCCAACCAGGAACTGAGCCCTGAAACCAGGAGCCAAAATTACATTGTTCTTGTCAGGTCTTTTGATCACAGCAACAAAAAAGATAACTAAATCATATAGCCTAGAGGCTTGTTAAATAGTTATTTAACTTTAGGGTTAAAGAATCAGGTATGTCTTGAACTTCACCATTCTTGATTAAAAATACTGAAGAAAGTTTAGCAACAGACCACCTTTAAAAATTTTAATTTTAGATCTATTTTTTAAAGAGAAGTATGGAAAAATAGTGTAAGAATAGAAAGTAACTATTCTGTGTTCTGAAAATAGAAAAGTATAAACAATTGAAAATGAGTAGATACTAAAGGGGGAAGTATAATAAATTCATATTCATCTACACTGTAGAGTATAGGTACAAGTCAAAGACTACTATTTAAAACAGACAAAGCACGGGTCAGAAACAAAAGTTAAGAATATGGGACTAATAGTATAATTAAAAGTATTAGTAAAAGTAGCTACTGAAACAAAAATACAAAATTTCCAAAATACTAAAAGAAGTAAAACAAAAATACTTGCAAAACTTCTGTGCTAGTCAGAATTTTGCTGCTGTCACCAAAAGACCTGAAAAAAAAAATTGGAGGAGGAAAAGTTTGCTTTGGCCACAGTTTCAAAGGTTCAGTCCATGGTCAGCCAACTCCTTAGCTCTGGGTCCTACGTGACACACAGCATCATGGCAGAAAGGCAGTGACAGAGGAAAGCTGCTCACTCAGCCAGGAAGGAGAGAGAGAGAGAGAGAGAGAGAGAGAGAGAGAGAGAGAGAGAGAGAGAGAGAGAGAGAGAGCGCAAGCTTGAGTGCAAGAAACCCGGGATAATATATACCCAAGAGTATGCCCCTGATGACCTGCTTTCTCTTGACATGTCCTACCACCCTATATTTACCATATAATCCATTTAAATTATTAATCCATCAAGTGTATTAATCTACTGATTAGGATAGATTACAGCCATAATCTGGTCTTCTCATTTCTAGTTGTTCCAGCATTGTTTCATACATGAGGTTTTGGAGGACACCTCCTATTCAAACCATAACAACTACTGACATAGAGAAATATATTAAACATCCCATAATATGCAAAGCATACCACTGATAACAGAATTGAGACAAAATATATCAGTAATATCAATGAATGCAAATGGGTCTAGCTCACTTAAAAAAAAAAAAGATTTTGTGTATACAAAAACACACATAAAGCCTAACTCTAAACTGTATAAATGAAACATACCTAAAGGAAAGTGATTCATAAAAACTAGCAACCAAGGGATGAACAAAAGTATCAAGCAAGTAAAATGAGAGATTATGATTTGCATTCCTGATTTAAAATGTAGATAAATATGGATGATAAAAGCATAAAACTACTCTTTATAATGCTAAATGCCACAATTCTAAATAAAATGTATCCAAACAACACAACAAGCCATTTTTTAAATCAGAAACCATTAAAAAAAAATGCAGGAAGTAAAAACTAATGAGAGCAGTCTTTCATATTTGCAGCCCAACACAGGTCAAGAGGTCAAAAGTTGCTCAATATAACAACAGACAAATGCAAAAATTAAGACCATAAGCAAAAATACAATGAGGATATTAGTATCTTTTTCTCAGAATCTGACAATTTAGGTAATTAAAAATTACCACAAACAAAAAGAACCTAAAAATTCAAATTTTAAAATTGTTGTGTTTTGATCAACCAAGTATATATGATCTATAGAGAGTTTAAGGATTTTTCCTATATGACCATAAACTACTATAATTCAAAATATTCCAACAAAGAAAGAGAGATGTTGGAGGCTTATGATAGTACAGTGGAAATGAGAAGGGTCAGGGTGGAGAGATTCTAAAACAAGCTAAACCTGAATAGCAGGATAAAGTTACAGAGTAGTCATTGATGCTGTCTGAATGGAGATTTTAAATCTATAGATACTATAAAACTTTTAGTCATCCAGGATCATAATGTAAAAAAGAAAAGATGTCAATACAATCTGTTAATAATACTTATGAGCATGGGAAAACTGCTACATGGAATATGACAGATATAAGCCCACCATCCTTTACAAGCTGAAAGTTTTAAAATAAAATTTGGGTCCCAAAACTGTAAACAGGTACTAAATATTCTGTATTCACATACAATTAAAATTTTTATAGCGTGACATATATTCCTATGTCATCATATACTCACAAATATACAAATGTAAATGGAACTATATTCACTGCCAATGATAAATACATCAGTAAGATAGTAATATTCTATTTTCCATATTTAATACTGGTCTTACCTGAATTCTGCCTCCTAAGTTGACAAACCACCATCTAAGAAGACAAGACCTTCTTAATAAATTTCGCTTTCTCCTATTCTTATAAATATTGTTCTTTCCCACTGTTTCTGCCATTCAATCTTCTCTTTGTTTTCATCTTTACAACCCATTGACATTACAGGACCTAACCCTCAACAACTTTTTGAAAAAAAAAAAATCGAAATTTGACCTGTAGCAAGGACTCCTTCCTGCATGCTATTCCCTATTTTTGAATAGTGACTATTGTCCCTTCCTAGTTTTTCTGCTAAACACTCAAACACGATGTACATAAAACCTTAGTGTGATTTTCCCTTCCAGCCTCCTTCTTCCAGAGTCTCCTTTTTGGTAGGCTCGGTTTTCTAGTCCTTGCATCAAATTATTCCCCCAAACACGTGGCAGCTTCTGCTCACAGAGAAGCCACGCGGCCTCTCTCCCCCATCTCTCACCTGACAACGTCTTCCATATAGTTCTCATTCCCAAAATCAAAGGTCAGGTTGATGGCTTCCTTTAACTTTGACTATAGTAATAAATACCCATGGTATTCTTTACAAGTTCACTCTTTATCATTTTGTTTCCTTGGTATCGGGCCGCTAAGACAGAAAAGGGAAACTAGTTTTGGAAGCTCCACCCCAAAGGGAAGTGGGAAGATGGGCCGCTAACGGGAGTTTAGGACTTGTGCTCCCGCCTGGGGGTTGCCAGCAGATGCCTGTTTGGCCGTGTTAATGGAGAAAACGTAACAATCAATCTCTGCTATGTCTCAGGGATTCAAGCAAGGAGGTCGCCTCTCAGTGGGCTCAGTTCACAATGACAAAGCAACTTGGTGGCACTACCTGTGATCAGAAAGCTCAGCCCTGCACAAAGTACCAGGGTGCGAGCCTTTCACCTGGGGCCTTTTCTGCCATCTGAACCCCAAGATTTGTGTAAACTGTACCGAGGTCATACCTAGAAGATCCATTTTAGTCATGCTCTTTGCAAAAAGAGGATGGGGAACCAAATGTCTTTTAATGTGTGTGTGTGTGTGTGTGTGTGTGTGTGTTCAAATTCTTGAATTAGTTGCATTTTTATTTGTACTTTGTAATTTATGAGAAAGTGACTCTAAAAAAAGTTGAGGAGCATTTGGGCAGGGAAGGGAGCAAAATGCCTGAACCTTTTTTTTTTTTTTTTTTTTGATGGAAACCATAGTGGTCTAGAGTGGTCTCATCCTAGGTCTTACTTCTACTTCCCCTTTGGCAAAATAACCAAAGCTTGTGCTGCTTTGTAATTGTGAAAGTAGTTTTATATTTCATAATAATACTAACAACAATAGTAAAAGTAAAACTTCTCCAGGAAATTAAGAAGAGGAGAAGGACAACTGAGGCAACAATTGAGGCCCATTGTGGCACAGGCAGTAGCCTTAGAGAGCCCTCTATTTTTTTGACACTGTTCTTCCAGCTGCTGTGGCTGTGGCATGCACTCAACTGGACCCTGAGGAGCTGGAGGATCAGCAGAAAATGCACTGTGATCCAGTATCTCTTCTTGTTTGTATGGAAGGTGGAGGCCTGACCTTTTATTCCTTCTTTTCTTTCTTTCTTTCTTTCTTTCTTTCTTTCTTTCTTTCTTTCTTTCTTTCTTTCTTTTTTTTTTTTGACAATATCGAAATTATACAGGTCACGTAATTTTTCCCAAAGCCATCTAGAATGAAGAAGCACACTGCAAATTTGCCACCATAGTGAGATTTGGATTGCTGAGACAGAAGCTTTAGCAATTGCTGCAATGTGGAGGAAGAAATATGAAACTTTCTCTGCTTTATCCAGAGAGTTTCAAATGGTTACTCAGTGTATCCTAGCTTCCAACTTCAATGGCCTTCCTCTATTTTTTAATGACATAGAATTATTTCTCTTAGGGCTTTGTTTGTGAATAATTCCACATTTTTATAAATGCAAACCATACCATCACAGTCAAAGACTTTGTTCAAACTAATTTCATTCCCTTGAAACTTTGCAAGATTGACCATCTGTGTTTTCAAAACTCCAGACTGTGAGTGATAGCAAGCATCAACTTCACAGCAATGAACTCCATCCCTTCCTTATACATGCAGTCCTTAAACTACTGTAACTTCACATTGAACACGGTGGAAGGATTGACAATCTTCCAGACAGTTCAGATAAAATACTCAAGGGATTAAATGTGCTTGGAGGATGGACCGGTGAAGAAGGGAAGGGAAGGGAAGGAAAGGAAAAGGAAGGGAAATTAGAATGGGGTCCAAAATCTTTGATGAGCTGCCATCCACAAATCTACTAAACATAGGACATCCAGTCAAGCAAGACAATCCTTGTTTAGAAACAAACATTTATATAGGTTATTTTGAAACTCTCTATCATATAAGACAAAGAACTTTTTCCTTGTGTCAAGTTTCATCACAGGGTTAAAAGTCACCTACCATTGAGCCATTTCAGGACCAGAAGATTTTGAATAATCAGATTAAATAACAGGAAAAAGGAACTTGCAAGACTTGGACTTTTTAGGTAGAAGTGCTGGTAGAAGATAAGCCCACGAATTGGAAACGAACTTGTAAAGACTGTATAGTTCCAAGACACCTGTGCCATTTCCTGTCACCAACATCATTATCCCCGAACCCAAAGCTATCTCCTGGGGTAAAGCAAGTCTCCAAAAAAGCTCTGTTACAAGTCTATTTGAAATTGAACATTGAGTAACATCAGCCCTACATTAGAGTAAACAAGTAACATTGAGGTAAAATTCAATTTGTGTGCTAGTTAGAAAAATTTATAGATTTGTTAGAGGAGTTTAGGGATTAAATTATTTAGAAATGCACAAAGCCAAGAAGGATGTTTTCAGTGTAACGGTTTATTTCTTAAAGGCCTTCCTTCCCTTTGCTTTGCATGCACTCATTTTTTTTCCTACACTACTCCTTTCCGAGTTAGGTCTGCTACTTTCTGTGCATTGGTTGAAGAAAATTACTCTTCTCCACATTTGCCTCACATTGTAATCTCCATGGATTTGTTCTCCTCTGTTACCAATTCTCTTATTTTAAAAATGAATTTTCAAGTCACCAAAATGTTACATTCTTGCTGAAGATGTCTTGCTGATCAATCTCAAGTTGTTGTTTAACTCTCTTACAAATTTATGATGCTTTCTTTTGTTTCCTTGATACTTTCTACTTAATATTGCTATCTATATGTATTTTATTTATTTATTTATTTTTGTATCTGAGCTTCTTAAGTGTAGAATACTTTTACAAAACTTTTTATCAAATAACTTGAGTAATTAGTGAAATGTTTAAAATAAAAGCAGACTATTAACACCCTGATTTGAGTGTGTATATGTGCACATTTGTGTCTATGTGTGTTTGATGTTTTATATCACAGAAATATTGGATTTGGAGTTGCAGATAAAATACAAGACCATAAAGATTTGCATTTATTTCCAGCATTCTTAAAACTTCCTTAAGAGGTTCTCCATCATGACCTAGACCTAATATGTCATCTTTGGGTGCTTTACTTACAAAAATGCAAGCAAACAAATCAAATTTAATATAGTCTACAAACAAAGCCCAAAAGCCTTTTTAAAAAATTTATTTATAATTTATTGAGGACACATGTCATGATAATGCCACTTGTTAGTTTCATTGTCAATTAAAATATTTTATTATTATTATAAATCAAAAAATATATTTTAGGATATTTAAGAAATGCACTCACACACAAGTAATATAGACATTTTGGATATTCAGAACTGGGTCATTGGTATATGCTAGGAGAGTCTTTCCTTCTTTCTTTTTTTCTTGTGGTGCTGGGGAATGAACCCAGGGGTACTGAACTACATCCACTGAACTATATCCCCATTGTCTATTAGAAACACAGGGTCTAAATTGCTTAGAGCTTCGCTTAATTGCTGAGGCTGGTCTCCAACTTGGGATTCTCCTGCCTTAGCTCCCTAAGCCATTGGAATTATAGGCACATGCCACATCCAGCAATATGAGAATTCAGAAATAGTACAAAGTTTTACTATTTAGGTAGACTATTTAGAATCCACTAAGCCATCAACTTATTATATATATACACACATACATATGCATGCACATGCATGCATACAGATATGTACATAGAAATATTCTACGGGAACACTATGAATATCTATTATTTTGCTTAAATCATTCATTGATTATGGAGGCAAATTATGTATTAGGTGTACAAACTTCATTGCATATTTTTCCTTGGGAAGACACTGTGTGGAAATTTGTGTGCTAGTTTTCATCAACTCAAGAAAAATCTCAGTTATTAAAGAATTGATGCTAATATGAAGTGGCAAGTGAATTATTACACTATAGAGCTGTCTGCTTAGGATGCATATGTGTATGTATGTAATCAAAAAGTCTTCATGTAACTGGGTGCAGTGGCTCACGCCTGTAATCGCAACAGCTCAGGATACTAAGGCAGGAGGATCTCAAGTTCAAAGCCAGCCTCAACAAAAGCAAGGTGCTAGGCAACTCAGTGAGACTCTGTCTCTAAATAAAATATAAAATAGGACTGGGGATGTGGCTCAGTTTGGTCCCCAGTACCAAAAAAAAAAAAGTCTTCATGTTTTTGGACCATATGCAACAAACTACCAAATATTAATGAGCCCAGTTCTATCCCTCTAGCTTTTCAGGTTAAAAAAAAAATCACACTTCTCTAAAGAAAACTATAGTATGGGCATATAAGGATGTTGAATAAAAAGAAAAGCAAATTTCTACCCATCTAAAACAATGTGTCTACATTAATATACTTTAAGGCATAAAATTGTAATTTATATGTTATTTATCTGTGTTAAAAGTAACACAATGCAAAAGTAAATTTTATTCCTCAAATTACATGGAATTGTATGCGACTTAGCCCACATCAGGGAAAACATGAAAGAAGTGTTGTAGTTAACATTTATCTATCTGACATGTGCCACTGTGTATATCGGACTTGCTTGGCTTGCTTTTTTTTTAATGCATGCCCAATTTGTTTCTCTACTTTACTTTGTGGAAGGCTGAACATGCCTTAAGGGCAGTATTCAATACTTTCTGATGAATAGAAAGAATGTTGCTGACATAGCAAAGCTTCAGAAAGGTTTTACAAAACATGATTATCATTATATTTTGTACAAAGGTCTCAGATATTGATAGGAACAAATGTAATTGTTTTTCTATTTTATGTTTTTATTTTCAGTCCCAAATTTTACTGTCCATTTCTAGCTATAGGTGGTAGTGAAGTGAAAAATTATGGAAGCAAGACTCTTCCATAGGGTTCACAGCAATGCTGAACAAGATTTATTTTCTGGTTTACTTTAAGTTTCAACATAGAGAATGTGTAGCATTGGCATGATGGAAGTTTCCTTATCATTGACTATAATATAGTAAAATGTGAGATGAGAATTGGAAAGAAACAGCAACCTTTTTCAATATTGAAGCTAAATATGAAAATCAATGTTATATCTTATTTTAGAATAATTTCCCTTTTAGAATATCTATTCCATATAAATTTCAGGTTTTGATTACTGAGCTGAAAAAGGGCCTGACTAGCGTGGAACCCATACTATAAATATTGAAATACATTAACAAAATGTCAGACTTCATGTTAAGAAACATTACATCAGTGAATGCTGTTTTAAGTTATGTTGATGAAGAAACAATACTGCTGATGATAAAAACTAAATATTTCAATGGGCAAAAAAAATCTTTTTAATAAGTCCTGCACAAAACTCATGAGGTCCATAGGAATATATTTGTATTACTCCATTTTCTGTTGCTATAACAAAATATCTAACCTGGCATGCTTTATAAAGGAAAAAAAAAGGGGTTTATTTAACTCCATTTTGGAGGTTGAAAGTTTAAGATCAAGCAGCCATATCTGTCTGATCTCTGGCAGAGCCTTCTTGGTGAATGGCATTACAAGGGCAAGAACTTGTACAGGAGTATATTTGAGAATGATCACGTGGCAAGGTCAGAGAGGGATTCAGGGGCTAGGCTGGCTCTTTAATAACAACTCTCTCTCAAGATAACTAATTCCACAAGACCAATTTTAATCCTTTCTGACAGGATGCTTCCAATAACCAAAACATCTCTCATAAGGTTCCAACATCTCTATAACAACACACTAGAGACTACATTTCCAACATACAAACCCTTGGGGGACAACTACATCCAAATTACTGGAGTATTTATGAACATTCTTGTTTCATCACAAATAAGAAAACTGTGTGCTCTATAAGAATAGTTAAGTAGAAATGAGGATTTCAATCCAAGTCTTCATTCCAAATCTCTGACTTCTTACATATCCCCATTCAACACAAAGAACTTATCCAATAGACATAAAAATTAAGTGCTTCCAAATCAGGGTAAAATTGTTTAAAGCAATAATTATGAATAACTTTAGCAATCATGTTTCTACCATTAATAGAAAGAGATAATATACAAGGTGATTTTTTTGTCCAAAGCAATGTTATTAGTATTTATGCATAATTTCTGTTATGCTATAAAAGAGAAATATTGTATTATCTCAATAACATTGACACACATTCAATAAGCCTAGTAAACTAAAATGACTACAGTAGTACCAAAGAAGAAATCTGAGTAAACAAGGCATGCTGAAAATATTTCTATATTTAAATACCAGTATCAGAATCTTTTAAAGTAAGCATTGTTATTCTTAAGCTTGTTATTAAAGTAAAAAAAAAAAAAAAGAATAAGGGTTCTGGGGTTGTAGCTCAATGGTAGAGCAATTGCCTAGCATGTATGATGCACTACATATAAATAAATGAAATAAAGGTCCATAAACAACTAAAAAAATTTAAAAAAGAATAAGACTGTTATAGATACTTAATAACTATTATTTATTCTTTCATTCAAGCATACGTTGAGTTTATACTAGGTATCAAGGAACTGTGGGAGGCACCATGACTGCAATCTCATATTAGGTTAACTAAAACAGAAGAAAAAAAAAGTTACAGAGGAAGAACAACAGAAACATATGTTTCAGTTGAAAATAGTTGTTTTCTCCATTGTCCTTAAAACAAAGATCATGACAAAATAGCCTGGTTTCCAGCTTCTAGTCTGTAATAATTTTATTAAAAAGAAACATAAGGAGGAAATATCTTGAAACTTTTGAAGGGAACTATTGTAGTTCAAAAAAATTCTCCTTATTTTTCAGGGGCAAAACAAAATATTATATTCGAATATGTAACCTCTTGTGAAACAAAACAGTTTTTTTAAAACGGATTTCTGCAGCTGTGCATGGTTGTGCATGCTTGTAATCCCAGTGGCTTCAGAGGGGGAGGCAGGAGGATTCCAAGTTCAAAGCCAGCCTCAGCAATTGAGGGAGGTACTAAATAACTCAGCGAGACCCTGTCACTAATAAAATACAAAATAGGGCTAAGGATGTGGCTCAGTGGTCGAGTGCCCCTGATTTCAATCCTTGGTATAAAAAAAAAGAAAAAAAAAGGATTTCTGTAAAGTCATTTCAGAGATGAATTATGAACCAAAAATGGACAGAAGGAACTGGTGAAAAATGGCTGCAATTCTTCCTTTACTTAGTTTTGCTTCCGAATTTAAAATATCTGAGGATTTTGTGTTATGTTGATTTTTGAATCTCAGCAGAGAGGCTGGAGTTTGTGTGAAGTACTTGAAAGCTTAGTTCCTCTTTATATTTTTGAACTTTCCAGAATCAAGAAATACGTTACTACAACTGTATCCAAAATTCAAGTAGACTCCATTATTAAGCTTGAAGCAGTAACTAGATTTCTTCTATCTATGAATTTACTGACAACAGGTATAATATTTACTATTTGGGAGTTTATAAGAATAATTGCCATAATTGTTCATTTTAGGCAGAATGAATTGAATTGGGTAACTGAATGTTACTTCAAGTTCAAGAAACTTGAGAAATATTATTTTTTCTGTATTTTTAAAACTCTTCAAGAACATATACAATATGTATCAATAAAAAACCTACATATGCTACCTTTTATCTAATACCTGTAAATGTTTAGTATTATTCAATAGATACAAAATTTTAACTATATGAAAATGCATAGAGACTACAATGACAAATTAACAGTGATAGTGTTTGTTTAATAAAATGAATAGAAATGATTTTTGCTTTTTTACACTTCTACATATTTCCTATCTGCTGAAATAAGCAAGCATGTAACATATTTAGAACAATATATTTGAGAAGAACCTGAATATCTGCATATACTACATTGTCAAAATTTTGCAAAAAAAAAAAAAAATGGAATAGAGATAGCTTCTTCAACAAATAGTGCTGGGAAAACTGGAAATCCATATGTAGCAAAGTGAAATTAAACCACTATCTCTCACCCTGCATAATACTCAACTCAAAGTAGATCAAAGACTTAGGCACTAGAAAAGAGATTCTGCATCTAATAGAAGAAAAAGTAGGCCCAAATCTCCATCATGTCAGCTTAGGACCTGATTTCCTTAACAAGACTTCTAAAGAACAAGAAGTAAAATCAAGAATCAATAAATGGAATGGATTCACACTAAAAAGCTTCTCAGCAAAGGAAACAATCCATAACATGAGGACAGAGCCTACAGAATGGGAGAAGATCTCTATCACATGCACCTCAGATAAAACATTAATCTCCAGGATATATAGAGAACTCAAAAAACTCAGCACCAAAAAACCAAATAATCCAATCATTAATGAGCTAAGGAACTGAACAGATACTTCAAAGAAGAAGAAATACAATCGATCAACAAATACATGAAAAAATGGTCAATATCTCTAGCAATTAGAGAAATGCAAATCAAAACTACCCTAAGATTTCATCTCACTCCAGTCAGAATGGCAAATATCAAGAATACAAGCAACAATAAATATTGGTGAGGATGTGGGGAAAAAGGTACACTCATACATTGCTGGTGGGACTGCAAATTGGTGCAACCACTCTGGAAAGCAGTATGGAGATTCCTCAGGAAATTTTAAATGAAACAACCATTGGACCAACCTATCCCACTCCTTGGTTTATACCCAAAAAACTTAAAATCAGCATACTACAGTGATGTAACCAAATTCATGTTTATAGCGGCTCAATTCACAATAGCTAAACTATAGAACCAACCTAGATGCCCTTCAAAAGATGAATGGATAAAGAAAATGTGGTATATAACACAATGAAATATAACTTGGCCTTAAATAAGAATGAAAATATGGCATTTGTAGGTAAAGGGATGGAGCTGGAGAATATCCTGCTAAGCGAAGTAAGCCAATCCCCCAAAAATCAAAGGCCGAATGTTTTGTCTGATAAGAAGATGCTGATCCATTATAGAAGGGGTCTAGGGAAGGATAGAGGAAGTTTTGATTAGGTGGAGGGGAGTGAGGGAAGAGAAGGAAGTGTATGGGTGGGAAGGACAATAGAATGAGACAGACATTATTATCCCATAATATGTATGATTGTACAAATGTTGTGATTGCATCATGTACAGCCAGAGCCTGAGCCTAAACAACTCCATTTTAAAAACGACAGTCTCATTAGGCACATCCAACAGATACCTCCAGTATGGCCTCAAACAAGTTACTTCCCACAACCTGAAAAACAGAGTGAAGCCTCTGGCAGACTTGTCTTCGCCTGATGAGAGGAAAAGCCTAGAAGATCAGGGTGGAGACCATCAGGCCAGAGGTTTCTGACCCCAGGGTAAATGATGTCATGGAGAAATCCAGTGGTAGCTGATAAGGACTGAAAGGAGGGTCAAAAGCCCCAAAATTTAGTATAAATAATAGAGCTAATGAACAGGGGTTCAGCCAGCCGAAACAATGATGCACTCGAGCTGGAGAGCCTGATGAGGTCCTGGATTGACATCCCTATCTCTTGTCATCATTTTCCTGATCCTCTGCATGATCCTCACTACTCTCAAACTCTACTGCCTTGTCTGGACCCTGGTGAGAGCTTCAACTTCTCCATAGGGCCCTCTCCTCAACCAATTGTTCACTCCACACCAAGAAAAGCCTGCCTTGGTTCCGGACTTGATCAACATGGTCTGAGTGTGTATCTGCCGGACATAAAGCCTAAGGCTTGAGACTTTTGAATTTAGTATGCAGAGGGAATGTCTGTCATGAGCCTGTCATGATTAAGTGTGTTTGCAGTGCTTAGAATTAATCTAGAATTGTTTTCAGTAAATTAATTAATCTAGAATTGTTTGCTGTGAATGGATTATGTCTATTGCAGTGCCTAGCATTAAGGATTGTAGTTTTCTTGATTAAGAACCTATAGATTGAAATTGTATTGAGTAATTTGAGTGAATAAAGCATTGAACAGGGGCAGAAGCATATGGACATTCTTTATTTCTCCCCCTTGACTGCATATGTCGCAATTTTGTTCCCTCGCAACACAGAGGAATAAGAAATTCTGCTCCATTTGTGTATAATGTGTCAAAATTCTCTGCTGTCATGTATAACTAAATAAATAAAAAGCTTGATTAACTTCTCATTGGAGTGATCAAAAAAATGGAGTGAAAATAATAGAAGGGAGTATTTCTAAGGTAAAAATCAACTGTGTTCTGAGCTTAAGAGTATTTCAATTATTCTTTCTCTTTTCAAATTTTGTAACATTATTGCTCATATATTATATTAGCCTTATGAGGAATATAATATTTGTTTATAAAAAACTTACAATTATATTATGATATTTGAATAGACAAATCAGGCCACAAAAATGTATCTTATATAACATTAATGAGAAGCAATTTCTGGTTGACTAGCAGTGGTTATTTAGATATAAGAAGAAAAATGTCATTAACCATTGTACTACCTGAGTCTACTAAAATTGAAATGAACATTTCCATAGTTCATTGGTCAAATGAGAAACCATAAACATCTGAGGCCTAGAGATATTTATAAAAAATGACATAATTCACATTTTTAAAAATGTATTTTTAAGTCCCAATTCCCATTCTTTTAAGGTTTTTAAGAAACCTTAAAAAAATTCTAATAAATGAATCTAATTTTTTTTTCAATTTCCAGACCCAAGAATTAAATCTAGCTACATTAAAAACTAAATAAGAGTCTTGATTCATTTGATTTATCCTCACATAGAAACAGAATTGAAATTTTGCCTGTCCTCCTAGTTATAATTTTTTAAAGTATATTATCAAATAGTTTCTAATAAAAAAAATGAATTTTAAAATTGACATATTGACCTGCATTCATTACCAGTTCCTTAAACATAATTTTTATAGCAAACTTTCAGTCTCTCCTCTTTTTCATTCCCCATGATATGAGTTATTTTGTTGATTAGGAAACTATGGTCTGAGTTCATAATGAAAATCTGTAATAAAAACTCATTTTAGAAGAATATTAATATTTTCACCACTGAAAAACAATTTTTCTACATTCATTTGTAATCTGTTTTGCATTATTTCCCATGTATAACCAAAATCTCACTGATTCAGGACATTATGTAGATAATCAATTAGAATGAGACAATTATATAAAGTACATCTCTCCATGGCAAATTTCTGGTGGTCTCATACTAAAATGCTTGCAATTCTACTTTCAGTAGCTAAAGATGTCTCTAGAGAATTAAAATGTTTTGCAAAAATAAACAGTGTTGAGAGGTTTACAGAACAATATTTCCAATATGTTTGAGGAATTATATAATTTATGAGAAAAACAGGCTAATTAACAAAGGCTGTGAAATAAATACTAAATCACCTAAATCTTATGGAAGCTTCTTGTATGAAGATGCTATGTGGTGGGTTATTCTAATGCTTTATCTATTTTAGTTCCTAGAACTCCAATATGTGATATTATATCTATTTTTTATTAAGAAGAACATGAAGTGTTAAGGGGTGTTTGACAAGCTTTACCAAGGTTTCATAGTGTGGGAAGCCACCCTTTCTCTTTCTTAGCTTTTATTCCACAGCCACCTCCACTCCATGAAGAGGGACCCTAATTCCATCACCTGTGCAGGACGAGGGCAAATCATAGCTTTTGGGATGTAAACCTAAGGCTTATCTGACTCTAAAAATTGTGATCTTAGGCATTATGCTAAGTTTTCTTTTCAAATAGTAAAATGAATTCATTATCAACTAAATCCCAATGTTTTGGATTCCTCTTATCTTTCTCCTCCTTTCTCCATATTTATTTATCAAACTTTTTCATTATATCCAATATACAATTCTAAATTAGGAAGGATCCTGTTCATAATACTATTGTTAGCCTTGGCAGTTGTGATAGCATGTTATGCCATCAATCTTGATCTCTTATAATTTTGCAAATATAAAATATCAACATATAATGTAGTAAGCAAAGAGAGTTTCCAAAATGTATTTACAAGGAGTTGAGACAGAAAATAGGAACCATTATGCTTAATTGCAAAAGCAATGCAATAATTATAAAAAATAAAAGGGGTGACTGTCACTCTTCACTCCTATTTCTATAGATTCTACTGGAGATAAACCATCTCTACCATAATGTAAAATTTTAGGACTTTTTATACACACATGTAATTCCCACACATCTGTCTAAATAGAACACATATAAATTATACTACATCATATCTTTTAATATATTTTGGATATCTTTTTCCATGTTAGCACAGGTAAATATACTTCATTGTTTAAAATTGTGAAACAGTTAAAATATGTATTTATTTAAAACTTTTCCTATAATTGCATGTAATTTTGTTCCAGCTATTCTCTATTACAAAAATCTGGCAATTAAAATTCTTTAAATACACCTTTATGCATATTTTGATATATAATCCCATAAGTAAAACTGTCGGGTCAAAGGTTAGGCACATTTATGCTAGATGCTGCCAGCTCTCTTTAATCTTATGATTTATCCTCATGCATTGAATGTAACATTATTATAAGTGGTTCTGTGTTTATTGTCAGCATTTAATGATCTCCCCCAAATAAATTTAAGCAGATCTGAGTTATTGCTGCTGACAGCTTAGTTAAATAAGCTTTCTTAGTTTTTCCAATCTGTGTATTTATAATTCCTCCAGAGTCTAGAAACATTACCAAAAGGGGTCCTTCCTAATTAAATAGCAACAGCAAGCATTTGTGTCTGGAGTCACTTATTAAGTATAAGGAAATCCTCACAGAAAATACACAGGCTTCAATCTGCATTGGATTTGGCTCCTGAAATCATTTTTAACCAGTCCTCAGAATATTATAAATACATCCACATTTTTGAAGGAGAAATAGTAAAAAACAAAGCTATAATAATGGGTCATTATTAGGAAATTTTCAGGACATAAAGGATCTTTTACTTCAACACCATACCTTGCTTCATACGCAAACAGAACATAGAGCAACATAAATAGAAGATGAAGGGGTTTCAGGGAAACTTGAAGGCAGCATATTTATTGGTATTTTCCTGGCTATTGGCTCTTCTGATTACTGAGTATCAAAAGACTTATCCTACATTCCTTATATCTCAATAACCCTCCAGTGACTAAGTTGAAATATCCACACATAAAATTTTATTGCACTTTCATTTTTAAAATTATATTTTTAAAAACATCTCGTTTCTCCTTCATGCTCCATTTTCTATTCTAATAGTAAATGTCAAATTAATTAATTAGATCGAATCATATAGTGTACCTTTCTGTTTTTCTGGCCCAGACAATGGAATAGGAAATTTTCGTAAATATTTTAAATATACACAGTTTGTCCACAATTTCATGTAATGAAAATCATTAGCATAGAAATACGTTGTTACGAATATATGGTTTAACTCTTTACTATCCACTTAGAACTTGTAGTCCAATTAAAATATTCCTTTTAATGGGAAATTAACTACTTTAACTATTAATCAAATTTCCGAATTTATGTAAATACATGTAGGGCTGAAACTATGTTAAGCATAATTTAATATTTCATGATTCATAAAAGAGTTCTTTCATTGCCCTATGGCCATCATTATAGCTTTCACTATCATTTTCCAGAGATCTGAATAATTTTAAAATTCACTTCACTTTGCAAAACTCATATCTTATGTGACAGTGGTAAATTATTATGAGTTTTTTCATTTTTTTAGAAAAATAAAATGTGTAGCAATTATTTATCAACATAAAATATTATACTAATAGCTTATAATAAATATAATATTGGGTTTTATGCATTTTTCACTGACCTAAGCTATTTAATTTTCCCTTCATTTACAAGCAAGTGTATCTAGTCAAGGAAGTATCACACACATTCTTCTAAAATTGTTCCATTGACTACTGTCTCTAAATGATAATTGCACCTTTCACATTTCTTTGCTACACTACTTTTCAAAATCTTCTTTAAACAAATCTGACCATGTCACTCCCAAGCCCGAGACTTTCCATAATTCCACCTGCTGGTAGCACAAATGTCAAAATTTGTGCATGTCATTACAAGCTCCTGTCACCTTGTCTTTCCCAAGTACTTGACAGCACTCCACACCCAACATCATTCTGAGTAAAATGTCTGCTGACATACTCCAAACTCTTCATCTTAGCAGCTCAAGTAATGCTCCTATATGAAACATTGCCAGATTTGATCCTTTTGTATTAGAATTGATCAATATTTGGAGGCAAGATTCCAGAATGCAACTTGTAATGTGTCCATCATATCACCTTTAACACTCTCTGACTCTTATTTCTTTATAACATTCTTTTATTCTTTAAAAAAAATTAATTGTAAATGGATCTTTCATTTTATTTATTTATATGCAGTGCTGAAGATTGAATCCAGGGTCTCACACATGCCAGACAAGTGCTCTACCACTAAGCCACAACAACCTCTCCATTCTTTTATTCTTGATAAACTATGGCCCCATTGAAGGCAAGGAGTTAGGATTTTGTGTACTTCAGAGACATTTCCCAACACTTTTCAATAGATTTTCAGTGGTTGGATTTCACACGTGAAAACACAGACAAAAGCATTCTTTAATCGAGACTTGAAAAATCTTTAGTAGAATTTCTAAAAAAATGTTTCAAACTATAAGATGCTATTTTGCTCTTCTGTTTGCTATATTGTATGGAAAAGTGTGGGTGAAATATTGATCCTAGTGCCTGGAGATTCTGGAAGTTGGGTAGTGGATCATTCTACTAACAAAAATCTTTCAAGAAGGAAATAAGAGGAGAAAATGCATATTGTAACAACAACATCAATAAAGGCCTACAATCACTTATTACATGTTCTCCTTTATCTATATTTTCACTTTACATGTAATTGTGAGATTTTTTTCATTATTTTATCTTTCAAATTGAAGTTTAAAATTGAAATTGAAAGCACAATATAAATTATGTGCAGTATTTAACTATGTGAGTCATATGATTAACATATGCAAAATACTTTAAAAGATAATCAATTAATGACAAGAAGTAGTGTAATGGCCTGATACTTTTAAAATGAAGAATGATGTTCAGGTCAAAATCAGATGATTTTCAGCATCAAACATAACTGATATATTGAGTTCTCAGTATGTGCCAGGCTTTATATGATATCTTTTGTAACTCATCTAATTCTCACAGCAAACGTGCTACAGGATTCATTGTCATCATTGATATTTTGCACACATGGAAATAAGGCTATTGAGATTAAAAGATTAAAGATATATAAATTGCAAATGAGGTAGAGTTTGAACCCACACAGTTGATTATAGAGCCCACACTTTAAGAGAATAATCTTCTATCTTTGAACTTGGAATGAAATTATTAGTAAATTAGTCCCCAAATACAGAGATACAGGGGAAATCTATAGCTAAAAAAATTAAAAATCCACAATATGTTAGGAATAGAGCAACCATTTAACATGTGGATATAATTTTTGAAACCAAATTATGTAAATGGAGAAATATTTTAAAAATAAAGTATATTATTTACAGAAGATTGTCTCTTATTTTAACTGGTATAATTATGATTCTGTAATAAGTTTTAAATCCAGTTGAATCAATTGGAAAAAAATCAGAATTCTAGTAGTAATTTGGAGTTTTTCCTTTCCAAAGAATTTTTGAAACACTGTTGAAACCAGTTTGAACAGTTCAAAAGCTTTAGTACATTATCTTGTTCTATATGAACAGATACTCCTTTAAATGAAGTCATCTCTGCAGTATGGTACAATCACTTCCAAATTGCTTCCAACTTTTTTTTTTCTTTTGGATCATTCCAACATTTATTTTTATTACATTTGTAAAAATTAGGTAAAGGATCACATTTTTTTCTCTTTGGTTATCTATGGATTTGAATTTTTAAAAATTTTTTATTTGTTTTAATTAGTTACACATGATAGCACATTGACCTTGACATATCATACATTTAAATCAGATGGGATATAATTTCTCATTTTTCTGAGTGCACAGGTTGTACAATCACACTGGTCACACAGTCATGTATATACACACAATAATAATAATGTCTTTTTCATTCTACTATCCTTCCTTTCACCCGATCCTCTCCCCTCCCCTTCCATCACTTCTTTCTACCCAATCTAAGGTGACACTATTCTTTTTTTCCTCACATCTTCATACCTGTATTTTGTATAACAATGAGGGGCTCTTTCCACCTTTCATGCAACTCCCCTTCTCCCTGCTTTTCCCCTCCTACCTCTCTTCCCTATCTAGAGGTAATCTTCTTCCCATGCTCTTCCTCCCTACCCCATTTTGAGTCACTCCCCTTATATCAGAGAAGACATTCAGCATTTGGCATTTGTTTTGGGGGGATTGGCTAACTTTACTTAGCATAATCTGCTCCAATGCCATCCATTTCCCTGCAAATGCCATGATCTTGTTATTTTTTAGTGTTGAGTAATATTCCATTGTGTATAAATGCCACATTTTTTTTTAATCCATTCATCCATTGAAGGGCATCTAGGTTGGCTCCACAGTCTAGCTATTGTGAATTGTGCTGCTATAAACATTGATGTAGCTTTGTCCCTGTAGTATGCTGTTTATAGGTCCTTTGGGTATAGACTGAGAATAGGAATAGGTGGATCAAATGGTGGTTCCACTCCCAGCTTTCCAACAAATCTCCATACTGCTTTCCAAATTGGCTGCACCAATTTGCAGTCCCATCAGCAATGTATGAGTGTACCTTTTTCCCCCACATCCTCACCAGCACTTGTTGTTGTTTGACTTCATAATGGCTGCCATTCTTACACAATATCCTCAAAAAAAAAATAAAATAAAATACTTGGGAATCAACTTAACAAAAGAGGTGAAAGATCTATACAATGAAAATTATAGAACCCTAAAGAGAGAAATAGAAGAAGACCTTAGAAGATGGAACGATATACCTTGCTCATGGATAGGCAGAATTAATATTATTAAAATGATCATATTACCAAAAGCACTTTACAGATTCAATGTGATTCCGATCAAAATCCCAATGGCATTCCTCACAGAAATAGAAAAAGCAATTATGAAATTCATCTGGAAAAATAAGAGATCCAGAATAGCTAAAGCAATTCTAAGCAGGAAGAGTAAAACAGGTGGTATCGCTATACCAGATCTTAAACCATACTACAGAGCAATGGTAACAAAAACAGCATGGTACTGGCACCAAAACAGGCTGGTAGACCAATGGTACAGAATAAAGGATATAGAGACTAACCCACAAAATTATGACTACCTTATATTAGACAATGGGGCTAAAATGGAGAAAGGATAGCATCTTCAACAAATGGTGCCGGGAAAACTGGAAATCCATATGCAACAAAATGAAATTGAATCCCTATCTCTCACCATGAACAAAAGTTAACTCAAAATGGATCAAGGATCTAGGAATAAAACCAGAAGAAAAGGTTGGCCCTAATTTCCATCATGTGGGGTTAGTCCCCAATTTCCTTAATAAGACACCTATAGCACAGAATTAAAATCAAGAATCAACAAATGGGATGAATTTAAACTAAAAAGTTTTTTCTCAGCAAGAGAAATAATATGTGAGGTGAATATGGAGCCTACATCCTGGGAACAAATTTTTACCCCTCACACATCAGATAGAGCTCTAATCTCTAGGGTATACAAAGAACTCAAAAGCTAAACACCAAAAAACAAATAACCCAATCAACAAATGGGCCAAGGACCTGAACAGACACTTCTCAGAAGGGGATATACAATCAATCAACAAATACACACACAAAAAAATGCTCATCATCTCTAGCAATCAGAGAAATGCAAATTAAAACTACTCTAAGATACCATCTCACTCCAGTAAGAATGGCAGCCTTTATGAGGTCAAATAACAACAAGTACTTACAACTTTTATAATTTGATTTGAGGATGTTCATTGTTATTTACATAAAGGTCTCAAAATGTAAGATAATATCACACAATATATTCTACTTATTTTCAATACAGCCAACTTTAAGTATTAGAAGTGATTTTTGAAATCAGAGTATTTGTATTCAGATAAAATTATGTGCAGAATTCAAATAATTTAGCTTTTGTTTATATATTTCCCTAATTCATAACGTTTTTATTTTCTTCCTTATTTGTTAATTCATTTGTCACATCTTTGTATCTATGTTACTGAATATGTCATGGATAAAAATTTAAGTATATTATTTTCCCCCAAGAAGCTTTGGAGAGTCTTTTCAATTCTAATTAAATATCAATTCATAGTAATTATGTTTAGCAGAGAAAATTAGAAAGGAAGGGCTATTAATACTATCCCTACCCCAGGGAAACTGTAAACCTAACAAGTTATTCAAACAACACAAGGTTTGCCACTTGCATCTGACTGACAGATGATGTAGTGAAATAACAATAAAAGTGGGAAATAAAGGGGACTTATTTAAAAATAATATTGTTGAAAGTTAGTCACAGAGATACAGATAGAATATTCTGCAAAATATTATTTTCCACCACAAATCACAAGACTATAGATAGGTATGCACAAGCATTCTGATGGTGGTTGGACATAAATATACATAAACCAAATAGAATTATATATCATATGCAAGTCCTTGTTAAAAAGCAATTTTCAGAGAACATCAACTCTACCTGGATTCGTAGACATCTGTAACTCAGTATCTTCTAAATCAGGTTCACATTCTGACCATCTTCTCAATTATACTATGAGTATTCCTCATTCTGCTGTCTTAGTTTGGCTGATGGCAATAACACAGTGTCTCTATCCTGTGGAAGTTAGAAATCTCGACATCAGTATTAATTTCCTCTGTTGTTCTTGCTTATGGCACCCACTGTCTGACAATGCAGTGTATCAGTTCTATTTCAGATATGTCTGTGACAGTTTTCTTTTACTCTTTACTCTTTTGTTACCTTCCTATCACACCCAGGCACTTTTACCCTTTCGTGAGAGCAAGTTTTTAGGAGTAAGAGCTATATCTTTTTTTTTTTTTTTTGTATTCACTGCAGTATCTCCACTTCCTAGAAGGGTTCTTGTCATATAGATAGGCTTCAACAAATGTTTGCTAAATGAACACATTAACACTATTTACAAAACAATGTAAAAATAACAGCTAATACAGTTGGAGACTCACTATTTGCCAGACAGAGTCAACTGCTCTTTAAAATTTCCACACTGAATTCCTCAATCACTTCTAGAGCACATTGGTGCAAAAACTTGAGTATACTCAGAAGCCCATGTTCCTGAGGAATACTTCTCAGAACTTGCTCATCTTTGCCATCATTGTTGTGGCAGTTTTAATTAATTGCCATGTTCCAACTCTCATTCCTTTTGTCCATTCTGCAAGCTTTAATTAGCACTTTCTTTGTAAAGATCACATTTACTTTATTTTTTTTTTCATCTATGAAATGTGACAATTATAGCTTCTTGTCATAGGTATCAGGTGTGTTACAACTTGATTCTTGCCTACATTTTTAGTCTAGTTTGCAGGGATTCCATTTTAGAAATTAATGTTATAGCTAGGAGGACCAACTCACTTTCTGAATTATGCCACTCACTTCTGTTGTATGCCCTTTTTTGGACTGTTTTTCATGCCTGCCATTTTATTCCTCCTTGATTTTTAATTAACTCTTATTCTTAGTTAAAGACTCAATTCTAAATATCATCTTTTCTGCATCATTTGTAGAGAGAGAATGCAGAAGTCAGGTAGCTCTGAATTTGCATCTTGAATTTTCTACTTAATGTGATTTTAGAAATGGTCTCATTCTTCAGTTTCTTAATTTTAAAGTTGACACATTAATACCTGACTTTGAAGGTTATTTCTTTGATTAAATGAGATAAAGTAATCAGAGCTTGGTTGACACAACACATGTGTATCAGTTCAGTTCCTTATCCTGATATCAGCTGAATAAAACTTTCCAATTTAGTTCAGATTTTTATTTCAGAATTTATAGAAATTATGCTTCTTTTTTTATGGTACTGGAGATTGAACCCAGGGGTGCTTAACCAATGAGCAACATCCCCACTCCTTCCTCTTTTTTTTTTTTTTTATTTTAAGACAGGATCTTACTAAATTGCTTAGGGCCTTACTTAAGTTGTTAAGGCTGGCTTTGAACTTGTGATTGTCCTTCCTCAGCTTCCACAGTCACTGAGATTACACAGTTATGTGCGTTGATGCCTGGAAAAATTATGTGTTTTTTAATATTAAAAATCTAATCATGTGCTGAACAACTGGACTGTTAATAAGTAATTGTTGAATAGATAGGTAAACTCTAAATTATAATCATGCATAATAAGAGTACACTATACTTTCTTAGCCCTAATCTCTTTCACTGGTCACAAAGAGTTAAATGATTGTGCTTACATAAACTTTCAACTTCTATTACGGCAATTCCTATACTATTTGTTCTTGACCAGAGTCAATAAATTAAATAAAATGAATCAGTCCCACTAGATTGTGCCATAGTTTAAGGCAAATTTGTATGTGAATATGAGGTTAAAAAAAAAGTTGATAATTGAGTCTTGGGAAAGAAAGTCAGTGTATAGCCAGTTCTACTGTAGGACTGGATATGATTTCACTGATAAGAACAGCTTTAATGGAAATGTTGGAGATATACTGCTGATTTTAGAATGTTTTGTAAATAGCCCATCACAAGAAACACAAACTGTTTTTAAAATACTTGAACAGGTATGTCTTTGTAAAAGCCAGCAGAGTAAAATTTTCTAATAGTGTAAAAATACATACTTAGGCTTCAATGTGTGCCAATTACAATTCTCTCCCTTCAAAAGTTTCAGGATTCTGGATCCCAAAGGAAAAGGAGTTGGTAAAACTTTCTTAAATAATTCTTAAAAAAATATAAATTAAATTATCATTTTCTTTAAATTAATTTTCTTTGGCCAGGAGGGAATGGCTTGTCTAATTTAATACGTTTGTCTGTGATAGTAGTGATGATACCTTATTTACACCTAATCAGGAACTTTGTAAGCTAAATGTATTGCAATTAGACTCTTGCCCCACATTTTCTATTTATTTATTGATGAATGTGTCTAGCTTTCATTAACATTAAAAAGAACTGTGACAGTATAGTGATTATAGAACAGAGAGTGTCTAGAGTTTAATTTTAATTGCATATAACTCTATTTGGATAGACAGTATAGAAAAACAGCCATTTAACCATAATCACCAGACTTCTTAATTACAAAGAACAATGGACTCGGGCAAATGTTTGTTGTTCCTTTTAAGACGAACACATTGAAAATAAAGTAAAAAACCCATCAACTCAATTTTTTCCTATGTTGGAATATTGTGTCACATATCAACTTGTAAAGGAAGGAAAATAAGTCATGTCCATTTCACAGAAAAGACAAAGAAGGATCAGAGATTTAACTAATTTTCCCGAGTTCATACACATGCTAAATAACAACATAAATACAATTTTTATTTAGGTCGATACATCTTAAATTCTCATGTGAACCAGTGCAATGAAACATTGTGAGAAATTTGTGCAGTGCTTATGACTGTAGAATGATTCTGAAGTTGAAATAAGTTTGATTATGGAATAAAAATGTGAGAGTGTATGCTAGAGTAAATGATCTTTACTATCCATACTGTCTTCATATTAGTGAGAGTGACTACATTTTTTATTTTGATATATCTTCACACTAATGAATATGAATTTCTTTACAGATTTTACTACATATTATAAAGCACATTAAATGAAAAACCTTCACAGTATCAAAGACCAATAATGAAAAACAGTGAAGAAGTTCACTTGAATCGAGCACTTATTAAGAAATCTGTTAGGTGCAAAGAATTGGTTGGCATTTTTAAAAGCAGGTTATGTACTGGAGGTACAGCTCAGTGACAGAGCACTTTCCTACCTTGTACAGGTCCCTGGGATCAATACCAAGCATCATTAAGGAAAAAATTAAAATAAATGAGTTAAGAGAGACAAGAATTCAAATTGATTTGATGCAATAATATTTATGTAATGTCTCCTAGTAGAATCAGTTATATTATAATATAGAGGAAAATGTTTATCATTCACTCAGTGGCTCAAACATAACTTATTGTTTAGTAAATTATTTTCTAAAATGACCTAAAATCAAACTGAAAATTGAAAGTTTCATAACTTTCAGTCAAGTCCATTTGAAAAGATGTAAAGTTGCCCTTAGAGCATGAGGTCATAATGTTTCATGCAGCCATTAAATTTAGGTCACCAACAAAAGCCTCACACATGTACAATGAAACCTGGCAGTACTGCCTTTCTTCCTTAATTAAGAGTAATATTCTATCTCAAATTGAATTCATCATTGCTGGGAGCCATTAGCCAAGTAGGTATGACAATTTCCTTGCCAGCGTACCCCATGTTGCAGTGACATTGAATGTATGTGACCTTGCTCAAGGACCAAGGCAGATTAGGGTGTTCCCGGTTTTAAGATAATCGTGTTTAGGGCGTTCCCAGTTTAGGTTCCAGGTTTAAGGTTTAAGATTATTCCTGCTGGGAATAGGGCGTATCCTGCTGCCTGAGTTCCCCTTGAGTTCTCACGGGATTTAGACAGTATATTTTGGAGATAGAAGCCCAGTGGAGGTGGATTTGGGCAGAGAACGTGGATTTGGGAAGAGAACGTGGATTTCCCCAGAACGTGATTGTAGACGGCTGGTGTGAGTTCGGGAATAAAGAGTTGCTGTTTGAATCTACAAGCTTTGTGGTGGCTCCTGATTGTGTGCCCAGCCAGACAGTGGCAATCATAGTCAATGTTTCTTCTCACCTTATAAGTGATTGTGTTTTTCCTGTTGAGTACTAAATATAATCAATTTGACTTTCAATATCATGTATGCACTGCAAAAGTATCACCATTTCATTCAATGTAAATAAGTGCTCACTTATAGGAATAATACCTAGAGGAAATGGCAGACTTACATCTACTGCATTCAGAGGGTCACATACAAAGTGAAGTGGTTCACAAAATAACTTGCTTGAAAGTTTATAAAAATTCCTGTTTCTATCACTGTCCCAGTCTCATTTTGCTAAACTTTAATTAATGATATTTATTTGAATCAGTTTGCTTAAGCTGTTTCTATATCTTAATGCACAACCACAAAAGAAAGCACAGATTTGTAGATGGAGGGGGAATAAAGAAAAGTTTATGAATCTGTTTAAGCATATTAACATCAATAACACAGCAGTACCACAATTGAAAAATGATCTCAAAAATGGAGTTTTACGTTCATATAGCATAGGTTTTATAAACATATCCATTTGGAGACCTGGAAAGGAATTTAGATTCTAATGAAATTGTCTTGTGAAAAACTCTGTGAAAAAAGAAGAATATTAGAAAAATATCTGGATCTCATTTTTAGCTTTAAAATTGGAAATTTAGAAATAACAGTCTTTCACACTCACATTGTTATAATTGGCTGGAAGTAAATAATAAGTTAATTCCATTTATATGAAAGATTCTTGTTTGCTGCAATATTCCCTCTTCAAATTTCTTGAAATTTGAATACTATACCAGTCAGTTTTTTTTTTTTTTTACATAATCTGTATGACTCCACATGCAACATCTGATCCAGAGAAAAGAGAGCCCAAGCTATAAAATTTTTGGTATTTCTATTTTTAATGGCATAATTTTATTTGAGATTGTAAAAGATGCAGTATAGATCCTTTAAACACTTTCTATCATAAAAGAAAATAGAAAAACAAAACAAAACAAAAACCAATGGGTCTCATATATAGTCTCTTAGCTCAAAGTCATTCCATCCTTACTTATCAAACTTCCAAATGTTTATTTTGATAATCTGAGAACAGCATTCCAATACCTGTATTTATCTGCTTATAATGGAAATATATGTTCAAAGTTTGCTATATACATCTACTCTCTGTGAAAGCGAATTTTGGATGGCATGACCTTGGTAATGCTTAGTATTATCTGAGGATAGTGAATGATTTTCCAATTATGCACATATATGTATTTTTAACTTATGTAGTATTCACATTTCTTTTTACAAATTAAGAAATGAGCAAAGTTGTCATCAGTTTCAAGGTCTCATACATGTATTTAACATAAGGCTTTCTCTAAGGGTCTGCTTATAGCTGAAGCTCCGACTATAAATGAACATTTATAATATATAGTCTCTATAATATAGAGATTATATATAGAATTTAAATAATGGCTCCATTACTTCTAAATAGACACTTGCAGATTTCTATCACATATACAACAGAGTTAAATCAATTAAAAACAAGGGAAAGAAAAATAATATCTTGTGTTTTTGTTGGAAATCTAAAATGATATGATAGGTTGACAAGTGAAATGTTCTATATTGTTCATGCTTCTATGTGCACACAATTTTTATATGACTTCATAACTTATTACATCAAGAGGTAGAGTCTGGTACCTGGCATGGTGGCCCATGCTTGTAATCCCAGTGACTCCAGATTGAGGCAGGAGGATTGTAAGTTCAAAGTTAGCCTCAGCAATTTAGCAAAGCCCTAAGCAACTCAGAGAGACCTTGTCCCATATTTTTAAATAAAATATTAAATAAGGCCTGGAGATATGACTAGTGTCCAAATGCCCCTAGGTTCCATCCTCAGTACCAAAAAAAAAAAAAAAAAATGTGGGGGTAGTCTGTTTCCCACATATAAATTTGGTTTGACTTTATAATATGTTTTGGTTAAAAGAACTGGATAGATTTAATTTTGTGCAATTGTAAGATTTAAACTCAACAGTCCTTTTGAGTTTTAATTGTCCCTCCTGGAAACTGCCCTTTCTGTGATGGGAATGGATCCATGCTAGGCTACTAGAAGTACAGAGATTATATATAGAGAGGCACTAATCATCTTAACAGAGGCCAGCCAAGAGCAGCCATCCTCTAGACAACCCAACAGCTGATCAAACGGCTCAGTCAAGCCAGTTCAGAATGATCTATTCCATCTGTAGACTCAAGAAGAAAAATGGCCATTGAGTCAGCAGTTACCAAACTGAACTTTGGGGTCTCCTGGAGATCTCTAAAAAGTTTTCTGCACAAGTGCAATTCAAAAATATTTTCAGAATGATATTAAGACATTATTTGTTTTTTAATTCTCATTTTGAAAAGAGTGCATAGTAGAGTTTTCGAAAGAATACATTATGTTTGATATTTGAAGAGTGAATATAGAATTAGATATGAAACATTTGCAATCAATATTAGCAAAAATGCATACCAATGCTACCTTTCTTATTAAATTTTATTATTTCAAAAATATATACTATTTATGTTTCAAATAAAGAGTTTTTGTTGTTGTTAAAGGAAATGACAAGTACTTAACAATTTCTATTTCAGTTTCTAATAGAGTAAGTATTAATCATAAAATCTACATAAGCAAATCTTTTTGGAGTCCTTATTTTTTTTAAGAATGTAAAGGACCCCGAGGGAACAAAAGTTGAAAAATGCTACACTTTTTCTTTTTGCAGCATATCTCCATTCTGAGAATAATAGAAATTGTTCCTAAAGAAAAATCACCATGTTTTGCTTTGTTCTTTATGACATAACTTTTCTAGCATACTCTGAAGTCCATAGCCTTTAAATCCATAGACCATGAACATACTTTTCATTTCTTAAGCAATGTTGAGTCATTTTCAGACTTATTATTTTATAAGTAAAAATGAGGCTTATTTAATTTCTAGTACACAGGAAGAAACACTGATTACTATTTATTTATTTAATCTATAAGCAAATATTGCCAATTTTACACTAAAGCATAATTTCTATAGAACATAAAAACAAAGGACTTTAAGATAGAGAGTGTCGTTTCAAAGGTTTTCCAAATTTACTATGAGGTTGAAGATTGATGAATCCCACTGTGGTTGTGGTAATGATGTACTTGGAAAGATTAACTTTCTCATAAATGTTATCATACCCAGATCAAAAGTAGGATATTTTGAGCTGAAAATGACTTACTACACTAATTTATGTAAAGAACTGAAATGAAAGATGAGAGGATGACTGCTCAATTCCTGATGAGTTCATACATATCAGGAATGACAGGCAATATGGGATAACATATCTGCTGTAATGAAAGCCTTACCTAAGAGTTAAAATTTTTCATGGCTGATATCCCGAGCTTCATTGCATAGCAAGTTACCAAAGTACTTCATATGAAACTGAGTAATTCAACTTTATTTAGACAAACTAGTTGCTTCTAATTAATATGTTACTAGTAAAACTTTGGCTAAACTGGCTAGCTGGAGTAGTGGAAATGGAGGAAGAAGGAAATGTAAGTACAGAATCTTACCCATCATTACAGCAAAAGAAAAAATGAATCCCACACACTACAAATATTTGGGAAGATATAGATTATTATGAATTCTAATTGTTACTGGTCATTGCTGGTAAAAATAACATTTAAAAATAGATTATGAAAATGGGTTCAATACTCACATTTTCAAATTTTACAAATTCAATATTTTGTCATGATATTTTTACATTTTTTTCTTTGAAAATTTTTAAAAAGAAAATAGCATGTGAAGCATTTTAAAGTTTAAAAAAAGGTTTTTCTAGTAAAGAACATAGTAAATGAACATAGTAAATAGTAAATGAACTATTTTCTAAAAATGAATCATGCTGATTTAAACCAGTGTAAAAGTGCCAACATCCAAATTTACTCAATAGAAATATTTGAAATGTTTATGCCAGGAGATGCCCACAACAGCTGCTTTATGTATACCTCTTTCACATTGATAAAGAGAAGAACAGGCTTGTACATTGTTCTATCCAATTCTAGCTCTCCTTTTCAACAACCTTATGGAAAAGTTCTTTGACAAACTTGAATGGGTGGTTTATAATTCTCCATTTAGTTAAACAGTATGTATTAATGGTAATTATAAGAGCCTCAAAGGCAACAAAATTAATATGGTGTCTTTGAAGAATATAAAAGACTGAAAGAGAGACAGAGATTATGCCTTTGTATTTTCTTCAAAGGCCGACTCAATCAAAGATCATCCCCATTTTCTTACAAATATTAATAGTTAGGTACAATTAATGTGATAAAGCTTTGGGGAACAGAAAGAAGTCATAGAAGCAAACCGGAATTATGGAAGAAAAAGATTGGAGACTTGTAAAATAGTAAATTAGTATGAAATTATGTTTTAGCAGTTTACTTATTGAAGTTGAGTCAAAAAAGTAAAAAGAAGAAATATATATCATTATTTATACTATCTGCAAAATGTTAAAACATCAAGTGTTATCATCTTTATAAGCCAAAAATCCTTGGTTTTCTACTTCAAGCTAGTGTGTTGGATCTGTGTAGCCAAAACTATGTAGATATTTTCCAGATGGAAAAAAAAATTAAATAAAATTAGTTATACATATGCATGTATGTACCTTATAAGACTTTTTGATAAAGCATGAAAAAAAAAAAAGAAAGAAATCTGCATCACCTAAGACCAAAGTAAAGCAGGAGACATAATAAGCAAGTAAACATCAAATTCAGCATTCAGCATGAGAATTTCCACAAAGTTACGGAACACTTGAGCTTCCATTTTGAATATTTCATGAGGAACAGAGTGCTAGATAAACTTATGTTCCTCTCATAGTGGAAAGTACTATTTAAGACAGTCTTCACCTAGCTTGCTTAAAATAAGAATAAACCTTATGTAGAGAAAGATCTAAAGAAAATATACACATTTTTCCCTAGTGGTATAAGAAGAAAACAAAAGCAAAGCGAAATTAAGAATTTGTGAAAATAAATCTTATTACAGAAAATAAAGCTCTTATTACAGATATGAGATCTGATTAAATTCATGTTATTTGATCAAAAACATAGAGCAAAGCATTTAATTTAAATATTGGGTTGATATTGATAGTCCTCTGGGTGACTGGTAAAAGGGATAACTTAAAGAGTAGAACTTCAAATCCACATATGTGAAATCATAACTAAACCAACCAACCAACAACAATAGCAAAAAAACCACACATAAGGGATAAAATTGATTGATTCCAAGCAGTAATAGAGATTGAAATCAAAAGCACATTTAAAATAAGCTTGCATTGAACATAAGAACAAGAAAAGACTACTGAATTTTTGAAAAACTCAAATGCAAATTTTTAACACATTCACACAAAAAAATAAAGATTAAAAGTATCAAGAAAAACATCTATACTCTGATGCAGGATACTCCAAAATAAGATACATAAAAACAGAGACATTTCATAAGTAGTTTTAGAACACCAAAGACCATAAAAAAGGATAGAATTTTGTTATTATCAGTATTATGGATGAATCTATAGATCAAAATTTCAAATGAAATAAGCCAGGCAAAGAAACACAAATGGCATATTATTTCTGTTTCATATGGAATCTAAAAATCACAGATCAAGAGAAGTTTTGTAAGTATTAAAAGCAATCAAATATTAAAAATCCCAGCAGTTCAGGAGGCTTAAGAAGGAGGATTGCAAGTTGAAAGCCAGCCTCAGCAATTTAGGGAGGCCCTAAGCAATTTAGTAAAACCCTATATCAAAATAAAAAATAAAGGGGCTGGGGGGGTGTGGTGGAGTGGTTAAGTTCCCCCGGATTAAATTTCCACTACAAAAAAAAAAAAAAAACCTTTCAAACTTTAAACTCATTTTATGAAGCTAGACTCATCCTGATACCAAAACCAGACAAAGACACATCAAAGAACGAAAACTTCAGACCAATACCCCTGCTAGAAATAGATGCAAATTGCATACAAAAAGCATGTTAAAAAATAGTGCACCAAGAGCAATTGGAGTTCATTCCAGGGATGCAAGGTTGGCTGAACATAGGGAAATCAATACATGTGCCTCAACACATCCTTAGAATTAAAGTCAGGGATCACGTGATTAAATAGATACAGAAAAACAATTTGACAAAAGGCAGCATGCATTCATCTTTGAAACACTAGAAAAACTAGGGATAATAGGAATAATGCCAATGAAATGATTCTATACTTAGGAGACTAAAAAACTCTACCAGAAAGCTTCTAGAATTCATAAATAAATTCAGCAAAGTAGCAGGATATACAATTAACACCCATAAATCAATTACATGTCTATATACCAGTGATGAATCAGCTGAAAGAGAAATTAGGAAAACCACTGCATTCACTATAGCCTTAAAAAAAAACAACATTTTGAATCAATCTAACAAAAGAAAGACCTCTGCAATGAAATCTACAGAACACTCAAAACAAAATTTAAGAAGACATTAGAGGGTGGAAAGATCTCCCATGTTTGTAGGTAGGCAGAATTAATATTGTCAAAATGGCAATACCAGCAAAAGTGCTATACAGATTGAATGAAATTCTCATTAAAATTCCAGTGATGTTCTTCATAGAAATGGAAAAAGCAGTCATGAAATTTATTTTGAAAAATATGAGTCCTAGAATAATCAAATCAATCCTTAGTGAGAAAAGTGAAACAGGAGGCATCATAACACTTAAATCATACTATAGGGATTTAGTAACAAAAGCGGCATGGTATGGTACTAAAACAGACATGAAGATGAATGGTACATAATAGAAGACAGAGACAAAATCATATATGTACAGTTATCTCATACTAGACAAAGGAGCCATAAACATACTTTGGAGAGAAGATGGAACTGGAGACTATAATGCTAAGTGAAATAAGCCAATCCCCAAAACCATACTTTTTGGTGCTGGGAAAACTGAAAATCTATATGTAGCAAAATGAAATTAAACCCCTGTCTCTCAGCCTGAACAAAATTCAACTCAAACTGAATCAAGAACTGGGCATTAGAACAGAGAGCCTACACCTAATAGAAGAAATTGTAGGCCCAATTCTCCATCATGTCAGCTTAGGAATTAACTTCCTCAATAAGACGCCAAAAGCCCAAGAAGTAAAATCAAGAATCAACAAATGGCATGAAATCAAATTAAAAAGTGTCTTCACAGCAAAGAAAACAATCAAGAATGCGAAGAGAGAGTCTAGAGAATAGGAGACAATCTTTGTCACCTGCACTTCAGATAGAACATTAATCTCCAGGATATACAAAGCACTCAAAAAACTTAACACCAAAACAAAGAAAAAAAAACCAAATAACCAATAAATGGGTGAAGAAACTGATCAGGTACTCCACAGAAGAAGAAATATAACTAGTCAACAAATATTTAAAAAGATATTCAACATAAAAAATAAAAATTAAAAAAAAATATATTCAACATTTTTAGCAATTAGAGAAATACAAACTAAAACTTCACTGAGATTTCATCTCACTCCAATCAGAATGGCAATTATCAAAAATACAAGCAACAGTAAATTTTGGCAAACACGTGGGGGAAATGGTACCCTCATACATTGCTGGTTGGACTGAAAATTGGTGCAACCACAATGGAAAGCAGTATGGAGATTCCTCAGAAAACTTGGAAGAGAACCACCATTCGACTCAGCTCCATTTGAGGAGTATATACTACTCGGTATATACCCAAAAGATTTAAAGTCAGCAAACTACAGTTCTGTAGCCACATCAATGTTTCTAGCAACTCAATTCATGAGAGCTAAGCAATGGAACTATAACCTAGGTGCTCTTCCACAGATGAATGGATAAAGACAATGTGATATATATAAACAATGTTATATTTTTCAGCCATAAAGAAAAATGAAATTATGCATTTACTGGTAAATGGATGAAACTAGAGATTATCATGCTAAGGAAAATAAGCCAACCCCCCAAAACCAAAGGCTAAATATTCTCTTTGATACATGAGTGCTAACACACATTAAAGGGTGGGCATGAATAGAATTTTATTGGATTACAGAAAGGGCTGGAAAGGGATGGGAGAGGGCATGGGAATAGGAGAGACAATAGAATGAATCATACATAATTTTCCTATGTTCACATATGAATATAGAACCAATGAAATTTCACCTTATGTACAACCACAAAAATGGGGTCCTAATTAGAATAAGTTATACTCCATGTATGTATAATATATCAAAATACACTCTACTGTCATGTATATCTATAAAAAGCAAATTAAAAAACAAAGCAGCTATTAAATAGACTTTTTATAGGAAGCCAGAAAAGAAAAGGAATAAAATCTTTAATGGTACAAGAAAAATTATGAATTAGACTTATGGTCCATGAAATTTCTTTTTTTCAAGAGTAAGAGAAGTACAAATATTCTCACTGAAAAACTAAAAAATGCTCACTAAAGACAATTCTAAAGAACATACTTCTATGAGATATATCAGGTGGAAGTTCTGATAAAAAGAAAATGGGGAAAAACTGGTAAATATATGAGTCAAAATAATATAACTAACTTATTATACAATAAGAATAATTTCTAACTCTTGGAATAATAAAGAAGACAGAGCAAAATATACATATAGCATTAACCCCAGAGTCTGGGGTACTCATGAGAATTAAATCAGTCTAATGTGCTTGTATTTTAGAAAAAAAAATTAAAGATATTAACGTGTGTATATTTCAACATGCATAAATTGCAGACACCCTATGGGAGATACCTTAATTGTGTTAGTTAAATCAGAATATTTCATTTTTGTCCTATGATCTTATTTATATTTAATAAAAATAACAAGTTATATGCTTTGTATTTGGAAATATCCAAGAAACATCCTCTAGAACTTATTGTAAAAATAGTACTGTTCAACAAAAACAATCACAAATGTTAAAACTAATGAGAAAATACTCTCAATTTAGGCTTTGATGGAGCTACTCGAAGACAATTTTATTTATGGAATATTTTTGATAGTGCATAAAACTTGTGGCTTCTCAGAAGGATACCACTGTGACACAAAATCTTACCTTAAGAAAGAAGCTGTCATAATCTGTCCTGTACAGAAACTGTTGATTATCTAGAAAAATAGGAAGAACAATATTACAAAAGCATCATATTGTTTCATTATTTATAAATGAAAAATGAACAATATTTTATATAAATTGCTATTTCCTGTGTAATTGTATTATATGCACACATTTATTATATTTTTCTAAATGGAAAGAATAGAGAATAAACAATTCAACAGTTCATTTGTATATTACAGAACATTTCTTTGTATCAAGTTAAATTATGTACTAAAAGTAGTCAAATATTTGGATTATGTATTATATAATAATATAAATATATTTAATATATTAATATTAATCTATTATGCATTAGTATACATACTATAAATTAGTATTACCATTATTTTGTCTATTATAGTGAATGAATTAAATATATTTTATAATATTCCACATAAGCACAGGATTATTTGCCCTAAAAAAAACTTCAGTCCATATTACTGAACTATACTTCACCTAAAAAGTACATAGGCTAGTTTGCTACACATTTATCCATGTTATTGATTTTTCCATCATATATAAAGGCTTACAACATTCAAGAGATTGTTCCTGCTACAATATTATAAATTCATTGCCTGGAACACAGTTTGATATTGAATGTCTGCCAGAGTATGTTAACAAGGGTATTCAGAAGAAAATTGTGCAACTATAATATAGTGGATATGTAAAGAAAATTCTCCAAAGATAACATACCTTTAAAGTCATGCACATTTTCCTTAAGCAAAGGTAGCTTAAGGAATGAATATGTTATTATTTTGCATTACTTTTCCCTGTATACTTAAAAGAACTAGTTATATTTTAAAAATTCAGTGCTACTCTGGGCTATTTAGGTGCCTCTGAGAAGGACCAATAATGTTGTTGTCTGGAGTTTGATGCTATGTAAGCTTTTATTCCTTTAGATAAGATTCAGTTGTGAAAATTCATTCACTGTTGAGGCATAGATTTCTCCAGATATCCTGACGTCTCTATCAGCATTTCTCATCTCTACACTGATGTGTTGTGGTCAGCCTCTATGGTCAATGCACTCTTAATAATTTACATATTTTCCTAGATTCTTTTCTTTGATAGCTTCTTCAGAGAAAGCAAGAATAGTTGCAATTAGAGATTGACATTTCAAAATATTAGTATAATTTTGGCATTCTCATTTTAAATAAGCTTATTTTTCTGGTATTACAGCTAACTTGTTACATCTCACAACAAAGGGAACAGGACATTCAACCAGAGCCAATCATTGGTGTGGGGCAGAAAAGAGGCAGAATTTAGAGGGGCAAACTATAAATCCAAAGAAATGTGGTCTGAAGAAGGCTATAGCAGCTTTAGATTGAATTCCAGGCAAGCATTGGTATGTGGCCACAGCCAGGTATTTGTCTTATGAAGTTTGTGTTTTCGATCTTTGGCTAAAACACAAGATAACGGGAGGCACTAAAGATGGTTAACAGGTGATCAAGCTAGAAAACAGAATTGGTTCTGAGAATATTAAAGTATCCTCTCAGACCAGGTGAAGTCTATTAAAGGACATGTTTTCTGATTCCACTTACTAGTAAAATACATATTTTATGATACATTTTAAGAACTCTCAGTTTTACAATGATAGTTGAAAAATTTTCTAAAAGGCTGATTAAATAAAATGAAATCTGCTGATATCACCAAATGAAAACTTGATAGAGATAAAAATACTTGTATTCTTTAGCAAGATAAAAAACATTTTGATATAAAAAATTTTTAACACTGTAGGTATAGAAAATCAGGAACTCTGGAATAGTATATATGGATTGCATTTTGCTGATAATTTTTTATACATACTGAGGGAAAATATCATGGGAGTGTACTATAGAAAAAATTTTTATGAAACAAGATGTTCAATTAAGTAAAAGGTAATTAAGCAAAGGATAATTTTCTCAGATTAAATTATATATTTTCTTTTTATAAGTATTTTAATATAAAATAAAATTATTGTTATAAGAATGCTTCATTAGGTAGAGAAATAGAATATGAATCAAAAAAGAATATTTACTTTTTCTAAATGTAATATTTAGCAATTTAGATGGACTTTGCTATGTGACCTACAATTAAAATGGATATGATTTAATTGTTTTGGTTCATTTGGGGGGTAATGGTCCCCTTTATGAAGTTTTATTATTTTAAAAAGTAGTAAAATACTTCTATTCTTTATCATCATTAAAAATAGTTTGATTAAAAATTTGTTTTGACAAATAACCATATGTATTTATGGATTTCAGTGTGATGTGTCAAATCATGTATACAATGTATAAAGATTTAATAAGGATAGTCAATATATCCATGGACTCAAACAGTTATCATTTTTTATATGTTGAAAACATTCCAAATTCTCTCCACTCTTTTTGAAATATACAGTTAAGTGTTCCCAAGTATATTTACCGTACTGGACTACAGAACATTAGACAGGTTAAATAAAATATTAAAATGTGTTGTATTTGAAGATGTTTAAAATTATTCTTTCTACTTAAATGTATCCTCTACCTTTAGCCATTCTCTCTCCATTACCACCCCTTCCCAATTTCTGATAAAAATTATTTTAATTACAACATTTAGGACATTAACTTTTTGAACTTCCATATATAAGTGCTAACGTACTAAATTTCTGTGCCTGGCTTCTTTTACTCACGGTGTTGTGTAGTTCTACAGAGTTACTGCAAATGAGAGAAGTACAATATTTTTTATGGCTGAATAGTATTCTACTGTGTATATACAGCATATTTTCTTTAAGAATTAATGCAACAAAAGAAATCTAGGTTGATCCCATATCTTGGCTATTGTAAATATGCTGCAGAGAACATGGAAATGCAGATATCTCTTCAACATTCTGATTTCCTTTCCTTTGAATAAACACCCAGTAATGGGTTTGCCAAATAATATTGTAGTTCTGTTTTTTCTTTTCTCTTTTCTTTTCCCACCCTGTGTCAGGAGCAGCAAATAAATTATGGTTCTTGAACTGTCCAGAGACAGAGGCAATACCCCTCTAGGGAACTCTCAGTGTGAAAGTATCAATTTGAGACTGCCCAGCAGCTGTGGTGATGCCCTGTTCAAAGAGAAATTCTGTGCCAGCCATGGACTTATCAGTTCTTTCCCTTGGGTTCAAACCCCAGATACCCAGGGGTAGAGAATTATGAGTACAAGCTGATAGTCGTAATTGGGCTGTTTATACCCTCAACTTGGGTTTTGTTCATCTTGAAGAAACTTTCTCATAATAAATCCTTTTGATGTTTAAACCTATATAATAAACCTGCCAAGCTGGCTTGTGGTAACTATTTCCCTATCAAGGTTTAGGGATCCACCAGGCCTCGACTTTTTCTCTATTTGTGTATCTGTTTGTCTTTTCTCTATCCCCTCAATGCCTGGTCTGGGAACCTGAATTAACAGCCATGCAGGACACAGCATTTCTCCCTAGCTCCCTTCCTTTCTTTTCTTCTGGCACCTTCATTGTGTTTTCCCTAATGGCTGTAGTAAGTTGTATTCACACCAACAGTGTATTTCCCTGTCACTGTAGTCTCAACAGAATTTTGTCTTTTTTTTATACTAGTCATTCTAATTGGGTGAAATTACATCTCACTATACTTTTGATTTTCATTTCCCTCATGTTTTAATCAGATTTTTCATTGCTGTGACCAAAATACTTGAGAAGAACCACATAGAAGAGGAAAAGTTTATTTTAGTTGGTTCAAAATTTCAGAAGTATCAATTTATAGATGCCTTTTTTTTATTGCACTGGGTTAAAGATGATACAAAATATGGCAAAGGGGTATGGCAGAGAAAAGCAGGTTGGGACATGGCAACAAGGAAGCAGAGAGTACTCCACTAAGCACAGACAAAATATAAACCCCAAAGGCCTGCCCTCTTGACCTACCTCCTCTAGCCACACCCTATCTGCCTATAGTTCTTTCCCATTTAATCCATATCAGTGGATTTCTGTACTTATTGGGTTAATGCTCTTATAACCCAATCGTTTCATTTCTAAACTTTCTTGCATTGTCGCATACATGAGCTTTTGGGAGACATCTCATATCTAAACCAAAATACCCTAATGATTAGTGATGTTTAGCATTTTTTACTTTGTTGGTGTATTGTGTGTCTTCTTTTGAAAAATGTCTATTCAAATCATTTGCCCACTTTTAATTTTATTATTTTTTTCTTTGTTTTTGAGTTTATTGAGTTTCTTATATATTCTGAAAATTAAGACCTTGCCAAATAAGTAGTTTTTAAAGTAATTTTTCCCATCATGTAGGTTGTCTCTTTACTCTGCTTTTTAATTGGCTATGCAGAAAAGTTTTAGTTTGATGCAATTCTGTTTGACAATTCTTCTGCTAGCTATCTGTGCTTCTGGATCATAACTCCATAAATATCTTTGCAGAGAACAAAGATCTGAAGCATTTCTCTTATGTTTTCTTCTATTAGTTTCATGTAAGTGATTTTTAAACACATTTTCAGTTTATTTTAAAATTTAGTTTAATTTTAATTTTGTATGTGATAAAGTGGTGTCTAGTTTTATTCTTCTTTTGTGTGTGTATGTGTGTGAGTATATATATATATATATGTGTGTGTGTGTGTGTGTATGTGAGATATATATATGTGTGTGTGTTAGTATTATATCATATATATATATATATATATATATATATATATATATATATATATGATTTTAATTACTGATTCAATTTTGTCTCACATTATTGGTCTACTTACATTTTCTATTTCTTCATGGTTAAATCTTGGTAGGTTACATGTGTCCAAGACTTTATCCATTTTTTCTTGGTTTTCTAATTTGTTGACAAATAATTGTTCATAGTAGTCTCTAATGACCATTTGTATTTTTGTGGCATCAGTTGTCATGTGGTGATAAATTTTCACAATTCTTTATTATCTGAGAAAGATCTCATTTTTTATTTATTTCTGAGGAATAACTTTTGTGATTATAATGTTCTTACTTGGCAGATTTTTTTCTTTCCTTCAGCACTTTGTACATATGAGTCCATTCTCATCTTGCCTGAAATATTTCTGTGGAGAAATCTGCTGTTACCCTAATGAGGATTTCTTGTGACAAGAGAATTCTTGCTTTGTCTTTGACTTTTGATAATTTGATTATAAATGCACCTTGGAAAATATCTCTTTGGGTTGAGGTTAGTTGAGGTTCTTTAAGGATTATGGATGTGGATTACCAGATTGTTGAACTAATTGTCTACCATTTTGTTAAAAATACTTTCTGTGTCTTCAACCATCTCTTCTTATGGATCTCCAATAATGCAAATATTCATTCACTTAATGGTGTCCCATAGGTCATTTAAGCTTTCTTCATTATTAGTTATTTTCTTTCATCTGTCTGAGTTAATTAAAAAGAACTTTTATAAAGTTCAAAAATTATTTTATTATGTTTTAATCATTGTGGTTTTCAATTATATATTTTATTTCATTGAATTCTTCAGCTGTAAAGTTTCTGTTTAATTATTTTATGACATCTACCTCTTCATGGAAGCTCTCATTCAAATTATGAATTTTTTTTTCCTGATTTCATTGAATTGTTTGTTTGTAATTGTATTCTCTTATAATTTGGAGACCTTTCTCAAGATAGTTATTGAGAATTACTTTTCAGGCATTTCATAACTTTGGGTTCTGCTACTGGAGAATTGGTGTTCCTTTAGTAGTGTCATAGTGTATATGTGTGATCACGTGTCCCTACATGGCTATCTATATAGTACAATGGTTACCTTTTCAATTTTATAAAGTATTTTTTTTTCCATAGGAAGATCCCTTTTCTTGAACATGTTTGCTAAAATGTTGGTTGGGACTGGTATGTTAGCTTTCATGGGGTGGTCTCCGTAGTGTTGTCTCTGTGCAGTTTCTTCACATGTAATTCATTTCCATGTTTATGTCAGTTGCCTAGGCTGCACGTGTTTACAGCTGTAATGGTGCAGTATGGCTTTTTGGGGAGAAAGATTACTGACTGCCTTCATACTGGGCCAACTTCAGGTGATTCAATGGTTATATGGGAGACATGGTGTTGACATGGCCACAATTGGGGTATTCGCAGATTGTGCAGAGGGCTATCCAGGGGGACAGAGTTGATATTTTGGCTGTTATATACAGGCAATCTATGTATCATCTATGTATCTCTTTGCAGGTTCATCTATTACCTGGGGCATAGGGTGCCATCTGAATTTGGAAGTTATAATCTTAGATTTTTCTGCTGGACTCTGAGAAGCTGTGGTTCTGGGCTTGTAGCCACTTGTGTGAATGGGATGAAATGACAGCAGAGTATGAAGAACAGAAATATTCTGTTGCTTCTGGGCCCAGACTGGGTTGTATTTAGTAATGTGCCCAGCTCCAAGATCCTACTGAACTATACAAATTTAAGTCAGAAAGACTAAGAGATATACAACATAGGCTCCTACTCTGTGGCATTAAAGCCATCTGACCTCCAGGCAACTCTGCAAACTATGTTTGGGAACTTTGAGGGCTGTAGGAGTCTCCTGTGGGCAACTATAATGCCAACAGTTTTCTTAGCCTGTCTGCAGCCTACCTGTTCTCTGTAAAGGGAAGTTTATTTTGACTCTGAGCAAATCTGGGTAGAGATGAGAGTATGTGAGAGGCAGGGTGCCTCACTCTCCTTTCTGTGGTGTTGTCTTACATCTTTGCATTGCACAGAGATGTTGTCATTTCTCTGCTATTCTCCAGAGAACTTTCTCAGTCACTTCAATAAGATTATAGCTGTTTATTCTTTGTTTTGATGCCTTTTGGTAAGGGGAACAAATGGTAGACAACTCTACTTGTGCACCTTGCTTGCATGACTTAAAATCAATAAAATATTTATTTCAAATAATTTTAAAACATTTTAGTTCTGTTATATAGACCTATAAATTTTCAATGAAATCATTTAATTATTTTAAGTAAATTTGCATTATTCAGATTTATCTTAAATGCTTTGAGATTAATATATTTTATAAATATGTGTCTAATTTAATCAGGTTGCCATAATAAAATAAATATACATTTTATCATCTTTAGATTTTAGTGTAAATTCTGCTTCTGTATAAAATTTTAAAAATATATGTTGAACAATTTAAGAGTAATGGTAATTGATCAAGCCATTAATACATATATTTTTAAAAGGATTATAAATTTGTAATGGTTATTGAAATGTTTGCAAACAACAGAATCTTAATCAGCAAAAGCGAGGTCTTTAATTAACATTATAGATATATGAATGTACATTCTAGAGGTTCCTAATTTGGGGGTACATGAATTCCTTTAATCACATGAATGCTAGTGTTTGATATATTGTATGTTAAATTAAACATTAAGAAATATGTACTTCCTGCATTCATCCCAGGCAATTCCCTCCATGAGTACATGAATGGTTTCAAGAATCAAATCGACCACACTACATCACTCAGCAAAATTTATGGCAGATAAGGAACACAAAACATGAGAGAAAATGAAAGACAGAAAGATTACCTTTCTCAAAAATCTATGCTCATCTGAATCTTAAATCATGTATTCTTTTCCCTTCATATCTTTCTCGATGTGAATCTTACAGAAAAAAAAAATGGGTTAAACTGACTGTGCTTCACTGTCAAGAGAAACCTATGGTCAGGGATATATCTAATTCCCAGAGCTTTCATCATTAATATTTTATGAGTCTCACTGATCTGTTCCATCTAGAAGAAAAATTTATCTTTCATTTGTGCAAGCAGTGCCTGCCGAGTAATAGATTTCATCTCTATAAGCTGAGTGGTGAAATGCAAACCGCAGCAAAGGTACAAGAAGGCAAAGTGTTCACTTCATTTCTTTTTACTGGAGTCTGGCTGCATTTGACGGGAGCTGCAAAGTCAGCCAAGCACAGTGAAAGATCTTTGGGGAACTATGAAGAGGGTCAATTCCTTATCAGCTTATTTCATCCTATATATGTGAATGCATATGTGTTGTTTGAACTTTTAAATGAGATGATTAGCTGCAATGGCTTTTTTGTTTCTTCTATTTCAACATTTATAAGAAAGTTTGGTAACTAGACCACTACCTTATCACCATTGGTAACTAAAACCATTAGCTCAGTCTTGGAAATTCGTTGCATTATAGATGAGATGACTAAAAGACTAACCATCTTCAGACACTTAAAATTGAAAGGCAACCTGTTTTGCCTCTTGGCTGAGCATAACATGGCTTGCTTAGCTGAACCAAGGGTTCCATGTAGGTTCCTCTATGACTCTGTGGCTGACTATTCTCTAGGCAGTTGTCACCACAGAAAAGCAAAACAGGGAAGAGTACTTTAGGATTATCTTTCAAAACTAGAAATGGGTGAGGGGAGCTCTCTAACATAGCTCTTGGAAATGATTTTTTTGTATAAGACCCCAAAAGTATAGGTAACAAAAGCAAAAAATAGAATGGGATTAAATCAAATTAAAACACTTTCACACAGCAAAGGATACAATCACCAAAAGGAAAAGACAATCTATGGAAGAATTTCAAATCATTTATCTGATAAGGAGTTAATGTCCTAAATATATAAGGAACTCAATTCAATAGCAAGTAAACAAATGATCCAATTTAAAAAATGGACAAAAAAACCTAGGTCAATAGTTCTGAAAAGAAGACATACACATGGACAACAGATATATGAGAAAATGCTCCGCATCACTAATATCAGGAAATAAAAAGTAAAACTACGCCGAGATATCCCCTCACACCTGTAGGAATAATATTATCACAAAGACAAAAGGTAATAAGTGTTAGAGAAAGATGTGGAGTAAAAGGATGAGATGATTGTGGCTATACTAATTTACATTCCTACTGTTGGTAGGAATGTAAATTAGTATAGCCACAATGAAAAACAGTATGTAGTTTTCTCAAAAAATTAAAAATAAATTACCATATGGTTAGCAATCCTATGGCTGAGTATATATCCAAAGGAAGTTCAGTCAGTATGTTAAAGATGTATTTGTAGTCCCATATTCATTGTAATATCATTCACAATAGTCAAGATAGAGTCAACATAAGTGTCTATCAATGGATGAATTAAAAATAATGTATTATGCTTAAATAAAAATACTGTTCAAACTTGAAGAAGAAAATCCTCTCAATTGCAGCAACATGGGTGATCCTGGAGGACATTATGCTAAGTGGAATAAACCAGGCACAGAAAGAGACTATGATCTTACTTATATGTAGGATTTAAAAAGATTAAACTCATAGAAATGGAAGGTAGAATAGAGCCGGAGGTGGCTTACGAGTTTGGGGTTTGGGAGATGTTCACCAGAAGACACAAAATATCTTTTGTACCAATATCCACACATCAATTGATAGAAGGGAAAAAAAATCTGAGATTTATTGCACACCATGGTGACTATAGTTAATAATATTTAAATTGCTAAAAAAGTAAAATGATAAGCATGTGAGGTAATACATATCTTATTTGCTTGATTTACCCATTCAGCAATGTGTATATATTTTAAAACATCATATTGTCCATGAAAATACATTTGTATTTATTAACAATAAAAAACTAAATTAAGGTAGTAAATAATGAAATAAGACAACAATAGAAACAACAATAGCAGAAACAACATACATCATAATCACATTGGGTTACCTACTGCACAGGGCCACCTAGAATCACAGGAAGTTATGGATGGTTCCCTTGTATGGGTAAAAAGATAATTTCCAGAACAATGTATTTAGTGCATAATCAGAAAGAAAAAATCTTGATGTTTGAAGAAATATTTTTCTTCACTAAAAAATCTAGAGTTCAAAACTACATAAAACAATTATATTTGTTTTCTTCAGTGCCCTTCTCTCAATTTTTTAATTGCATGTGATTATTTAACATTTTTCTGATCTCATAGACTATTTGTAGGACTCTGTTTATTTTGAAGCAGAATAGTATTCCCAGCACCTTGTGCACTGTTGACAAGCAGTAGGTGTTCATTAAGATTTTGCCAACAGATTTGAATATTTCTCATTTTTGTTAGTGCCAACCAATATGCTCTTACCTCATAATACTCAATGATGTTTGGGGTAAGAATGATCATTTATAAAAACTATAGCTACTAATCTTACATTTACATAAAGTGCTATGTTAGAAATTGGCTAATACTAAAATATCTAAGATTGATTTCTGGCCTCGAAGAGTTAACCATCTAGCTGGGGGAATAAGGTATATACATAAAACTAATAAAAAATGTGAAAGAGTAAGTGACAAGAAAATATATTAGGTGTAACTCTACATAGGTCTTAGGCACAAAGAAATGAAAGGACATAAATGATAAAGAGAAAACTTGAATGAATACACATAAATCAAAAAAGTATATAAACAACACATTGTATTAGTGACATCCTTGAGGATGAAGTAGCTTAGAGAGACTCATGAGGGAACATCACCTCTCTGTAAAAACCAACTACTCTAGCTCCTTGAAAGATTTATCTACTTAATTATGGTAGTAGAAATGTGAACAATTGGAAAGGAAATATTGCACAAATGGAAAGGAACAGCATCAAGACTCATGCAAACACAATATTACTGGAAGTGTGTGAGAATGATTCTTTTCTCTTATTCTAGAGGGTCACTGGGTGTATCAAACTTTTAGATCTTTGTGGACCTCCAATGAGTAGGAGCAGAGGGGGACATGTCTTCTTTTCATTTGTTCTTTACTTGTGATTTAAGTATCTTTTGATATCTCTTCTCTCTTAATTAAAAATCTGTCCTTTTTCATTCGCCTGATCCCCAGTTTGTTTGCCCAAATCCTCAGCATCCTCTTCCAGGTCACACAAATGTAAGTGGAGCCAATGAGCCATTTCCAGAGGAAAACAGCCACTTCTCAATACTCGTTAGCCATATAAAACAGCGACTCGTTTAGCTATATCACTGGTTTCAACAGATACTCTTTTCTTTAATATTATTCCAGGCATTCCTCTGAATAGTTTTTAATTAGTTCTATATTCACTGACGCCTTTATTTTGCCAATAACTCATTAACTCTATTATGTTATAACTATTTTGAGTTAATTTTGGTGCAGTTTGAGAAAACAATGTCATTTTAACTTTCAAAGCATGCAGTATATAAAATGATATATTGAAAGCAATAATATAAAAATAAAAAAATAAGCAAATACAGTATGCAAAGATTTGTATCAATTTCTGCATTACCTTGATTTCAAAATCAAAGTAGTTTAATTAAAAATAATATTAAATTAATTAGAGTTATACAACACTCAATGAAAAATACAGAATTTTCTTCATATTCTTTAAATGAACAGATTCCACATAACATACATTTCTGAAACATTGTTTTTGATCATATTGATGAAGACTATTTGATGATCTTTGTGTAGATATAACCCACTTCTGGTTTCACATTTTTCTTCTCTTCTATTCAAAACAATTATTGAGTTTAGTTTCTTATAGCTATTCACTTTTTCCCTTCATGATTTCCATCACTGACTATAAGGCATGGCTTTTCAATTTTGGGACCATGTTTTACTGAATAACAGAACATTGGTTTTTGGTTGGCTGCTTGTTAATTCCTTTTTCTTATTTTATGAATCACTTTCTGATAGTTACAGCTTCCTGAAAGATCAATGGAATTTTTTATTAAAGTTAAATTGAAGTATGAAGACTGGGGACTTGGTGAGGTATTTTTTCTTTTGTCTATTGACCTTCAAGCCCATAAGTTTGTATATAAAAAAAATTCCTGTGTAATGTGGACTTCACAGTGTTTTCATCACTTCTGAAACCAGGAATGCTGAGTAGAAATTCACAGAGGAACTATACAGTCAACCCCAGGAGTAGAACAAAAAATTAACTGGTGACTCTCAGGGAGAAGAACAGTTGAAATCATGTTTGTGACATGATGGCACATAACAGTGACATTGGAGAAAGGTTAGAAATTAAGGAAACACTTTCTGCATTTTCTCATTGTAATTTTCAGATCTTTCTTTGGAGCATTCAGCCTCCAAGTAATGTTTCTGTTTTCACAGCACCTACCCTTTTGGTGTACATAGTACATTCCTATCAAATTAGACAAGTGAATCAGATAACTCTGCTGCCAAAATAATATCTTAAAATGCAAACCTGGTCAAATCACTCTTGACTCTGATGCATTTATTCATTTTTCATGGTCTCATTAAATAAATTTCTCAGCTACATATTTTATCCCCACTAAGAGTTCTGTGACAGAGACATCGAACCACCTTCTATTTTCCAAACATATTTCATGTGAATTAAATGCTTCTGTGACTTTGAACATATATTCCATTTTCCTAGACAGAACCCTGATCAGCTGTCTCTACTTCCAAATGTCTGTGAGCCCTACACCAATACTGGATTCTCTTCTTAGGACCATGGATAGAGGGTTAACTACATCCAACTGCAGTCTTTGTGTGAAAGTCTAAATCTTCTCAATGCTGCAAACTTAAGATCGGAAATCAGAATATATTATCTCTGTGTTTTCAATATGACAGATATTTAATAATTGCTTGCTAGAAGACTAATATGACAAATCCACCTAGCATTTTTTCACTAACTGGAACTTTTTAGAGAAAATAGTAAAATTTTTCTGGTAGACAGAATTTTGAAAAAACACTTATTTGAAAAAACACTTTTGATATGGCAGTTCTTTCTGAACCTCTTAAATAATACATCATTGTATGTTTGCTTAAATGTGGGGGCTTTTTATATTGAGATTTTAACCTACATTGCCTTATTTCTTTGCTTAGACATTTAAAAAGCCTGTGCTTAGGTGGATTTTATAAAACAAGAGACTGTAAATAAAAATCCACAGTAAATTAATGCAGTAAATTGGTTTTAAGTCTAGATATTTTAGGTATTAATGGGATTTTGAGGCCTGAGTTATTTATAAAATTATAATATATTTCATAATATTTGATGCATATAATTTTGCTAGAGAAAGATAATGCAAGTTTACAAGTCTCCTGAGAAAGATGAGTTCTTTCTATTTCTTTAGTAGTTTGTGTAAACAGTATATATGCCCCTAAATTTTATAAAACACTTTATAACATGCCAGATGTATGTTCAAACTCCTCCCATGACCTCTTTCAGCAAGCAAAACGAACTCAATGGCATATTAATAGTGAGAAATATTTCCGTAAGAATTTTGCAATATTATTCAATAAGGCTTACAATCATTTTAAAATTTAGTTATTTAAACCTAAGAAATGCTTTAAATATGATATCATCATATATTCTTACATAATCTTATGAAGCAAGCACAGAAACTTTTGATATCATTTTTACCTTTTATATTAGGAAAGTGAGATCACAAGGGATTTGGTAATTTCCCCATGGCAAAATATATACCTTCTAGGTTTGAATTGAAATTAATTCATAATATATAATGCAGATAATGTCTCTATTTTTGACAGTCTATCATCTTAATAAGAAGATGAGTTAATTCAACTATATCCAAATATGCTTAAACACCTATTTTAACATTTTTAAAAATCTTTTAGGTGTAAACACACTCTATTTTCAGTTTTTGTCCTTAAATTCTGCCCAGAGGTCCCATCTTATTAACGGACAGTTTTAGATCTAGATAAGACATTTACAAAGATATTTCCGTTATTTTGGGGGAAATATAATTTAATTTAAATAACATAACATTTTACTTGAACATCTTATTCAATTCATACACCACCACTCTCCCTTTCTCTGAAAGATCTAACATGTCTTCTTAATGTTCACACTAACGCTCTCTGTCATATATTCATCTCTGTTCACATATTTTGTATCCCTTTGCTGACTTTTTCTACCTTTAGAAGGAAACAATAATCGTTTTGCAGAGCTGAGCTCTCAGTGTTTTCAGTTTCCTTTATGAGGATCAGAAACCCACCAGTCTTTTCCATTCTCCTATAAGAGGCAGGTGGCCCCAATCCACCTCATCCCTCCCTCCTGCAAGATGAAGATCCATGTTACAAGGGCAGATGGAGGATATTGAAAGCCTCACAGTGGATAAGATCAAAGCACTGTATATGCATGTATGGAAATATCACAGTGAAATCCATTAATTTGTACAATTAATATGCATTAATCATTTTATTTAAAAAGCTTCAATCTTATCTGACTTGTGTAGTTGATAAAGGCTCTACATAGGCTTCTCTCAAGTGACCATCTCTTCGTGTCAAGAACATCAGAGCAGTGGTCTCTCTACAGGTTTTTAACACCAAGTAGAGTTAAATTATCACCCACACTGTCTAATAAGCACAATAAAACTGACCAGGGGAATAGGGAGAGAAATGTTTTGCTGACAATGAGAAAAGAACAGAAGTAATGCAAGAATCAGGAGAATGATACCAAGCATTTTCTTTGAAAACTATTTTTCCTTTTGTATTAGAATTTAGATGGAAACCTGCAATGTCTACCTACTATGAATAATTTTGTTAAGTAAGTTAATTATAGTATAAAAAGAGAACAAGATTTTTTTTACCCTCAAAAGGAAGTGGAGATCCTGTGACTGTATATTTGTAGTTCAAGGTCTATAATAAACTTTTTCACACTCAAAGATAGGCCTCTAGGCAAATTGACCTCTTCTTAATTGTCAGTTCAATGAAGCAAAAATAGTTGTTGTTTTTTTCTAGTATAGTGTTTCCCAGGGCCTACAAGACTTTTTATTTGTTTATGTAAACAAATATAATATTTTCATAGTTTGAGAGTCCTTCACAATTGTTTCATTAATTTTTAGGAAACAGAAATGTTCTATAAAGGTGACAACCTGTCTAAATTTTTAGTCATGCAAAATACACATTTTAGCTTATTTGTCTATTTAATCATATCCTGATGCAATGCTTGCAAAGCAATTAAACCTAAAAGTTGTATTAATTGGAAATAATGGATATATATACTTCTAATTAAAAGTCACATTCAATTATCAAATTCTGTCATAAAATTATAATTCAATAAGACCGTGAAGTGAATACATGCATAATTGCCTTTTTTTTGTAGCTGTTGATTAAAAGAGAAAAGACAAAAATGACTTAAGAAAAGAAATAGAGACATTGATTGCTTAAATACTGCACCTTCAGAAGCATTTTCATCTATGGAAGTCAGTCCAGCAAGGACTTATTTCTTCTTTCAAGAAGTGGTTTGGGTAGGAACGACAGGGAAACCCCTGGTGGATGGGTGTTTCTCAATGCTACTGAAAAAATTGGCCAGGAAAATCCCAATTTACAATTGGAGGGAAGATACATATGCATCCTGGAGGAAGGTGGAAGAATATTCCCCATTGTTTTATTGTTAACATGGGCCTTGCGTTGGAGAAGTCTTCTGCAAGAGACATGGTCAATAGCACAAAGTTGTTTGTGAAAGAGAATCCTGAACTATAATTCACCATTTCAGACCAAATGTGACCACTAATACCTAGTTACAAATTGGACTACTTTCTCCTTCCTGTCAATGGAGGGTCATTTCATTCTACTGCAGTGCCCAAGGGATGGAAACAATCATGTGATTCTTTTATTCTAGTGAGGAATGATCCTTTTCTGGAATCTGGTCACTTAATTCTGCGTTTTCAGTTCTCTGGGGAATTAAAAAATATGACTTTTTAAATATATCTGACTCACTACTAAGTATTCTTTTGGTAAACATCTCACCACAAAACTCTTTTTTTTCTCTTGTATGAAGACAACCCTGTACATAAAGATACCGACTCAAGTCAAAGCTGATATAATACAGATTTACTCCTCAAATAGGAGTAAATAGCAAATGCTGATCTTTCCACAAGTGGCTGAATTAATAGTGACACTCTAAATAGAAAATACTAAAGTATATGTATGAGTTTTAGATTTTACTTAGAATATTTGTTAGATACTTAGTACCTGTAGTACAAACGTTTCCAATCTTCATATTCTATGAATGTGATTGCAATAAGGTGGAGTGAACAATGTGAAATATAAGAGGGTGGTAAATAAATAAATGTACACAATATTCTCATTATTAGTTGATTCTACTCTATTCTTCTAGTAGCCCAAGTCATTTAGAGTAATTTTTAATTTTATCTTAGAATCTATATTTAATTCATCAGGGAAGTAGACTGACTCAACCTACAAAATACATGCCTTCCATAACCATATGGGGCTCAGAAAACATGCTGCCCTGTTCATGCTACTGTGATTCTTTACCTGGGTTTAAGTAATATTTTTTAACTCCTCTCCATGCTTTTACTTTTGTAAATTTGCTTTCTCTACTTTTCCTAATCCATTCTAAATAAATTACCTGGAATGATTTTATCAAGATATAAGTTAGATAATTAATTTCTTCTACATAATATTTAGTACTCTACAAATGCTTTTAAAATAAAAGCAAACTGGGGCATGGTGACACACACCTGTGTCAGGAGGATGAGGTAGAAGGATCACAAGTCCCGTGGCCAGCCTCAGCAATTTAGAGAAAATCTAAACAACTTAGTGAGACTTAGTTTCAAAATAAAAAATAAAAAGGGCTGGGATGTGGCTCAGTGGTTAAACATCCCTGAGTTAAATCTCCAATACCAAAAAAAAAAAAAAAAGCCAATCACACCATCACACCTGTCTAAAAGGCCCATCTTAATCTGGTCCAGTCTTTGACTTCATATCCTGTTCCTCCTTCTGTAGCAGCCACACCTCCTTTCTTGGTGTTTGATGAACATGTTTATGAGGTTCCTGATATAGCAATTTTGTGCTGGATGCTTTTCCTTTTCTTTCCCTTCCTTCTTTTTTTTTTCCTTCCTCTCTACCTCTCTCCTTATCTTTCACTCACCTTCCTTCCATTCCTCTTCCTTCCCCTCCTTCCCTCTTCCTTCTAACCCCTTCCTTCCTTCCTAAGTGGTCCCAGGGGTCTAACACTTATACCCCAAGTCACTGTTCAAATATAATTACAATAAAGTCAATTGTAACCATGCAACTGCAAGTTCCTCCCTACAAAGAGGCCTTCTAACACTCCTAAACCTGACCCATTTTTTCTTTTTACAATATGTATCATTCTTCTAACATACTACCTAGTTAACTTATTTGTTTATTATTTGTTATCTGTCTTCTCACACTAGATTACAAACTATCCAAGAACAGGAGTCTTTTTTCCTGATAGTTTGCAAGTATCTGGTAAATAATACTTGTAAAAATATTTGTGGAAAAAAATGAATCAACAAGGACGAAAAGGTTAGTTCACTAATTTCTTATTTATAGATTTAACCAAGATATTAAATAAAAAATATTTTCCCCAAATTTCAACTTTAGTATAAAGTTGATGACCTATTTTGACAGTTTCCTTGTTAATATTTATTTTTATAGATGACAGTAGTTTTTTTTTTTTTAACAGGATCTTGGATCTATGGATAAAGAGATCTATGGATCTCTCTTTTCATATTTTTGAACGAGTTGAGATTTTGAAGCTCTATTTGCTCCTAAAGACATTTCCATAAAAATAAGTAAAATTTCCTACTAATATTCAGGGATATACTTATCAGAAAACACTTAGTTACCTCCTCACCACACCCATTAGCAATCAAAATCAGAATTCTCATTTTGAACAAAGTTCTAATAATGCAGTCAATTATTAATTTTTAAAAAGTTGGTCAAGCAAGAAAAAGTTGTTATTTTTGAAAGCCCATTGGATAAAAAATGTATTTAATTTGTAAGACTATGTGATGTTTCTAAATAAGAGTAAAATTTAGAATATTATGTGAAGTATCATCCTTACTCTAAATTGTAACAAAGGAAATCTTATATTATTCAAAGCTTATGCAATAATATAGATAGTTCCAAGGTAAAATTCCAAAGCAACATTACTTTTAAATGCATAGGTAGGTCATGAAGAACATGACATGACAAATCACAGAGAAGGGAGCACACTACCAGGTTGAATGAACCATGGAAATAGCACAGCCAAAGCTGTTCAGGTTTTTCAGACAGTTACAACAGTATCAATTATTGTCATGGGAATATGCAGATATGTAGAAAGTATGAATCCAAAGTGAAAGTGAAAGCTAAAATTCAGTGCATTTGGAGAGAAATAATCAAACAGGCCCTAGAAAGCAAAACTCAGAGGATCAAACAAGACTGAAAGATTTTCCTGAGATAGACCCAGCTATATAAATAATTCATAAAATGTGCTTTTCAGTTTTCTCCTAACAGCACTCCTGGTAATGAACAGATGATAGTGGCTAACCATGCAGCTCTTATAAGGGCTGACAAATTGTGTGACGCTAGGGAGCATATCCTGTTCCTCCTGTTCACATACAATTCCACATGAATGCTTTCCTGTACCATCAGGTGATGTCATAGCAATGGTACTCACCTTGCTTTACATACACCACTTCATTTAACCATCTTTATGATTTTATGAAGTAGACCTTTTTGTTATTATCCCATTTTACATATTTCAGAAGAGTTGATAAGTATTGGATCTATCTAGATTTCAATATAGGGAGTCTGTCTGCATGATCTTAATTAGAACATTATTCTGCCTATTCAAAACAAAATCTATTGAATACCTTTAGTGTTTGGGGCATTATTCTAAGTACTCGGAAATAGCAGTGAACTTAAGAGCAAACCTCTCCTTCTCATGAGCTCTTATTTCTATAAGAGTATTCAGAACATAAGTAATAACCAGTACATAGGGTACTTTTGTGTGCAAAATACTATCAAAACTTTTAGCAAAATAATGCATTCAATCCTCATAATAGTCCTATGAAATTATTACCATTATTACCCTCCTCCTTTTGAAGACTGGAGGGTTAAGTGATTTCCTGAAGCTTACAGAGCTAATAAGAAGTGTGTCTTCTACTCTCAAAGAAACACCATTGAAGAAATTATGCAGAAAAAAAACTTTCTGAAGCACATGAAATCAGAGCTTTTCTGGAAAGTCCTGGAATTCATTTATTATATGTCTTTTTGTTCACATTTTAAAAAATCCAGGTCAATCCATTTTTTGTTATTATTGTCCACATGAAAGAGGAGGAAAAAATTCTGTAACTACAAGTAAGCCAAATATGTTTGTGAGTGTATATAGATTTTTAAGTATTTTTTTCCAGGCAGACAGACAGACAGACAGATGATATGTGCACAGACGGGCATTCTATTATTTATCTTATCTCATATATTTTGAGCATAAAAGCAAAGGATGGAGGGAAGACTGTTTGGATGGATATAGAGATAAAGGGATAGATCAATTAGATAGGTAAAAAGGTAAGTAGTTAGATAAGTAGATGGGAAGAGACAGATTTACAAATTAAATTTAAAAAAACTAAGAAAACTGAAAGTAAGTGTGTCATTATATCTATGTACTTTATTTTCTTGTATTAGAGGGGTTTATGAGAATTAGCTAGTTCTGTAGTTCCTCATCCAGGTAAATTTCTTCTCTGGGGAAGAAATATATCTGAGACTCCTTAATCTATACCAGATATCTCACATTATTAATAATATCAGGGTATTAGAACATCTGCGAGGAATAGGAGTTACATCAATTCCCCGGTTCAATGCATACTTAAAAAGAAGTTCATATGAAAAGTTAAAATATAGCCAATACTTTTCAGTTTTTAAGGGCTCTGAAGAATCATAATAGACACAGAAGAGACTTATGTAAAGTACCCTCATAATCAAACTGGAGCACTGGTTTCTTCTACAAAATATGAATTCTTCCTCCCGCAATGTACAGACTCCAAGTGCTTATTGATTGTGGCATCCTATTCAGTAATGGAGATGGAAGAACAAGTATTTTCAATAGGTACTTCTGCTAATGAAGTTCCAGAGATTCAGTTAAGTGATTCTTGTTAATGAGAAAATGTTTCTTCTAGCAATGAATTTTTGCATATTTCCTTACTATAAAAATTATGTGTGCTACTAATCAGAATAAAATAGCTTCTCTAATTAAAAATTAACAGACATTCTGGAACTCTCATTTAAGTTACCATTTCCTTTTTAAGAGTATGAAGAGAAGGATTAATCTTGATTTTTTTTGGCTTCTGAAAGTGAAGGTAGATGTCTACTCAATTCAAACTTTGAACTCATTTATTCCACAGTGGAGGTATCCCTCTATATTGTCATTTCAGAAATTCTCATTTAATTCAATAGAAGAGGAAAAAAACCCACAAAATTTCAGGTAAGGAACTTTGGTTACTTTTATTATGAAGTTTAATTTGATATTAAACTTTTTTAAAAAATATGTAAATCCTCCTACTTGTTGATGACAAAATATTTTATACAAAGTACAAACACTCTTTCATTTTTTTTTTTTAGTAGACATAAGGACACTATGTTGCAGAGGGTATTATCAACTCACCAGACCTTTGCCTGATTATCTTGGTATCCTTAATTTTCCAACCTTGTTTCTACCAACCATGCTTGTGGCAAAATAACTATGACTTCAACTGTTCTTCTAACTGGAATTCCTCAAAATCACTTTCTAATTGAATAAAGATATCAATTGAATTCTTTAAGGGACTAGTTCTCAAACTTGTTTCCCCACAACATATCTGAAACACAGATCATAATTTTCTTAGCAATAGTGGCAATGCAAGGATTTTGTGAATAGTGAAAAGCTGAAAGATGAGGTTTTTAAATCCCTGAAATGCATGTTGTCTTTGATTTATTATCATTTCTAAGTGTAGAAGCTACTTTTGTAAATATAAGCAAGCACTTGAGCTCATTTAATTTGTAACTTAGCTGAATTTCTTTTCTTAATTAGTCCTATAAGAGAACAGATTTCAGAAGGAAGATACCATAAAGATAGAAAAGTGGTAATAAGGAAAAGTGTGGGTTAGAAAGACTGTTTCTTTCTTGAAAAGAGATTAATGTGAACTGGGGAAACAGTCTCACTGACAAGAGTAATATTCTATATGGGTGTCCAGCCAGGTACTGTCATACTAAGGTGGCACTTAATTAGCATTTTTTATAAGAATTGGAACTGAAGAATTTGTTCAAAGAAATAAAAGAATATGGAAAACAACCTTAGTTTCTCCTATATTTGTAAGGGATCCAGGAGAGAATCTGTCCTATTCCAACTTTAAGATTTCAGCTGAGATAAATCCAATATCCAAAGTGAAGAAATCCTTGTAAGATTTGAAGTCTCAAATGCTGGATTAGGGGAACAGGAGAGCACTCAATTCAAACTTCAAACTTTGAAGTTCTCCCTACTGTTATTAGTTCTGTTACACTGAGTCAAGGTTAAACCATGACTCAACAATGACACATTCAGAAATCTCCCCCTTAAAATGTCTAATGAAAGTATTGATCAATTAATGATAAACATTACTACATAATGGGAAAGGATGGGGGGTGGAATGATCTATTTCCAGTAACAAAAACTTGAATTCTAACGGAAAACATTCCTCTTAACTCAAAATCTACAGTAAAAAATGGTTTATGTAGTATGTCAGCTTAAATAACTGTAGGTGTGCATAAATGGAGGATTATATATGTGTGTGGTAGAGATAGTATATATAAAATGTTTTCATGTGTTCTGAAATATACATTAAAATACTCACTACAAATACAACTATATTTTTGTATCTTTAGACACTAGAAATACTTGAACCCTAAGAATGAAGTGAAATGGAGACAGTGTTGAGAACAGATTTACAGTTCTATTCGTCTCAACTCCAAGTTGTTCTCATTAAAAAGAATGGCTAACTCATCAGCCTCATCTCTCTGACTCACTTGCTCTCTTTCTTTGAATCTCAGGGTCCATCTCTGTCTCTCTGTGTTCTATTCCCCCATTTTTTCTTTCTATTTGGTTCTCTATTCTATTCCCACCTGGAAGGTCTTTGAAGTTCTCCCAACTGTTAGTAGTTCTGTTACACTGAGTGGCCCTACCTAAGACCCATAATGTCTTTATCCTTGGATAAGACTACTGCTCCAACCTTCCAGATGTTTCTTTACAAGGAGTTAAGTGCTACACTCATAGTGCCAGCCCTAGTCTGCCATGACACAGTTTGATTCTTGTTTCAGTTCATGCTGTTGACAGGGTAACTTACTCTTACCACATTGTGAATTGCACTTCTCTTTGATATCTAAATACTCTAGTGTAAAAGTGATTGCTTTTTCTGACCCAATTCAAGCAATTCATTTTGTTTGGCTGGGAAAACAGTTATACTTAGTATTCTGGGTTTTTTATGCAGTTTGCTTTAATTCCAAGTAACCAACTCTGGCTTTTATCACACACTTAGATTTTTATTTACATTCATATTATTGACTTTTGTATTCTATTTTTATTATGGAAAATGTGCAACATATATTTTAAAATTGGTAACGACCAAATAGAACACTTAAAATCCTCAGAACCATGTGAACTGCTATTATAGCAGGAAAAAAAAAAAAAAAAACAGCTTAAAGAATCTCACTAGCTCTTTGTCTTTCATCTTCTTATAAAAGCATGCCAGAGAACATGGATATACACATCTGTACCATGAATTCAACTGGCATCAGGATATTGTAATCACAGTTTTATGTCTATTGCTGTAACAATGGTAGATGCAAGTTGGAGTTCTATATTCTACATAAAATTAATAAGCATAGGTATGGAGAAAAAGAAAGAGGGGTTCATTAACTTGGGGGTGAGACATTCAAATTAAAAAGTTGCCTCATAAAGCTAGCTTCCCAGTGTGAGTATGATTTAAAACACAATTACAATTTTCCATGGCTATAAAATATTTTTGAGTAAGATAATTAAATTATTTAATTTTTAGAATGGGATTATGCTATCAGCATGAAAATATTTGTTTTTAAAGAAATTATGTATTAAATAAAGCCATAAATAACATATATGTTTTGTAAGTTCTCTACTTAAGCTAAAGAAAAAAATAGAAAAAGTGAACAATGTCAATATGATGGAAATCACCATTTCTTCATGATCCAAGGGAATATGGGCAGAGGGAGTGTGTGCTTTAATATAACACAGTTTTAGCATTCTTCATCTAAAAAGAAAATATGGGATTTTTTTTTAGGAAAGCAGTATAGTGAAAAAAAAAAGACATTTGAAAAGTTTGCGGTTATGGATTATGCTCCAAAAAATGTATCCTGGCCACATATAGATGTCAAGGAACAATAATAAACTCATTGTCACTGATTTGTTGCTATGGTGACTTTTGGGAATGAAAGAAGTCAGCATAATCACAGTGATTATAATTTGAGAATCTTTTATCCAAAGCAGAGAAAAGTGTTTGTTGGACACAAATTAGGGACATCATTTTAATCTCCTATAGATCCTGCTTATTATGGTTATACATATTTTGGTAGCTTTGGTTTTGTCCCTAGAAATTTACAAATTCACCATGAATTTAAATATTCAAGAGTAGTGTTCATCTAGCACAACTAGAGGCTAATGTCTAATAAAGCTTTTGGCACACAGAATGGAAGCTATTTGTTATAAGCACTGAATTAAGTCTGGGTGTGACATCTCTGACATTTTGCACTATGACTGTGAATGCAGCATGTTTAGTTGCCTTGTTTAGTTGCTCAGTTACAGAAAAGACTAGAGAGATCCCGCTGATTTCTAAAAGGAGAAAGGGGCAAAATGTGGTCTAAACAAATAGACCAACTACCCTGAAACATCACCCCATTGTCTTCAAGCATAACAGGGCTGAGGGTGACAGGCAGTAGGCCCTATCTCATGGGATGTGTTACAGAGGGTAGATGACTAAATCTTCATTTTTTAAAAGAAAAGTCTGCATTGAGAAGACTCCATGTCACTAGAGAATGGAGACATTATATAGCTCATTACAGTCTGCACAGTGTACTGTCTAGGGACCCCTAGCCAAGTGGGAGCTCTTGGTAGCAGAATCTGTGGCAGGCATTTTCTGCAGGGGAAGTATTTCTCTTGGAAACACCATTTCATGCATAGACATTTTATGAGAATGTTCTTTCAGAGGTGTCACAATGTGACCACAGAGCAGTATAATTTAAAAGAAATGCCCTAGCCAGAGACCTAGATGGTGTTTCTAATTCTGAAAATGCCTTTAAACAAACTGTGTGACCGCAGGTTGGCCTCAGTTTCCTCATTTGCAAAAAGAAGGCTTTGGAGTAAACCATCTCAGATTTTTTTTTCACCTTGAAATCCTATGATTCTTTTCAGCATTGCAATGTGTCCTTGCTTTCCCAAAGGAAAGATACCTTTGACTAACAGGAAATAAAGTAGAAGTTTATACTGAAAAAGAAATCGGTAGGCAGCAATTCATTTGTCTCACTGTATTTCTTCAGAGACAAGCTGAAGCACATCTTTTTGTCAAATGTGAGATTTTCTTAAAAGACATTCAGTAGTAACACATATCAACCACAGTTTAGGCCTCTTCAGGGAAAAGAGAAAGTAAACCCAGCACAGTTGTAAATGGTAAATGGTATATTGTAAGTTTCAGTACAAAATTATCAAGCAGAAAGTCCATAGCACATGTGTTTTAGATTGGGCTGTTTTTTTTTTTTTTTTTTTTTTTTTGTGTGTGTGTGTGTGTGCGTGCACGCGCAGGCGCGTGGGTGAATTCAAATTGTTCATGTCTGTCCTTCTTCCCTCCATCCTACTGGTTTAATTATTTTCAGGAAAATGTTTTAAAATCCTTGCCATGCTTATGATTTAACAACTTCTCTGTGTATTTCTAAAATGTTTCATGAATCTTTTGCCTTGTTGATCACTTTGGATGGCTAATTGAAATTGAATAACATATTTATTCAAATAATAAACTTAACAAAATAATAACCCATTACTTTTCATGTGCTATAGTTGATTTTGTTTCTTTGATAACATATTTAACTTCATATTTAAAATGTACTATTATTATTTATTCCTTTCTAGGAAAATGCTGTCTGGTCTGTCAGATTTTCTTAAAATATACCTATCTGTAGAGATATCACAGCTCACAAATGTAGTATTCTGATCTATTTTGAAATTTTGAGTAAATTCATTGATCATCACTATTTCTCAGACACAATATCATCCACCTTCAGATATTTTCTCTTATTTAACTTTGATTTGAGTAAAGCAAACCTCAGGTAGTTATTATGTAGAAGCCTCAGGAGTATATAGTTTCTGAATTCTTTATTGTCTCATTGTACCTAATTTTAGCTCTCAAATGTAAATGATTTATAGTCTGGGTGTTGATACTTGTTTTATGTCTAAAAATATTTTTCACTGTTTTATAGACTTCAAGGTCTTGTTGAGAATTCTAACACCAGTCTATTTCTTTTTCTGGAGTACTGGATTTATTTAGAGACAACTGAGTTATTGGTGATCGTGTGGACCTTCACACATTAGTACTTAACTTTGTTTTCTGAAAACCTAATGCTACAGCTATTCGGACATGTCTTCCAGATCCATTAGTTACATCACACCTACTAGTACTTTTTGCGAAAGGTGAGCAGAAGAAAAATGACCACAGGTTTAGGTTGTCTTTCTGGATCCTTCCTAAATATATTTTTCTAAACCTGATAACCAAAAATGATTGTTTAATTCACCATTGAAGAACAAAAATACAGAGGGAAACATAACTCAAGTGATTTACTTGTCTCAATGGGTTATATGAAAAACTAAACATGTACTTCCCTTTCTCTTTCCTGTAAAAATGTCACATGAAGTATAAGCCAACTAGAAAAGAAATATCAAATACCAAGCATAAAGAATGAAAGTCCAGCCTAGGGATATTCTAATTCTTGGTGTTTCGATAGAAATGTTTTTATAAGACAAAAACATTGTCTCAGATGTTTCTTGCAAAACAAATTTATTAGGAAGGAAAGAACAAAAGCAGTAGCCTTGAATAACAGCTATTTCCTAGGAATTGAGTAAATGAGGCAGAAACACAAAACCTTAATGTGTAATTGTCGAAATTTCTTAACGTGAATATTATGATGGGTTGTTAACCACTTTCCCCCAACTGGTTCCAATATTAACATTGCCATGAGAATGCTCAGGATATTTTTGTTTTATGTGGGGCACTAATGCATTTTGATATCACTTGCCAAATGCAAAAGAAAGCACAGCATAAAATGGCTAATCAGGCAGGAAGAATTTAAGTATAAATGACAGTATCATCTAGAGAATATTAGGCCTTGTCCTGAAATGGCTGAAAGTCTTAGGCAAATAATACATAGCATTCTCAAAGAAATACTGAGACATTGAAACTCATAGTTTTATAACACCATTTTTTATTTTATGCTATTCCACTGAAAAAATGACATAAATATAGAATTGCAGAAGAAAATAAAATGATGTTCCTTGACACAAAGGTGTGTTCTTATATATCTCTAAACTCAATGGAGAGCATTTGAAGTGTATATAATATCTCTATGCCACCAAGAAGTGTCACATTACCTACAAATGCCTCCTCTGGCATTCAGCAGACACAAAAAGTCATTATGAGAGAGAAGCATGCCTTCCCTTTATCTAATAATAGCTCCCCAGAGAGAATCCCAAAGGCACTAAGGCATGCTCACCAGTATCACAGGAAGAATTAGAAATGGTCTTTCCTTTTCTTTTTTAATCCTATCCCCTGAAGTGAGAAGTAAGTGTAGCTTTTTCTGTTACCCTAAAGTAACCCTTGCTCTTCTCTTATAGGTGACGAGATGAGAATAATTATAAAAATGTCAAGTGACTTTTGGATGTTTTACTACAGACCATAATTCTTTCAACCTCAAAACACCTCATGTGCAAATGAAAATAAGTAATAATGAGATACAAGGGAAAATTTAAAAATTTCCAGTTGACATGCAAAAGTGAACATTTTTGTACCTGTATTATCAGTCTCTTTCACTAGGTAATAATATTTGGGAATTGCTGGAAGAAGGATAGAAATAAATCATTGTTATCCTATTATTTTATTTATAGTAAAACTGAGGTCCAGAGAGTATATTTAATTTTCAAAGACCATCATTATATTGATCAAACTAATAAGAAGTAATGTTAAATATAATATTATAAACATTGGGGATTTATATGCATAAAGTATGTGTGCTCTAACACGAGTTCATATAAATTCACAGTAACTAAGTTCTCTGATAACTCTGTTTTTTAAATTTCTTTTTGACTCTAGGAGGACTCTCTATCTACCCTTAACCATTATTCTCAAGGGTCTAGAACATCTTCTCTTTGTCATTATATTTAGCTTAACTGAATTGTAAGCATCTGCACAGTGAAGGTATCTGAAGAGTTATGGCAAGAACATACCATCTAAGAAGCATATGATTGATTGCTCCTTTAACTAAACAGTTAAAGCTATCTCTGCAATCACCCTCTTGACCTCATCATGGTTTCTATCCATGTTTTGTTTCTATCCATGTTTTCATCTACATAAAACATTTTAAAAAATGAATATGTCCTCCTTCTAAAGCTAACCCTGAGCTCTCTTTCATTCCCCTTCCAAGCCCATTTCCCTTATTTCCCATCTTCCATACCTTATCAGTATGTCCCTTTCTACTGTTCTGGTGTCCTTACATAACTAAAGTGCTTACATTTTTTTTGACTTTCTTTGACTTTCTTGATTCTGATTCGCAACACATTGTCTCTTCCCCAGAATTTTATTTTTTGACAGGATGTTTCCACAGTCCCCCTTTCTCTGTGACCAACTCTTGAAATAGATAATCCTTCTTGCTACCTATTCATCTGTATCTTTCAAATGTATTTATTACAGTTGACCACATTGGAAAAAAAAATGGATCTACTTAAAAAATCTCATGAGTACTCATTTATTTTGAATATATTTTATGAAATCACTTTACTTTGTTATATAAATTATATTTAGCCCTTAATAGTAAGAGACTTACATAGTGTAGATAATATCTAACAAAAGACATTCCACACAATATATTGTAAATAATTCTTGATGTAAGAAAGTCTAAGCTCAAATTGCAAGTAGAATTGGATAATGTTGAATACAATGCTCTTCTTAAAATGATTCCTGCCACAAATCCAGAGTACTTCTCTCCTTAATATTCCCATTATTCTAGTTCTACTTTATTTCACGGCTTCTATCCTAGCCACTTTAGTTTGGCTTGTAAAGGTTCTAAATCTTGTACGTTAATCTGCTTTATAAACATTATTAAATGACTGTATCTCTGTCACTATCCATGTGTTGTGTCAACAAGCATGTAGATATTGATATCTATGTCTAGTCTTTCTCATACATTGTATTTATATCACCTAGATGTCGATGATGTTATATCTATCTCATACACTTAGCACTATATCATCACCTCCCACAGGACAGTTAGTTTCAACTCTATTAGGATATCCTGCATAATATTCTAAACTGGATTGATTATATCTAAAAAATATCATAAACGTGACTTATTTTTCCAGGCTCACTGCTACTAACTTCATACAGGCTCCTATAATTCATTGCTTGAATAATATGATATTAATTTTTAAATTTTAAATTAATAGGTAGTAAGTTCTTATGATTCAAAATTCAAAAAGTACAAATAGCATATCAGTAACATTTTTGTTTCCATATGTGTTTCCTACCTGCTCAGTTTCTTCCCCAGATAGAATCACACTTTTTTTTCTAAAAATATTTGTCGCAAATATGTATGTACTCATTCTTTTTTCCTTTGCTTTTGTTTATTTTTTGCCATAATTTAACAAAATAGGATCATACATTAGACATCATTCTGTCAATTTTCTTTCACTCAATACATCCCAGAGATTGTTTTATATCATTCCACAAGGGGCTTTATAATTTTTAAAATGCATTTGATTCCATTGTATGGATACACTACATTTCATTTAACCAATAACTGACTGCTACGCATTAAGGCAAAATCTCTGCTATTATAATGTGACAAATAATTTTTCATATGTGAATTTTGTAACTACATATGAAAAATAATCTTTAGAATATATTTGCTGGATCAAAAATATTTGTGCATGAAATTTGTATAGATAATAACTGTTTTCCCAAAAGATTGTTCAAATTTAAAATTCCATAGCAATGATTGAGAGTGACTTTTTTTTAACTTTCTTACCCACAGAAAAAATGAGCAAACTGATCTCTGATGATCTGAGCTACGAAATGTTATCACTGTGATTTTAATCTGCATCTATAGCAATTTTCTAATTAGTCTTATTGCTTTCTCTAAAGAATTCTTCCTCTTTTTAATCTTAAAAATTCAGTTTATATTTTAACTGATCAAACGAAATAATTGTCTTATTAATGGGTAATGTGATATTTTGTTACATTGCATAAAGCTTAAATTAGATTAAGTGTATCTCCTCAAACATTTATCATTTCTTTATGGTGAAAAGTTTCAAAATTCCTTCTTTCTTTGTGAAATATTTAATACATTATCATTATCCATAGTCACCTACTGTAGAACAGTAATAGCAGCATAAAACTAATCCAAGAACCAATGCTTTGAGAAATATTTCAGATTCCACTCTATTGTTTACTTACATTTGAAAGTCCAAATTGGCATATAAAATACTTCCAAATTCGGTACCTGTTTTAGTCTTTTTGCCACTGTGAGCAAAAGACCTGACAAGAATAATTGGAGGAGGAAGAGTTTAACTGGGGACTCATACTTGCAGAGGTCTTAGTCCATGGACAGCTGATTCTATTCCTAGGAGTTCAGGTGAAGAAGAACATCATGTCAGAAGGGTGTGATGGAAGAAAGCAGATGGGAGACATAGCACCAAGAGGCAGAGAGAGAAAACTCCAGTCAACAAGAACAAAATATAATTTCCAAAGGCACACCCCCAGGAACATACCTTTTCCAGCTACACACTACCTGCCTATTGGTACTGTCAAATGAATCCCTATCAGAGGGATTATTAATGTACTGATTAGGTTAACATTCTCATAACCTAATCATTTCACCTATAAACTATCTTGCATTGTTTCACACATGAGTTTCAGGGGGGATATCTCATATCCAAACCATAACATTACCAATATTCTTTTCCAGTTTTATCACTGGTGATTACCTTGTGTAAATCTGTAGGATTTTCCAAACTCACTATGCATTTCTATGAGTTTTTAAATCTGATTCTTTTTTTTTCACTCCACAAAATGCCCTTATTGATTCTTATTTATATACAAAACATTCTTTGATTTTTTTTTTGTTCTAATAATACATTTTCTTCTTAAGTGTAGTCTTTAATTCCTTAGGCAAAGGTAGTTGCTGCCATTTCTATACATCTTCAATATGATACGAATTTTACATTCCTTTCATCTTCTTATAATTAAGCAGTTTACTCTAATGTCTTTCTCATAGACATTGAAGTTTCCTACGTGGTTGATATACTTATTAATTTCAAATTGCACAGCAGGATGGATAGTGACTAATTTATGTAAAAAATGTTCAAAGAAGGGAATTGAAAGGGGTAAGACATGCAATTTTTTTGTTGAAGGTGAGAGTTCAATTAAATAATGCATGAATGAATAAAGAACAGGTTAATTGGGCAATGTGAAAAACCAAGGGAAAAGAAAAGAGGTTGCGAAATTACACAGGGGAAGAAAATCCTGAATTTTAGCCAAAAAACAACTGTAAAATTAGCATACCATGCTTTTTGTTCCAAGAAATTGACTTAGAAGGTCAGTGTATAAATTTAAGTGTCTTCAAATGGATGAAAAGGAAGTTAGTATGCAACAAAAATTGCACTGGACTGAAAGTAAATAGTAGTAACTTTATATATTGGTAAATATCAAGTATATATCATATTAATATTGATAAATGTAAATATGTACATACAAACATATCTTATACCTTGCTAAGTGTTTAAATAGTATTTTTAAAGAGATAAAAATTCAAAATGCATTCTAGCAATAAAACTAAGTCATGTGTCTGTATTTCAATGTTTTTCATTTCTCTAGTGAAAAATAGGATTGTTCAAAATCCTTTTGCTCTGTTAAATTTTACAAAAAATAAAATTTTCATGATTTGATTGTTATAATTATCTGTCTTCCTCTTTCTCTCTTCTGAATATGGAACTTTGAAATTCACAGGTATTATTGTTTGTTTGGTTCTTTATGGACTTTGCCCCTGTGCAGAATCACAAGGATTTATTCATCTTTTAAGGGTTTGGTTAACTTACTGCCTCTGAACCCATTGTGCTCTTCTTGTACATTAAGCTATAGAATAAGAATAAATTCTTTCTCTTGAAAGAGACAAGAGCAGAACTCAAGGCACCTGATTATCATCAGAGCATGCATTAAAAAAAATGTGGTGGAAGAGAATTTTAGCTAAGACTCTAGTACTCATTCCTTCTTTGGGGTCAAAACTCCAATTGGGAAGATAATGGCCCTGCATCCAGATAACAACAATATGCTTTCTAAATTTATATACTGATAGAAATTACATATATTTAAGTACTTACTACTGACATAAGAAGGGGAAAATGTTTGATGCAGTTTGTGAAAATTTTCTTAAAGAGACGACAGTTAGCACATGTTCCAAGTAGAATGATGCCTGGAGTTCTGGAATTCTAGCAGACTTACTTTAATTTTAAAAAGTTTGAGAAGTAAACTAATTTTTTGTATATATACTCCTAGAATATACTCCTAGAAATGCATATAGTCCAATTGATATATATATAAAATAAATTGGCATCATTTCTTCTGTTGTGGTTCTGAATACGTATTTTAAAGTTAATGTTCCCATTTTGTATTTGATTTTGAAAGGATGTATTAAAATTATTTTTTATAATTATGTAAAATATTTACATAGTTTCAAAATCTCAGTTAAAATTCTAATATTTTCTATTTCCCTTTAATGTTAATTAAATTATATGTATATATATATAATTTATAAATGGTTGCTTTTAGTTCTAAAATTGATCTATCTACTAATGTTTTTATGAATGCTTTTAGTTCACCAGTTTGGGAGGGACAAATATATACTTTTTCCTCTTCTTGCAATATTCTTTTGCTCCCCCCTCTCCTTCTCTATATCACCTATTTGGTAGTAACATTCTTCTCCTAGTTAACTCCTTAAAGTCAAGCTTAAAGCTTATTCTTCTCTTCTTATATTCATTTCCTTTTGTGATTTTTGATAGTTGTATTATATTCATAATGTCAGAGCATACTATTGATCTCCTTTTTATTGACATTTGTTTAGCTTTAAAAATAGACATATACATATATAGAGATATATATAATTCTAACACTTATGTTTATATTTCCCTCATCATTTGTTGTCTAAAGGGAAGACCACATGAAAATAACACTATTAAATTTTCCATATTTATATCAGGTTTCATGTCATTTTTATACTTAAGTAAGTTTGGTTAGTTATAAAATTCTTGGCTCACATTTTCTTCCCCTGATTATCTTAAAAACACTACTGCATTGTTTCTGGCAAATATATATATATATATATATATATATATACACACACACACACACACATATAGATATATTGCTGTAAAAATAAATGATTTTGTCAAAGATTTGATCGCAACTTCTGTTTGCCTTAGAATTAGCTTTATTTTGTCTCGATGGACTTTTAAAAATTTCTCTAAAGCTTAATTATTTATTATGAATAAAGTCATATTTTATGCCATTATGGTTGAGTTTCCCAAATACATGGCATGACTTGTCAATGTATAGTTTCTTATTTCAGATTTTGTATACTATAATTTTTATTTGTTTTCTTCATCACTTTGACTTCTTTCCAAGGCTTTTATACTTTTTTATATTCTATATTTATTACTTTCCTTAAAATTAATTTATTTATTTTCTTCCTTCATCTTCATTTCATCTATAAATCCCTTCTTCCCTTTTCTTCTTTAGTATTTCAAAAAGTCCCCTTTTCATCTTTTAATTATCTTAGTTCATCATCTGATGTTTTGAGTCACTTTCATGTTTCAACCATTTTTATCTTCACTTGTGAATTTTTTCTTTTATTGATAATATTTTTCTTCTCATCTTCTCTGATCAATTTATCATTTTGTTTCTAATGCTGATTGTAATTGTTCTTTTCTATCCTGTACTACTTTCCTTAATATTGGAAATATTTAAAAATTATAGCTTTATGCTGCTGTTGGGATGGCATTCTCCTTTTTCTCTTTTCCTAATAATGTCATGAGGAATCTGACTAAGATCCGGTTCTAGAACTTCTAATCTTCTCCAGGTAAATTCTTCTCCCTAAATACCAAATATCTTTGTGGCTGTTTCTCAGGTCTCATAACCATCTTTCTGGAATGCTGATTTCTTCTCCTTCCCAGACTCTTCACTTGGCTTTGTAGTGTCTTTGACATTTCATTTTTTGCTCCTGTATGCATATTAATTGTCATATATCCATTTATGCTCAGAGGTATATCTGTGCAGCTAATACCTGTGTACAAGGCCAACCCGTGGGCTTTCTTCTATGTTCAAGTATATTATCTCCTGTTAACATGTTCACACAAAATCTTGATCTTAGAATCTCATCATCTTAATTGTTTTGATTTCAAATCAGCCCTAATCAACAGTCTCTTTCTGTAATTAGCATTGCAGTTTATTATGTGGATATTTTATTTAGAGGTTGTAGTGAAAATTCATAGGAGGAAAGTGATAAGGAGAACAGTATAAGAAGTATTTTATTATAAAATAATTTTAAACTGTCATTTGTTTACAAGAAAAACACAACATTAATTTTAGAATAAAAATGTAATAGGCATCACCACTGCAATCCTGGGCATAAGATAAAATATAATTATTTACTCTTATCCAAATCCTATCTAGATATTACCCTTTTCAAAATCTTAGGGGAAAATTTTTCATTTTGTGTTTATTTTGCTTAATAGAAATAGTATGTCCTGAGAATATTACACTTGCAAATGTTTGGTAGATTTTCATAGAGGTATGTACTTTGGTACGTATTAAAATAGAAGAGGGAAGTATATGTATTTTACAATTGTCATAGATCTGAAAATTTCATTATATTTCACCAGTTTATCAGAGATGTTTAGTATTTAATAAGGCAAGAAACTAGATAGATGTGTTTAAATAATTTTAATTCATTTAAAATTAGTCTATTATTTTCATTATTAAAAGCAATTTTTTTTTCTGTGAAATTTCATTTAAAGTAGTTTCTACAACAATAGGAAACTCCAGGTAAGTATTAAGTAAGAAACAATCTTTATTGTAGTATATATTCCATTACAGTATCTTCCCCTGAAAAGACATTTTTGACTTTGTAAATAACTAATGTCTCATTTCCAAAATAATTCTAACTAGAATTTTGGTAAAATAGAGGGCAGTGATTTATCATTTGAAACTTATCCTAATAGAAGAAATACCTGCTTGAATTACATTTAATATCAGTTAACAGTTTATTTGCCCCACACATTTCAAATGGCTCTGTGTTTAGAAAAACAGTTTCTTAGAGAATCATTTCCTGTACTCAAGGCGTATTGTATGTAATACATAAACTGTAGTTAACAATTTCTACTGGAGATGAAAAGAATTCAGAAAAAGTTAGAATGATTTCAGTTTACTGTACTCCATTGCCCTCTCACATGAACCTTTATCTATTTTTTTCTTTTCTAAATTTCAATATTAGTATATGCATCTGTCAAAAATAATTTGACCTTATGCTATGAGACAGGTTTTGAAGCAACTACCCAGAAGTTTAAGTTGTAAGCATTGAGGCATGTGTGATTGAGTGCCAATGGGACATGTTCCTGCACAGTCATGTACTGTCTTCATTTTGTTCATTATTTCAGTTAGGTTTGTCTTGCTTTCACACTGTGTGAATGTTCAGAAGGCAGAAACTATGTATTGGATGCCATTTGCAATCTTGCCAAATGTACTGAAGCTGAGGATGAGATTTTAAGTTCTCCGTCTTCTTTCATGTTCTGTTTTTGATCACTAATTCCCCATAAGTAACATAGATTCTTAAAGCATAAATGAGACTTTTTTCTATATATGTATGTATAATATTTTTCTGTATTTAACCATACCATATAATACATACATATTGCATGTTTTCTTCTGAATAAATAAAGCTTATTTCACAAAGTGTTTACATGAAATATATATGTGTGAGTACACACACACACAAAATACATACATATATGCTAGGAGGCTAATTTTTTTCAAATGAATAGCAATTTTCCATAAATCTTTCTATAGAAAAAAAATCATATACATTCATGTTAAAAAAAAAACTACAAAGCCTAAAATATTGCATTGAGAAGCATAAGTTTTTTCCTCACTTAAAATTATTCATAGAGAGAGAGGGCATCCCTGTCTTGTTCCAGATTTTAGAGGGAATGCCTTCAATTTTTCTCCATTCAGAATGATGCTAGCCTGAGGCTTAGCACAGATTGCTTTTACAATATTGAGGTATGTTCCTGTTATCCCTAGTTTTTCTAGAGTTTTGAACATAAAGGGATGCTGTACTTTGTCGAATGCTTTTTCCGCATCTATCGAGATGATCATATGGTTCTTATTTTTAAGTCTATTGATATGGTGAATAACATTTATTGATTTCCGTATATTGAACCAGCCCTGCATCCCAGGGATGAATCCTACTTGATCATGATGCACAATTTTTTTTGATATGTTTTTGTATCCGATTCGCCAGAATTTTATTGAGGATTTTTGCATCTAGGTTCATTAGAGATATTGGTCTGTAGTTTTCTTTCTTTAAAGTGTCTTTGTCTGGTTTAGATATCAGGGTGATGTTGGCCTCATAGAATGAATTTGGAAGTTCTCCCTCTTTTTCTATTTCCTGAAGTAGCTTGAAAAGTATTGGTATTAGTTCCTCTTTAAAGGTTTTGTAAAACTCTGCTGTATACCCATCCGGTCCCTAAAAAACAAATGCCAAATGTCTTCTTTGATATAAGGAGAGTAACTAAGAACAGAGTAGGGACGAAGAGCATGAGAAAAAGATTAACATTAAACAGGGATGAGAGGTGGGAGGGAAAGGGAGAGAGAAGGGAAATTGCATGGAAATGGAAGGAGACCCTCAGGGTTATACAAAAGTACATACAAGAGGAAGTGAGAGAAAAGGGAAAAATAATACAAGGGGGAGAAATGAAGGTCAGTAGAGGGGGTAGAGAGAGAAGCGGGGAGGGGAGGGGAGGGGGGATAGTAGAGGATAGGAAAGGTAGCAGAACACGACAGTCACTAGTATGGCAATATGTAAGTCAATGGATGTGTAACTGATGTAATTCTGCAATCTGTATATGGGGTAAAAATGGGAGTTCATAACCCACTTGAATCAAAGTGTGAAATATGATATATCAAGAAACTTGTAATGTTTTGAACAACCAACGATAAAAAATTAAAAACAAAAAGAAAAAAAAGAAGATTTTTTCAGCTAATAGAATGAATGTTTTAAATATCTAAATAAAGAAGTATAATATAATCAAAAAAAATTATTCATAGAATAGCCGGTCGAGATGGTGCACAACTGTAATCCCAGTGGCTCTGGAGGCTGAGACAGGAGGATCACAAGTTCAAAGCCAGCCAGTGAGGTACTAAGCAACTCAGTGAGACCCTTTCTCTAAATAAAATACCAAATGGGGCTGGGGATGTAGCTCAGTGGTCCAGTGCCCCTGAGTTCAATCCCTGGTACTCCTTTTGCCACCACAAAAAAAAGCAAATTATATTTATTATAATTATATTATATTATAATTATTATAATTATATAGATTAGTCTAGCACTGGGGCACCATGGCACGTGCCTGTAAACCTTAAGGAGGCAAAGACAGGATGATTACAAGTTTGAGGCCAACCTCAGCAAATTAGCAAGAACCTGTCTCAAAATAAAAAATAAAATGTTCTGGGAATGTATACCATTTGGCTATTTTTTTATTCCATCAAATTCTAAATTTTTAGTCAAGCTTTTGCCAAAAAAAACTAAAAGGTGGGTTTTTTGTACTTCAGGATATGTTGTAATTTTATTATGGCCTGGCCTATTGCCAATTTTCATAAATGTTTCACAATTCATTTTAAAAATGAATATTTTCTGTTGGTCAAAAATTTATTTTTGTTGTGTGTGTCCTTGGACTGCTGATATTTAAAAAGATTGTTACGTTTTTCTATTAGGCGTGAGTTATTTACTAATGCTCTTCTCATTTTTGTTTGCTCTTTACATTTTTTATCTAATTTTTAACTGCCATAAACTCTTCACAGTCTTTTATCTTCACTATGTTTTATCTTACTTGTCTTCATTGGAATTTTCCTCTTTTCTTCAATCTTCATGTTACTTAATTTCATACGTATCTCCAGAAAATAACTTATGCCAAATTTTTTATCTTAATATGAATGTTTCAATAAGGGAGTTTATTTACATTTACTTTTAATATTGCACTGCATTGGATTTAGCAATGACACCTTGTTTTACATCACTTATTCATTCTTTATTCTTTCCTAACTTCATTGAGTTAAAATTTTAAAGTAACAATTCATTAAATTGTTAAAAATAAAATGTTTAAAATAGATTTTAAAACAACATTCAAGTTAATTTTTATCTATATACTACTTCCAAAAAAGACAAAAACCCCTCTGCTTCCTATCTCTCAAAGTCCATCACTCATTGCCATGGTGAGATCACCATAACTTTTGTCATTTTTTTACCTTTTAAAAATTTGTCATGTGATACAGACAAATATAAAAACTATACATATTAATGTCTACCAGGCAATGTTCTGATACATGTATACATTGAAAAATCTTTAAATCAGGTTAAACATATTTCTCTCCTAAAACATTTATCATTCCTTTAAAGTGAATACTTTTGAAATCTTTTATTCTAACTTTTTGAAATGTACAGGACATTATTGTTATTATTTTTAGTCACATTGCTCCTACTTAACTATACCTTAGTATCCTTTGATCAACCTTTCCAATCCCTCCCCCTACCCCATTCTTCCTGACCTATGGTAACCACTATTCTCTGAAACTCTAAAAGATTAAATTTTGTCAATTTAAAACATATAATACCACCTTATTACTTTGACATATACCAATGATTTGCTATTTCCATCAATCTACTATTCTTCATGTTGAGTGCAGATTTTCATAATCAATGAAATCAAATATATATAAACTTAATTTTTTTCTTATAACTACACATAATTTTATGTCTAGGTACCAATTGTAAGTAACAGTGTAGTCACTTCCAGGCAAAATGCATCAAATAAAATTTTGGAATTTTCCCCACAAGTTTTTTTCCTGACTTAAGTATCCATGTCTGGGACTAGCATAACAGCTGAATACTAAAGGGAAAGAGGGGGAAAATGAACAATACGCATCTAGAAATTAGTGTCATTTATAATTCTAAGATTATCCCATGATTCTTGTATGAATCATAAACTACTACATAAAATTAAGCTGCTTTTATGTAAAAACCGATAAATCATGATATTGGAATGTTTTTGCTATTGCTAATTTTCCCATGCATATATCAACTGTGAAATAGCAAGATACAGTATTTTTCATTCCTTACTAAGACACTTACTTAGCTTTTCTTTATCTGGGGTTCATTGAGGGTGGTGCTGGTATGAGAGAGGTATAATACAGAAATGATTTAGTCTAAATCCTAAGAAAATAGATGAACCCCTGCTATGTTACCCACTGACTATGCATTCAAAAATAATGTGTGTGCATAAAGCCTCAAAGAATGCACATTGTTTCTTTAGTTATTATGCACTAAAATTAATGGAATTAATGCCTTTAATCCCCAAGTTGAAAACCTCCTACTGAATTTCATATATCAAACAATATTTTCCTAAAACATTTTCCTGTTGAACATTTATTTTTGGAAAGAATAATGTTTCTTACTCAAAATATGTGCTGTCAACTGGCCTAATTAATCGAAAATGACAGAGAATAGATTCAAAGGAATTATGAATATTTAATGCCTCTTGTATTCTATTTTAAAGTTGTAACCCTCATACTTCATTAGATTAAAAATAATTAGTAGGAGAGAAGCCAAATACCGATGTAAACTTGAATAACCAAAATATAGGATCTCAACAACAACCATGCTTGTTGATGGAGAAATGGAATGAAGTGTATGTGCAAGTTTGGTGTGACAACAAATTAAAACTTTAATAGAAATAAAAGAGCCAATAGGCAACTAAGGTGACTTTTTAAAATTTTACTAGCTGTTTTAAGTACTTCTATTTATTTTAAAAAATGATATTTTGAATAAAGTAACATGTTACCTAAAGCCATTACCTTGATATTAGTCAAAACAGAATGAACAAACAAACAAACTAAAAAAAAAAAATTTAAATTTCTACAGAAATTTAAAGCAACTCAAAAGTAACAACTATTTATGGTAAAATTTTATAAATAGAATATTACAGTAGGCTAAGACATTAATATTAGATAATCAAAGTGGTATGAAAATGATGCATTTTCATTTTTCTGAGTACTTTAGTTTGGCAAATAGTTCAGTAGTTAAAAAAAAAGAATTTTTCCAATACAGCATACATTAGTTAAAAAAAAATGTAAGGGCCCATAAAGAATAAAAGGTGAGAAATATCATCTTTAAGTAATTATTCTTAGTAATCATACCCAACACTAATGTATCCTTAAAAAACAGGCATTAATTTTTGCTTTAAGGAGTCTATTCCAATTCTTACAGATTCGATGTTTAAAATTTTAATGTTTTACATAATATATATAGGCCTAATGTTTTTTCTTTATATTACCTCTTTAAATTTAGTAATATTTAGTATTTTTCTACAACATGCAATGGACAAACAGAAAATTGGGGATAAACATATAAGTTATATTTCTTTTCTTTTTTTTTTTTTAAATTTTTTATTGTTGGCTGTTCAAAACATTACATAGTTCTTGATATATCATATTTCACAATTTGATTCAAGTGGGTTATGAGCTCCCATTTTTACCCCATATACAGATTGTAGAATCACATCAGTTACACATCCATTGATTTACATATTGCCATACTAGTGTCTGTTGTATTCTGCTGCCTTTCCTATCCTCTACTATCCCCCCTCCCCTCCCCTCCCCTCCCCTCTTCTCTCTCTGCTCCCTCTACTGACATTCGTTTGTCCCCCTTATATTATTTTTCCCCTTCCCCTCACTTCCTCTTGTATGTACTTTTGTATAACTCTGAGGGTCTCCTTCCATTTCCATGCATTTTCCCTTCTCTCTCCCTTTCCCTCCCACCTCTCATCCCTGTTTAATGTTAATCTTCTTCTCATGCTCTTCGACCCTACTCTGTTCTTAGTTACTCTCCTTATATCAAAGAAGACATTTGGCATTTGTTTTTTAGGGATTGGCTAGCTTCACTTAGCATAATCTGCTCTAATGCCATCCATTTCCCTGTAAATTCTATGATTTTGTCATTTTTTAATGCAGAGTAATACTCCATTGTGTAAAAATGCCAAATTTTTTTTATCCATTCATCCATTGAAGGGCATCTAGGTTGGTTCCACAGTCTAGCTATTGTGAATTGTGCTGCTATGAACATCGATGTAGCAGTGTCCCTGTAGCATGCTCTTTTTAGGTCTTTAGGGAATAGACCGAGAAGGGGAATAGCTGGGTCAAATGGTGGCTCCATTCCCAGCTTTCCAAGAAATCTCCATACTGCTTTACAAATTGGCTGCACCAATTTGCAGTCCCACCAGCAATGTACAAGTGTACCCTTTTCCCCACATCCTCGCCAGCACTTGTTGTTGTTTGACTTCATAATGGCTGCCAATCTAACTGGAGTGAGATGGTATCTTAGGGTGGTTTTGATTTGCATTTCTCTGACTGCTAGAGATGGTGAGCATTTTTTCATGTACTTGTTGATTGATTGTATGTCCTCCTCTGAGAAGTGTCTGTTCAGGTCCTTGGCCCATTTGTTGATTGGGTTGTTTGTTCTCTTATTGTCTAATTTTTTGAGTTCTTTGTATACTCTGGATATTAGGGCTCTATCTGAAGTGTGAGGAGTAAAGATTTGTTCCCAGGATGTAGGCTCTCTATTTACCTCTCTTATTGTATCTTTTGCTGAGAAAAAACTTTTTAGTTTGAGTAAGTCCCATTTGTTGATTCTAGTTATTAACTTTTGTGCTATGGGTGTCCTATTGAGGAATTTGGAGCCCGACCCCACAGTATGTAGATCGTAGCCAACTTTTTCTTCTATCAGACGGCGTGTCTCTGATTTGATATCAAGCTCCTTGATCCATTTTGAATTAACTTTTGTGCATGGCGAGAGAAAGGGATTCAGTTTCATTTTGTTGCATATGGATTTCCAGTTTCCCAGCACCATTTGTTGAAGATGCTATCCTTCCTCCATTGCATGCTTTTAGCCCCTTTATCAAATATAAGGTAGTTGTAGTTTTGTGGATTGGTTTCTGTGTCCTCTATTCTGTACCATTGGTCCACCCGCCTGTTTTGGTACCAGTACCATGCTGTTTTTGTTACTATTGCTCTGTAGTATAGTTTGAAATCTGGTATCGCTATACCGCCTGATTCACACTTCCTGCTTAGCATTGTTTTTGCTATTCTGGGTCTTTTGTTTTTCCATATGAATTTCATGATTGCTTTCTCTATTTCTACAAGAAATGCCGTTGGGATTTTGATTGGCATTGCATTAAACCTATAGAGAACTTTTGGTAATATCGCCATTTTGATGATGTTAGTTCTGCCTATCCATGAACAGGGTATATTTTTCCATCTTCTAAGATCTTCTTCTATTTCTCTCTTTAGGGTTCTGTAGTTTTCATTGTATAAGTCTTTCACCTCTTTTGTTAGGTTGATTCCCAAGTATTTTATTTTTTTTGAAGATATTGTGAATGGAGTGGTTGTCCTCATTTCCATTTCAGAGGCTTTGTCGCTGATATACAGGAATGCCTTTGATTTATGCGTGTTGATTTTATATCCTGCCACTTTGCTGAATTCATTTATTAGCTCTAATAGTTTCTTTGTAGACCCTTTTGGGTCTGCTAGGTATAGAATCATGTCATCTGCAAATAGTGATAATTTAAGTTCTTCTTTTCCTATTTTTATGCCTTTAATTTCTTTCGTCTGTCTAATTGCTCTGGCCAGTGTTTCGAGAACTATGTTGAACAGAAGTGGTGAGAGAGGGCATCCCTGTCTTGTTCCAGATTTTAGAGGGAATACCTTCAATTTTTCTCCATTCAGAATGATGCTAGCCTGAGGCTTAGCACAGATTGCTTTTACAATATTGAGGTATGTTCCTGTTATCCCTAGTTTTTCTAGAGTTTTGAACATAAAGGGATGCTGTACTTTGTCGAATGCTTTTTCCGCATCTATCGAGATGATCATATGGTTCTTATTTTTAAGTCTATTGATGTGGTGAATAACATTTATTGATTTCCGTATATTGAACCAGCCTTGCATCCCAGGGATGAATCCTACTTGATCATGGTGCACAATTTTTTTGATAAGTTTTTGTATCCGAGTGGCCAGAATTTTATTGAGGATTTTTGCATCTAGGTTCATTAGAGATATTGGTCTGTAGTTTTCTTTCTTTGAAGTGTCTTTGTCTGGTTTAGGTATCAGGGTGATGTTGGCCTCGTAGAATGAATTTGGAAGTTCTCCCTCTTTTTCTATTTCCCGAAGTAGCTTGAAAAGTATTGGTATTAGTTCCTCTTTAAAGGTTTTGTAAAACTCTGCTGTATACCCATCCGGTCCTGGGCTTTTCTTAGTTGGTAGACTTTTGATGGTTTCTTCTATTTCCTCAATTGATATTGGTCTGTTTAGGTTGTCTATATCCTCCTGACTCAATCTGGGCAGATCATATGACTTAAGAAATTTATCTATGCCTTCACTATCTTCTAATTTATTGGAGTATAAGGATTCAAAATAATTTTTGATTATCTTCTGTATTTCTGAAGTGTCTGTTGTGATATTGCCTCTTTCATCCCATATGTTAGTAATTTGAGTTCTCTCTCTTCTTCTCTTCGCTAGCATGGCTAAGGGTCTGTCGATTTTGTTTATTTTTTCAAAGAACCAACTTTTAGTTTTGTCAATTTTTTCAATTGTTTCTTTTGTTTCGATTTCATTAATTTCAGCTCTGATTTTAATTATTTCTTGCCTTCTACTTCTTTTGCTGTTGTTTTGCTCTTCTTTTTCTAGGATTTTGAGATGAAGTATGAGATCATTTATTTGTTGTTTTTTTCTTTTTTTAAGGAATGAACTCCAAGCAATGAATTTTCCTCTTAGAACTGCTTTCAATGTGTCCCATAGATTCCGATATGTTGTGTCTGTGTTTTCATTTAACTCTAAGAATTTTTTAATTTCTTCCTTGATGTCTTCTATAACCCATTGATCGTTCAGTAACCTATTGTTCATTCTCCAAGTGATGTATTCTTTTCCCTTCCTTCTTTTATCATTGATTTTCAGTTCCATTCCATTATGATCAGATAGGATGCATGGTATTATCTCTACTCCTTTATATTGTCTAAGAGTTGCCCTGTGACATAATATATGATCTATTTTTGAGAAGGATCCATGTGCTGCTGAGAAAAAAGTGTAACTGCTTGATGTTGGGTGGTATATTCTATATATGTCAATTAAGTCTAGGTTATTAATTGTGTTATTGAGTTCTATAGTTTCCTTATTCAACTTTTGTTTGGAAGATCTGTCCAGTGGTGATAGAGGTGTGTTGAAGTCTCCCATGATTATTGTATGGTGGTCTATTAGACTCTTGAACTTGAGAAGAGTTTGTTTGATGAACATATCTGCACCATTGTTTGGGGCATATATATTTATGATTGTTATGTCTTGTTGGTGTATGGTTCCCTTGAGCAGTATGTAGTGTCCCTCTTTATCCCTTTTGATTAACTTTGGCTTGAAATCTATTTTATTTGATATGAGTATGGATACTCCTGCTTGTTTCCGAAGTCCATATGAGTGATATGATTTTTCCCAACCTTTCACCTTCAGCCTATGTATGTCTTTTCCTATCAAATGCGTCTCCTGTAGGCAGCATATTGTTGGGTCTTGTTTTGTGATCCATTCTACTAGCCTGTGTCTCTTGATTGGTGAGTTTAAGCCATTAACATTTAGGGTTATTATTGAGATATGGGTTGTTCTTCCAGCCATATTTGTTTATTTATGTTACTAAACATGGTTTGTTTTCCTCTTTGATTATTTTCCCCCCTTTAGTGTCCTACCTCCCACTGTTGGTTTTCATTGTTATTTTCCATTTCCCCTTCCTGTAATGTTTTGCCAAGGATGTTTTGAAGAGATGGTTTTCTAGCTGCAAATTCTTTAAACTTTTGTTTATCGTGGAAGGTTTTAATTTCATCTTCCATCCTGAAGCTTAATTTCGCTGGAAACACAATTCTTGGTTGGAACCCATTTTCTTTCAGTGTTTGAAATATGTTATTCCAGGATCTTCTAGCTTTCAGAGTCTGTGTTGAAAGATCAGCTGTTATCCTGATTGGCTTACCCCTAAATGTGATCTGCTTCCTTTCTCTTGTAGCTTTTAAAATTCTCTCCTTATTCTGTATGTTGGGCATCTTCATTATAATGTGTCTAGGTGTGGGTCTCTTATGATTTTGCACATTCGGCGTCCTGTAGGCTTCTAGGATTTGGGGTTCTGTCTCATTCTTCAAGTCTGGGAAGTTTTCTCGTATTATTTCATTGAATAGATTGCTCATTCCTTTGGTTTGAAACTCTGTCCCTTCCTGTATCCCAATGACTCTTAAATTTGGTCTCTTGATGTTATCCCATATTTCTTGGATGTTCTGCTCATGGTTTCTTAACAGTCTTGCTGAGCTGTCTATGTTCTTTTCAAGTTGAAATACTTTATCTTCATTGTCTGATGTTCTGTCTTCTAAGTGTTCTACTCTGCTGGTAGTATTCTCAATTGAGTTTTTAAGTTGGCTTATTGCTTCCTGCATTTCTAGGATTTCTGTTTGTTTGTTTTTTATAACCTCTATTTCCCTGTATAGTTGATCTTTTGCTTCTGGGATTTGTTTATGTAATTCATTGTTGAAGTGATCTTTCATTGTCTGATTTTGCTGTCTGATGTCTTCCTTGAGACTCCAGATCATCTGAAGCATGTATATCCTGAATTCTTTATCTGACATTCCATCTGCTGCAGCTATTACCTCTTCTAACGTTGAGTTGACCTGCAATGCTTGTGGTCCTTTCTTTCCTTGTCTCTTCATACTGTTCGCGTTCCTTTCTACTTGGTGAAACTGTTGTGCTATTGAATTTTCCCCCTATATATTTATATTGGTCTTGTATAGTTGCAAAGTCTCCCTCGCAGGCGCGGGCGGCGACTCTGTCCCTCTGCGGGCCGCTAGGCTTGTTCTGTCGGTGGTCACAGTTCTGTCTACTTTGCAGGCGCAGGCAGCGGCACTGCCCCTCTGCAGGCCTCTGGGGCTGTACTGCCAGTGGGTCGCAGGTGCGCCTACCTTGCAGGTGCGGGGGGGGGGGCGGCTCTACCCTTCCTCAGGCCACTGGGCCTGTTCTGTCTCTCGGTTGCAGGTCTGGCCTGTTCTGATGGTGGTCACAGTTCCGTCTACCTTGCAGGCGCTGGGGGGAGGGGGCGGCTCTGCCTCTCAGCAGGCCGCTGCTCCTCTTCTGCCGGTGGGTCGCAGGCCCGCCTACCTTGCAGGAGTGATTGGAAGCTCTGTCCCACCGCGGGCCACTGGGCCTTTTCTGTCGGTGGTCACCTGGCAGGCGCGGGGGGTGGGGGGTGGCTCTGCCCCTCAGCAGGCCGCTGGGCCTGCTCTGTGCGTCGTCACCGTTCCCTCTACTTTGCCGGCGCAGGGGGAGGGGGCGGCTCAGCCTCTCAGCAGGCCGCTGCTCCTCTTCTGCCGGTGGGTCGCAGGCCCGCCTACCTTGCAGGAGTGATTGGAAGCTCTGTCCCGCCGCAGGCCACTGGGCCTTTTCTGTCCATGGTCACAGTTCCCCTACCTGGCAGGCGCGGGGGGTGGGGGGCGGCTCTGCCCCTCAGCAGGCCGCTGGGCCTGCTCTGTGCGTGGTCACAGTTCCCTCTCAAGATATATTTCATTTGCTTCTCTTGTCCAAGAAGAGTAAATGTCTCAGGAATGGTTATATTGGTATTTGCAAGAAGGAAATATTTTTAACTTCATAATAACACTTATTTTCATTTTTAGGAGAAAAACTGCATTTCAATCATATATAATAGGTTGAAGTAATGGATAATGTCTACATCAGCTCTGTATCCTGCTTGTACAGAATACAACTAATTGGGCAGGGCACGGTGGCACAGGCCTATAATTCCACCAGCTCAGAAGACTGAGGCAGAAAGATCTAGAGTTCAAAGCCAGCCTCAGCAAAAGCGAGGTGCTAAGTGACTCGGTGAGATTCTGTCTCTAAATAAAATACAAAATAGGGTTGGGGATATGGCTCAGTGGTTGAGTGCCCCTGAGTTCAATCCCAGGAAGGAAGGAAGGAAGGAAGGAAGGAAGGAAGGGGAGGGAGGGAAGAAATAACTGATTGGTATCTTGATTACATGTCAATTGGAATGGTGGATCCTATAGTGGGACTACTGGTGGCCAGAAAGAGACATCTATGTCCTAAAGCCCAGAAACTGAGAATGTTATTTTATAAATCAAAAGAATAGATGATACATTACATGGTAAAATATATGATTAAGGTAAGGCTTTTGAGAGATGGAATTTATTCTGGATTTTCTGTTGGTCTCTAAATGCAAGTACATATATCTTTCCAAGAGGGAGTTTTAGAAAACATGTAGAAAAAAATATACACAGAAGAGGAAGAGGCATTGTAACAACAAAGGCAGAGATTAGAGTGTACCTACAAGTTGATGTCAACAATTATTGGAAGTTTAAAGCAACAAAAAATAAATTCTCAATTAGAGTCTCTGTAAGGATTGCCATTTTGCTGATGTTTTGATATGGTAATTCTAGTGTCTTTAGAACTATATTAGATTCATGTCTCTAAAACAATATACCAGAGACAATTAACTTTTTAAGTAGAAAATATTCATGTAGCCTAAAGTTTTGGAGGTCCAAGCCCAAGATTGGGAAGCCTCATTCAACTGGCCTCTAGTGAGGGGCACAATCATGGCAAGAATGAGTGTAGGAACAAGATGGTCTCATCTCCTAACAGAACAGAAAGAGCATGAGATGAATAGGATGCCATAATTACTTAGAGTATACACACACCCAATGACCTAAGGACCTCTCAGTGGGCAGAGAACTCTTCAAGGTCCCCAGCATCTCCCAGAACTGCCACCATTTTTTTTAACCTTTATTTGATTTATTTATTTTCATGTGGTGCTGAGGATCAAATCCAGTGCCTCATACATGCCAAACAAGTGCTCTACCACTGAGCTACAACCCAAGCCCCTGACACCAAATTTTTAAAGTATATTTATGGACATCAGTTAACCGAAACACTTAGGTAAATTCAAAATAACGTGGAAAACCTGATAATTTTTTCAAACTGTAAATGTTTCTGAGTGGATCCATGCTTAACAGACTCTATCAGTTTTAGCAGAACTCAGAGCTGTACTGTGAGCCTTGTACATCTTTCTTTTCCTCATCTGTTATGGTTTAGAAATGAGGTGTTCCCCAAGCACTCATGGGTGAGACAATGCAAGAAATTTTAGAGATGAAATAATTGGGCTACTATATATAGCCTTAACATAATCAGTGCATTAATCCATTGAGGGATTAACTGAGTAGTAAATACAGAGTAGGCTAGAGGAGGTGGGCTGTTGGGGGAGTGCCCTTAGGGCATACATTTTGTCTGCCAGGAGGGGAGCCATCCCTCTCTCTGCTTCCTGGTGCAAGGGCCTGAGCTGCTTTCCTTTGCCACACCCTTATACCATGATTTTCAGCCTCATCTCAGGCCAAAGCAATGGAGTCCAGAACTCTAAAACTGTGAGGCCCAAATAAGAGTTTCCTCCTCTAAAATTATTCTTGTCAGGTCTTTTGGTCACAGCAGCAGAAAAGCTGCTAAAACATCATCCATGCTTGCTACTAATGTTCCACTGAGAAAAGCAGAAGAAGAGAAATGGATTTGATGAATGAGAATTTTTTGAGATTTAGGGAATAAATTTTTTTCTTCTAGTAAGATTTAGCATTATAAACCCTGGGAGAAACTTACTGAATAACAGAGGAAGCCTTAAAAAAAAATAATATGGTCCACAAAATAAAAACAAACACCTTCCAAAGTCACATTCAGCACAGGATATTAGAGGTAAGGCATTGTATGTATGATTTTCCAACTTCTCACACAGACTTCATTAGCATACATATTGTTGAAAGCAGTAAGTCAATAACAGTAATATTTTTATCTTAACATATATTGATTTATTCATACATATTGTGAATAAGATATGTGGCATTTGCTACAACAGAGAAGGCAGAAGCAGAGAATCAAAAGAAATGTCAGCAAGCGATGTATAAGAAAAAAAAATGCATATTACACACTGTATTTCCCAGTGGTACAAGTGAGAAGGAAGAAAAAATTATCATTTACATACAACTTATGCTTTCCATAGCTGTGATAATTTATTTACTGCTTAATCCAAATAAATAAACTACTATAGAATGTTTATTACTAAAGACTGCCCAAAATTATGCCAAACTAATTTGTGCATTGTTTACACATATTTTTTTTTACTTATTTTACAAATATTGAATAGAGTGTTGTGTGCTTGAAGAGTGATAGACAACAAAATAGTTTAATGGCTGAACCTAGGGGGTAAATGAAAGCTGTTGTCTCCAACATCATCTTCCTTAAGTTTTTAGCATTATATTCTTTCTTATTTTAGTCCCAAACCCCACAAATTATGAATAATGATATTAGTAATGACTCCAATTTGTTCTAAATTTCATGCATTATAGATATTTTTTTCTCTAACTTAACAAACTTTGGATGGTACTGATCATAGTTTTCGTTTTCACCTTTTTTGAACTGACTTATTGTGTGATATGCAATTTATATTCTGTTTTTCTTTTCTCTTTCCATATTAGCAGTGTTTTTTTTTTTTTTTTTTGTCTCAAAGCACCATTCTCTTTCTTTGAATGTGGTAATGGTAAGATTCTATTTTTTCTCTGACTGAACTAAATTTTGTGCAAAGTATTTAGTTGTGTGTCTATTTCTGCCAAACAGAAATAAACTATGAGGTATTTTCTCAGGAAAATGTACTGTCATTTCAATGCCCCATTTGTAATGAGAAATAATACATCTTTTCCATAGTAGGATCATGTTGATTTTGCATTTGAATAAGATTAAAATAAAAAATGTTTTCCATAGAGAAAAATGCAATGAGAATCAATATTCTCTGAGTTTTTGTGAAGAGGTGCAGTCCAGGACTTCTCCAGAAGATGGGCTGAAAAACCTCAAATATGATGAGCGCTCTTTTGTTAGGTCTACTGTGCTGAGGCCCTTTGTGGCTTTAATGCATTAGTGTTTTTCTTTAGTAAAAGAAAAAAAGTTTTTAAAAATGCTCTTATACTTAGAAATTTTACTTCAGTAAATGAGTGTATTTTTGAATTAAGAATTTGATAAGGCTTGATAATCTAGCTTATATATTCACATTAATTCTGATTTAAAGTTGTAATTACATAAGCCTTGTATTTTAAAAATTCTAGCTTCTAGCATATTTTAGAAACCATTTACATTGATAAATAGGGGCAAAGTCTGAATAATAATTTACTCATTCAGAGATAGCTTTAGGTCTCCAGTCAGCTGTGAATGGATAAGCAGGAAAAGGACAATGAAGGCCAACTCAAATCCCTGGGAAGTCTTATCTGGCAGGCAAGCCCCTGAAGATGGGGGTCTGGATTGTTCAAACTTCCCCGTTGCTTCCCCCAATGCTGAAGTGTAACACCAGAGAAGCACACCAAGGCAAGTGGAGAGTGGAAACTGAAAGGCTTTATTAAAGGATAGCATAAAAGACCCCCTACCCCACCCCAGGAAGAAGGGGACCCAATCAGTAGAAAGAGGAGGTCTTCTCCCTTTTATATCTAAGTTCTTCTTTTGTCCTCCCACATTCCTGTCCTTTATTTCCATATGGGGGATTCAGGTGGGAAGGCCAAAAGGTGAAAAATAGGTGGACCCATGGGGCATGGAGGAGCCTTCTGGGTCTAGGGTTTGATTAGCATCTCTCTGTTTGGCTGCAGCTGCTTCATTAATAGTTCTTTAGGATGGGCCTGGTTCCTTGGGGACATTAACATTTCTTGTAGTTTTGGTTTCCCCCAGCTCAGACAGAACTCCATTTTTGATATAGACTCCATTTTCTTTATTAGACTAGATATTAAACCCAATTTACCCAACTACACTAACTACCAATCTTTAAATCTGGCTTCAGTGGTGCATACAAGTAATCCTAATGACTCTTGAAAGATTGTGGCAGGTGGATTGCAAGTTCGAAGCCAGCACCAGCAACTTAGCAAGGCCCTAGCAATTTAGGGAGTTCCTTTCCAAAAATAAAGAAGAGCTGGGGATGTAGCTTAGAGGTAAAGTATCCCTGAGTTCAGGAATAACTCAATAAATATCAAAACAAACAAAAGTGTTTAAAGATCAGGTTATATCCTACCAGGAGGCCTGGACCCTCCCTTAATCACAGAAACTATTACAACCCCAGTCACCCTGGCAATTAAAACCTTCAGAAAGAAAGCATGCTGAGGGCTATTCAAAGGGTAATGAATTAATTAAGGGATCCGGGAATGTAGGCAAAAATAGGAGATTCAATTTTCTTAAAATCTTCAACTCTGAGCAACACACCATCTATCTAGGAAGCAGTCTGTGCAGTTCTGTGCTATCAGTCAAAAGTCAGAATGTGAATCTAGGCAGGACTTCTCAGGATCCATTCTCTTCCTTGAGAGTTTCTCGTTTTCCATTTCCTATCTCTTCTAATAAATTCATGCCGGTTACTTTGAGCAACATGTAGGAAATATTTCTGACCGTATCCTAGAAATCTGGGTGAAGCAGAGTGGTGGGCTGGCTGCCTTTGTCTCACAGCAAGCCTATGCCCTGTAATAGCCAGTATTCCTTTCTGAAGGAGAATTTCTGAAAATCATTGGGTGAATTTTTTTTTTAAGGAACAAGATAGTGATCTCATTATAAAGCTGGCATATATTTATCACTACAGAACAAGTATAAATCAACAATGTTATTTTGAATAAACCAAAAAAAGCAGAATAAAACTTCAAATTTATATTATGGGTTTTTCAATTTTCATATAGTTAGCACAAATGATACTAAGTACGTCAATATAATTCTTTTTTTTCTTGAGCTTTGTAGCCAGTCCCTCCCCTACTAAAAGAACAAAGTATTGAATGACACCTTATATATTTCTAACTTGTTAGTTATTATTGTTACTGATATTGCTAATTTCCCAAAATTTGACCTAAAGTTACTCTTAACAAATGGATTGCTATTTCTGGTTCCTAGCAGAATCAACTAAAGTTGATGACAGATTTTTAATGAAGCCATTAATGTAAATAGCTTACTAGCAGATTTCCAATAAATTTATTAATAGAAAATTATTTATTTTAAATGACTAAAATCTATGCGTTGGGGCTGGGGATGTGGCTCAAGCAGTAATGCGCTTGCCTGGCATGCGTGGGGCGCTGGGTTCAATCCTCAGAACCACATAAAAATAAAATAAAGATATTGTGTCCACTGAAAACTAAAAAATAAATATTAAAAAAACTCTCACTCTCTAAAAAAAAACTATGTGTTATTAAAGTCATCTTAAGTAACTTTGAATTTTGAATTGCTCTCAAATTTGATTGAGGAAACATTACTCCCAATTGGATTATATTCAATAAATTTATTCTAGGACAAGCCAATATGAACTTGAATTAAAAAAAAAGAGATCATAAATTGATAATAGCATTGGCCTATGCAGAAAAATTTTAAACCTAACCCTCTGTAACAAGCTTATAAATTTCAGGTAGATTCTGAACCACAGAAATGACTATATAGGACTTTCTGTCTCATATACAGAAGCAAAGCACCTGTTGCACCAGTAAATCCACCATACAAAATCCAGATAATCACTGTCAATCAACTGTATATCATCAGTGGCCATAAGGGAGACAAATATTCTTTCTAGCAAATATCCTTAAAAAGAAAAGGATATTAATCACTCACACCAAAATTCTCTGAATTGTGTCTTCCTCTTGTTTTCCAAGAAAAATAAACATTTAAATAATTCAACCCATTTGTGATGAGTTTCCAGAGAAACTGGTATATAGCTATGCTATTGTAAATTGATAACAATCTTTCAACAGTTATCTGTGGCAATATAAAGATGTTATATTCTTATACTATTTATTATTTTTGATAAGTTTTCTTAAATAATTCACTAAATAGAATAAAGCAGAAATGTATAAAATGGTATTAGTATCAATGTTATTTATAAGGTCAAAAATTTAATCATTTCAAATATTCAATTATATGATAAATTGGCTTTGTAAAGGATACTATATGAACATCATCATCATCATCATCATCATCATCATTATTGAAATGATGATGGGAATGGTTTAGAAACATCAGGATTAATTTATGATATAATTCTATGCATAAAAAAGAAGAATACAAATTATCTTCATTTCTTCCTTCATTTCTTCAAACATTAATTGCATGCTAATGTGTTGGCAGTCACACACATTAAAAACCAAACTAAAAACAAAAAAAAATTTGCAAAAAATGTATAAAATCCCTGACTTTATGAAACTTTTACTCTAGTGGAGGATGCATGTGAGAAATAAATGACCATGTTAAGAGTTAATTAATTATAATTTTACTGAGCAATACTGGAGAAGTTTTTGGTAACTGGTGCCTGACCTTAGAACAGCAGAATGCATTTTGATTCATTGTACACAATTGCAGCACAACTTTTAATTTCTCTGGTTGTACATAATATAGCATCGCACCATATGTGTAGTCATACATGTACATAGGGTAATGATATTCATCTCATTCCATCATCTTTCCTACTTTTGACAGAGAAAAATTAAGTATAATATATGATGTCAATTCAATTTTTTTAATTTTATCTATATTTGATTGAGAAAACCCTGTCTTCTGAACACACACTGAGTGATTTTTAAAAATTCTTTCAATTCAGTTTTAGGGTTTTGAGCATCAAAAGAAATTATAGCAAATAACTTTCTTCAACATAATATCCAGGTATTCTACTCTACTCTGTCAGTTTTAATAAAACTTTTATCTAAAAGATTATATTTTGTAGTTACATTTAAAAATGAAAATTTGCTCATGAAAGATTTAAAATTTGTAAGGAAACCTTGAAATGAAAGATTCACTTTCAAGTTAAAAGTTACAATTATATTGGTATCCAAGGAATTTGAGATATGCAGATTCCACCGAGATTATTGTTTTTGTTAGAACACATTCTTTTTAAAGTCTAAAGATTCTAAACAACAGGTGTGGTAGGGTACTCTGAAGTCTAAGTCAGGAGGATCACAAGTTTGAGGCTAGGCATAGCAACAAAGTGAAAACCTCAGCAATTCAGCAAGACCCACTCAAAAAAGACTGGGGATATAGCTCAGTGGTTAAAAAAAAAAAAAAAAAAAAAAAAGAAAGAAAGAAAAAAAGAATCCTAAGGATATTTCTTTTTTTATGTATTTGAAATTCATTATTTTTATTTCATTTTTAAATACAAGTAGTGGAATACTTTAAGAAATACTAATATTTCAAAGTAATTTATGCAGTTTTGAAAAACAGAAAGTTTCTGGCATTCTAGGAAGATTAATCTTCTGTATTTATATATTTAAGGCAGTAATGTTGCCATGTTCCACAAGACACTTCATTACACAGGTATAAAAACATAAATGCTTCAGTAAACTACTTCAAAGTTAATGACATAGGAAAATGAGGACAGAAATTTTTGCAGAGTCTATCATGCATTTGTGAGAAATCTGTAAAGGGATAATTACTGCTTTTATTTTTAACTCTGCAAATGAAATCAAATTTCAGTCTTCCTGTTTATTTGCAAAATGATATCAGTGTTATCTCCATAAATGTAAAGACTATAAAATAAAAATTTGTTTCCTTGTATTTAAATCACATAATGTCAGGCTTATTTAATTTCTACATTTCCCGTTAAGTCAAATATATATAATAGTCTTATATTTAATTCTTTCAGAGAAAGAGGTTTAAAAATATCTTAAACAAAAAGAGCTAATGATTTTTCTTACATACATATGTGTTTGTGTATGTGTATATATGTGTGTGTTTATGTATTTGTGTGTGTATTTTAATTACTTTTATGATTAGTGGGAATTACCTGTGCAGATTAAAGAAAGTCCGTAATCTGAGCCTCATTTCCAGACCTTTCCTAAAATCACTTTCTGAAAACTTAAACTAGAATGGCTGTATATTTTTTACTCACACTTATGTTCAAATACTTCCAAGGGGATTATACTTACTTTAAAACCTAAAATCACAGAAGCATGTTACATTAACCAAGTTCAATAAAAGATAACCACAAATGGAAAGCAAAATATCTCTTCAATCTTTCTGTAATCACTTCTGAATGATAAAGAGAGCCACCTGGGGATGAAAGTGTATCACCAGTCATTTTAGTAATGTGATTACTTGAATAATATCACTACAAGAAAATGCTGTTGGCATAAAATGTCAAATATCTATCTCTCTCTCTATATATATATGCATACATATATTGTATAAATATACATAGGTATAAGAGTAGAATCCACACTCTTGAATAGATGAACAAGTAAATATTGTCTAAATGTAATGGAAAAGATGAAGATTGAAATGCATATCACCTACATATTATTCATGCAGGGAAAAATCTTATAATCAGGGATAATAGCTATGGAAGTGAGCTTCAGGTTTATGGCAACATTTAGCTCTCTATAACTAAAATCTCTATCACCTTGAAAGGGTGGATGATATTACCATATTCCCTAAGTGGTGCTATGAAATCTTTCCTCTCTCTCTTCTCTGTTCTTGATTTCCAGTATTTTTTTTTTAGTTACATTTAATGCTATATGTGTACTTATTGTCCTTGCAGAGCTTATCTTCCTCTACAGAAATAGATGGAAAATTCCATGAATATATTGGGAAAGATCAGCAAGAATATTTCCCTTTCCTTATTCACATTTTCAGGAAAGCTTAATTATGATTAAGTAGGCAAAAGTCATTTATTGAATGTCTAATGTATGTCTCCTACTGTCCTAACCACTGAGAGCAGTGCAAACAAAACTTAATTTATCTGGTTTCTACTGTGTAATATTTACAAATACCAAATAAATAACATGAAATAAAGATCAACAAAGTATGAGTTGGATCCAAAAAGACAGTGGAAACAACAAAATTTCACAATTAGGGAGATGATTGTGGATTGTAGTAGCCATGAAATGATTCATGAATTAGACAAGTCTCCCAAAAGAATTTGGAAGAAACAGTGAGGAAGGTCAGCCCTATGAAACACAGATTATATTGGGGAGCATTATTTTATTGGAAATAAGGAGAAAGATATAGATAGGAATGATTATGCAGGGGCTTAAAATGTAGAAGTGTCTGGGAGTAAATAGGGAGCCATAGAGATTCTCTTAGAGTAGTAGTAATACATATTTCAGTGTGTTTTATCACCATTTATGTAGGAGTAAAATAAAATATAATTGAGAAAGGAGATGCTAGAAACAAGAAATCAAAAGACCATTGTAATAATCTGCATCATATGGAGAGATCCTAGTCTTGGTGGAATTAATGTTAATTGCCAAAATGCGAGAGAACTGCACCCTTGATTTTGTTGCCAGCCAAATTCTTACCCAACATATTCAGGTATTACTAAGCAGAGTATTTATCTTATTTTTAAATGTTAATTTAAATTCAGAAGTGTGGTGAAATATCTGTAGTGGTTTTTAGAAGAAAATTCAAGAATGAACCCTTAAGGATATACTATTTTTGTAGAATGACTTAAGCAAAGAGGTAACATTTTCCCAAGCTCTAAGTGTTGCCCAACACTGAATTTTATACCTCATTTCATTATTGCCACAAGTATCTGAGAGCAAGTTGTTTTTTTGGTCTAGAGCAAACATTTAGGAATATTTTTGTCATAACAAAAATTTACATTCCAGGCGGGGACTCCTTAGATGTGATGGAAAAGATATTACAGAATAAAAATCTGAAAGCAGAAAGATAAAACAAAAACTTGAAAAGTAAAAGGAGAAATACACTATGAAGGCCAAAAATCATGCAGCTTGAGCTGAAGTTTGGAGACCTTGTCAACTGGGAGGAGAATTCAGAGTGTGAATTCAAAGCAGAAAGAGAAGTGAAACCAGTTTTATCCTTCCCTGTGTCTTAGTAACTGGCTGATGGGGGAGGGCGGGTTACAAGCTTTTGTTCATTGATAAACTAAGCAGCCTGTCCTAGTTGATTTTTAGTTGTTTCATTTTAATTAGAATCTGTCAGACTACAAGAAACAGCAGGGCACTCAGGTTAGTGCAGACAATGCATTAGAAACAACAAAACAAAAAGACTTAGAAAAGCAACAGATGCAGGGAAAAATCACAAAATGTCTTCAGTGGGTCTCAAAAGAAACAAAGCATTACTCCTGTGCCTTTTAAAAAGCAACAGTAAACTTGGTCATCCAAATCATGCTGTTATCTCTAAAACAGTCCAGAGGATTGCTAAGCTTATGAACTCTGTTTCTGCTTCTGTGTCTGTTTTCCTTTTGCACCTGATTAGCAAATAACTTTCCTATTTTTCTAGTCAGAGAACTCTGTCTAATCAGATTTTTGTCTCGTATGGCTTTAATTTTTCCATGTTTTATTTTTTATTTTTATGAATACCTCCCAGCATACCTCTCCTCCCTCTGGCCTCTAAAATGAAGTCCATCTCTTTTGGTATTGTTTGTGTTAAAAATCCAGAGAGGACCTGACTCCTGTGGTCAGTCATCAGAGCTTAGTAGAAAATAGAAAGTTTAGTAGAAAATTAGACTCTGGTGTACCTCACAGGGCATTGGGTCAGCTCATGGGGGTAAATCCTTATTATTGTGGCCAGAGTGTGAGGGCAATGAACTAAAAATCATGATAACTAAAGTGTGGGAACTTTTCAACAGAGGTTTACGCACATAGCAAGAAACATAAAGTCTATGAGAAAAGTGCTGTTATAACAACCAAAGCCCTCATTAATCTGTCTGAATGTAGAGCCTTTTAATTTTTTTTCAAAAACTATCATGAATTAGGCATTTACTACAATCAAGTGCTTCACTTATAATCTTCAAGTATTATCCACAATTTTCATAGCAACTTTTATGCCAGTATCTATAATTTATGCCCTAATAGAAAAGGAGAATAAGTTCCACAATGGTTCTTTGAGATGCACAAGGAAAAAGAACTGATAGTTAACATAGCTGAGACTGGAACCACTATGTCTCTGATTCTAAAGATCTACTTTTTCCACTTCTTTCTCCACTCCTAACTTCCTTCTTATTTTCCCCTCAATCCTTCTATTCCTTTATTATGATTTTAAAAAAAATATTAAAAAGCCAAGCATTGGTAGCACATGACTGTAATCCCAGCAACCGGGGTGGCTCAGGCAAGAGGATTGCAAGTTAGAAGCCAGCATTAGAAACTTAGCGAGATCTTATGTCAAAATTAAAACTAAAAAGGATGTGGGGTGTAGCTGTGTGGTAAAGCATCCCTGGGTTCAATCCCCTGTCCCAAAATAAAAAAAAAAAAAAAAAAAAAAAAAAAAACCAACAAGCAAATAAATTAAATGAACCTACCAGAAGTTATAAAATCTATTATCTGCCTTAAGCAAATAATGTGGTATTTGGTGACAAGAAGGTAGTTAAGGGGTAACCTGGTATTACAACATCCTTGAACCCATTCTATGAAGCAGCAGATAGCTCAACAGAACACATCTATTGTACAGGCTGCTAAAATTCTTGTTTTACAGAGAAAATGACACATTCAAAAGAAATCCAGTTGTGGCAACTCCTATCCTGAAACATTGGCGGGTGGCTGGAAACCCAACACTAAGGTACTTACAAATTTGACACTACCTTGCTACCAACTACAGACATGGCTGCTTCCATCTAGGGAAAAGAAACAGGACCAGAAGATCATCACCAATGTCCCTGCAGGCTTGGTTACATCAGAGGTATCCCTACAAGATTTGCTAATAACCACCATCTTATTGCAGAGACAGGAAAGAGCCTTGCACTGGGTCGCTCCTTTCTCTATTTTCTCCTGTTAACAGCCAAATTATTTTAGTTCATCGTTCACTCTTCCTATAATCTAATACCTGTATATTCTTACTTCCTACCTTATAAACATCACACCGCACACCACCCCCCCATTTCTCTATTTGTTCACCATTGGAATCTGTAGACCCTTTTGCAAATCTAGTATGCATATTGCAGATAATAATTGAACACATCACTCCTGTTTATTGTTACAAAAAACTGTAATCATCTAAATAGGAACTATGTGATTTAAGACTGTATATTGTTTGCATTGGGTGCTGGTATCTCCCCTTTAAAGGTGAGACATCTGTAACCTGAAGGGGCATTATAAGATTATAGGGTGGAAACTGTAATACTTAGGATCTGCATTGCTAGATGGGAAGACACATGGAAAGCATGAAAAGACAAGGGAAGAAAGAGCCCCAAACAAACCAAAATGATACAACAAAAGAATCCCTTGAAAGCACAGTAGATGAAATGTCAGAAAAGGAGTTCGGAATGTACATAATTAAAATGATCTGCAAATAAAACAGTGTCATAAGGGACAACATACAGGCAACAGCTGATCACTCCAAGAGAGATAAGAGAGCAAAATACAAGCAATAATTGATCACTCCAAGAAAGAGATAAGAGAAAAAATACAGGTAGCAAAAGATTACTTCAAGAAAGAAGTAGAAATTCTGAAGGATAAAAAATAACCAGAAATTCTTTAAATGAAGGAAACAATAAAACAAATAAAAAACTCAATAGAAAGTATCACCAACAGACTAGACCACTTGGAAGACAGAACCTCAGATACTGAATACAAAATATATACTCTTGAAAGTAAGGTTGCGCACACAGTGAAGTCAGTTCAAAACCATGAGCAGAACCTCCAAGAATTATTGGATAACATCAAAAGACCAAATATAAGATTTATTGGAATAGAGGAAGGCATAGAGGTACAAACCAAAGGAATGCACAATCTCTTCAATGAAATAATATCAGAAAATTTCCTAAACATGAAGGATGAATTGAAAAATCAAATATAAGAGGCTTATAGTACACCAAATGTGCTGAATTACAATAGATCTACACCAAAGCACATTATAATGAAAATGCCTAGTATACAAAATAAGGATAAAATTTTAACAGCTTCAAGGGAAAAGTTTCAGATTACTTATAGGGGGAAACCAATTCATATCCCAGCAGACTTTTCAACCCAGACTCGAAAAGCTAGGAGATCCTGGAACAACACATAACAAGCTCTGAAAGAAAATTGATGCCAATCAAGAATCTTATATCCAGAAAAATTAAGCTTCAGATTTGATGATGAAATAAAAATCTTTCATGATAAACAAAAGTTAAAAGAATTTACAGTGAGAAAGCCTGCACTACAGAATATTCTTGGCAAAATATTCCATGATGAAGAAATGAAAAACCATAATGAAAATAAACAAAGGCAGGAATTACACTAAAGGGAAAACCAAAGGAGAAACCAAGTCAAATACAAAACCAAACCAAACCAAAATGACTGGGAATACAACTCATATTTTAATGATAACCCTGAATGTTAATGGCCTAAACTCATTAATTTAAAAAAATAGACTGGCAGATTAGATTAAAAAAAAAAAAAGAAGACCCAACAATATTCTGTCCAAGAGACTCATCTTATTGGGAAAGACATCCACAGACTAAACATGAAAGGATGGGAAAAAAACATACTAGTCACATAGACTGTGTAAACAAGCAGGGGTTTCCATCCTCATATCAGATAAAATGGATTTCAAACCAACGTTAGTCAAAAGTGAAAAAGAAGGACATTTCCTACTGCTTAAGGGAATCATACATCAACAAGACATAACAATTGTAAATATTCATGCCTCTCAAAATGGATCATCTATGTACATCAAGAAAAGCCTTATAAATTTCAAGAATCACATAGACCACAACACAATAATGTTGGGTAACTTTACAACACCTCTCTCACCACTGGTATACCTTCCAAACAAAAATTAAACAAAGAAATTATAGAACTCAATAATACAATCAATAATTTAGACTTAACAGACATATATAGAATATCTCATCCATCAATGAGGGAATACACTATTTTTCTCAGTGGCACATGAATCCTGATCTAAAAATAGACCATATATTATGCCACAAAGCAACTCTTAGCAAATACAAAAGCATAGAGATAGTATTCTATCAGACCATAATGGAATGAAATTAGAAATCAATCATAACATAAAAAAATAGAAGCTACTCCAACACCTGGAGACTAAATAATACACTATTGAATGATGCCTGGATAGCAGAAGACATCAAGGAGGAGATTAAAAGAATTCTTATAGTAAATGAAAATTTCTATACAACATAGCAAAATCTCTGGGACACTATGAAGGCAATGCTAAAAAGAATGTTCACTGCATCGAGCTCATTCATTAAAAGAAGAAAAAGTCAACAAATAAATGACCTAATATTATGTCTCAAAGCCGTAGAAAAAGAAGAACAAACCAATACCCAAAGCAGTAGAAGACAGGAAATAATTAAAATGGGAGCTGAAATCAATGAAATTGAAACAAAGAAATAATTGAGAGGCTGGGGTTGTGGCTCAGCAGTAGAGTGTTTGCCTAGCATGTGTGAAGCCCTGGGTTTGATCCTCAGCACCACATATAAATCAATAAAGGTTAAAAAGGAAGAAAGGATTGAAAAAATATGACAGAACAAAAAGCTGGTACTTTGAAAAAGTAAATAAAATTGATAAACCCTTAGCAACCCTAACAAAAAGAAGGAGAGAGAAAACTCAAATTACTAAAACTTGAGATGAAAAAGGGAATATCATGACAGATACCACTGAAATACAGAAGATAATTAGAAACTATTTTAAAAATTTATACTCCAATAAAACAAAAAATATCAATGACACCAACAAATTTCTAGAGAATTAGAAGCTGCCAAACTGAATAGCAAGGACATACACAGTTTAAACAGATTTATTTCTAGCAACAAAATAGAAGTCGCCATCAAAAGCCTACCAATCATAAAAAGCCCAGGATGAGGCAGATTCTCAGCTGAGTTCTACAAGACCTACAAGGAAGGATTAATAAAATACTCCTGAAATTATTTCATGAAATAGAAAAGGAGGGAATGCTTCCAAACGCATTCTATGAGGCTAGTGTCACTCTGATACCTAAGCCAGACAAAGACACATCAAGGAAAGAAAACTTCAGACCAATATCTCTGATGAATGTACATGCAAAAATTCTCAATAAAATTCTGGCAAATCACATACAAAAACATATTAAAAACATAGTGCACCACGATCAAGTGGGGTTCATCCTAGGGATGCAAGGTTGGGTTCAACATACAGAAATCAATAAACATAATTAATCATAACAATAGACTTAAAGATAAAAGCTATATGATCATCTCAATAGATGGAGAAAAAAACGTTTGATAAAATACAACATACTTTCATGTTCAGAACACTAGAAAAACTAAGGATAGTAGGAACATACCTCAACATTGTAAAAGTTATCTATGCTAAGCCCCAGGCTAACATTATTCTAAACGGAGAAAAATTGGAGGCATCTCCTATAAGAACTGAAACAAGATTGGGATGTCCTCTCTCACCACTCCTATTCAACATAGTCCTTAAAACACTGGCTAGAGCAATTAGACATGTGAAAGAAATTAAAGGGATACAAATAGGAAAAGAAGAACTCAAACTATCACTATTTGCCAATGACATGATTCTATATTTAGTGGATTCAAAAAACTTCACCAGAAAACATGGAGAATTAATAAAGTAGCAGGACATAAAATCAACACCCATAAATCAAATGCATTTCTACACACCAGTGATGAACCTTCAGAAAGAGAAATTATGTAAATTACCTCATTCACAATAGCCTAAAACAAACAAACAAACAAACTTGGGAATCACTCTAACAAAAGAGGTGAAAGACTTATATAATGAAAATTACAAAAGACTAAAGAAAGACACTGAAGAGGATCTTAGAAGATAACCCATGTTCTTGGATAGAAAGAATTAATGTTGTCAAAATGCCATACTACCAAAGCCTTATATAGATTTAATGCAATTACAACTAAAATTCCAACAACATTCCTCATAGAAATAGACAAAGAAATCATGAAATTCATTTGGAAAAATAAGAGACACAGAATAGCCAAAGCAATCCTTAACAAAAACAGCGAAGCATGAGGCATCACAATACTAGACTTTAAACTATACTATGGAGCTGTAGTAACAAAAAATGGCATGGCATTGGCACCAAAATAGACATGTACATCCATGGTACAGAATAGAAGACACAGAGAAAAACCCACATTAGTTCAGTTATCTCATATTAAACAAAAGTGCCAAAAATATACATTGGTGAAAAGACAGTCTCTTCAACAAATGGTGCTGGCAAAACTGGAAATCATATGCAGCAGGATGAAATTAAACCACTATATCTCACCCTGCTCAAAGCTCAATTCAAAGTGGATCATGAATCTAGGAATTAGACAATAGACCCTGAACCTAATAGAAGAAAAAGTAGTCCCACATCTTCATCATGTCAGATTAGGTCCTGACTTCCTTAACCAGACTCCTAAAGCACAAGAAATAAAATCAAGATTTAATAAATGGGATGAAATCAAAGTAAAAAGCTTCTTCTCAGCATAGAAAATAATCAATAATGAGAAAAGAGTGCCTACAGTGTAGGAGAACATCTTTACTACATGTACATCAGATAGAGCACTAATCTCTAGTATATATAAAGAACTCAAAAAAATCCAAAATAAATAAATAATCAATAAATGGGCTAAGGAACTGAACCAACACTTCTCAGAAGAAGAAGATATATAAACAATCAACAAATATATGAAAAAATGTTCAACTTTTCTAGTAACTAGAGAAATGCAAACTTTTAAGCATTTATCTCTAGGATTTCTACTCTCTTTCTACTCTAAGATTTCATTTCATTCCAGTCAGAATGGTAATTTTTAAGAATACAATCAATAGTAAGTGTTGGGGAGGATGTGGGTGAAAAGGCACACTCATACATTGATGATGGTACTGCAAATTGGTGCAACCACTATGGAGAGAAGTATGGAGATTCCTTAGAAAACTTGGAATGGAACCACGATTTGACCCAGCTATCTCACTTCTGGGTCTAGACCCAAATGACTTAAAATCAACATACTACAGTGACACAGCCACATCAATGTTCATAGCACCTCAATTCACAACAGCTAAACTGTGGAATCAACCTAGATGCACTTCAGTAGATGAATGGATAAAGAAATTATGGTACATATACACAGTGAAATATTACTTAGCAATAAAAGATAATAAAATTATGGCATTTGCAGTAAATGGATGGAATTGGAGAATACCATGCTAAGCGAGGCAAGTCAGTCCCCCCAAACCAAAGGTCAAATGTTCTCTCTGATAAGTGGATGTTGATCCATAATTCAGGGGGTGGGGATGGGGAGAATGGAAGAACTTCGATTGGGCAAAGGAGAGGGAAGGAAGGGGAGATGGATTGTGGAGACGGAATGATGGTGAATATGATGAACATCATTTTCCTAGTACATGTCTGCATATTTTGTGTGAGTCTACAATGTGTACAACCAGAGAAATGAAAAGTTGTGCTCCATTTGTCTACAATGAATCGAACTGCATTCTGCTATCATGTATAACTAATTAGAACAACTTAAAAAAAAAGAGATTCCATAAAATGTATAAAGTGACTCCAAGACACTTTATAAAAAAGGAGAAAAAGGAGACGACAGTTTCAAGATAATTTATTAATCATGATCAAATTCTTCAGATTTGTAGTTGAACTATGGTTAATTTAACGATGCAAGATTAAATTAAATGTTACTATATCTTACATTCAGTAAGTAAAAGAATTACTTTAAGTAGTAAAAGAATTAGCTGGAAGAATGTTCAGTTTTTAATTTTTTTGCTTTCATAAAAACAAAATGCTAAAATTGCAGTTGAATATAAATAGAATTAAAATTTGTTTTTACAAAGTTAAATAAAACTCTGGGTTTAATAATGAAACTTATTACACTAGGTCATTTTAAATAAGTAGCAGAAAACTGAATATTCTCAGTGATGGTCCAAGTCATTTAAAGAAATTCATTATAAATACATTTTTAATTCAAGAAAGGATATACACAAGATGTCAAAAGTTATGGATAGAAAAGCACTAGAAAAAACATGAAAGGAATATCTATTGTAGCAGAAAATAAAATAAGTGATATAATAGAAAGACAGAGCAATTACTGTGTATATATGACATTTATTTGATAATTATTTACTGAGTATGCATGTTGTGATCGGATTTAATGATCAAGACAGTTAAAATCTTACCTTCAAGAAATAGAGGTCATTTATAAAATATTATCAACAACAGTAAACGATTTTCACATTAATACATGCTATGAAAAACAACAGAGTAATAAAATGAGAGACAATATGTTTAACCCACTCAGTTATTATACTCAGAGACGGCCTTCCTGAGGAGGTGACATTTGAGTTGTCACTGCACGAATGAGAAAACAGCTACATTAAATTGCTTGGTATGTCCGAGCAAAGAATCAAAGACCTGGTAGATAAGACAGCATTTTATTTTTTCCTAGTTCCTGAGGCTGTAAGTCTAAGATCACAGTACCAGTAGTATTGATTTCTTTTGTGGCTTCTCTCCTTGGTTTATAGATGCTTATGTTCTTCCTGTATCTTCTGGTCTTCCCTTTGTGCCTATATGTGCCTTCTTTTCCTCTTCTTATAAGGGTACCATATTAGCTTAGGCTCTAAATTAAGATCTTTTAATTTAATTGCCTTTTTTAAAGGTTCTACCTCCAAGTCACATTATGTAGCAGTGAGAATTATGACTTTAATGTATGAATCTGGGGGAAGACACAGTCTGGCTCACAACAGTAGCCATGTAAAGAAATGTACAGTGCTATTCCAGAAGGCAAGAATATCTCTGAGAAACATATATGCTTGGCATTTGAGGAACAGAAAAAATGCTTCTGTGGCCAGAGCACATCAAAAAGATGGCAGATAATGAGATTGCCAGTCAGGGGTCAAATCATATAGGGACTTGGGGGACTTGGGAAGGAGTCTGCATTACATTTGATTTTTAATGGGAAGGAACTTTAGAAGTAGAAGTAGGAGACAATATGAATTATTCATCAATGGGTACTCTGAAATATCCGTAGACATTGGCATGCAGGGTAACAGAAAGAGCAAGTAGATCAGTCAGAATCTCTCAAGCTAGTAGTCCAACAGAAAAAGATACTGGCTGGGATTAAGCAGTTGTAAATTCATGAGAAGTGTTCAGATCAGAGATTTTTTTTTTTTTTTTAATGGAGGAATAATGAGTCATTAGTTGGTTTTTCCTCAGCTCTTAAATTGAAAGAAAAGCCATTCTAGATACCAGAGAAAGTTTAATAAGAACTAATATGGGAATTATATAAAAGTAGATCTAATAAGAATTTACAAAATTTTCTTTACCTAGAGTTGTCTAACACCAGATTGAGTTGCCTCAATAAGTAAGTATTTATCACTTGAGTTGAATAAGATGAGAGATGAATGAAATCTAATTTTTTTCAATCTTAAGATTTTATTATTAAAATAAATCTTTTCAGAGATTATATTGGCAATGGCTTACATTCTTATAAACATTTGTGATGATTTAATTATCAGAAACTATTGATGACAATATTTTGAGGAACATTTTTAATAAGGATAAATATCATCAATGTATTGACTACTAGAAGATGAAAATTTATATTCTAAAACATAACAGATGAGACTGGGGGAGAGAGGCCTGAGAATCATGAGTTTCTCAATTTTTAAACTGTCAACATTATGAGAAACAATTCTCTTTCATAAATAGAGCTGAATAAACTCTCAATACCTATACACCTTGTAATAACCTTGCCTGGAGATGAAGCTACATCTTGGAATGGAATGTTTATTTGACTCAGAGGTGTACTATGCCTGTCCTCATTTCCTTCTGTCCAATAAATAGGTCAGGGCATGAATTACCTTGAATAAGAAATTACAGCTTTGGCTAAAGAATAAAATGACCTTCTTACTGAAAAAAAAAATTGCTTATCCTTGCAAATATATATTGAAATGAACCAGAGAAACATACATGGGACTATATCTTGGGGATTTGGAGCAGAAGGAAGAAAATAAGATTGAACAGGTGAAAAAATATTTTTAAATAAAGTACTCTCCCTGGAGTACAATACTAGGAGTGAAAGGGCGGTAACCACCATCATGAAACCCAAAAAAGTACAAAACTCAATTTTAAAGAAGATATTAAAAAAAAAGAAAGAAAGGAAAGAAAATCAAACCATACCAATACAGAAAACCATCAAACTACAAGATGAATAAGAGAGGAATAAAAGGACAAAGGATATGCCCCCCCCAAAAAATAATAATAATAGAAGGACTGGGTTATGGCTTTGCTTATTATTAATAACCTTGAATATAATACATTAAATTCACCAACTAAAAAATATAAACTGTCCGAATGTATTAAAAAAAAAAGAACAACAGCCAATCATAAGCTGCCTGATAAAAATCTCTCTTCACCTGTGAAGACATACATAGACTGAAAGTGAAGGGATAGAAAAAGAGATACCATGCAATCAGAAACCAAAGTTGAGAAGGAGTAGCTATACACATATGTCAAATAAAATAGATTCTAAATAAAACGATGTACAAAGTGACAAAGAAAGTCAGTATATAATGGTAAGGGAATCAATTCACCAGTAGGGGTTAACTGAAGATACATGTGCATCCATTGATGGGGTAGTCCAATTAGAACAACTAATGCTATTCAACATTATTATGAACAACTAAATGCCAATAAAGTAAACATTATTAAGTATAAAAGTAGATATTGACTGAAATACAATAATAATTGGGGACTTCAACACTTCACATTTGTTAAAGGACAGATCATTATGATGAGAAATTAACAAAGAATCCTCAGATTTAAACTTTACTTTAGACCAAACAGACTTAACAGATATTTACAGAACATTTCATGCAGCAACTACAGAATGCATATGTTTCAAATCAGTAAATTAAACATGCTCCAGTACAGGACATTCATCAGGTCAGAAAAAAAGTCTCTAAAAATTAGAAAAACAAACACCAAAAACTGAAATCATGTCATATATGTTTTCTGACTATAATGAAATAAGTCTAGAAATCAACTAGAGAGACTTTTGAAATAGGATAATATGTGGCAATCAAATGAGATTTTCTTGAAAAATGAATGGATGAATGAAAAAATCAAAAGGGAAATTTTAAAATATTGACATACAAAAATTAAGGCACTATATACCAAAAACTATAGGATATAGCCAAAGGAGTACTAAAAGGAAAACTTACAATAATAAATGCCTATATAAAAATAGATTTCAAATCATCTAACAATGCAACTCAATGAATTAGAAAAACAAGAACAACCTAAAGCCAGAAATAGCAGGACAGAAATAACAAACATCAGAGCAGAAATAAGTGAAGGGTATTACAAAAATAAATTAGAAAAGATGAATGAAATCAATGAGTTGGCTTTTTGAAAAATTTTATCAAAAATAAAATTAATAAACTTTCAGCTAGACTAATCAAGACAAAACAGAAGACCCAATCAAATAAAATCAGAGGTGAAAAAGGAGGTATTGTTACAGATATACAAAAGGTCATTCATTAGCCACTATTATGAACAACTAAATGCCAATAATTTGAAAAATCTATCTAGATGAAACAGATATATTCCTGGGTACTTATAAACTATCAAAATTAAATCATGAGGGCTGGGGTTTTGGCTTAGCAGTAGAGCGCTCACCTAGCACTTGTGGACCCCTGTGTTATATCCTCAGCACCACATATAAATAAACAAAATAAAGGTATTGTGTACACCTACTACCAAATAAATATTTTTAAAAAATTGAACCATGAGCATAAAGAATCCCTGAACAGACCAATAACAAGTAATGAAATTAAATCAGTAAAAACAAGCTTCCCAACAAAGAACTGGAAGCCTTCACTGCCAAATTCTACCACATCTTTAAAGAAAAACTAACACCAATTCTTCTCAAAGAACTCCAAAATATTTAAAGAGGGGAAACCCTTCCAAAATCATTCTATGTGGTCAGCATTACTCTGATACCCCAAACCAGACAAGGACACACTAAAAATGAAAACTGTATATCAATATCCCTGACAAATATTAATGCTGATATTCTCAACAAAATACAAAAAGAAAATCAAACTCAACAGCACATGAAAAAGATTAATATATGATCAAGAGGGATTTAATCCAGGGATATAAAAAATAATTCAACATACACAGCTCAAGAAAGTAATAAAGCATATCTACAAAAGGATGGATAAAAACCATAAGCCCATTTGAATACATGAAGAAAAAGCATCCAATATAATTATAATCCAACATCACTTCATGATAAAACCCTCTCAAAATATTATGCATAGCAAAAAGCACCTCAACATAGAAAGGGTTGTATATGAAAAACCGAGAGCCCACACCATTCTGAATGGGAAAACCCTGAAATTGACTTATCTAAGATCAACAAGAAGCTGAGAATGTTCAATTTTGCTACTTTCATTCAATATAGCATTGGAAATTTTAGAGCAATAAGGAAAGAAAGAAATAAAGGACATTTCATTAAGAAATGAGGAGATATCGGTTTGCAGACACTGTGCTTTTATACAGAAAAAGAGATTTTCAAAAATGAAGACGTCACCAAAGACTGTTAAAACTAATAAACGAATTCAGTGAGGTTATAGGATTCATCAATCAACATACCAAAATCAGTAATGTTTTATATATCAGTAACAAAATTACTGGGAAATTAATCAATAAAGCAATTACATTTATGATAGCTTCAGATAATAAAATAGCTGGGAATAAATTTAACCAAGGAAATAAATGATCTGTGTAATTAAAATTATAAAACACTAATGAAAGAAATTGAGGAGAATATTTAAAAATAAAAGACATCCCATGTCCATAGGTTAGAACAATCAACACTTAAAATGTGCATACTACCCAAAACAATTTACACTTTCAGTGGTATTTTCTATCAAAATGCTAATGGATTTTTTTCACAGAAATAGAAAGAAAACCAAAAACACTCCTACATTTCACATGGAACAAAAGAACACCCTGAGTAGATAAAGCAATCATGAATAATAAGAACAAAGCTAGAGGTACTATAGCACCTGACTTCAAAACATACTGAATAGCAATAGTAAACAAAACAGCATGGTATAAGCATAAAAACAGACACATAAGCCAATAGGACACAATGGAGAATTCAGAAATAAATCCACATATTTACAACCAACTTATGTTCAGCAACAGCACTAAGAAATTGAATTAGAGAACGGACAATATATTCAATGAATGGTGTTGGGGAAACTGATATCCATACCCAGATGGAAGAAACTAGACACTCACCTCTCACCAAATACAAGATTCAACTCAGATGTAAGACCTGGAACTATGAAGCTACCAGGAGAAAATATGGGGGAAATACTTCAGGACATTAGCCAACACAAATATTATTTAGATATGAATCTATTAGAAAAGAAACAAAAGTAAAATTGGACAAATTATATTATCAAACCAAAAAGTTCCTATTCGTCAAAGAAAAAATAAAAAGACAACCTAAGAAAGGAAGAAAATATTTGCAAGATATTCATCCAACAAGTGATTAATTTCCAGAATGGAAAGTGAATTAAAACAATAGCAAAAAGAAATTGATTTAAAAATGGATGAATGACCCAAACACATATTTCTCAAAAGAACTATAATGAAGTAATAAAAACATTTTAAAAATAAAAAATAAAGAAAATATGCAAATGAACAATAGACACATGAAAAAATGATCAACATTCCTAATAATCAGAGAAAATGCAAATTAAAACCACAATGAGGTATCACCTCACATCTGTTAGAATGGCTATTATCAAAAAGATAAAAGCACGGATGGGAATAGGAAAGGAAGTAGAATGAATCAGACATCTCTCTCCTGTGTTTATATATGAATACATGACCAATATAATTCCAAAACATATACAATCACAATAATGGTATCTTAATTGGAAGAAGTCATAGTTATTCCATATATGTACTATATATCAAAATATACCCTACTGCCATTTATATCTAGAAAGAACAACAACAACAACAACAAAAGCAAAAGACAAATGTTTACAAGGCTGTGCAGAAAAGGGAACATTTACACATGTACTTGGGAAAACAGTATGGAGTCTTCACAAAGAATTAAAAATAGTACTACCATATAATCCAGCAATTCCATAATAGGTATATATCTGAAGCAAATGAAATCAACCTGTTGAGGAAATGTGCACTTCATATTTATTGCAGCAATAATCATAAGAGCCAAGATATAGTATTCAACCTAAGTGTCTTCTAAGTGATAAAAGAATAAAGAAAATGTATATAAAATGGAATACTATTCACCCATAAAAGAATGAGATTCTGTGATTTGCAACAACATAGATGGAGCTGGAAGATATTATATTATTTGAATAAGTCATCCACAGACATACAAATATACATGTTCTCACTTATGTGTGGAAGCTAAAGATTTGATCTGAAAGAATTAGAGAATAAAATAGTGGTTATTGGAGCTTGATAAGTGTGTGGGGGAGAGAGGAATAGAGAGAGGATTGACAATGGGTACAAGGATGCAGCTGAATTGGAGAAATGACTTTCAATTTTCTATGCATAACTGGGAAAACTATAGTTAATAACAATTAATTGAAAATTTCAAAGTAGCTATTAGAATTTTGAATATTCCCAACACAAAGAAGTGACATAAATATGAAAGAATACACATGCCATTTACCAAGTCTGTTCAAAAAGTACTGAATACATGTAATGAAATGTCCCATTTTACCCTATAAATATGCACAATTACTATGCATCAATTAAAAATAAAGTTAATTGTTTTAAGACAGTACCTTCCTATTTTTTATGCATAGAAACATCTGGTTCTGGTCCTAATATACCAGTTTAATGCTTTCTTGAAGCATATATATTATGATAAAATATGATAAATTCGATGAGATACATGAACTACTGTGACAAAATTTAAGGACCTGGTGGGAGTCAAGCATACTGATACATGCCTACAATCCTGGGGACCTGGGAGGCCAAAGCTGGAAGATTGCAAGTTTGAGACCCTCTGTCAAAGTAAAAAAAAAAAAAAAAATATATATATATATATATATATATATATATATATAAAAGGGCTAGGGCTGGAGATCAGTGGTAAAGCACCCATGCATTCAATCCATATTATTAAAAAAAAAAAAAGAAGAAAGAATAAAGAAAGAAAGGAAGGAAGGAAGGAAGGAAGGAAGGAAGGAAGGAAGGAAGGAAGGACGAACAGTGAGAAAAAGCAGAGAGAGGGGTTAGAAAGGTTAGAAAGATTTTTAAATGATTTTTAATTTTTTTTTATGAAAAAATCAACCAACCAACTTTCCCAAAGGGCACATAAGAAATTCCTTTCATCAAAACAGTAAGAAATTCACCTATCATGGAAAAGCATAGGGTAGCTGAATTAGATAAATCAAGGTTAAGAGTAAGAAATGCTGCCAATTCTCTAACATCACTTGAATTGATAAGATTTCAGAATGGCTTTGAATATGTAGGGCTATTCATCCATCAGAGATAAGGTAGCCTTAATTAATCAGTATAATGAGCATAATGGCCAGAAGTACAAACTGCTGTGAGGTACAGGAATCTGTGGTTATGGCTACTAGACACTCCAGAGTGTTTCTAGAGTGAGAGAGATGTCAGACATCTGAAGTGACTTCAACTTGCTTAACCAGAAAAAATCACAAACTGGCAAAAGAAGGCAAACTTCAGTCATCAAAAGGAAAAATTTCAATTCTTCACCTAGTTTGTAGATCTAAGCAAGTTCAGATAATTAGAGCCTATTGATTGAAAAAAGGCTGCAAAATTGTCATCAGTGTACATGATCAACATTTCCCTGATCAGTTCCTAAAGAGACCTAGTGCCATTTCCTAATAAAGCTGTGCACAGAGGCAACGGAATAAAAAAACACAGAAACTTACAGATCTTTTAATGGTATTTGGGGAAGAATTGGCTGAAAGAATGGGTATCTATTACTTATGGGAAGTTAGCAATGCCTTGTCCTGTTTTTCAGGGTTCTGAAAGAAACAAGATAGAGCATCACAGAAGACAAATTTTGGGAAGGAGTCATGGTCGTAAGTACAGATCACATGGATCTTTGTGTGTTAGAGCCCAGCAAAAGGCAACTAGCTCAGGGGAGTATGCAGTATTCACAAAGTTAAAGCATCCTGTAAACACTGACCTCTCTTTACCCTAAATTACATGGTACTTCTGCAATATGATCATGAAAAGATTAACTTATGCAAATAGGAACTAATGCAAGAGAGGTCAACACCACGAGCTTTTCTCACCAAGGGCATCGGTAATGCTGAATGCAAAAACTAAGTCCTTTTTATAATAATGAAAAAATTATGTGGTTTTAAGCCAAGGGCTTGTAACATTGTAATATTAAATTAGATATGTTTCTATAAAAGGTTGTTTAAAGCATGATTGGTACATATTCTGAGAATAAACAAAGATTAGTATGAATTACTGTAGTAATAGAAATGAAGTTATACCAAATAAAATATATTCTCTTTGTTTTGATAAAATTACTAAAACAGTAGATGACTACAGATGAATATAATGATATATGCCTTTGGGAAGAACATTTTTATATATCCCCTAATATTTGATATGGATCTGAAATGGTAATTTACTAGTCTAAATGGATATATGATTTCAATAGATGAACCATTTTCAGTGATGAAATTGAGCTCATCATGTCCTACAGATTGACTATGAATATGTGGAAATTATGAAATAAGATATCACATTAATAGTAGAATTTAAGAAAATTTACACAATGGAAAATGATGTTACAAACTTTTATTTTCTTGAAGTGATATGGCCAAAATTTAAGATAAAAAGAGATGTAGATCATATGAAAATTTATATTTAAAGTTATAATCATCTTTCAGGAGTCTGAAAGATCGTATTTATATTTTTAATTCTACATCAGTGACACTTATAGAGAAATGAAGGAAAAGATCCACTTTCAGAACGAAATTACTAAAAAAGAAAAAATTCTAGGGATATTTTATTACTAAAATGTCCTAGAAAGGATTTTCCTAAAACCCCATCATTTGAGAGGATTAACAAACTCCCATATTCATTAAGCATTCTTCTTAATAAAATATTAGAATGATAATAATAAAATCTCAGGTCTAGAGAAATGTCAATAGGCAATATCCTTGGAATGGTCCCACTCTAATCATATTACATTTATTTGGCTGCAATTAATTATTCAAACTGCTCAAGAAGTTTTGATAATATACAGGTTTTGATTGTATTTTGTTTGCTTTACAATACAAATCATCAATATAAGCTGAACTTCATTTAAATATGTTACCTTTACAAAGAAAAAATAGACAATAGACTATATTTAACAAAAAAGGTATGTAATAAAAACAGATCACATTTTCTCCTCCTGTGTACATAGAACCAATTATTCACATTTAATGAGGCAATGCATAGCTTTGGAGTAGACTTTTTGCCCAAGGGTTAAACATATTATTAGTTTTAATGTTGCACAATTGTGATTATGCACATATTTTCTAAAGCAAATGAATAATCCATGTAAGATAGTATGTAATTCCTTTTAATTCTTTGTTGGCTTATATCATTTACAGTGCAAAAATTTGAAAAACAAATACTGTTTTCAAACTGTAGCTGCTAATATAAAATGTTGAGGCACCACATTGTTTATTAGAAAAACAATATTATGGTTCCTAAAATGTAATAAGGTTTTTCTAATAATTTAGAAACTTGAGTTTATAAAGTTATCACATAAAAAATTAAATGCATTTTAAAATGTATTCTTTTATTAGTAAAAATGTCACATTCTCTGTTTTTTTACAAATGAATACAAAAATTGAAGACATAGTCATTCAATTAAAAAAAATGTGACTTTTTTGACCCATTTCATTCTTTCAAAATCCTGAGATATAAAAATCTAGTAAAACTGTATCATTGTTTTTATTATTGTCTTCTATATTATGTATTACTTTAATGTGGAACCTTCCTTATACTCTTTTAGTACAATTATAGCTATGTAAAAGTTATAATTGGCGTGTTTAAAATTTATATGACACTTCTTCTATTAAATAAGTAATTAATCCATAACATCTCTGCAGTACTGTGTAAGCATTTCATCTAAGTTAATTATATAAATGAAGAAAGTAAATATTATGCTACAGAAATATAAACACTGCAAGATGATCTAGTCTGATGGAAATGGTTCCATTAAGCTTCCAATTAATTTGCTAAGAGATGCTATAAAGTATATAAAAGAGGAATCAACAAAATAAACAGGAATAAAGGAAAATGCTTGAAAGTTCTTTAAATGTATGTATGTATGTATATATGTGTGTGCATATACAAATTTAAATATGCATAAAATAATACTATTCTTAATCCAGCATTAAAAGTGTACAGTTTGTGTTGATACAAATGCATCTTTATTTTTACATGTTTCAAGTGAATCATAAAAAGAAAGGCAGATGTATAATGATCTGGTAGATGATATAGTATATTTTGAAGGAAATATGCCCAGTAAGTTCTCACTATTTTGTGTTTCATTTAAAGAATTCAATATTGTGACATGAGTAAGCTTTCACTCATTTAAGAAATTTTACTGGGTAAGAATTCTTGCTTAGCAGTTTTTTTTTTTCTTGCACATTAAATGTAGCACTCCAGTATCTTTGTTATTACGTTTAAAATGTCACTTGTCAATTTAATTGTGCTTTTGAATAATATTTTCCCAGATGCTTGGAGATTTTTCAATTTAGTGGTTATTATTTCTTCTTAGAACAAGTATGAGAAGTTAAAATATTAATACTCATCAAATATTGCATTGGATCTCCTGAGCATTGACAACAGCATTTGTGCTCAATAAATTTTGCATTTGGCCCCTTTGAACTTCTCTGTTCCCATTATTTTTTGTAGATACAGTGATAAAACAATGGAGATTTATACAGAAATGGGTCCTGGGTGTCCATGTGAAATAGAACTCTTCACTCTTCTCATTCCACAATGAATGAAAAACACAGTTTTGATTCGTTAAATCTTAATATGTGGATTTTAATCTGTTACTATATTTTAACTATATATATATATATATATATATATGAGAAATCAACAAAATAAACAGGAATAAAGGGAAATGCTTGAAATATATATACATATATTTCTCTGGGATTTTCTTATGATATTTAAGTGTGTAGATTGATATTTGTTAATAGTGGAAATTTTTCATTCGTCATACATTCAAATATTTTTTCTAATATTTGTTCTAATACTTTTCTGCTTTCTAAAAATAATTTCATTTTACATTATACCTTATCAGTTTCTTTGTTCTTTTCACATTTAACTCTACATGTTGTTTCTTTTTGTCTCTCTGTGTTGCTATTTGGACAGTTTCTTGTAACATCTTCCAAATTCTCAAATTGCTGTTCAACTTTCTTTATTATTAAACCAGTCCAAAAATTTTAAGCTTCGTTGTTGTGTCCTTTGTGGATTTGTAAATTTGTTATGTTACCTCTAAAAGGTTCTGGTTCCTTGCCAAAATTTGGAAGATTTTTGTTTTAATCCTTACATCATAATAAGTCTACATTTTCTTCTCTCTCTCTCTCTCTCTCTCTCTCTCTCTCTCTCTCTCTCTTTGTGGGGTTGGGTATTTCTGGGTATTTAACCCAGATGCATTCTCCCTGTAAGCTAAACCCCCAGCACTTTTTAAATCTTATTTTTAAGAAAGCATCTTATTAAATATCTGATGCTGTCCTTAAAATTTATAATCCTCATACCTCAGCCTCCCATGTCACTGGGATTACTGGTATCCTATGCCACAGCTGGCAAATCTAGATTTTCATAACCTCCAATTGATAGTTCTCTTTTCTGCAGTCTTTATTGGTTTGCTTTTGCTGTGTAATTCTGTTCTGGCTCTTGATAATATAATAACATACTTTTCCCACTGGCATTCCAGGCTATCTTTGACTGATTTTAAATGTTGTATTTGAAAGAAATAGTAGTATCGCTTCTCGGCCTTTTGGCTAAGATCAAGTGTTGAAAGAAATAGTATATATATATATATATATATATATATATATATATATATATATATATGATATTTGAGGCATATGTTGAAGGTCTCTATTTTCCTTTCCTTATATCAGCAAGGGATTTGAGACTTACTATATAATTTTCTCTTAATTTAAATTTGAATGTGAGATATTTTCATCTTTAAATGTCATTGTAGTAAAAACTATGGGGGTCCTAATTATTGCATACTTAATTTTTACTTAAATTTGGTCCATTATTCTTTATTTTTTGTTAAGTCTTTAATGACTTTAAGTATTTTTGAAATATATCAATCAGGTTGTTTTAAAAATGTTAAAGTAAGGATATTATTTAATTCCTATTGCAATAAATACTAGAACACTAGAAAGTTGTGAACTTATTTAATTCAATAATGAACTGAGATAAGGGAAAACAATAGTTCTACTATTACCCCCCTAAATTTCATTTTGAGTTGTTCCACAAATGATTCAATGCAAAACTTGTCTGTAACTATCCAAAGATAAGAAGGTCAAGGTTAAACTAAAATAAGTCATAATAAATGATCTTTCTGTAATTCCCAGATATCTGAGAGTGATTTAAGAATTATTTAAAGATGATTTGAACTGTACACTCTTTTCAAACAATGAGCTGATTTCAAAATAGCATGTGAATTATATGTGATATCATTTTTACTTTATCAACTCCATGAGCATCTGTTCCTCTTAAGAACAGATTTCTATTCTTTACATCTAACTGTTCTTTACATCTCACTAGTCTATTATATATAGTTAAATTTAAAGTTAATGAAAGTTAAAATGAAAAATATTAATAATTATTATGTAACAGCATGTTTCAATTATTTAATGAATGCCAAGTGCTCTGCTAAGTATAAAACACAACAAGAAAACACAGGGAGAATTAAAAAAAAAATTTCCATCCTGTGAAGTTATAGTATTGCTAAGAAATATGTCCTATCCAATCAAAGCTCACAAAACATTCCTAATCTGTAGGGAGAGTGTTTGTGGCCAGTAGAGCAGATGTGGTCCATAAAAGTTGGACCAAATATGATTATGACCATCACTCTTCAAAAGTTCTAGCACTGGGAGCCTTCTGTAAACCTAGAGAAGATATGCTATTCAGAAAGTTAGGAGAGATTGCTTTAGGCACTAGGATGGAGTTTAGAGAGACTTATGGTTTCTACCTGCCATACACACAGGGTCATACAACCAATATTGTGGATTCCCCTAAGTACTATACCTTTGCAGACATGGAGACCACATAAGTGTGAAGTAAATTTACATTTGGGCATAAGAGCATATCTCTGGCACCAACACTGTTTTTTTTCTTTTTCTTTATTGGGGAAATTTGCATCAAACCTAAAAACTAAGTAAAGATAACATACATATCCTATATATTGGTATGAATACAGAATACTATAAGAGTGAATGGAAATGTGACCAGAATGAAGAAAGAAGTAACACAACCCATAACTCCATGTTCAGATATGATAACTGCTCTTATTAGGAAAGTGGGTCAGATTCTAACTAAAACCCATTACCTACCGTACATGAAAGAATGAAGGTTAGGTATGACAGTGTTCCCTGTCTATGTATGGGGAGGAATTGTGGGATCAAGGGGTTGGGTGATGCATTTGAATGTTACCAGCAACACTGCAGTTCTTACCAGATATTGGAGAATATACCAAGCAAGGATTACACCCATGTACATTAGACATAGACACAGAGGTCATCAACTATCAAGGACAACTAATATTTTGCTTGTGGTAGTTTCAGGCTACTGGATCTAACACAGGTAAAAACTATAGCAAAAAGTAAGTTTCCTGTATTTGGAGACTTTAGTCATTTTAATATTACTACATCTCTGAAGTGATGAGGTTCAACCAAGTAATGGAACCATTCCCATTTTTCTCAATCCATAGAAGACCCCAATTCCTCAGATTGTTCAATAAGCAAAGATAAGGACAAATAACAAGCAAAGATGGAAAATACAATAAAATCTATCTTCTATATGACTACCCTGTGAAAAAAGAATAGATTTCATTCTATGAAATAGAATTATTACAAGGAGAAGAAAGAAATTGTGAATATGCTTACTTATATCTGAAAATATTACTGAAAAGGATTATATACCAAGAATTTTAGGGCAAATTGTCTAATTGATGAATTAGAATCTTGAAACAGCAAAGACTTCATGGAGACAGAAAATGCCAAATTAAAGAGTGGTAACAGTTCCAAATTGAGGCAATCTATGATGGCTGTATATATTAACAAATAAATTCTACAAGAGAAAGAAAAATGTCTATTGGAAATCAGAAAAGTATTTATTCCTTCAAAGAAAAAATATTCTATATAAAATAAATGGAGCAAAATGAGGGGGAAAAAGTCACAGAAAACATTAAATCAGAAGGCAGAAGACTGAAGCCATTAGTTTTAAGACAAAGACTTCCAGAATGGATTACAAAGCAAAATTCAACTACCTACACATATTGGAGTCAAGATGGAATAAATTGCTTAAAATTAACTTCAATTAAATCCTTCTTTAAAATCCCACATATAACTAAAATATTAGCATTTAATAGCAAATAAAAAAGTTTTAGAAAAATGTAAATAATAAATAGTATTTTATAATACTATTTAACAAAAACACAAATTATAAAGCATTAAGGCACAGCAGATAATATTAAAATTTTAACAAAAGAAAATTAGAGTAGAGAATTTTAATTCATAATTTATTAGTGCTTGACAGATTAAAAAAGAATGCATAGCATTTAAATTATAGAACTAATAAAGTCATTTTAATAGTCATATTAAATTTGGCATGGAATATTCTAATAAAAAATCTTTTAAGAAGTCATAATGTGTTTTCAAAAATTAGTCCTAATAGTCAAATACAGAAATGACATATTATGGTTTCTGACTTTGTAATAAAGCTGGATAATACAAGTTTTAAAAAACAAATCAAAACTTCACACACACACACACACATATATAATATGCAAATATATTTACTAGGTTTTTATACTTAATATAACATGTTAAGGTATATGTATAAATATCTATCATCTGAAATAACTCAGGTTGAAGAGAATCTCAAAACAAATGTAGACTGGTTAGTCAGATATATATGTAGAGACAGAAACAGATCTTTCTATCGATCGATCAATCAAAGCATGGAGCTGATACTTAAAGAATAAACAAGAAAAATGAAAATGCAGCTCAACAAGCTACAAAAGGCACAATATTTTCATTAAACTATAAACCAGAATATAGTACTTCTTCTGAATTAATAAGGCATTATAAAAAAGAATACAAAAAACTTTGAATGTCGTTGATTATGTACTAAAATAACTAAAAAACAAGTGGATCAAAAGTTTACTAATATTTAAAATGTTCGTATTATTAAGGAAATGAGGAAAATGATCTAGAATTTATTACATTGTTCTGAACATTAGAATGACCCTCTGGTCCCTTAACAAGACTTGAGAAGGAAGAGGCTGTAACTGATGATAGGTCCAAATGAGACCCCTTGTCAGATATCTCTATGGAGGATAATGGATAAAGGAGAACCTCAGAGCAGATGGAGTTCAGAGTCACAAAAACTAATAGACAAAGAAATCTAGAGAGTAAATTCTCTCTATTGACTGATCAGAGGATGATTGAATGAACATACGATAAGACTGACACTGCTGTAGACCACTGCCATCTAGATTTTTCCTTCTTTCCTAATTAGGAAAGAATGTTCACCATCCACCAAAATTCATTTTCACCTTATTTCTGGACACACTGCTAGACAAAGATTTTCTCCGATTTTCATGGTATCAGAGGTGGTTCTATCTAGCTAAACAGGTGCAAAAGTGATGAATACCACACACATCAAGTCCTGGCTTATAAAATTACTCAACATCTCCTCCTCTTACTTTTCTCTTTGATGTGTGGATGCAAAGTTTGATATGGTTCTAAATAACAATTTACATAGCTATAGGGTAGAGGGGCGTAGGTCTCTGAACGAGTGCTGGTAGGAGAGCCACTCTGCCAACTTACATATCCAAATAAATTCAAAAATTCTTGTGTAATATAGAGTTGTTACACATCTTATTTCTTTTATTTTTTAATAGGGCATTAGTACATCTTAATTATGACCTAGGTAAAAATGAGTTTCAGATTTTGTATTCTGAAATTATAAATTAAATAAAACAACATTAATCACTACTACAAAAGAATCAAACAAGTGGAATTTATTCCCACAGTATTACTATGTCATATATATAATGTTTAATTTGTTTAATTGGCTCAGGCTAGCCTCAGTATATGGGGAAGTGCAATGAAGTTTGTTGGCAGGCAAGCTGTGACCCAACCTAAGTGTGCATGTTAGTAAGAAGCAACTAAGTCTCGGGAAAACATGGCAGCCAATGCTGCAGCCAATCCAAAACTGAAGACTTCCAAATTATGCCCAACTAATGCAAACACTGACTGTACCAATCTATGCATGCCATTTTATGTTTTTCTGGTTATAAATACAGCTCATCATGGCAATGGAGGAACTATGAACAATTGTTGTTATAGAATGTTGCCCAGTTCTAGAACAATTATTTTTTGCTCAAATGAACTTTGTTAAATTTAACTGCCTCAGTTTTGTTTTGGTTTGCTTTTGAACACTATTAAGCAATGCTAAAACAGAAGATGCATCAATTTTAAAATTAGAAACAAACTATAGCTGTCTCACATCACACTAAGTTTAACATTTGCCTAAAAGTTATAGCCAACATGATGAGATAGCAAAATAATAATGACAGTAAAATGGCTGCAGCAATTTTTAGACCCCATAATTTTATTTCATGCTATCTTGAGAAAGACATTTTCCCTTTAGGTTGACTCTGAAAGTTTCCTACAAATAATGTTGCATCAGTGTGCCTGGGGTCATGCATTTGAAGGCTTCCAGACCAACCCCTGCATTAGAGTAAATGGGATATGCAGAATGACTTAAGCAGATCAAAGTCTACCCCAGTACAGAAAGCAGATTGAAGCATAAAAATGCCTGGGATACTCCAGAATCAGAGCATTTTTACTAAGAGAAAAGGACATTAACTCGGAGGGGTGATAAAAATTGGTTATGTATGGTATGATTTAAGTTCAAGGTCCTAACCATGTGTCATTTAATCTGTTGCCTAAAATGATGAATTATATTCCCCTAAATAAGAGAGATTCTTTTATTTTATTCTTATAGACTAAAAGGTAGCTGATTCTTGACCTTGTGTGTTTCTTATAAGTTTTTGTCAAAATTCAAAGATTTAAAATTATTTTTTTGTAACAACATTTGTTAGTTCTGTTAAGTAAATATTAGAAATTAATATACCAAACATAAAAACTTCTACATAAATCCACATTGAATATGTAATATAAGAAATGTGAGAATGATGATTTCCATGCTAAATGTAATAAAATGATTTATAATGGAATTTTAGAAGGATAGAAAACATTTTACATTCAAAAATATGTTTGGAAATTTGAATTTCTTAGTATAATTACATCCAAGAAAAGTTACATATATATTCATATATATAGATATGTGTGTATACATACATAAACATATATATGTGCATAGATACATATTTGAAAAAGATATATAGATATATATTTGATACATAGAAATATGTTTGATAAAGTCAACCCATTCCTTCCCAAAAATATTTTCATATTGGCTTCCTGTATACTATTCAGTCACAACTTTCATCTTATCTCACTGTACTATTGACCTTTTTATTGCACCTTCTTTTTTCTCTCAAATTGTAAATACTAATTAGAGACTTAATTGGCTTATTTAACCAAAAATTCAGTGGCATGGCAAATATAAACATGTTTTTTGACAGGCAACTGTGTAGTTTGCTTCCAGACTGTCATGATAGCAAACTAGCTGCAGCAATTTTTAGACCTCATAATTTTATTTCATGCCATCTTGAGAAAGAAATTTTCCCTTTATGTTGGCTCCAAAAGTTTCTTACAAATAATGTTTCATCCATGTACATGTACATAGATGCATACACACACATATATATAACTAAACAGATAATATATGGCAATTAATTCCTTGTTTGATAAAAAGGAATTGCTTTAACATTGCATCTAATTAAAGAACTTCTTTAGTGTTACCTTTTCTTCATTAAGAAAGCTAAAAAATTCATATATATATACATATATATGTATATGCATGTATATATATACACACATACATACACAAACAAGATTATCATATTAAGTTAGATTCTATGAGAAATAATGTTTTCAATGTTTTTTCCTTCTGAAATAGATATTGAGTTTATAATAGTACATGTGTCATTTAATACTCATATTAATATCTGCATATAAAGTCTATTTTAAATTTACAAAAATCCAATAAAGGTGGCCAAAATGTTCCTCACTTAAACTTTCCACAGAACTAGAACTACATTTGCTTTAATTTGAACATGTATTAATGCAGTCAGTACTAGTAATGATTATGGTTTTTTTCATTACCACCACCATCACCATCACATTTCCACTAGGACTACTACTAGTATGATTAAAAGATTTGCTCCTTCTGCTTCAGCTACTGAAATAGTGGTTGTTCACTAAATAATAATAGTTTTTATTAGTTCTATAATGATTTCTCTGAAACTTTCTTTCATGTGGTGGATGGGATCAGAATTTGAGTCACAGTGTTATGAACAGAAAGATCATGTCAATTACTAGCAGTAGGGTTTGTGCAAGTAATTAATTCTCTCAGCTTATTTCTATAAAACTTGACAATGATATAGCAAAGGTAGGGTGATTTATGTATCAAATAATATGAAGGTGATAGTGACAAGAAAAAATTGTATGGAAAATGATAGGCAGGCTGATTCTACAGGCTTGAACCAATATTCATATGGATTTGATTTTTCTACACAAGTATTCATTTTGATAGAAATAAGGAGTACAACCAATGTTATATCAATTAACATTACTGTTAAATTTATTATTTTCTCAGATTAAACCAAAACAAAGTTATTAGGAGTCAATCGTGCTATATAATACTAAAAGAATATGATCCTCATCAATAGGATCATATAGTTGTAGTTGTACTACATCAATGAAATGTTAGAATCAACCATCAGCCTAAAAGCCAAAGTGATGATTAGATAAGAAGTTAAAATTTAGTTGATATGAAAAGCATACAGGAAGAAAATGGAGCAAATTATTACATGTAATCCATAAAGTTTTGCTGCTATACAAATTTGAAGTTATAAATGCATCAGAAGTAGTAAGTATTTTAGATATTCTGAGGCTTGAAGAAATATAAAATATAATCATAATGTGATGTTGATTTAGAGAGCATGAACTGTATGTTTTTGATTTCCTTCTGTTAAACTATGTAGGGTGCAAATAATTGAGACTCCTTAGGCTAAAAGAACAGAAGTATTTAGTAGTGAACTTTTAGAGGATTTGAGGAATGAATTCCTCCTAACTTCCTAGTTCAGGGATTGGGACTGGGCTTGAATGGTAAAATGTTCAGAAAAATTCTGTGAAAAAGAAAGATTCAGAAATGATGAACAGAATTATTTTATAACATAATTCATTTTGGACAATTGTTCTAGGATGACCTTGAAGTGTATCTTCAGATATTATATATTGTCACCACTGGTATATTGTTAATAACCTAGATATTAAGCCTAACATTATTAGAGTTGTAGAATAGAAATCACATTACTAAATGGGATGTCAGTAGTGCTGATCTGTCAGCACTACTGTGAGTGGTCAAGGGCTACGGTTAAGCATGAGTGTGGTGGGTAATTAAGTATTATCATATAAACATAAGCTAACTGATGGATTGAATAAATAAACTTGAATCAAAGCTACCACAAATTCAAGAACTGTAAATGGAATTAAAATAATAAATGTGATTGTGGCAATTGGAGTCCTAATTGATGTTAAATCTAATGTCATCTCTCTGATTAAATGTACAAATAAGTGTCCTGCTGTAATGTTGGTTGCTAGTTGGATATCTAATACAGAATATTAGTTTCAATAAACATTAATACTAGAATTAGAGGGATTGATGTTTCTTTGGGTAAAAGTGAGGAAAAATGATATGATAACATATATGTAATACCTGGATATAGGGACTAATAATGTATACAATATTCTTAGGAGTCAATAAATTCTAGTTTAATTCTAGCCCAGGCAGTTGACCCTTAACTTCCTGTCTCTGTTTTTGAGATATTCTTGACAGGAAAACGGTGATTTTTCTCTTTCTTTCATAATTTCATATACTCACATTTGGGCAATCTGTAGGTTAATTATATTTTCTTCAACTACAAGGATATAAATAATAGCTGATGCACTCATCATTCATCATCAACAGTAGAACATTTGGCAAAAATTCAGAGTAATAATGAATTCAGCATTTATTATTTTCTAATTTATATATGTGTACGGCAGTGTCTGTGGGGAGTTGCTTCCAACACTTCACAGATATACCAAAATATGTGGATGCTTAGGTTCTTTTATAAAAAGGTAGAATATTTGCATATAAACTACATACATACTTCCTTATATTTTAAATCATCTCTATATTACAAATAATACCTAATGCAATGTAAATTTTATTCTTTATTGTTTATGAACAAATGTCTTAAGTAGTCTGTACATGTTTAGTACAGATGTAATTTCTTTTTATTATTTTCAAACCACAGCTAATTAAATATGTTGATGTAGAAAATGAGGATACAGAGGGATAATCGTAAATTTTTTTTCATTAAAAATTGCTTTTATAGTCTCCACAAAAGTGTACTAATATATTTTAATGAATCTATTTCTTTATATCATTATTCAATTTTTTATGTTTATCTTTTCACACTCCTAACTCTCTAAAGAAAAGCAAAAGTGTTCTACTAAAGAGGCGTTTCATAAGAAATTATATTTTTGCCAGTCTATACTACATATCTATCAAGAAACCCATTAACTTAATTTGTAAAAATAACCCATTTAGGCTGTATATTATAAAACTATAATTTTGGATATATTCTAATAGTGCCCATGATTAGTAGTCTTCTTCAAATATAAACTTTTTTGGTGGCCTATCAAGTTCAATTATGAGAATAAAACTCTCTAGTACATTTTCAAATCAGTATAGAAAACACTAAAGGTAGTAAAATTTTTTGTAAGTGGCAAAAAAGATTAAAATGAATACAATAATTCCATAATTTCTTTTGATGATGAGAATTTGATCTCTCTCTGGACAGTTTCAACATCAAGTTATTTTAGGAAATGCCATTCTGTGAAGGTTAAGAATTTTTATTTCAATGCTGAAATTAAAGAGAGAAAGAGAAAGAGAGGAAATTATCTCTTTGTCCTAAAATTAGCATCAATATATTCAATGAATGTTCAATAAATACTTCATGATTGACTGGCAAGAACATCTTAAATAATTACTTTATTTGGAGGCCAATATAGGATACGTCTTCTAATGGGAGGCAATGAAAAATATCATGCTGAGTAGAATATGAGCTTTCTTTTTGTCAGTATAAATTGATTCTAAAATTCAATAATGTTTAGATGAGGGGTTTTTTTTGCCTGAATTTTCCTATTTAATTCATGATCTAAAATTACTCTTTCTTTCACCAGTTCTTCTACAATCATGTGAAATTATAAAACAATTACACTACTTTAGAAGCTTTCTTGTAACTAAGACACAAATAAAAAATAAAATTGGCAATATTAGATGCTATTAGTTCTGCTGTTGAAAGGATCCCAAACTGATATAAGTGACAGTATACGTTTACCTCTAGACATGGCATCATTCACTATCTAATTACCTTGATAAACTCAATTTCTTTACCGACTCTACATATTTTCTTACCTTAAAAGCAAAGTACCCTGTTCTCCACAATTCTTTATGAGAGTATCATCTGCTGACTATTTGAGACTTAAGCATTTTTCTAAGGATCTGAAAGACATGCTTTGTTAATGGTTTGCTTTGTAGCAATGTTTTCACAGTTTTATTTAAAAGAAGTATAGAAAGACACAAATACTGGTCAATTTCTGTTTAAGTATATGTATAATAGACAATCTGAATAGTGACAAGCTGGGAGAAGGGATTTTAAAAGCATAAGTTAATAATAGAATTATTAATAATAGAATATTAAAGGAATTCTTTCAAAATAACAGAGATTCAGTGTCCTTTAGGAATAAGAAAATTCAAAAGCAGAATGAAAGAAGACTGCTAATATAAAATTTATTAAAGGATAAACCTGAATAGTTAATAAGTATATAGACATTTAGTTTGCAAGTAATAAAACAACTGACAATTAAAGCTGTAATAATATTATACTCATTAAATTATTTTTTAATAATTCAATACTACTACATTAAGAAGATATTTAGAATCTATAACCATCATTAACTGTTGCGATATGTATACTAATATATACTTATTGTAGGAAATTTGGTAATATCTGATAAATTTAAATATATGTAAACCCCATTAGCAATAAACTTCTCTAAGTTCTCCAGATATGCTTAAACTAGAATCATGCAGGAGTACTATGCAACATTGTTTTCACAGCAGAGTGCTTGATTAGAGGAATCCAGGCATCAGTGTATAGAACTGAGTGATACTGTTAAGCTATACATGTTAGGTAACAAATATGGTCCTTAAAACATGTTACAGGGTTTATTTATATAAAAATTTTCCCCAAATACAAATGTATAGAGACAGAAATTAGATCTGTGGTTCTGAAGGCTAGTGGTGGAACCAGAGAGTGATTTTAAAGAAACAAGATTTCAACATTTTCTGAAAATTTACCTAAGATCAATTTACAATGAGATTGTGGTGAATGTTACCCAATTCTATAAATGTAGTAAAATTAATTGAATTGTACAATGAGAATGGGTGAATTTTATAGTTTATAAACTGTATTTCAAATACACTGTTAAAATGTGGAATAAATAAAAACATAATGAGTTTTTGTCACAAAGTTATCTGAACTGAGGCAAACATACTAAGCGTTTTTCAAAGATTCACATAAATTCAAGATATATACCATCTTCTTTAAATGGATTCTTATAAAGATAAGAAAACATAGAGATTTTGGATAGGTCCCAACAGAGGAGTATGTATATGAAGGTAAAGAAACCTGCATTCAGATAATGGAGAACCTTAAACTAAAAATGACCAGTCAACTCTTATCCCTGAGAAAAAAATAAACTGAATATAGCAATTATAAAAATTAGCATTTGACAAAAATGTAGAAGAAGATAACATTTTATTAATATGGGTATTTTAGGAATTCAAAGAACAATACTGGTTTTTACCCTTCACAGAATCCTTGAGGAGAAGAAGGTAACAAAACTTTCCTCACCAGAGAGCAGAACAAAAGAATGAGCAAGGAGATTAAGCAGGGAGGGTAGACAGTCATTATGTAAAGACTATTCATTCCTCGTTTTTATCATAATTAATTCTATTTCATAGTTACCACAAAGTCAGAAAAAATCAGAGGTTTTCACCTATTCAAATGACATATTTTTCTTTCTCTTGTGATAGCTGAGAAAATAGCCTTTAGTCATGAAACTCACACTGCCCTCTCCAGTGTTATATTACAAATCAGGGGCAGGGGCACAAGCTTGTAATCCCAGTAGCTCAGGAGGCTGAGGCAAGAGGATCTCAAATTGAAACCCAGCCTCAGCAATTTAACAAGCAATTTATTGAGACACTATCTCAAAAAAAAAAAAAAGTAAAAAGGGCTGGGGATGTGACTCAGTGGTTAACACTCCTGGGTTTAAACCCCCCCACCAAAACAAAACAAAACACAAGATGTTATAAAAGGCAATTGATTTTCAGACCTTGGGCATAAAATGTTAGATTTGTTCACACAATCAGTAAATTAACTCATGGACGTTAGGAAAATTGTTCCATACTTTTGGAAGGAAAATAAGATTTCAGCCTGTTAATTACTTCTCTAGATACTATATAGACTCTATTCCTTTTAAATTTTTCCATACAGAAAGTAGCAGGATCAGTGGTTTAGCTTCTCTATGAAATTCTGATAGTAAAAATATACACCATCAACATTTTCTGATTCAAGCACAATGGAAAATCTCTTCTTCAGGTTGTTTTTTATTGGTATCTAGGAGAACTTAGACCAGAGAGATTGAGGGATAAATACATCAATATTGTAGAAGTCTGACACCCATATAAATCAAGTCATTACTTTAACTTCTAGTCTACTTATTTATGAATGAAGACATTGTTACTTGTTATAGTTTATATATGAGCTGTTCCCCAAAAGTTCATTTTCAGGAATGAAATGACTAGATTATGAGAATTGTGACCTAATCAGTGCACTTATCCTCTGATGTGGATTAAAGGAGTGGTAACTATAGACAGGTAGGGAGTGTGATTTGGGGGCATGTATTTTGTCCCTTGTGAACAGAGCTCTCTGTTTCCTTGTTGTCATGTCCTGAGCTGTTTTCCTCCATGATGTTCTTCCTCATCTCTGTCCCAGAGCTGTGGAGTAGGTCATCTATGGACTGAGAATTCTCTCTGAAACCATGAACCCCAGGTAAACTTCATTCTCTAAGACTTCCTCATCACAGCACAAAAATCTGACTAAAACACTACCTGTCTGCCTTTCTAAGCTATTAGAAGAATTTGGCAGTTTACTGATAGAGAATCCCAAAGAAGAGATCAGTTCAATGATTTTCCCTAATTGGAAACATGATAGTAAAAATAAATTCTCTTTTGTGGAAATAAGCACAGTCGGGTTTCTTCTAATAGATTAGTAAGTGGAATTAACAAAGTGTTTATCACACTGGCTTATTACACATGTTAAATGCAGGTTATTCTGTAATTTCTTTCATAAGTGTATTTAACAATCTTTCTATGCAAAAATTCAAAAGGAACCTGTAATTTACAATAGAAGCAAAGTTCCCATTTAATAAATCTTCTTTAATAAACACTCAGGTATGTGAAAATACTGTACCCTTTTCAGTAGTAAAAATTTAAGTAGTTATGAATGTATTGCACTATACTTTTTGGATGATATATATTCAACTAGAAAGAAGTAAAATAAAACAAAACCAAAGTAAAACAGCTTAATTTGTGAAAAACTTAGAGATAAGAAATTTAATTTTATAAATCTAAATTTTATTTCTTGTCTAAAAGATTTTCTTCTTAATTTCATGTTGCTATAAACATACCTAAAAAGAAAAACATTAAATGCATTTGAATTTTCATTTTTTCTTAAATTTGAGAAGAGAAAACAATATACACTTAAGATGATTCCAATTATTTTACCATAGTTCTATGTAACTCATATATTGTAGCCATTCCTTTCAGTTATGATAGTTTCACATATTTATATAATATTCTTAACATTGCCAAAATAGTTAATAAATAACATGCTAAAAATTAATATTTTATTTTATTAACTAGTAACTTCATTCAGTGTTTTTGTTTAGATAATATTCCATCAAATATTATGGCAATATATTTTATTATTATCTATGCTAGCATCAAAATTTTAGCCAACAGATAGTTTTTGTTTCTTGAAGCATTCCTAAAAGATTAAGATTGAGAGAAAAACCCCTTTCTGATATAGTATTTTATTGTTGTTGTAATGAATGTGAATGAACTCAGTGACTATACCCCTAAATATTTTTGTCAGAAGTTTCTTGTGCCTGGGAGAGGTATAGCCCATTTTCCTATTTTTTCCTTTCTCGTTATCACTAATGAAACTGGTAATAGTTTGGGACCTCATGCCATTTTGTCATGTAGTTACAGCTTGTCCTTTTATAAAAGAAAATTAGAAAACTGCTGAGTGTTATAGATATTAATGGTTGTTAGAAAAGTATAATAAAAAGCTCTCATTTTGGAGCATTGCTAAGCTTTTATGTCATTATTCATGAATGACTAATGCATTCAAAGGAGAAGAGTGCTGATATCCAAGGCTGGAATGATGAACAGTGGAGAGGGAGAGAGTGGCTAAAAGAAAGGCATTTGTCACATGGGAAGATCACATAACAGGCTTGCCTACAATTCGATATTTCAGCTAAACTCAGAAATAAGAAACTTTCCTGATGAGGTTTTCATGGTATTTCAAATCACCAAGGGCAATTCTGTAGGACACCTTTGGATAACTAAATATTTTTCAAGCACATAAACAGTCTAAAAATCCAAAAAATAATGCTACATAAGTAATGCCATCAAACCGAACTTTTATTATCTCCTTTCTTCTCCTGGATGATATATATTACTCAAATTGTACATATTAAAAAGAATCATAGGAAGGGACTCTGAATTTGTTGACATTCTTTGACTACACACAGTGGGAACAAACCTTACAATAATAAAAGCACGAGTTAATTAGAAGGATATAGAGAAGCTTCTAGAATTCCAGGAAAGGTTAAAATTAGGCAGAAGAGGATCCAAAATGTTTCTAAAAGTTTGAAACTACTAGTTATATTATTGGTTAATGACATTGGTAGAAATCACTTGGCTATGTTTTACTTTAAATATTTTTGAGTTTGAAACTCAAGTTCTGGAGAAAGGGAGGGAGAGTTTGTATATCCAAAGTAGGATTTGTGAGGCTGAGACAGGAGGATTGCAAGTTCAAAGCCAGCCTCAGCAAAAAGCCTCACAAATCACTGGAATTACAGGCGTGCACCACCAGCTAATAATTTTTATTAATAACTTTTTCTTCATGAATCCATAACCTTCTATTTATTTCGCCTCACAAATATTTCTTAAATAAAAAAGAAGAAATGGTTATATCCCATTCATACTAGTCTAAACTTTTATAAACTCTTACTTTAATTCTTGTAATAGCTTCCAAAGTAGGCTTCAATAAAATATTTTCATTTGCCTTTATAATGGCCTTAGTGAGATCATTGTCTGTATGACTTTGTCAAACTTCTTCTTAAAATCAGTCAGCAATTTCTTACTGCCTAAAGAATAAAGTCCAATCTACACAAAGAAAATCATTAGTCATAAAATCAGTCCTAACTTTAAGCAACCACTTTGACTAAGTCAAATAAATCCTTACTAGTTCTTATGTTCAATTCTCAAGTAGAGTATTTAGCAAAATCTACCCTTCCTGGAGACCTTGTTGTATTCTGTAATGCCATAATTAGCATTAGGATTCATGTTCTAGTGATTTATTGTAGGTGATATGGCTGGATTCCCTTCGATCACATTTTACTATTTTGGTGCTCTCTTCCAATGATCTTTGTTTCTAACCCCGCAAAGCTGCAATTCAATGTTGAGGCCTGTCTTCAGGCAATTGCAACCCTTTTGCAGAAGAGTAAGTACTCAGAAGTCAGTAAACACATGAAGCACACTTTGGCAAATACTCTATGGGAATATAAAAGTCCAACCCATGTTATTTTTCATAAAATAATTCTGAGGAACAAGTCAGCCTTTAAACCATGCCCAAGAAAGCAGGCCACGATTGAGTCTTTGCTTAAATCACACACTGTCTTGTTTTTTTTTTTCCTTTTCTATGATCCCTTGCCAGTGTCTTTTAAAGTACTTTTCTAATAAATCACTAGATCATGAATTCTTGTGTCGATATCTGCTTCTGAAGGTAAGACCTAAATTCTCAGACCTCCTGGTTCCTCTTCTTTTTTCTCCATTGTCAGATTTCCCTTTCCCATTCAACATATGAATGCTTGAGATCCTTAGCAAGCAATCTCGGATTTTCTTCTCATTGTACTCTATATCTTCTCCTTAGGCAGTTTCATCTATCCCAATGTGAAAAGTTACAGTCATTATTTTTTTTCCCATTAGTCTAAACCTTTTTTCCTGAGATTTAGACAATATTATCTGCCGCCTCAAGATTTCCTCTTGGATGTCAGGCAACTCAATACAATCATGATCTAGTTCAATGCCTATTCTATATATTATAGATTACCTAGTAAACATGTCTCAGTCCGTTTTCTGCTGCTATCAGAGAATACTTGGAACTAGATAATTCATAATTACAGTTCTGGTGTCTGGGAAGTCCAATATCAAGGGGCATCTGGTGTTGATCTTCTTACTGTTTCATGACATGACAGGAGGCATCACATGGCAAGAGAGCAAGCATGAAAACCTGGGTATCTCTTTCCTTTTTTTATAGTGTCACTAATCCCATTATGGGGGCCAAACTCTATTGACCTCATGCGATTCTAATTACTTCCCAATGATCCAAACTCCAAATATCATCATTATAAAAAATTGGGGGTTAAATTCCCAATACATGAACTTTTGGGGGACATGTTCACCACAGCAACATGTACTTATATATTAAGTGTTCACACTGTGGAGTAAAATCGATAAAAAAAATTGTTAGTGAAAGTATTTACTTAAGACAATAAGTATGAGATGGTACCAAAGGATTACTCTTACTTGAAAATTTTATTGGGTTAGTTTCAAGAAAAAGGGAAGTTTTCTGAAGTATTAGCATCTAACGAAGATCTCATATGAAAAGGGACACAGAAGAACAAATGGAAACTAATGTCATGAACCACAGGATATGGGAAGGGAAATCTGCACGATGAGATGGTAAAATCTCCTGTGGAAAATTCTCAGTCCTTTACAATCTCTTAGAACATCATCTTTCTATGTCTCTATGACTTTCTTTTATCTCATTGGCCTCACCTTAGAATAATTGATTATATGATTACTAGATTATACCACTAACTTTCAAAATGATGTCTGTATACACTCACACTTTTATGGTCTACTTTTATAATTTTTATGGAGTATGTGTAATTAAATAATTATGAAAAGGATTAAATATATCAGGCTAAAATGCCAAAATATTTATCCATCAGCTACTTTAAAAATCCATGAGTGGAGACAAACCCACATAAATACAGTTACTTCATACTAGACAAAGGTGCAAAAAACATACATTGGAGAAAAGATAGCCTCTTCACACAAATGGTGCTGGGAAAACTGGAAATTGATATGTAGTAGATTGAAATTGAACCCGTGTTTCTCACCCTGTATAAAACTCATTTCAAAGTGGATCAAGGACTTAGACACTAAAGCAGAGAACCTGCACCTAATAGAAGAAAAAGTAGGCTCAAATCTTCACCATGTCAGCCTAGGAACTAAATTCCTTAACAAGACTCCCAAAGCACAAGAAGTAAAATCAAGAATTAATAAATGGAATGAATCAAACTAAAAAACTTCTTTACAGCAAAGGAAAAGTCCAAGAATGTGAAGAGAGAACCTAGAGAATGGGAGAAAATCTTTACCACATGCACCTCAGATGGAACATTAATCTTCAGGATATACAAAGTTCTCAAAAAAACTTAACACCAAAAAGAACAAATAACCCAATCAATAAATGAGCTAAAAACTGAATAGATACTTCAAAGATGAAGAAATATAGTCAACTAATATATATATTAAAAAGTTCTTTTTCTAGCAATTAGAGAAATACCCTGAGATTTCATCGCATTCCAGACAGAATGTCAATGATCAAGAATACAAGCAACAATAAATTATGACAAAGATGTGGGGTAAAAGGTACACTTATACCTTTCTGGTGGCATGACAAACTGGTGAAACTACGTGGAAAGCAGTATGGACATTCTTCATAAAACTTAGAATGGAACCACCATTTGACACAGTTATCCACTCTTCAGTATATACCTAAAGGACTTAATAATAGCATACTATAGTGGCATGGTCACATCAATGTTTATAGAAGCTCAATTCACAATAACTAAACTATGGAACAAGCTTAGATGCCCTTTAACATAAGAATGGTTAGAAAAATATGGAATATATACACAATGGAACATTACTCAGCCTTAAAAAAGAATGAAATTATGGCATTTGCTGGTAAATGGATAGAGCTGGAGAATATTATGCTAAGCAAAATAAGCCAATCCCAATGAACCAAAGTATTAGACAGAGGGGAGTGAAAAGAGGGGAGGGCGTATATGGGTAGGAAAAGTTGTAAAATGAATCAGACATTATTACCCTATATGCAAATATGATTACATGACTGGTGTAACTCTACATAATGTACAACCAGAAGAATGAGAAGTTATGCTCCGTTTATTTATGATGTTTCAAAATGCATTCTACTGTCATGTATAACAAATTAGAACAACTAAAAAAGGAAAACAAATCCCTGTGTGCTCCTCTCCAATACGATATACTTATATGTCCTTTTAGTTTTATCATTCATTCCCTAGATTTCTTTAAAACTTTATCATATATATCTGTATCCCTCGATTATATGGCTCATTTTTCTTGCATTTAAAATATTTAACTGTGAGATAATATTAAATATATTCTATTACTTTATTTTTTAACTAAAAATTATATTCCTGATATTTGTTATATAAAGCTTGAACTGTTCAACTTTCATAGCTGTATATAGTCTGTTGTATAAATATAACACAAATTATTATCCATTCTAATATCAACAAATATTTGAGGATATATCCCTTTTGGAAAACTAACTAAAAAATGAATAATTTACAATTATAAAAAGGTGTTTCTGGGGCTGAGGTTGTGGCTCAGTGGTAGAGCACTCGCTAGGACATGCAAAACACTGGCTTCAATCCTCAGCACCACATAGAAATAAATAAAATAAAGTTAATGTGTCCAACTACAACTAAAAAATAAATATTAAAAAAGGCATTTCAATAAACATGGCTATATATGTGTTCTAATGCATTCATGCAAGGGTCTCAAATACCTAAGAATAGAAATACTGTTTTTTTTTTAATTGATGAATTACAATTATACATATTAGTAGGCTTCAGTGTGCTATATATTTTTACCTTCACATTTTTGTCATTTGTTCAAATTAATTCTCCTGCAATTCCCTTTTGTGTGCCCTCCTCTCTCTCCCTAATCTCTCTACAATCTATTTAGTAATCTTCCTTCTATTTTTGTGAGATTTCCAAACTTAAAAAAAAATTTAGTTGTAGTTGGACACAATACCTTTATTTTATTTATTTATTTATTTATGTTGGTTCTGAAGATCAAACCCAGGGCCTTGCACATGCTAGGCACGAGTTCTATCGCTGAGCCACAACCCCAGTCCCTGTCACTTTTTATTTTCCCACTTTTTCTATCCAGGTCCTACACATGACAGAAAATACAGGACCTTTGACTTCCCTTTTATTTCACTTGGAATGATTTTCTCCTCCTACGTATGAACTAACTTTATTCTTCTTTATGACTGAGAAAAACTACATTTTATGTATTATGTATGTATGTATGTGTGTATACACACACATGTATATATAGGACAAATTTTATTTATCCATTTTTTTTGTTGTTGTTGGCAGATACCTGAGGTTGGTTTCATTGCATGGCTATTGTGAATCGTGCAGCTATAAACACGAGTGTGCATGCATTGCTGTAGTATGCTGACTTTGTTTTGGAAAAATATCAAGAAGTGTTATGTAGCTGGGTCACACAGTATTTTTAGTCCTAGTCTTTTGAGGAACCTCCATACAGATTTCTATAGTGGTTATACTAATTTACATTCCCACCAAGAATGTGTAAGTGTACCTTTTTCCTCACCTCCTCACCAGCATTTACTATTACTTTTGTATTTATTGATTGCCATTTAAATGAAGTGAGATGAAATTTCAGTGCAGTTTTGATCTGCATTTCCTTGATTGCTAAAATATTTCCTATATTTGTTGGCATTATACATATATATTATATTTATAGTATTTATAATATATAATTTATAATACATATTTATATTTCTGCTTTTGAGACATGTCTGTTTAGTTTATTTGCCCATTTATTGAGTTTTTTGGGGGAGTATTAAGTTTTTTTATGTTCTTTACATATTATGGATATTTATCTTCAGAAAAACAACTGGCAAAGATTTTCTCCCATTCTGGAGGCTGTCTATTCATGCTCTTGTTCCCTTTGCTGTGAGGAAGCTTTTTAATTTAATGCCATCCCTTTTGTTAATTTTTGGTTTTATTTCCTGAGCTATAGAAGTATTACTGAAGAAACTGTTCTCTATGGCTATATGTTAGAGTGTCAACCCTAAGTAGAAATACTGTTTATTTGGGCTGTAAGACCTCAGTTTCACTAGAGAATGCCCATTAATTTTCCAAACCATTTGTACCAATATCATATTCATTTATGAGAATTTTAGCTGCTCTATATTTTCATCAGGACTTGTTAGCATGGTCTAATTCATTCCTCATTCTGTAGTTACTATGACCTTTTCTAAATGCAAACCTGATTGAGTCACCCAAACCCTATCTAAAATCCTTTAATGGTTTCTTAATGATTCTAATATAAATTCCAAAAGTTTAACATTGTTGAAGGATCCCTTATGCTCTGACCTCTCTAGTACTTCATTTTTAATATTATTCTCCTTGTCTTCTGCTCCACACTCACCTTAAGTTTCTCTTTCCAGCCCCAAGGCCTTCAAACATGATAAACTTCTTTTGGAACTCTTCATTCTACCTTTTCTTCTAATTAGCTTTGCTCCTTAAGACTCACGATAAGTGTCACTACAACAATGAAGTTTTATTGATTCCTTAGGATTGAATAGGCCCCCTCATTCACTGCTGTTTTCTAAATATAGGATTTTTCATAAAAATAATGGGATACATTTTTTGTTGTTTTTTTTAATGTGACCCCTAATAATTTTCATATATAATGAGGTCAATTGCATTTTCTTATTTTGTGTTGTTCACAAACTTGTTTAAAGTGACTAGAAAGCACTTGATAGTCACTGTGTACTAATATACACTAAATGGGAATGACAAGTCCCTACACATGTACAACAATTTATACCAATTTTCATTTTAGAAGTAATATTGTTCATCAAAAACTATTCATGCCTTTCTTACACTCCTGATTGTCCTACCTCTTAAGTCAGAAATACCTTCAATGCCTTTCATGTTAACCTTATATGGCCTGTTTTCACCAATGAATGGAAGGAATCATCAATTCACAAATTTGGAATGTGCTATTCCTTTAGGCATGCTGCCTTGCTTTCCAGCATCACCATGAGATAAATGCTTCAACTCCCTTGCTGGTCTCATCAAGGATAAGCATCACATGAGACTAAAACAGATAAGCCTAATACCATTTGATCCACAGATTACACATAAATACCTTTTTTTGATAAGCCACTGAGATTTGATAGTCATTTATAGAAATAAAAAGTTAACACACACCAGATAATTTTAAAAAGAGATGCAGTTCTTAAAAGGACACAAGTTTAACAGAGACAAGTTTTATCAAGTAATTCTCAATAAAATAAAATGAAATAAATTTTAGTTGAAACATGAATAGCTGTTCAAATACATTTCTTTCAAAATACTTGGATGAAAATAAAATACAAAATTAAGCATTGAAAATTCTGGATTTTAAACTGTGATTATAAGCCTTTTACCACATAAATTCTTTCATGTGTCTGGATATAAAACAGTAAGGATTATGGCTATTATCAACTATTACAGATGATTTCTGTTAACATTTTAAGGGCATGCTTTAAACTGAACATTTTCCATTAGCTGTACAGAAAAGGTTTTGTAATCTTTTCTTTGGATGACCCCTATTTTTCAAAGCTGAAATAAAAAATACTCTTAACCAATTACCAACTATACCTAACATTGAAGTTTAGATTTTTCAGTCATAAAGAAAAAGACCCATTTAAGTTTCAGAGCTATATTGTAACTAACAGCATACCATTTAAGTCATAAAATAATACAATTCAAGGGCAAATATATATATATATATATATATATATATATATATATATATATATATATATATATATACTGTTAGACTATTCTTGGTTGAAGTAATTTCCAGAGCTAGAAATATATCCAGCTTCTGGAGGTCAGGAAGGAAAAGGCTACAAAGTCCATCTACTTCACCTCAATATAAAGTTGGAGTCAGAATTTTTGTCCTTCTTATAGGGTGTTGGTCTTGTGCCAGGATCCAAACAACATTCATATGCAGAAGCAGAGATTCTAAGCGAAACTCATAAATTTTCTGACCTTTCCCCTTTGGCTACAATCAATCCTTCTAGGGACAAACTTGTAGCCTAAGTTAAACCAGGTTGACTTTCTTAAAAACTGGGAATTGAAATTCATGTTTAGTTTATCAGATGTACAGTATTTGCCTGGAATTTAAGTGCTGTAAACATGAATACTTTAAGGTAGTTGTGTGTATGCTGAAGAGAGAAAGTGAGAATATGCTTAGAGGGAAAAAAACTCAAGACAGTCAAGCATACACGCAGAGACTAAAGATGGAAACTCCTCCCCCGGTTATGAAGAGCTTCTCATTTCCATTTTCTTGCCTTTCAGGGGGCCTGTGTACACACATTTCCTCTCATGTAAGTGAAGGGATAAAAGACCTCTGACAGTGGGCCACTCATTTGGCTATCAAACTTACCTACAGCCAACTGAGATATTTTACATCAAACCTGAAAGTCTGTAATCACAACAGCTAGTTACTAGGAAATGCCTGTGTGTTTTCCTTCTCTGCTTTCTCCTTTCCTTTAGCTGTAGTTGTTTGTGCAAAATGAAATCTTTGTACACAGGGGACTGTATATATGTCAAAGGTTATTACTATGGAGCGAGGCATTTTAATATATTTTCTTTATTTTTGTAGAGAGGTGGGCGTTGTTGAGACTGCAATGGGTATTTAATCTTTATTATGAAAGATACCACTATGTATGGAATTATGTCCCTTCCCAAATTCTTACATTGAAGTGCTAATCCCCACTGTGACAATATTTGGAGATAGGCCTAATAAGGAGGGAATTAAATTGAGGCCATAAAGATGGGGCCCTGATCAGGTAGGATTCATGTTCTCATAAAAAGACGAGTGCTCACATTTTTCACACAGTGTAGACAAAAGGCCTTGTGAGAAAGGGATTATCTGTAAGTCAGAAAGAGAACACTCACAAGAAATCAAGTTTGCCAGCTACCTGAATATAGATTTCCCAGCCTCCATAACTCCAAGAAATAAATTTCTGTCATTTAAGCCACCGCATCTATGATATGGTCTTATGACAGCCTGAACTGACTGACAGATATTTTGAAAATTCCATGTGTGAAAAGAAGACAATTTCTACTCAGATTTCCCCAAATTTAGGCATAGTGAAGCTGGATAACATAGAAACCTACAAGTGGAAACACCTATGAAACCTGCTTTCATGTTTATCATTCATATACAGCACACATGCTTCCATGGGATTATTGAGATGAAATTTTTTGCTGGACAAAACCAATTAACAGTTATTATATTACTACCCAGAACTGTGCATGTCTGTCATCTGACCTAGAGGACATAGCCATGCAGAAAGAGAGGAAAGCTCATAAACAACAAACTAGGACAACAGGACAAGCACTACAATAGAGGTACAGATGACTTGTTATGGAAGAAGAGTCTTTAATTGGAGACAAAGGGAAATTTATACTTAGGGGGTTTTGTTAGTTTGTTTGGACACAGCCAAACCTCTCTCACGTAAAAAGTAAACTTCAAACACTTGAAATTCTTCACCATTAGGGTTTGTTTGGTTTTTTTTTCATTTCATTTTGCTTAGTTTATCTAAAAACTCAAGTAGAGAAGCAAAAAGCAAATGTAGGAAATTAAGATTTAAAAAACTGACACTTGAAACCCCGGGTGGGATAAAACAGAGGTAAGAAGAAAACGAAGTAGAAAATGTTTGATCAGAAATCCTAAATATTAATCATACCATGTCAACCCATTGTCAGTCTCGCTGAACCCAGCTCATGAAGGCAACAGAAGCCAGGGTGAGGAGGTGAGAGGAATAGAAAAGATCATGGGGCGAGGACTTCATTGTGATAATAAATGAATTAGATGACTGATTTCCATGGTGTGCTTTTCAGCATGGGAATCATGTTGAATTCTCTGTGATCTCAGCCTCTAGCACAGTACCTAGCACGTAATTTGTGTTCAATAAATTCCAGTGAAAGAAATGATGAGCATAATAAGGCCCAACTATGGGCTTTGCTAAAGATGAAGCCACAAGGGTACACTAAGCATCCAGGAAAGACCAGTAAAGCAAATGTAAATGAATGACAGGAAAGACTTTGCATGTACTTTAGATTCTTTACATGAGCCTGGGTGTCCTGGCCCATAGCATGCAATAGAATTCATATTTTTTATTTCAACTTTAATATACAGTTATTGTAGGACACACTAATGAACGCTCTTCTATTTCAGCAAGTGAAATATTTCTTTTACCAGGAAAACTCTGTACAGTGAAAATGCTGATAGCTTCCCCTAATTGAAACTACATTGCTGCTTATACCCTCAAGTACAGGTCTTATATCTACTTACTATACAATGCTAAGAATCATGGCACTATTATTAAAATAGAGACAAAATGTTCTTCAGGTCAGACAAAAATTGGAGTGTGTGACCAAGGGAATTATATAGTACATTTCATCACCAAGTTGTCACTCCTGTGATATACTGTTGAGCACTAAAAGCTATTGTTTCCATGAATTATAACCCCCAATACCTTCACTCTGAGGATTCATTTTATTAGGGATCTCAGTATTATACATCATCACTGTAATGTGTAACGTATTTTCAGTGACACATCTTTATTGTACGCTATAGGCTAAAGTAGCATAATTATCATTGTAGTAAGGTTTTACAAGAGATTTTATGTTTTAATTCTCACGTCCAAAGTTATTGAACTTGTCTCTGCAACAAGAGTTTAAAAATATTCATAGGTTAAACTGTAAAATTAGTATTTAAGTTATTTTCAATTTTAAGAGGTCTTTTATGAGAAAAAAATATTTCATCAATAAGATACTAAGAACTTTTAATGCATGCTGTTCATTTTACATGGTTTCCACTGGTACCAACTATATATTTTGCAGGAAAAAAAACAACAATAGAAGCAAAATATTAAAGACTCAATTCTGCTACTCTAAAGCAAATAATAAGCAACTGAAATCAGAAAACTGTTTAAATGCAAAATCTTGTTAAAATTTCTCTCAGGCCATACAGATTTTAAATGGTGCCTAAAATATTTTAAACCTGATAGGAAATAGATCTCTAGTACTTATATGCCCATACACCTCTAGCTTCTGAGTTAAATTCTGGTCTGGATGGTTATTAGCAGATAATTAGAAGTGACATGAGAGATACAACATCCAACACAGACTTGCTTTTTCTGGCTTAAGAGCCTACTTACTTTATGCAAATTGGTAGGAGACCATTATTATACAGCCCCAGCAATCAGTACTTAATTTGTTGATAGCCTTGACAGTTGTGGCCAAAGTATAATTGGCATGGGCTCTAGTACAAAAATAAATAAATAAATAAATTGGGTTGTGCACAAAACTAAACAACATAATTACTAACAATTAGACATTAATTACGAGGTAGCCGATTTTCAAATCCTTCTCCTGCATTTGGCCAAAGCTAGACCAAATTATATTTTAATGTTGTGAAAACATCCTTGTTTCTGAGATAATCAGGTGTTCAGAAACTGTTTTCTGTAGAAACTGTATTTCATCATGGATTACCATGCATATCAGAAAATTAAACATGTTTATATCTGAGGATGATCTAATAATGAGAGAAAAATAGTGAGAAGGAATTCATGTTAATTTGGCAGTCATTTATCTACTTTGTTCACATCGGATCTCTACTTAAAACACTGATGTAAAAATAAATCAAAATTATTTTAGAAATAAGTAAAACAAACAAAATCTTGTTAATGATTTAAAAATTTTTAAAAAAGTAAAAGAAAAATGGTTGGGGTTATGGCCTAGTGGTACAACACTTGCCTAGCCCACGAGGCACTAGGTTTGATCCTCAGCTTCACATAAATAAAATAAAGATATTGTGTCCATCTACAACTAAAAACATTCTTTTAAAGAAAGAGGACTAGAAATATATTCAAAGAAAAATAGAGCTACCCTAAAAACCATCCACCCTAACTAAGAAAACCTGACAGATATGATACTCAGAAGAACACTACACAACACATTACCATCCATAATCTTGGTAATAATCTTTGGCTACCAGGTAGGACATGAAAAAGCATTTTTATCAAAAGAAAAATTGGCAGACTAAATAATTATAATTATACATTAAAAAGTCTATAGGAGAAAGGCAGCAGAATACAACAGACACTAGTATGGCAATATGTAAATCAATGGATGTGTAACTGATGTGATTCTGCAATCTGTATACGGGGTAAAAAATGGGAGTTCATAACCCACTTGAATCAAAGTGTGAAATATGATATATCAAGAACTATGTAATGTTTTGAACAACCAACAATAAAAAATTTTTAAAAAAAAGTCTATAGGATCTCTTTGGGATATGAAAAACATGGCATAGCTATTCCTTTTGATCAGAAACACAGGTGAAGAAAACTATCCAATTTCAACCAGAGAAAAATATATCAACAATATTTCCTTACTTTATTTCCTAGGATCCAAGGGTCCAGCAATGAGTTCTATGTGTTTACTTATCAGAGAGTCATAGTATAGGTAGGTCATCTTTTCTATTAGGTAGGCAGTCTAATTAATTGTGGTTGGCCGTTTTTTCTATGTAGATCAGTGGAAAGATGAACAACCCTGATTGCTTGGAGGAACACATTGTCTTATTTTTCAGTTTAATGATTATTATTCTATTTAATTAGTTAGAATTGTGTACTTGGCTCACTGAAGAAAATGAGATATAGTTTTCTTCCTTCTTACCTCTCTCCCCTCATCTCCTCCTCCCATTTTTTCTTATCCTTCTTTTTCTTCCTTCAGCATAGCCCTTCTGATTTTTTTTAACCTCCCATTCAGTCTTTTTGTATTTTTAAAAAAAGGTTTTTCAGTAAAATAGTATTTTCTGGCTTCTGTTCCATGTTCTCTTACTCTATTTAAATCTTTGAAAGTCTTAAAATTATCTAACCCAATGGGTTTTCTAGTTTTTTTCATAGATATTGCAGCACTAGATATTTCTGAGCATTTCAAATTCTTGAAAGCTTCTCTTTTCATATATCCCACAATACCATTTTATTTACTTGCTAAAATTTGGTGACTTTTTAGTGGCATTTTATTTTTATCATTGAGATTAGAACCTTTACAATTCAACAACAATCTATCTTTTTGTATACTTTTTCATACATTTTATTTTTCTTGATTTTTGCCAGATCATAACATGTACTTTTATATGTATTTGACTACTTCTTTCCTGTTTACATAACTGGCAACCTCTTATCTTAAAATTGGTGTACTCTGTAAAATTGTACAGTCTTTCCATCATATAATACTCATCAGACAGACTAAACCATTGGCCCATCTGAACAACATCCTGTGCATTCTTTCTTGGCTTAACAATGTGTGTTACCTTGGAAATTATGAAATGTGTATTTGCACATATGTGTGTGTTTATTTATTTATTTATTTTCAAATAGAAGGGTGTATCTGTCTTGAACCCACATAGGTCTTGAAAAGGTCATTCTAGATATTGAGGTGCCTAAGGCTGGATGAAATGAGGGTACGAAGAAGATATAAGAAAACAGTAATCTATAAAAACATTTTTAAGCATTATAGTTTTTCCTATTATTTATGATACTTCTTTCCTTCTAATAATAGCATGTCTCTAAATGAAGTATGAGTCTCATCTGAGTGGATTACCAAAGATGTTTCCAGAAGAAACCTTGGTTTTCCCACTTTGAAATTAAAAAAATTGCTAAAGCATGGTGAATTATTTAGAGAAAGGAGAAAGATGTAGGTCATATTGACCAATTTTTAAAAATATTTATCGGCTTAAAACATTAGTATAATTATTTGTGATTACACTAATGGTAGTAATTGAGAGAGAAGGCACCATAGGTCATAATATATAGGTAGGAGTTGAATTTGTTGAACAGTGAGGAAGCACATACAGAAAAGTAAAATGATTTATCTAAGAAAACATTTGAGAGACAAATTTGAGTCTAAGTCTCAGGTCTCTAATCGTTAGAGCTTTATTTACTATCAAAATATTTACTGACATCCAGTGAGATAAAATCAAAGAAGAAAGAATTTGATAAAAGCAAAGTAGAATAAAAATCATGACTACAAAATCCATTCTGAAGCATTTCATGTAGCACTACTAATTTTGAAAAGAATAATAAAGTGAATGACTAATTAAAAGGTCCATTTTTAAAAAGAGTTCTTGCAAACATTTCTTTGGTTGGCATTTAAAAATTAGGCCCTTACCATAATTTCTTGAAACGAATTACATATGCAAATCAGAGCCTCTGAAACTGTTTAAAATCAGCAGGACTGGCTACTCATATTCACAGAAAAAAAGGCATGGAGCTAATTGACCCTGCCAGAGACCAAGCATACCCATGGTGTTTTAATTTGGGCTGCAATTATATATCTGTGCAAGTTTTCACATGCCAATTATTACATTTAAAAAAAATCTACATAGTCCTAATATCTCTGCAACTGAAGAGAAAGAGGCTAGAAGAAGCTCTAAACAATGCAATTAGAGCAGTATAGGCAATTAACTCTGCTATTTAGGATAAAGTTGAGAGCACTAAAGACGAAGTAATAAATATTCACAAACACTTCACCATTATACAGAATTGCAGAACAGACACACATTTTTAATACACAATACAGGCAGTCTTATTATTAAACTTAATGGCATCTGAGAAATGATGAAACACTCACAGCCTTGAGCTGTAATGAGATAAGCTTGTAGCCTGATCAGCTTGCATACAAATCATCTCATCTGAATAAAATTAATGTTTGATTTTTATATCTCTCCTCAAGCACTGTTGAGCCTCCTTTTTCGTTTTTATGAACAATTATAGAAAAGAAAATAAAAGTTGAGCCCTGATACGATATATCAGTGGGAGGATCTTCAATATATGTCATGTTAAGTTCTTCTTTCTAGTATTGAATGGAAGAGTTCTTATAGGTTAAAAAAGCAGGAAGAATAGATTCTTGATACCAAGTACAAGAAATCTTTTAAAGCTTTCGATTTCCACATTCTACAATAATAGTGACATGCTAGTATTTAATGTTAAAATGATTGACATTCATAGACTTAATGGCATTTCCATCTGAAGAAAATCCTATATACCTCTGAAATCTTCATTATTACATTATAACATTAAAGAAGATAAATGTGTCATGTATATGTCGTTTGAAGATCAAACTAAATAAGAAATTACATATTTCATTCTAACTTGGGACTAAAGTTTACATTCAATATTTCAAACTCCAAAATTAATCATTTCTTTATGCCACTTTTTAAAATGAGTTCATTGTTATGAGTTTCCCTTAAGACAAATTAAAAACATCTTAGTATTAGACGTGGCCCTCTTCTCTGCACATTCATAGAAAGTCTAGTGACATTTAACTTTCCTTAATTATCAAAGAGGAAAAAGCACAATGTCTTCATTTCCATTGAAAATATCAACTGACAAGACTGCACAGAAACTATGTAAAAAGAACTTCCATGTGGGATGATCACTTAGAACATAATTCTTGAACAGAGTTTCAAAGTATATTGTGTCCACCCAACACCTGACTTGTAGTTATTTAGAATATCAGTGTCAAATTGTATCTCCAAACATAAAATTTTGTGGAAATGTCATGATTCTCAGTAAAATAGAAAGGTAACCCATCTATAAATTAAAGGGAATATTTAGGAAAACTATTTAGATAATAAGCTAAATCGAAAAATCAAACCTTTCCTGAATCATCCTAAATGTATATTTCATTGTCTTTGTAGATATCTCTTGAAGGACAGGGTTGAGAATTAAATGAGTTAAGACATATAAAGTGCCTACAGAACTCCTGGCAAATACTACATACTAAGTAAGTGTAAGTTACTAGTTAAGAGTTAAGTATCTCTATACTTCAACTTTATCTAGAATTCTTATACGTCAGCCAAGGATCAATTGTGTTGTTTCTCATACATATTTTTTTTTCCAAATTGAATTTTTCATGTAATTCAAAAATCATAAAATTTGGCAGGAATTTGAGCTCAGATTCAAAGAACTATTAAATGTTTCTTTGTCAAGGAAACAAAACCCAGAAGTCATAGACTATGTGTTGTGTGTGTGGTTTATAAAGGACATTATTTAGGAGGTCCTCTAGATGACCCCCAGGCTTGACGCTTGCTATAAGAATTCACAGAATTTTGAGAGCCCTCACAGTTGTAGCTTATTACAGAGAAGATATAGATTTAAAGTAACAAAGGGAAAAGATGAAAGAAATAATGTCCAGAGAAGCCAGATAGAAGGGTCCCAAGGGTCTATTCCCAGTATAATTTCACTCGGGTGCACTTGATTCTTCCAGGAATTACATTGATCAAAGTGGTGCCAACAAGGGAAGATATTCAAGCATTAGCATCCAGGATTTTCTATGGGAGATTAGTGGTACAAGAACATAATGCCTATGCAACTGGCCTCAGCTACTCAGATTACAACCTGTTTCCGAGCATTCACCCTAAATTATATTGTTTCCATAAACCTATCTGATTAAACTGGTAAAATGTGGTCCAAGACCTCAGGCATAGAAAAAAAGTTTCCTAATCATAATTTTAAATAATATCCACATTTAAATTATTTTTGTGCCTCACAGGTGTCTTTCAAAACTAGACCTGACTGGTAGTTATGTCTTATGACCTGGTTTATGCCTTTAAACCTTAATTACTAGAATGGGTCCTCACCATTTTTTCTACCAATGGGGCCATTTCTATAATTTTTATTTATTTATATATTATTACTTTTAGTATCTTCAGGAAAATTCTAAGCCCTGGGGCCAGAACTCCCAGCTCTGCACCCTGACTCATGTGATCCAGTGTGGCTTTCTAATCCACTGCTAATGCTGGACTTTCAACTGTCAAGTTCAGGAATCCAATGACACACAGACCTGCTGCTGGAACTCTATAAGACTACTTGTGTACACTCCCACTTCGATTCCTCAGTTCCCTGCCATTTCACTGGTCAGAAGGGACTCCTTTGAATTCCCCGTAGCTTTCTCTTAAGATATACCCTGCCATAGTCAATAAGCTTATTGTCTTTATCCACTTGTGCTGTTATAGCAAAATGCTTACAATTGATATCTCTTAGTTCTGGAGACTGGCAGATCAAGATCAAGGCACTGGATGATTTGGTACCTGATAAGGGCTGATGTTGCTCCTAAGGCAGTAAGTACCTTGTGGCTTTGTCCTGAAGAGGGTATAAATGCCATGTCCTCACATGCTGGAAGAGTGAAGGCAAGTAAACCCCTCTCCCACTTTCATAAAGGATCTAATTCCACCCACTCTACCCGCCAGCCTTAATCACTCTCTAAAGGCCCCTCCTCTTACTACTATCCCACTGGTAATTAAAATTCCATGTAAGAATTCAGGGAACACACTCATATTATAGCAATTATGTTATTATTTGCAGGTACTTACATGGATTCCTCTCCTCATATGGTAGATGTCACTCACAAGTTACTCTCATCAGAGAGAAATTTATCTTGATTCACAGGGCATGCATTCAACAGGTATTTAGTGATTTTGTGAGTTGCCATTAAATATCAGGCACTGTTCTAATATTGGGAAATTTTCATGTATGTAATTCTAGCGAAGGAATGTCTATGTTGAAATATACTTATAATATATATGTATATATACAACCCCCACAGAATGTTCCAGTCTTTCCTTATATACAAGAAAAAGGTCAGCATGTAGAAATGATTTTCAAATTAGCCCTCTGCATCTTTCTTTCTTTTTTCAGTGTTCAATGGAGTTTTTAGTGTTTTTTGTTTTTTGGGTTTTTTTGCATGGATCCAATCTAGCTCAGTTCCCTTTTCAATCCCACTGAAAATACTGTACTCCAACTGCAAGAACAAGCTTTATTTTCAATTTCACAGATCCCAGTCTGCACAAATTATTTTAAACGAATACTCTTTGTCCCTACATGCCATGCCCCTAAATGTGGTGGAGAGTGCCAAAGGGCCACAGCCTCCCTCACATTAAAAACAAAGAAAACCAAAATGAGTTTCCCTCTCTCTACACAAATAGCTATAAAACCAACAAGTACATGGATTCAAGTCTCCTACTCCTGGAGGAAATCTATTAAATACATTGATTTTCAGGTCACTGGCATAGAATTTTTTTTTTCAAATTAGTATATCAGCACACACTTGCCAAATATAACAAAATTTAAATATTTAATAAATTGTCGCTAAGGTAAATCATGAAGGTATTGTCTCCCAAAACCACAATAAACACATGGCATTGAATCCTATGACGACTCCGTTTATAGTTCATCACACATGTTCAGTTAAAAGTCACAAAAACAATTTAAAGTGTTGCTAAAGTCAAAGGGTGTCACGTGTTCTGTTCTCATTGTAAGCATTATCTGCTTTTCTGAGTACAAAGTTTATAACTGAAATCAGAGGCTCATGTTATAAATAAAAACATTTTGGTTATATAAAACAACATTATCAATCAAAGCATGCTGAAAAGAAAGATTATAGGGAATCATGTTTAGACAAAATCCATTTGCCACCAGAAGGTAATTCTTGTTTGATGATGAATATTTGGTAAACTCCAAATTCCATTATCCCAAGTGTTAATTGAGGAAGTGAAGACAGTCCTCCAGGTATCATTTAGCCATCCAGCTTTCCCCCTTCCTCACTTGTAGTTCTCAAGATTAACTATAGTCTATGCTGCGAATGCAACATACTGAGATAAGGAGGAATTGGCCAGAAGAGCCTAAACTCTGGCTCAGCAACCCATCCCCAGAACGAGCTCATTTCTCTTACACATGCTACTAAACCATCTGTTATGGTTTGAATGTGAGGTATCCCCTGAAAGCCCTCATTAGCCAGTGCCAGAAGATTTGGAGTAAGAATAACCGGGTTATATCCTTAGCCTAATCAGTGAGCTAATCCCTGATGGGTTAACTGGCTGGAGGAGGTAGGAATTGGGTGTGGGTTTGGGGATAAATTTGTATCTGGAGAGTGGAGATTCATTCTCTGCTTCCTGATCACTGTGATGTGAGCTGCTTTCCTCTGCCACCCTCTCCTGCCATGATGTTCAGCCTCACCTCGAGCCCTGAAGAAAGGAGCTTGCCTTCTATGACCTAAGCCCTTGAGCCCTCAAATAAACTTTCTCCTCCACGTTTGTGCTGGTCAGGTCCTTTAGTCACAGTAGCAAAAAAGCTGACTAAAATACCATCCACTTCAACATTTTATCCCAGTGTATCATGTTACCCCTGAAGTATGTATCCAAGGGCCAGGTGGCTTCTGAGGTCCCTGGGCTGCTTTGCAAGTGTGGCATTTGTCAACAAGAATCCATCCAACCAGAGAGCCTCCTTGATCCCTGTGAACAGGTTTACAATAGATCTAGGCTTCTGCTGTTCCTTGCTGGCTATCTATATAAAACAAACCTGTCCCATGCAACTTACATGTGTGGTTGTTCTGCCCCATCAGTCTCCAACAACTTGTTAGCCAGTGCACAGTGGACTTGCTTCACACAAAGTGACTTACTGTTTGTGACAATATATTTAAATTTAATTACAATTTCAACCATGGCTAGAACAATGAAAGAAATAAGTGAATTTATTGTTTAGTGCACTAACCCTTTTCTGCACCAAGAAACCCTAGTTTTATTGAGAGCCTACATTTTTTCATATAACTAACATATTTTTTCGTGTCATTCATTCATTAACACAAATATGTGTTGGAAGGTTACCTTGTGCCTGATCCTGTTCTAGATTCTGAGGATACAGAGCTGAATCAGAGAGCTAAGACAGCTCTTCTCATAGAGTGTATATTCTAGTGAAAATAGTACTAACTAACAAAATATAACACAACATATAAATGTGTGTTCTAGAGAAAATAAGTGGGATGACATGATAAAGAATAAGGAGATAGAGATCATTTAAATTAAGTGGTCAGGAAAAGCTTCTAGTAAGACCTGATATTTAAGCAAAAAGCAGAATAAATAAGATAGCCCTGGGGTGAGCATTTTGGAAACAGGTTTTATTAGCTCCTGAAATGTGGAGATGAGCTTGGAGACGTCAGGAAATAGAAATATCAGTGTGATAGAAGTATATGTGTAGCAGAGAATTGTATGAGAAGAACTTGGCAAGCTCATATAACCTTGCAGGCAAGGGTAATGATTTTGTATAGAAGTGTAATGGTTAGCCATTCAATAGTTTAATGGCATGTGTAAGAGAAATTCATGGTAAGTGGTAAGAAGTTAAGGCTGGAAGAAATGATGATTAATATGGTATAATAGCACTGATATAGACAAGATACAATGGCATCCTGGAATAGAAGGAGTAGCAAGGAGAAGAACACAAAGTGGACACATTTGCAGAATAGGTTGGGTACTTTAAATAGAACATGATTTTGGTAGCATGGGTATAAAATGGGGGAATAATCAAGAAATCAAATACAATGACTAGATTTGGGATGTAAAAATTAGGGAGGAGAGACTGAATACATTTATGCATTTCAGATATGGTAACACTGAAGACTTTGCTAGACAGTTGGGAACACCAACTAGGTGAAAAAGATTGTATCTGTATGTATGTGTATGTGTGTGTGTGCATGTGCATATATATGTACACATATATACACACATGATTTTACATATGTACATAAATATCATATATGTATTGTGTGTAAATAGACAACTTTTTATATATGTGTATATACATATATATGTATAAATTTTGCATATACTTAAAATCTGATAAAGTATTGTCATAAAAATTATTCCAAACTTGGAAATAGACAAAAGAGATAGCTGTCATTCTGTGGGGCCGAAAACTAAGAAGGTGCCTGGCTAAATGCCAGTAGGAGGACACTAAAGTTGTTTTGAAGCCTCCCTGATTGGCTTGCTTCTCTTCCTTGCTCATGCACAGCTAGTGCTCTTTAATTCCTCCTGCTGACTTGAACTTTTATGTTGATTGGTTCCTGCTTTTCCGTGTTTTAAAATGATTGGCTTTTACTCCTTATATAAGTTGTGTGTGCTTCCTCAATAAATGAGATCCTGCTTTGGCTGGTCTCCCTGTGCCTCTGATTGTCCTCCGGTGGGGAGGGCTGGGTAGGCAGCGGGCTGACCCTCACCTTTCTTGATCCATCTGGGTTGGGGCATGCTCTCCTAAGCCTCTCTGCTGGAGGGAGTGGATAGAAGAAACTAAAAACCCCAACATCATTCTTTCATTGCAGTGTTGGCCAGAACTTTCTATTAACTAGACCATTTTCCAACTAAAAAGGGACAGAGTTTACCTTGTAGAATTGGTATGGTACCATTGTTGCTGCTGTTCAGTTACATGAATAAAATTTATTTCTGATGGATTTGAAAAAAGTTTGCAGTTCATTGTCTGATAAGACAATAACCAATTTGAGCACTAATTCAGGAACTTTTACACTTTTTTATTAAAAAATATTTGACTATTTTATACACATGCATGTACACATATATAAACTCATACTATCTTATATAAACACATAGCTATCTTCTTGTGGTTATTTGGACCAATTTTAACATTTTTTATAAATTAATGAGTTAAATAAAATCCTCAGCATGTTTATTTTATATTTGCATGATATTACTGAGTTTATATTTTTAAAAATAAAACTTTAATAGGTATAGGGTTTAAAATATAAATCTGGTAGTCACTGCAATGTAGACTATAGCTACCAGATGAATAAGATTACATAAAGAGAGAACCCAGAAAAACTTATTACAATGGTTACAATTCCAGAGTAGAAAGAACATAAATACTATTTAATTACATGTTCAGAAAAACTCTAGGAGGTTTTCATACCTTCATTTTACTATTGAGTAAATTATGGATCAGAAAGCTTGAGTAGTTCTCTTAGAGTTTCATAATTAAAAATGTTAGAAAGCAAATCTAGCCCTGGTCAGTCTGACTCAAAAATTGATGTCTTTTTTTTTTCTATAAAAGTAAGATAATTCTCCAGATGAAAATGACTTAATTTGTTATAGAGCTAATGGGCAATTTAGGCAATCTCCCTCATTTTATTTCCATCCCCGCCCCTGGTGTGTGTGATTGCTATAATTTAGGTCCTGGATACTGCAGAACTCTCCCTTAACCTGTATTATTTTACCCAGAAGAGTGACTCCAAAATCAGTAAGTAGAGATCCTGTAGGAAATTCAAATATTATCATGGTTTGAAGCACTTTCATGTAGACAAAATAGAAAAAGCAGCTTACATATACTGCTACAATTTTAGCACATATATTTGTAAAATTTTTAACTGAAAAGCATTCATCAACTAGGTAGATGATTAGATTTCCCTCTTTTAAAAGTTATGACTTTCTATTATGTAATTATAGGAAAATGAATACTGACCATTGGTTAATCCTCAATCTAAAATTATAGTAAATTATATCCAAATGAAATTTAAAATATGATAATTTAAAATCATTCTTCAAGTGAAAGCATTTATTCACAAATGAGATTAAAGGCAATGCATAAAGAATGTATTATGTAATGTAAATTAGGGAAATGTCATTATTCCTCTCTTATTCCACACATTTTTTAATATGAATGTTCTTGTAACACAGGTACATAAAATGGATTTAAGAAGCTTAAGAAAATGATAAATCCACTTAAATGACATTTATAGTCAGTGATAAAGAATATTAAACAACTGGAAAATAGATATTTTTCTTCAGGAAGCAGCAATAGTCAAGTGATTGAAAATAGCAAAGATCAAACCACATAACCCAAATGAAAGTCAAAAGTATAATACCAATTTCATGACAGTGATACATTTTTGTAGGTTTGAAATCAGTCTGTCGAAAGAGATGTCTACAGTCCCTAGTTCAGTGGATCACTATTCACAGAAGCCATGATAAGGCATCAAACTGAGGGACCACTGAAAATGAGTGGATTAAAAAAGGCCATATATGTAAAAGGCCATCTTTCCTCTTTTTATATTGATATTATCAACACAATGGAGTGCAGCCTTACCTGAGAAGAAAGTTCTGTCATTCACAAAAACAAGAAGGGAATTGGAGAACATTATGCTAAGTAAAACAAGCCAGGCACAGAAAGACAAATACTGCATGTTCTCACATACAGATGGAATCTGAAACAAATGAACTCAAGGAAGTAGAAAGAAAGGTGCTAAGAGGCTAGACTGTAGGGGAAATGGGAAAGGATGTTTGGAGCGTACAAAATCTCAAGAGTAATAAAGAGTTTTTTGGAGAGGTATTTTCACAGCATGAATACAGTTAATAATACTATATCATACATTTTAAAACCACCAAGAATAACTTTCATGTGTACTCACCACTGAAAATGATACAAATTTGACTCTGTGGAGTCTTCTGTGAGCAAAACCTCTGCATTCAGTACCTAAATCCTGCCAATCTTCCTTTGCTACATTTACTCACCTGCAGCTCATTGTCAGCATCTTTATTGTATAACGCTGCTTTATTGCAATGATTATCAACTTTTACTAGAACTGCTGCTTATTGCCTTTTCCCATGTTATTATAATGGGCTTGAGTTAATCATTCTACACTGAATTCATAAATCATAACAACCTTTTTATCCCATAAATACATATAATTCTAAATTATCAAATTAAAATAATCTTTTGTGGTAATAGGGATTTAACCCAGAGTCCTGAGCTATACCTCCAAGCTCTTTCTTTATTTTAAGACTGAGCCTCCTTAAGTTGCTGGAACTGGTCTCAAACTTGCCATCCTCCTGCCTTAGCCTCCCTAGTCCCTGGGATTACAGGTATGCACCACCACACCTAGCTAAATATAAAATAAAAATACACATAGAATTGTATGCTGTAAACCTTCAGTTTCATATGCCTATTTAAGAGAACTATAAAACTGTTACATAAAATATGAAAAATACAATATAAAATTTTATAACTACAATTAATATCATATATAAACTTTGCTGTTAGAGACTGAACATTGAATGTTCCCCAAAAGTTCTTGTGTTGAAGGCTTGATACCCAGCCCATGATGCTATTGGGAAGTAGAAACTTTTAAAAGGTAGGAATGAGAGGAAGGAAGTTGTCATTGGGGGACATGCCCTTGGTGGGGATTTTGAGACCTTGTCCCCTTCCTGTCTCTCTTTGCTTCCTGGTTATTATGAATAGGTCTCTTCTGTCACATAATGTATTTGTACTGCCAGAGACTGAAAGGGCCAAGTGACCAGGGTCCAAAACCTATAAAATCATGGATATCCATCTTTCCTCTTTTTATATTGATATTATCACATATTTTGGCATAGTGATGCAGAGTTGACTAACACAATTGCAATCATTCACAAAGTATTATTTGGGGCTTTAATGTCCCAGGCCGGGACAATGAATATCTGTTGATAGTCAACACTGCATTAGATCATGTTATTGGCTGGTAAGGTAATTGTATTTTTTTAAATTAAATTTGTATAGGGATAAATGAATTGCTTTTAGGTATTTTTTTTCTCCCATATTAAAAATTACAACACCTAGCATGTGTGAGGCCCTGGATTCTATCCTTAGCACCACATAAAAATAAATAAATAAAATGAAGGTATTAAAAATTACTTTTAAAAAATTACTACAGTTATGCCATACATCTCCAAATTTTGTGAAATATTCTATTTAGATTTCCCACAAATGTAGAAACCAAACTTTGTATCTTATCCCTAAATACTATATTCTTAATTCTCAGGATAAAAAATATATTGTTATCCTAAATGGCTTCTTGTCTGTTATCTACTCATAAAGATTGATTTAGTAAGACTTGAATGGGCCCCAGAAAATCTGCATTTTAATAAACATCTCATGCAAGTCTTATTCCTGTACTCTGTGGAGTCTTCTGTGAGCAAAACCTCTACATTCAGTACCTAAATCCTGCCAATCTTCCTTTCCTACATTACTCATCTGCAGTTTGTTGTCAGCATCTTTATTGTATAACTCTGCTTTAATGCAATGATTATCAACTTTTACTAGAACTGCTGCTTATTGCCTTTTCCCATGTTATTATAAACTATGAATTAATATTAATCACCTTTATGACTGAAAATTCTTAGGCAATCAGACCCTGTCCATCTCACAAACTTTTATAACCTCAGCACTGACCCTTTGCATGCAACATTACAGATTTATTTGTTGAATTATTGAGTAGATTCCTGTTATAACTAGATAAGTCCTTGAAAAAAATCACTGCCTAAATCAGGACATTTTCTGCATAAGGATGTCTACGGCTGCCAATCAAAAAATTAAAACTTCATGGAATCCTAACTTAATGGTATGACTTCTTTTTAATTAGAATAGAATATCAGATGAAACCGCTGAACACTCATTTGTATTACAATTGTATTTCATAATAGATCAATTTCAGTTCATCAATCAATATTTTACCCAGCCTTATTAGAAACAGAAATTCATCATGAAACTAGGTAATCTAATATCTTAATGTCTGATTTTAAAAGATATATGTGGACATAAAGACATGAAATTATGCAAGTCAGAAGACCCGTAATTCCATTTTTATGTATATGTGCAGTAGAAGGTGATTGACATTCTTCTAGGTAAGACTTTGTAGAGCTGAAGGGACCTGAGTAGGTTCTAAAGGGTAGTTAGAAATTAGATTAGCAAAAAGGGAAGAAGGGTTTTTATAGATGTTCTGAAACAGAAACTGTGGAATACCTTTGAGACAAATAGTAAATCAAGTGGGCAAAAAAACAAAGGCTTTATAGAGAGTTAAAGTGTGAAATAAGTTCTAAAGGGTAGCATTTAAAGGGTAGCTGTGTTTTAGACTTATGTCTGCCAGACCAAAGGATTTGAAGTTTATCCTACAAGCTCTGTATAATTTTATAATTTATAATTTCTTTTATAATTCCTATAAAAGAGCTAAGTGACCAGAACATGGTGTAAATTACATGATTTCCAATGTTCTTAAAATGGGAAATAAAGTGTTTTAGAAAACTGAAATGCATATATCTTGCCATTTAATCACATATTAAATCTATAATGTTGACTGAGTATGGCCTTTATGCTAGGCACTCTGCCAGGCAGGGGGACACTATGTTCAATAAAACCATACACAAAAAGACAAACTCTAAAGGGACAGAGAGACACACAAATAGTCACACAACTGTCTTTATAACTGGAAACCATGATGACGTCTATGTAAAATATCTCCGTGTGTCATGAGCATACATTAGGGTTGCAAGGAGAATTTTGCTAAATAAGTGACTTTGAGCTCAGTTCTCTGTAAAGGATTGGGGGACAGATCATTATAAGCAGAGGAGAGTTGTCCTGTTGTGCCAGGGAGAAGCATACATTTGGAGATTTGAAATAATGTTTGTGTAGAACAAAGTTAGGGTAAGAAAAGCTATATGGACAGAGAAGGAGGCAGGAGTTCAATTAGCAGGGCCATTTAGGACATTAATGAGATAGGTCTAAAAAAGAGTGGTTGGGCTGGGGATGTGGCTCAAGCGGTAATGCACTTGCCTGGCCTGTGCGGGGCTCTGGGTTTGATCCTCAGCACCACATACAAATAAAATAAAGATGTTGTGTCCACCGAAAACTGAAAAATAAATATTAAAAAAAAATTCTCTCTCTCTCTCTCTCTCTCCCCCCCTCCCCTCTCTCTCTTAAAAAAAATAAATAAAGAGTAGTTACGGAAGGATTTTGAAGAAGATTGGCATTGAACTAAAAACAATTCATTTAAACTAGAATATAGAAGGATATTATTGAATGTCTGTGGACATTGGCTTCTAAAATGAATAATCTATCCAAGTAAAAATTAATATTAAATTTTGATTATGATAATTTGGCAGATAAAGAGGCAGATTTAAGGGATATTTAGAGTAAAACTTAGGAACATATTGGCTGTGAGGAAGAGGGAATTTCAATTATAAAAAATAGGGTTTTAGGCAGAGTAATGAAAAGAATTATGAGCTCATTCATTAAAACAGAAAAATACATATATGGCATGTTTCCGTATAATTATCCATAATGCATTTATTGCCAATAAAACAAATCTATATAGTTAGTATAGTCTTTAAAAAATTAAATATATTATAGATGTATAAATTATGGGTTCTCTTTTTGATCACATATAATGTAAGAATTATTTTAGAATAGCCCTTTATACTTTTGCATGTTTTTGACACACTATACTAAAATATATTATGAATGCAAAAGTCCATCTGAAGACTAAACATTTTTGCTCCTTCAAAAGTATTTCCGTTTGTTTATTAATTCACAAAACATATTGTTTAATTGGAGCTTCACAGTATATTTAAGTATATGATAGGGCAATTATTTTTCATTATTCTTTCTTCTCAAAACACTTTTTGTTTTCCTAGTATGGTCCACTTTTGAATCACTTTTAAAATTTTAGAAATACATGTCAAGTGCTATTAAAGTCACCTGCGAAATTCCAATTGAAATCAAATTAAAACTATGGTATAAATCATGGATATTTACTATTTTGATAATATTCAATTTTCTAAACATATTTCAGGATAAAACATTATTATAAACAGTGATCAACAACACATAGATATTATTTAATTAACAGAGTATATCCCTACTTCATCTAATTTTCTGTGTTTCATGTTAACAAACAGAAAGAAATTTTGTGGTCAAAGTAAAGCTGAACCTGGTCTCAACAAATATCTGGGATTAAACAACTAAGCTAAGTGCTTACAGATTATTTTTTAAATGTCAAACTCAAGAAATTTTAAATTTAACATGATTCCAAATTATACACAATTTTGATAGTGCACTGTGCATGCCAGGAAAATATATGCTTAAAGAATGTAAATATTACTTTTGCTGTCTGCACCTTCCTTACCTTTATTACTTCTGTGACATTGCCAAAATTATCTACATATACTGGCATTCAAGGAGCAAGGGCACATAGGCATAGAATTACTGTCAGCTATAATGGATTAGGTGCTCAACTGTAGATAAATATATCTTTTGACAGGTTGCAAACGATTTACAAAATTATTAAAGTAATAAAGTGCATCTTAAATCCTAAACTATTACTGATTTCAAACATGATATAATATTTTCAAGGATGAATTTTACTTCAAAGGAAAAGAAAAACACAGCTTTGTGCTTGAAATAAAATTTTGACTCTTAAGTAGACTACTGTGAAAAATTCTTCAATAAACAGTGCAAGAATATTGGAAAACCTAAGTAACTCTTACTTCCTATCCTTCTAAGTGTAGCAGTAGCATATTACTTGTACACATATAAAAATTATATCAAATAAATAAATCACTCTTTTCAAAAGCATAAGTCAATAATTCATATTTATTAGGACTAGAAAATAAAAGCCAGTCAAGTCAAAATATTGAACTTGTCATTAGCACGTGTATTTAATTCTGAAATAGTCCATTAAACTTCATTTGCCAATTCTGAATTAAAATTTTGTACCTCAACTTTTGGCACATTATCTCATTCATGTTGAATTTCACAACAACCTGTTTATGAATAAACCAAGACTTCCTTAATTTATGCGATGTGCTCAAAGTGCCACTTCTTGAAAGAGATAGGTCTACAACCTGAAACGAGGCTTCTTAATCTATCCCTAAACCTTATGCTCTCAATAATTTTCTATGGCAAGTTAGATGTTGAAAAGCACATTTCCAATAACTGATGTTAAATCAAAATTATGAAATATAAGCAAAAACAGACAATAGCACAGTCATCTTCCTGTCCATAGCCATATAAAACTGTATATGTTTAAGGTCCAGGATCATGCCTTCCCATTCAGTTAACAGTGCTTATTGCTGTATTTTGAGTAAAATAAATGTAGATGCTGGTTAATAAATTAGCCAACACAGTAGAAGCTTGTTGATTAAAACTAACTAGAGAGCTTAATCTTAATGGGTGAGCATTTTGAATTTTAAAATATCTTTTTAAGGCTCTATCTGAAGTGTGAGGAGTAAAAATTTGTTCCCATGATGTAGGCTCCCTATTTACCTCTCTTATTGTTTCTCTTGCTGAGAAAAAACTTTTTAGTTTAAGTAAGAACCATTTGTTGATTCTTGTTATTAACTCTTGTGCTATGGGTGTCCTATTAAGGAATTTGGAGCCCGACCCCACAATATGTAGATCAGAGCCAACTTTTTCTTCTATCAGATGCAGAATCTCTGATTTGATATCAAGCTCCTTGATCCATTTTGAGTTAACTTTTGTGCATGGCGAGAGAAGGTGATTCAGTTTCATTTTGTTGCATATGGATTTCCAGTTTTCCCAGCACCATTTGTTGAAGATGCTATCCTTCCTCCATTGCATGCTTTCAGCCCCTTTATCAAATATAAGATAGTTGTAACTTTGTGGATTAGTCTCTGTGTCCTCTATTCTGTACCATTGGTCCACCCGCCTGTTTTGGTACCAGTACCATGCTGTTTTTGTTATTATTGCTCTGTAATATAGTTTGAAATCTGGTATCGCTATACTGCCTGATTCACACTTCCTGCTTAGAGTTGCTTTTGCTATTCTGGGTCTTTTATTTTTCCATATGAATTTCATGATTGCTTTATCTATTTCTACAAGAAATGCCCTTGGGATTTTGATTGGCATTGGATTAAACCTATAGAGAACTTTTGGTAATATCGCCATTTTGATGATGTTAGTTCTGCCTATCCAAGAACAGGGTATATTTTTCCATTTTCCAAGATCTTCTTCTATTTCTCTCTTTAGGGTTCTGTAGTTTTCATTGTATAAATCTTTCACCTCTTTTGATAGGTTGATTCCCAAGTATTTTATTTTTTTTTAGGATATTGTGAATGGAGTGTTTTTCCTCATTTCCATTTCAGAAGTTTTGTCGCTGATATACAGAAATGCCTTTGATTTATGCGTGTTGATTTTATATCCTGCCACTTTGCTGAATTCATTTATTAGTTCTAGTAGTTTTTTTGTAGACCCTTTTGGGTCTTCTAGGTATACAAAGAACTCAAAAAACTAGACAATAAGATAACAAATAACCCAATCAACAAATGGGCCAAGGACCTGAACAGACACTTCTCAGAGGAGGACATACAATCATCAACAAGTACATGAAAAAATGCTCACCATCTCTAGCAGTCAGAGAAACGCAAATCAAAACCACCCTAAGATACCATCTCACTCCAGTAAGATTGGCAGCCATTCTGAAGTCAAACAACAACAAGGCTGGGGATGTGGCTCAAGCGGTAGTGCACTCACCTGGCATGTGTGCGGCCCGGGTTCGATCCTCAGTACCACATACAAACAAAGATATTGTGTCTGCTGAAGTCAAATAACACCAAGTGCTGGTGAGGATGTGGGGAAAAGGGTACTCTTGTACATTGCTGGTGGGACTGCAAATTGGTGCGGCCAATTTGGAAAGCAGTATGGAGATTCCTGGGAAAGCTGGGAATGGAACCACCATTTGACCCAGCTATTGCCCTTCTGGGACTATTCCCTGAAGACCTTAAAAGAGCGTACTACAGGGATACTGCCACATCGATGCTCATAGCAGCACAATTCACAATAGCTAGACTGTGGAACCAACCCAGATGCCCTTCAATAGATGAATGGATAAAAAAAAAAAATGTGGCATTTATACACCATGGAGTATTACACAGCACTAAAAAATGACAAAATCATGGAATTTGCAGGGAAATGGATGGCACTAGAGCAGATTATGCTAAGTGAAGCTAGCCAATCCCTAAAAAAACAAATGCCAAATGTCTTCTTTGATATAATGAGAGCAACTAAGAACAGAGCAGGGAGGAAGAGCAGGAGGAAAAGATTAACATTAAACAGAGACATGAGGTGGGAGGGAAAGGGAGAGAAAAGGGAAATTGCATGGAAATGGAAGGAGACCCTCATTGTTATACAAAATTACATATAAGAGGTTGTGAGGGGAATGGGAAAAAAACAAGGAGAGAAATGAATTACAGTAGATGGGGTAGAGAGAGAAGATGGGAGGGGAGGGAAGGGGGGATAGTAGAGGATAGGAAAGGTAGCAGAATACAACAGTTACTAGTATGGCATTATGTAAAAATGTGGATGTGTAACTGATGTGATTCTGCAATCTGTATTTGGGGTAAAAATGGGAGTTCATAACCCACTTGAATCTAATGTATGAAATATGATATGTCAAGAGCTTTGTAATGTTTTGAACAACCAATTAAAAAAATAAATAAATAAACAACAACAACAACAAAAATAAAATAAAATAAAATATCTTTTTAAAAACACAATTAAAGCCAGGCACAGTGGCGCACACCTGTAATCCCAGCACCTCAGGAGGCTGAGGAAGGAGGATCATGAGTGCAAAGCCAGCCTCAGCAAAAGCAAGTTGCTAAGCAATTCAGTGAGACCCTGTGTCTAAATAAAATACAAAAATAGTGGTGGGGATGGGGATGTGGCTCAGTAGTTGATGCCCCTTTGTTAAATCCCCAGTACCAAAAAGAAAAGAGGAAGGAATAAAAATACAACTTAGTTCTTCTGAAACATTTATTTAGAACCACTGATGAGCTGGGTCTTGAGTCAAAGAATGAATACACTATGGTTTCTACTCTCATGAGCTTGCATCCTAGTGTAAGCTTGTAAACTATGTTATATGCTGTTATGAAGTTTTCCACAAAAGTAGAATAAACCAGGATGGCCTTTTTAAATAAACCTATAATTGGATTTAAATATTCAAACAGTGCTTACTTTATCAAATATCATTTGTGATAATAAATTTATCATTTATTCAAAAAAATTTAAAATATTCAAAATCTGTTTCATAGTCAGAAATATGTTTTAGACAAGCACAAATCTGTGTAAATTGTTTATTTTTTTCTACATGTATACACAGCAAACTCGAACTACTCCAAAGATTAGTGTCCTTCACTAGAAAATTTAAATTTTCTAGCCACAGATTTATTGTGTTAAATTATTTTGATATACTGAATTCTTCTTTCAGCAATTATCACCAGTAACAGAGCAAATCAAGAACATGTGCCTTCCAGTATGATGTACAACAATATCATTATGGAGTATTTCTGCCAAATTATCATAATCAGAATCTTATTTTGAGATAACATCACCCAAACTCAAGTTGAGAGATTGTACAAAATAGCCCTGAATTCTTCAAAAATGTCAGTGATGGGAGAAAAAAAATCAGAGAGTATGTCTGATTGAACAAAATTGAAATAGGGCAACTGAATGTAATGCTTGATTCTGTATTTTCTGATGAAATGTAGGATATTATTGAAACAATTGGAGCTTTTAGTGAAATATGTAGATTTGACTACTGTAGTAAATGTGTCGATTTCCTGATTCTAATAGTTGTACTGGGATTATGTACTTTCCCTTGTTCCTGCTGCTTGTACAAGAAGAGGGAACAATGTCACATGAAAATTTCTAAGTGCAGACAATGTGAAACACAGCATCTGGTTTAGTATCTTCACATTTATTCCTCTTTCTGCTATAGCCCAATCCCTATATGTACATTACTGCTTCCATTCATTTTTTTTAAGAGAGAGGGAGAATTTTAATATTTATTTTTTAGTTTTTGGCGGACACAACATCTTTGTTTGTATGTGGTGTTGAGGATCAGGATCGAACCCGGGCTGCACACATGCCAGGTGAGCGCGCTATGGCTTGAGCCAAGTCCCCAGCCCTCCATTCATTCTTTGTTGAGTACAATCTTACAAAATCAAAGCAGATCGGGAATTCCTCAAATGTGAAACTTTAGCAGTTAAGTCTTGTTTTCTTGTTTGTGATGATTTGTTTTGCTTTTTAATGTATTTAATAATCGGTATAAATTTGTAAAATGATGTAGGAGAAAATATTTTAAAAATGTGAGTCAAAGGCTCATAATAAATCCAACTGCTAGTTTTCACTATCTTTTTATCATCTGTGAATCTTACTCAGTGGTAATTAGTGATGATATAAAACAGAATGCATCATTTTATTGTGTGGTTTCCATTCAATCTGCTAAATTTGGAGAGTACAAGAGAATAAGCAGACAAGCATCATGAAAGTGGAGACAGAGAGGAGAGCCAAGGTCTCCACGCCTTGGGTCTTCATCAGCTTGCCTCTGCCAAGTTGTTAGCCAAATTTCCCATTGAACTTTATCTTTCTTCTTGTCCTATGTTCTATCTGACTTGAACCATTTTCATTAGTTGAACACACCTGATATGATGTGGATCTGGTTTATCCCCCAAGAGATTAATGTGCTGCAACTTTGGCCCTAATGTGACAGTGTTTAGGCAGGGGAAACTTCAGGAAGTGAGGACTGGTAGGAGGTGATTCCATCATGGAATTGTCATTCATAGAAGGGATCAATGTCCATGGTTTAGTAGCAAGTTAGATCTTGCATAACTGGATTTGTTCCCAGGAGAGCAAGTTGTTAAAAAAAACAAGGCAGCCCCAGGCATATCGTTCTTTCTGCACACAGCCGTTTCTCTTCCTGCATCTGTATACCATGTTGTGATATAGTCAGAGGGACTTTGACAAGATGCCAATGTCATGCTGTTTGGAGACCCCAGCCACCAGAATCATGGGCCAAATAAACTGTCATTTAAAAAATCACTCATCCTTTGATATTTGGTTAACAACAGCACAAGATGGATTGAGACATCCGAGTGTTTTATAATGTCCATCTGGTTCTCTCTGACTAGGGATGGTCATTTCTTCTTTTTATACCTCTTTCAATTGGAGAAAAATAATTCCTTTTTCAACTCCAGTCTCACCTTTACTTCCATATAATTTCTTTCACATTCTTTCCATTAAAAACACAGAGTCACACCCAACAATTTATTCTATATGTTTTTTTTGCTTATCTTTTAATATCCACATTAGTAGGTTTCTATTACAGCTTATCTTCATCCTGCCTAAACCTAACGGGAAGCCAAACAGCAGATGTTCCATGAATGATTGAATGCATGAAGCTGAGAGGCATGGAACACTTAGAGAGCAGAGATAATGTACACATCAACAATTCAAATCAACCTTTTCTGATCTACTCTACTTTTATTGTTGGGGGATATATTGGTGTATTTTTAATACTCAAATATCACTGAAGCTCAGAAATAATAACAATCAAAAGATATGGATAAACTAGGAAAGAAGAGTGTATACAAAATGAAAATACATCAAAAAAGATAATAAAAGGAGTTGTAAATCTAACGGTCCATATACAATTCTTTCCCCTATTAGAGCTTAGCAAAGGAGAAGTCTGGGAAAAACAAACAAACAAAACCCACTTGTGTAATTGCTTGTTGGGTCAGTTGTATTCCTATGTCATTTTCATTTTTTCAACAAATAACACATTGTTTGACAGGGAATAAGTGACTGGGAACTTTTTACTCTCTGATGTGTAAAGGAGCCAGACTTCATAGATTCAGTTTGGTTACAAGAGCACCAAAGAGGTCTTCTTATCCACCAAATCATTCCATTAACCTTGATGATTTACAAAATTCTTCTATTGAAGTTTCTGCCTTAAGCTAAAATGCAGATGTCCTTGGAAGGGGTATGGTTGATGCTATTGATCTATTGTTTATAAATTAACTTTCTTAGATTGAATACTTGTAATCTCACTTATCTACATATTGTATTCACTATGCTTTTAATACCATGTGCTATCTGCTTTGAAAATATTGTTTCAATGTGTCATTTAAAAATCTGATGGAGTAGTCATTGATAAAATTATTTTATATATGCAATTTAAAATTAAAGAATTAAGTCATTTGCCTAAGCTGGCAGAGCTAATGAGTGATTTTAGCTCATGTTTATTCATGCAATGTTGGAGGTTGAATGCTTTGATAGTCTGTGCACTGAGGGACAGTTTAAGCACAAGGCATCTTACTGGATATTCTAGGACTTTTCAGGATGTATTGGTACACTGTTTTTAAGAAGTTCACAATTTTACATGGTAGTTGCAAATGTAAATGAAGAGTTAAGATATTACTGAAACTTTGCATGCCACTTTGGTGTACATAGCCACTTCACAAATATCCTAAAAGCTCTCTAAAACAGATCTGTTAAGAATTTATAATTTCCATTTAACAGACCAAATATCTGGTGTTCAAGTGAACAAAATGACTGTTCAATGGCTATTGATATTATAGCTGCAGAGTAGAATCCAAGATTTTTTCTTATATGTTCATCTTCATTTTAGTTTACTAGGCTACTTCAAATACATATAACCAAGTAATAATTATTTAGTAACATTTCTCTTAGGCTTATGAATTTCAGTAATTTTTCAGATGTGCACATCTTATTCATGTTATGTTGAAACTTCATCTGTTTGCTGGATGAGTTGGTCTGCATGTCTAGAGTATTTCTCAACCTGAAATTAATTTCTGTCATGACAAGTGAGTGATTCTTTAAAATAGGTTCACACAGTGATCACATGATTACATAGCAGAAATGGGAAATCTGAAAAACTGTGAAGTATAGCAGTTAAAGGAAAGACTCTGGAATCAGATCAGACTTAAAATGCTAGCTCTTACATGCTGTCCCTGTGTGACTATGTGTAGGTTTCTTATCATTACTGCTTTCTGTTCCTCATATTGTCTTCTGGTAGAATTAGAGTAATATACTGCCGGGTTTCTGTTTGTGACTAAAAGGCTCAGGGGTTACTCCAGTTGAACTGGACTAATTAGGCTGCGCAAAATAACCACACAAGAGACACAAATACCTTTTTGTTTGGGGTCGCAGTGACGGCTCCTCTGACCTTAAGGGTCCACGGGAAGAGAGAGAGTGAGAGCACACACTGACCCCTTTTATTGAGGAGAAGCTATTCAAATGAGGCAAAGGGTCAGGTTTCAGGGGGCTGAGTCTATCTTCATGATGTCCACTGTCAGCAGGTTGACTGACACCTGGGTAGGCCACACCCAAGGGCACAGTAAGAGAAGGGGACACACACAAGGCACTTCCATGGAAGATTCTATCCTAAACAGGGCAAGGGATTATATTACATAGGAACAGGTGAGCATAGCTTCACCCATGGGGCTGTAGCAAGACACATCCATGCATGAGACACCGACCCTCAAACCCAAGAAGGGTGGGGGAAAGCTCTGCCACATTTCTGTGACTGAGTGCCTCAGCACCCAGTCAGAGAGTGTGACCCAGTCACATGTGAGGTTGGTCTCCCACAATATCCTACCTATCTCAGAAGATTGTTACAGGGATAGAATGAGCTGATCTGAGTACAAGGCTCAGAACAGTATCTGGCACTTAACTATTATATGACTCATCTACTATTATTACCCTTAGGGTAATAATAACTACTGTAACCTTACTCAAAACTTAAATGGAAATTAATACAGGTTCAGCCTCCTGTTTGATCTTGCAAGTATTATTTTCACTTAGCTAAATTTTTCATCTATAAAATCAGATAGTATTTTCAAATTAAACACTTGTTCAGTATTTAACACAATTTAATTACCCAATAGAGCCTATATTTTTATTATTATTATTATTATTATTATTATTATTATTATTATTAGGGTACCAGGGATTGAATTCAGGGGCACTTGACCACTGAGCCACATCCCCAGCCTTATTTTGTATTTTGTTAGACAGGGTCTCACTGAGTTGCTTAGAGCCTCACTAATTTGCTGCGGCTGGCTTTGAACTCGTGATCCTCCTTCCTCCACCTCCTTAGCCACTGGGATTACAGGTGTGTGTGCACCACCAAGCCTGGCTAGAACTGATATTTTTTCATTTTATTTGTTTTCACAAATATTGCATATTGGCAACGTATGAGGCCCTTTGTTAGTCACTGGGGATGAAATATTTCTTTATAAAGGTAAAACATTCCTTTTCTTTTATCCTAATGTATGATACAGAGATAATAGCACAGTTTCACAAATATGTAATTTCATATAGTAAATCCATACTCAGGTTAACATCAGTGATGGATATTGTATGTCACATGTAACTTACCATCCATACCTTTGGATTTATGGTATTTATTCACTTGTCTGTACATCTTGTCAGTTTGCTAAATACCTCAGATTTCAACTAACAGCAAAAAGATCAGCTCCCTATACACATACTACAGATAATCATTTTTCTTTAATAATTAGGTCTCAATTGATTTTTTACTTTGATTAGTGATGATGATTCAAATAAAAATGTGATTATTTCTAATGATGCCGACAGAGTCCCAAATGCAAGTATTCTGACTCAGTGTATTTTACATATCTTTTTAATAATTAATATTAATAATTAAATACATTAAAGTTATTAGGGCCATTGATGACTTTTCCAGGTGTGAAATTATAGAGCCATTATATTTTAAAATACAATCATAAAATTATATGTGTAGAGGGTCATGCATATACAATTTTGAATATGAAACTGTCACAGAGAAAAATGTTAGCTAGCAAAATCTACATTAATGCAAGCATTAATGTTCTGCAGGAGACTTCCAGTTCAGGCTGGGATAAATTGTGATCAGGTCCTAAACTGCTTGGGATAAGGAAAAGAATAACCTAAACAGGGATTCATATATTGTATAGAAGAGCTTCCTGTTACCCCTCACCTAATAGTGATTTTTATTACTAAGAACACTTAGTTTAACTCTATATCAGCAATTTTCATATTGTGCAACTAAGTTTATTATGTGTGAACATTTATATATTCTGAAAATTCTCTAAAACAATAGGACCTCTCATTAGTTTACTGCAAGAGGACATTATATTTTTAGAAATGCTGATGCTAGTTTTGTAATTATTATCATACCTCAAGCAGTAATGCTCATAATAGAACATTTACTTAAGGATATTCCAATTAGTTTATTTATGATTATTTAAAATGTTATCATTTCCTTAAAAAACAAATATGCAACAGAATAACAGAAATTGGTCACAATGAGCTATAGTATTTTACACAATTATGATATATTTGCATTTTGAAAACTATACTTTTATTCAAAATAGTAATGTGATATTTCATTTGACCTATTTGTTTCTAAGAAATAGAATACCCTACTATTAATTTTATGAAGAAATGTTATCATATATTGACATTTCATATAATGTATAATATTACCATGATATAAATAATGTGTGTGGAGGTTGTATAAACTGGGATAAAATTTTTTTAAATATATTATTAGGCTTGGGGGTACAACCAAAAAAGTGAGAATTTAATTTGATATTTCTTATTTTTGCCTTTTCCACATTGCTTTACTTTTCTATATTTTGAAAGCTGCACTCTTTTATGCTAAAATATTATATTGGGGGAACTGGGGTGATGGCTCAGTGGTAGAGCACTTGCCTAGCATGTGTGAGGCACTGGGTTTGATTCTCAGCACTGCATATAAATAAATAAAAAGAAAGGTCCATTGACAACTAAAAACATGTTTTAAAATAATAAAATATTATATTGGTATTTTCTACCTCCTTTCTTTGTGTTTATAATGTTTTGCCTCCAATAACCAATGTTTTTGTTGCATGTCCACCCAGAACAATTTTGGCAACATTCATACACAAAAAAAGAAATAAGCAAGCAATATATAGTTAATAGATACCTCCAATGCTATTATCTGTGTTTTCTCACAGTGAAGTTGAAAGCTGATTGTTCTCACAGAAAGACACATGGGAATAAATAACTGACTTAACTTCACCTTTAATTTGGATGCTTTATTATTTGCTTTTATTATTGCATTAAATTCACCTTGCTGTTTATGTACTTTCCTGGTGACTTTTTTAAAAATCTTTTTGCAAGATGATAAATAATGATCATTAAGGACTCACAGGTTGATACATCTGGACACATATTATGCTGTTTTTATCTTCCATTCTCTAAATTAAGTGACTAGTGTCTTCATTTTACTATCTACAATAACAAATATTGTTACCTAATTGGTAGTTCACTGAAAGGTTAAATTAGGTTATTAATTTGGTGTTTCACAGTACTTGGAGAAAAGATAACATGGGATGAATTTATCATTGACCTGAGTCCCTTTTGTATCCATGTCTAAATCTAGGCTTTCCTTGGGAATTTGTCTCAATTACTCTTTCACCTCCATAGCTCCAGTATGTGGCTCTATCTACTGCAAAAAAGTTGGCAATTTCTAGAACCTAAATATTCCTGATGAAAAATATTAAAACAAGCTACACAAAACTCCATCTTAGGATAAAAGTGGTACCTTGATTTTAAAAGTTTGAGAAGTAAGAATAAAATTGTTATTTTACAATTTTAAAAAATGGATGAAAAATGCATTGTTTGGTTTTTCACCCTTATTTACATTTTCTGAAGTAAATTTAAAACTCATTTGAGTAACTTTAAAAAAACACCATTTGACCTGTTTGATGGTTAGAATTAATAGCATGTTAAAAATCACTTTCATATTTCTAAAAAAAGTGATCTCAAAGTATATCAGCTGATAAATACAATTGCTAGATAGTGTATACATCTATAAATAGGAAAATCAGTTGTCACCTTATTGATTGTAGATACATTTGACTTAAACTAAGAATGTACAAAAATTTAGAGTATAATCAGTTTTTAAAAGAAAGACATAATTAAAAAGAAGTATGTAAATTGATAATATATGTAATAGTACTTGACATTATGCTGAATAACTGGATCAGAAAGTCTGTGAAGCTAACTAAGAAAACTAGAAATCAGAATTCTTTTTTATGCTTCATTAAAGGTCCTCTTGTTCAATGAATGTCAGTTTTATACCCCCAATTTTTTAAAAAAATTCACTCTATGTTCTATTCTAATATATTTAGTGGGTATTTCCATCAATTCTCATCGGTTTTCACCTGGACTTCTGAAATGTTACTAAATTTATTCTCTTGCATTCATTCATGTCGTTTTTCAATATCTCTCTCCAGGGGTTATCCTAAAGTTTCTCTTAGGTTTGTGAGTACAGAGCTTTGTGGTGCCAAACAAATAATAAACATTTTAGTGCAGAGGTGCTCAAGCTTTAAATGGATTAATATCACCTGAAGGGGGAAAAAAGAAGCATTGTGGAAGACTTCCTCAGTTTCTGATCCAGTAGTATTGGGTGGGCCCTGACAATTTACATTTTTAACAGGTTTACAGATGGTACTAATATAGCCCGTTTGGGAACCATACTCTGAGAATTTTCATACTCTGAGAACTGATTGCTTTAATGTGACCTAATATGCCCTTCATTACTTTATTTGCTTCATTCTCAACCCTAATCTCTTATTCTCAAACTTATTCACATTCCATAGAGGCCTGGATTCTGTGAGCTCTTGTGTATTTCTACATAAGTAATAGAACATAAGTTTACTCCACAACCATGAATACCCGATTTATGATCAAATTCAAGATTCATCTCAAACATAATTTAAACTTTGACATCTTTCCAAACTCTTCTTGTATGTCCTTCCCATTAGATCAGAGAGTCCTTGTGCATACCCATATCACTATAATGACCAAAATGTAATTTGCATTTTTCTTTTCTACTTTGCCATACTACTTTTGAGTGCTCTTGGTCTTGTTCATCCCTCTGTATTGAGAAAAGTGTCTGGAATTTCAGATCTATAGATGTATAATATTTTATCTCTATAAATGTGAAACATACACAAATCAATGGAAAGTAATGAAAATAAAAATTAAAATATGTTCCTCAAACTGTTTACTTACATATTTCCTTTTTTAAAAAATGTCTTTTATGTATATTTTTATTTTTTGTAAATAAGGATAATTTCTTAAGTGTTGTGAATTTTTAACAATGACATAAAATATTGGTTAAATTATATATCTTATATGACCCTTTATAGTCAAAATGAATATAGGCCTGGTATTTTTATTTTTCTCATCAAGTATAAACTGAAGTAATAAGAAGAAAGGATATTAATATGAAGTAACAATACATTAGTTAATTAAATCAATATGGGTCAAAGGAATATGAGTCAAAGCTTGCTATTAGCAAGTAGTGTTCAAAGTTACACAGTTTCTGAAAACTCAGAACAGTAAACGTTAAAGCCACAGGTCAATATGTCCTAACTTCCTTTCCATTTTATCCCAAATTACTGAAGTTGTTAAAATTTGTATCAAAATATTAGGTTACTATTTTATAAAATTGACCTGGAGCTTTCTTAAGATATGTAAGTTTCAAGTGTATGTTCTAGCAATTATGATGATGATGATGATGATGATGATGATGATGATGATGCAATTATTGGGGTATTCTCAGGAATACAGCAGAGAATGGAGAAGGAATGGAGACAGGGTTGTGTAGTCTAATGAGAAAACGATGATACTCAGTATCACAATATATCATACAATACTTTAGGGTGAAACAAATTATATATTTGCTATTTTTATTTTCTTTAGGATTACTGAAGGCATAAGGAGATATAATGTTCATATCAAGCAACAATTCACTAATTCATTAAATTAATTTGCAACACCAGTTTACTATTGGAAAGTACTGCTCAGTTATACAATTTTACTATGATGGGATTACTTTTCTTGGAATATTTTCTGAAACTATCCCATTATATTTCTAAAGATATATAGACTTTTCTTTTAACTTTCTTTGACCAGAATTGATGCACAACACTTTTCACAAAATAGCAGAAATGACTTTTAATGTATACATAAAATAAAAATAAGCTACCAAAGTATTTTAATATTCTCAGAAAATTCTTTCAAATATACCTGCAAATGAAATCACTTATCTTAAAAATTATGTTTCCAAATATCTCAGAATAAAGATGGAAAGTACACTCTTTACTTACTGAGAATTCATAAAAATAACTTATTCTCTATGTCATCAACACCCTGTACTTAAAATAATGCATATGCAAAAAGGATTTATTTGAGAAAAAAAGCATTATTCATAAAACAACTAATATGCTTTAAAGGGATTTGCAGAAACAATCCTATGATTACAGAGTATAATACAATGTACTTAGAGATATGTCTTTTTCTACTGATCATTCTCATCTCAATCTTAGCCGTATATTTTCATGCTTGGAAGGACAAATGCTTATGATTAGCCCACTAGGCTAAGATTTATCATTTAATATTGAATAAGAATTCTGGCCCATTAGAAGTAGTTATTTTAAAAATATATTCAGTTGCTACCATAATATAAAAGTCAATTTTCTTATACTCTCGAATTTTGTATTTGTTCAAAATGCATTGAGAATGTGAAAATAAAATGGAAGTTTATTATGCACACTGATGGGAAGAAAATTAATTTGACAATTTCCTCAGAGCACATTGTCTGTGTGGAGCATTTTTACTCCCCATACTCATTGGTGGAGGGCCTGCATGTTCAGAGTTATGCTGAGAATGTAATTAAAAGGAGAATGTTGACTTTTTTATCCTACTTGCTCTTGCTAGTCTCAAAAGACTAAAATGACATTTCTTGTCCTAGTACATTTTGTTTATTCATCACATTTTTACTGTAATGGTGTTTGTTTGTAGTCAAACAAGTTCAGCAGAATTTTTTTTTCCCTCACTGTTCTCCCTTAATCAGAGATGCCTGCACCTTCCATGGGAGTGATTATTAAAAAAGACAATGAGTGCTTCTTTTAAGTCTGGACCGGAAAGACAGACAATTAAAGCTCCTTTTGAAATCATTGAATGAATATTAAAATGTTTGCATTACATTTAAGACTAGCTTGCATCTGATAACTAGTTATGTTCCCAGCTTTTCTTTTTCTTTTTTGTAACCAGATGAGTCTCAACTATGCCAGGCTTAGCTGAGAGATTTCTGCACCTTCTTAACCAATGCCCCTGAATTGTGCTCTGGCCATTATAATTTCATCTTTAAAAAAGAAAAATCATTGGTGAATTATACTTATTTATAACAGTGGAATTCATTGTTACATGTTGATACATACACACAATATAATAATATAACTTGGTCAATTTCATTCCCCAATACCTTCCCCTTCTTATTACAACCCTGCTCCCAATTTTCCCCTGGATCCTTATATTCAAAGGGCTTTCTTTATCTCTATTTGCTTTTTCCATTTCTCTTGTGTCCAAATCCTGGGGCGATACTTGTTTCTAGAGTAAAGTCTTGCTTGACAGTAGCTTAGAATGTACCCTGCCTTGTCAGAAATGGTCAATCCCTACACTGGTACTGATATATCAGTATGTAATGTGCAGGAGACAAGGAGTTGGAATATTTCAGAATAAGAAGTAGTAACACAGACAAAATTCGACAGACAGGCAGACAATTAGCACATTAAATTATATAATGTGATAGAAAAAATTTAGTAGTTATAGCAGTTGACATTATGAACACATTTATGAAATCTTCCAGATTATGGATGCTTCCAGGATCCTAAATACATTTACCTATATAGGACAAATTTTAACAACTGATCTGAGTTGCTTTTTGATCTTAATATTTTTAATGGATTTTAATGGATGTATAATGGATTATATTCTAATTTTTAAAAATCAAACAATTGTCACCTTTCCAATTATACTTATTCTTTTATATCAGTGACACTGGCCATCAATTATTTAGTTCATTCACTTCTATACTTAAAAACACTGAACATCTTTAAAAGCAGGAATTTTATTCTTTCTACTGCAGAGTAGTGCATTTTGGTTCATAATTTTGTATTAAAATACTTTTTCTCATACAAAGTTGAAATTTGCCTTCTTCTGTCTTCTTGGACATAGAATAGTCACTGGATATGTCAATTTTTTAGATTTCCTTCTAGTATGTGAAGACAACCTTCATTTCTCTCTTGTGTCTTTGTTTCACTCGGCTAACAAACCTCAATTTTCTTCCTGTATTTTTCAAAGTTGACCCTGTTTTCCTAAAAGGGCAAGTAGAGTTACATATATAGTATGGGTAATAACTTTCTTAATTTGAACTCTATAATTCAATTAATACAGCTGAGTTCTTAAATTAAATACATGGAAATACTTTTACTTTTGTTTTCAACTAAAATTCCCAAGCTCATTCCCATGTGCTAACCGTAAATCTTACCTCCTCCATTCTGCTTTATCCAGTAGCTCCTCATCTTTCTTCCTTCCTCCCTTCTTTTCATTCTCCCTCTCCCTCTCTTCCTCCCTTTCTTTTCTCCTTTACTCTCTCCCTTCATCTTCTTCCTACTCTTCCTTCCTAGTTCATTCTTCCTTCCTTCCTTTTTATTCTTCCTGAATGATCACTCTGTTGACAAAAGTCAAGAATAGTTCTGGTTGACATAAAAGCAGCCACGTACACTGGTGGTTATATTAAGCAGCTTATTTTTATATAATACGATGAAGGAAGTCAGTGGAGTCATTCTATATACAAGAGCGATATTTATATATCTGAATCCTTACCAACATGTAGGCAGTCTTTATCTGTGTTTGTTGAGGGCCACAGCCGAGTCAGGATGACACATGATGCTGAGAGCCATAGCCAGTAGGAATGACACATGGCATTTTTGGTTGAAAGGTGACACCAGCAAGCCATTGAGATGATAATGGTTATGTTAAAATGTGTATTCAATTGGATATTAGACCCCTGCTGTCTGCCTGGGCCTGCTACTTTGGAGCTCTCACGGGGATTCCCAGAGTTCCCATTGGTTGGGGAAGTGCAGTAGGAGGGATTTCCAGAGGAGGGATGTCCTGTTGGTGTGATGTGTCCCGGGAGAAGGCTGTGTGTGTGGCGTTCATGGGAGTTTTGGAAATAAGGTTTGTTCCTGCTTGAGTGGCTCGTGATTTTGTGCCCAGCCAGACTGGAACCCGTGACCTTGGCGTTATCAGCACCAAGCTCTAACCAACTGAGCTAACCCCGGCCCATTAAATTCAAGTTTTGGGGGCCACTCAGCTGTCTCCATAGGTGGAGCTGTTGGTTGAATTACGCCCTCTGGTGATAGAACGGTGTTAGTAGCAGCCTCCTGTTGTAGCTCTATCCTTAATAGCCCCTTTTCCTTTAAATTTCCTTCCTCTGTCTGACTAGCTCGAGAGACCTTCTCTTTTACTTGATCTAAAATGTCTTTCTCCATGGTCTGGACCTCTAACAATTTACTTAACACTCTTTCAGTTTGTTTTTTACTAATTTCTAATCTACTATAAAGATAACGCAATCCAACAAGATAACACAAAACAAAACCGAAACAGAATGAAACAAAAACGGAACAAAAAATTGTTGTATCAGTTTTCCTATTTTCTTGACATGTGCATTTGTGGTCTATTTCTATCTCTTCCTCAGGGGCGAACAACTTCAAACCTTGAGCCAACCATTTTTCCCAGTTTGCCTGAGAAAGTTCTAGGGATAGGCAGCTTGAAACAAAAACAAAACAAATCAAAACAAGAACACATTTTTTTTTGAAATGGTCACCCATTCTCTCGCCTTCCCTCAGAGACAAGCAATTTCACTTACCTCCGAGCTTCAGGCGTTCCCCATATGGGCCACCAAATGCCACAGTCTGGCTGGGCACAAATCATGAGCCACTGAAGCAGGAACAAACTTTATTTCTGAACTCCACCAGCACACTCCACACACGCTCCCCCGGGAATTCTCCCAAACCCCACGCGGCTCCTTGCTGGGAGCCATTAGCCAAGTAGGTATGACAATTTCCTTGCCAGCGTACCCCATGTTGCTTAGTGGAAGGACTCGTGGAAATAGGACATTTTGCAGTGACATTGCATGTAGGTGACCTTGCTCAAGGACCAGGGCGGATCCGGGTTTAGGGTGTCCCCGGTTTAGGATAATCGGGTTTAGGGCTTTCCGGTTCAGGGCGTTCCAGGTTTAAGGTTATTCCTGCTGGGAATAGCGCGTATCCTGCTGCCTGAGTTCCTCTTGAGTTCTCATGGGATTCAGACAGTATTTTTTGAGAGACAGAAGCCCAGTGGAGGTGGATTAGGGCAGAGAACGTGGATTTCCCCAGAACGTGATTGTAGACGGCTGGTGTGAGTTCGGGAATAAACAGTTGCTGTTTGAATCTACAAGCTGTGTGGTGGCTCTTGATTGTGTGCCCAGCCAGACTGCGGCATTTGTGCCAGCCAGACTGTGGCAGCTCCTCCAGGAACCAACAACCAGAAATCCCTCCTCTGGCACTTCTCCAACCAATGCGAACTCTTCAGGAATCCCCGCGAGAGCTCAACCGGAACTCAACGGGAATTCCGTGAGAACTCACTGGCGTCACCTCTCAACCACTACCTCTGGCAAAAATACCATGCGTCATCCCGACTCGGCTGTGGCCCTCAACATGAGTTCAGGAGACATAGATCTTCTGGAAAATTCTGTCTTCAACCCTAAGACCCAGGGTTATATTTATTCATTAGATTGGAAGAGCTCTTTGAATAGGTTAATTTAGATTTGGGTGCGGTCAAACTGTGGGGTCTATTCTGATTTCAGGTATGGATACCACTTTCTTTCTCATTTTATGTTTTTAAGGATAATACTACCTGGTCAAAGTAGATTACTGCTTTTCCTGCTGAAGAAGTTTTAACATGGATTTCCTATATACAATCCATTTACATTTTTGCCTTTTTATACTTTTCACTGCTCTGAGCTTGATTTTTGTCTTAATTTGTTTCTGAAAGGACCCTGTACTTTTCAATACAATTGACATCTACTTCCATCACCAGTGGAAGAAAGTTTATTTAGAAAGAAGAGATGCCTCAGAGTGATTCAGACAAGGATTGGCTCTATTACTTATTAGTGGTATATCTTGCGCTAGTTATTTAATCTCTTCTATGCTTCAATTTCCTAATCTGTGCAAATGAGAAAAATCCTACCAACCTCAGACAACTTATGGGTGTTAAAATAGACATTTTGTTCTGGATCTCCAGTAAAGTTTCTGATACATAGGGATAACACAAAGATATCCTTTAGATCCATCAGTTTGCCATTGTATTAGTCCTCTCCAGGTACCACGACAAAACATCATAGCCTAAGTGGCTTAAACTAGAAAATTATTGCTCACAATTTTGTAGCTGGAAAGATTAAGGTGTTGGCCAATTCAGTCTCCAGAAGGGTCCCTCTGCATGTAGATGACGGCCTTATTCTTACATTGTTACTTGACTTTAACTTGGTTTTGAGAGAGGGAACGAAATAACTATCTCACTTACAAAACTAAGGATCCTATCATTTTAGGGACCAACTTCATGACTTCATTTAACTACACAATCTCTATTAAACAAACTATATGGGAGTTGTTTTGTACTAGCCTCCTGCCCTAGGGCTAAGAACACCAGTCCAAACCAGAATGGAGTCACTAGTGCTAAGCACCAGGTACTCAAAGTAAACTTTGAAATGAATCTGTTAAAAACCAACTAACCAACCAAGAAATAAGAGATTCCTGTCAACCTGGGTCACCATAAGCAAGTCCCTCTCTTTTAAATCTATTTTTTAAAAAAGGAACTATAAAGCTCTAATCTACTTTTTATTCCTTATTTCTGCTTTTCCCGGTACTTTTCTGTTTATGAAGACAATTCCGTCTTCTCAGGTGATCTGGACACTCATACTTTACAGAATGAAATATTCTCCAATTCTAGATTTATATATTAGAGCCCATTAGATATTTTCCATGTAACTTTTTCCTTTGATACTCCTTTACTTCTTTCATTGGATTTTATTCATTTTTTTTTCTTTCTTGTTTGCTTCACCTATGCATAAGTAGCACAACTTTACTTTTCTATTTACTATTTCCATTTTGGTAAATAATATTGCCATCATTTTCTAAATGAGACTATAACATGTGGTGTGTTTAAAATATATCTAGGATATCATAGGTATTTCTCAAAAATTACTGAGAACAGATTAGAGCTTGTATTCACAAATTCTCCAATTTTCCTGATTGAAATTTCTGTGAGTAATCAGTGCATAGCGAGTATTTGAAGCACTGTATTTCAGATTTCACACACACACACACACACACACATGCAAACACACACGTGCACACACACACAGTCTTTGAAAACAAATAATAAAATGGCATAATTTCAAATATAATCTAATTTTTCCCCATCCTAATTATGAATATTCATTGATGTAAAAAAATCACATTTCTATATCTGTGAGACATTTCACTCTGACTTAAAACTAATAATGAACTGCATGCTGAAAATTTTGAATTCTTATGAGAGTCTAATTTACACAATTTAATTTTCCCAAAGGTTCTCCCTAATAATGCTGTTTTAGTTTTACACAGCTGGAACCCTCCATTATTATGAGTTGGGTGTTTTGTAAATATTCCTTTTTATTTATTAAGGTAATATTTAGATTTAGAAAAATTCATCATATTGGGGTGTACAATTCAGTGACTCTTAACAAATTTAAAGAACAGTGTTGTTAAAATCAGTAGGCAGACATAAGCAAGGGGGTGAAGAGAGGAAGAATAGGGCTCACTCCATCCTGAGTGACAAAAGATCGTTCTACCTTGGGTGATAAAATAGCCAACCTAAAACTCTACTTCCTTCATGATCAGACACTTCCCTCTTAAAACTAAAAGAAACTGGTGTAATCAATTCTGGGTGATAAGTGTAGGCACATGAAGCATGGTTGAGGAGATGGGTCACTGTAGGCATGCCTTGGAAGGGTACATCCTCCCTGTGACCCCTTTCCTCTCTCTCTCTCTGCTTCCTAGGCTGCAATGGAGGGGAAAACTTCCCTCCATCAAACCCTTTTGCCTGCCTCACCTGGGGACCCAGATGGACTCAGCTGGCCATGGACTAAAACTCTGGAACCATGAGCCAAAATAAACTTTTCCTCCTCTAAGTTGTTCTTGTTAGATGTTTTGGTCACAGAGATGCAAAACTGACTAACATAGAAACTGGTATCAAGAATTAGGGACATTTCTGTGCCTAACCTGACCATGTGGTTCAGAAGCCTTTGGAAATAAATGGTTTTCTGGAGACGTTTGGAAAAAGTTGGAGATGCAGGCTAATGAAGCCTTAGGAATTGTAAGCACAGCTTAATGAACAATTCTGGTGAGAGCCCAGAGATGAGAATACCAATAGAAATTCAAACTGTCCTCATGAGGTTGCAGAGGAAAATAGGACTCTATTAGAAATTGGACTAACAGCCATTTCATGTTATATTCTGGCTGAGAACTTGTCTATATTTTGCCTATGTCTCATTCTGTGTAAAACTGAATTTAAATATGATGGACTAATAAATCCGGTCAAAGATACTTCAAAGCAGCACAACATTCTTGCAGAGGCATTGATTTTGCTAGCAGTTTTTAGCCAGGTTTACTTTGAGAATTTAGAGCAAAAAAGCAGAGCTGAAGGATTTTAAAAACTTGCAGTTTCACAAGGAATGTGCATGTAAAACCAGGGCCAAGGAAAATAATTCAGTTAGCATTTTCCCTGCTGTGACTAAAAGATCTGACCAGAACAATTTTAGGGGAGGAAAAGTTTATTTGGGGAATCATGATTAACTGGTCTTAAAAATGAGGATCGGGTCCTTGTTCCCCCTGTGTTGAAGATTAAACTTAGAGAAAGCCGAAGAAAAGAAATCAATTTTTATTTAAAGGATAGGATAGGGGGAGAGAGAGAGAGACTCCAGAGACTGAGGGGGTCCAGAGTAGGTACCCAAGGGAGTGGGGTGTCTTGCTCCTTTATGGATTTCAGATTTCCTTTCTTCTCTTGCCCCTTCTCCTACCCTGCCTATTGACCAAGAGTGATCAAAAGGGCAGAAAAAGAGCTGTCCAGGGAGTGATTGCTTGTATTGGAAAATGTGATCCTTCAGCTGCCCTATAGGTTATTAGCAACCAGGTGATGGGGAGTGCTAACTACCTGATGAGGGCCACAGACAAGTCAAGATGGTGCCTGGCACTTTGCCAAGAGGAGTGGTTTGAGAAGTAACGCCAGCGAGCCTTTAAGATGATGGAGATTCCTTAATGACTGACTGCTGTGTCTAGATTATGTCAATTAAGTTAAGCTGTGTGTAATTAGTTGGGTATATATATACTTCTCTGACCTGTAATAAAGCGGCTCCCGCTGTATCAATCTTCACAAGTTGCTTGTCACCCCCTGGTTACTTTGCCCAGCCAGACTGCGGCAACTACCCATTTTCTCTTCTTTGATAATTACCTACCTGTCCTTTGCCCTGGTCTCAAAGCTTCCAGAGATCTCAGTCCATGGACAGTTGGCTACATTCCTTGGAGCTCAGAACAACATGGCAAAAGAGTATAGTGGAGGGAAGTGACTCACATGAAGATCAGAAAGCAGAGAGAAGGAGAGCTTTCATTCACCAGATACAAAATATATACCCCATAGGCACGCCCCCAGAGACCAACCTCCTCCAGCCACACCCTACGGGCCTATAGTTACCACTCAGTTAATGTTGCCAGAGAATTATTTCACTGATTGGGTTAAGACTCTCATAACCCAATAATTTCTCCTCTAAACTTTCTTGCATGTCTCATACATGAACTTTTGGGGGACACCTAATATCCTAGCAAAAGATGAGGTTGTTAAAGGAAATTAGTCACAAAGGAGATGCTAAGTACTTTGGACAGAGACAACAGGAAAGACAGTTTGAGAGGATCTCAGGATTGGCAAGACCATACCCATTGCAGGCTCAAAAATGTAGAAGGGAAGATTCCTTTGAGGTCATGAGGGTTACCATTCTCACACAGAGGGAACTAGGCAATTATTTCACCATGCACAGACACTCTGAGGCCTCTGTACCTATGACCCCAGGAACCCCAGCTAATATATGATTCTGCAGGAAAGCAAGATGCTGAAATTAACGGATCATGGAGGCTTTCCCTTAGATTGCCAAGGGAGACCTGTGAGGCCAGGTTGAGTGTAGCAGGATCAGAATCTCTACAGACTGCACCAAGAGGCTAATGCATGAAAATGTGAAGGTAAAACCAAAGCTGAAATAGAGACCCACGGAATTAGGAGATATCAGTAATGTAAATTAAAAGATATCAGTAAAGGCTGCTGGCAATGGAGAGAGCCAGGCTAAAAGTATGCCCAAAAGAGTGGAGCTGCTCGAGCCCTTTGGAAATCACATCTTGCAATCAGGTATCCCAGATGCCAGATGTGGAGTTACAGAAAAAAACATATTTTCCCAGCTGGATTTGTGTCTCGCTTTGGGCCCATCTCTTCTTTCTATGTCCTTAGTCCTCTCTTTTGGAATGTAGATGCATACTTTGGGTCACTCTATGTTGGTTATATGTAGCTTGCTTTTGATTTCTACAAAATTTTCCACAAATTTTGTTTGAGTCTCAGGTGAGACTTTGGACTAGGACTTTTGGGCAATGCTGGTACTGGTAAGGCTATGGGACCTGTAGAAATGAACCAAATGAATTTTGCATTGAGAGATGGACATGAGCTTTGGAAAGTCAGGGGTGGAAGGCTGTGGTTTGGATATGTTGTGTCCCACAAAAGCTCTTGTGTTAATGCAGGAATATTGAAGGTGAAATCATTGGATTATGAGAACTGTGACCTAATCAGCCCATCCTGGTTTCTGTGGGCTGACTGGGTAAATGTAGGCAGATAAGAAGTGGCAGAAAGAGATGGGTCACTTGGGGCATGACCTGGAAGGGTGCGTGCTTCCTTTCCTTTCCTCCCTCTCTCTATTTCCTGGCTTACATGAGGGGAGCAGCTCCCCTCTACCATGCCCATTCACCCTTATGTGCTGCCTCATGGTGAGACCCAGTGCAAATAACTCAGCTGATTATGAACTAAACCCTTGGAACCACAGGGCAAAGTAAACTTTCTTTCTTTGTGGAGAGAGGTAACAGAGAATGGGAGAGCAGTAACTGAGATTGGGAGTCGCTGATGACCTCATGGCTGTGGTGTGCCTGATGCCTGTGCAAGGACATAAAATGCCTAGCTGCTATGGTAAAGCCCTGCCTAAGGAGGTTCTGTGGAAGAGTCTTATCAGCTTCAACTTTGATCTCAGGTACATAGGCCCTGAGAATAGAGGAATTCTCATGCTAGACAACCACATTATTTACCAGCTCTGCTACACATGAGGCTGCCCACTTGACAGTAACTTTAAAAAAATGGACCTTCTTGAGCACTACACAGGGCTCCCAAACTTGCACATTGCAACTATGGATTGCAACTGTAGAAAAGCTGCATAGATGTTTCGAGTTCTGTAATTTTCTGAATACAAAGAATAATGTTTTCATACTAAAGATTGCTGGAATAACTTTTTAGATCTGCTTCTCCATCAGAGAGCAGCATTCCACAGACCCCAGCTTAATCCTCAAAACTAAAGACACACACATGTCTTTAGTTTTCTTATTCCCCTTTGGCCCTTGCCGGAACCAGGAGTTTGGCTGTGCTGGTCTAGGCACTTCTTAAGTTGTTCTTGTTAGGAATTTTGGTCACAGTGAGGCAAAGCTGACTAACACAGTAGCCTGAGGGCATTTCCAACTTTGGAGCTTGCCCAGAGCACTGCTATGGTGGGAAACTGAGATAAGTGCTCCAAATTCATTATACATAAGGAGATGTTCATATTAAATATATAAAACCGCCATATTGAAAACATAAAGCCATTTCTTCTATCAAGGGTGGCCTATTCTACACACCTGGGAATATTATTTTCATTTCACTAAATAAACTCTTTGTGCTTATTCCATCCAAGTCTATCGACTAAGGTTTTTCTTTGGAGAAGAACTGAGGAGTAATATCACTGAGTAGCAGTTTAACCACTACCATAATCAGAATAAAATCTTTTCACTATTCAAAATGGTGGTATCATTTTAATCTGTCTTTCCCCCTGTGTCCCTACCCTGAGACTAGCAACTACTGATATCGAAGCCAGAATTACACAGGCAGATAGCCAAGGGCCTGCTCCAGAGAATGGAGTGATTAAAATGTTGATTCTTTCAAAGCCCTTCCTCCACCCTTATCAAGATTGTCCCTCCCTATAGAGAGTTGTTAATTACGCCCTCTTCCTGCCCAGATCACTCCACCTGGGCCCTTCTAGTCCAGTTTGCTTCTCACCTTTTGGCAATCCCACCAAACAACTCCTAGGCCTAGTCACCAAAGCAGGGGAAAAAGGAAGCCTAGGACATATAAAAAGGCAGAACACCCTCACTTCTTGGTATACTAGGATTCTAGATATGTCCCCCTTCTCCCTCTTGGGAGAAGTCTAAATTACCCCTTTTTGAATAAACTATGCTTTATATGCTTGCTTTGGCATGCTTCTCTAATATTAGACTTCAACATGTGAGGAAGCAGGATTTGTCTCTGGTAACTGGCTGGTAAAAATATTACTATCATTCCTTTAGATTTGCCTGTCCTAGAACATCTATGATTAATCTTTTCTTTTTTAAGAACTACTTCATTGTTTCATAAAGGGTAGGAAATTGGGGTGGGGGTTGTTCTAATGAAATAGTAGTACTACTTTGTTCCAAGGTATAGTATCTTTCTGCCTTCTGATGGCAAAGAAAATCCATATTTTTCCAGGGCTCTAGGCTTGAAAATATTAAAAGAGGGTTATTTATCTAAGGTGCACCATATTAAGAATATTTCATACAATTTGAGAATGGATGATCTTGAGAAATTCAAAAGTATTCTTGAATTAGGGGGAAATTACCTTAACAAATCAAATGGCCAATTTTATCTCAGGGTTCCCAAATGAGATAACCAAAGCCTTCACATCCTAAGTGTACTGAGATTGAAGATGAGGCCTGTGCCCTGCTGAGATAAGAACCTACTAGGCCTTTGCCTATCTTAAAATTACATTCCCTGGAGCAGAGATTGGATTTCTCTTTTCTGCTGCAACTTTTCTGCTCAACTTCTGCTACGGAAGTATTTTTTGTTGTTGTTGTTTTTCAAAGAGGAACATGAAACAACCCAACAGAATGATGATGAGAACTGATTAAGAAGGCCAGTGATTTTAGGGGAATGGAGTTTATGTTACTCACTCAAGCATAGTGATGATTTCAAGTGGGAAAAATAGGACTGAAAATTGCATATGTTGTTAGAGTTCAGTGACAGAATACAAAAGGAATTCTTTGGAACAGTATTTAACATTCCCTCCAGAGTGTAAACATTATATCTTCCTTGCCTGTGGGCAGCAGGGCATAGCAGATGGAACATACATACAGTATGAGGAAAAACTGCCAAACGGGAGGCACATGCTCATTCCCACTCTGTGATTCCTTTTTGGTCTTTAGATGCTTGGGCACTATTTCCATTCTAGGCAAGTTGGAGATAGCCTTAGAATGTATAGCATATGTGTAAGAGAGATATTCCCAAAAGACTATAAAACCCCAAACAAAATAAGAAATTATGTGAGTGAAAATCATTCTGAGAAAGAAAATTAATTCTAGTTGAAATGTGACATTTGGGAAGTTTGGAACAATTGGTTTGTGCTTTATAGTTTATGTTTATGACTTTATGAGAAATTCATTGGCTAATGTAAATTTCAAACTTTCTTACTTCAACATAAAAGAGCAAGAAAAAATGCAAAGACTTTTGATTGACCTGACAATAATAAAAGGAAAAATTGTGATCAAAATTTCAACATAATAGCAATTTTTAACAAATTTTGAATAAAAATGTTAAGTCCATTATTAAGTAATATAATAAATTCAAAATTTTAAGTGATATAAATAATAAGGATTAAATAAATTTAAGAATATGCCTTAAAAGATGCTGGGTAGGGGTGCCTGGTCAGGATTTGTAGGTTTTATGTTGAGATACAGGAGTATATTGCCATTCTCTAAACTTGAGCCTAGCAATAATTTCAAATTTTCCCCTTTGTAATAAAGATCTATAAAACAATTACTTTTTCTAAAGGTGGGATGATTTTTGCTTTCTTATTTGAGAAATAACATTCCAACAAGAACTTTAGACTTCCTATATCGTTATTGAACTTCCCAACTTTGTACAGTAAGCTATGCAAGGAACACAGGATACAGGTTTTAGGTCAGCGAGGAGAAGGACTGTTAGGATTATCAGGAAATCAACTTCGAAAAACCAAATCTGTTGAAAGATTTTTCTGTTTTAGTCTTTCTTAGCACTAGTAAACATTAAGGCCACTGATTTTCTATTAAAAAGGAGGAGAAACAGTCTTTTTCTAGAAGCTCTCCACAACTTGAAAATGGAAATTTTTTTTTTATTTCTAAAAAACTCACCACCTTTGAACACACCTGCATATGCAAATATGGGGACATCCTATTCTAAATTCAAAATCAAATTCTTTTCTTTGAAAGCGAAAATAAACAACAAACATCACAGAATAGTGAGACTGTGGGAACATGCTGGTAGTTCACTTTCTAAATCCTCTTGTGTTCTCTCCACAGCCCTCTTTGTGTTCAAGGAAAGATGTACCTTCAGGCAGCCAATCACAGACTCCTTTGGGGTACAATGGAATGATCCTCAAAGGATCTCAGTTCCCTCTAGTACATGCTTACATTTTTGTGATTTTTACCTAGTATTTTAAGTACTTAAAACATTTTATAGGGAGGGCTAAATATTTCTCATGGTATTTCATGGATTAAAATTCTGATTTTGAAGGATATTTGATGACACATTTTTTCATGTCCAAATTGCTATTGTCAGTGTTGATAACTACTTAATTCTCAATAAATGTGGGGAATAAATGCAGAAACTGGAAAAAAAGAAAAGAAAAAAAAACCTTAAAAGTCTCACATGACTGATATTTTCTATTTTGTTGTTGTTGTTATAGCATTATTAAAGGAGAGACACTTCTTTTCACCATTTGAAAAGATTATGCTATCCAAAAATTATGATCAAAAGTGCAAAGAGGCTACAAGTTTCCTTTATAATCAGCTTGCCATATGTAAAGTGAGTTTACCCTTTTAATTGTAACATTAAAGTAACAGCAATAGCTGTTAATGAATAGAACTTTAAATTAGTGAATAATATATCTTTACTAGATCACATGTTATTCATCTGACCACCTCTGTAGCTTGTCTATCTTATCTGGCCATCCATAACTTTTCAGTTGATTTCTTCGAGACATAAAGTGCTTTTATAAGAATTCTGGTTTGACTCTGCAATAGCACATGTGACATGTTCTTGAATATATGATCATTCAATGAGCCAAATTTTATTTCTAAGTAAATGCTCTCTGGTGATTAATATTATGTTTCAATTTGTCTAGGCTGTGACACCTAATTGTTTAGTCATAAACTAGGTTAGAGGTTGTTGTGAAGGTCTTTTGTAGACTTGATGAAACTTTAAGCAACACCTATTTTAACATGTAACATTTGCTTTAAATTGATATTTTAAGTAAAGGAGATTATCGTTGACAATGTGGGTGGGCCACTTCTATTCAGTTGAAAGCCCCCTTAAGACTATAATTTAAAAAGCCTATCTGAGTTTATAGCATGCCAGGCTGACCTATAGACTTTAGAATTTGGACTCTAGACTATAATGTTTCTTAATTGATTGTGCAGCTACTGGCCTGCATCACAAATTTTGGACTTTGTAGGCCCTATAATAACAAGTGCTAATTACTTTAAATTTCTCTCTTGTCTCCCTGCCCACACACACACACCCACATCCTATAGGTTCTGTTTTCTCTGGAGAATGCTAACAGATAAATCTTGATACAGAAGACAGTTCTGGAAAAACGAAACCTTCAGAATGAGTTTTCTGAACCAAGCTTCTCTTCTGCCCAGCTGCAAATCTTTTTTCCTTTCCTACCGGTTCTACCCCTTCCTCTGCCTCTGCCTCTTTCTCATAACACACAGTATTAGTCTATCTGGAGCACCGTAACAAGACACCACAGACGAGGCTGGTTAAATAACAATATAGTTTCTCATAGTTTGGAAGTTAATAGTCCAACATTAAGGTGCCAGCAAGGTTAGTTTATGATACGGCTTCTCTCTGTGGCTTGTAGAAAGTGCTTTCTTGATGTGTCCTCATATGGTCATTCACTGTGCAGAGAGCACTTGTCTCTTCCTGTATTTTAAAAAGACATTTTTACTTTTTGGATTAGGACCTACCCTTCTTATCACATTTAGTTGTAATCAGGACCCATCTTCGGGTATAGCCATAATGGGAATTAGGACTCCATCACATGATTTTTTTGGTGGGGGTATAATTCAAGGCAACATTCTGTCTTCTGCTGCCCCACCAGAGCTCATGTCCTTTTGCAATGCAAAATGAATGAATCATCATATCCCCAAAGCCCCCAAAGTCCTAACTCATTGCTACATCATTTTCAACTTGAAACTCTCATCTAAATACCAGCTAAGATGGGTACAAGTGGTACTCAGTATATAAATTATTCTGTGACAAAATTCATCCCCAGCTATAAATATGTGAACTAGACAATTTCTGTGCTTGCAAAAACAATAATGGCATAGGCATAAAATAGATATTCCTGTTCCAGAAGGAAGAAACCAGAAAGAAGTAAGAACTGTCAAGCAGGCCCAGAACATAGAAAGGTATTTCATTAGTTCTTAAGACTCAAAAATAATCCTCTTTGGCTCAAAGTTGTACCTTTTGGGTGCATTGGGTGCAAGTTTCACCCTCTCCATTCTGCACAGAGGTAGCTCTGTGATCTAAGCTTTGCTCCTGATGCATGGGGCAGTAGTATTCTGGCCTTCTGAGACCTCTGAGGCAAACCTTCCCTTTGAAACCAAGGAGGAAACAGCCTTGACTCTTGGGCCCATGATGGGAGGCATGACCCTGAAGATTTCCAAATGCACCTTGCGGGCTTTCTCCCCTTTGATTGAAGAGTAGTCTTGTTTGAAGTCAGAGAGTTCTACTGTGCTGTGCCATTACAAAGCCAGAAGTCTGACATCCTTCATTTTGCCCTATTTTCATTCCCTCCCTCTTTGCTTTCCTTCTTTCTTCTTTCTCTGGTTTTTGTGCTAAGGATTGATTGGAGGCCACATCTATGCTAAGCCCACGCACTGTCACTGAGCGACACTCCCAGCCCTCAATCTCACTTTATGTTTCCTTTATTCCCAGTTGTCAGTGCTCCTGCTGGGACAATTCCATTTCTGCTTTTAGCTTATTTATTAATTTATGGAGTGAGACTTGAATCATACCTTGGTCTTATTTCTAGAGCACGCTTTCACATTTTGTGGCAAGATGGATAGCCTGAGAATATTCTAAATCTTGAAGTTCTGGCTCATTCTTCCTTACCAGTTCCTTGAATTTATATCTCTCATTTCCCATTTTACAATAAGCAGGAAGGAGAAACCCACCTTCACCTTCAGTGCTTTCTTGGAAACATTCTCTGCTAAAGATACAAGTTTGACACTCAAAAACTCTATCCTTCATAGTACACTAGAACAAAATTCAATCAAATTCTTTGCCACTTTATAACAATATTGCCTTTCCTCCAGTTTCTAATAAGATATTTCTCTCTTCTGCATGAGTCCTCATCAGTTCCTATTTCTACCTAGGTTCTGTTCCTGATGGCATGTGAATTTTCTAAGACAGGAAAAGTTTTCTTTATAGCTCTCCTATGTTCTTCTGAGTCCTCACCATAATTACACTTACCACCCATATTTCTACCAATAATCCTTTGAGGTAGTCTAGGCTTTTTTTAGCATGTACCTTAAAATTCTTCTACCTCTACCCACAACCCAGTTTCAAAGCCACTTCCATAAAAGTAGGCATTTGTTAAAGCAGGGTCACTTCATGATGCCAAAATTCGTATTACTCTGGGTTGCCATGAAAAAATACCTGAGACTAGAGGTTTAAACAATAGAAATGTGTTTCTGAGATTTCTGGAGATTAGAATTTCAAGAGCAAGGTATCAGCAGAATTAGTGAGGCCTCCTTTTTCACCTTGCAATTATTGTAGTTATCTCCCTCTGTCACCTTTTCTTTTCTTTTTGAGTGAGAAGAAAGGGGGAGAAAGAGACTTCAAGAAAAGGAGAGAGAGAGAGAGAGAGAGAGAGAGAGAGAGAGAGAGAGAGAGAGAGAGAGAGAATGTGAGTGCTGGATCTAGTGTGTCTTTTTTTTAAGGTCATGAGTCCTATTGGGCCACCCCACCTTCATGACCTCATTTAACCCAATCACTTCTTTTTTTTTTTTGCCTTGATTTGCATTTATTTGATTATAACTTCACAGGGACCCAATCACTTCTTTAAAGGATCTATCTTCAAATATAGTCACATAGGGAGTGACTATATTTAAACATATGAATTTTTAAGAAAATTATTTTGTATACATACATATACACATATGTAACTATTCTTTCTCTCTCTCTCTTTCTCTCTCTCTCTCTCTCACATACACACACACACACACACACACACGGTGTGTATATACCCTATAAATATAAATGAATACACACAAAAATACATATAAAAACATATAAAAGATAAACAAGTAGTTATTTGCAAGAAATTTTATCTATAAAGGACATTTTTATAATGGCTTGCCAAACCAATACTGCTCATCCTTTTTAGTCTTTTTATTTCAGACTATCTGCTCAATTCTAATGCATAATGCCAAGTTCCTATAGTTTGTGTTTGTATGTTGTATGCTGCCTTTACCTTTATCAGCAAGTACCCTAATTTAAGATTGTTAAATAGTTTCCTTGTTAACTCAATTTCCATGACCTAAAATGCCTCACTAACTTAGGGCAGCCCAAAGGTAAAGAACTTGACAAAATATTTGGAAATATGTAACAATTTCAAATATGGCTTTAGGGACTAAAGATAAAAACATAATTTTAGGTGTCTATACAAAGAGTTTTAAGCATGTGAATATGATCACATATCTTTATTGATCATGATCTTGCTTAATATTTGAAGAAATTGGAAGAAATCTGGAAATCATATATTGACTGAAATACACACAATTCGGTAAAGAGTACAGTGACAGGGTCGACCAATTATTTTAACAGATAAAATTTCTGACATATTATAGACAAGTTCCTGATAAGTTAATTGTTTTACCCATGCAGCTGTCTGTAATTATTTCAATCCATTGAATATTTCAATGGATTTTTAACATGATGCCTTTGGATGTCCAAATTTTAACACTTTGTATACATAAATGCTGAGTAAAAAGCAAAATAGTAAAAGGGTCGTTTTATTAAACTGACCAAACAAAAATATTCAACAAAGTAGTTTCAGTAGATTTTATAACTAAATTATTGCCTAAATTAAGGAAATTGTCAATTATGTATACCACCATCATTAAAAATATTGTAAACTGATACATTTGAAACAAAAATCTATCACATAAAAAGTGTATTTAATTGCAATCTTTTATTTTTACTAAGAAAATGTTGAGGAAGAATTTTTTTCTTTTCTTTTTTCTTTTGTGTGTGTACCAGGGACTGAATTCAGGGGGGTTTTGACTCCGAGCAGTGGCTAATCCCCAGCTATTATTATTATTATTATTATTATTATTATTATTATTTTGAGAAAGGGTCTCACTAAGTTGCTTAGTGCCTTCTTACATTGCTGAAGTTGACCTCCGACGTGTGATCCTCCTGCCTCAACCTCCCAAGTTGCTGGGATTATAGGTATACATCACCACCCCTCGAATAGGAGGTACCCAGGCATACAAAAGTGCAACAATCTTTATGAAATACTTTTTGTAGACCTTGGGTGCCTTAGAAAGGGGAATTTTTTTCCAATGCTGGAGCTCAAACCTTGGGCCTCACACATGCTAGGCAAGAATTCTACCACGGAGCTCCCTGAACAACTACATGGAGCAAATGCTCAAACCTGTGCTAGAACGTGTTCCTTTTACATAGCCAAAACTTTAAAAGAACAATTGCCAACTGTTTGAAACAAAATGCCCTTGAGGAATTTAATAGCATAATGCATAAGATTGCCTAAATAATCATGCTGAATTGACCTGTTCCAAACATTTATTCAGGATTACCGTTTACTAATAAATTGCCACTGCTGTGTCTCATGTTTCTTCAGGTGGCTATTACTACTTCTCTGCTTATAGAAACTGTATCTGTAATGGGAGTGTAAAGATGCTTGTGGGAACCTCAAGAATACAAGGAACAATAAGTTGCAGTTGTCCAGGGTTTTAGGCAGTAAGTAGAGGCAGAGACAGAAAAAGGAAGGGGACAGAAGAGTGCAGGATTAGCTATTGCTATGGATTGGATTTTAAATGTTCCCTAAAGGCTCACTGATAGGATTGGCCACTAGCCTGCCGCCCTGCTGGGAGGTGGTGGAACCTTTAAGAAGTGGGGTCTAATGGAAGGAAGTTAGGTCACTGGGGACATGTCCTTCTCCCAGCCCACTCCTGTCTCTCTTTTTGCTTCTCAGGCTTTGCCCACTGTTCTTGCCATGATATTCTTTCCCATTACAGGACAAGGCATTGGACCAAGCAACCATGGGCTGAAACCTCTGAGACCATGAGCCAAAATAAGACTTTCCTCCTTATAAGAGGAAAGTCACAGATGAATTTAGATATTTTGTTACAGTGATGGAGTGTGGATTTACACAGCAGTAAGAATGATAGTGTTAGAAGAAAATAGAATTTTGTTCTGAATAAGCTGTTCCTTCTAAATTCAGAGCTCTGTTGACTGGAATGGTTTAAAGTTATTGTTTAATTTTTGATCATGATCTTGCTTAATATTTGAAAAAATTGGAAGAAATCTGGAAATCATATATTGACTAAAAAACACACAATTCAGTAAAGAGTACAGTGACAGATCATATTTTTTTCAGATCATATTTTTCAGGTCATATTTCATTTAATCATTTATTCATTCATTCATTTTCCATGTATTTAATGGGCGTTTGTCATATCCTCTAGGCCCATTTTACATATTGCAAATGTATTAGTAAACACCAAAATATTAAAAAAAATCTTTCTTCATGGAACTTGCATAATTTGGACTTTGAAAGTATGTTATGGAACAAGTATCTTTACTGTCTTATTTACTAACATTATGCATGTAAATTGCATAGGAAAGTACAAACATATAAAGTTTAATATATAAATAAATGTAACATTGTAATTCTTTGGAGCATGAATGTCACTAGTGTCATGTCAGAGAGCTGCAAATACAAAAATTTTCTCATGAAAACTTATCATTCATCATTTACAAAGTGTGGTTTTTTTTATCGAACTTAATATTTACACACAGCAAAATGCATAGCTCTTAAGGGTCTAATAAGATGAAGACTTTTATTTGGTTTTTGATGCTAGGGATTGAATCCAAGTCTTCACACATGCCAAGCACATTCTCTACCACTAAGATATAACTCCAGCCACCCAGATGCTTTAACACATAAAAACACAGTGCAAACTAAATCTTAATCAGAATATAGAACACTTCCATCCCTGGAGAGCTTCCTCATAATCCCTTCCTGTCACACTCTTCTATACATAGTGACTATAAGGATTTTACTCCTATCCTTGTAGATAATGCAGCCTATTATTAGCCTCATAAAAATGGTATTGTAAAGTGTATATTGTTTTATGTCTGGTTTCTTGTGCTCACCATATTAGCTTGGAGATTTATTTATGTTGTTGATTTTATTGGTATACATACTATTGTATTCCCTTCTTTAATATGCTATATTTTAGTATCCATTATCCTGTTGATAGATATTTGTAGTTTGCAATCTTTGGCTATTATCTAGAAAGCTCTCTAAACATCCTTGAACAAGTAATTTTATAGACATATACTTTTATTTGTGTTTGGCAAAAACTTGACTACAAAATGGTATAATTATTTGGGTACTTTTCTAAAATAGTTAAAAATTTTAATTACCTCCAGTATGTTAAGAATTTATGTTGCTGTACTTCCTCCACAAATTTGGCTGTCAATCATTTTAATTTTAAGTCTTCTATCAGATGTAAAATCATAATCCTATTTTACATATTATATAATACATATACAATATATATAATATACATTTAATACTTTTATATTATTTCCTGGGAAATGAATAAAGATGAATACATTTTTATATTCTCATTCTCACTGGATTTCTAAAAAAAATATTTTGCCCATATTGCATCAGGTTTGACTTTTTTTTTTTTTTTGGTACCAGAGATTGAACCCAGAGGTGCTTTCCCCAGGTCTTTTTATGTTTTATTTTGAAATAGGGTCTCATTAAGTTGCTTAAGCCCTCACTAAGCTCCTGAGACTGGTTTGAACTTGTGATCTTCTTGCCTCAGCTTCCCAAACTAATGGAATTATAGGCATGAGGCACCATGCTCCACAGTTTGAATTTCTTTGTGTACTTTCCATACAATGCCTTTCTTAGGGAGATGCTGTTATGAATTGAATTTTGTCCCCCAAATGCATATATTGAAACCATAATTTCCAACATGGCCATGTTTGGAGATTGAGCCTACATGGAGGTGATACAAATTAAAGGAGTCAGAGGGTCTTATCTAAGAGGACTGGAGTCCAATATGAAGAAGAAAAAAATCAGATCCCTCCCACCACAACCCTCTCCCACTCCCACCCAGACACAGGGGAAAGGTCATGTGAGAACATACTGAGAAAGTTATATCGAACAGAAACACAGGACTAAAGAGAAACCAATCCTTTGGGGGCAGTTTGTTCAATTTGTTCTTAAACTTCTAGCCTCCAGAATTGTGAGAAAATAGATTTATGTTCTTTGAAATACCCTGTTTTAGTATTTTTTTATGACAGCCCAAGCAGATTAGTATAGATTATTAGTAAATATTTTCTTTCAGATCATGGCTAATATTTTCATTTCTCTTTTCTTTTTTGGGGGGTGGGGTAGGGGGATACCGGGAATTGAAATCAGGGGCACTAGACCACTGAGCCACATCACCAACCTTATTTTGTAATTTTATTTATAGGTAGAGTCTCACCTGGTTGCTTAGGGCCTTGCTTTTGCTGAGGCTGGCTTTGAACTCATGATCCTCACACCTTAGCCTCCCTAATTGCTGGGATTACAGACTTGCACCACCACACCTAGGCATGGCTATGTTTTCTAGGATAAAAAGTTATTTTTTCTATGCTTAATCCCAGAAACTATAATTTTAAGTGTTTTTAATCTATGTATAAATCATCTCAAAATAATTTTATATGATGTGAGATTTTTATCATCAACTTGTCCTGATGCCTTTGTTGAAAGTTAATTGGATGTATATATGTGTATGTACTAGTGCATACTAAGGATAGACTATCTTTTGTTCCATCATTTTATTTTTCATCCTAATGTCAATTGCGCACAATCTCTATTAATGATTTATATAATAAATCTAGAAATCAGACTTTGTATGTGCTCCAAAATTGGTATTATTCTATCATAAGTCCTTTCCATTTCTGGAATAATCACAGAATTGGTTAGTCAATTTGTTACAAATTAGTCATTTGGCTTTTTTATTTAGGTTTCTTAAAATCTATAAAATTGAGCACAAACTTTAGCAATATTGATTTTTTAAAAATCTGAACATTATTTGCCTTACCATAGATCTTCTTTATTTTTTCAGAATATTTAGTTTTTAAAACAAAGATAGTGCATAATTTCAAGTTTATTGCTCAGATTTTATAGGTTTTATCTTATTGCAAATGGTATTGTATTTCAATTTAATTTTCCAATTGTTGCTATTATATATAATTAATCTATTATATATTCATAACTTGTGAATTTAAATAACTTGTTTATTATCTTTTTCTGCATGTGTCTGAGCATTTTTCACAGATACAGTGATGTTATTTATGTGTAAGTAAAACAAATAAGTTTACCTCTTTTTTGGTCATTACATTGTATTTTTATTCCTTTTTTTCCATGCCAGATACCACTGCCAAGACCTATAGTACCACACTAAATACATTGGTAACAGCTCACATACTCATCGTATATGAAAAGTATCAATAGTTTACCATTATGATATTAGCTTTAGGTTTTTCATAAAAATATTTCATCAGATTAAAAATATTTTCATAATTCTCATCTTACTGTGAGTTATTAACATGACTGTTTATTAAAGATTATTGAATTGTATACTCATTTTAAATTTCTTCTTTATTTCATTAATGTTATTATTTATATTAATTGTTTTTAAAATATCAAACAATACTGTATTCCAGAGATAAGGTCCACTTGGTCATAATGAATTATAGTTTTTACTTATTACTAGAATGAGTAAAATTTGCTAAAAAAATTGCTAATATTTTCTGAAGGATTTTTGTTCATCTTTGCATGTGTGTCACTGATTTTCCAGATACATAGATTGATCTTTTTCACTAATTTGACAAATTTTAATCCATTATTAGTTTAAGTGCTTTCTTCTCCACTCTTTTTTTTTTTTTTTTTCTCCCTGGAACCATGATAACTCATTACATTACTTGATGTTGTTCAACACATCACAAAATCTCTATTTTTTCACTTTTTGGAATCTTCAGTTTAGCTACAATTCTACTGAATTGTCATTAACTTTACCATTTCATTTTTTCTCCAGTGTCTAATATGATGTTTAACCTATGATGAAGCAGAGTTTCACCATGAATATGTAAATCTCAGTTTTTAGCTAAAGATTCTCAAACAACTCCAGGCAAAATTTTGAAGTCCCTTCCAGGGCTATGTCCCTTCTGCTTCCCTGATCAAATTCTAGATATTATAGTAGCTCTAAACTCTGATTTCTGTCTCCACATCTGCTTATAGGAATGAAGGGCGTTAACATGTTTTAAAATATCAGATGAAGAATGATGAGCAAAAACATTGATAAATATTAGATTTTTTAAATTACCACATGTATTTATATTAGAGTAATATCAGAAAAATTAAAAACAGAATATACATCTTTTAAACTGATAGAGGTAGATTCCTAGAGAATCCATTTTGGTTGGCTGTAAGTCCTTCTTCTTCCTGTTCAAATTATCTTATTTCCTGTTTGCCAAGTGGGTAATGTTAAATTGGAGCCCAATTATTTTCCTTATAATTTTAATCACATAAACATACATGACCCATCATAATGGTGGTACTGTGCATGGAGAATAAGTAAATGCATTTGCCATTTGCATTGACATAACAGGATATGTGGACATGTAAAATATCAAGAAAGTAAATATCTACTTTACATAAAAACTTTTAAGTAAGGGGAAATTATTGACAGCTAAAAACCACATAGAAACACACTTTTTCTTTTTTTTTTTTTTTTGTACCAAGGATTGAACCCAGAGGGACTTAACCATTGTGCCACATCTCCAGCCCTTTTTAGCTTTTATTTTTAGACAGCGCTTCGCTAAATTGCTGACAGTGGCTTTAATCCTGAGATCCTCCTGCCTCAGCCTCCCTAGCCACTGAGATAACAGGCATGTGCCACTGCACCTGACAGAAATACACATTTATTCAAGGAAAATAATTGTAATTTAAAGCAGCTTTCATAGAAATGGTTATTACATTTGTAAAGTAAGTTATTTAAATATCATATGTAAGATAATTGAAAAGCAAGTTACATAATAGTACAGGCACAAATAAAAACATAGATCTACATCATATTACAGCATACTCTGTACCTAGTAGGTACAAAAAAAATCAAAGTGAAAAACTGAGATTCTAGATCTCTACTAAAGTAAAACATTAATACTCAGAGTAGGAAATTTTAAAAAAATTAACAGTCTGTATAACCCATAGTGCAATTTTAATTATACAGAAACATTTCATTATGAAATCTTGAAATGTGAGAAATTAAATGTGATTGAACAATTTCAGATTCATATTCATGCAGGCACTGAGAAATCATTCTCTTTTTTAAAAAAATTTGATTCTTAAGACATAACTAACACTACAGTAAATTATTTATTTTTTCTAAGTAATGTTATCAACTTTAAAATTTCCCCTTGAAAAACTGCTTTCTTAAAATACAATATTTGAATATGGAATTTGCAGAGGAATAAATGTTTTACTGTAATATCAGTTGTAAAATATATATAATTTTCAACATTTGTTTAGTAAGTACATATGTTAATCTTCTAAAAACAATATTGCCATTTTAACTTATAATTAGATACTCTCTAATGACAATATATATAAATAGAATTTAGCTATTAGTACACATAATTATTTGAATGACTTTTTATATATAAGATTACCTGTAAAGTTAATTTCAAAACTCTTCAACAGCTAAAAGGATTTAACACAGACTGTAAATTTGTGCTTTAGTTAATTTGTAATAAATATTGTACAATCATTATATTTTCTTCCTTGACTCTAGATTCTAAAATGTTAACTCAGATTTTCTTCTAAATGAGGAAATTATTTACCTGGGTACTGAAATTAATTTGAGGTAATCTAGGCTAAGCTATGATGCTCAGTAGGTTAGGGGTATTAAATGCATGTTCACCTTATAGTATTTTCAACTTACAGTGGGTTTATTGGGACATAATCTTGCAAATTGAGTAGCATATGTATGCATAATAGATGGTCAATTATAAGGGAGCTGAAGGCTGACTGCTCTGAGAAGAGACAGCAGGTATTAGGTTTTAGAGGCAGGAATATTATAGGGGTACAGAGAGGTAGGTGATATTTAAGTTAAAACCAAAGGATTTTTTATTTTTTGCTTTCATTCCTTTGCATTTTCTGTCCTTCACTTTTATTTTCCTAAATCCTCTACATCGTTCTTGACTCTTTTTTTCTATTATTTCTTCTCTCTCTCTCTCTCCCACAATCCCTCTATCTTTCTCTTTCTCTCTCTTGTCTCCCACCTTTATTGAAGATATATTATGTGAAAGGCATAAAGAATTCTTAAATGAACATTTTGTTTTCTATACCCAAAGGCAGAGAACTCTGAAATCATATGGTCAAAGTATAAAAAGAAAAAAAATGTTCCCTTTACCTCAATGTCTTTTTCATTTCTTTCAACAAAACTTTTTCAAATGACTACTATATTATTTGGCACTGATGCTCCAATAAAGTCGGAAAGGCAAAATCAAATATAAAAGGGTAATTACAAATTGCATTTTGAGTATAGATGGTCCCTTGATTAAGACGTTTCTACTTAAGATTTTTCAACTTCAAGATCATGAGAAACTGAAACACATAGAGCAGAAACTATTCTTCCAAGTTTGAATTTTATCCTATACCCGGGCTAGTGATACTCTCTTGTAATTCTGTACAACAGCTGTGAGCCACAGCTCTCAGCCACATGTGATCAGGAAGGAAACAATTGATACTCTACAGTGTACTGTATAGGTGAGCTGCCATGCTCAGTACTACAGATATGCTGAATACATGTTTTATTTACAATATTTTCAATGAGTTTATCAGGATGCAATTTCATCCTAAGTCAAGGAACATCTTTATTTAGAAGTCCTAAACAGTGATGTGGAATCTAAAACATCTTTACAAGTATAGAAAAAAAGATATAAGGAAAAGACCAGCATTCAGACAGAAGCTCTCTAGCTCATTCAATCCTCAAAATTCCATGAAATGATCACTATTATTTTCACTTTAGTGAGAAGAAGGAGAGATTCAGATTAATTATGTTTTCAGGTGAGAATTCATGCACATCAAATGTCAGAGAAAATCCCTTATACCACACAATTTGAATAGCTTATATAATGTTTTTCAGGATTAGAAGATGATAATGAAGATAATTACAATAACAATCTTAATAATTAAGAATAAAAAGGAGGGGAATAATTCCATGAACAAGTAGAATGAGAAAAATAGTTGCTAACCTGTTCATAGCACATACTAAAGACTAGTTCTAAGTATTCTCAATACCATTAATCATTTAATTCTCCAAATCCTGTAGTAATCATTGGGAGCCAATATGTTGTGGGATTCAAAGTGTGAAAGATAGATTGTCTAGTTTGAGAAAAAAGTAATGTTTAGAACTTTGATCTTTGTTCTCCTAAGAATGAAGAATTAATTGACACTTACAATTCAAAATCACTGGAAAATATTTTAAATTAAGACAGCTTAAATATGGTAAGAATCATATGATTGTAATAAATAAAATATATTTTAACTGATACTTAAGACATAATAAAGGACCACTTATTTGATAAAACCAAATCAAAGATTAAAACCCATCCTGAGTTCTTTCAACAATCCTGTAATTGTTTAAAATGGGCTTAATAATTTCCCTCAGTTTGACAAATGGTTAGATGTGCTCCTTCCTTTCTCTAGGCATCTGACCCTCCTGTGATCCCAGCCTTAACAGAATCTACCTGGCCTACCCACAGAGGGTAATATTCCCCTTCCCTGGAATATTTACTTTAGAATATGTGTAAAGCCCTAGCCCTAACCCCATCCCTAAAAAAGATGCAAGTCTTTGTTAAAACCCTCTTCCCAGGTTTACAACCTAGCAATGTCATTACCAAGGAGCTCGGAGACATCCTTTGGAAATGCTCAGCAGAGATGAGTTCAGGATGTATTCTTATCTTCCCCCTAATTGCCTACCATAAAGTTTCCCTTGCCTGTTTAATTTTTTTGTGCAAGGGAAATTAATTTTTGCATTGACATAATTATAATCTTTCAAACTCTGAGGATGGTAACATTTTGGAGAGTAAATATCCGGCTTCAATTTAATTCCAAATTCCAACTATGTACCTAATATTCTTAGTATAGTGATTACACTTAAATTAGATATATTTAAGTAACTAATAAGAATCATAGAAGTACAAAATAAATTCTGTAAGGACATATTAATTCATTCTTTGCTTTTATAACAATTTTATGTTAGTTTCAAAAATGACTCAATTTTTCATTTGTATGGAATTCATTAAGCTGAACATTGCATTAAAATATGACAGTACATTTTTTTTTCAATGAGAGTATTACTATTATTATGCATAAGAACCAGCTTTCATAGATTTTCCTTAGATCTTTTTCACAATTGAAGGAAATATGGCTTAACATAAGTTGATGACATTCTGTACGAATAATTTTTAGAGGAACTCATATTTCATATCCACCAATATTAATAGCTTTTCCATTAAATTTTCTCTGAATATAAATAGTACTTAATGGAAGTTGCAAGCATTATACAATTTAAAAGTTACATTGTGTTAAAGTCAGATACCATCCTTCTGGAAAAAAAAAAAAACTTGTAAAATATAATGAAGCTAAATCTACCTTGTGATTTCTCAGTTACAATATCTTCAAAGCAATCATCCTATCAGTATTCTTTAGCATAAGGAATTTTTTTTAATAATATTTAAGGAAAATATGAATATAACTATGTCACAACTTTAAATTCATATAGATTTTAATATGATTCTCATAGTTCCAAGTGACAATAAGTTTAGCAACTTACAACATTCCTAATATGTTTTGCATGGACTTTAAGATTTAGGACATATAAAACTACAGCTTCATGTTTAATTAAATTAACTAAAATTAAGCAAATCATTCTACATTTCTGAACATGATTTTAATTAAGTGGACTATATTTTCTACCCAGCTGTGGACAGGAGATTCAAAGACAGGCCCAACCACTGTGAAACAAGTAAAGTAAGCTCTTATGGGATCTAGGTTGTCATAAGTGAGAAGGTGGTATTTTTTCCCATCATTCTATCATTTATTTTTCCCAGAGTTTCCAGTTCTCTATTCCATAATCATCAGAGATAAAGGTAAAAAGTTCTAATTGTTAGTCTATAAACAGATATTACTCTCAGGAAAAGTTTTGGAGTACCATTTCTACGATCAAAATAGAAATTCTAATTTTCTTACTCAACTGTTTTCCAACTTGCCTCTTTATAGTTATAGTGAACATGATTTTAAAAAAAATGTAGTTGTAGATGGGCATCATGCCATTATTTTATTTGCTATTTTTTTTTGTATGCTGTGCTAAGGATGGAACCCAGTGCCTAACATGTGGTAGGCAAGTGCTCTGGCACTGAGCCCCAGCCCCAGCCCCAACGTGATTATTTTGTTCTCTTTAAGATGAAATCTGAAAACTGAGACTCAACTTCTTTACTTTCCTTTTTCTTGTAACAGTTTTGCTCTCCAAATTACCTACCTAGTCCATTAATCACCATGACTCATTAATTTTAGAATATGCCTTTAGAATCAAGGATTTTAAATGCAAATAAACAAGCTCAGGATAGATTTAGTAGTTTCTTCTACGGATATTCCCTAATTAAATTGTGATCTTAATCTTTACTATAAACATAAAGTCATTCTAGATGTCTCAATTTACCTTAGGGCCAGTTCTGAATTATAGGTATGGTATTTGGCTATTCTTTCAATAGTGCTTTATCTGGCAACATCTAGAAATGCAGTAAACAAATGTTAATAATAAACTTGTTCAGTATAAAAGACTGTGATGTAAAAGGCTATGCTTTTTCTTATTTCTCAGTGTTAACAACTTTCATCTCTTTAGTTGGTTATCACCTGACCATTCACCCATAGACTCACCTTAAATTCAGGTTCAGAAAGCTTCTCTTGAGTTCTACTCCAATGACTTCCAACTCCAAATCAATAAAGGTACACTGAAGCATTCGTCGCTATGGTTTAGCATTCTCCAAATGCTCACATGTGAAACAATGCAAGAAAGTTTAGAGGTGAAATGGATTGGGTTATGAGAGTCTTGACCTGATCAGTGCACAAATTCCCAAATAGGGATAACCATAGGTAGATAGGGGTGACTAGAGAATGTGGGTCACTGGGGTAGTAACTTTGGGTATGTATTTTGTCCTAGGTAAAGGGAGTCTTTCTCTTCATATAGATCTCTCTCTCCTTCATGGTAGCCATGTCCTGAACTATTGTCCTCCACCAAGCTCTTGTGCCATGATATTCTGTTTCACCATAGGCCCTGAGAAATGGAATCATTCTCTAAACACTGAGACCTCTGAAACCATGATCCCCAAATAAACTTTTCCTCCTCTAAAATTGTTCTCATCTGATCTTTTGGTCATGGCTATGAAAAAACTGACTAAACCATTCATATACATTTTTAATCTTTCAAAATACCTACTTACAAAATATCATTCACCTAGTCTAGTTAATGTGTCAAACATGTGTATTTGATTGGAATTATGTCAATTTTGTATACTTCCATATTATCTTTGAATTTATGCTAGATTCACACTAACATTACTTTGGTTTTGGATATTTAGTTGAAGACTTTTTTTTTTTCCCTCAAGATAATCATGCTAAACCCGGCTCAATCATCTGACAGACAGTTGATAAACAAGTAACAGATTTCAGATCTCATGCTAGGCACTGGGAAAAAGAAGAACAGACTTCACTATGTTCTCGGTCTGTTTATGATCTGATTGGAAAGGGAAGTAAACCAACAATCATGACGTAGTGACAAGAGCACTAGCACAATGTACTACAACACAGAGAGTAGCTACCTAGCTCAGAGCATGCACATTGGAGTAACATGTGGCAATATTTGCTGCCATTCATCTTTAAAGGACAAAGTCATACTTTTTCTAAGCTCCACTTTGTCTGCCCATCTTAACTTGCTTGCCTCTTATAATGTCCTTTCAAATCCCTCTATTAGTTTCTTTTGCTCTTAATATTCATCCCCCAGAGGACCTGAACTGGACAAAAGTTTCTCTTTGGTGATGTTGCCCTCTTTTTGCACTTGAAAACTGAGCCCTGTTGAAAATGATATAAGTCATATTCATTGTATATTAAGATAGATACACAATGATTGCCTTCCTGAACTCAATGATGGTAACCCTAGAATCTTTATTCCTTTATGGCTAGTAGAGAATCAAGAAAAGCGAAGACACGGAGAGCTTTCTCATTTGTATATTCATTAAAACATTTTTTGAAAACTACATGTTTTTTTCTAAACAAGTCACATTCCACCAAACTAAGAAATTTCTCTGCTAATATTCCAATCCATTCCACACCAAGTAATGGGCATTATATGGAACTTCTCATAAAATACTTTTTTCTTGTCGGGCTCACTGGTGATCACCTTTCATCCCAGCAACTTGGGAGTCTGAGCCAGGAGAATCATAAGTTCGAGGCCAGCCTCAGCAACTTAGAGAAGCTCCAAACTTCTTAGTGAGATACTATCTCAAAATAAAAACAATAAAAAAATAAAAAAGGGTTGGGATGTGGCTTAGTGGTTAAGTGCCCCTGGATTCAATTTTTGGTACCAAAAAAAGAAAAAATAAATAAAAACAAAATAAAACAAACAAACAAAAAAAACACTTTCTTTATCAGAGACTTTGGATATGGAAGCCATCTATCATTTGAGAAAAAAAAAGAATTAAGAATCAGTGTAGCCATTCTCAACAAGATTGGAAAAATATGCCTGTGATAGTAGAATGCCAGAACCCAAGATTAAAAAATGGAAACAGCAGAAATTTTAATACTTTTTTTCTGGTTACTGAATTTTATTTTTCTTGCCTAATTGATATTTCAATGTTCATTTTTATTGCAAATAGTTATATGGAAGCTTTTAATAGTTGCCAAAAAAGAGCCACAAATTAATAAAAGTCACTCTTTTGTTATTAGTTAGACTTCTGTTTTTTGTAAATTGTAGTAAAAGTTACTGTCATGGGCTGTCTTTAAAAGTAAGCCTTAAATATTGTGCTTTGTGAATTCAGCTTGACATATTTCCCCATGGACTTTGGGGTGTGACATCTCCTTTACCAGCTTGATAGCTAAACTCCTGCACCATTAGCTTTGTGCGCTGAAGGATAAGAGAATTTGTGGCTGGAGGATATGGTTCTAATTTACTCCAAATTTCCTGAAAACTTTGCCTTTCTGATTTTTGGCTATAGTGATCTAAACTGACAGATCAATTGGGGACAGAAACATGTACTTGTCAAGTTCTTTCAAAAGTAAGTCTTAAACCTAATGCTGCTTCCCAAGAACTGCTGTTGCTCTTCCTATTCAAGGCCACCCCTACTGAGAATCTGCCACAGATTGATCGGCTCACAGATATGGGGCAAACTGATCACTCAGTGGTAAAGTCATGATGGTACCAGATGTACTTCAAGAAAATAAATATCTTTTTTGTGCTTTTTTTTTTTTAAACTCATAGTAAATAGAGATTGTAGATATTTTACACGGTTATTTTACCATCATTGTAAAATAACCATCATTGTAAGAGTTTATGTTTAGAGTTTCCTCTACCATAAATGAATTAACAGAAGCCAGGATATCAATCTGAAAATACGCTAGACATTTGGCCATTTTTTTAATTAAAAATTATAAGCACTATGTCATATTTTCCACAGATTTAATGCAATTTCTATTAAAATCCCATAAGCTATATGCTAATAAGGACTTTCAGCTATACAAATCAAATTAAAAAACTAAGGAGATAGAAATATGATATACCCAAACTGAATAAGGAGGACATACACAATTTAAACAGATCAATTTGAAGCAATGAAATAGAAGATGCCGTCAAAAGCCTGTAAACAAAGAAAAGCCCAGGACCAGATGGAGTCTCAGCCGAGTTCTACAAGACCTTCCAAGAAGAACTAACATCGATACTCCCCAAATTACTTCATGACATAGAAAAGGAGGGAACCCTTACAAACTCATTCTATGAAGTTAGTATCACACTGATACAAAAAGCAAAGACACATCAAGGCAAGAAAATATCAGATCAATATCCCTGATGAACAAAGATGTAAAAATTCTCAATAAAATTCTGAAAAAATTCATACAAAAACATATTTAAAAGATAGTGTGCTATGTTCAAGTGGGATTCATCCCAGGGATGCAAGTTTGGTTCAACATATGGAAATCAATAAACATAATTCATCACATCAATAGATAAGAATCATATGCTCATCTCAATAGATGCAGAAAAAACCATTTGATAAAATACAGCACCCCTTCATGTTCAAAATGCTAGAAAAAATAGGGATACTAGGAACATATCTCAACATTATAAAAGTTATCTATGCTAAGCCTAAGGCCAACATCATTCTAAATAGAAAAAAATTGAAAGTATTCCCTCTAAAAACTGGAACAAGATTCACCACTTCTATTTAATATAGTCCTGGAAATTCTGGCCAGAGCAGTTAGATGAAAGAAATTAAAAGATTACAAATAGGAAAAGAAGAACTTAAACTATAACTATTTGCTGATGACGTGATTCTATATTTAGAAGATCCAAAAAATTACAACAGAAAATTTCTAGAGATAATAAGTGAATTCAGTAATGCAGATAAATATACAATCACCATGTATAAATCAAAGTCATTTCTATACATTTGTGATGTATCTTCTGAAAGAGAAATTAGGAAAACTATCCTATTCTTAGTAGCCTAAAAAAAATGAAATACTTGGGAATCAATCAAACCAAAGAGGTGAAAGACCTCTACAGTGAAAACTACAGAACATTAAAGAAAGAAATTGAAGAAGACCTTAGATGATGGAAAGATCTGCCATGTTCTTGGATAGACAGAATTAATATTGTCAAAATGGCCATACCAAAGCATTATATAGATTTAATGCAATTTCTATTAAAATCCCAATAACATTCTTCATAGAAATAGAAAAAGCAGACATGAAATTCATTTAGAAAAATAAGAGATCCAGACTAGCCAAAGTAATCCTTAGCAAGAAGAGTTAAGCAGATGGCATCACAGTATCAGATCTTAAACTATACTACAGAGCTATAGTAATAAAAACAGCATGATATTGACGCCAAAATAGACATATAGATCAATGGTACAGAATAGAAGACACAGAGACAAATCCACGTAAATACAGTTATTTTATACTAGACAAAGATGCCAAAAACATACATTAGAGAAAAGATAGCCTCTTTAACACATGGTAAGGGTAAAACTGGAAATCCATATGTAGTAGATTGAAATTAAACCCATATCTGTCATCCTGCACAAAACTCAACCCAAAGTGGATCAAATACCTAGGAATTAGATCAGAGACCCTGCACATAATAGAAGAAAAAGGACCTAAATCTTCATTACATCAGCTTAAGACCTGACTTCCTTAATATAACTCTTAAAGCATAAGAAATAAAATAAAAAATCGATAAATGGGATGGATTCAAACTAAAAAGCTTCTTACCAGCAAAGTAAACCATCAATAATTTGAAGAGAAAGCCTATAGAATGGGGAAAATCTTTCCCACATGCACCTCAGATAGATCACTAATCTCCAAGATATATTACAAACTCAAAAAATTTAACACCCAAAATAAATAAATAAATAAATAAATAAATAAATAAATAACACAATCAATACATCGGCTAAGGAACTGAACAGATACTTGAGAGAAGAAGATATACAATCAATCAACAAATATATGAAAACATGTTCAACATGTCTAGCAATTACAGAAAAGAAAATCAAAACTACTCTAAGATTTCATCTCACTCCAATCAGAATGGGACTTATCAAGAATACAAGCGACAATAAATGTTGCCAAGGATGCAGGGAGAAGGTACATTCAAACATTGTTGGTGGGTCTGCAAACTGGTACAACCACTCTGGAAAAAAATATGGAGATTCCTCAGAAAATTTGTAATGGAACCACCATTTGACTCAGCTATTCCACTCCTCAGTTTACAACCCAAAGGACTTAACATCAGCGTACTACAGTGACACAGCCATGTCAATGTTTACAGTAGCTGGATTCATAATAGGTAAACTATGGCACCAACCTAGATGCCCTTCAACAGATAAATGGTTAAAGAAAATGTGGTTATAGAGATTTCTGTTTATTTTGTGTCATATAAGGCTGTGCCAAGATAACTTTATTGAATTATACAAATTATTTTATCCAAAGTTTGCATTTTTTTAATTGGTTGTTCAAAACATTATAAAGCTATTGACATATCATATTTCATACATTAGATTCAAGTTGGTTATGAACTCCCAATTTTACCCCAAATACAGATTGCAGAATCACATCGGTTACACATCCACATTTTTACATAATGCCCTATTAGTAACTGTTGTATTCTGCTACCTTTCCTATCCTCTACTATACCCCCTCCCTCCCCTCCCATCTTCTCTCTCTACCCCATCCACTGTAATTCATTTCTCTCCTTGTTTATTTTCCCATTCCCCTCACAACCTCTTATATGTAATTTTGTATAACAATGAGGGACTCCCTCCATTACCATGCAATTTCCCTTTTCTCTCCCTTTCCATCCCACCTCATGTATCTGTTTAATGTTAATCTTTTCTTCCTGCTCTTCCTCCCTGCTCTGTTCTTAGTTGCTCTCATTATATCAAAGAAGACATTTGGTATTTGTTTTTTAGGGATTGGCTAGCTTCACTAAGCATAATCTGCTCTAGTGCCATCCATTTCCCTGCAAATTCTATGATTTTGTCATTTTTTAGTGTTGCGTAATACTCCATGGTGTATAAATGCCACATTTTTTTTTATCCATTCATCTATTGAAGGGCATCTGGGTTGGTTCCACAGTCTAGTTAAAAAAAAAATAAAAATAAATAAAAATAAAAAATAAAAAAATAAAAGAGCTAACACAGGGGTTGGAACATGTAACTGCTACATAATTGTTGGTTATAATTATAGGAGTGAGTGGCTGTAGTTCAATAATCATATCTTCAAAAAAATGATGAATGACAGTAGGGTAAATACAGATAATGATAATGTACTGTATATTTCAGAAAGGCTTGAAGAGAGAATTTTGAATGTTTTCAACAATGAAATAATGTTTGAAGAGATAAATATGTTTACCTTGATTTGAACATTACACAACGTATAATTGTATCAAAACACAGGGAACGCCATAAATATGTATCATTTTATATGTCAAAAAAAAAAAGAAAATGTGGTATATATATACTACGGAATATTTCTTAGCCTTAAATATAAATGAAACTATGGCATTTGCAGGTAAATGGATAGAGTTGAAGAATATTATGCTTAGCAAAATAAGCCAATCCCCCAAAATCAAAGGCCAAATGTTTTCTCTAATATGTGGATGCTGATCCATAATGGGGGAGGGGTGGTTAGGGAAGAATGGAGGAACTTCGGATTATGCAGAGGGGAGTGAATGAATGGAGGGGAGCGGGTATATGGGAGAGAAGGATGGTGGAAGGAGACTGATATTATTACCCTATGTACATGTATGATTGCATGAATGGTGTGACTCTGCATTGTGTACAGCCAGAGGAATGAGAAATTGTGCTCTATTTGTACACAATGAGTTAAAGTACATTCTGCTGTCATGTATAACCAATTAGAACAAATTTTTAAAAAGTTAAGTAGATAAATTCACAGAAGGGATTTGAAATTAGGTGTCAAAGAAGAATTTTAGCATAAGTTCTGCTTTTGTCCCTCTCTATGTGACTGCCTAGTATCAACTCACCATCACCCTTTATTCTCAGTAGTCTGCCTACTTCTGTTATGTGCCTATATAATTCATTTCCACCTGAGGTGTGAGTGATCTTTGTAAAAATTAAGCAGGTCATGTTGCATCCCTCCCTAAGTGTTCACTACATTTCATATTATACTGCACTCTTGTATGGACTCCAGGTTTACCTCATCTTTTCCTCATCCTAGTGACATGACCTCAATTCCAACTATCCTTCCAATTAATCTCGACAATCAAGATAAACCGAATTGTTCTTTGTTTATGTAACTTTACAGGCTCACTCTAATTTCTGCATTTTTGTATTTCTTGTATCCTCTGTACAGAACCCTTTTGGTCTGGATTATGTTTCTCTTTTTCTGCTCTGCACAAAACACCAAAGAGGGCTTATGCTTGTTTAGGTCACCTATGCTAATCAGTTTCTATTATGTTATTCAGTTTTATTTTCTTTGGAATAGTTGCTACTATCTAATCTTTAATTATAATCTCTATGCCTCAAACATTTAAAAGTTTTTTGAAGAGGACTTTGTCTCTGTCTTATTTAATTAGTGGAGCTATAACAAAATACTATACACCGCGTGACTGAAATCACAAAATTTTCTCACATTTCTAGAAGTTGAGAAGATCAAGATCAAGGTACCAGCTGGCATGGTCTGGCAGGTACCCCTTCTTGGATTGCAGTTAGCAGACTTTTTGCTGTGACTTCACAAGGAAGAGCAAGAGAAATCATCTGTCTTATAACAAGTGTGCTAATCCCATTCATCAAGGCTCCACACTCAAAGTCTTACTACTTTCTATAAATACCATCATGTTGAGAATTCAGGTCTCAATATACAAATTTTGGAGAACACAAATAGCTTGTAGCCTGTTCACTGCTTTATTCCCATCTTATAGAATAATACTTGTAACATAATATATGAACAATGAACATTTGCTGAATGATAAAGGTAAGCTACTATCATTTGAAACTAATACCATGATTCTGAGATTAGGTGCTATTGTATCAGTCATTGGTAGGTTATTTTCTCAGTTTTGATAACCTTCAAAGGTCTTTGTGGCTTATGTCCATTTCCCAGTCTTAGAAGAATAACACACTAGCCTTCAGGCTATGGAGTAGGGACTGTGTCGTATGAGAATGTTATGGCATTTGCAGGTAAATGGTTGAAATTGGAGAATATCATGCTTAGCAAATAAGCCCATCCCAAAAAACCAAAGGCCAACTGTTTTCTCTGATATGTGGATGCTGATCCATGATGGGGGAGGGGACGGTTAGGGAAAAATGGAGGAACTCTACAGTGTATTATTGAACAAGCAAGACTATAAATATGTTTCAAATTAAAAGTAAACCATAGCCATGCAGATGCTACTTCTGTCATTTCTTTTCCCACAAGCTGTTCATTTTCTGTATGTAATTTTATAAAAAATTATTTATCAATTTCTGGCACCTTTTCCTGGTTATTTCCATAATGAGAAAAGCAATAACAAATGGAGTATCTCTGTGTTCCTATTTTGTTTACACATATATACACATATATCACATAAGATATTTGTAATAAACTTGGTTCATTAGAGAATTAATTCAGGATCCTGATTGTTTCTTGTTGTTGTTATGTCCATATTGATAAAAATAATGTCTAAGACAGAAATGGGGATTCTCAAAGAAAACCTCTAACACACATCAGATAGGCATAATACATAGTAAAAAACCCCCAAATACAAGTATCTGTGCACATGTGTACTCGCTCTTTCCCTTTTTCTGTCTCAGAAAGGAAATTATGGGGTCAGAAATGCATGTCTTCCTTTTAAAACAGAATCAGGTTTAAATGAAAGAAAACTATAATGCAGATCACATAGAACTAAAAGTGCATTTAAAAATCAGGTGCAGTGCTTTAAATGTGTCCCTTTGTGCAGCTAAGAAAACCAAATTTACAAGCTTTTAAACCAAACAATGAGCTTTAGTTAACTGAAAATCAAATTGAAACAGAGGTCTCAAGTAAGACTAAATTAAATTTAATTATACTCTGTTCTCCATCAAATGCGACAGATTTTTCTATTATATTTTCTTACACTGAAGGAAATAAGGGAAAAAAGTCTCTTATTGTCACATTGTTGTATTGCAAGGTCTTTCTATCCATCTAAATTATACCTTTATATTTGTATGGAAGTTAAAGATTGAATAACATGTTTGAGTTAATTATGGAACACCATTAAAAAAAATCTCAGCTACCTGGAAGATGAATTATACTTAATTTTAATCCCTTCAGAAATGATTAAACTCAAAATGAACTTTAAAGATTTTGGAGCGTTATTATAATAATTATTCCTTTCTCACCTCTTAGTTGTTTTCTCTTCTCTTCTCTCTCTCCCTCTCTCTCTCTCCCCCCCACTCTTTCTTTCTCTCCCTCTTGAATAAGAAGGAGATTTACATTTTTGAACTGGATATTTCAACTTCCATTCAATTTTGTGTATGTTATTGTCAAACTTAAACAAAACAAAATGATTCTGACAATTTCTAATTCTAAAGACAATATATAATTCTAAATACAAATTTACTAGGCAAATTTTCAGGTACTTAATAAATGCTGAATTAAATTTTAATGGGAAAGAGGACACATGTCACATGCATGTAATCATGGACCTATGCCATTGTATAATATACAGTCTTTTACTAATACCCACTAATATGCAATACCTCAAAGAGAGGAACATGCAGTGTGTTGATTGGAGGTGTAGAAGTATGTGCAATATACAAGCTGGTTTTCCTCTTTCTCTAAATTATTTCTGGAGTTTTTTTCCTCTCTACTATATCCACAACAGAATACAGACATTATATATTGTCTCCCATCTGAAGAAAGAACCTCTTTCCACTCTCAAACTCATTCCAACCAGTGCTGTGTTTCTGCTCACATCTCCAGAAACACAAATACATGTTCTCTAAAGTTTGGGTTTTATTAATTATTTCACATTCTTTTCCAACCTTTTAAAATTCTTTCCAGAAAAGCTCTGTTCCCATTTTTCCAGTGACAAAGTCACTACTTTCCTCCAGACTGTCTCATTCAATTATCTTTCCCTCCCCCAGTCTTCATCGCAATTCCTCAGTCTGTGACATATTTCATCACTATATCCTTATTGTCTTTGGCATCAAAGATACCTTCTTCTTGATCATTCCTTATCAATAAACACTTCTTTGTAGTCTCTATTCTGGTTTCTACTCATTTAGTTATTCATTACTGTGTCCTCAAGTGGAGTCTATATCTACATGCTGTATCTACAATTCAAGAAGCTTCTATCACTTTCTTTGCTGCCATCTTGGTCTAAGCCACTAGTGCTCCTAACCTGACTGAATACTTTCCCTTTATTTCTTCCACTTCATCCTCAATGATTTCCTTTAGTTTCAACATGTGCATAAGCTATATTTCAGATTCAGGTGCCAAAGGGTTGGTCCCAGGCCATAGTGCTACTGGGTGGTGGTACAGGTTTTAAGAGATGGAGCCTAATAGGTGGAAATTAGGTCACTGGGGATGTACTTCAAAGGGAATAATGGGACTCCAACCACTCTTTCATTCTCTTTGCTTCTGAGCTACCACCAGGTGAGCAGTTTCCTCTGTCACTTGCTTCCACCTTGATGTACTGACTTAATTGAGGTCCCCAAAATAACAGTGTTAACCATGGAATGAAACCTCCCCAACTGTGAGCCAAAGTAACTTTCCTCTCTTTTTAAGTTGATTATATCATGTATTTTGTTTCAGAAAGCTAACACAACCTAATTCAAAGCATTTGCCTTACCTGCATAAAATATTCACATATGGATGTTTGGATATACTTCTTTCACTATTCTGATCAAAGGTTACAAGGTCAGAGAGTTGTTTTTTTTTTTTTTTCTCTCTTTGTGGTATTGCAAATAGAAACCATGGTTTTGAATATGCTGGGCAAGTGCTCTACCACTAGTCTACATTCCCAACCTGAGATATCTTAATTTAACATATCCGCCCCCTCATCTTGATATATTTTCTTCCTAGTAGTTTTTGTGACCTGATGAAAGTATTTTATTGTTTTCCACAAAGATTCACTATTATGTAAGGCACAACAGTGGCAGTTTTTCTTTTTTTTTCTGCTATATATCCAGAGTTTAGAACTCTTGTCTAGCCCAGATTTACTATCCAAATATGTATGCATATACATATATATATAATTTAAACTATACATAGATTAATCATCATAAAAACCTCACAAAATGGGATCCAAAGAAGAGACCATGTGGTGCTCCAAAAAGGCTAGAAAATTAAAAGCAAATAAAATTGGAAATGAAACAGTCCTTTGCATATAGTGGACTTTAGTATTTCTGGATACTAATGAAGCATTCAAATTTAATAGCTACTCCTTAGAAGCATGTTACATTTACCTATTTTTCGTTGTTTTTTAAAAACATTATTTTTTCAATAATGGCATGAGCTCTGTTTGTGAAAATAAATAGTTTGCTGATGGCAAAGTGTTTGAGACATAAAATTCACCCTCTTCAAGTGCTCATTTCCCCTAATAATGGCTCCCCAAGCAATTCCAACTTTCTGACAAACACATAGTATAAATATCTGAAAATGTTTTGGATCTCCCTCCTTTTTTTTTTTTTTTTTTTTTTTTTTTTGGTGGTGGTGGTGGTGGTGGGGATGTTGGGGATTAGACCCAGGGCCTTGTGCATGTGAGGCAAGCACTCTAACAACTGAGCTATATCCCCAGCTCTTGTTTTGAATCTCTTGATAACCAGATTCATGCATTCATATTAAATCTTCTGCATAATGAACTTTATCAAACATGCAATGCCTTTTCTGCATCACAAGGAAAAGTTATCTGTTTTACTCCCTGGATTTAAAAACAAATTATTTCAAGACCTTACATTTACAAATTAAACTATCAACAAGAAAACTCAGTGTAAATATTGAAACACAGGTTCATTTTTGAAGTCCCACACAGATATGCTACCAATATGCAAAGGAGGTGGGGGCTCAAAGGAATCAAAGAGAGGCATGTGTGTTCTTATTGGAGCCAATGGCATATTTGGTTGTGGGGTAGAAGTTTGACTGCCTGACTCTAGTCATTTCCCTGCCATCAAGCAAATGGATGAAATTATGCTTTGCATTTTGAATCTGTTCCAAATGTTTATACTCAGGATTTCAAAACCATTCTGAGCTTAGAAATCATCCTTTAAGACCAGGGATAATAGAATGAAGAGAAATAAATAGAAGTGAAATGCAGAGGTGGTCAGAGCATAAGTTATCTGGATTAGGGTAGTTTTGACTACCTTGATTGCTTTCTTTTAAAAATATATTACAACTAGGCACTTTTTTAAATGACAAGATCAAATAAACCATAGTTGTGTTATAAAATAGAAAAAAATATTAAATAAAAATAAATTATATAAATCCAGCAACACAACAATAAGCATTATTATTGTTTTAGGGTCATTGATTCTGAATTCTATTTCCTATGAATTTTTGAGCATACATACCTTATGCTTCTTCTTAATGTATTAATGTGGAGTAATATATCAACATGGCTTTTTCTTGTTTATCCCTACATGCTCATCTTAGGACCTCTAGTCTCCTCAAATCCTTTCCCATCTTACTTTGTTTTGCCCTGGAAATACCTCATATGTATTCATGAAGTACAAAGACATTTGCTCGCTGTGCCTGAAATATTTTTCCCTGGATATTTGGATATACTTCTTTATTGCTTTGTGGCTTCTATAATTTTCTTTATTTCCAATATTGGGTCATAGTTTTCTGAGATTTCTATGCCAATACTCTTTCCATCCCCATGGCTTCTGAAGCCTGCTTTGGCAATAATATAGCTGAGATGCTGCTGTGATGTCCTCTGAATACATCTCCCACAGGAACAGTTCCCTTTCACAGCTTAGAAAGTATTTCAAAATCCAATGAGCAGTAATAGTATCCTGGTGGAGAATGTCATGTTCTGCTCATCACCACTGCTGCCACCCCCTTGATGTTCACATGTGCTTCCAGGGGCTCACAGTAGAGTTCTTCAACACTCCTGCCTTATAATTGTACCCATCCACTTGGGCCCACGCACAAGTTTTTCAAGAATAAAGTAGCTGATCCTTCCAATTGACTTAGCTGTTCACATAAGTGAATTCTTGATAGATTCAGTATAGCACTTCTGTTATTATATTTTGAATTTTTTTTTATTTTAAAGCAGAATATAGGATAGATTTTCAGACTTAGTTCCTTGCTAAATATAGTTATAATCATAGTATATCATCCTGATTGTCTCTATCCAGCATTAGAATCCATCTTTCATGAGTCTATACATGAATGAAATATTAAAAAGTTTAATACTTTAGAATATTTATTTGAAAGGATTTGATGCAAAAATAGGTTATCTGATACCAGAGATTCTCTTTCCTGATTTAAAAAAGTAATTTTGTGTGGATGATGGAAGAAAGGAGTAACATAATAAAATGTTGGTGCTATTATTAAATCATGCAGTGGTACAGCTAGAAATATGAGCCAGAATCTTTTCCCATATTAATATTAGACCAGAATTTCATATGAAAAGTTTTTGAATCATGACTCTTTAATATTCCTTACATGCTTCTCTCTTTGAGTACAACAGTGTGTTGTTTCAGGGAATCTTGCCCATGACCTCCATGTACAGCTTGTTCAGTTCAACCAATATTTATTGAACTACACTCTGCATCAAGTACTGTATTAGATATTAGGGGTGAAAGGATGAATGTGACATATTTGCTGCTCTGAGCTACATGTCTTCAGTTTTCTTTGGAAACTGTGCATCCACATTCATCACTTCTATCTATTGACTTTCCTGCACACAAAGGAAAAGAAATCTCATAGAAAAAGGGGATTTAAACCAAAGGGAATCAAATTAAATATACCTCAGGGAAGTTCATGTGAACAGAAAAAATGACAAGAAAAAAGTCAGTTTTTTAAAAATTTTATGTATGCATTTCTGATAGTGTGGAGTACAGTATATATGTATGTGCAGATAATTTTAAAATGCCATTTTCATCTATTTTATAATCAAATGTAAAATGTATACAAAAATGCTTTTTGTATAAATATTTATTTACACCAATGAGTTATAGGTTCATTTGACTTGAACTAAGGAAAATTCTTTGAACACACAAGAATTTCTAGTGCTTTGCCTCAGGAGAACTACTTAAAGTCTCTTGGGGAGGGGTGGACCCAGTGAAATTTCACATTTATAGGACTTGCGGCACTCTAGTATAGTGAACACTGTATTACCCTCAAATTTTCTCCTCAATCCTTAACTGTAAATAAGGATTAATTTACATTTTTGAAAAACAAATTCCTTATACTAAGAAATCCTAATATTTTTTCTTTACATATGTAAGATACAAATTTAAGGCCCCCTCAAAATTTTAGTCAGCATAGCAAAATTAGATGCATATCTTTACAATACTTTTATATTCACCACAGCTAGGAGAATTAATTCTGTTAAGAGCAGCAAAGTCAAAGTAAACAAACCTAGCCTGTCAAATGACTAACTCCTTAGGGAACTAATATCCGCTAGCTAGTGAATGTTATCAGTGATTATCAAAGCCATTGTCAAGACAATGTGAACTTGTAGCTTCTTGTGTCTAGAGGGATCAAGAAATGTATGCAGATTTGGAAAGAGAAAATAATTAGCTTGATGCTTTTTCTAATTTTGCTTCATATATTGTAACTGGTGTTATTTATAAATTAATAAACAACCTGAATTAATGTTTATAGAAGTTAGAAGGCAAATGAATAATAAAGCTATAAGTAATGAATAATTCATTATGTTATAGTTACTTTTTTAATGTAATGATATAAAGATATGCTCACAAAAATATAATAATCTAAATGACTTTAGAGATGCACATTTCTTAAAACATGAATAACAAGAATGGTGGCTAAATTATTATTGATATCAACATAATAAATAACATTTTAATTGTTTACTTTTTCTTTGTTCTAAGGGAAAATATAAGAATCAGAAACTAGTTTTATATCTAATAGGAAAATATGAGAAGTATTAAGATATTTATGTGGACAAAAACATGATTAAAAATTATGCCAAAATTCAACCTGAGAATTATTGACATGGAATATACTGTATTTGCAAGTGTGTGTTCTTTGTTCTATTTCTTAATTTACATTGTTTATATTTCAGCTTAATATTGCAAGTATGTACTTGGTATGAATTATGGACTGTGTTTGTTCCAGACACAATGGAATGATGACAACTCGTGTTTTTGTGCTTATAAGTAGCTTTCAATCTAGTGCCAGTTTAATGAAGCACATAATTATATACAAGTGAAAAATAAAATGGGCATCATAGAAGAAATTATAAAAGGGTGAAGAGTTTTCAGGGCAGAATGAAATAGACTTCTGTCAGGAAGAGTCAGAAACTTCATGGTGAAAGCACTGAAAGTAGAATTTGGATCACATAGTAGAGAATAGCACTATGCATTTGTAAGCTTAATAGAAGCTTATATATAATTTGTAGCACAGCAGAGCATTTTAAAAAGCAAAATGTGGTTATGCATATGATTTTCAATATGACCAACATAAAATAATGTCCTATATTGCAAGGAGGAGAGAACGCTGGCATTATAGGCGTGTACCACTGCTCCTGGCTCTACCTCTTAATTAACTTTTATAAACATATAGATGTACTGGACAATGTTTAATGTTTTGGAGTGAACAGGTGCAAGGGAAAAAATTAATGAAGAGCCCTGCAATCTACATGAAAAGGGCAAATGTCTTGGCATTTCAAATAAAATAAATTTAAGTAAACAAGCTATCAAACACTTAGAGGAAGTCAAATAGGTTTTGACCTTTTCAATTTCATTCATCCCTTAACTCAAAGGCATTATTAGCACTTAAATTATAATACTTGTGTAAATGAATTTCAGCTCAACTAGTCATCTTTGGGAGAAAACAGAATGTGCCCAGTGTAAGTTGATCTAATTATGTAGTAGAAAATCACAAAGGAGAAGCTGATGATGCCAACATATTGTTTGTTATTCTGATAAGGAAAAGGAATTGAAAAGACAATAATAAAATGTTCTTTCATTTATTTATATGGGAATACTCCAAAGGGAAAAATTCTGGCAACAAAAGGAATTCATTTCTGCTTTTGCAAGATAAAGCAAAGAATTTTGAATAATTCTGGATGTGTGGCAAATGTCTCTGGAAATCTGACCTTTAACAGATGTCTATATACTTCAAACATTTGCCCTTTTTTCCCATTCTCTTCCTAATTTAGGTGCCAAATGGGAAAAGAACTTTCCATTATATGATGAACCAGTTATAGCCTCCTTTACTGCTGTTTTTCAAGGCTACCAGACTCCAAAACAGTAAGGGATGCCTACTATAATAGAGCAGTTACAAATAACTGATCAAATCAAAACAAAATCCTCTCTAAAAATATGTGCCTGAAATTTTAATATCATCAATGGTCTGGTAATCAGGAATAATGTATTAGGAATCCATAGAGACGATAAATCAGAATTTTCCCACTAATAGAAGCTTTCTAAACCATTCCCTTTAGCAAGATATTTGTTTTAGAAGTGGCAGAGATGATATTTTTCTATATTTTTGAAAATAGCCTGTTTCTGGCACAAACCAATTTTTAAAAAAGATAACTTAGCCTTAGGCAAGATTCATTAAAATATTTTCATTCCTTTTATGAATTCTCATGTATTTGGGATACAGCAAAATTCCTGTTTTAATATCTATGTGTACCTAACAAATGGGTCTTGTTCTGCCCTTGTAACCATCTGACAATCTACCTACCTATGCACCATTTAGAAAGGAATTGAGGTATTGTAAGGCAGAGTGTTCAACTAACCAAAGAACAATCTATGGAAATGAAATATATACAATAATCATCATAACTGAAATGTAAGTAAAAATGCCTTAATGTTAATAAATAGAATTAAAATACCTCAGAATTTATTTAATTTCCTCTGAACATGTGGTAAGTGATTAATGAGTATTTTTCTCTCTATTAAATTTTCCCAAATTATATAGACTGCAGAATTCTAATTTTACACTTAGATAACATTATGTATAATAGTAACATTCTGTATTAGTGTAAGAATTTCCAGTTGAATATGAATGTGTATGACAATTGTATTATTTAATAACAAAAAATACTCCAATGGAGACAAATTTAACTAGAAATGAGCAAATCAAAACTTAAAGGTATTAACTTATTTGCTAAGGTTATCTAGTTTCAACATGATGGTACCATTTCTCTGATTATCTATGTTGGACAAATTCAAATTTAAAATTTCTATGTTTATTTAACAAACCAATATTAGCTCACCATTCCTTTTCTGGTGATTGACTAAGACAAAATTCATGAAAGTGTTTAAAAATTGACTTCTTAAATAAGCTGATATATCAATTTAACTGTGGTCAATGTTGGAAGGACAAGCCACATAGCAGAGTACTTCAACGCATAGATCTGAGACCAGTTTGTTTTGGATTAACCTGCCTTGGCTGCAAGCTATCTGTTCTTAGATTACTTATTCCCTCTATCCTCTATCTTTCAAGTTCCTCTGATGGTTGCTTTTTTTGTTTTTAATAATAAATGTGTGGAAATAACATGTACTTCAGAGGGCTATGCTGTGAATGAATAAAATAGAACACATATGAAGTTTAACATAAGCATTCAATTGTTTTGTTTTTATGGTTCTGAGTGTTAAATCCAGGGGCCCTATACCACTGAACTACATCCCCAGCCCCCCTTTTTTTTTTAATTTTGAGACAGGTTCCCATTAAATTGTCAAGGCTGGCCTCAAGCTTATGATCCTCTTTCCTCAGCCTCCAAATAGCTAAGATTGTGTGTGTGTGTGTGTGTGTGTATATATATATATATATATATATATATAGTTTTAATTGGAAAAAATGCCAAATACAGTGTGGTTTCTGCTTATTTGGTAATGAATCAGTGAATACATGTGTATACATTATATGCCTCGAGGAGGCAAACAAAAGTAATAGTTGGTAGTTGGATAAAAGAAGAGTGTAAGAATATGAATTTCATAAATGAGCAAGTGAGGATTGTTCCTGAAATGCCATCATTTACTAATACAGAATATCTATGACTGTCTCCTGTTGAATGCCATTTGATATTACATGGAAATAAAAACTCTGATCCCACACAGCAATCAATGCATGGCAATATGGATAACATTACATGTTAAATGATAGGTAAGGTTTTAAGAAACCGTAGAATAAACAGTTATAATTTTCTATCAGTAGAAGACACTCAGTGATTCAGGTAAGGGCTGGGGACTCTTGGTGATTCTGTTTTAGATTTTTGGATCAAGATTTATTCTTTTGTATCATATGTGGTATAATAATAGGAATTTTGAATGACTAATGCCTCTGCTGCTGAATATGAATTAAACATGTTTTAGAAAAGAAAATGGTATTTGCAGGAAACAGTTTTCTCCATAAGCAATATATATGAGAGCCTGTTTTCAAAGAACTAGGTTTCCATGATAAAGTTTCAGTTCTTTCTCAGTAAGCAACTGAGAACCTGGAAGCAATCCAAGTGGTTAGTACTCAATATGTTTAAAGCAAAACCAATATTGCAGGCTGGCAGACACTTTGATGTTAGTGGCACTTTAGATTATTCTTCAGACCTTTATTATAAAGACTCCAAAGGTACAGGCTTTGATAGGTGACAGTCTTGCTGTGTTTCAAGGAATGGAACATTTAATCCCTTCAGAGCTGCAAAGTTTCACATTTATATCACCTTGGCCTTAATGGTTTGTTGGTGAAATTTCTTTCTGCTATAACTAGAGAGGATGAACTAAGTGTCCTTGATGATAGCAAAGCACAGGAATACAATTATATTGATTTTCAGTTTGTTTTTTTCTAATTTGGTTGTGAATTCCCTTTCGGAATATATATGACATTAGCATGAGAAAATGTTCATAATTTCTGTTTAAATAACTCATGGAAAGAACTGATTTTTTTTCTTTTGAGATGAATTATTTTTCATATTTTCCCTGTGAAATAATGCTTTAATATGTGTGTGTACACACACACACACACAAACACACATTTTCTAGTATTTCTTACAATCAAAATCAAGGAAAGCTCAGCTTCATTTTACTGTGACTTCAAAAGTTTGTGATCTATTTTCTAATTAAAACAGGTTTATGAATTTTGTAATAGGTTGTGTTCTTATCTGAAACTGGACATGTTACCCTCAATACTAGGTAATAACCATTTAAGTATTCAGAATAATATATGTTTCAAGGTAGCAAATAATAACAACAATAGCATGAAAGTGGGCCAAGAAGATGTCTTATTTTGTACATACTGTTCACTTTGAAAAGCTATCTGATTTAGGTGTTTTTTTTAAATTTTAAAGAGTATATAGTTCTCTAAATGTGAATTCTAAAGAACATGTGAAAGAATATATTTAAATTCAGTTGTTTCAAAAAGAAAGTGATATAACATCACTTTGTACTAATAAAAGACCAGCTTTGGAGAAGAAATTACAAAGAAAACTAAGGATTTAAATAGAATCTCATATGGTGATAGGCAACCCAAGATTAATATACCAAGACCTTTAACTGTGTCACATGGTACTTATTGAAGAATGACTGTATGCCTAACATTGCACTTTGTATGCACACTTGAGAGAAACTCTCCATCAAGAATGAATCACTCTGCTGAGTCAGCATGCTGTTGTGGTTTGAGTATCATTCTAAATGCAAAATAGGCACCAATCTGAGTCTGGTAAACAGTATTTGCAAGCATAAGTCCCTGTTTGTACTGACAGTTCCTGGGTACCTAGACAGAATTCTTGACAACTCATACATCAGTGTGGAGCTCTTGGCCGACACCAGTTGCCTCCTCTACTTAATGACCTCCCTTTTCCCTTCACATTAGTTTGAGTTTTGTCTCCCCTAATTTACCTCTAATTCATTCCTAAACCCACTCTAATTTGTATTCATCCCACACTATCCCACTGGAACTACTATTCCCAAGGTCACCAATGACCTCCTTTTTGCTAAAACCAATGGACATTTCTATTTTTTTTCCTCACACATAAAATGGTACCAACTTCCAATTTCATGAAATACTCTTAACTTATTCTCTTTGTTTTTTGTTAACCTATCAGTTTTTTTGCCTCTTCTTAAATATTGATGTATTAAAAATATTTGTCCTTAGCTCTTTTCTTCTGAAAATAAATAAGGAAACAAACAAAACACAACTCTTTTCTTCAATTGTGGAAATCGTCCAAACAGTTCTATGGATGAACTATCCATAAATGAGCAAGTTCACTTATATCTTATGATTCCCATGGCAGTGTTCCCCTGTAAACAATGCATATTCTTTTGACTCGACTTGCTCAAACTCATCTACTTTATTTTTTTTCTTTCTCACATTATAATCTCTGTTCAGGTCACATCATCATCATCAGTAACTTTTAACATCCTGGTGTAGTGAAGATAGGGTATCTTCAGGCTTGATTGGTATAGTAGCTCCATAAAATCATCAAAGCCCTGGATTCTTTCCAGTTCTCAAGCCTCCCTATGCTAATTGGCTACTTAAAGCTGGCAAGAAATCTGCAGCAGAGCCACAAAAGGGATTTCACCTCTATCTTCATTGTAGGAAAAAAAAATCTCATCATTTCCACCTTCAATCCAGGAGGTTTCAGATTATCCTTTTTTAAGTCCCATTCCACCTCTCAGTTGTTGGCAAAGGAGACGGGATTATAATAACTGGCATAAATTAAAGATGAGGGATATAAAAAATGGATGTCAAGGAGTTAACCATCACCACCAATTCAAAACTAAAGGCCTGGAGGTTGCCACTAGTTAGGTTCTGAAGCCCTAAGCAGGGTGCATTTCCTTCTTAAAAATCATACAAATAACATGGATGGAAATAGGAATTGGGGAGCTCTTAGATGTTCAGTTAAAACAGTGCAACTGTAAGAAAATATCCTGGTTAAATGATTCAAGAATCATTTCAGTTTTAACTTGAAAGAACATAAAAGTTGATTGTCAGAAATTAACAGAAATAGTTTAATAACAGCAAAAAGTATTCTGCAATCAGGAGTCCAAAAAGCAAAGTCACTCACTATAGTTTTCTTGGTAAATAATGAATTTAAGTAACTTCAGCCATGTTTGTGCACTTGGCAAAGACTTTATTTTTAACAAGATAAATATAGTGTATTCAATTAGCCTAGACTTTTAAAAAATTATATATTCAGAAAGTTAGAGAGAAGAAAAACACAAGGTATGGAAAAACAGTTTAGTATAAACATAAGTAGGTAGAAAATAGAAACACACTCCATGTGTAAACACTTACAAATACACACACACAGATGAACCAAAAGGCAATTTGTCCATTTAATTTAAAAAAATGGATAAAAGTTCTGGAGATAAACTACTTGATGTTTGTTTCCTTACCTATCACTCACTAGCACTGTGACTATCCAAACAACCCTAGATTTCCTTACAAATAAAATTCCGATAAAAAAATTATTTGCATTTCTTTACATTGTTTTGGGGAGTGACAGGGGAAATGTACAGAGCCTACCACAGTGCCTAGAACTTTCTAAACACATATAGATATTAGCTATACTTGTGATATTATGTTGTACTAAAATGATAAGTAATATCTCATTCATAAAGGTTTTTTAAATGGCAAATTGAAACTTTTTCTTTCATCAGACTTGATGAGTACACCAAAGCTATTGTGTCAGTCAATTGTACATCTTCTCTTTATTCATATCTCTGTGGAAATTAAGAGAAATGGTAAAGTAGTACAAAATGTTATATATTAGGGGAAAAATCTGTCCTGTTTTAGGTTCTTTAAGGCTCACAGTATAATAATAAAAAATGTTTTGATAAGAATCAGTGCTATTATATCAAGGAAGATAGAATAGAGGACACCTCAGCCACGCATGGTGGCACATGTCTGTAATCCCATGATTTGGGAGGATCACAAGTTCAAGGGCAGCCTCAGCAACTTAGACCACAAGCAATTTAGCAATAGCAATAACTAAAAAGTAAAAAGGGCTGGGGATGATGTAGCTCAGTTCACACACGTGAAAGACCACAACACCACTGAGCATCCTTAGTAACCTTTTAAAGAGGTGAAACTGCACTGTGAAGTCAGCCTAAGTTCGGGAAAGATAGCTACTTCATAGGAAATGAAGAGTGATGTACTATCACTAAGTCCTTAGAACAACCAGTATCTGGTTCACAAACATCTGAGGAATGTTAGCTTGTATTAGAAACATGACAAGTATCCAGTCATATTATTTGGGACTGTGAAGTCCCTAACAACAGAATTATTTAACTTAGTTTTTGAGGAATCTCAGAGAAAGTAAGTGAACTGCATATGTTGCATAAGAAATGTGACTTTTCATTTCCTATCAATAAATGTTTGCACTGAAGACTATTTTATTTATGTATATCCCGTGGGCTTGGCATTTTGTAGAAGTAGCTTAAAATATGTATGTTGAAGTTGTAAATTTATTTGAAATATATAGAATTATTTTGTAAAATTTAGGTCAATTTTATTCATCACTATGAATTCAATACTTTTCAAAAATTAATAAAATGATTGACTAGCAGTCTAATCTTGTCTCTTATTGAGAAATTATGTGAACCCATAATAAAATTAGGAAGTTAGTATCAAAATACTTTAGGGTCTTTCCCTTTCCAATAAAGTTCCTAGGAAGAAATTGGCAAATCCTAAATATTAAAACTAGCAAGGCATATTTTCTGCGAGTACATTATAACAGTGAAATAATATAAAGGCCTGAACACAAAGAAGATTCTTTGAGCTGTTTGCAAGGAATGATGCATAACTAAAAGTACTGACTTGTTTTGAGTCCTAATGTGTTCTATTATCATATAGCTTCATAATTTTATTTATTATTCCACAATATCTGATCCTTTCTATTGCAATCTTCAGATTTACCAAAACATGATAAAAAAGTGCATTCCTGTGCGCATATGGGCATGTACTTCTATATAGTTATAGAATTTATTTGAATTCAGCTTGCATGGTTTCAGGGTCAGTAGTTACAAAGCTGTTAACTGAAGAGACAGCACTAATGTGCTGGAAAACATGGACAGCGTACAACTAGCTTCACAGCAGTTCTAAACTTGTATTATATGTCATCTTCAAATTATTAAGCCTTTTTTACTCAATAATCGATATTTCATCCAGCATAACAGTAAAACATGGAATTATTTATGGTTATAATTAAGGTGTACTTTTCAGTCACAAAAAGTTACTGGAGGGGGGATGTGATTTAACGAAAAGGACATAGAACAAGCTGCTAAGGCTCCCAAATGAGATGATGAATGCAGAAAAGCCTTTGAAAACAGGTCAAGCATTATACAAACTCATAGTATTAACATTAAAGCCCGAAAATTTTCATTTCTAGTACATGTCATGGGTTCTGGGGTTATCCATCAAAACAACATTAGAAAGTGTTCAATAAAAACTGTAATATATGGTAGCATGGGAAATACTAATAACCATATTTTAACCTCAAACTTGGAATTTATTGCTTTTGTGATCTTAAAGTTGGACCCTTACCATCCTTTCTGTGCACAATCTTTTAACTTTGTTTGTTTTTTATAGAGTGGTGTTCTGCTAGTGTTTGTGTCTTTTTCCTTTAGGAAATGTTCCACAGGAACTGCATTATTGAAGCTGGACATGCTCCAGGAAGAGTCAGCAGAGACCACGGCAAACCTTGATTCAGTCTCAGTAGAGTGACTGCAAAGTAACAGTCCCAAAGTCCTCACATTTTTTGGATGTCTCCATAAATCTGGACTTGATAACAAGAAGATTTTTCTTCACGGACCCTACAGAGGAAGGAGCAGACTAAATTTGCTGTAAAATGCCAAATTACACAGAAATTTTTCAAGGGCCAGGGAAAACCTTAAATTAATTCAAGGTTTCTCTCTCTCTCTCTCTCACCCCTCCCTCTACTGACACTTGAATGAATGTGTATGAAAGAACTATGTTTTACAACTGACATTAGTAATATGATTATCTTTTTGTATTTACTTAGTATTCTTTCCAAGTAAAGTTCAGGAATCTCCATAAAAATGATCTTATTAATCATCTTTAGAACACTCATGTAAGAAGCAGTGGAGAAAATTTCATTGCCCCTCTTATCAAATGAGAAAAGCAAAGTAAAAGGCTTTAGGAGATTGGAAGTTATATCACTAGGTGAACCAGATGCACAACTAAAGTTTTATACTTCTTTTGTTTTTATTTCATTTCAATAACAATATCTAGGGTATTTTTTTTAACGTTTCTTCATTGATTAAATATCTTACTCTTCTCTCCCTAAGTAGGACAAGAGCTCCTTGAAGACAGGACATTCAAAACACAATTTTTAAATTACATTCTTATCCTTATGGTAATGCATAGGAAGCAATTAATAAATATTCATTAAATTGATCTCAATTAAGCCCTCTTTGTTTTTCATTTTAAAAGGACATACTTATGTGTTTTGTAATTCAAACATCACAAAAGTGTACACAGTGAAAAATAGGTCTCTCTGCCACTCAGATATACATTCTCTGACCCTGAGGCCTATGCCTATAAATTTTTCTCATCATATGTATCTTTCCAGACACTTTCATACATATCAATAAGCATGTGTGTCCTTTTTCTGGTATATTTATGTTTTTTACCACTGAGAGCAATGGACATATACTGAACTACTTTTTAAAACAACAATATTAATGGGATGATCCTTTATAAGTTCTTCACTTGGAAATGATTTCTAATTTACCAAAAAAAGCAGTAAAATAATAGTAAAAAAAATCCATATATGCTTAACCTAGATTCAGAATCAGCACTTTTTAATATTTTACCCTATTTCTTTATTATTTCTTTCATTTCTCCCTGACTCATCTTCTCCTGACTCATTTGAGAAGTTTTGTAAACTTTTATTACTAAATATTTTGATTTTTATTTCCCAAGAGTAAAGTTTTTCTTTTATATAGCCATGGTAAAATTTTCTACTGCAGTAAATTGAATATTGATATAATGCTTGAAAATAAAATAATATATGTCTACATTCTAACTTTGCTTCATTGACCAAAAATATTCTTTAGAGAAATTATCTTCCTCCTGTATAGGAGTAAGTCTGGGATCAGGCATTGAGTTCATTTGTTCACTTAGCCTCCTTTAAAAAAAACTGAAATCATATGAGAAAACTTCTGTGATGGCATTGATAACTTTCTCATTTTTTATGTCATTGATACTTTTGAAGAATACAATCTCTTATGCTCTCTTTCTAATAGAATGTTCCTCATTTGGGGTTTTGCCTGGTGATTCTTCATGGTCAGTTTTAGATAATACATTCCAGCCACCACCCCCCACCTGCAAAAAACAAAACAAAACAAAACAAAAAAAACCCTCAAAAATATGTAGGTTATTTTGTTCTCTGGGAAGGAAATCTGGGACACCTATTATCTACTCGACTCTCACTGATGATACTAATTTTGAAAATGAAATTACCCATTGCCTGATTGTCCACTATGACTTTTGTTTTGTTTTCTCTTGCAACTGATAAGTAGTCTCTTGTACTCACTACAAGAAACACATTTCCTGATACAATGTTTACTATTTGGAAACAAAATGAAAATTTTCCAACTCTCGCTGTATCTTTACATTTATCATTTGGCTGAATATTAATGTACAAAAGGACCATCTCTTCTGTCACACCTTTCTATTTATTATTGATATGGTCTCAAGTATTGCTGTTTTGTCCAATAGCTTATAATTAATTACAGTATTTGATAATCTTGGTTCTGACACTTTCCCAGATTGGATCATGGGTCCAGTTTTGAAGGTGTAGGAGGGCTCAGCTTTGGACAGATTTCTCCTGTGTAGGAGGAAATGTTAGCAGGTGTCAGCAAAGGTTGCTGCAGTGGTCATTGAACAGACAATCCTTTCTGGCCATGGTTCCCTCCATGCTTCTTCTATGTAGGAATACTTCATAAAGTACCAGGTAAATGTCATATAAATATGCTGCAGACCTGACTGCAGGTGCTTAGCCACATGCCACTGCAGTCTCAGCTGACAATACTGCAGCTTTTGGCTTCAGCTGACTAGCCATCTGGGTTGGTCAATGATACCATTCTTCCTGAGCCTTGCCTGAACCTGCTTTGCCAACCCAACTTTCACATCATCTAAGATTGGAAAGGAGAGGGGATGGAGGAGACTACTCATGTTTATCTCGTGGGGACTCCCTGTGTCTCAAGAGTTATCCTCACTATGCCACCAACCCCCATTTTTTCTATTACATCAAATTGCCCAGATGTCTCCCTTTCGCTGGTCCTTCCACTCTGCTTAAACTTCAGAGAAAATATTTAAGGGTTTGGAGTTATATTTGAGTTCTCTTCTAGGGCCTTGGCACCAGGTAGACCAGTAGTATGGTTCAGACTTTGTGTCACCAGCCAGTGACCTCTAGGAAGTGGGCCTGGTGGAAGGAATTTAGATCACTGGGGGCATGGTCTTGAGGTGATATTTTGATACTAGCCCTTTCTTTCTTTCTCTCTGCTTCCCAGCTGCTATGAGGTAAGCAACTTACTCTACCACATGCTCCTCACCTTGATGTTCTATCTCCCCACAAGCCCCCAAACAACAAAGCCAACTGACCATGTACTGAAACCTCTGAAACCAGTACCCAAAATAAACCTTTTCCCTTTTTATGTTAATTTTCTCAGGCATTTTGTCATGGCAATGAAAACCTGACAAACATGGTCAAGTTCCGTTTCTGGCTATAAACAGATTACCAACCAAGGTTGGTCAGAGCAATGCAAACACTCAGTCCAACTCCAGAATATATGTGAAAAAATATCTCCAGTTGTGGAAACCTACAAGACAGACAAAGGAACAGACAGTCCTTTCTCCTAGCTTTCTGACTAGAAGGCTAGCATAGAAAACACAGGTACTGGTTCTGGTTCAATCTGTCTTGCACTTGAATCTACTTTATTTCTCTTATTTTAGTGATGGAGTAAAGCCTTGGTGGTCCTCTCAGACGTGAGAACCGCCCTGGAACCTTACATTACATCTATGTTATTTCTTCCATTGAATTTCCACACTGTATTATGTACATTTTTATCTTCTAGTTTCTGTTTATCTGGACACATTGACTTTGGGCTAGATGTTTCAAGAGATTTTTTTGGTTTGATTGTCTAGGATCATACATTAGAATAAAATAATAGGGTTTTGAGGTATATATGAAAGATAAAAGTGGAGGAAACTTGGGAAGAGGTGCTGCTGAAAAATTAGCTATTCTATGCACCCTAATCCATATATAATAGGTAAAATTCAGTTACCCCCACTCCCCACCTATATTCACTCACACCCCATAAAACATATACCTGCTACCGTTTTAATGTCTCAGCTGGGCCCTCAGAGCTTTAAATAATACAGGAAAGGGAACAAACTAATCACTAACAGAGCCCAGAAACAGGTGAACTTTTTGAAGTTTTGCCTTATGTGATAGACACACAACAGTAGTGGCTTCCTGTGATATCAGCAATGTCACTATCTTGATGACAGGGTAATAGGTATCCCTAATCCAAAACATACCCATTCCAAATTATCTACTCAGTGTCCAACACTACAACCCATCTTACAAACATACAATAAGCTATAGATTTTTCTTAGTTGAGCACACGGATCCTCTTCTCTGGCCTCCAATATCACTTCCCCTTGGTGACTCATTCATTTTTCTCAAGCAAAATGGTGTGTGTTCTGTCACTTGCAAGTCCAGAAAGATTTACAGTATCTAAGAAATGGTTTGGCAGTGGCAGCTGATGGTCATGTAGATATTTCTGAGAATATCCTGCAATTGCTTTCTGTGGTAGACATACCTTAAGGCGACCCCCACGGAAGCATACTCTTGTCTATTCCTTCTCATTGAGTGTGGGCAGAACCTGTGACTTACTTATAGCTTGTAGATTAGCCTATAGAAAATGTTTTGAGATATTACTCCTATGATTCTATTATGTTACCTAAGACTCCACCGAGGCAGACTTGAGCTAGACAGTGTCCTGCTTGCTTTTAAAAAGTAAGCTGCCATGTTATCAGAAGGACCATGAAGGAGCCTCCAGGCAGGGAACTAAGGCAGCATACATGTGCTGCGGAAATCCGTCAGTTGACAGCCAGCAGGAAACAGGGAACCCAGTTCCACAGCCATAAGGAATACAACCACCAAAGTCTGAAAGAATTTCAGACTCCAGAGAGGAACACAGACTCAGACAATTTTATTACAGTCTCTTGAAAGTCTGAATCACAGACATACCAAAATTATGCCTGTATCACTGACCCACTGTAACCAAGATTATCAATGTCTGTTTTAAGCATTTAAGTTTGTAGTCATTTGTTACACAGCAATATAAATGCAATAACATTCTCTTTGCAGTAATAATAATCTGGGAACATAAAATAATGGCCACAATCCAACCTCTTCTTATGAATTAATTCTATCTCTTCAGTTTCTTTGTAGCTTTTAAACCCCCAACCTCATTCTAGCAGGTAATGTTGATGATGAATTTTTTTACCATTATTTTCACAAAACAAAGTGAATTAGGATAAAAATAAATGTAAGATAAGAGCTTATGGAAATTCTCATCATCTTTAATAAAACATGTTGTTAAGGATTGGTTCTAGAATATCCCTCAAAAGCTCAGGTGTTGACAGTATGGTCCCCAATGCAGTGATATTCAGAGGTGGGACTTTTAGGCAATGATTGGATCATGAGGGCCCTGACTATATCAGTGGATTAGTCCATCAAATACATTAGTCCATTGCAGAATGAACTACTAGGAGATGGAGCTTGTTGGAAGAAGTCGGTCACTGAGGGAATGTTCCAGAAGGGTTTATCTTCTCCCTTCTCTTTATTCTTCTCTCTGTTTTTCAGGTATCCTGAGCTGATCTGGTTTCCTCTGCCATGCCCTTCTGCCATAATATTTCTGCCTGGGAGCCAGCAGACCAAGGACTGAATCCGCTGAAATCATGAGACAAATCTTTCCTTTTCTAAATTGTTCTTATGTATTTTGGTCACAGCAACAAAGAGCTGAATAGCTCACTTGCCTGCATGTGAGCAAGCAAGAGCACATATACTGTGCTTCTGGAACACTTTCTTTTGTTCGATAGTGCTGTGGACTAGTCTCCAGGCAATCTACACCAACTAGATAAGGAAAGATGGTGGCTGCCAGAGCAGCATGGGAGTGTGCAAGGCACTCTCAAGGTGAAAGCTTTTCCTAGCAACACCACTGAGACAGGAAAGCAGATATAGATTAGTAGAGGGGTAGGTTTCACTGCCACTTTCTGAAAAGGATTTAACTGTTCACCTCAAACTTTATAGTATGGCTATACAATTACCAGCCCCCAAATTAAGCTAGAATAGACAAATCCTTCCAGATTATGGTTTCCTTCAAGGATCTAAATCTGGGATCTTTCATCATACATTCATTTACATTTACTGAGCTTCTGGTCTGTGCTAGCATTGCTGATATAGCAGTGGGTACAACTTTTATTAGATTTTTCCCCCAAATATACAGAGCTTAGAGTACAATAGGAGACACACAAAAGGAAACAGACAATTAAAATGCATAATAGGGAAGTATGAGAGCTCTCTGAGCACAAAAGAAGGATACTTCATCTTGGGAAGTAATCTCCAAACCCCACTAGAAATGATATGTGACCTCCTAGAAGGGGAGACCTAGCTGGATGAAAAGATATTGACATAGCCCACTCCAAGAAGAAGGAACATGTACCATCATCCAAAGTGAATTCCAGAAACAGCAAGACTGAAGCATAGTATTATCAGGCTAGTTGGCTCTAAAACCCATACTCTGAGCCTCCACTATAAGGCCTCAGTCTGTAAATCAAATACACCAAATCTTGGGGTTTCAGATATCATTTACCAAGATAGCTACTAACTCAACCTATAGGTCCCAGTCTATCCCAGGTTCTGTGCATATCTCACTTCAGAATCTCTATCTAGTCCTTCAGTTCTTGGTAATAACTGGATCCTCATTATGTGGTCCCTGGATAGCATGCCAGGTTTCTAGATTTAGGTGCCTGGAAATGAGTGCTGCTATTGAGTTTAGTTCCCTTGCCTAGATCTCTCTTATCAGAACTCAGGTGTCAGGTGTCGGACTTTTTTATGTTTTAGCCTCAAGGGTATTTTCACTCAATCTCTTCTTTTTCTTCTTTTGTTTTTTTCTTCAGTGATTTGGATCAAACCCAAGTTCTCAGGCTTGCCAGTCAAGCACTGTACCAGTGAGCCATATCCCTAACCCCCATGGGTATTTTCAAATTGCTTTTTTCTGCTCTGTACCTTTGTCTGGTATCTGGGGTCTAGTTATCCTCATCTAGCCTGACTATGAAACACTGCTGAGGAAGACATCTTGGTCAAATGGAGATGGCTATGATTTTTCCCAGGTAACACTGTGGCTTACTCTAGTAATTTCAAAACTTCTTTGTGACCTCACTTTCTCTGAATCCATGGTGTGTCCCCTTCCTTCTTCTATGTCAGCTGCTATGGTTAATACCAAATCCTGTTATTTTGTTTTTCAGGCTACTTTGGAAATAAGGGAGATATAATTTCTCTCCTGTCCAGATGGTTCAGAGATGTGCCTTTCCCTGAAACAAGAACAAACAAATTAACTAAAGTGTTTATTTCGTAAGCAACTCAGAAATCTTTTAACAATTATTCTACAATCATCATAAAGCTATGAGAATAAATATTTCAATGTATAATCAACTTGTAAAACATAATCATCTATCACTATATATAGATCTTTGCATAGGTAAAGGTAAATAGATAATTTTTATATAAACACATATTCATTGTGCCTATCTCACATAGTTCTTTCATTTTTGGTTAATTTCTCCAATCTCTTAAGGTAAGGGAAGTCTTCTATTTATAAAGTCACAAATATTCTTCTTGCATCATTGCATTTTAGAATGCTGTGTGTCTTTCTGGACTGTCCAAGTTAATGTGAAGAGGTTCATTTGTTCATCTGTTTATAAAGAAAAGAATTACTTCTCAACTCTAAATGTGTTTAGAAGTAAGTGGTTTAGGATGGTACTGAAACAGAAACAATTTCTTCAGAATAAAGTAAATATCCCTCACAATTTTCTCTATTTGGGGGTAAAATGTCTTTTACTAACTGTGATGAAGTCATTAAACACAACTAGATCTTTAATTTAAAAAAAAAATGCTACATATTTGTTTTGTATAAGTTATGAAGACCAATCAACAAAACTAAATGTTACTTTTCCACACATTTCCCCTCCAAATAAACTTTTTCCATCTCTGAAGGAGTCATTATTTGACAGTTCTGTCTAGCAGGTCTTTATTCCTTTTCAGGTCTAAATTGCTTGAACATGACTTCAATTCCTAACTATCAATTTCTTGCTGGACTCCTAGCTGTCTAGCATCTCAAACTACTTTTTTTTAAGACCACCAGTGACCTTCCATTCAATTTAAAGTGTAGTTTTCTTAGTTCTTACATTTTGAGCCTTTCTGCTGCCTTTTATATGATTGGCCACCACATTCTCATTTATACTCTCCAATTTCAATAGTGTCACTTCTACTTTGGTGGAAGTGACGATCTCCTGGTACAGTTTCTAATACACACAACACTCACTTTCTATGCAGAGTCTTTATCTCTTCATACTTCAACCATCTGTGTGTCCCAAATTATCACTATTATATTTATAACAGAGTTTACAAATAGATATTGATAGATTTTTTTTCTATTCTGCACATAAATGCAGTGTACAATCATTAATCTTACTTAGATCCTTATGAAATATAATTGGTTATGTAGTCATCATACTGTTGGGAAGAAAGCTGCTGAGATGAGAAACTGATTTATTAATACTCTAAGAAAGTTCATTCCATTTCCTTTTCTATGATTAATATTCACTAGCATCTTACTAGCTTTGTTTTTCCCGGGTGCAAAAACACTTTTTGCAGATTTCTGGTTGCCTACATTATGAATTTACATGCCTATGTCTATTTAGCTGATCTCCTTATCCTAATTTGTCATATAAAAGGCCTGGGGTTCAATGGTGATTTAAAATGGATCCTGTTATTACTTTCATAAAGAATATAGTCTAATGAAGAAAACTGTCATTAATGAGTTAATCAAACAACAACAACAAAACCCTCCAATTGAAACTTTTAGAAGTGTTAACTCTTGTTTTAAAAGCTTATCATGGGGGGATTTGACAATGGAAGGAAAGTTGAAGATGATTTCTTTAAGGTGTCTTTTGTCTTTACTTCCTAAGGTATCTGCACATTCTTGGCACTTTTTTAAACAGAGATCTGAAGGCTGACTTAGAGGTAGTTAGGTAAAGAAAATTCAGAGGAATCTGCTAACCAGAGGGAATGACACAGCTAAGCCTATGGTGAAATAGAAAAAAGAGAGATAAGATAAACTGTGAATGCTGCTTGAACATACAGAATGCTGCTTAAACATACATACTACCATGTTGGGTCTTGTTAAACCCACCAGGTTTGCCAGAAAAGCCTAAAGAGGAGGAAGGTAAAGGAGGGTCAAGTTCAAATGTTCAGTTATCTTCTGCATAGAAGATTGAATGGATTTGGACACTCAGCATAGTCATTTCTTTGTAACTTGAAGCTCTGATAGTTTAGATTTAGCTCTCTCTCCTTTTGAGTCTTTCTTTGCTCTTTCTCCACTTCACAACTTCTAAATAATAGACTTTCTTAAAGCTCCTTTTTTAGTTGATAGACTTCAGTCACATAGCCACATCAACAGTTTATATCCAATACCTGCCAGATATATCATGTTGGTTCTTTAAAGGGCATCTCAAAAAGCATTTTCCTTCCTCTGCTCTCTTCCCTTCCTTAGGCAGACATTCATTTAACAAACATCTGATAAACCCGTTTTCTAGGCTATGTGTCTTCAACAAAGAATTAGGGAGAATTGTTGACGGCAACATGATAAAATATTCATTATGATTAGGTACTTGTTATGGTTTGGACTTGAGGTATCCCCCAAATGCTCCTGTTAAAGCAACAATATTCAGAAGTAAAATGATTGGTTTATGAGAGCTGTAATCTAACCAGTCCATCCCAGTTTGAATGGACTGACTGTGTGGTAACTGTGTACAGGTGGGGTATGGCTGGAGGCAGCAAGTCACTTTGGGCCTTCCCCATAAGTGTGCATCTTCCCTGTTCCTCCACCCACTCTCTGCTTCCTGACCCTGCCAGGCTGTGCAGGTTTCCTCTGCCTGGTGCTCCCCAGTATGATGGTCCCAGAGCTTGGAATCAGCCATTTAATGACTTAGATCTCTGAATCAGTGAGCCCCACATAAACTTTTCCTAATGAAATTTGTTCTTATAGAGTATTTTGGTAACAATGATGCAAAACAGTACCAAAACTGTCTCAAGTGAATTTTTTTGGAATATTTTTTTCATGAGTTGAGTTATTCACTTGCCTGCCTATCTTTGCCTTCCTGGAACTCCACCAACCTAATGCTTCACAGTTTTTCCCCTTTCCTGCCCTCCGAGCCATTCTAAAGTTATCACTTGAAGTCCTTCCTGTAATATGATTCTGAAAGTTGATAGCAAAGGTCTAAACAAGCAGCTCCCCTGGAAGTAGATAGACAGCTAACTTGCCTTTCGTAGGATGACCTGTTTTACTGTTTCTAGTAACCTGTGAAGCATCCTTTTGTTTCCCCCCCTCTGTGATACTGAGGATTAAACAGAGGGCCTTGTGCATGTTAAGCAACTGTTCTACCATTGAGCTACATCTGGAACCCATCACTCATTTTCTTCATACAATACCACTAACTCCCATTTCTCTATATGCCATCTATTTTTCTATATTGGAAGTTCCCAATTATGGTATAAGCAAACAGAATAAAATTTGTGGAGAGAATCTTACGAGACAGTTGTGAACCTATTTAGTATTATTCTCTGCTCTAATAGGCTTAGTACATTTTCCTCTATTGGAATCTGTGTTTATTGTGAGTCACCATCTTCAAAAATTCTTATACCAAAAAGGCAATGACACAATGTTTGTTTTTTTCATTTCAGATAATTATGTAATAAATAGCAATTATATAATATTATCAAAGTAATTTGAAAAATAAGTAAATGAGTTGAGTTATTCACTAAGAAGGGGAGTTAATTTCACTGAAACTTCCTGCAGATCCCAGCCCAATATTGAAACATTGTTATTTAGCATTACATAGTTTTTATCCCTGACCAATGTCTGCTCCATATCACCAATGGTGAATAAATACTGATTTCGAGGACTCTTTCCCAAACTCGGTTGCAAGCACTTTGGGAAGAATACAGTGCAAGGACTCTTCCTCAGACTTTGTGTTGAGCTTCATATCATGAGACCCTAAGACCAGAGATGGTCTTTGTTCACTGTTAGAATGTTGTAGGTACTCAATAATTGTGCATCTGAGCCTTACATAATTTGTTGAATGAATCAGAGTTCTTTAAAAGAAAAAATAACTTGTTCTTTTATGCTTTACACTTTCATTAACACCTTGATTCTAAAGCTTAGGAGCTGTGGGAAAGAGTTATTTTATGTTTTTCTATTTGTATCTCTCCTAATGTGTTGGGTGCATGGCAAAATGTTCCCTTAAAACAAAATAAAGCAACAAGCAAAGCACACATAAACACACACACACACACATATACACACATATCAGACAAATAAAATCTTTTATAAATTCAGGATTCAAACTATTGTGGACTTATAAAAAGAATGAATAAAATATAATAATAATAATAATAATAATAATAGGGTGAAGTTGAGTAAAAGATAAACAAAATCTTTCCATTTGTATTATACATTTTTAATTTTATGTGCAGAAGAAAACTATGTCATATAATTTTAGAGTAGGAAAAAACACCTAAATTCAATCCATTTTTTACTAAAGTAAAAGTATTTCACTTATAGAAATACAGATTTCACTTTTAAAACTGAAAGTCATATCAGCAATCTGACATGTAGTTAGTCATAAGCCTGTGCCTACTGCTAACATCTTCTGAAATCACAAAGTTTTGGGGTTTTTAATATACCAGAGTTTTCATGTTGGTAAATATCAGTCTTTATTTTTTAAAAATACCTTTATTTAATGTATTTATTTTTGTGTGGTGCTGGGTATCAAACCCAGTGCCTTGTGCATGCTAGACAAATGCTCTACCACTGAGATATAATTCCAGCCCAAATATCAGTCTTTAATGAGAACTCTGAATTAATTAAAGAACACACACAACCCAGCAAGTCAATGACAATGAAAATACTAAAGAGAGGCAATACTAATTGAGCATTTACTCTACGTCAGACTCTGTTCTCAGTGTTCATAAGATTAGTTCACAAAATTTTCACTGCAGACATGAGGGAAATTCCTTCCTTCCTTCCTTCCTTCCTTCCTTCCTTCCTTCCTCCCTCCCTCCCTCCCTCCCTTCCTTCCTTCCTTCCTTCCAAGACCCAAAGGCCCGAAAGAGGTGGGACAAGAAATTATACTCACATAGACTGGTGCTAAAAACATTATTCTCACCACAAGGGTATGCAAACAAATAAACAACAAAAAGTATCTTTGTAAACACCTGCCGTTTTCTTGCTCAACAGAGCAGAACTGTGTGCTAACCAGACTGTACTTCCTCAGTAGTTCAAATAAGGAAAGTTTGTGGAACTTAACTTCATACCATGCTTCTCTGTTAATCATAGCAGACTTTATCCTGCTGCACACCACACTGAATGTCTAACTAAGTTCCTTTTTGATTCCTTAGCCGCACTCATATGTATACTCGATTTCAGTAAAACTGTTTTCCACATTGACACAAATGCAGCAATGTATGGCTGAGGGTTTTATGGTAGGCAATGGCTCATGGGTGTAGCCACTTTTGTGTGGTAAGTGCTGCCAAGACAATCTTCTTACTATGCTCAATTCCTCACCACTAAAATCAATATCACAACAAAACAACCAATTGTCACCTTTCAGCAGAATTTAACATTCAAAACACTCTGGTCTCAATTTATAGATTTATATTTTTTTATCATGAATATTATCAAAATTAATTTGAGGCTATCACCAGGTAAAAATAACTGACCCATTGCCTTGTAAAACTTCTTGGCAAAGCACCCAAAGCTAATACCTCTGGATTATGTTCTCTTCTTATGCAATTCTAATGTGGGCAAGCTTCTCTGTCTCTGACACTGAAAAAAGTGAAAGTCTTTATAATTTATTAACCCCTGAAAAGGGCACCTTACGAGGTTAAGGCTTCTGGGGCTGAGATGGAAAGCAGATAAAAAATCATATTCATACTCTTAATCATTGAATTTCAATTTTACTCCTTCATTCTTCACATTTTATATGGGTATTAATAAAAAGACTAATTTTAGAGCTATTGTTTTATTAATATGCAATATTACAAGAGTCAAATATTTTTTGCCAAGTCAAGTATGTGCAGGTAACTCTGAATTGTTTCACAAATTTATATGTGTGTCTCTAGATAGTCTCTACAGTGGCTAATTAAATGATACCATCTTTAAAATATGGTTTATCTTCAACCTATAGGTTCTACTTACAGACTGATTTTCTCTGAGAAAGTTGTATATTTCAGATTTTATTTCCTCTTAAATAACTAAACATCTTTAAACAAATTTGATAGGTATTAATATTACTTTTGGATCAACTGTCCTAAGAACTAGTACCAATATAATCTTCACTATTAAAAAAAATGGATCTTAAACTTCACATTGCCTTTTGTTTGTTTATTCAAACACAAACTACTCTAACTTGAACAATAGTATTTTTCAAATTAAAACAAAAGATGAAATGACTGCATATTTCATTCCCTAGTTATACTACTAGATCCAAACCAAAATTAAACAAACTCAATTCCCTATTACCATTGAGGACTTTATAAAGTAGAAGATAAATACAAAACTAGATTGCTTACATATACACTATAAATACAAGATTTTTTTTTTTCCTAAAAATACTTGATGTTGGTTTTGGAATCCGCTGAAAAATATTTTATTTTTATAATATTATAGCAATTACATTCAAAATTAAATGAGTTATAACATCATTTGTAAGCATTTTTACAAAAAAGCATAAACTATTAACAAATATATTTTAAAATAAACATATCTAATATCTTAAAGACATGCAGAAACAAACAAACAAAAAAAGCAAAAGTCTCATCAATGCATGTTTCTCATTTCCTAGAAAGTTCTTGGTTTTATTCATACACACCTTAAATTCTGTACTTGTTATAATATAAAGATGAGAGCTTATCAGAAAGAAGAAAACAGCATACATAGGGGCAGGATCTTTTATATTGTTCAACTTTACACATCAAGTAACTAGAAGAGCACTTGGCCCATAGTGGACAATCAAAAAAATTAATATCCAGTTAGATAGACTAATATATGGGCAGAGAGTGATTGATTGAATGATGATTGATTAATTCATGGCATCCAAATCAATCAATTCAGGTTCTGAATCTCACCTCCTCCATTACTGGTTTACTGACTGGTTGATCTTGGGGAACAAGTTATGAATTATTAGTTTCTCTAACTCTAGATGCCTAATATCACTTACTTTAACACAGACAAACTGTTTAAAAATGAATAATGGTGTCTATAAAGATATCTTTTAAACTTTGAAATAAGTATAAATATTATATTTAAGCACATAAAATATGCCCCTAAATATCCACACATTCACATATTAATATAAAGCATCTAACACAACATAACAATTACTCTATTTTTTGTGTTAAGTAAAAAGTTGGCTGAGAAGGCCAGAATTTTACACTGTCAGAACAAGCACAGAATTCATGATACATTCAAGTTCTTGAACTGAGAATCTAGAGAACTAAATGGCATCATGTATTCAATTATTACAGGAAGCTAATTAAAGGACTTACAATAAACTAAGTCTAGCAAAGTATTTAGGCATATCAAAAAATGAATACTATGTAGAAATATGTAAGAACATAATTTAAGGAACAATTCTTTTAAAAGAAAATTGTGCATTTCCCTCACTATCTAGGATATACTGAGAACTTCAGAAGAGATAATTGGAATCTCTTTATTACCATACATCTTTTCTATCTTTTCTAAAGACTAGCAAAATCGGACACTTTGTAACATACAAAAAACTAGATGAGATTTTATAGTGTAGAATAACTTTAAAATAATAATAATAATAATGTTTATTTCAGACAAAGAACCTATTTGTGTTAGAAAGCAGGAAGGGAGTATGGCAATACATGTAGTATCACATATCTTTTACCTCTGTCACCCTGCATTGAGAGTCCTTTCTAGGGAGTTTGTGGCAAAGGGAACTACTATGATTCTCTTCATATCCTCTTTCAAGTAAATAAAATAAAAAGCAAAAACGTTCTGTCAATGAAATGCATTAGTCAGGTAGATACCAAGCATATCAACATTGTACAAAGTTGTTTAAAAAAAAATAGCTAAGCCATTTAACATTGTAACCCTGCCAAAACAGTACATTTGTGAATAGAGTGGCTAACACTGACAGAAGCACTCCTATATGCAATAAAATAAAATTTAAATGTCAGGAGTGTTCATTGCCTAAGTTAAGATTTTCTTTGTTGTTGAAATGATGGTATAAATAGGTTTTTAGAGAATTCTGTTTGGAAACAAATGTTTTTCCCTTGGCCACGATTGATCACCTGTGAAAATGACAGAGTCAATATCCCTGCATTTTTTCAATTCTACTTTAAAGTATTTAAGGAAAAACACAATGAAAACCAACTTCAGTTTAGAGAAGTGGAACACTATACTTTGAGTTTACATTATTAAAAGTTCTAGATTCCTACTATGAGGTTTTAAAAGTCACAGACATTACCCAAATTTCTTGAAGGTGGAAAAAAAAAGCTCTAAATGTGTATTTGTAATCTTTTGAGGTTTGGTTGATTATATATTTTTTGACTGAGACAACAAGCTCAGTTCTTTAAGATTCCATTAATATGCATTTGACATTTTCTATAAGCTCAGGTTTGTTCAGACCTGAATTGACTGAAAGAGACAAATCGAACAACAGTAATGTCAGGAGCTGCCAAACAGGACTGGGCTAGTAGAAGATACATAAGTGTGACATAGCTGAGAAAATACAGATGCCCTTAAGTACAACTTGAGCACCTCAAATCCTAATTTCTAATTATCAAAATTATTGGTTTGCAAATGCAGAAATATTCAATGTCAAAATAAGACTGAAAATAAATCTGAAAAGTATAAGCCTATCAAAATCTGATGCATAAGTCATTATTCAAAAGTTTTATTGCTCTAGGAGAACAGGAGATGCTATTAAAATAAAAAGCATGTTAAATTAAACAGCACCAATTTACATCTTTCTGTATCTTTGTTTCATACAAAACTGCATTCAACTGTAAAATAAAATAGTCTGCTACTTTAAACCATAAAACCAGACAACATCTGAGGAGTTAAAAGTATTTTTGAATTCTTCTTTCAATAGCAAGTGAACATTCTTAGTCAATTAAAAGCTTTTAGTATATCTGATTCTTCAAGATCCCTGTCAGATTCAATCACCAATCTCCACAGTCGCTCAACAGCTGTAAATGCATTTTTTTTTTTGCTACAATATAACAAGGATCCTGAGCTGCAAATATCACTATTGACAAATATTTAAATCATGTAGAGCTTTATTTTTGGTATTTAAATATTCTATGATACACAAAACACAGTATTCTGTTATGTGTTCAAAAGCAGTTAATGCAACAAACTATTTTTGTATAACTTCATAGGAGAAAAAAAATTCCCCTATACTGTTCTTTAAAATTATTTGTTATTATCTTCCTCTGGGTTAAATATGAACACAAAGTACTCCAAGTTCATTTCAGAAGCTCAAGCTTTTTGCTCACTTGATAAATTTTGTTTTTCCTGTAGAGCCACAACTTTGGAAAACTGTCCCAAAGAACTATCGTTTAACAATTAGAAACTTCGATTCATTTTAAATTTATAACACTACTCAGTTGACCATGACTATTTCTACTCTTCACTATTCATGGCAAAATATAAAGAAATAAAGCAGAGTGGTATACATATATATGTTTTTTTAAAAACCCATTCAAAATAGTGGTGCAATCTCAGTTACTTTTCTTTTTCTAAGGAAAAGATGAATTACCTGCCATTCATTTTGTACTGCAAATTAGTTTGTCAGGTACACATAAGCAAGATTTTTCAGTTCATTTTGCTAAATCCACACTTCCTTTTTATAATACTAAACATTACTCTGACTAAAAGCTTACCAGATAGTAATCCTGCTCGACCCTTACACTATTTCCTCTGTTCAACACATCTACCTTTATTTCGAAAGAGAAGGTAAAACCGAACAAGCTCTTACCAGAGACAGAGAAAACAATTCGTTCAGCTAGATCCAACAGTGCTGTGTGCAGCCTGGCAGCGTGAGTGATCCTTGGGCCTCACACAAAAGCGAGATAATTGGCTCTCAATGAAGAGATGTAAACATCCATCATAATGGCACTGGGGCTGAAACTGAACGCTACCTCAGCTGTTCTATGTACTCCCGACTGGAAGATGATGTCACAAACATCAACTGGGTGTACTCTCATTGGCTTCTGTTACCTGGAATCATATCTTAACCCTAAACTGTCAGCTGCAAATTGAAATGCTCATCTCTGACTGGAATTTCTGCTGAAAAGGAGAGTGAAAGTCATGCTGACTTGCTGGAGAATCACAAACTGAAAATCCTGTCCCTTAAATATACCAGGACCTATTTGCCTAATTAATTGATTAATTATATTTGGAAAGAGCTGTATTCCCCAAACGCATTTATTAAATAATAGTACTTTTGAAAGGTATTTCACAGGGTGAATATTAACAGAAAAGATCAATGCAATCCCAACATCTGGAATTTTAAATTTCCTAATTACTTTTCATTGATTTTACAGTACCACCCCATGAGATTTAAGAAAGTTGTTGAGAAAAATTACAATGTAGACAATTGTACAATAGAGGTTTCAATCGATTTGATCAGAACAGCCATCTGTATTTTTAAATCTTCTAATAAAAATACAAAAATGTTAATGCATTTTATTCCCTGATTGTTAAACAGCATCTCCAAAGTTTTGTGTAATAAAGCTTAAAGTATGAGATATTAAAAGCATAACATTACTAAAGTAATAATGTTAAATATTGGTTTTTGCAAAGAGTAATTTATAAGTCACTGGATCTATAGATAATCCCATTTCAGTAATTGAAAGCTACTTTATGATAGAGTGCTGTTCTCCTTGAACACAAATGGGAAATAATTATCCATCTCTTACCTTCTATCTTGACAAAAGTCCCAGCTTTCTCCCCAGGCTTATATCCAGTGGGAGAGGAGGATAATGGGCTAAGCTGGTTGCAGCGCTTGCTGCCAGAGGAACAAAACTACAATCACCTTGAAATATACCCCAGCTTTCCCCACCAAAAGGAGCTGTCAGCTGCATCACTGTGAGATACAAGAATTACCAGAGCTCTTCAATGACCAAGCTCCTTCTAAATCCAGTGCAGCCATATCCCAGGGCAAGCCCTTTGAAAGCTGTGCAGCTCAGCATGCAAGCAGTACTGGCACCTGGGAGAGAGTGAGAAAATTCTCTTCATCCATCCCCACCTTAAGGGAAAGGAAAGTCAACCAACAATGCACTTGCAGGCCTTTATATTGGTTCATTTCCTTCTGCATAATGGATTCAGGGCAAATGCTTGTTATAATTCCTTCACATTTCTAAGGACAGTAAATTATTTTTACTGGATGGTTTCAATAAGAGTTCTAAAAGTTGATAATAATGAAAGGAAACTTCCATAAATCAAAATTTTCTCTCAAGTTCTGGCTCATATGACTCTCAGTATATTGGACTACTCTTAATTGCAAGTTAAGGTGTGATATTGGAGTATGAATTCTGGATTGAGGTTCAATATACCCAACCTCCACCATGTGCTGTCTGTAAGAAGTTTGAGAACTTAGCATTTTTTATATACACAATGAGAATGACTGTTACATAGAGCAAAGTTGATAATAGAAATAAGATAAGTCAATGTATGGAAACTTGTTATATAGAACAAAAAGTACTATCTAATGTAAAATATAATTACTATTACTGTTGTTATGCAAAAGATCAAACATATTAATTTCAAAGACATCCTGTGGATTTAAACTATAAAGTTAGTTCAGTGTCCTCTAAATATTATCTCAAAGCTTATTATCTTAAACTCTAAAAATTTCAACTAGGAAATAATGTTGCAAATTAGCTTGATTTATAACACTGACAGGCTTAGCGATCTTTTTTTAAAAGTTGTTGCCCCTCCCAGAATTATTCAGAATTTAATCATATTAGTCAAGTGTATGATCCAAAAACTCCAGAAAACTATTTGTCAAATTGTACTTTGGGCTTACATGACAGACACTGTTCATTTATTTCTGCCTAAAACACGGGAGTTTAGATGGAAATGTGTATAGAAAAAGATTCATTGCCATGCAAAGTGACATGAAATTAAATTACAGATCAGAAAGATGAATTTGGACAATGGGAACTTCAACTGTAGATAAATGATAAAGCTAAGATATTATAATTGCTAAAAGGATATGTCATGGAGACAATAATTTATAAAATAAAATATGCTTCTCTATTCCATACTTCATATAAAATTTTAACGGCATAAATATTTAATACAAGAGATAGATAACTAGCAAAATTAGATTATATCCTGTTGCATGTAGAAAACATGCTGATATATGTGCAATTCAGTTAATTTTTTAAGATAAATGAATATCCTGGTGATTTTAATGCACACAAATTACAATCTTCCTTACTTTGTTATGTATTTATAACATTTATAACATTCAGGTGGTGTTATGACGCATAAAGTAAGTTTTTATTGTTGTTGTTTTTAATAGGGCACTATGAAGACAGGGAAATAAGATACTCCTAGTGCTCCATTGGCATTTTGTATCAATTTCCCACATTATACACAAAATTCAATAATAAGTATTTATCAGTATAAGTCCCTGGTTCTGTGTTATTAAATATATATAAATAAGATGTTTTAAGAATGCAGATTTCAATGATTAAATATTAAACAAGATATAAATTGATCAATGAATCAGTAAAATTCTAACCAAGTCCAACTATTAAACATGAAAGAATTTCACATTTAAAATCTAAATTATATTAAAATAGCAAAATGATTGGAACATACTTGATTGTGAAGAAGGACAATGTACTAGAAATATTCCCTATTAATTTTGATCTATAATATGAATAAGTCTTCAGCCCATAAGTTAGTAAATCAAGTTAAATTTTATTATAATTCCTTAGGACAGAATTTATATTTAATTTTAAATAATTACATGCATACACTCAAGGAGGTTTCAGATAAATATAGGATATAATGGGTAAGATTTGAAAATCTGTTAATTACTTTAGAGTAGTATTTTATACATAAGTAAAGAAAAATACATTTTCTTATGGTGGGTGGTAATTGTTAGAAATGAATAAAGAGTGGAAATTATGAAGTTTTTAGTCATCCTTTGGTAGTGTTTCTTTAGGAAGAGCCCGGACACTGAAGGTCAAGGCCTTTCAGTAATTTATTGCAAAATGTCCTTTTGAAAAGTCTTGAATATAATACTTGAATATCAATCTGCACATGTATCTGAGTTAAAGCCAAAAATAAGATTGTGTGCCTGTGATGTGAAAATTGATATCATAAAAATGCTTACTACTGTCATAAAATATTATTAAGAAATCCAACCTGATTGCATTTGTTTAAAAAAAAATCCAAAGGCAGAAATGTCAAAACATTAAAGTCTTGCAAGAAAAATACAAGGATATTGACATTTCTTGAAGATTCTTTTTAATATATGCACACAGAAATATAGACATGTAAGATTCTGAAAAATCTCTAATTTCATAAAAGGAAAATAAACATTAAATCTTAAAATATATTTTACCAGTGCTGTCTTAGTATTTATATTTCTCCAACTATATAACCAGCAAGCATTTGAGAGTTCCAAAGAATATAAAATATTTTAATGTTATAACATGTAAAGGTGTACGATAAATGTGGCAACTCCTCTAGGAGTTAATGTAGAGTGAATTTTGTTTTTCTTTTTTTAGTAAATTTTTACCAGTGAACATTTTCTGAGATGAAGAACATGGAATCTATAAAGAATAATTTTTGACAAATCAAGTAGAAGATATTTTATAGTTCAAACAAAGTACATCTCAAATTTATAACTATACTTACATACTATATATTTCCCAGGAGCTAAAATCATTGCCGTATTTAATTGACTGACAATTATTTCTGTTACATCAATTTTGTGGTTAAACTAATTATTTATATTATCAAAACAAATCAGCACTACAGGCTAATTAAACTGGAGAAACCATCCTCCAATATTTCCCAGTCTACATATTAATAAGGCTTAGGCTAACACTAACTTCAGAAGAAATGAACGTATCTTTCAGGTGGTGATTTTATAGACACAACTGAGGAATGTAAAGGTATTTTAAGCTGCTTTAACATGATGACTTACTCTGTGTTCTTAGATATGTAGGAATACAGCTTTTGATATGCCTTGCAGCTAGCCCATTACCTAGTTATCCACAAGATGGCAGCTCTGTTTATTTGGCCACTAACACTCCATATACTAGTTTATCCTTTTCCAACAAAACGTAATATCTCAAGTATATAAGTAACTGTTGTGTATGAATCTTCAGAATGAGGTAATGTTTCAGTTTAAGAGTAAGTGGTAAAGGATAGATATTTAAGAAACCTTATTGAAAAGTAGCAATTATTTTAAAAATCTTAAAATGCATAACTTCAAAGCATTATATTTTTGGCTAACAAAATGCCCAAATGCTTCATTCCCCCAATTTATTTGAGTGTAGTCTATGTGTAGGATCTGATTTTAATTTTCTTTCAAAAGGACTTCTATTCCTTATAAAAATGCAAAGTTGGTGCTCAAATAACTGTTTTGTGCCAATGATAATTCACTGGTACAGTAAAAGATATCTAAGAATTATTTTTTTTCCAGCCAGCAAATTCTATAACTTAACCTCATAAGAATATCTTTTTATTGACCTCACTTGTATTCCTTTTTTTTATATTTAGTCATCTTTTCTGTCACTCTTTTCTTTATGACTACTCTAAATCTGTTGTGTGGCAGCTTCAGTTTATTATCTTTATTTCTGTTTTGTATGCAGATAAAAGTTTGAAAATGCTGAAAATTATTAGGCCATATCACCTTTCTTCTCTGGAATGAGTAGTCCTAATATGTTTAGTTATGTTTATGTGTCAGCAAATTTTACTCTGGAGAAAGAGAAAATAATTAAATAAGGGTGAAGAAAGGTTTCCTCTCTTCTCTGTTAAAGAAATACAAATTCTTACACATGAAAGTAAGAAGCTAATGCTGTCTTAGTGATTCAGCACCATGTTTTAAAATGAAATCTGAAAACATTACATTTCCTTGAAATACCCAATTTAATAAAGTCTAATTTATTTGATTAGACTTCCTTCAAATGCCATGGTTAATCTTTAAGAAACCTAAATACCTGTGGACATAGGAATTTGCTTTTTACCATGTCTCTGAATGACTATACTTTCTTTGTTTCAAACTACTTGAGTAAGAATCTCTGAAAATGGGAGATGGTTGTCACTGACATATGGGTCTTCCCTAGATGTGTGCCAAAGGTTTTGGTATGCAACATTAGATTTTATTAAAATAAATAAAAGTGTTCAAAAATCCTAAAAGGAAAGCTATAAAAAAAAAGAAGAGTGTAGTTTTTATGTTAATCAATAGTTTGGAGATAGAATAAAGGAAAAATTGAATTTCCTATCTCACCCAGGTGACAAGATAAGTATTACCTGCCTGGTAACTCTGAAGAGGAGCAGGAAGTAGAGCATTTTTTATGCGAGGTCAGTAGGGGCTAAGAAGATGAAAGTACCAGAAAGAGGGAACTACACAAAGAGAGGCCTATTCAGCAATCAAAGATCACTCTTCAGCACCAGGTGCTACTGTTACAAAGTTTCTTAAAAGCCAGGTCAACATCTAGAGTTTATTAGTCCTCCTGTGAGTGAGGATTTCTCCTGCACACAATGTGGCAAAAGTTATGCCCTTTTTTGCCACAAAACATTACTGAGTCTCATACTAAATTCCCTATGTGGATATTCCACTTTCTCAAAGACCTAAGATAAACCCACTGACTCAGAGGGTTGGAAAATGGAATGGAAAAGAACCAGGATCTGTATTTGGGTAGGTTGGAATCCTATGAAAACCAATTCTATAATAGCAATCTCTGTAATCTCATAGAACTCTATTCATAAACTTTATGTCTGAGATCTGCTTTAGCTTTCCATTTTACATTTTAATATTTATTTTTTATTTTTAGGTGGACACAATATCTTCATTTTATATTTATGTGGTGCTAAGGATCAAACCCAGTGCCTCATGCATGCTAGGCGAGCACTCTACCACTGAGCCACAACCCCAGCCCCCATTTTACATTTTAATTATACTTGCTTAAATATGTACCAGCATAGATATTTTCAGGATTAGTCATTAAGCATCATCTGTAATAAAGTAGATTCTAATTCATTTCTAAACACAAATGAGATTACTCTTCTTTGTTGAGTCTTCATAATGACTTGCATGTATCTCTTTATCTACATATATAAATAGATAAATGAGTAAATGTAATGAAATGTTTTAAATAAATACATAATAATTATTTTAAGCTACTTAATAATAACACTCTAATGAATTCTTAGAGTTGTTTTATATGTCAAATTTAGTTCTTTCTATATTAGTAACATTATTACATTATTCTTATATTTGATGATATATATATCACATATATCTATATCTATCTATATATCTATATCTATCTATATCTATATCTATATATCTCTATATCTATATCTATATATATATATATATATACTTATTCTTTGTGTCATGATGATCTACCAGCATCATTATTGTTTAGCTATTCACTTAACTCTCACATCATTTCAACCATTTCTCAGGGATTTCTTGTCTTCAGCAGAAAGGACTAGCATAATTTTTTAAACATTTATGTTTTTCTTAAGCTTTATTGAATGAATCTCCTTTATACTTTTGCACCTTATTTCTATTTCTGTTATTAGTTGATGTTATTTAATTCATCTTATCTCATAGTTTACCTGTAAGTATTCCTATTCACAAAATAAAATTCTAGAAAATGGCTAGGTGGTCCTTTAGCCATTTTTTAAGTGGCTAAATTACAGCCATCAGTTTAGGATACTATAGAGAGGTAACATGAATCGATGATCTTAGACAAGATCTCAGTTTACTGTAGTTCATCAGCTCATTATTCAACATAATCCACGAACACATCAAAGGTAAGTCGTCACTCTAAAGGCTACCAGATCTTTATGCTTTGTCAAGATAAATCACAAGTGGGTGCAATAGAAGCCTCTATGATATAACTAGCATATTTATCTATCATCTCTGAGTCCGTGTTTGAAACTGTAGACATGGAAAATGAACTAGCTTTTTTCAGGTCAAGTCAGAAAAAAAAAATCAATAGGTGTACAATGTGAAGATGTTGGCAGTAACAGGAATTGTTTGTTTTCTGCCAGATGATACCTGTTCCTGGTATATTTGTTTTACACTGTTACTACCAAAGGAACAAAACTGCTTGTAGGTTAAAGGGAGATGTTTCCACCTCTCCACCAGCTTGAATTCAGAATTGGTTAAAAAGATGCTGGAAATAGACACATCAATATAAATGTATTACACAGTTTTTTTTTAACCATAAGATTTATTAGAAAATATAGTCTAACCTTCAGGAATTGTGTATGCTTTAGGATCACAGGATCTCATTAGTACAAACTATAACTTGGATGAGTATCCTGAAAGGTGCATACATTAAGGCTTAGTTGCTAGCCTAGGTATGGGTCTATTAGGAGGTAGTGGGACCATTAAGAGATTGGGCAGAGTGGGAGGAAATTAAGAAACAGAGGTGTGCCCTTGAAAGGGATATTGGGGATCCAGCCCTCTCTCTCTCTCTCTCTCTCTCTCTCTCTCTCTCTCTCTCTCTCTCTCTCTTACTTCCCAGCTATCATGAGGTAAGCAGCTTCCTCTGCCATCTTCTCCTAACACGATGTACTGCCTCATCACCAGCTCAGAGCAACAGGGCCAACCAACCATGAACTGAAATCTCTGACACTGTGAGTCAAAATAAATCTTCCCTCCTTATAAGTTGATTATCTTAGGTATTTTGTCATAGTGTTGAAAAGCTGACTAATAGTGCCCCAAATTCTAGATCTCAGACAGAGCCATCCAATCAATGGCTCTCTCCCATTGATTATGGTGCTGTTCTTGAGCCTCTCTGATATAGGGAGTGGAAGAGAGTTTGTAGTTCACCCTCTTTATGCCAGGATGTACCACGCCTGCTAAATTTTTCTCATTCTCAAATAAATAACTCTTCCTCCAACAACACTGTCCCTGACATAGAAATTAGTCTTTTATTTATAAATTACTCTAATTAAAAACTTAACTCATCCTGTTTGGTCTTTTTATACAATTATAAAACAATGAAAAAAAATGCCTCACATTTATCACTATGTAAGGTATGTTGATACCTTAAAAACCAAAAGTATGGCATCCGCCAAAATTATCCTTAGGATCCCAGGCTCTTCCACAGTGATTTTTTCCACAATGGAAACAGAGTTGTTTTTCTGCTTCTATGTAATTCATAGAGCAAAATATAAAAGAACACGTATTTCTATATTCAAAGTGCCCATAGGGTCTCCAGAAACATGAGTGAAAAAGACATTAAGAAATATATTCATGCCATTTATTTATTTTTAAAATTTTATCTTATTTTTTGTGATAAGGGATAGGGATTGAATACAGGGCATCATGCATGTTAGAAAAGTGCTCTACTACTGACTTACACCCCAAGTCTTCTCTTCATGCAGTTTAAAAACACTGGCGATAAAGAGAAGATTCTGGATGTCTGATATGAGAAAGGAACTAGTCATATAAGGAAACTCCAGAGTTATACCATTACCAGACTTCTCAACAGCAAAACTGAGAAAGGAAGTAAAGGAAGAGTGGATGCTTACAAAGTTATTTTAAACACAGAGAAATTTATATTCATTCACTTTAGCAAATAAGTGTGAGGTAATGAGCCAGGATATCGTAATACATATAAACACATGGAAATTTATATTCCTTTCCATACCCTTTCTTGAGAATATACTGCAGGATTTACTCCATCAGAGCAATGGGTCAAGCCAAGAAAGAGGAAAATGCAGGTTCAGAAAATGAGGAATCTAACACCTGAAGGGACAATGGGAATTTTGTAGCTGACAGTGATTGAAAGGATTCTTAGGATGACAGCCATAAGGAACCATAGGGGAAATCAGTTTAAGTAGAACAGAGGTTAGTGGTCTCTTAGAAAGATATTTGAATAAAAATCAAACTATAAAGAAATAAAATTGACAGATTATTTTATGGGTTTGAACATTTTTAAGGGTGGTTTATTTTTCTGAGGAAGTCTTGAGTCTACATTAGGCAGAGTTATATAGAAAACAAAATAAAACCAAAACCCAAGCAACCAACCAACCAAACAAACAAAAAAAAATAGGCCCTAAGATGACAAAAAACTAAAAGATTTTTTACAGTAAGTGGGATTTACTACTACTACTATTAATACTACTCTAAACCTGAAATACTTCTTTAAATTTTAAAATGTAACATAACTATATTGGAAGGGTAGAGAGACAAAGGACAAAAATACTGTATTCATGTTTGTAAAAAATAACCAAGGAATCAAGTGTATGGTTGCATGGTTGCATAAGCTTTTCAAATATTTAACAGATACAATGTAGGATGCCTGAAGTTAAACCTCACTCCCCATTTAACTGAGAAATTATTTAACATCTGAGTGAATTCTGTGACATGCATCATATAAAGCACATAGCACTTAATAAATGGCCAATAAATATTAGCTGTGATTTATGACTTATATGTATTTCCATGTAAGTCAGCTATGTAACTCCGGGTGATACCTTAAAGAAACATGTTTTCCTCTGGTATTAAGGATATTAATCTTACTACTGACTGACTTAATCATAAATAAGTAAATTTTAGGTTGAGCAGCATGAGTAGAACAAAGTCTTTCCATGGTTTCACATCAGTGGACTCTGAATGATCACATATGTCCCCATATCAAAACAAATACAACATTGTAGATAAAAGATCTTATTTTGATTATGAATCTGAATAAAACCTGGAGTATCCAATGTAGAGAAAAAAATTTTCTGTTTTTGAACAACTCAAAATTATAACACCTTAATGAACGAATGAACAAATTTTGTTGCGGGTTGTGAGAGAAAGCTAACCAATTCAAGTGTAGACTTTATTCACTAGTATTACTTCACTACATCCAGGCATAACTACAGGACAAATATGGTACTGGGGCAATAGTCAAGTTAAATATGCTAAAATATGAACAGATAAGTGGAATATAGAATGAAAATTTTTATCCAAAACCTCATAAACAGATTTGCTAGGAGAGGTGGTGCTAGGAGAGTTAAAGACACACTGAAAGAAGGTTCCTGTTCTCCATAACTGACTTCTATCACAGATTTTATTGCTTTACTCCCTTGCTCCCGTTGCCTGGATCCTAAATTCCCATTGAAATTAATAATATCTCTGTCTCTTAAAATACCATGTTAATTCTAAACTAGTTTCTCAACTTACCCTCCCCAATAGCCATTGCTTTTTTAGAATGTTCTTTAATTGGTATTTGATATAGACACTGCCATACCCCAGCCAGAATCCTAAGACCCTTTTCTCTTCTTTTTAGAACTTCATCAAAGTAAACTTGAATAACCTACTAAATGCCAATTTCCTATTAGAACTCTTCCATCTAAAAGATTTTTATAGCAAGAGTGTTTCTATAGGATCATACAGTAAACTGAGTTAACATTTATACTTATTTTTCTTGGTAACTCCTCTAATAATAGAATTAGTTTAGAGCATACAGTGTAGACCTGAGTTCAATTATTGACACCATATGTCATCATGGAAAGGAACAAGTTATTTATCTGTTATAAAAATCACTGCCTAACTTTCTTTAAGATGGAATTGTAACTGTAACCAATCTCAGTGAGTTTTTAAAGTTATTTTAAAAAGAAGTAAATTTTGAAATTTATTTAGATCATTATTTTGCTCTTGTTAATTGCTAATCACTTAAGGAAGGCATAGATTTTTCCCCAAATGACACATTACCTTTACATAATTATCTTTGAAATAGGCAAAAAAAAAAAAAAAAGTGTAGATGTTTTTTTTCACTGAAGAAGGTTAGTTCTCCAAATAGAATTTATAACTACTCATAAGTATTCAACAGAACCAGGAGGGACAGTACAGCATATGGTAAAACAAAACCGCGTCTGATAGCAGTAGAATCTGAAAACAGTTGTAGGCAGTTATAAATAAGTGTCTAGCACTTTCTCGTGTAGCGTACCAACTCATTAAATATGTACCCAATTGATTTGACATTTTAAGAATTAGTGAAAATCTGTAGCAGAATATATAAAAATTGCATTGATTTAATTTCCATTCATTCAATCAACAAATATTGATGATATCATAGATGTCAGACATGGCATTAATTGGTATGATACAAACATGAATATGACTCATACTTCGATTTTGAGGAACTCGCAGCCAAGGGAGAGTTTGAAACATCAAATAAAACATAGCACACCAATTTTCTTATTGATCACTTAAGATAAATGTTTTTAAGTTTACCTACAATGCTGAAATGTCAAATATTTCCATTTCCGTCTTGAATTAATAAGAAAAGCACTCAGCAAGCTATTAGAAGCAATTTCCTGAGAAAAGCAACTTTTAAAATGTACAATAATGTCATGAGTGATACAGACCAATATTCTGCAACCTTTGTATCCATAGTACTCTATTGATTTTCAATATGCACAACCGGGACCAAGAGGCATATCAAGACACTCAAGTACCTTTTGAATCATCTTGGATTGATTAGATGCAATGTAGTTCATGATTAATTGAGAGTATACCAGAAGTGTGTTGCACTTTAGGATTTCACTCTGTGCTGGAAAGGAGTGAGAATCACAGTGAATGGTACCTATAATAAACCCTTAACATCCCACCCCACCACCCCCATACCCATACCATCTTTAAAATTCTTCAGAAGCTCTAACTTGGGGAAGGTTATTATACTAATATGGTTTAGAATGTCCTCTGTGTTCTCACCAGTCTCTCTTGTCCTACTTCTCATTAGCCTTCTTACTCACTCTTTGGTTCTCCCTCTTCTCCATTACAAATGGCAGAGTTAGTGCCATTTCTTGCCATAATTTATTTTGCTATAGAGCCTCCTAATATATCCTGGCAGTTACTTATCCCTGGAATGTTCATAATACCTTCTTCTTTTCACTTAGGTCCTTGTTCTCATACTTCAAGTCAACTGAACTTCCTATCATTTATTCATAATCATGTTGCATCTTTCAGCCACAGGCCCTTTGCATAAGTTTTCTATTCTGTCTAAATATCACTGCATTCACACCATCCTCTTCTTTATCTAGATTTCTATAGTCATTCCACATCAGTCATCACTTTTTCAAGGAATTTATTTGGGCCTTGATAATTAAAACACAACCCATATGTTCTCTCATAACCCAATGATTTCTTTTATTTATCATAGCAATAGATTAATTTCTGTGTCTTTTTAAATAATTGTATCCTTCACCAGAATATAAGGTCCTTAGAAAACAGATATTTTTTCTACTTTTACTTTCTGGGGTAGGCACTCAATACATTTTTGTAGAATAAACTAATGTCTACATTTATTTGGTAGATCACACAAAATATGCTTATAAACTTAAAATCATAGGGATGACATAGCTCTTTACCTTTAATTTTCACATCATCTTTTTTTATTAGTTGCTCAAAACAATACAATGATCTTGACATATCATACATTTAAATCCAATAGGATATGAATTCTCATTTTTCCACGTGTATAGATTGCAGGATCACATTGGTTATACATCCATGTGCATACATACAGCAATCCTAGTGTCAGTTGTATTCTGCTCACATCATCTTTATTTTATAAACCTTTTAGAATATAATTTCTACCTGATGTCAGAATTAGGGGGAAAAGTTATTTTAATATGTTTACTAGACATTTAATAAAATGTTTTATTTATTTAAGCTTTCATAAATTTTTACCCAATGAATTCCCATAAGGGAAATTTTTCAACTTTATTCTCATATATAGTTATGATGCTTTGTGATAGCAGTGTTATTGGTTTAAAAAGTTTTGTTTTTATATTTTCTGTAAAATGTTAGCTTTTTTTCTTACTATATTAAGGCAAATTGTCTCATTTTTTCAAAATATCCTGAGGTTGTGAAGGAATTGTATAAATTGGTAAATGAAATCACAGATCAGTGATTTGGGTCTAGATCTATGTGTTTTAGGGAAGTCCAATAAATGTTACTGCAAATTTTAAACAAAATATTATATTTATCAAATCTCCATAATTCAAAACTGTCTTAATTAAGAGCTATCTTCTTAAAATATTTTGTACATGCATTAAATAGTATCAACTCAGTGAAGAGGGGATAAATAAACTAAAATAAAATTGAAAGCAATAAAGGCATATAAAGAAAGTAGAAACCAATAGGTTGGCCTAGATTGGAAAACTCTTTATCAGTACAGATGAACATATTTGTAAAGAGAATATCTGGACCAAAAACTACTGAGGGTTTTCTTTTCCCCTAATAAGATGAAATTCAAGCTGGGGCTGTGGCACATAACTGTAATCCCAGTGGCTCAGGAGGCTGAGGCAGGAGGATCTTGAGTTCAAAGCCAGAATCAACAAATGATGCACTAAGCAACTCAGTGAGACCCTGTCTCTAAATAAAATATAAAATGGGGCTGGGATGTGGCTCAGTAGTCAAATGTCCTCAAATGATCCTGAGTTCAATCCTCGGTTCCAAAAAAAAAAAATGAAATTCACAGTATTGCACAGATATATCTATTCCAAATAGATATGTAATTTCTGAATAACTGTGACATCACATTTCTCATGAAAATGTGAGTCACTTAGTTACAGGTAGATAGATACTGTTTCCGGTGGCTTTAGAATATGTTGGAACCCATGGTGACATCCCCAGATCCTGGTGAGATTGGCTTTGACATCAGGGATTCCTCTCAGAGAAGATGCATAGAATGAAGTCCTCATCAGTCACCCTTGAATCACATATTCTTTTCAGCTATAAGGAAAATACTGACATTAGTCTTACAGTCTATTGAAATGATACGGTTGCTAGGGGCCTGAGAAATTATTGGTATCATTATCTCTTTCAGATGACATACTTGACAGACACAAAAAAATAAATTCAGGAATTTAATCAACTAGGTTAGGATATTATAGCTAAGAACATAGTAATTTGGAAGTTAGACCTGCTGGCTCTGGTTCTCAAAACCCCATTTTTCGTTATATGCTTCTTATCTTAGATTCAACTGGCGAAGTTGAGAATTGCTTAGCATGTCAAAATATTGCTCATGTAAATAGAAAAAAATAGTCTTTATAAAGAGCTTAATGTGAATGGTGGATTTATTATTTTTTTTCTTCTATACTTTAGTGAATGTATTTTGCAGTCTTTGTTTTTTCCCCTTTTAAGGCTGTTCTCTACCATATTTTTAGTTAAGGACAGATTGAGTTTTGAAATGTTGATTAAAAACATCAATACAGAGAAGATACCACCTTACTAAAATAGTTTGTTTTACATACTTAATTGATGTTGTTGCTCAAATAAATGAAGGAATAGTAACTACATGTTTTTATGTTCTATCAGTAACCTCGTTTCATTGTTTATTTCAGTTCTTACCAATAAGTCTTATTTTCCTAAAAAAGTGGTATTTGAAGAAAAATACAGTGACATCAAAATGATATGTATATATTTAAAGTTTTAAAAGCAAGGTTTTTTTTTTTATAAAACAAGTAGAAAAAGCAATATAGTTACTTCCTGCCACCCACCACCACCCTTGCTCACACATGCACACACCCCACATTACCTTTTATGTATGTTCTTTCATATATATATTATTTTTTATTTTAATACTATGTGGAATTTTTAATGACACCATGTCATTTATTGAACCATAGTGAGCTTGTTTTAGGCCTGAAGAGGATTTGACGAGATCTTCAGAAAATTAGTAAAAAGAAATTTACAGCACAACAGTTTTAAATGTTGTCTATTTGAAAAGAAAATTGTTTAATTATGTTCTATATTGTCAGGTGACTCATAATATATATGAACACTACTTATCTGATCTGCATATTTCTAACATTAGGCTTTATTTTAATATCTTTATTTCTATTTATTACCAAGAAATATATAAGTAAATATTTTTTCTAATTTTTTTTTTCCTGTTGGTCACTTTAAGTAAGTTTAGCTATGGTTTTTAAGCTCTACTGATATTCTTGACATTAGTAAAGAAAATCTAAAATTAACTACAATCATAAAGTAGAACTGCTAGCATATTCTATTGTGATGCTCTGTAGGACAAAAGCAATTTGACAGTGTTACTTCAACTATAAACTCTCCAACTAAGGTTTTTGCCTGGTTTCCAGTTGTGTTAGAAATGCCCATTTCTTTTGCTTGCTCTCCTTTTTCCTTCTTAGAGGAACTGACTAAAAAGGGCAGTACCTACTTCATGCTAAATGGCCTCATGGAGACTCATTGGCTTATAGATGGACCCTAGAATATAGAAAACAAGAGATGGTGAAATTTAGTCCATCAGAATAGCAGAACTGTACGAATGGGTCAATAATGTTCTGCTGTTTATATTTTAGGAGCTGATTCCTAACCTTTTAGATAGTGTTACTGAACACTTCTTGTGTTTTCATATGAATTATACCTTTTTTATTATGGCAAAATATACAGTTATGGTTTAGAGGTGATGTTCCCCAAAAGCTCATGTGTGATACAATGAAAGAAAGTTTTGAGGAGAAATGATTGGGATATAGCCTTAACCTAATCAGTGGATTGATCTCTGATGGGAATTACTGAGTGGTAACTGGGGCAGGTGGGGTGTGGCTGGAGGAAATGATTCACTAGGATTGTGGCTATGGGGTATATATTTGTATCTAGCCTGTAGAGTCTCTCTCTTTTTCTCTGCTTTCTGATCATTATGTGACCTCCTTCTCTCTGCCACACTCTCCCACCATGATGTTCAGCCTCACCTTGAACCCTGAGGAATGGAAATAGTCTTCTATGGACTAAGACCTCTGAAACCATAAGCTCTCAAATAAATTTTTCCTTCTCTATAGTTGTTCTGGTCTCGTCTTTAGTTACAGTAGTTAGAAGGCTGACTAAAACATTTACAAAATATAGAATTCATTGTTTTAGCCTTTTTAGGTATATTTCAATGGCAGTAAGTATCATCATATTATTACTGAACAACCATCCCTTTCTAAAATATTTTCATCTACCCTAATTGACCTTTGTACCATTAAACAATTGCTCCCCAAAGCCTTTTTCCCTGAAGTTCTTGGAAACTACTGTGTTGTTTCCTGTCGATGAATTTGATGACTGTGGTATCTCATATAAGTGGAATCACACAATATTTTGTCCTTTTGTATCTAGCTTATTTCACTCAATCTGTTCAAATTCCATCTGTGTAATAGCATGTGTCAGATTTCATTCCTTTTTTCAAACTGATACTATTCCATTACTGATGTGGGACACATTTTGTCTATCCATTAATTCTCACATGGATATTTGAGCTCTTTACATCTTTGGCTACAGCAAATGATGCTGCTATGAACATTGGAATACCAATATCTGTGCTTTCAATTTTGGGATATTTTTCTGGAAATGGAATTGCTGGATCAAGTGGTAATTGTATATTCCACTGTTTTAGGAATCATCAAACTATTGAGACATATTATTTTAAACACATGCTTCTTCAGCTAAGACACCTAAGAGTTTATTTACCTTTGAAACTAAACAATAGTTCAGCACAGGAACTAATGCAATGGGGATATGTAAAATAAATCTTTGCATTCATCGCACAGATGGCAGACAGAGGACCTGATCTCAGGTTAGGCTGGTAATATTTCTCTGCTGCATAAATAGCAACAGAGCTCTTCTTAAATAAAAACTGGGTGTCAATTAATCATTTCCTTTTTCCCTGACAAGGCAAAGAAAGGGTGAGTTAAGAAGGCTTTTTGTAGTCATCCAAACAGGAGATAGTGGTGCAGATAGCATGTCAGCAATCAGGATGAAGAAATATTTGAAAACCAGAGTTGGCAAAATTAGTTTCCTGGAAGTAGCATAAATGGCATATTAAAAAAAATATAATGTTCAGGTAGATTTTTTTTTTAATTCAAATCCTGACTCCATTATTTACTAAATCTGTGACCTGGGCAAGTTACTTAAACTTCCTGTGTCAAAATTTCCTCATTTATAACATGAGAATAATATTATTATCTACTTCACTGGTATTTATAAGAATTAAATGAAGCAAATAATAATTATTTTAGAACAATGGAACCTAGAGAGAACTAAATAAATTTGTTAATTAAATATATTTGGAAGAGAAACACATTACTATTACTACCCAGGTTTATGGCAAGAAGATTGAATGGCACCATTTATCATGATAGAAATCAACAAAAGATAAATTTATATAAGGAGCATATTGAATTTGCCTGTGAGATACATAAGATGAAATTTTAAGTGAAAATTAGAATACAGAAGCATGGAAACTCAGAAATAGATCAAACCTGGACTCAAAACTTGGAGATTAACTAGTATACAGATTACATATAAAAAATCTATAAGGAAAAATTATCTTCTCACATGAGAAGTGAGCCTAGTAGTGAGTTCCCAAAACTTCCAAAATACCATTTAAAACCAAATAATTTTAATATAACAAAGAATAGATTCACCTCTAAATTTCAAAAATATCGGTAGTTCTTTTCACCTAGTCTTTAAAAGGTGGCTACTGTAAGGGTCCGGCGAAGCATCGGAGGAAGAGACCACCAAGAGACTGACTCATGCAATTGCAGAAGGGGATTTATTTATTGGGGATCCATTCCAGCGCGCTGGGGCTCCGTGCTCACTCAAGAAGGGAGAGCAGCCCAGAGCCCAGAGCAGAGGCTGAGCACTGCTTAAGTACACTTCTTGGGGAGGGCGGGGACTTTACATACATCACAGTCTCCTTTAACAAATCATAATACACCGCAGGAAAATCAAACAACAATTCCTAAACATGATTAGTTCATTCATTGGCAGGAACAGGTCGGGCGGGGGTGATTGGTTACTCCTAATCAGGGTACACATTCAAATTGATTGGTTTAGGCCCTGCGATGCCTACGTGCAAGATCGCACAGGGCCCTAGGCTATTAATCAACTAAATGGCCAGTAGGGCGTTGTCTTAACTGCCTCAGGAATTTCAGGTTCTGGGTGTAACTCAGGCTTTGCAGTTTAGAAGCAGCTTAGAAACTTTACCCTTTCAGCTACCATTCAGATAACAAACTTAATATACATATATATATATATATATATATATATATATATATATTACACACACACATACATACACATACACACACACATCTGGCATTATGTAAGAGATTACATTAAATATAAATATGAATTAACATAATATAAAGCAAGGGGGTTCAGCTCTCAAATGACATCAGTGTTGTAGAATAAACCAGTCAATGTACATTTTGCTGAGATTTTGGACCAGATAATCATGTAAAAATGGGACTAGGTAAGCAAGAACTCCTTGGAATATTTACAGTTGGACTATTGCAAAAGCAGTTTTTCAGGGTCTAAATTAAAAGAAAATCTGTATTTACATGAGAACACTTGGCCATCCTCTGTGCGCATTATGTACCTAGACTTGCTGTAGTCATCTTATTAGAGTAAGGTGAAAAACAACACTGGGGTCAGCTGTTTGCCTTCAAACTTGCCAGGGCAGAATACATAAAGTGGCTTGAAAATCAATTTCTGCCTAAGAGTTAACACCATTCTGTGAAAAGAAGAATGTGAGAAAAGTGAACATTTACAGAATAACAAAAGCTCCTCTTGCAGAAAAGCTTCATGTCATCGGACCACAAAGATTGGCTGAAGTGTATTTCTACATAAGGCGAGGGACTACAGACTGTAGTATAACTACTTGGGACTTGTGGAACTTAAGTTGTTTAAAAAAATGATTATTTTGCTCAAGGAAAACAAAGCAAAAATACAGTCAACACTTTATCGATTTTAATTTAATTTAATTTTAATTTTAATGTGAGATACATAAGCTGCAACTTTAAGCGAAAATTAGAATACAGAAGCATGAAAACTCAGAAATAGATCAAACCTGGACTCAAGAGTTGGAGATTAATTAGTATATAGATTACATGTAAAAATCTATAATGAAAAATTATCTTCTCACATGAGAAGACAGCCTAGTAGTGAGTCCCCAAAACTGCCAAAATACCATTTAGAACCAAATAATTTTAATCTAACAAAAAATAGATTCACCTCTAAATTTCAAAAGTATCAGTAGGCCACACTTCCTATAGGTCCTGCCAATGTGTAATATTCATTACAAATATTATTTGCCACTGGAAATTCAAATATCAATCTATAATTTCACAATCACCCATGCCAAAAATCAATCTGATGATATTAATGATAGTATACAGCAAAATGATTTGGAATAGGCTTCTGAAATCATTCTGATAAAGGTTGGATTTCCATATTTCCCAACTCAATCACTGTGTGAACCCCCACACTGGCTGCTTTATCCTTCTAAACTTGTTTCCTGTATGGAATGGAGTCATCTCCTAAGGATGTTATGCAAATAAAAGAAAGAATGAATATGAAGCAATTAGCACAGTGCATTGTTGTGTTAGTCAGGAAGGCCCTCAAGGACACCCATGTCCTAATCCCTGGAACCTGTGATTACAAAATATTACTTGCCAAAGAGAACTTTGCAAACCAATTAAATGAATGCTCCTGAGATAAAGATATTATTCAAATTATATAGGCTGGCACAATATAACATAAAAAGTTCCCTTAAGAAGGATGAAGGAAATTAGTTGGGGAAGGAATGTGAGGATGAAAGCTGAGGTGAACTGAAACAGGTCATTCGCCAAATAATTTCAGACCGCCACTACAGGCTGGAAAAGACAAGGATTCTGCCCTGGAATCTCCAGAAGAAATATAATTGTGCAGACTCTTTTTAGATTTAGATTAGTGAACTTCATGTTACTATATCTTCATGTTATCTTCTGCCCATATTTAAAATAGATTTTATATTTGACTTTCAGCACTTTGATGTTCTGTGGCCATGTGTGACTTCCTGACTTTATATTTACTCAGGGTTTGCTGTGGTTCTTTACTCTGCAGGTTGATGCATAACCATCATCCCTAACTTGCAATGACATGTCTTAACATTTTTTTCAAGTGGATGATGATGTAAAAGTGATAATACAAAAGCAATATGTATAATGTAACAGCTATACTTTGATATTTTAAATTTGGATCTTTTCCCAGGCTACCAGTATGTAGTAAGATACTCTCTTCCCATGTGGGGCAGTGGCGATGTGCCAACCACTTAATCATGAGGGTAACAACTGTCTACCTCTACAGTGTGCTGTGCTGCTAAGCTGTGATGTTTTGTAGGTTAGGTATATTAAATGCAGTTTTCAGCTTATGTTTTTTTTAATTTATGATGGGTTTATCAGTGCATCATACCACTGTATGTCAAAGAACATCTGCACTTACTTATTTTTCTCATATATTTGCTCTTTCCCCTCTGATATCTCAATGACACAGAAGTTAGACTGCTTCATATTTTTCTTTGACACTGAGGCACTTTCATTTTTCAAAATTTTTCTCTGTGTATCAGTTTCACTCATTTCTATTTTTAAATATTCAATATGAGAAACAATTTCTTCTAAAATAAACTTTCTTCTGTTAATCTCACCGAGGGCATTTTACTTTATCATTCTGAATATTATAGTTTTCAGCTTTGAAATCCTCATTTAGGTTTTTTTTTAATTATTATTTCAGTGAGTTTTATTTTCTGTTATTTCATATTAAGATTTTTTACTCTACCTCCTCATTTATAAAAGCAAACAAATATTTAAGCATAGCAATTCTGACATACTTGTCATTTCTGTTTCTAATGATCCTTTCTTCTTGATTATGGGTCACATTTTGTTTCTTCTGTCATCTAGTAAATATTTATTGTATACTTACATTATGGATTGTATTATTGAGAATCTGATTTTTTTGTGTGTTCTTTTATGGAACTGAGCTTTGTTTTGGCAATAATAAATTTATTGATATGTCAACTTGATATCTTATTATCATAAGTCTTGTTTTTCAGCTGTACATTTGTTTTGTTTTATTTTGATGGTTGTTCAGTATGTTTCTAGAGTGACCTTTATTCTAGGCTTATAGCAGCCCCACTGCAAAGGCTTTGCTATATGGTATGTCTTTACAGGAATCTTGAGTATATAGGGTATTTGGGAAAACACTCTGGTTTGCTCTACATGGTGTGAATTTCAGCAATCTGAAAATAGATCAAAGCACTAAGCAAAGACTTGCAGAATGTTACCTTGGGTGTGTGCAGCTCAGTGTGTGGCAAAGACATAAAAGCAACCCTATGCAAAGTCCTGGAGATTTCTTTGTCTCTGAAACCTGCGTCATCAATTTCAACCCACTCACTGTTTTCTACTCTTGTCTGCCTCCCTAGCACAGTGAGGTCAGCATGTCTCACTTGGGCTACAACTCTTAGTCCTGCTCCAGGATAAAGAAGGTCTCTCCAGACAGGAGTCTGATGTCATTGTGAGGTTCACCTCCTATATTTCTTCATAGACCTATGTGGTCTGTTATTCCAGTTCTAAATACCATTGCTCCACCTGTTTAATCTGGGATTAGAGTAGTTTATAGTGGAAGAACTATTAAATAATGTCTATCATGGGCAGAAATAGAAATGATATGTTCATATTATGTTATGCTATTTATAAACATATATGTATAGCATAATATATACTGTATATAATAAATATGTATAAATAAGTATCTTTATATATAAAAGCATTTTCATTATCATATTTAGAAATAACTCTTCTTTCTCTGAAATACTATATGAAATAGGAAATATTTTTATTAGAACATTATAATTATACATAATAGTGGAGCTCATTTTGACATAAAAATACATGCATAGAATATAATTTGCATCATTAAAGTCCCCAGTAATTCCTCTTTTTCTCCTTTCCCCACCCCTGTGTCCGACTTCCTCTTCTTACAAGTCTTATATTAATTTTTAGGGTTTTTTAAAAATAATTTTGCTTTATAGACATACATAAAGGTGAAATCATTGTGGTATATTTATATGTGTACATAGTATAATTTTGTCGATTAAAAATTAGATTTAAAAAATCTAATATCTTCTATAAGAAAGGAATAGAAGAAGGAAAACATATTTTAAAAACCCCTCATAATAGAAAGGACTTAGTTTTTCCTTAACTGTTTTATTTTCTATTAATACGATTAATTAATAAATTGAAATAAAAATACCTCAGGATTTAACATTCTTTTTTCTTTAAATTTTTTATTGTGGGTTGTTCAAAACATTACAAATTTCTTGACATATCATATTCCACACTTTGATTCAAGTGGGTTATGAACTCCCACTTTCACCCCATACACAGATTGCAGAATCACATCAGTTACACCTCCATTGATTTACATATTGCCATACTAGTGTCTGTTGTGCTCCGCTGCCTTTCCCATCCTCCACCCTCCCCCCTCCCCACCTCTCCCCTCCCCTCCCCTCCTCTCTCTCTACCCCCTCCACTGTATAACCTTGAGGGTCTCCTTCCATTACCGTGCAATTTCCCTTCTCTCTCCCTTTCCCTCCCACCTCTCATCCCTGTTAAATGTTAATCTTCTTCTCCTGCTCTTCGTCCCTACTCTGATCTTAGTTACTCTCCTTATATCAAAGAAGACATTTGGCATTTGTTTTTTAGGGATTGGCTAGCTTCACTTAGCATAATCTGCTCTAATGCCATCCATTTCCCTGTAAATTCTATGATTTTGTCATTTTTTAATGCAGAGTAATACTCCATTGTGTATAAATGCCACATTTTTTTTATCCATTCGTCTATTGAAGGGCATCTAGGTTGGTTCCACAGTCTTGCTATTGTGAACTGTGCTGCTATGAACATCGATGTAGCAGTGTCCCTGTAGCATGCTCTTTTTAGGTCTTTAGGGAATAGACCAAGAAGGGGAATAGCTGGGTCAAATGGTGGCTCCATTCCCAGCTTTCCAAGAAATCTCCATACTGCTTTCCAAATTGGCTGCACCAATCTGCAGTCCCACCAGCAATGTACAAGTGTACCCTTTTCCCCACATCCTCGCCAGCACTTGTTGTTGTTTGACTTCCTAATGGCTGCCAATCTTACTGGAGTGAGATGGTATCTTAGGGTGGTTTTGATTTGCATTTCTCTGACAGCTAGAGATGGTGAGCATTTTTTCATGTACTTGTTGATTGACTGTATGTCCTCCTCTGAGAAGTGTCTGTTCAGGTCCTTGGCCCATTTGTTGATTGGGTTGTTTGTTTTCTTATTGTCTAATTTTTTGAGTTCTTTGTATACTCTGGATATTAGGGCTCTATCTGAAGTGTGAGGAGTAAAGATTTGTTCCCAGGGTGTAGGCTCCCTATTTACTCTCCTATTGTTTCTTTTGCTGAGAAAAAACTTTTTAGTTTGAGTAAGTCCCATTTGTTGATTCTAGTTATTAACTTTTGTGCTATGGGTGTCCTATTGAGGAATTTGGAGCCCGACCCCACCGAATGTAGATCGCAGCCAACTTTTTCTTCTATCAGACGGCGTGTCTCTGATTTGATATCAAGCTCCTTGATCCATTTTGAATTCACTTTTGTGCATGGCGAGAGAAAGGGATTCAGTTTCATTTTATTGCATATGGATTTCCAGTTTTCCCAGCACCATTTGTTGAAGATGCTATCCTTCCTCCATTGCATGCTTTTAGCCCCTTTATCAAATATAAGATAGTTGTAGTTTTGTGGATTGGTTTCTGTGTCCTCTATTCTGTACCATTGGTCCACCCGCCTGTTTTGGTACCAGTACCATGCTGTTTTTGTTACTATTGCTCTGTAGTATAGTTTGAAGTCTGGTATCGCTATACCGCCTGATTCACACTTCCTGCTTAGCATTGTTTTTGCTATTCTGGGTCTTTTATTTTTCCATATGAATTTCATGATTGCTTTCTCTATTTCTACAAGAAATGCCATTGGGATTTTGATTGGCATTGCATTAAACCTATAGAGAACTTTTGGTAATATCGCCATTTTGATGATGTTAGTTCTGCCTATCCATGAACAGGGTATATTTTTCCATCTTCTAAGATCTTCTTCTATTTCTCTTTTTAGGGTTCTGTAGTTTTCATTGTATAAGTCTTTCACCTCTTTTGTTAGGTTGATTCCCAAGTATTTTATTTTTTTTGAAGATATTGTGAATGGAGTGGTTGTCCTCATTTCCATTTCAGAGGATTTGTCACTGATATACAGGAATGCCTTTGATTTATGCGTGTTGATTTTATATCCTGCCACTTTGCTGAATTCATTTATTAGCTCTAATAGTTTCTTTGTAGAGCCTTTTGGGTCTGCTAGGTATAGAATCATATCATCTGCAAATAGTGATAATTTAAGTTCTTCTTTTCCTATTTTTATGCCTTTAATTTCTTTCGTCTGTCTAATTGCTCTGGCCAGTGTTTCGAGAACTATGTTGAACAGAAGTGGAGAGAGAGCGCATCCCTGTCTTGTTCCAGATTTTAGAGGGAATGCCTTCAGTTTTTCTCCATTCAGAATGATGCTAGCCTGAGGCTTAGCATAGATTGCTTTTACAATATTGAGGTATGTTCCTGTTATCCCTAGTTTTTCTAGAGTTTTGAACATAAAGGGATGCTGTACTTTGTCGAATGCTTTTTCCGCATCTATCGAGATGATCATATGGTTCTTATTTTTAAGTCTATTGATGTGGTGAATAACATTTATTGATTTCCGTATATTGAACCAGCCTTGCATCCCAGGGATAAATCCTACTTGATCATGGTGTACAATTTTTTGATATGTTTTTGTATCCGATTCGACAGAATTTTGTTGAGGATTTTTGCATCTAGGTTCATTAGAGATATTGGTCTGTAGTTTTCTTTCTTTGAAGTGTCTTTGTCTGGTTTAGGTATCAGGGTGATGTTGGCCTCATAGAATGAATTTGGAAGTTCTCCCTCCTTTTCTATTTCCTGAAGTAGCTTGAAAAGTATTGGTATTAGTTCTTCTTTAAAGGTTTTGTAAAATTCTGCTGTATACCCATCCGGTCCTGGGCTTTTCTTAGTTGGTAGTCTTTTTATGGTTTCTTCTATTTCCTCAATTGATATTGGTCTGTTTAGGTTTTCTATATCCTCCTGACTCAATCTGGGCAGATCATATGACTTACGAAATTTATCTATGCTTTCACTATCTTCTAATTTATTGGAGTATAAGGATTCAAAATAGTTTTTGATTATCTTCTGTATTTCTGAAGTGTCTGTTGTGATCTTGCCTTTTTCATCCCGTATGCTAGTAATTTGAGTTCTCTCTCTTCTTCTCTTCGCTAGCATCGCTAAGGGTCTGTCGATTTTGTTTATTTTTTCAAAGAACCAACTTTTAGTTTTGTCAATTTTTTCAATTGTTTCTTTTGTTTCGATTTCATTAATTTCAGCTCTGATTTTAATTATTTCTTGCCTTCTACTTCTTTTGCTGTTGTTTTGCTCTTCTTTTTCAAGGATTTTGAGATGAAGTATGAGATCATTTATTTGTTGGTTTTTTCTTTTTTTAAGGAATGAACTCCAAGCAATGAATTTTCCTCTTAGAACTGCTTTCAATGTGTCCCATAGATTCCGATATGTTGTGTCTGTGTTTTCATTTATCTCTAAGAATTTTTTAATTTCCTCCTTGATGTCTTCTATAACCCATTGATCATTCAGTAACCTATTGTTCATTCTCCAAGTGATGTATGCTTTTTCCTTCCTTCTTTTATCGTTGATTTTCAGTTTCATTCCATTATGATCAGATAAGATGCATGGTATTATCTCTACTCCTTTATATTGTCTAAGAGTTGCCCTGTGACATAATATATGATCTATTTTTGAGAAGGATCCATGTGCTGCTGAGAAAAAAGTGTAACTGCTTGATGTTGGGTGGTATACTCTATATATGTCAATTAGGTCTAGGTTATTAATTGTGTTATTGAGTTCTATAGTTTCCTTATTCAACTTTTGTTTGGAAGATCTGTCCAGTGGCGAGAGAGGTGTGTTGAAGTCTCCCATGATTATGGTGTGGTGGTCTATTAGACTCTTGAACTTGAGAAGAGTTTGTTTGACGAACATAGCTGCACCATTGTTTGGGGCATAAATATTTATGATTGTTATGTCTTGTTGGTGTATGGTTCCCTTAAGCAGTATGTAGTGTCCCTCTTTATCCCTTTTGATTAACTTTGGCTTGAAATCTATTTTATTTGATATGAGTATGGACACTCCTGCTTGTTTCCGAAGTCCATATGAGTGATATGATTTTTCCCAACCTTTCACCTTCAGCCTATGTATGTCTTTTCCTATCAAATGCGTCTCCTGTAGGCAGCATATTGTTGGGTCTTGTTTTGTGATCCATTCTACTAGCCTGTGTCTCTTAATTGGTGAGTTTAAGCCATTAACATTTAGGGTTATTATTGAGATATGGGTTGTTCTTCCAGGCATATTTGTTTATTTCTGTTACTAAACATGGTTTGTTTTCCTCTTTGATTATTTTCCCCCCCTTTACTGTCCTACCTCCCACTGTTGGTTTTCATTGTTATTTTCCATTTCCTCTTCCTGTAATGCTTTGGCGAGGATGTTTTGAAGAGATGGTTTTCTAGCTGCGAAGTCTTTAAACTTTTGTTTATCGTGGAAGGTTTTAATTTCATCTTCCATCCTGAAGCTTAATTTCGCTGGATACACAATTCTTGGTTGGAACCCATTTTCTTTCAGTGTTTGAAATATGTTATTCCAGGATCTTCTAGCTTTCAGAGTCTGTGTTGAAAGATCAGCTGTTATCCTGATTGGCTTACCCCTAAATGTAATCTGCTTCCTTTCTCTTGTAGCTTTTAAAATTCTCTCCTTATTCTGTATGTTGGGCATCTTCATTATAATGTGTCTAGGTGTGGATCTCTTATGATTTTGCACATTCGGCGTCCTGTAGGCTTCTAGGATTTGGGATTCTGTCTCATTCTTCAAATCTGGGAAGTTTTCTCGTATTATTTCATTGAATAGACTGCTCATTCCTTTGGTTTGGAGCTCTGTACCTTCCTGTATCCCAATGACTCTTAAGTTTGGTCTCTTAATGTTATCCCATATTTCTTGGATGTTCTGCTCATGGTTTCTTAACAGTCTTGCTGAGCTGTCTATGTTCTTTTCCAGTTGAAATACTTTGTCTTCATTGTCTGATGTTCTATCTTCTAAGTGTTCTACTCTGCTGGTAGTATTCTCCATTGAGTTTTTAAGTTGGTTTATTGCTTCCTGCATTTCTAGGATTTCTGTTTGTTTGTTTTTTATAACCTCTATCTCCCTGTATAGTTGATCCTTTGCTTCCTGGATTTGTTTGCGTAATTCATTGTCGAAGTGATCTTTCCTTGTCTTATTTTGCTGTCTAATGTCTTCCTTGATACTCCAGATCATCTGAAGCATGTATATCCTGAATTCTTTATCTGACATTCCATCTGCTGCAGCTGTTACCTCTTCTAAAGTTGCGTTGACCTGCATTGCTTGTGGTCCTTTCTTTCCTTGTCTTTTCATACTGCTTGCGTATCTTTCCTGCAGGCGCGGGCGGCGGCTCTGCTCTCTCCTTATTCCAGTTGGGGTGTCGTGGCTACCACACCGGCAGGTCACTGGGCCTGTTCTGGGCGCTGGCGGCGGCTCTGTTCTGCCCCTACTCCAATTGGGGTGACATGTGTACCATGCCGGCAGGCCACCGGGCCTGATCCGCCGGTCAGTTGCAGGTTTGCCTACCCTGCAGGCGCGGGCGGCGGCTCTACTCTGCCCCTACTCCAAATGGGGTGACGTGTCTGTCGTACCGGCAGGCCACTGGGCCTGTCCCGCTGGTCGGTCGCAGATCTGCCCACTTTTCGGGCATGGGTGGAGGCTCTGCTCTGCCCCTACTCCAATTGGGGTGTCGTGACTACCCCGCCTGCAGGATGCTGGGCCTGTTCCTGGCACAGGCGGCGACTCTGCTCTGCCCCTACTCCAATTAGGGTGGTGTGTGTACCACGCTGGCAGGCTCCTGGGCCTGATCCGCAGGTCTGTTGCAGGTCTGCCTACCTTGGAGGCGCGGGCGGCGGATCTGCCCTGCCCCTCCTACCACGCCTTCAGACCCCTGGGCCTGATCTGCAGATTGGTCACAGGTCTGCTCATCCTGCGGGCACGGGTGGCGGTTCCGCTCCGCCCCCACTCCAATTGGGGTCACGTGACCACCACACCGGCAGGGCCTGATCCGGGCGTGGGAGAAGGATCTGCTCTGCCCCTACTCCAGTTGGGGTGACGTGTGTACCACACTGGCAGGCCACTGGGCCTGACCCGCCAGGCTGTCACAGGTCTGTTTACCTTGCAAGCGCAAACGGCGGCTCTGCCCTGCCCCTCCTACCACGCCCATGTACCACTGGGTCGCGGGTCTGCCCACCTTGCATGTGCGGGTGGCGGCTCCGCTCCGCCCCCTCTCCAATTGGGGTCACGCGGTCACCACGCTGGCGAGCCGCTGGGCCTGCTCCGGGCGCTGGCGGCGGCCCGGCTCCTCCTCTCTGGCTCGACGACAAATTGAGGAGACTCGGGTGTCTGTGCCTCACCCCCCCTACCAGGAGACCAACTGTTTCTGTCGCCGCTGGTATTGATGAAGTTCTCTCCTCCGCCGCTTTCTGATGACATCAGATCTCTGCCATGTTGGTATCCTATGCGAATGGCAGCATTTTGTTCCCCTTGCCGGGCAACCAAAGCAACGGGTGAGTCCTGACCGGCCCTCAGCAGGACCCGGACCGAGAAGCAGTTTCCGTGGGCTCCTAGCCCCGGGCCAGGGAAGTTCCGGGAGCCGGAACTCCGCTGCTCCGTGCTCGGTGTTCGCTCCGATAAGATGAGGTCCTAAGAAGCCCCCAGGCACTGAACCCTAGCAATCTGTCTGCAAGCCGCAGGCGAATGGCAGCCTGAAATTACCTGTTCTATGGCTGAATGAGCTGCGGTCAGTCGAAAACAGGGATGGTGACGTCAGCTTTCCAACATCGTGGCTGCTGGCCTCCTCTGTGGTCTGACCGGTGTGGAGAACCGAGATGGACCACTTCCTTCCCCTGTCTCGAACCCAGAATTCAGCCCTGAGTCCGGTGCTTGCACAGCTGGCAGAAACTGCAGCACTGTATCCCTGTGTCGCTATCTCCTCGTTTCCCAGCACACGCTGCAGACTCTAGCCGCAGGGCGATTTGCTGAATAAGCAGTGTTACCCTCCGTGCGACAAACCTCTCGCTTTTGAGTCCCCGTAGCCGATCCTCGTGCGATGGAAATCCTTCCTCCAGGTTCCGGAGCACCCCACTATTGCTGGAAATTCCTAACAAGATATCCTTTAGCCGTCCTGACTTGTCATACTCCCACACAGTGAAGCAGCACACGGGGGCAATGCACTCCCCTCCCGCCATCTTCCCTCTCCTAACATTCTTATACTAATCCTGACACACTTATCATGGGTACTGCATTGTTTGCTGGTTATTTTTATATTTTCAATACTCCAAGTTACAAATGCATTCTGTTTTCAACTATCTGCCAAGAGCATAAATACTTGAGCTTTAAAATGACACCCAGCTACATCTCTATTTGTCTGAATAAATGTCTGTATGTGATATGTTTATAACTGTTGCAACACTTCTTTTCTTCACCCTGACAGTTCTGTAAAGATACAGTATATCACTATATGGAATTCAAAGCATGTTCAACACTTTGTACTAAAGCACTGCTACTTCAAAATGTTTACAATCTAATCATCTGCTGCATGCATTGAATCTACTATAACCAACATTACATGTTGCACTGAACTTTACAGAGCCAAAAGAAATATAGACAAAGTTTTCTGAAGAATTAAGTGGGCTTAAACTTAAATGTTTTTATATAATCTATGCCAAATTCAGTGATTACCTATAAGGCCAAACAATATTATTGTGAATAAAATCAAATATAAAACAGAAATACTTGATCCAGGGTTCAAAAATATGAATCAATGATTTATATATAATAGGTTGTTTCTTTGTAAAATAACTTTAAAATATAAAATATAGAGAAAGCTAATAGTACATTAAAATTAAAATATCCATTAGTTTCTTGAAAGTAAGAAAATAAAGTGGAAAAAAATATATCTATATACCCAAAAGAAAAAACTGTGTATGTGTGTATGTGTGTGTATGTATGTATGTGTATATATATATATATATATTTGACCCTTCAATAATGTGAGCATTAGGGATGCTGAAATCCCATGCAGAAAAAAAGCTGCATATAGTTTTTTGTGTTAGTCTCAGTTTTCCATTACCATGACAAAATACCTGAGAATATCAACTTAAAAGAGGAAAAGTTGATATTGACTCACAATTTTGTAGGCTTTAGTCTATAGTAAAGTTGGCCTCATTGCCAACCAAGGTAGCATATCGTGATGGAAGCTCATTGCAGAAAAGACCCTTCACCTCAAAGCCAGAATGAAAGACACACAGGAAAGGGCCAGGGCCCAAGTAACACTTCCAAGGGCATGTACCAATAACCTCTCTTTATTCCACAAGTCCCTATATCTAATGGTTCCACCACCATCCAATAGCACCAAGGCGAAGACAAGGCCTTTAACACTTACACATGGGGCTTTGGAAGACATTCCAGATTCAAGCCTTTGTACTTCTGATCCCCACAAACTTTACTAATGACCTGTTGATTACTGGAAGCCTTGATGATAATACATACACCCATTAACATATTTTTATGATAATACACACACACACACACACACATACACACATATGGAAAAAAATATGTGAGATACTTAAGAGATCACATATTATAACTGTTGCAATTTAAGAGATCATTTTACTATGACATGTGATTCATTGAACAGATAAGTTGTTCACGTGTCACACAGCGTTTAAAGGAGATAGCTGCAATGCTTGACCTCAGCATGGTAACAACAGAAGTGGTTTAGAATTAACAGGTTGTATGACAGTTAATTTTTTGCAACATAATGTAACACTACGTCTTTATGCTTACATTTCTTTCAACTGTAAATGGTATCCTGTATGTTCTGTGTCTGTGTCTACATTTTTGATAAATTTTAACTTTTTAAAAAAATTTTTATTTATTTTTTTAAAAATTGTAATTGTTTTTTAAAAAAATAAATGACAGCAGAATGCATTACAATTCTTATTACACATATGCAGCACAATTTTTCATATCTCTAGTTGTATATAAAGTATGTTCACACCAATTAGTGTCTTCATACATGTACTTTGGATAGTGATGTCCATAACTTTTAATAATGTATTTGTGTATATTTTATGGTGGCAAATAATATAAATAGACTATTACCTCTATGTACTTAATGCATGCTTAACATAGCTATATTTTTCTTAATTGTCGATACTTCTATGCTACATCATTTGAAAAATTTTTCAAACTGTTGCAGATCTCCAAAGAGTCAATCCTCATATGAGTGAACACCTGCACTCCAAATTTATGTTGCTCAAAGTTTACAATATAATCCTTTTCCCTTTACTTTGAGAAAGTAAAAAGTAATTACCATAGTCTTCGAAAGTCACAGCTCTAGAGGTACCTTTCTGGTAATGGTGATTTTTACCTATTTGTAAGATCTAATCCAGAATCTTTCTACTTATAAGAAAATAAAGTTTAAGCTACTGTGAGAAAACTTGTTAAAATCTTACCCAGAAAACAAATCACATTTTTCAGGGGAACATATTTCATAATTTCCTTTACCCTTCATCCTTATTAACATTCAATTGTATTAGAAATCCTCTTACTATCAAACTCTGATTAATTAAAGAGTATCAATGGAATAAAGAAACCATGAAAAATCATATATGTATGTATTAAACATTTTGACATAAATCACATAAGCATTTAATACAGTTTGTTTTCATTTCCAGTTTATAACTAAGGCTTTCTCTTTGGGGAATATTACTGACTAGAGATCCACACAGTCTCTCTCACCTTCCAAAATGAATATGCTAAAACTCCAGGTGTTTTTAATTTTAAGTGAAAGAAAAAACTAAATCAGAAAATCCCAAGTGCATATATCATCTAGACAGTCATTATATATCCACTTAGTGGTATATAAATTTTAGCAACTGAACTTTTTCTAAACATTTCATAGAAACAATTATATTTCTTTTATTGTCATATTTTCTTTGTCTATCTAATAGCCATCAAAATTAAAAATTGTTATATGCAGACATCTTGGACAAACAAATTTTACATGATGGCAGTACAGACTCTGTCAGACAACAGCCTCAGTTAGAAGCATTTGCCTTCCCATAGATCAGATATTTTGCTCTTGGAATTAAGGATGTTGACTAAGTTCATCAATTTCATAAAGCCCTGTTAAAGAGGGCTGCTAGTGCACATATTCAATGTGCATTTATTTTGTTAATTTTAGGGTTTCTAAGGGTAGAAATCTGACTGTTATATTTACTTTTGTGGCTCCAGTGTGTAGCATTTTGACCTTAGAAGTAGTAAAAAGTTAACATATATATAAAATGAAAAAAAGCTATGACCAAGTCACAGAACACACACACACACACACACACACACAATTCAAATAGCTTACAAAAATATTCAGCTGTACAGGAAATTAAACATTTTAAGAACTATTCAATCATCAGAGTGAAAAAGAATAGAACAAGATAATAATATAATTGATTAGAATTATAAAAAAAATTAGAAAAGCATACTAATACAATAACACTTGAAATAGGAATGATAGAATACATATATTTGTAAATTGTTCAAAGTGTAAACTGATACATTGATTCTAGAATATATACTCAAAGTCCTAAAAATTAATATACCCCAAATTCTTCAGAACTGTAGATTTATGTCAAGATATTTTCTGCAGTTATTTTCATGTCAGCAAATCATTGCAAGTTGCCTAAATATCTAGTAAAATTGATTAAATTACTAAATATATAGTCTATTTAACAGAACACTATGCAGATATCAAATCATGTATTCAAAGACTATTAAATGATGTGGAAATACTAAAAATAGAAAACTGAAATGTGATTTATAAATTATATTCATAATAAAACAAAACCATGCTGTACAAAATAAACAGAAAGTAGAAAGAGTTTATCTATTTTTGAGTGATGAGGTCTTTGATGTTTGTTTTTTATTTTATTTTTCCTCTTATCTATATAAGAATCATGCTGCTTACAATTCAGGGCAAGAATGGTCCTAAGTGCTTTCATTTGCAATCCCCATTTCAATTTTTTGTTCTTTAAAATAGCATCAGAAAACTTATCTCAATTATTACATTTAGTGAGGTAAAGAGATTGTGATATTTCATAGCATTAAAATTCTAGATAGCATTTTTGCTTAAGTTTGAGGGTGTCATATATGATAAAATGATAGCAATAAAAAGAACATTAGAGATGCCCTAATTAAACCCCCTTTACCAGTTAGTAGCTATGCACTATTTCCACATTAAGCTTTCCATGAAAATGTGTTCCAAAATTGGCACATATTTCAATTTGCTTGAGAAACATAAACTGGAATATAGAAAATAATACAAATAATGGGCCAACATTCTTTTCTCTAACAAGCATTTACATTTTTAAATTTGGCAGTGAAGTGAATATTTATTAAGCATAAAGCTTTTACAATTGACTATTAATGATAATTTGAATATGCTTTTTAAGCTGAGAGTGAATTTTTCAAAAGTCATAATTATGGAAACATAAAATCAAATATATAAGAATACCTCCCTGGGCCATTTATTATTATGTTTTATTTTGCTGTATTATGTTTTCCATTTGAGGTATTTACTACTGAGGCAGTTGTTTTCCTGAGTTTACATTTAAGCTAGGTAACACAGTGTCCTTTTCATTTACTCTGGGAACAGGAATAGGAAATAAAATGTGGGCTTTAAGGCCCACCAATAAATAGTTCATAGGAAATCATTCATGTTTTGTTTTCTCCTTAAAAAGAGTCACTATAGGTCATATGTTAAAGATAATGGGGTTAGTAAATGAAAGGATGCTAACTCTGTAACTCACATTTCGGGTAAGAGCTGCCTAGGAAAACTATACTATCAGGAATATCCATGCTGGACTTTGCATGAGGAATGTCACAGAGACTGAAATTATTTATAGTAGCAACTATCATTAATTATACCAAGTAATATAGGAAGTTAAATGCTGATATAATAAAAATTAGGAAACATAGTATTAGCTTACTAGTAAGGCAACAGATGACAAGAAAATGGATAAAGTAGGTCTGTTTGTTACTGCAGTGAGGAAAAAATTAAAAACTGTCATCTGCAGTTACTTAGAAATCAAACCAAATCTTACTGAGATTATAGCTATAGAAGTACTCAGAAAACAGATTCCAGTATCACGTTATTTTATTGATGGTTTTAGCAAAGTATTATAAGAAAGACATGAGGTCAGAAAATAATTTGCAAGTTTAAATTAGGAATGAAAAGGAATAGAGAAATCCAGAAAACTAAGTAGGTAAGAAATGGGATTTAAAAGACTTTGTCAACCAAGACCTGGAGAGATGTCTTAGCAGAACAATGTGATTCAGACTTATGCCAAATATCATAGGAGAGACGTGTCATGCCCACTCAGCCTTGATGGCATCAGGCTTCCCTGACTTTAGATTGAGATGGTGAGAGGCATGGAAGAAGGTAGTAAAAAAAAAAAAAAAATTAAACATACTAGAGAACAACATCTAGTGGTTCTGGCTACTTGTAACTAACTGGAATCAAAAAGGTTGCTAACTTATTGAAGAATTATACTGCTGAACAGTCACAAATCCAGATTAAAAGGCTTTGACTCTACCATCTGAAAAAGAACTCTCCAGATGGGTTCTGTAGGTTGGACAGCAAAGAAATATTTATTTACAAATGCCTACTTTAGGTACAGCCCTGGAGGATAAGCAGAAACAGCACTCGATTAAATTGATTCTCTTGACAAGAGAGCTCCTCCCAGGAAATATAATCAGGTCTAATGGAGAACCTTGATTTTCTCTCTAGGAAGTGGGACTTCACAATGTCTGACTAGCTGGATTCTGTCAATGCCAAAGATTAATAGCTTCTTTCTGCCTCCTATTTTCCTGTTTTCCAAAGGAGAGTTGTAATTCGGTTATTCTGTCTCTGTCTGTCAGTATGTGTACATGATGGATCAGGGAGCAGAATACATGGGCTTTCATTTGCAGATTTCAGAACCACAAATATAGTTCTACAGGTGGCCTTTTGGAGGCCAACTGTCATCCTCCAAAAGTCCAGAACAGAAACTGGATACAGTGATTGGGAGGATTTGTGCTGTTCCATTCTATTTGACCTTAATTGGTGTCTCATTTAGGGGAGTAGAGAACGTGAGAGAGGGTTGACTCTAAGTAAGACCCTGCTTCACACTTACCAACCCATTTCCATTCCTTTCTGGACTCAAGCTAAAGCTCTTTTTCTGTCTACATTTCAGCTAGTTAAGGATCATGTGACTAATATATGTGTGTAAAATTCTCTACATTCACTAACTGTTTTATGGTACATTCACTAACTGTTTTATGGTACATTCACTAACTGTTTTATGGTAACATGTGAAAGTATTGGAAACTTGTGGTCATTACCGGTAGTTAAACCCCTCAGGAACAAATGAGTAATAGATAAACCATATATTATATATATGAAGCCATTGAGATATTGTGTCACAGTATTTAGAATTACAACCCTATCTAAGACAGATACTTTTATCAGAAATAGTTGTAATTAAAAATTATTACTTGTCATGGGGGGCTGGGGTTGTGGCTCAGTTGTAGAGCATTTGCCTAGCATGTGTGAGGCCCTGGGTTCAATTCTCAGCACCACATTTTAAAAAATAAATAAATAAATAAAATAAAGGCATTGTGTCCATCTACAATTAAAAAACATTTTAAAAATATTTCTTGTCATGGAAAATTAAATGTTACTTTTGAGGAAAAAAGTAGGTATCACATTTTAGTTATTCAAGTATAAAAATTATTTAAACTTATAAACAACTTGACCATTTTGAATTTTTTTTCAAAGTTATCAGCCTTCAAATTTTCCAAGGCCTAAGAAAACAATTCCTATAATTCTTTTTCAGAGAAGAGATCTTGAAAGCTATTCCACTTGGCAAGCACTGATTTTCATGGGGCCTATTTTCCTCCACAATTCAAGTAACACAGGACATTCTATGTGAGGATTTTAGAGAAGTGATTATAGGTGACTGTCTAGAAATAATTAATGGTAACTTCTGGGGAAGCTGTCATAGGTAATATGATGCCTTTAAATTAATAACTGTTTGGATTGCTCATATTGTTTTCCACAAAGACTGCTGTTCCATTCTATTTGACCTTAATTGGTGTAATTGATAACAGGTAGAGCTGAGAGTGCCATTTTAATCATGTTGGTACAGCTTTCCTGACAGAAAAAAACAAAACAGCTTCTTGAGTTATCTGTTATTAGTGGGAACACAGAAAAGTAAGAAAAATGACTGCGTTTTCCTAACCTGAAACTTTGAGACTTTTCAATTATAACTGGAAATTTACTAATGGGTTTAAAGTGTTTGTGTTAACCTCTAAAGAATGAATGAAAGCTAGTCGGCTATGTTATTTCTATCAAGGAAAAATGAGAAAAATATTTGGATACGGTTTAGAGACACGCACAAATTATCAAAAAAGAGAACATTTGAAAATGTTCTAAACATTAGCGCAATGTCTGGTAAAAGGACTATTTATGAGAGACGTGTTGTCGACTGTTTAATATTTAAATTTTGGTTGAAAGTGAAGACTGAGAATGATTATTTTTAGAAAGGACAGTAGAATTAGTCGAACATAACTTTCCTAGCCTTGTTTTTGAAAACATGATCAGGGTAACCAAGGATCATGTACAATCACAGGAATAGAATCCTAGTAAGTTATACTCCATGTATGTATAATATGCCAAAGTAATATTCTATTGTCATGTATAATCAAAAAGAACAAATTAAAAATTTAAGAAAAAAATGGGTTTATCTCATTTCTAACTGATTTGAATCAGTTGTTCACCATGCATGTATGAGGGAGAGGAAAAGGGTTGGATGTTAAAAAGAAAATAGTTATTGCTAGTTTTCTTTTATTTCTGTGATAAAACACTGGATCAATAGTGAGTCTCCTAAGACCTCTTCCTATAAAATGTTGCTTAATTATTACGAGGTAGTGCATTTGGCTATTCCAAGAAAATACTCTCTTTCACCTTTATCATCATTCTTTTCATATTTTCCTGTTTAAATCTGTTTTCTCAAATAACTATAAGGCAAACTTCATTTTAACAAGAAGGGTTTTCACTTTCTTTGGCAATAAAAGAATACTTACTTTCCATTGAAGAGTTTGAATTCTAAATTTTGAGGAATTTTCTACTCAGAGTGTGTTGTGTGTGTGTGTGTGTGTGTGTGTTATAAAATGAAAAATATTTTCACTGTGTAAAGAAAAAATTTAACAATTGGGTCACTTTCTTTTGTGGGGGGAGTTTGGGGGTTCTGGGAATTGAACCCAGGGGTGCTTAATTCCTGAGCTTCATTCCCAGCCCATTTTATATTTTATCTAAAGACAGGATCTTGCTAAGTTGCTTAGGGCCTCTCTATGTTGCGGAGGCTGTCTTTGAACTTGCAGTCCTCTTGCCTCAGCCTCCAGAGCTGCTGGGATTACAGGTATGCCCTACAGTGCCCTGCCTTGGGTCATTTCCCATTAGGCTATATTTGCTTTTCAATGAATAAGAGGGTAAACAGTCCACATTCCATCCAATATTTTCTCACTTTTCTCCTTTAGTTATTTTGCTTGATGTTCTGGCTATCTATCTATCTATCTATCTATCTATCTATCTATCTATCTATATCTCCAACTATGTATTATTAACTACAGCAGGATAGACAGAGACTAAAACAAATACTGTAGGGAGAGGGGTGCCTGGCTCATAGAACTTCTGATATTTAAGAAGATAATGCTATGTAGTTCAACTGTATCTTTGACTCTTATGGAAGCTGTTTTACTTAGCTCACCAACAGCTCCTCAAATCACCACAGGTATTGCTGTTCTCCTTGGGCCTCCTTTCCCACCTTGCCCCTGGCTTGTCTCTAATTCAAGTCGTCTGTCTTTATCTGTACCTTCCTTTTTTTCCTGTATTTCTTCAGTAAAAGGGAGAAAAGTATTAGTCACACTCACTAAAGCTGCTTTTTCTTCTAAATTCTTGTTTTTTTGTTAGTTTTTCTATTCTGGGACTTTGCTTCTGAATTTATTAACTTCCTGTCTAGCACCACATGCCTTTGCAATTGCACTCACTCTTCTCTGCATGCAAGTACACACAGGGCCTGACTATTCTGAAAAATGAAACCAAAGCAGCAAAAAGTGGTTCACGTTACTCTACTGCCTTTTCTCCCAATTTGGTTTTCTCTTTTCTGCAGCTATACAAAACTGTTAGAGTGATGATTAACATTCATGGCCACCATATGAGTTCTAGCCATTTTTTCCTTAACTGTATAAATGAGACTTCCAAATGCCTCTCCTAATGAATCTGCCCTCTCCAAGCTGCTCATATTTCCTAATTACAAAATTTCATGGTCTTTTCTAGGTTCTCATTTCTCAAGACCTCTTGCTACACTCGCCAGTTTGCACCTTTATCCTCTTATTGAAACCTGCTTCTTCCTTGTAGTCTATCATTGTGTCTTACATTGATTCATCACATTGCTCACATTTTTTCCCTATGTCTTCTTCTCCTAAAACCTCCTTCCTTCATTTCATTCTCATCTTATAAAACACTGTGTTTCAGCTTGTTGCAAATACACTGATTTTATGTTCTTATTCCCAAATTTACAGATTTTTTGGTTTTCAAACATACTCGAAACTGTATGTCAAGGTTCTTGTCTTCTCCTCAGAGCTCAAGGGACATGGTCCAAATGTGTAATCAAATTCTCCTTCCATAGATGACACATCCCTAGAATAGAACCCTGCTTTCATCTCACATGAATTTATACTGTCATGCTAATCCTGATTCTAATCATTGATCTAACTCTTTCATGCCTGTCTCCACCCTGTCAGGCAAGATACTAAATATCAACTTTTTCTTAAAAAGTATTTCTTGTGAGTTTAGGGGTAGTTGAGGGATAGGCCCAGTATAAAAGTGAAAGCAAAATCTGAAGTTCACATAACAGCATAAAAGAAAAACCCAAGAACATGAGCAATAATAACAACAAAACAAAGATCTAAATATGATCCAGTACAAAAGTAGCTTCAGATTACTATGATGATCTCAGTACAGCATTCTTCATAAGGCAGTGCAAAATGGCTAGTGAAGTTGTATTATCTCTGGATTTTAGGCAACTACATGTTAAAAGAAAAAAAAATTAATATTTTTTTTATTTACCACTTGTCTCAGACTTCAGATTCTTTCACCTCTTGTGCCAACTGAATAGATCACTCCAGTTCCTATTTTGCAAGTCAATAATACTTACTCATAAGAACACCCCCATTTTATTGACTCCAAGTTTGAAAATCTACCTGCATTTGTGCCCACTCTTTTTGCTTCCTACTGTGTTTCAATGGAAGATTTAACTCTATTTCCTCATGACTGAGGTAAGGTTTCTATTTGGACTCAATCTTCCACTCTCCTAATTATAGTTTTATAAACTCAAATCTATACTGTATTTGAGACAAAGCAAGACAAAATAGGTAAAATAAATGCATGAGTACTCACCTCAGATGCCACATGCTCATATTCTAATTTCCCTTCTAAAACAATTTTTTACAAGAATATGTTCTCATTTTGCTGTTTTCTCATTTCCCACTGGTTTCTCAATGATTTCAACTTGGGTTTTTGTTTTCCTGTTCAGAGGTTTTCCGCCATATTTAGGGTTCCTCTGTTTTACCCCTTCATAGGCTTTCCTACCTTGCCAAAAGACAATGTTATTCATGGTTTGATTATAAACCTCCTCTTTTCCTCACTCAGCATTCCCTGGTCAATCTTATCTTCTCCTGAATTCATTCATTCACATATGACTGTAACTACTAGTCATGGAAAGTAACTAAACTATAGTTAATATAGGAAGTAAATGTGAAGAGAGGAAGGCAGAAATAATCTTCTGTAAAGAAGGAAGAGTTGGAGAAAAACTCTAAGACTGATAAAAGCTTGGTGCATATTATAATGGGAAGAATCTTTGTGTGCAGTTCGTAGAAATGGGAATTCAGAACCATGTGAAGAGATGTCAAAAATCAAGTCAGCTGTCAGATCCTGGAGAAGAGTTCTGGGTAGGAAACAGCAGGTGTTTTACTTCCAAAATATTTCTAGGCTATGCCACACTTATTTCCTCTACGTATTTAGTTCATATTGCATTTGGATAATATTCTGATAAACTTAACCAGCCTGTAATTGAAACCATCATCTTAATCTCAGAATACATTGCTCTAAGATGGGAAGAAAGAACACAAAATGTGCTGGCTAAACCACAAACCTATTAGCATTTTTTATGTACCCCTACATCCTCATCCACCCCATGTGAAATAAACCATAAACATTACCAGTCATATCTTTGTCTACAGATTTCCTTCCTTATTCCCATTAAAACAACCATGGAGAAAAGATATTAAGAGACAATGAACAGAACTTTCAAGAAATATGGGATAACATGAAAAGACTAAAGATTCATTAGGATAGATGAAGATTCAGAAATACAAGCCAAAGAAATGCACAGCCTTTTTAATGAAATAATTTATTGAAATAAATAAGTAGAAATAATGAAATAAATAATTAGAAAATTTCCCAAATCTTAATATTGAAATGGAAATAAAATACATGAAATACATGAGACTTATAGGACTCCAAATAAAAAAAAAATTACAACAGACCTACACCAAGAAATATTATCATAAAAATGCACAAAATGCAGAATAAAGATAAAATTGATAAAATTTTAAAGGCTGTTAGAGAAAAATTACCAGACACATTTAAAAGGAAACAAATCCAGATCTGAGCTGCTATTTCAACCTAGACCCTAAAAACTAGGAGGCCTTAGAATAATAAGTATCAAGCAATGAAAGAAAATGGATGCCAACCATGAATACCATACCTGGAGAAATTAAGCTTTAGATTTGATGATGAAATAAAAATCTTCCACAATAAACAAAAGGTAACAGAACTCATAACAAGAAAGCGTGCACTATAAAACATACTTAATAAATATTTCTTGAAGAAGAAATGGAAAACAAAATTTAAAACCAACAAATGTGGGAAGTACACTGAAGAATAGGCAATCAAAGAAGAAACTAATTCAAATTAAAAACCAGAAAGAAATCCAAATGAAAGGGAATATAGAATTCTCAATAATAACATGGAATGTAAATGGCCTAAACTCATCAATGAAAAGACATAAACTGGAGGACTGGATTGAAAAGCAAGACCCAACAATATTTTTCAATCATTATAAAATTTATTAATTAGTCTGGTTAACTTCCAACCACATGTTCCAGGAGAAAGAGATTTCTCTGAAGAAGGGTTTGAAGAGTTCTCAGAAGTGGGGCAAGACTTCGGACCAGTAGGGTTCTTGGCATATGTGAAAGAAAAGAATTTCAGCATGAACCAGTCAAAGGCATAGCAGAGGTTTATTTAGGAAAGTAGATACGCATTCAAGAGAGAAGGTGTGTGTGTGTGTGTGTGTGTGTGTGTGTGTATTGGGGGCAATCTCAAAAGAGAGAAATCTTTGGGGAAAAAGCAAGGATTATGCACTCAAGGGAGAATGCAGGTCATTTCCAGGGGAGAGACAACAACCTGCTGGTGTGGAGTGTTAATATTTATAGGGGGCCAGAGCTAGGGGCAGACAGAGGTGGAGGCAGGGTGGAGCTCAACAACTTACTGATAGTTTTTCCTTTGCTTGCACATTTCCTTCATTTTACATGGGCATATTTCTCAAGCTCATGTGATCCTATAACCCTCTTGCAATAAAAGCCTTTAACAACTTGATATCTTATTCAGACCTTTATCTCTATATAGTTCAGTTCCTGGAAAAAAATTGCAAATAATTTATTCAAATAGAATAGAGTTGATCTTTAAGTAATATGAGCTTGAACTCAACAGGTCCCTTAAATATAAATTTTCTCTGGAGACCTGCAATATTTGGAAACTTGCAGATGAATTGAATAGCCTAGAAATATCAGGAAATATTAAGAACAAATTAGGCACATGTATGCCTCCTTGCCTGTTTCAATGGAAGATTTAACTCTATTGTTAAACTGTTTAAATCTATTGTGTGCCACTATTTAACTCTTTGCACTAATTCTTTCCACCATAAAATGCACCAGACATATAGATAATAGTCTATTATTTACTATCATAAAATATATACAAATATAAAAAGTTAAAATTTATCAAAACTTACATAAATCCAGTTAATACATAGTGTCATACTGAAAAGAAATGTAAACAAATATAACTGCAATATTATATCATAACTGTTTAAATTAACTGGAGTACATGCTCTACCACTGTAGTAATTATGTAGTCATACCCTGTTGCTACTATATGATTTTAAGTGTTCTGTGAGTATTCATTTGAAGCTCAGTGATGCTGATTATTTCCTAGTAAACAGTTGTTCTTTATATATATTTCTTATCATAATAATAAGTGATCTCTCACAGTTCTCACACATATTCACCATATATAATACATACAGTACACAAAATATAAGCTAGTAAATGGCATGTGTTATTGGTAAAGTTTCGGATCAACAACAGGATATTAGTATAAGTCCTGGAGGATCAAAAGAAATATCTGGGTTTTCAATTGTGCAGGGAGTTTATGTTTCTAAACTCCATGCTGTGAAACTCCAAGTCATTCAATATTCAACTGTACATACATAATATATATAATTATAGACATACATATGTATTTTGCTAAACATGGGCCTTTTATTGTAATAATTTTATTATGTTATATCTTAATTTCTAAAATTACACGATATTTTTGATAACTTGGACTTTGCACTATTTCATAAGTGTAACAGGCAAGGATTAAATTAAAGAATCCAGATAAAGACAAACTGAAATTATACATATTTAATTTTCCATGGAAAAGAAAATATTTCCCAAGTGAAGAAAGAAAATGTTAAATCTACAGTGGAAAAGCATGGCAGAAGATATAATTCCAAGGAAATAAATAGAAAAGACATCCACAAGGCTTCAAAGTAATACTCTATTTTCATTATTGACAAAGTGACTTTAGCTTTTAAATCCTATATAACAGCTCCAAGTTATCAATATGTGAAAAATGACAACTGAGATTAGCTTGTGAATATTTAAGAATTGTACTTAGCTGGGCACAGTGGCACATAACTGTAATCCCAGTGGCTGAGGAGGCTGAGACAAGAGGTTCATGAGTTCAAATCCAGCTTCAGTAAAACGGAGGCACTAAGCAACTCAGTGAGACCCTGTCTCTAAACAAAATACAAGATGGGGCTGGGGATGTGGCTCAGTGGTCAAGCGCCCCTGAGTTCAATCCCTGGTACTCCCCCACCCCACCCCCCAAAAAAAAGGTAAAAGAAAAGAATTGTACTGATTCGGTCCTAGAGAATTTATTCTGGCAATAAACAAATAAAAGGAGAGGGGAAACAAGGGTCATATATCTGAATGTTAAATGTGCAGTAATATTATGATTCTGTATTTGATAGGATATATAGTATATGTTTATATCTGAATATAAATGGTTATTATGAGAAAAATTTAAAAATGAACTTTATTTATAATTTGCTCCATCTGCATGCTGATGTTTCATTTGAATTACTTTTCAGTCTTTGCATATTTATAAAGAAGAAATTCTGAAAACAAGTTCATTGCAAAAAGGTTAAGATCTGGATGTAGACTATCTAAATCCTTGACTCACGGGTAATGCCATATGTATTAGAGACTGAAGGAATTCCCACTGAGATTTCCTATGATACCAAGAGGAGGAACTATTGTTAGAAAACAGAAGAGATCCTGATAAAATTTAAATATTTGTCATGTCATTGAATATGTTCTCCAACATATTTGTTAGAAAAATAATATGAATAAAAATATAAAAGTACAGGCAGATTCAAATGATAAGTGAATAAATATAGGTAGCTAGATATGTATATGCATGAGTACATTCATACAACTAACATAATATAGGGCAATATATTTGTGATCATGGTTTTAAGAAAAACAATAGAGGTTTTACAAAAAGAAGAGTAAAATTTAAAGATGTAAGTAGATAGCTTTAACTATATAAAAGTAATGATTTCTACTCAATGAGGGACAAACCTGTGCAAAAAATATTTGCAACAAATCTGGCAAAAGGCTCATCTCTATATTAACAGACTGTAGACTAATATTAGACTTTTTCTAGTAAATGAAGCAGAAAAAGAAAAGAAACCTAACACAAATTGACTTAGACTATAAATAACAAATTCACAGATGGAAGCCCATATCCTTGTAATCAAAAAAATTAGGAAGTTCAATAAAAATGAAATATTTATAAATTATATTATAAAAATATGAAGAAATGGAAATTTTTATGCCTTGCTAATAGGGTACAGTATCCTGGTGAGATTTGGTTTCAATGTACAATCTCTAAAATCACTATTATAGATAACTTTCATTAAGGGACAAACAAAAACAGAAATACAAATAATTGATAAAGTATTGAAATTAGTCCTGAAGAACAAAAATATAATATACAACATTTTAATGAAGCAAATGTAAATATTATAATATTCCAAGTTTACAAATGTCTGATGAAATACTAACTTGCATAAACATTACATGCAGTTGCTTTAAACATTACATGCAGTTGCTGTAACCTTCTAAAAATCAATTTAATATTCTTCATCAGGGGCTTTAAAAACTTTAGAATTGGGGCTGGGATTGTGGCTCAGCGATAGAGCGCTCGCCTAGCATGGGCAGGACCTGGGTTTCCTAGGAATCCTTTTTCCAGAATTCTATGACAAAGGAATAATCAAAGCATGTAAAATATATTTAAATGCATTATTTCATAGAGTGAGCATTGGAACAAACCTAAAGTTTCAACAATACAGCAAAGATTAAATAATTAATAACAGTCTATCAGATGTAGTTGTAAAAAATTGGGGGGAATTTTAAAAGAATTTTTCAAAAGCCTTATATTAAATGGGAAAAGACATAATAAGAAACCCTGTTATGTCGAAAGGAAAAAAATAATATATTAATAGTAGTGATGTATATACTCTGATAATAAATGGAACAAAAATGAGGATAATACCTCTAAATGTTCAACACTTAGTCTAGCACTTGGAATATACTAGCCACTCAGTAAATAATTAAGAGAACACATTTGTATTTGTATTTATTTATTTGCTTTTCTTATATTTTTCTATAATATAGAAATTCTCACCAATGAGCATATTTTTTATAATATTACTTTAAATACTGTATCTATATTCATCACAATTTCCTGTAAAATTTAGGAATAAACATATTTTTTGCTTTACACTGCTTGGGTTATTGTTCAAGAATCATATAATTTATAGATAACTCTGATTTTCACCAACGCTTTACCTTATCAAGTCTATCCCACATGTTGATAAATACTATTGTTATAATTCAGAAATGGAGAGGGCTATATTTGTGTCTTAGGTTGGGTCACTTGGGGCAAAATAATTTTAGTATATTATTAACTTCGCTTTCATTTTTTGGTTTTGTTGCTAATATTTAACCCTTCTCTCATATTAAATTAAATTTTTAGATTACAAAATATCTTCACATTCATAAACTTAATATTCATAACTCAAATAATGAAATTATGTAATATTCAATGTAAAAGTGTCCTAATTTATAAGTAAACTGTTCTTCTAAATTAAACATATTATTCAATGATATAAAAGGTATTTGCTTTGGAACAATGAATGCCAAATTATATTTTCCCTGCTGAGCGGTGATTACACTAAGTAATACATTTTACTTTTCTGTGTGCATACTCAGGTAAAATTGTTCAAATATTTATCATTATGTTTTTATTCCCATTTACCAGAGTGATAATTACTATATCAGAAAATCAAGTTAAAGGAGAGACTGTAAATATGCGAAGAATTTGTAACAAAATCAATATTTAATAAACTTTGCATTTAAAAAATGAGTAAAGGATAAAATGTGCCCTTTGCAGTAGATTTAACTCAAACTTTTCAATTTTAGGCTTGAATTTCAATTTGCTGAGCAAACTCTCTCTATTTGGACATGTTTTCTTCTCTTCTGGCTCAGCTCCATCTCTACTGATGCCTAAAGGATTTGTGTGAGTTGGCTCACATTTACAAAGCACCCAGTGTGAAATGGCATTTTACTCCCTGTGCATTCAGTTTTTTCTATTCTTTTTCTTTTGTTGTTAGTTAGAAATTGAAAGGAACTTCACACTGAGATGCAAGTCATCCAGAATACCTGTCATGGAAAAATAACATGCTTTTCTTCTATTAAAAAGTAAATTACAGCAGAAACCTGTTGTCTGCCCTTGACCATTAAGACATGGTCATGAAATTAAAAATAAATAAATAAATAAAAAAGAAAAGAAAACATCAGAAAATTTCATCATGTCTTATTGTAAAATAATAAAATGGAATACTGCATATTTAAATCAGATAACCAGAAACTAATCCAAAAAAAAATGTCTAGCTATATAGAGAGTATTTATTCAGAAATAAAAGTGAGAAAGTAAAAGAGAGGAGAGGTTCTTTTATGACAATGATATATTTGAAGTGATTGTTTTATCCAAGAAATAACACCACTACTAAGCAACTTCAAATTCCATATACATTCAACTTGTCAACATTCTGTCACTGAAAAGTATAGCTTGCATTTTATATTCTAAAGAATATAATCTACCATGTAACCAAAGCTCTCCCCTTCCCCTATCTGTCTGAATTTTTATGAAAACTCAGTTTTACTTGCATTTCATGAAATGGATCTAAAACAAAGCTGCACTGAGTAAAGCAGCAAATCCAACAAGTGAGAGGTACTATTATCTCAATTCATAGTATGGAGATCTCAGTAAAATACTAAAACAAAGAATATTTGAGGGCCCTGTAGACAAATGCTGGAAAATTCAAACAGATGAATATACACACAGGATGCAGAAAAGTTCACTTTTCCAAGCCAGGGACAGAGGTGAGTGTTTTCTTTTTCCATGTACAACAAACACTAATTAACCAGAAAAAAAAATTCACTACTTTAAAAATATATGTATGGTTTTAATAATGTACAGTTGAATGTGGTTTTGCCAAATCAATGCAAATAATAAAATAAAACTTGGCTTTGAAAATATTGCTATTCATTCTTTGTTAACTTCTTAATTTCAGTTTAATTCTATATTAATGTAAACTAGCATGATCATTAACCACAACTGAAAGCTATCTTTTTTTTTAATCAAAATTCACCTGAAACTCAACTGAAGCATATTTTTTTTCATGAACAATCCAAAATAACACTCAATTAAATCACCTCAACACTTTGAAGCATCATAATATTCTAGGCAGCCTTTAGCTACTGAGAGAGACAAAGTCATGCTCTGTAGGATCCTAGATTAGAAAAGTTTACATCCTAAGAAGGGACATTTAAGAATGACCAAGTCAATCAAAAATCGTGGGCTTCATACTCTAATCTAGTTGCTGCATGTTGTAGGGTCAGAGAGAGGCAAACCCAAATTTAGTATGGCAAGGGAAGGAAGTAGCATTAGAGACATTAATTCTTAATTCTACCTTTTAATATGTCACACTTTATCTGGTGGCAGCACAAGGTCTTGGGCCCTCCTTAACTCATCCACAAGCAGAGGTTCACTAACTATGAAAAGTCTGAAATACAAGCCATCTCAAAGGATTGCTGAACAGAATAGATAATGTTGAGCAGGTATTTGTATCTGAGGGAGTCTTATGAGTACTTTTAGAGATAAGAATCATTTATCATAAGCTTATTTATTTTTTAGAAGCCTTGTTTCCAAGACTTGAAGTTTGCTGTCTTTCACTCCTCAGTAGGATAAATGATTTCCTTGTTTACATTGTAAATTTGCTTAGAAAACCTTTTTTTTATAAAATAGAAAGCAAATTCCAGTGCAATATACTGGGATTATTATGAGCTACAAATTAGCATCACTCTAAAATATATTGCAATTACTGACATATTTCTTGCCACAGAAATTGTTCTGCTTTTCATTCATGTAGTCTGTTACCCAATGTCTGACACTGTATTTTCATGGATGTTTCTTCCATTCCCTTTTCTTTGAAAGACAAAATATCCTCCACTTCAATGGCCTCTCTGTATGGATGCATGATATACCTCAGGATGGCTGTAGTCTCCTGCTTCGTAAAGGGTTTCCACTTTAATAAATAATGAAACAAATATTGTGCCCATTATTTCTTTACTTCTTAAAATATATTTTTCTCATTTGAATGTTTCTCAAATCAAGATGTATCCTAAATTGCTGTGTGCATTGATATAATATTTCACACAAAATGTGCAATCAATATTTATGGCATTGATTATTATTGATGGTACCTTAGAATAGACAAAACATAGCATTCCTAAGAATATTTACCAACAAATGAAAAGTCACCATCTACTCCTGTAAATTCCTAAAAACTAAGGTATTTATGATCTGAATTACTCAAATACTAATCCATTTTATTTACTTTGAAACTATAAAATAATTCTGTCTTGAAATACAACCCCACTTGTCTCATATAATATAGCATTAATATTGAGCCATCAAATTAATTATTTTCCAAATTGGTGTTTTGTTACAATGTATTATTACATATGTATTCACACTTTCTGGTAATAGAAATGATTATTTATTTAGAATTTTCAAAATACTCAAATATATCTAAGTTTTAACATCTGTAATTTAATAGTTGACTGTGTACAAATTAGGCAAACTGTAAATTAGCCTTAGGAGAATTTGATAGCCATTGGTGTATAAGGATCTTTATTTTGGACAAGGAGAGCTAACAGCTAGGGTTTATTTTATTTGTTCATTGTTGCTATTTATGTATGTTTCTAACTTGATCTATTTTCTGTCTTAAGATTAAGGAATCTGAGACAGCAAGCCAAATAGTGACTTTCAACTGTGGACTTGAGGAATGGTGTTATTAGGGAAAAAGGCAGAGACCAAGATTCCAAGAAGCAAAGACGAGTTTTATCCTGAGGGAAAAAAAAAATTCAGGGCTGAGTCCTTCCCTCACATTTTATAAAGAGGCAAGGTTTTGTTGAATTTTGAGTTTTAATCCTCTTTTATTCTTACTTTTTGATAGTAATTTTATTCATATTTTTGATAGGTTTTTCTAGGATTCTCATTCTAACTTGGATAACAGTTTAATCCCCTTCTTTAGTGGAACTGATTTCAGTTATGTGCTCTAATAAAAATAATAGCAGAACTTAGTATTTGATTTAGACTGACCTATTCATTTCAAGTGAATATTCAAAGTTGTTACCATTTGTTGATTATATCTATATTCTCCCTTCAACCCCCAAACTATGCAGTCTTCTTTTCTAAATAAGCCACAAAAATTAGAATCTAATAGAATTACTTAGACACAGATATAAGCCTTTAAATCTTTAAAGGAGACTATTACCCACACTGTGCTTATAGGAATAGTGAAATTGGAATCTTAAGACAGCATTACATTAGTATTACATGTTATTAGAAAGTCCCTCTACCTTGATTCTGCTGAAGTTTAGAACTGAGCTATCAGGGAAATCCTAGAGAATAGTAAAGGAAGATATGATAACAGACAGACAAGTACAATTACTAAATTCTGGAGTTAAAGAAAATAAATTCCTGGTTCCCAAACTTATCTAGCTGTGTAACCTTGGATAACTCTAGCCCTCAATTTCTGCACATGGTAATAGAGGCTCTCAGATTCTATCTCCTGTATGCAAGAACAGGAGGAAAACTCCTGTTGTAAAATTACAAGATTGTTCATGTTTCATAAGATAATTAGTACATTTTCTTCTATCGTTGCTAGAATAATTTTCAAAGAATTAGGTATCTTACCAGGTGCTAGTTATACTACTGTCTTATACTGCTTTAAACCAGTCTTTGTCTCTGTTTCTCTTTTTTAATTATCCTTATCATGCTTCTTTTGTCTACTAGGTAGAAGTTAGGCATTGTAAGTAAAGCTTTGAGGTGATAATAGGTAAACGTCTCAGAAAAATACAGGGTTGAGGAAGCTCTATTTCTTTATAGAATTTCAGTACTGTAAGAAGCTTCCCTATTATTATGTGTGGTGACAGGGAGGGGGCACATGTAAGGGTAATTGAGCCCAGACCCTGCTGCTAAGCTGCATCATTAGCCCTTTTTACATTTTGAGACAGAATCTTGCTAAGTTTGCTCAGGTTGTCCTTGAACTTGTGATACTCCTGTTTCACCCTCTGAGTAGCTGGGATTATATGCATGTGTGTCCACACCTGACTGGCTTTCCCACTATTCATCCCAAATTTTTGATTGAGAGAGAAAATAAGTGGCTTTTCCAGGACTATAATTATTAGTCCAATCTGGAAGTTGTGGTCTACCAGTTTTGAAAATCAGAAATTATTATTAAATTTTTATAAATGATTTTGTTTGTTTTTGGTTGAAAATAGTTTTCCCAGATGTAGAATTCTATAAGCTTACTCTTTAATCTGTTTTTTTTTTTTCAATCAGTAATATAATGTTTTGCTGATTTTGTGAAAGAGGCTGTTATTGGTTTTGGTGTTTTTATAGAAGAACTTGAAGGAAGCAATCATTTATATACTCTCTATATTATTGTTTCTAAAGCTATTAGACTAAAATTATGAAAATAAACTTTTAGCTAAGTACAAAATATACTCATTCTAACACTTATATCTTTATTGCATCATCAAGCATCTTAATATATTTAAGAAGTAATGACTAAAACTTTAATCTTTTCACTATCTCAAACATAGTCATGATGGGAAATATATCAAATATCATTCAGTCTGTGCTATGGGTTGATTGTGACGACTAAAAGTGTTGAAATCTTAAACCATGTTAGTGTGAATTTGACCATTCCTGCATTCCTGTAGCAGTTTCTGATTATCTATGGGAGACCTGTTCCAAAACTCTTAGTGGATTCTTGTAACCTCGTATATTACCCAACCCTACATATACAATGTTTTTCCCTACTTCTTTTTTATTAGAGACCTTAGTAAAATAAACATACAATATTTTTTTTAATTAGGAACTTTCACATATTCACTTAAAGGAAGCCCCTATAAGGGGCTATCTAAGCATCTCTTCAATATATCTGAATAATGAGTATCACTGATTTTACATTTGGGGGTCACGATTAAATGAGGGTTCCTTGATAACAATCACCAAGATGCTGTGACAGTCAACTGGATAACCTAGAAGGTTATGAAGTGATTATAAGTACGTAGCATATATGGTAAGGATATGTTAGACCAAGGGAGATTCATGTTGGAGAAGTGAAAGAGTGAGAGAAGCTCAGAATTTCATCATGTTCCCCACAACAATGCACAGCTTAGAACTTATGAATTGTTTCTTTCTGAAAATTTCCATGCAACATTTCTGGACCTTGGTTGACCATTGATAATGGAAGTTTCCAAAAGCAAATCAGCAGTTAAGGGGAGATTGTAAGACGTTTGAAGATTTAATCAAACTAAGATGAGGTCATTAGGGTAGCCTTAATCAATGTGACTGGTCTTATACAAGTGGAAGAGACCCACACATGACAGGAGAGTACTACATGATGATGGGGACGGAGATCAAACTGCTGTTGCTGCAAGTCACATGATGCCCGGGACTAACGCACACCGTTAGTAGCAAGGAGAAAGTCAAGAAAAGATTCTCTCCTATAGTTTTCAGAATGCGCACAGTCCTGCCCTCATCTTGATTTCAGACTTCCAGCCTGAAGTACTATGAGGCAATAAAGCTCTGTTGCTTTTAGTCACCAAGTTGGTGGTAATTTGTTATGATAGCCATAGGAAACTGATAAAACACATGCGTGCATACAAACACACAAGGTCTATATTCCAAACAAATTTGGCTTTAGTTATCTTTTATATTATTTAGTTCAATATTGTACTTTTGGTTCAGCACTTTTGCTGAAGGTTAACCTGAGAAATTGTTACATTTTGATTATCTACAGGGATCTATCTATTATTTTCAATAAAATCCCTAGTATTATATATAATGATTTAAAATTGAATCTATCTAAAAAATAATGTGCTTGCATTTATATAAAACAGTTCATGTTCAGTTTTATGAATCTTTAAAATAAATTGCTGCACAAAAAAAAAGTAGAAAGGAAAAAAAGAAACTGCTTGTCTTCCAGACGTACCCTGTGTCCTGCCCGGTAATGCAATGCATCTTTAATGCAAACCCTCCTTTACTGGATAATGAAGAAATAGGTATATATTACAAAAAAGGAATTATTAGTATTGATTAGGTAGAAAAGTCTAATTTCCAAATTGGAACTTGATAAAAGAAATAGAAGTGGGGAGGCTGAAAGATTTGGCAGTATTTTATAAACCTAAAGAGATACCTACATTTGACCCTGCGATCCCACTCCTAGGAATTTATCAGAGAGAAATGAAAACATAGGTCTACATAGATTTGTTCAAAAGTACATCGCAGATTTAAGCAAAATAAATAAAAACTGAAAACTTTCTAGGTTTTCAGCAACAGGATAATAAACCAGATGAGGTATATTTATTTGATGATAAACTTCAGGAAAAAAAAAGAAGAAATCATTGATATAAACAATAACATCAATGAGTCTCAGAAACAGGATAACTAAAGGAAGACTTCCACAAAGGGTACATGTAGTATCATTTCATTGATATACTATTCTAAGAGGCCAAATTAAGATGGTGGATATCTCTAGGATAGGGTAAAAAATCAAAATGCATGAAGGTTATTCTTGTATGATGGTAAAGTTCTATCCTATTATAGAGGGTTGGATTGTACAAGTATATACAGTTGTCAAAATGCATAAATGATGAACTAAGACTTGCATTTTATTATCTAAAATTTTATTTTTAAATAAATTATAATGACCTTAATTATTATGTACATGTTAAAGTATACAAATACTGATCTCTACAAATATTTTTTGAAATATGTAAAATAAAAACACGATTGAATTACATAAAAGATGGAGGGATAAGTGAAAAAGCAAGTATAATAAAAAGTAATAAGATATTAAGTCTAAGTAAATGCTAATGTGGGTATGGAAGCATTATAAAATCCTTTCTACTTTTTAGCATGGTTAACAATTTTCATTAAAAATGTTAGAAATTTTTTATTAAAACTCTCACATATGTCACATATGTACACCAATAGTTTTCAGAGTGTATTTTCTTAATAGCATCAGTGAAAGGTGCTATTTCTATGTGCACAATTCTTCAACCAAATTGTTTCTAGAGTCACTTATCCATAAATGTTTAACATATATACATTCATTGAACTCAGAACAGAAAACCACCATGTAAGATAGTTTTGTTACTGATAGGTTGTACTAAACATCTATATTTAAATTTTTATATTACATACTCCCTAATACAATGTTTGCACTGACAGTTGCTTCATCATGAGTAAGAGAAATCAGTAAAATATTATAGCAAATATATAGTTATTCATTAGAAGCATTAGGTTGAATTGAATACAGCGTGATATATTTCTTCATTGTTACACTGCTTAAATCCTTATTAATCTTATTTAATATATTAGTTATCATATAGAACATTTTATTTTTTTAAATTTTATTGTTTTTTATGTATGACAGCAGAATGCATTACAATTCTTATTACACATATAGAGCACAATTTTTCATATCTCTGGTTGTATACAAAGTATATTCACACCAAATTGTGTCTTTATACATGTACTTTGGATAATAATGATCATCACATTCCACCATCATTTCTGACCCCAAGACCCCTTCCTTCCCCTCTAACCCCTCTGCCCTGTCTAGAGTTCATCATAGTACATTTTAAATAAATGTTTATGGAAAATGCATTTCATTCAAAGTGATAAGAACCATCACCATCTAACTGTTAACAGGAGCTAGTCAAAAGGTCACACTCCCAGGCAAATGATGCAAGATTGTGTGCACCTTCTTTTCTTCAATAACTTTATGTTAAGTGAGGAAGCATACAGTTTTCTATGTAGAATTTAACAACTTTTTCTATTTATTTTGTCTGAGATATTTTAAAGACAATATTTTCAGCTCCTTGTTTTGTTATTATATATATATATATATATATATATATATATATATATTTTTTTTTAATGTATGACACCTAAAGAATAATTTGAAAAAATATCCATGCATACACAAACACAGAGACATGCATAATGTATATATAATAACTTTGAACACCTTTCCTACTGGAATAATATGTTTTTAAAACTGTGAAAACTTTATTTTACTATGTTCATTTAAAATAAAAGAATTTCCAAATGCCTATTTTGTGCTAGGTACATATTAGAGAGAAAAATATAAATAAAATACCAAACCTATCCTTGGTGGTTTCAAGGATTCACATTTAATTTCTCTCAAAGCATAGATTTCTGAAAGCTTTGTATTTACATGAATCTCTAAATGCTTATGAGACCAGTAATGAATTCAAACTTTCTTTCACTTAAAAGAGATCTCCGGCAGAGAAAAAAATAAAAATAAAAAGGAATTTTCTTGGGCAAAGAAAAAAATTCAAATTGAGATTTCAGCATTTATTTATGTGTTTGTTGTTTTAACAAAACCTTGATTGCTTTCTTGGTCATGTAACAATCTAACAATGATGGTAATGATTCTAATAAATAGACCATTAAAAAAAAAGAATGGCAGAATATAAGAAAACTGAATAGTAAACACAGAGAAAGTCATTTTTTTTTCCTTGCCTCAATCAAATACAAGAGCCCTCAAGGGGTAATTGCGTTTTCTTTTCTTTTATACTAATGTTTAGCATGAATCTGCTACTGTTGAGATACTGTGCTAAGTGTTTTATAGCCATTATCTCATTTGATGTTCACAACAACTTTGTGATGTTAGATTGTTACCCCTGTTTCATATATTTCTTTTTGCAGAGACAACTTTGGGGAGGAAGAGTCTTGTCTGAAGTCATCAGTGCAAATTTGAACCAAATATCTGTAACCAGAAGGAGATATTGTTTGAAAAGATTACTTAGTGCTGGTTTTTAAGTTAGTAATAAAAAGGTCAAATCTATTTATTTTTTTTATTTAAACTCATTCTGTTTTCACACTATCAGGTATATTTCTACCAAAAAATTCTTTCAGTCAGCTGCTAACAGTATCCACAAAAGTACCATATTATGCCAATCCTCTAATCTTTAAATTGCCTGATGATATAAAACCAAATTGAATAAATATTTTGACCTTTAATTCTAAGACTCTACAAGGTGGGAATCTGCTAGTGCATGCAGAAATGAACACCAATCTGGATCCACTCAAATGTACCCAGTGTCTCAATCTCTGGATACAAGATTGTGGAGGAGGGTAGAGAGCAGGTGAGACAGAGAGACAGAGACAGAAGCCCAGAGACTGAGTTTTCTACAGTATTTGAAATTCCTCTGAAACAATAAAACCTAGTGACAAATATGTTAGGAAATGATGGAACTGCCTGTCTCTTCTCTTTGATAATTTTATTACCTCAGTAAAACCCCCAGATTCCATCAGGTTTGATCCTAGAAGAGACTAAAGTAAAAAGATAATTTTATTTCTTGTGCTTTCTCTTGCATAATGTCCACTAAAAACTAAAATAAAAATAAGGAAGTATATAATCCTTAGAAAAAGGCAATAGCAGGAAAATGGAAAGAAGAAATGGGAAAGGAAGATGGAATAAAGTTACAAAAGGAGGAAGGAAAAGATTCTATGAAGAAAAAAAAAACTATAATAGCAAAAAGGCAAGAAGGTGAAAAAGAAAGATATGAAATAGAGGAACCAGGAGCCAATGGTAAAATGAGGCAAGATTGAAATGCTGAATCAGCATTTCAGACTCCATTTTTTTTGTTTGGATGCCAGACAGGTACAAATAATAACTACAGTGGGCTGGCTGTGAGGACAACTACTTTATATGGCTTTCCTCATATTTGATAGAGATCTAGACATAAATAAATAAGAATTCTCTTAAAAAAAACAGTAACACTGAAATGATTAAAGACAGTCATCCTCAGTCTCTTGAGAAGAATAGAGAATAGTGTGGCTTGTGTTCATGCTGGCTATAGAAGAGGGCAGTGGACTGGCACCATTCATCTTTGCCCAAATGCTGCAGTCAACTTAGCATCACTGCTACTGTGACCAAAAGACCTGACAAGAACCACGTAGAGTAAGAAAAGTTTATTTGGGGCTCACAGGTTCATGGGTATCAGTCTACTGCTCTGGGCCTGAAGTAAGGCAGATCATGGCAGAAGGGTGTGGTGGAGGAAAGCATCACAAGACATGACAATTAGGAAGCAGAAAGAGCAATCTCTGCTCACCGGGAATAAAATATAAACCTCAAAGTTTTGCCTGCCAACTGCCAGTGACCCAACTTCTCCAGCCACATCCTACCTGCCTCCTATTCCCATCCAGTTAATCCCATCAGGGGATTAATACATTAGTTAGGTTAAGGCTCATATTAACCAATCATTTTACCTATGGATTTTCTTGCATTATCTCACAAATGAGCTTTGGGCAGACAACACTTCATCTAAACCATAACAGCAATAATGACAGTAGTTCTGATTTTTAAAGAAAGTGAAATCCAAATGATACAAGAAATCTGAAATATTGACAACTTATTTAAAAAACAGTTTAAATGATGTGAACATTCTCATCATCCTATATTTATTTTACTTCTACAATTTGGGAGGGAATTTTGGCCTATGATACTAGATTACATGCTTACTGTTAAAAAAAAAAAGTCAGAGGCAGGGGAGAAAATGATATTCTTTTTTTTTTTTTTTTTTGGTACTGGGGATTGAACTCAGAGGCACTCAAACACTGAGCCACATCCCCAGTCCTATTTTGTATTTTATTTAGAGATAGAGTCTCATTGAATTGCTTAGCACTTTGCTTTTGCAGAGGCTGGCTTTGAATTCACGATCCTCCTGTCTCAGCCTCCCAAGCCACTGCAATTACAGGTATGTGGCACCATGTCCTGCAAGAAAATAATATTCTTGACCTTACTTCTAACTCTCATTCAGGTCTGACCGACCCTACTGTTTTCTGTGCTCTGCTCCAGGTGACTTTCCTATCCATGAAACTAGCACATAGTGCTCCAGGCATGGGCTATGAGAAGTTGCCCTGCAACTGCACCTGTTTTCTGTTTTCATTAGCATTTTGATTTTAAAAGAGTTTTAGTACTGTGCTTTACTATAAACTTGGGTTTTTTTTAATGGAAGTCATATTATGTCAAAAATTCTGGTTCATAATTGTCATGTATGATCTAGGACTTAGCAAGTAAACAGAAGCAACCAGGACAACTACACAGCCTCTTCCACCAACTGCATATGGGCTACCATACAGCTGGCTTCAAGGGCATGGGGTCACTACATTTGCAAAGGATTGTGCACTCAGTCCTGTGCTTGGATTTTATGAATACTCTGTAGTTGTTGAAATTATAAAGTTTTGTTTAAATATATATTTTTTTGAGATTTGATAGGACATAGATCATAACTGGAGTCTAAAACTTTTGCTCACAAGCTGTCCTGCCTCATACTGTCTTCCACCATCTTCTCACTTTCTCAAATGGTTCACCGATGCCCTGTTCCTGATTGGGTACCACTGCCACTCTCTGCTCCATCAGAGGCCTGGTCCTGGTGCTATTAGAATTGGGCTAATGCACATACACTCCAAGAACACTCATGGCTCTGGGTCCCAGGTACCTGTGAGGCATAATGCTTGTTCTGCAAGTACACCATGCTCGAGGTGTCAGAATATTAAATAAAAAATGAAAACACTGTCAGCTCAGACACACACACACACACACAAAGATGCATGGTTACCTTTTTAACAATGGGTTCTGGATTTTTGTTCCTTAATCTGGGCATTGAAATTATGTGGCTAGATTGCTTTCCCAGGTACTTTATCCTTGCTGACCTACTCTTTCCTCCGCATTCCTCTTTTTTTTTTCTTTCTTTCTTTTCTTTTCTTTTTTTCTTTTTTTTTTTTTGCGTAAAACAACAAAAAAAATTAAGCAGTCTAACAAAACCTGAGAGTTTTAAAGAGTTTTGTTAAGAGAAATGAGAAGTGGTTTTATTTAGAAGCAGACTTTGCTCTATACCCTAAATCTAGGAAGTGTGAAAAGCAGCTACCTAGACCATAACTAGCACTTTTTCTTGCTGTTAATACACCTGTTTGCTCACTTTAATTTTCTTACACATATAGTGTGTGTAAGGCAGAGCTGTGATATAGTCAGAAAAACTTCAAATTCTCATTCTACCACTTACTAAAAATGGGTGACCTGTGGAAAGTTACTTAGCCTTTCTTAGCCAATTTAACTTTTCTATAGAGTAATTTTAATAACATTATTAGAGTTTGTTCAGATTAAATGAAATGGAACAAATATGTTGTTTAATGCCTAGCTTTTAACACAGTTATAGTCTTATGAAAAATACACATATGTGTTTTAGTCAGATTTTTTATTCCTGTGACCAAAAGACCTAACAAGAACAATTTTTGAGGAAGGAAAGTTTATTTTAGAGTCACAATTTCAGGTCTCAGTCCATAGAGGGACAACTCCATTGCTTTGTGCCCAACATGAAACAGAACTTTAGGATGGAAGGATGTGGCAGAGGAATGCAGCTCAGGACATGGCAATTAGGAAGCTGAGAGAACTCTTGCTCACCAGGGACAAAGTATAAGCCCCAAAGACAAGCCCCCAGCAAAACACTTCCTCCTATAGTTACCTCCTGGTTAGTCCATTCCAGTGGATCAATGCACTGATTAGATAAAGGCTCTCATAACCCAACCTAAACTTTCTTGCATTGTTTCACACATGAGCTTTTAGGGGACACTTCATATCTAAATCATAGCAATAAGCAATTTAAATATTTTATACTTCTAATATTTTAAAGCCTACAGGGTAAACTACAACTCATTGGTAATTATAGTTGAAATGATCAGAAGTACAGTGCTTTTAAGGTCCTTACCCCAAGAGCTGGATGGATCCCTCAATTTCCCCTGTGAGGAAGAGCGGAGATGACAAGAGTGACTTTTAGTGACAAACCTAACCTCAAGCACGACACTTAGAATTTTTCATCAACTTAAATTTTTTTTTCTTAAATAATGATGTGTAAGAGTTAGTTTGCATAAATTGGGGATCTATGTTAGCCCATGCTGCGTACGTACTTTAATAAAAGTGGAGTGGTGGTTAATGTCTGTGATAATTGAAAATTAGCAAAATCAGAGTAGGCATGTAGATAATTTTCACATATACTATACAGTAAACAACATTTGTGAAATCACAAGAGCTTGAAGTAGATAAAATTAAATTCTAAATAAGATATGAATCTCTTACTGGGTACCTTTAGTCTGATAATAGACAATGGGTATTCATAAATGCAATAATTAATTTGTTCCATCTTATCATGAAAACTCACAACTTGGGTCACAGACATATAGAAAAAATTTTTTACAGACAAATTTTACTTGTATTACCAATTCATGATTTTTTCTCAAGATCATAAAATTAGCATTTTTAGCCTTAAGTAACTCTTATTCTGCTTACTAAATGATGTCCTATAGGTCAGTGGTTAAGTGTCGGCTATGTACCTATTAAAACCATGGATAGTAATCAACAGAGGCAGTTACCTAAAAGAACAGATCTCATTATCACAAATGAGAAAAGCCAAAATAAAATTTTTAATTAGTTCTCTTAGAATTTGAAAAAAAAAAAAAACATATACAACCAATAGAGTTTATTTGAAAAAATGGGAAAATGATTTTGTTAACATAATTTATTCAGCATTTGCCTGCAACTTGGTTAACTAAATTACATCTTAGCAAAAGGGCTAAGATAATAAAGATAACTACATTCTAATTGCCAAGATTATTAGAAATAATCATTTGGTTTGTAAAAAAATTCTCGAAAGTGTTAAAGCTTATGAATATCTAAAAGCATTTTCCAAATGATCTGCAATGTCTATGGAAGGAGAGCTAGTACCATGAAATGGAGTATGAGACAAGTTTAAATCACTGTTGAAATTGTAGGGACCTAAATAGTCATTGGAATGAATTTCTATTAAAGTAACTAAATGAAACACTTTTGCTTCAATGACTTAAACAGAACCAACTTTGCTCTAATTTAGGCATATGTCCTCTTGTTCTGTATCCAATGAAAATGGACAAATGTTTTCTATACTTCAAGAGAGCAATAAACTCTCCCTCTGATTTTTCACATATCTTTTTCAATCTTTTGGCTTCAATCACTCTCTGCCTTCTTGTAGAGGTCATTAAAAGCTTAGCACAATAGAATGAAGTTTCTATAGGACTCTGTAACAGCACATAGAATGGATTTGATAAAAATAGGGAGACAGAAGATGGTAAAGACAGGAAGAAATAACATTGATCCCTAGTAAATGAAAACCCTTGTGTTTGAACACACAAAATCTAAAATGTCTGATTCAAAATTCAAGAAAAGGTTTAGTTATTTCACCTTTTTTTAAGATCTTTGATTTACAAAGTATATCGAAGAACACCTGAACAAAATGTTTCTCTTTGTAATCTCCAGACTCCCACCAACAATATATGCTATGTGATACAAAATAATAGAGGATTAAACATATTCAACAGACAGTTGCAAAGATTTAATACTTTGTAAAATCTTGAAAAAGATAAATTTGTCTTACATAAACTATGATTGATAGAAGCAGCTTAAATATCATTAGACTTTGATATTTAAAATAATTTTTTAAGATTTCCAATCATGTTATTATTGAGTAGCACTTTAAAAGAATTTATAAGTAAAGAGGGTTGGAAAAATCTTAAGAAAAAAAATTCTGAGTTAATAGCAAAATAAATAAATAAATAGATGAACTCTGACACTATTTATCTGACTCCATTTAAAACAGAATGCAAAGCTATAGAATATCAATAATTATATTAACAAAAGAAGTATGACACTTAAATGTAAAGCATTATAAAGTGTTACTAGAAAAAATAGAAGATCTAAATCTAAAACAAAAAAGAAAATTTAATTCTCATTTTTCATGGGATTAGGAAGACACAAAATTACATTTTATTCACCTAATATTTAACTAAAGATTCACTGTAATTCCAATTAAAATAGAAAAATAATTTACATTGAACATGAATACCTTATTTTAAAAATTAGAGAAATGAGAATTTAAACCATAGCCTAACATGATTACTATATTAATCTCCTTGGGCTTCTTATAATGAAATACCACCAATTCGGCAGCACAGTTCACAGAAATTTATTTTCACAGGAGACTAGAAGTCCAGGAACAGTTGCCAGCATTGTCAATTCTGGGCAAGAATTCTCTTGCTAGCTTATAGAAAATTGCATTCTTTCTATGGTTGTGTCCTCAGATGGCAGAGAAATAAAAAGAAAGGGAGCCCTCATATCTTCTAATAAGGGCATTAATCTCTTCCTAAGGGCCTTACCTTCACTGCCTCATATAAGCCTCTCTCCCTAAACCTCTTCTCCAAATATCATCATATTGGGAATAGGGCTTCAGTAAATATATTTGTGGGGCCATAACTCAGTCAATAACAATCACACAGCTATTGACATATCTAAATCTAAAAAGAAAAAAAATAGATTATTTTGCATGATTGAAACTTTATACCTATATTTTTCAAGCAAAATTAAAAAGTTCTAGAAATCTGTAGTCTTGGTACACTTTCCACTGCTGTAACAAAAATGCCTGACAAGAACAACTTAGGTGAAGAAAGGTTATTTGTGAGGGATGATTTCTGTGATCTCTCTCAGTCCAGGATCTAAGGACTTCATTGCTCTGGGCCTGAGGCAAGGCAGAACAACATGGTGAAAGGGCCTTGCAGAGAAATGTGCTGAATCCTGGCAGCTATAAAGGAGCAGGGGCAGAGACAAGAATATACATGTGCAGGGGAGAGCCAGGGACAATATAGAATCCCTAAAGGCATGCTTCCATTTCTTCCCTTTATGCTCCACCTGCCTACAATTGCCACATCGTAATCTATTCATATTTTTAATCCATCAAATAGATTAATACACCAATGCATTTACAGCCCTCCTAATCTAATTCTTTTACAAATCTTACATTGTTTAAAATGAGCTTTCTGGGAGATACCTCACATGTAACCCATAACATCTGTATAAGCCTCTGCTTATAATTAACAGTACCATATTATATCCTTTAAATTTTATTAAGAAGTTAGATTTCATATCACATATTTTCTAATATCTGTGAGAGAAACAGACAGAGATAAGAGAAGAAAATTCTAGAAAAGCACAACTGCATAAGAACAACAAATGTGCATAATGGTAAAACTGTGTACTAATTTTAAATTTTTAATCAATCTATTAACAAAGGAGGGGTTTTAGAAGAGTCTGATTTCAAAACAGTATTTATGTTACTACCTCAAGAGAACAAAAATATGAGTTCAGGTGACATAAGTCATGAGTCAGAAGGGTCAGGAAAACTGAAGGAAGAAATGAGATATAATTTTAAAAAGGACAGTCAACAGATAATATCACTGGTGGAAGAAACAAGAACGTGGTTTGAGACTAAAAATTATAGATACACATTTCTGGGTTCAATATAAACTCCTGGTAGAAGAAAGGCAGATGTTTTATGAAAAATAAGAAAAAATATGTGTTTGAAACAGCTTTTTCCCTATTGTAACTAAAAGACCCAACCTGAACAAGTGTAGAGGAGGAAAAGTTTGTTGGAGGGCTCAGGGTTTCAGAGGTCCCAATCTATAGACAGCAGACTCCATTCCTGGGGTTCCCTGTGAAGCAGGACATCATGCCAGAAGAGTGTGGCAGAGGAAAACAGCTTACATGGTGATCAGAAAGCAGAGAGACTCCACTCACCAGATATAAAAACATATCCCAAAGCCATGTGCCAATTCCTACCTCCTCCAGCCACACTCTCCCACTTCAATCACCACTCAATTAATCCCTATTAGGGGATTAATTCACTGATTGGGTTAAGGCTCTCACCACCCAATCCTTTCTCTTCTGAATCTTCTTGCATTGTCCAATACATGAGCTTTTGGGGGACACGTCACAACCAAACCATAACAATATTCAACAGTATAAGAATTTTATTAAGAGACTTCAATGTTTCAAAAAAACAAGCTTAAGAAAAATGTGTTTTCTTCTGGGGATGGGTTTAGTAATGGGAAGAAGGTATACCTGAGAAGGAAGTTGTTACCTTGGGTAGATATTATGCAAATAGCAATGCAATCATTTTCATGGAGATATTATAATATTTAGTATGTAAAACTGAAGTGTACACTATGAGGCAGCTTTTAATGAAATACAGAAGGCTTTTCTAATGAATAATACTGAAATAAAACACCCTGAAATAAAATACTGTGTAAAGAGCGAATTCACCATATAATAACTGAGGGACAATTCAAACATGTAAGAGACATTCCAATCAGAGTTTCTCTGGTGTAACATGCATTTAGCAGAAAGATTTTCAAAGAACTGCTACTAGATGTTAAAACCAAATTATTTCTTAAAGTATAATAACTTCATTTTTGCAATGAGAAATCTCAAACTTCTTTTCCTTCTTCCATGTTCATCTTACATAAAAAGAACTTCAACTTTTAGAAATAAAGCAACAAATTTAATTTAACTGAAGGCAAAATAAAGCCTATATTGAATTTCCATTGAAGATTCTTTGGCTGAAAACCTCTCAGAGAAATCAAAGGAGAAAAGAAGCTAGAAGTACATAAACAAGTTATAAAGGGGAAATTGGTTCTATAAGGATAGATTTATTTGGTTTAACTTTCTTTGGGTAATATAAGGTATATAATGTATTTTATGAGGATTTTCTTATTGTTCATTCTCAGTTTGAATTCACTCCTCAGAGGATAAAATAATGTTGAATTTTCTGTTTATCCTGAACTTTCTAAGACTCCTCACAGAACTGGCACATTGGTATTAAGCAGCACAGCCTGTGCCTGTGCAAACAGCTGGAGCACAGCTGGGCTATACATGGCTGCCCCCTGATGACTGATAACATCTAAATAAAGTTAGTTCTCAGGAAGGGTTGCTGCTGGCTAAAAAGCCAGACCATTTTATTCTTGGACAACTCCAGTTGTTATAATGTTTCCTCACTGAGCTCCATTCTAGACCATGTAAGTTAAATAAATGTCTTTTCTTTCAATACTATGATTTTTGTACTATAAGTTTACTATATGTCTTTCAGATCTATGCCACTAATAAAAAAACAAAAATCTTTGGGGCTGGGGTTGTAGCTCAGTGATAGAGAACTTGCCTAGTACGTGAAAGGCACTGGGTTCGATCCTCAGCACCACATAAATATTAGTAAATAAAGTAAAAGTATTTTGTCCATCTACAACTAAAAAAATACTGACATTATACTACATTATATTATAATCATATTAATTATATTCCATTGTATTACATTATATAAAGTAAAATATATTTCTTCTCAGAATTCACCCACACCCTCATAATGAGTGGTACAGTCTTTTGCTGTTAAATTATTCAGAATCATTCTAAGTTCCTGTCAATAATGGCTTTTGGGGCATTGTTCTTAGAGATGAGATTTCCAGTTGTAGCTTTGACCTTTTACCTCTATGACCTTATACTTGAGCCAGAAAGTGATATGTGATCCAGACATGATTTCCAGGTCTGCATTTTCTCATTTTGCCTGGAATTTCAAAGTCTATCATCCAAGCCCTATTGTTTCCCCCCGAAATGTTAAAAAACACTCCTCTCTTGCAAGAATTAGGTGTAATACTAGTCTTTGTGCTGCATTGAACGTACTCATGTACTCGGTACTCGACAAATTCCTTTAAGACCTCCCTCTTTCCCCACACAAAGACTGGCTCTCCATATTGCCAGTCTCATCTTATTACAGTGCAATTCTGATTCTGTCATTTCCCCCAAAATCCTTTCCCACTATTTACAGGGTAAAATTCAAATGAATTAGCACATTCAGCGTAGAATGCAAAGTTTTTCATGATCTTATTCTAGATGGCTTAGGCAGCTTTATCCTCTGCAGTTATTTTCCTAGTAGCTTTATATGTAAGTGTTAGTAAATTTCTTGATAGCATCCAAATAACCTACACTGTTCCTTATACCATCTCAAAACCTTGTCAATTTTTTCCTCTTAGATCATCAGGCAGTAGATGATTCCTTTGTACTATTCAGATCTAAGTGCTAGATCTAAGCTTATTGTACTTGGTGAGGCATTACTGACGCCTATTTAAAAAAAATGATTTATCCTTTCACTCCTTTGCCTTTATTTATATCACTCAGCATTTATTCCTGCCAATACTGGTAGTTTGTTTTCTGGCTCTTGACAATATATTGTATGTGTAATGGCAGCAGGTATTTGGATTGTTGTTCCCTCCTGTTCTAGTCCTAAAATCCTCAACACTGCCCATTTTCTAAATGAGTGAATGAATGGACAGCTTAGTAAGTGAGTGAACAAATGTTTCTGTATTTAAAATATTATGAAACATGTAATTGTATGAACATCCCAGACTTTCCCCTCTTGGCATCAAGTATTTGAAAGTTGGAAAGGACCCAGTGGTCATCTCTTCAATCCCCACTATCTAAGAGTTCAATGAATGCTAATTTTTAAATTAAAACTATAAATTTCAAAAAAATAATAAAATTTATTTTTAGTTTGAAAAAAAATGAAAAATTTCAATTTCCTTAAAGTAGCAAGGACATAATTTCATAATATATGGAGTCAATTTAGCTTTATGGAAAACCCGCTCTATGGTCCTTATGGTTCTTTCCATTTGGAGTATAGAATGCTACAAGCCTCAAGGAAGGACAGACTGACACTGGCAGCTCTACACTTGCACCTGTAGCCCAACCCAAACTTCCTGCCATCACAAGACTTTCATCACACAACCTTCTAAATTCTATAATTCCTTCTCTTACTCCCAGACTAGTGAAGGAAATAGTCAGATAATCCATTTGGCACTAAACTACTGATGTCTGATAATGGCTAAATTCACCTTTTTTCAGAAGTTTATATTTTTCAACAGCCACCATTAACCCAAAGGAAGGAGATTTTGGTTGGAATTCCCAGCAGGGCATATGTTATCTTTCTTTCAGCTCAAATTATGCCTCTAAAAAGGTGGTTACCTAAAGTTGTTCTAGACCACCAAGCAGAGACATTTCCTTCTAATACTAATTTGGATTCAAATGTTTTAAATGGGAATAATAATAATAAAGGTCATTAAAATTTATCATTCTTTAAGTTATCAAAGATCTTCTATGTAGGGAACTCTACCAAATGCTTGTCAAACATTATCTCACTTCATTTGCATAGCTATATTAAAGAAAATCACTTTCATTCCAAAATTTTTATATAGAAAAATAAGCTTAAATAGGTTAAGTAGCATTCTAAAGGTATTACTGCCAGTGAGTAGTGGGGCTGGGACTCACATTTGATCTGAATGATTTAAAAATGATAATTTTCTTCACCCTCTCACACAAAAAAGAAAGTCTTAGAATTGGGTTATAACTTATCTTTCACTAAAGTCTATGCAAGAATCCCCTAATAATAAGCCCTGAATAGTAGTAAAGTCCCTTTCTTGTAAAGAATAAGAACTCACATTATCATAAAGTAGCAACTTCTATTTTTATCTTACTCTGATGTTACCACATCATTTTTCTTAATGAATCAAAAACTAGCAGCTATATAATATGATAGTCTCTCCTTGGTCCATGGTTTTATTTTCCAAAGTATCAGTTACCCTTAGTGCATTGTGGTTCAAAAATATTAAATGGAAAAATTGAAAAAATAAACAAGTCATAAGTTTCAAATTTCATACCATTCTAATTAGTGTAATTGAGTCATTCCAAATAGCTTCAGATCATCCAGGACACGAATTATCCCTTTGTCTAGTATATCTATATGCTACCCAACTCTTAGTTACTTAGTATCACTTGGTGACCTTCTTGGTTATCAGACCAACTTTCAGAATACTAATGCTTATCTTCAAGTAATCTTTAAGTACTATCTTAATGCTATCCTGCAATTCTACATTATTCATCCTTTTCTCATCCAGAGATGTTTATATATAATCTCTAATCATCATCATCATAGAAGGGTAGGTACAGTACAATAATATAGTGTGGGAGAGAGAAAGAGACCATATTCACATGACCCTTAGTACAGTGTTTTGTTACTATGAGTTACTGTTGTTAACCTAAATATTACTGTGCATAATTTATAAGTTGAAATTTATCATACAGATGCATATATAAGAGAAAAATGCATGTACATAAATAGACATTTTTTGGCATTTACTGGATGTCTTGAAATGCATCCCTCAAAAAGAAATCCACTGAAATATACTATACCTTTTCAATAATAAAAGATTTTTAAGGTAGTAAAAATATTTATATAAATATTATAAATATAAATATTTTTGCATTTATTTACTTTTGAATCAAGAGCTAATGAGATATTTGGACAATATCATTGAAAATACTATCAGATGGATATTTTCAAGACATGCTGAGGTTCATTTCATTATATTGTATATTTATTCAATTATCAATACATTCTTTGAAAAAATGTCCTCAAATTGTACTTTTTTTGCTTTCATGTTTCTGTATTCTAATCCACTGCTTTATACATTAAACAAATATGGTCACTATATCTTTTTTAGATTCATAATCCTATCAGAAGCTTTGCTCCTTTCCATACTTTTTAAAGAGATTTTAGCAAGGTCAGTATTATATTGAATGTATTGTTTAGAAACAAGAAATTTAAAGGTTCCTTGAATTTTTTTTTTTTTTTTTTTAAGAAAACTCCTGCTGGTAGAGCTGTCACTGCTGCTACTTTATTGAAATTCAGTGGAAATGATCAACAAGAAGGCCAATTCAATTGCTTTGACTGGAAAATGCAAAATGCTTTCCCCAAATGTTACCTCCTGCCATTTTTGCAAGTCCGATAACATGTCCCTTTATGAATCATAGAGCATAAATGTTTAAGATTGCGAAATTGTACAAGTGTGAGATAAAACCACTTTAGATTGTAAAAATAACAGTTTTAAACGTATAGTAATGCCTGCTTCAGTTTCTGTGTATATGTTTAGTTTACTGCTAGGAAATGGAGGGGGAGTTAATTCAGATTTCATTCATTATTCAAGGAATTATTAAGAAGATTACAAACTCATCACAAGCGTTGCTCATTTTTATTGGCTTTGTATTAGAGCTTAAAATGCTACTCTAAAATTTAGTAACATACAAGTTTCAATGGGTAGTATAATTTTAGAGGTATTTGAAAATCTTAATAAAGGGCACAGCATTATTCTCAGAGAATTTGTTTGCTGTATTAACTACTGGATGTTATTTAGCCATATACATCTGTGAAAAAAAGGAAAAAGAGGAGGCTTTTTAGAATCTTTGAATATTGCAATGTGATCCTAAATAAAATTTATGTATCATATATGTAATAGTTATCTATAAAATTAAAGTAAATATTTAGAAAAATATTTAATCTAAAGGAAACTTAACTCTTCCATTTCATTATATATTTGAAAATTTCAAGATTTGAGAAATCTAGCAAAATTTTCATGTTTTTCTTTTTCCCAAAAAATTAATTATAGTTTGAAGACAATGATATTAAGAAAGGATAATGTTAGCTTTAAATATGCTTTTATTTAATAAATTCACATGAGAATAGGTCAGTCATAGAGTGTGTTCTTAACACTCCTTTCTCACAAATATTTCTCTTGTTTTTCTTATGTTCAATGTCTCCATTCTTCTTTTGCATGGGCTTAGGACAAATAAAAATCCATATACGAAAAACCCATAGTATTTACTACTTTTTGCACCCAGATTTCTCATTAATTTAATTCACTAGTACAACCAATACTCTTTCTACCTCAGAACATTCATTCATTTTTCATTCATTCATTCAGAAAATGCATGGATGAGAAAAAAAATCCTACTTTTTAAGAATTATATTCTAATGCAGGAGACAAATAAAAAACAAGTATAAGTAAAAACTTATAAGATAAATTTTATAGATTATATGAAAAAAATAGAAAAGACTAAGGGAAGGATATGCAATTTTAATTTTTTTAATAAATTTTTTTCTGTTGTTGATGGACCTTTATTTTATGTGGTGCTGAGAATCGAACCCAGTGCAACACACATGCTAGGCAAGCACTCTACCACTGAGCCACACCCTCAGCCCTGCAATTTTAATTTTAATAGGGTATTTAGGATGGACCTCTCTGTCATTTAAGCAAAGATTTCAAAGGTGGAAGAAATTGACTGATGTAGAGAGAACAGCCTCAAGACAGTTTTAAAGCAGATAGAAATCAGTCCATAGCATGAGTATTAGTTTGCTAATTCCCCCACAAACTTACCACCTAATACCATAACTTAGTTGCACAAATTTATTTCTTACTGTTTTGGAGGCCAGAAGTTCAAAATGAGTTTTAGTAAGCTGAAATCACTATGTCAGCAGAGTTGTTTGCTTTAGTGGCTCTGGGGGAGACCTGGGATACCAGGGGAAAATCTGTTTAGCAGCATTTCTAGTTGTAGAGTTGTATTCTTCTCAGGAATACTAATGAACAATGACCAAAATCAACACATTGTATAAAAATATATTCCATAATCTTCTTAAGCTATAGACCTGACATTGTTTTTATACAATGTTCTTAAGTGATATCAATTCAGATCTATTTCTAGGTAGATTCTGTATTTATGCCGTTTACAATGTATGTACACTGAGTGTTAGCATAAACTTAATGTCCACAAATATATTGCAAAAATAATAAAGCTATGAGGCACTAAAAGTCCACAATTATGTGCATATATTTCTAACCTCAAATACTTAAACTATATTTTTCATAAATATGTTCCATAAAAGAAAACAAGCAAGAAAAAAATAGTAAGGCTTATTATCAAAGTCTTTCTGGAGTTTCTTCTTTATATAATTTTGCTTTAAAAAATGATATAGGTCCTAATATATATATTATTTTAATTAAGTCAAGAATTGTTGGAAGGTATAGGTCAGCATTTTCATGAGACCTCAAGCTGTTTTTTTATAATATACATATTTATTCAATATGCTAAAGTTCCACAAAATATTTACAATTGTATTTTAGAAAAACATATCTGAAACACAGATATCATATAAATTGATGGCCACACAGCATGAGATTATGTATACAAGTTGAGATTTTCTTGGTATTCTCAGGTAGAAAAATTTTAAAATTAAAATGGTCAAGTGAATCAACTCCTGGAAAGTTATTTGAGTCATTTCCAAATATGGTTATTATTTTTTGCCATCTTTCAATTGCTCTTATCCCAGACTTTCTATATTTAAAGAAATCTGGGAATAAAAATTGAACCTCAATTGGTTTTATTCTTGATTTATTACTAGAAGTAGAATGTATTTTCCTTGAATTGAGTATAGCAATGTAAATCAAACATTGTCACAAACTCATTGATCTCTTAAACAGGAAGTTAAATTTCCATAGTTAAAAACAAAGTACAGCTTCTTTATTTGTGGTTACATATTGGCCCTTTATATTCGTTATTTATCTCCCATGTTCACCAAAAATATCAAGGGTGCCGAAGGCGTGGTTGGGGATACTGTGACAACACATACCCCTGTGGAAAGCAAGTGTTCTGGATTCATATTAGAACAGAGAGTGTCTCTGGTTTCCTCATGAGATGTTTTCACATTCTTGCATTTCGTTCATTCTGTTTTTTTTTTTTTTTTTTTTACATTTTAGTAACTTATTTGTTAAATGTTATTTTGACCTCGTTTTATTTTTGTTTATTTTTATATAATTTCTTATTTATGTTTTGTTCTAAATTGTTCTTAGCTGTAGATTTCATTGCTAAACATTTGATCTAAATAGGAATAGAGTATATTTGAAAGAAGCCATTATATTCAGAGTGAATTCTAAAGACAAATTCTATGAATAATAGTATTTGTACCATTTACAATATTTTTATTCAGTAGTAGGAGCTAAAATAGTACAAATATAAACACTTTGGGAACTGATCCATAGAGAGAGTTGTTTTTTTTCTTCTGTCTATACAAAGAAAATTAGAAAAACAATCAATATTTGTTTTCCAGAAACATTTGCTCTCTGCCCCAGATTTATGTTAGGATGTTTACTTGGTTTGTATCATTCTCAAGAGATGAGGTTTATTAGAGCTACTTGGATGGCAGTCTTAGAAATCTAAAGACAATTGTTTGTTTTTCCCAAAGTACCACTTCCCAGTGATTATTATTCAGCCCTGCAGTATTAAAATGACATGTTCAGTTTCTGAGTGATTGTCTTAAAAAATTATTTCAAGTATTTTAATGCATGTTATAAATAAATGTCAATTTTGTGACACACAGTAGATGTTTACAAGCAGGGCATTGTTTTAATATAAATGCTGCCTTCTTTATTTATGCTCCACACAAGGACGCACAACAATTGGAAGCTAACAGACCAATTCTAACCATGTTTATTTGGAATAGGTAGACATTCAAATACAGGCATTTATTTTGATGCTGTTTTACATTGTATTCTCTGTTAATGTAAATTAGTTCACAGTAACTCCTAATACTGAAGATTATAAAAGCTGTTTTTGATATGTGCAACCTTGTTATATTGGTTCCTTTCCAAGTCTTTCCCTACCCCATTCTCATGAATCATTACGTATTCCAGTGACATCCTTATCTACTGTAGCTTCATGATGTAAGGTAAAAACAATACCTTGCCCAAATTCACAAATTAATGCACAATAGAATATTGGCAAAATATTCCAGTTCTAAATTTTTGATTTAAAAAAATTACAGTTTAATGTTGACTTTACTGTTTTGTTCTGGACATGGGCAAATCCAAAGATCACTATAGCTCAGTTCGTTCATCTATAAAGTGGTTGAAGTAAAAGCATCTGAAGCAGATAGAGCATTGAAATCAATAAAAATAGTGCTAGACACAGGTCTCCATAGAGTCATTTCAATTCTGTTACTATTACATTCTTCATGTCAGAACACTGTGATGAACATGCATGAGCTGTAGAAAGACCTTCTTAACTGTACTAATTGGGTAACTTCAAGCAAAGTATGTTACTGATCTCTATGCCAATTATTTAGAAAAACGAGAATCATGTTCTTTTTTACACAATATTATTGGAAGAGTAACTGAGATAAACTATGTTTCATAATAAGTATCCAGTAAACGTTAGTTTTACTCCCTACTCTACCATCTGGATGAAGAAAATCAAAAGACCTAATGTATAGAATGACGATTATATTTAATAATAATGTAATAGTTACTTGAAATTTATTTAGAGTAGTTCTTAAGCATTCTCACCACACACAGACACGGACACACACAAACACACATACATAACTCTGTGACATACGTATACATTAAGTAGCTTGATTGTAGTGAACATTTTCCAATGTATATTTATATCAAAACACACTACTTGAACATATATACTCAAACTGAAAAATAAATAAAAGTAATCACAAACACAAAAGACTTATAAGCTCTAAACCCATTAGACTGAATTAAAATGGTAAAATTTATATTATGGAAAAGTATATGGAATTAATTTTTGAAGAAATTAATAAGTCTTTAAGTTTCCAAATACAGTGGATCATCTTTTATGTCACAGAAGAGAAGCTGTTTATATAAAAAAATGTGATTTTAAAAAATTAAGAAATTCCCTTGAGTTTCTGCATTTTCAGAAGTGTGCAAATATCATACCAGTTTTCCTACTTGATCTAAAAAATAATCTAACACAACATGAATAATCTGAAATAAAAGTCTTTAACAATAGAAGCCAAAACTTCTTAACTAATAAAATCATTAGTTCTAAAAGAGGCCAATTTCACTCCTCCATAAACAAGCAAATGTGGTTGAAAGTACTTATGAAAGACAATTTAGAAAAAAAGTATTTTAAGTGTTAGGAAAACTTTTAAATGATTGCCTCAAACAATAGAACACTGGTCTATCTAAACATTCAGCTTCCCTTTCTTAAATTATTTCATTCAAAATAATTAAGACCATATATTTAAAATGATTATAATCAGTTATTAAGTATACCTAGATATGAGACATACAAGCACTAATGTGAAGAGACTGCAGAACATGCTTTTGCTATTATCTTGCTATCATTTTATCATAAACATATCATAAGACATCATATTATTTCAATATTATTTTAAGTACTAGAATGCCCCACATTGTAAATTGACCACAATATGTTGTCACCATGGATATGCAAAGATTAGCAGCTTTATATACAGGAAATGACAAGAGCCTTCTGCAAGATTTCCATTTGTGACCCATTCTAATTAGCTTGTTTAAATCAAATATATCCTCTTGGTCATCTATTGACTTAGACTACAGTACTGCATAAGGGAGAGATGGGTTGGACTGAGGGGAAAAGCTTGTCCATGATTCTAGTATCTGTAAAGAGGTACTGTAGGTGATTTGGGTGCTATGTTTGGAGCCGCCCTTCATTTGGTTCATCAACATGTCCTACATAATCATCTAGTCATTGAGGGTCACCTGAAATAGGCCATCTTTGCTGGAAACCTGCATGTATTTGTGCTACTTCAGCAAGTGCTCACTCAACTTTTTTCTACGTTCCCAACTTTATTCACATTCAGGTGACTGTCAAAAAAATATATTTATTTAAGCTGTACAATTTGATAATTTGTCATATGTAGATACTGTGAAATATTTATGAGCTAAGGTAATTAGCATAGCTATCCCCTCATGTAGTTACCAATTATTTTGAGTACAGAGAACAATTAAGATCTACCCTCAGCATATCTGAAAAAATGCAATTTTGTATTAGTAACCATATTTACCTTGTTGTCCATGTTATTTACAGAATGAATTTAATTTGCTTAAATCTAACTTTCTACAATTTGACCAATATCTTTTCAAATTCTAAACCCTAAGCCTCTTGTAATGATTTTCTATCTATTTCTATGACATTGACATATTTAGGTTCCACAATATATGAAATAATGAAGTATTTGTCTTTCTGTGTCTGGCTTATTTCTCTTAGCATAACACATTTTCCATGTTGTTGCAAATAGCAGAGTTTCTTTCTTGTTTAAGACTAACTAGTATTCCCTTGGCCAATTTTCTTCATCTATTAATTCACTGGGGGACATTTAGGCATTTTCCACATCTTTCTTATTATGAATAGTGCTGGTATGAACAAGATTGCAGATACATATTTGAGACACTGATTTCACTTCCTGGCTCAAAAGATGGTTCCATTTTAATTTTTTGAGAAATTAATAAGTCTTTAAGTCTCCATACTGCTTTCCCCAATGGCTACACCAATTTACGTACCCATCAGCAGTGATCAAGGATTTTAGCTAATTATGCTACAATTCATTTTCCTGAGAGTTATTCTAATAGATTGAGATGATACTTCACTGTGGTTGTGATTAACATTTTCCTGATAATTAGCGAAGTTAGGTACTTTCCCCATATATATCTTGTGGTTATTTGCAATCTGGAAAAATTATGTTCCTAGGCTTTTGCAAATTGTATTGAATTATTTCAGTAATTATTTTTCCATTCTTTTCATCTTCTTTATTGGTGGGTTTATTTTGTTTGTAGTTCTGGGGATCAACCCAAGAGTCACGCACACCATGGGCAAGCGCTCTACCACTGAGCTACATCCTCAGTCCCTTATATCTGTTTTTTAACATTCTATAATTTAGATACTTAAATTTCAGGATGAATCCAATAGTTTGCTCGTTTTTATTTCTCCTTTTAGATTATTTGTCTTCTCACTTTGCTTCCTGGGAATTGCCTTCATTTTCCTTTCAACACTACATTGCAGTCCTGTGCTAAATCATATTAGAGCTGAGGCAAAAGAAAAAATCAGGTACAATCTTGTCATTATTTTAAAGATTATCTTGTTAAGGTACTTAAAGTATTAAAAGTTTCAAATTATTTTATTGAAGTACAATTCATTTTATTATTAAGTTGTCTGGTTTACCCTCAAACTTCACAGAATATCACTTCTTTCACTCTAGTCTCCCACCTGCTTAACATACAAGCTGACTATCCCTTCTTTTTTGTTGCTTAATATTTTTTTAGTTGTAGATGATCACAATACCTTTGCTTTATTTTTACGTGGTGCTGAGGATCTAACCCAGTGTCTTACATGTGCGAGACAAGTGCTCTACCTTCGCCCTGACTACCCCTTCTTAGTGCTTAGTAAATCTGATGCTGATTGAAGCCTTTTGTTTTTAATGAGCTGGTTGCTTACTCAAATCAAAAACATAATTTCTAGTATAGTAAAACTGGAATTATAGAAATGATTTTTAAATAGAAAATTGCATGAATTTGAGGTAAGAAAGAGAATAAAATTTTAAAACCAACAAAAATTCTGGGTTAATATGCTTAAATATATACAAAGATATTGCCACCATGAATTGGAAGTTGCTTTCAAAATTTGGAAGAATCAAAATTAACAGGAGTTCTTGGTGTTTATTTAATCTTTTTTCTTTAAATCCACTCTTCTCATAATTCATCCACAGCATAAAATTTATCTTTGCTGTAAATTCTTAAAACCAGGGAATTCTGTGGTGTGGTGTTATGATACTATTTTCATCTTTCTTTATTGACAACTTTGGGTTTATTTTTGTCACACATTTATTATTTGCCTCTAGTCCTGAGATCTCCCAGCTTTCAAAATGTTGTAGCAATTACTCGTGACTCCTGATTTCTCTTACTTGGAATATGAGTCATGAAATAAAAAAAGAGGGAAGGAAGGAAGGAAGGAGGGAAGGAAGGAAGGAAGGAAAGAAATGAAAACAGATAGACTCTTAGTATCAATATTTTAAGGATGGAACTTAGATGTAAATGTTTGACCTACTACCTTTACTGAAATTTGACTTCTTAAACATTTAATGTGTTTGTAAGATTCTATAAATTTTAAAAGCACAACAATAGAATGAGGTGAGCCAAAAGTGTTGTAATGAAATTCAAGATGAGTAAAATGTACTCATTTTTTAAAAAAGATTACAAGTTATATACTATGTAAAAGATAATATACTCTTTTCTCAGCATACAAACTCTTAGGAAAAATAGAATTTTAAATGACCATATTTTACAATCTGAATTTTGTGATATTGGAGAAAAATCTCAAGGTACTATGGGTACAAATAGAAAGAAGTGGACCACAGTACAGTAAGCAAGATATAATCTCCCAGGAAAGATAACATCTAAACTGAACCACTGGGAAAAAAAAAAAAAAGCAGAAAGCAGAGAAAAATGATGAAGAATACAACAGAACACTTTCAGTCAAATGTAATAACAATGCATGTGAAATTCCACCAGGGAAGAACAAGACCATCAGGAAAGCCTTTTAACAGTTCATTAAGTACAAAGTCCAGAAAGACAAGGAAGAAGAAGAACTAACAAGACCCCTCCTTAAAGGGTAAGTCATCTCTTCTAAACTTTGTCTCAGGACCAGAGGCAAATAATAAAGTAACTATCTCTATACTGAATAAAAACACTGAACATTGATAATAAAGGTATAAATAAGATTTAAAGGGGTGAATTGACTCTATGCTAAATACTAGGCTATGGCCTGAATTTTAGATTTATTTAACCAGAGGATAACATTTGTAATACATGCACTGTAGATGGAAGAAACTTTTAAGTTATGCAACTTAGAAAGGAAGCATGATAAACTAATGCCAAATAAACCTTTGTTTTACCTTCTGTGGATGTGATCTAAGACACATTAGAGGATTAGGAAGAAAAAAAAAATACCGGAAGCATGATTTTCATAATTTTCCATTAAGATATTAGAGTCTTGACAAAGCTTTCTAATAAACTGATATGACCTTTTGTTCCACTGAGCCTCTCTTGGTTCTTAAAATTTACCATTATGAAAAAAAATATAGTCAAGAAGAAGAACTAGAGCAAATAGATTTAAAAAAAAAAAGTCTTGGTTTTCAGAAAGTTAAAAAGCGTATTTACACGCAGGTGCTAAGTACTTTGCTTCTGTTACTTATCTGCAGAACACAAAATGACTAGGAGATCCCAGTTTCAAACTGCTTCACCTTATCTTAACTGCGAACTTCTTGGTGCACTGCTAAAAGTGGCATTGTCAATCTTAATTATTTTCTGCCAAGAAATTGTCACTGAGAATTCATTGTCTATATATTCATAATTAATTAACCCTTCACTGGTCTCACCGAGGCAACTTACATAATAGAAACTTAGACATGAGCTTTTTAAATTATTAAAGGGCGTGGGAGTCACACAATTATGTGGAGATTCTCCACATAATTATTGGCACTTTGGGAGTACAAATGCAGTAACATAGACATGGGCAAAGAGCTGTGTATGTAAAAAGAAGGAGATACACTCTTTGCCCATGTCTATGCTATTCCATGTATACTCCCAAAGTGCCAAGAAGGTTGACTTACTACTTGTGGGGGAGGAGTTCAAAATATTACTGCTCAATGACAAAATACACTGGATCACCCAAGAAATCTGACAGAGATTTACAACAAGATTAATGCTTTTTTTCATGCCTGTTTACACAACATCCACTCTACAGATCATGGATCAAAAAGCAATTTTGACGAGTTTTATTATTTAAGAAATACATTTTATAAGCTATACCTCTCATACATTGTGGTTCCTCTTGTAGAGCTCGGCAAAGTAAATTGAAAAGATAGAAAGGATTCACAGTTCTAGATGCCATGAAGAAACTTTTGATTTACAGAAACAGGTCGGAATATCACAATTCACATGAATTTGTAAGAAGTTAATTCCATCTCTCATGGATGACTTTGAGGACTTGAACAATTCAGTGAAGGAAATAACTTGATGTGCAAATAACAACAGAAGTAGACTTCGATTCTGAAGACAAGACTGAATTGCATCAATCTCATGATAAAACTTGAACAGATGAGAAATTGTTTCTCATGGCTGAGAAAAGAAAATGGTTTCTTGAGAGGGAGTGTACTCTTAGAAATTATGCAGTGAAGACTGATAAAACGACAAAAAAGTATCTAGAATACTATGCAGACTTAGTTGGTAAAACAGAAGAATTTGAAAGAATGGATTCCAATTCTGAAAGAAGTTCTCCTCGAAGTTAAATGGTTCTGACAGGGCATGGATGGGCAGCACAGAGCTGAGGAACCTGTGAAGGTGGCCTCTTCATGGGTTCTTGGAATCATGTCAGAAAGATTTTCTTCATGTTACTTGAAGTAGTAGGCATGAGATTATTAGAAGGAATAGGAAAAGGGAAAAGGGGACACTCTTAAAGGAAAGAGTGGACCCTCTCATAGAAGTGGTGTGAGCTTCTCCTGCCCTTTATTGGGAGTCCCAGGAAATTTCCAGAGAGGTCCACTCAGGTCCACCTTTTGACTTTTGATTGACAACAGAAGACACTAGACTTTCAAGTCTTTAATGTGCCTGATAGCTGTAGGTTGTTTTGGCCTGTTTTTAGACAGGTAACTTGTGTTCTTGTTTGTATTTTGGACCTTGCCTTTCTCCTAATGAAGAATGCAACATACCTGTTGACTTAAGCCAGGCAAGGCTTCAGGAAAATTCCTTTTTTTTTTTTTTTTTTGGTACTGGGTATTGAACTCAGGAGTACTCGGTTACTGGGCCACATCCCCAGACCTATTTTGCATTTTATTTAAAGGCAGAGTCTCACTGAGTTGCTTGGTGCCAAGCCACTGGGACTACAGGCATGTGCCACAGCACTTGGCTGGGAAAATTGCTTTTTAAAAGAAAGCTTATCGGGGTGAGCACAGTGGGCCCAGAGCTAGTGAAAAGTGAACGTAATGTAACAGCAGGGGAACTGCATGGATATGTGGAGGATAGAATGGCATGGTTGCTTACATAGTTGGAGTTAAGGAAATTGAGTCCCCTGTTTTGGCCTCAATTTCCTGCAGATTAAGGGGCAAAAAATTGAGGCAAAAGCAAGGGACTCAATTTCCTGCCCCTTAATCTGTTTATTACCTTTTGAAGAGTCCTCAGCCAGCTTTCTTTTTGAGGGTTTGATGTTTTGGTAGACAGGGTGACTGAAAGTTGTTTTGGTGTTACCTGGTAGGGTATGACCTGATCTTGAAATAAGAGTTTTCATTGAGGGGATGTAATTAACTCTGGTTGGGGAGATTTTGACATACCAGGCCCCCATTTTTCAGGGGCTTGCTTGTCAAATAAGGTTCCAGTGGTTCAGTGGTTTTTGGACATACTCATTTCCCAATTCAGGGCTGACCAGCCTACCTTACAGCAACAAACATTTTTGCATGTTACAGAGAAGTCTTCATGAGTCAATGGATATAGCAAATCCCACTGTTGTCTTTAAGAAGTTGCCACAGCCACCCCAAATATCAGCAACTACACCCTAATCAGTCAGCTGTCAAAAAAAAAAAAAATCAAGGCAAGACCTTCTAACTGCAAAAAGATGCTGACTTGATGAAGGCTCAGATGATTTTTATTACTTTTTATCAATATAGTATATTTTAATTATTGATCTTTTAGATGTAATTCCATCACACCCTGAATATGCTAAAGTATAGTATAAACATAACGTTTATATGCACTGGGAAACAAAGAATAAAAAAGGAATCACATGTCTTGTTATTACAATATTTGCTTAATTGTGGTCACCTGGAACAAACCAATATCTCCAATGTATGGCCTTAAATTAATGAATGTTTTCAATGAATCAGAGATGATTTAGTTTTTCTTTAAACTATTTTAAAAGATATCCACAGAAAATTTCAAAATTCATTTTTCAGAATTCTATGTGAGGGGGTGAAGAAAATACTACTCCAAAATACGGCATCTTGACAGTAAGTATTTTAAGTTGAAGGAAATTGAGAAAGTTACAGAATCAGAAAAGTCTCTCTTATCTTCTCCTGCCCACTCTCCTTTGAGCACTCCCATGTAAGGTATCTTAGCCTGTACCTGGAGGGAAGGAATGCTATACAGAGCGGCCCAAAAGAGCCTGAATAAATAGACCTATAACTCTCTCTTCCCCCAGCTATTTAATTAGCCTACACCTTTTTTTACTCAATCATACTTCTACAGAATTGTACAACTTTCATCAAACGAAAACAAAAATATACGTTGTCCCCCATTTCTTTGGATCTTCATTTTTGAACATTTCTATACCATAAAAAACTTTTCTTAATGAATTTATTATGATATTTTCTCCTCAATCTGTCTTTGTGACAGGGGTTATTAGCCATGAACCATGTAAAGGCAGAAGAAAAGATACTACTTTTGTTGCTGTATACATTGCACTTCATATTTAATAAGTTTTGGTAGCTATAATATTTTAGATATGGAATGTCCACTAAAGTTTCATGTGTCCAGGTTTGGTACCAAATAAAGCAATATTCAGGCACGCCCTTGGGACTGTATCTCATCTCTAATCCCTTCCTCTTTCTTTCCCCCCGCCCCCTCTCTTTCTCTGTTTTCTGGCAACCATGACATGAACAGCTTTATCTGCCACCATGATGTTCTGTCTTACCTCAGGCTCAGGGCAATGGAACCAGCTGATTGTAGACTGAAGCCACTGCCAGGAAAAATAAATATTTCCTCCCTTTAAGAACCTTTTCTCAGGTATTTGTTCCACAGATTAAATCTGACTAACACTGTGGCTTTAGTAATACAGTAAAGAAGCTGCTGAGATATGGAATTTGCTGAATTTTCTAATTGAATACAAAGTAGGTCTGTAAATATTTAGTTAAATCAGTTATTATATAACTCTTAGCTTTATATGTTTAATATGGACTTTATATTTCTGTTATTCTTATTTGAAGAATTACCTGGTTTTCATTATCTCATTTCATCTAAACAACAATTTTTTGGGGGGAGGGGGGTTGGTGAGTGTTACTGGGGTTTGAACCCAGGACCATTTTTGTCACTGAGCTACATACCCAGTCCTTTATTTTTTACTTTGAGACAGAATCTTGCTAAGTTGCTGATGTTTGCCTTCAACTTGTGATCTTCCTTACTTAGTCTCCCAAATTTCTGGGATAACAGGCTCACACCATTCCGTCTGACTCAGTCAACAAATTGTACTAAGTACTTACTAGAGTCTGGGCACTCTGCAGGACACCAGTTTTAACCCTTATTTTTTTTAAGTGATCTGAAAATAAGCAATATATAATTGTATATATTTTGAATTCTTAATAATTATGGTGAAAGACATGAGGTCAAAGAAGCTTGCAAGAGAATGAGTAGGTCAAACGGTTAGGAAAGACTTTTTTGAAAAGGTCTGTAAGCTCTCTACGTAGGATGTAAGAGATGGGGAGCTAGTCATTATAGAACAGAGGAAAATTAATAAGATAGAACTGTTTAAAAGATCACTATTATTTGACCAGAAAAATGTTTGCAAAATATTTTAAATATCTCTAACAAAGTGGTCTGTTGTTTGAAATGCTTTAAAAATAATATAAATATAGTTTGTGTTTTAAAATAGTTTTCAGTGAAGAAAGAAGTAGGAGAGAAGACAGAAAGGAAGAAATTAATGAAGGAAAGAAAATATATCCTCTGAGACACCACATGGGTTTTTATAAACATGGAAAATTTTAAAGTTAGCCATTTTTCCTTCTATGTGAAAAGCACAATTTTAGGATGGTGAGAACATGTCAAAAATATGCCCATTACATGTACTTTGCAGATGCTCTAATTGTATTCTTTCCTTAATATTATGAACTAGTTTTCTTTGTCTTTTTATTTTTCCATAAGAGAAATGCTTACCAGAACATTTTGAAGCTCTACAATAATATCATTAAATATTTTGATTCTGTGCTCCTGTTTCATAGGAGGCCTTAGAAGGTTTTCAGGTCACAGTCTAATTTAAGGATTTGGAGATGTGAGGAATATCTCATTTAAATATAGTGAATTATGCATGAAAGATCTAATAGGTTCCCCACAGCAATGCCCTAATTATGCTTTAATTCATTAATAGGAAAATTCTGGTTTATATTGGATGCTCCACATTCTCACAACTGGGACAGAATTTAAAGAATTATACCTCATAAATGCAGAATAAAATCATCATTTTTATCCACTTGAAAGAGTCTTCTTTTTGCCACTTCATGAAATGATCACATTTGTTTTTGCATTGCGATACAGAATATAATGAACAGTTTTAAATTAAAAAAAAATTAGAGAGAACATATCAGTTTATGTTGCTCATTTACCCACACTAAAGACTGTTGTCATGGCATGCTAAAAATACTTTAGAAAGATTTCACTGATTGCTTCCATTTAACTGCCACTTTGCCATTTATTGACTTAATTTTGCACAAAATGAAGCACACTTAAGACACATGAGAAGATATTAGGTTTTAGTTCTACATACCTCATCATGGAAATAATAAAATGAAGAAAACCCTTTTTTTTTTCTTGGTACTATATTTGCAAAAGAACCCACATCCAGAAAGAAAAATCCATACTAAAATCTCTCAGCATAATCTTAACACACACAAATAAGCATCTCTTACTTTTATGCTCTTTTCAAATTAAAGCCAGTATCTATTTCATTTCAGAAGGTATGCCATTGTTTTACAAAATACACTGAGTGATAAAGTGGAATTTTCATAGATGAAAACAACTGTAAATCGGGGGTTGGGGTGTTGGAGGATCTTTCTTTTCTAAAGCTTTTTGTTTAATGAGTCTTGCTTTAAAGCAGCTCTGGATTTTTTTTTTTTCTTTAGAATAAATCCATGAGTTTAAGAACATCTTTCTGTTTAAATAGATAAAGGAACCATTAAAGTATATTCACCAGGATCTAGGCCAATACATATTTTATATATATATATATATATATATATATATATATATATATATATAATATTTACCTACATAATTATCAGAATAATTGACTGTGGTAACAGAAGTGTTGATTAAATTTTTTGTTGTTGCAAATACTTATATATTAAGAGATAGTACAGTTTTGGTCAATCCTTTTACTATTGAAAAGTTCCAAGAGATCACCTCACATATATTCAGGTTACCAGCTTTCTAATAGATATAAATTCAATAGCAAACAGCTATATGAATCAAACATGCACTGCCCAATAGCATGGGTTTGAGAACCCCTGAATGTGACCTGCTCCCAGAGGAAAGCAATTTAATGCTCCGTTGCACACAGAACAGTATGTATGAATCACAAAACCTTCAGATAAATTAGTGACAGGTACATCTGAATAGGATTTCTTCTAAGTCTCTTATCTACAGCCAGGCAAGCTTGTTTCAAGCTCACTTTCAAAGATAACTCCATGTGGCCTGTCGCCTTGGCAGTTCTCACAAAGCAAACAACCCCCATCATCCATTATTGGGGAGAAAAATCCCCTTATTATTTCAGTTACTGTGACAGCAAATGGGATAAAGTGAAAGCTATCTGCCAGTTGAAAATTCATCAGTCGATTACCACGTCTTATATCTTCTCTAACTTTCACAGGCTGTGTGCTTTTTGCTCTTTTACTTTTATTTTTGACAGTTCTGATATCCCAGACTTATAGCCATGGCAAGGTTCAAGAACAAAACAGCAGGTTATCAAAGACAACTTATCAGAGGCCATACAGGGAAAAGAGATGCCAACCATTAGTGAGTAGCTGAAAGACAGATCTAGACAGAGGGAGGGAGAAAAGTGCATCAAGCTTTCATCTTTAACTGGCCATTTATTCTGTTTGAAAAAACTCTGAGGAAATTTTGAGATGCTAAAGATACATTCCAAGTACTTAGGAATATTGGTTACAGAGAAAATTAAAAACAGTAAAACCAAACCAACCAAACGAACAAAACACACACACACACACACACACACACACACACACACACACGGAGAAAGCTTATATATGAGGGATCATATTGACATACCTTATCAACTATAAACACATTGGAATATCAAAACCATACAAAACCATGTGCATTAAACTAAGTATCAATATATAGCGTAAAAATTCTTTATCATCTACAAAGTCAAACATTTATTAGTTACTATAATTTTTTAAAAGCAAACAATAAAACAAATTCTACTGTAGTCTACGATTATACTTACTGGAGACCGACTCATTAAGTATTTTAATAAATTCCATGTCATGTCACTAGGTCAATGACATAGCATTAAATAATTCAATATCACAAACCAACAAGACTCACATTTTAGGTTCTGTAGAGATAGTCCTTCTCATACAAAATCAGGGTTGTGCTTTCTGGGCGAGTCTGTGTTAAATCAAAATGACAAAAATCTTAGTTTCCCATTCTACTGCCACTTAGAATGCATGCAAATAAACTTCCATCTAGTCAAGGGGGGAAAATTGCATTAAGGAGCACTGATTTGTAAATTTGGTCTTTTCAAATGTAGATGATGTTTTCCCCTCCTCTCCCCACATATCTTTGCAAAATTTCAGGAATGAACTCATTATTGTAGAAATTCAAGTAAAGCTATGGTCAGTTAATGAAATTCAGGCCTGGGATTAAGCTCCATAAACATGCAAAATAGTTGGGCATTTGCAATTGGGAGAGACATGGTGATGCTGGAATGGAAACAAAATGAGCCATATAAATTAATCAAAGTACAATATGATACATTTAGCTAAGTTAAATGTTGTCCTTATATATGAGGTGATTCATAGTATTTCAAATGTGCAAAAAATAAAAGCAAAAATAACTTAAAAATGTTATCAATACCATATCCAAAGACACTTTAGGGAACATAAGTATAGCTACTAAATTTACCTTCTTTGAAATTACACAAGTTTAATTAAATTGGATATATTTCCTTTATAGCTTCAATAATTTAAGCAACATTAAACACCATTTTAAATATGCAAGAATTTCAGTTAACTGGCAATAAAAATTATTATTTCTGCTCTAACTACTATGCTTATACTGATTTATTTACAATGTACTTCAAAGTCATCGGTAATTTCTTAAAAGCTTTAGTAAATAGAGAACTAAAATGCTCAATTAAAATGTTAAACTCTACTTGTGCAGCACCATATTATATTAATATTATTTTATTTTTATGAATTAGAAAAACTAAAAATGTAGTCAGAACAATAGGTTTGAATGTTTAAGAAGTTAAATGTCAGGTAAGTATTGTGTAACTGTTTATTTGAATTATGTCAACACAAAGTCATAATAATTCCTTCATTATTATATGCCAAGATTTTGATGCTTCATAATGAAACGTTACATTTTGCTGGTTAATTATCCACTAACTCAACAAACAGATCTTGACCAAGATGCCCTTTTCATTCCCTTTTGCTGGATCAAAATGTAGACAGGCTTCTTACTAACTCTAAGCCCTGACCTTCTTATTCTTACTTACTTTAGAAAACTTGCAATTGTAAATAATTTATCTTCCCCTTTGAGATGTAAATCTTCTTCCTGTCTCCTGCCAATTTTGCTATGCAGAAAATCTTTCTCTAGGACCTTCGGAAAAGTGATCAAGAAAATAGTGCCCCTAATTCCCAGTCTCTATGAAAGAGTAGGAGCCCAATTTAGATAAGCATAATTAGCAAACACTGATGGCTAATCCCATTGACCAACCTCCCAACTAATGTCCTCTAACACTTTCCACTTAATCACTCAGACTGTTAAAGATTCTGCCAATCTTTGTTTTAGCAGTTAAATTCAATATCTCTATTTTTGTCATTTGGAAGTAAGCTGTCTTCACCTGTTTAACTCTTGAGTGCAATTTTTCTTTCACATTCTCAGGTGTCTATTGTGTGCTAGCAGGAATTCTGTTAATTCAGTGGTGAGCAAGACACAGTATTTTTCTTCATAGCACCTATCATCTTGTGAAAGACAGATATAAATAAATTCATATTTAAAATAGATTGTTGTGAGATTCAAGATGGCAGGCTAGAGGGAGGCTGCATTCTGAGTCGCTCTGGGACCTGGGATTCAAGTATGAAAATAATGTTTCTCTGTCAGTGATTAGAAGATCCCCAACAGCTGCTCCCCACAGGAATCATAGCTACTGTGCCTCAGCTGTCAGCACAGGACTTCCAAAAACTTGTCCATGCAGGTCCTCCCGAATAGGACCCTCCTGCACTATCAGGACTCCTGGTCACTGCTCCCACAAAGGAATCCTGACTGCAGCTCCCAGAAAACCTAGCAGCAGCCCAAGTGCAGACACTAAGGCTGCCACTCCTGTGTGGACCACTATCTACAAACATGGGGCTCCTCCAGTCTCCTCCATCTCGGGGCACTGCAGCCACTGCCACAGTCCCATACACGTGGTAGCCTGCACCTGGGGACACTGCACTGGGTTCCATGACAGCTGCCAGCCATAATACTGCATGCCACAGAGCTGCATTTCTGAACACACCACTCAAAGCTACAGCCTGACTCTACCCTATCGCTGAAAGCAGACACCTCCATCTTGGGACACCTTCTTTGCCATCTTTAGTAGGGGCAACCGAGTTTGGAACACTGGCTGAAGATTAGAAAAAATATGAAGATCCTGAAAGTCCCCAACTCCCCCTTCTCCCCAGCAGCCACTAACCTGGCACAGTGCCTGCCGCTACAAAGCCAATCTACAGCCACTCTGTAGCTCAGAAAACTGGGTTGCAAAACCCAGGTGCAAAACCCAGGCCTGAACTGCCCAATATAAAATAGCTCTCCTACAGGTGTGTAGCCCACAGAGCGCAGCACAGGAGACATCTGGAGAGAAAGGTTTTTGATTGGAAAGCGGAAAGGGATGGGGTGAGATATAGTTTAGAGACTAAATTAAAGACCAGGAATTGTGAGGTCTATAGGAGATAACACCAGGCACCCACATCACATGAGCAGGCCCCAAAGGAGGTCCTTAGGGTGCAGTCTCCATTGGGGACAAGCAAGTACTTGCCCCACCTCCACGAGCTCCGCCCCCAAGACCAACCCTCCCACCCTAATAACCTTCACCATCCTGAGGGTGAATACCAGCAAACAACAGACAACCCCACCTATTAGATGAGAAGAGAAGCCTGGAAGATACTGATCTCCAACAAAAACAATCCTTGTATTTTCCTTTTGAGATTTGTTTTTTCTTTTCTTTTTTTCTTTCTGTCTCTCTCTTCTCCTGCCCTTACATCCCCAACATTTGTGAAACCAAGTACTTTTCATAAATTAGGCTACTGAGGACTGGGATGGTTAAATTGCATATTACAGTAGTGTTATATATTCTTTTATCTCCTATTTTTACATTATTTACCTTTCTTAATATTTGTTTGTTTGTTGTACTCTAATGCCTTCCCACTTACTTGTATTCCCCAAATCATTTTCTTTCTCTTCTCCTGCTACTAACCAACTTCTTCAGATTCCTATTCCATGCTTTCTCAGATGTAATAACTCTATATCCTCAACTCTTAGCCCCTCAACATCTCAGACTCATCCTCAGTTTTTTTCCTGCCATCAGAAACTGTAGAACTTTTGGCCTTCCAGAGACTCGACTCTTAGGTAAAGACATCCACAAACTGAAGATGAAAGGTTGAGGGAAAAATATACCATTCACATGTACTGTGAAAACAAGCAAGGGTTTCCATCCTCATATCAAATAAAGTAGACTTCAAGCCACATTTAATCAAAAGGGATAAAGAAGAACATTTCATACTGCTCAAGGGGACCATACATTAACAAGACATAACAACTATAAATATATATGCCCCCCCAAGATGGAACATCTACATTCATCAAACAAACTCTTCTCAAGTTCAAGAGTCAAATATACAACAACACAATAATTCTGGGTGACCTTAACACACCTGTTTCACGACTGGATAGATCTTCCAAACAAAAGCTAAACAAGGAACTATACAACACAATAATACAATCAACAGTTTAGACTTAACAGACATATCTAGAATATTTCATCCATCAATGAGCGAATACATTTTCTTCTCAGCATCACATGGATCCTTCTCTAAAATAGATCATATATTATGTCACAAAGAAACTCTTAGCAAATACAAAAAAGTAGAGACACTACCTTCATTCTATGAGATCATAATGGAATGAAATTAGAAATCAATGATAAAATAAAAAATAGAAGCTATTCCAACACCTGGAGACTAAATAATATGATGCTATTGAGTGAAGAATGGGTTGTAAAAAACATCAAATGGGAGACTAAAAAATTCTTAGAGGTAAATGAGAACACTGATACAACATATTGAAATTTCTGGGACACTTTGAAGGCAGAATTTAGAGGAAAGTTCATTCCTTAAAAGAGGAAAAAGTCAAAAAATAAATTACCTAACATTACATCTCAAAGACCTAGAAAAAGAACAAATCAATACCAAAGCATAGAAGACAGAAAATAATTAAAATCACAACTGAAATTAATAAAATTGAAACAAAAAAATGAAAAAAAAAACCAAAAAGTTGGTTCTTTGAAAAAATAAATAAAATTGATAAAACCTTAGCCAAGCTAACAAAGAGAGAGATAATTCAAATTAGTATCATTTATGATGAAAAAGTAAATATCACAATGCACACTAGAGAATTATAGAAGATAATTACAAATTATTTTGAAATGTACTCCAATAAAATAGAAAATATTGAAGGCATTGACAAATTTCTTGAGTCATATGATTTGCCCAAACTGAATAAGGATGATATACACAAGTTAAAGAGATCAATTTCAAGTAATGACATAGAAGATATCATAGAAGCCTACCAACCAAGAAAAGTCCAGAACTGGATGGCTACATAGCTGAGTTCTACAAGACCTTCAAAGAAGAACTAATACCAATACTCCTCAAATTATTTCATAAAATTGAAAAAGAGGGAACACTTCCAAACTCATTCTATGATGCCAGTGTCACTTGATTCCAAAACCAGACAAAGACACATCAAAGAAAGAAAACTTGAGACCAATATTTCTAATGAAAATAGATGCAAAAATTCTTAATAAAATTCTGGCAAATTGAATACAAAAAAAATGTGAAGAATAAATGCAACATGAACAAGTGGGGTTCATGCCAGGGATGCGAGGTTGGTTCAACATATGGAAATCAATAAATATAATTCATCACATCAATAGACTTAAAGATAAGATTCAGATGATCATCTCAATATATGCAGAAAAAGCACTTGACAAACTACAGCACCCCTTCATGTTCAAAACATTAGAAAAACTAGGGATAACAGGAATATATCTCAACATTATAAAAGCTATCTATGTAAAGCCCCAGGCCAACATCATTTAAATGGAGAAAATGAAAAGCATTCCATCTAAAAACTGGAACAAGACAGGGACGCACCCTTCCACCATGAAAATCTAGCCAGACAAAAGAAATTAAAGGGATTTGGATAGGAAAAGAAGAACTCAAATTATAACTATTGGCCAATGATATGATTCTATACTTAGAAGATTAAAAAAAAAAACTCCACCAGAAAACTTCTAAAACTAATAAATGAATTCCGCAAAGTAGCAGGATATGAAATCAACATCCATAAATCAAAGGCATTTCTGTACATCAGTGACAAATCCTCTGAAAGAGAAACTAGGAAAACTACTCCATTTACAAACTACCTCAAAAAATAAAATAAAATACTTGGGAATCAACGAAAGAAGTAAAAGACCTGTCCAATGAAAATAATAGAAGGCTAAACAAAGAAATTAAAGACAACCTTAGAAGATGGCAAGTTCTCTCTTGTTCTTGGATAGGCAGAATAAATACTGTCAAAATGACCATATTACAAAAATCACTTTACAGATGTAATGTAAGTCCAATCAAAATCCTAATGACATTTCTCATAGAAATAGAAAAAGCAGTCATGAAATTCATCTGGAAAAATAAGGGACCCAGATAAAATCATCCTTCTCAAGAAAAGTGAAGAAGGCGGCATCACTATACCAGTCCTTAAACTATACTACAGAGCAACAGTAACAAAAACCATGGTAGTGGCACCAAAATAGACTGATAGACCAATGGTACAGAATAGAGGACACAGAGACTAATCCACTTAATTACGGTTATCTTATAATAGACAAAGGCATCATAGATAGGAGAAAAAATAGCCTCTTCAATAAATGGTGCTAGAAAACTGGAAATCCATATTCAACAAAATGAAATTAAACACCTATCTCTCACCATGCACAAAACACAATTCAAAGTGGATCAAGTATCTAGGAATCAAACCAGAGACATGGTGCCTATTAGAAGAAAAAGTAGGGCCAAATCTCCATTATGTCAGATTAGGCCCCAACTTCCTTAATAAGACTCCTATAGCACAAGAATTAAAATCAAGAATCAATAAATGGGATGGATTCAAACTAAAAAGCTTCTCAGCAAAAGAAGCAATCAGTAAGTTGAATAGAGAGCCTACTTCTTGGGAGCACATTTTTACCACTCACACATTAGATAGAGCACTAATCTCTAGGATATATAAAGAACTCAAAAAGCTAAACACCAAACAAAACAAAAAAATACCAAATAGCCAAATCAATAAATGGGCCAAGAATCTGAACAGACACCTCTCAGAAGATAATATACAATCAACCAACAAATATATGAAAAAATGTTCAAAATCTCTAGCAATTAGAGAAATACAAATCAAAACTACTCTAAGATTTCATCTCACTCCAGTCAGAATGGCAGCTATTAAGAACACAAACACTATGTGTTGGTGAGGATGTGGGGAAAAAGGTACACTCATACATTGCTGGTGGGAGTGCAAATTTATGCAGCCAATATGGAAAGCAGTATGGAGATTCCTCAGAAAGCTGGGAATGGAACCACCAGTTGACCCAGCTCTCGCATTCCTCGGTCTCTACCAAAAGGACTTAAAAACAGCACACTATAGGGACACAGCCACATCAATGTTTATTGTAGCATAATTCACAATACCTAAATTGTGGAACTAAACTAGAAGCCCTTCTGGAGATGAATGAATAAAGAAACTGTGGTATATATACAAAATGGTATTTTACTCAGCATTAAAAGAGAATAAAATCATGGCATTTGCAGGTAGATGGATGGAATTGGAAATATTATGCTAAGTGAAGTTAGCCAATCCCCAAAAAATGAAGGCCAAATGTTTTCTCTGATGTGAGGATGCTGATCCATAATGGAGATGGGTGGGTACATGGAAGGAATGGAGGAAACAGGGCAAAGGGAAAGAAGGAGAAGGGAGAGAGTAGGGGCATAGGAAAGACTGTGGAATGAGATGGACATCATTACTCCAAGTACATATATAAGAACATGAATAGTGTGACTCTACTTTGTGTGCAACCAGAGACATGAAAAATTGTGTTCTATATGTATACTATGAATTGAAATGCATTCTACTGTAACATATAGCAAATTAGAATAAATAAATAAATTTAAAAAAAAGAATTAGACACTGAGAGAAAGCCAGAAAAAAAATGAGTTAGTCACTATAAAATTCCATTTACATAAAATCTTACAAAAGCTAAACTAAGCTATGATGACTAAAGCAAGTCAGGGGTAGCCAGGTGACTACATGAGGGGTGTTGGAAGGAATGGAGGAAGAGATTTCAAAGGGACACAGAAAAGTTTTGTGGGGAATGTATAGATTAACTATCATGATCACAGCAATGGTTTCACATATACCAAAATATCAAATTGTATAATTGAAATATATAGAGTTTATTGTATGTCAATTATATGTCAATGAAGCTCTTAAAATATTTTAAGGTATGTGTAATAAGGAATGTAAAGATGATGTATATTAAACTTTTATTTTCCAGTAAAAATATAAAATAGATTGTTGCCAGTACCATTCAGAAAAGAAAGGACAGACCTGACTAAAAGTGAAACAAATGATGAAACATACCATTGACGCCATCACTGAATGGTATCACCCAGGCATCATGTAGGAAACTGGGATAGAGAAAATGTTCCAGGTAGGAGATCCATTATGCATGAGAGACTAGAGGAGAAGTGAGCATTACAATGCAAAGGAAAAAAAATAAAAAGCCGTGTTTCATACACTGAAGTGGGGAGAGGCAGGACATGAGTCTGAAATGAAACAGCAGGGAGCTAAGGAAGGATGCACTGAATCATACTTGCTCATTTTTTATTTTAAACAACACATTCATAGGGGAGAGAATGTAACCTAAAGATCACTGCTGAAGGCTCTGGCGTAAGGCTCTCAGGCTTTGGAATCTGCCTGTGTCTTTCACAATGTGTGATACTAGGCAAAATGTCTAACCCATCTAAACCTGTTACTCCAGCCCATAAATGGAAATAACAAGAATACCTGGTGAGGTTTTGGGAGGATTAAAAGGGAAATTGCACATAAAATATTCAACACAAGTCTTGGGTACACAGAAAATAATTTATGTTGTTGGTGATGATGGTAATAACAGAAAACAGTCCTCAGTATTTATGATGAGGTATATACTGTATTCCAGGCCTTGAAGGTCTTGGTGAAGTATTTGAAAATAAGAGAAATTGCTGAAATTTAAAAAATGGAGATATATTGTTAATTTTATATTTGAAATACATTTTTTTTAAAAAAAAAATAGTATTCTAGCAGGGCTCTGAAGCACCCACCTGCAATCCCAGCAGCTCAAGAGGCTGAGGCAGGAGGATCATGAGTTGAAACCCAGGTTCAGCAATTTGGCAAGGCCCCAAGTATAGGAGGCCGACATAGCATGTGACCAGCATTTGCTTCCCCTTCTGATCAGCGTGGCACTGTCACTCACCCCGTGATCTGGTTGCTTAAGTAACTGAAGATGGTAGCCCCAATCTTGAGGGTAGAGAAAACCCAAATGTGTCTTCGTAAATGGGTGTGACTTCCTACATTCCCAGGGATCGAGCTACACTCACCTGTTCCTTTGTGATATTACCTCTTGCCCTGTTTGGGATAGAATGTCCCATGGAAATGCCCTTTGTGTGTCCCCTTCTCTTAATCTGCCCTTGGGAGTGGCCTTCCTAGATGTCAGTCAACCTGCTGACAGCAGACATCATGAAGCAAAATGCAGCCCCTTGACACCTGACCCCTTGCCTCATTTGAATGGCTTCTCCTCAATCAAAGGGATCAGCACATACTCCTTTCTCTCTTTCTGCAGGCCCTTAAAGTCAGAGGAGCCATCACAACACCCCAAAGAAAAAGGTATTTCTCTCTCTTGTGTGGTTATTTCACACAGCCCAGTTCCCCTGGAGTGACCTCTGAGTGTTTTAGTCCCGTGCAACGCAGCAGATGGCGTCCCTGGGTGGGCAAGTTTGAGTTTTTAAGTTGCTGGGAATGGGACACCTAAGCAACTCAGCAAGACCTTGTCTCTAAATAAATTATAAAAGAGGGCTGGGGATGTGGCTCAGTGGCTAGGTGCCCATGGATTCAATCCCTTGTACCAAACAAACAAACAAAAATATTGCATTCTGATGACAGAAAAACGTTTTGAAAGTTGGGAAGTCAATTTTATAATCCAGGCAAGATATGATAATGGCCTGAGAACAGATAGCAGAAACTGAAATTCTGTTTGAGTAAATATTGTTAGATATATTAATTAAAAGCCAATATGTGCAGAAGTGATAAGTTTATAATCAGACGGCCTAATAATAGGGTAAATATATTTTGTAGTTCCAGGGATTGAACTCTTGGTCTTAGGCATGTTAGGCAACTACTATACCAGTGGGCTACATCCCACCTCTAAACAGAAGTACATTTACCCTATTTTTAGATTATCTTACATATATATATATATATATATATATATATATATATATATATATATATATATATATACTGTGTGTATGTGTATCTACTTTGGTTTTAAAACTGTTGTCTAAGTGTAATTAGTAGTAGCAGGAAAAACCTTTAACTAATAAAAGTGTTCTGGTTTGGATGTTGATAAACTTTGTTGTAGAAGTCTTTGTGAGAATCAATTAGCATGTTTCATAAGGAAGTTTTGTTTAACCAAATAGATCAGTTGAGAGGGTGCCATCTTTAATGTATAATACAAAAATAAAATCAAGAGAAATAGCTAATATTTATTTGGGACATGTGTCCAATATTATTTTGTTTAGCTTACATATATTATCTTATTTCATCCTGAAAACAGCCTATGAAGTGGTTACAAGTATTGTCCTCATTTTACAGATGAGAAATTTGGAGCATATGGAAGTTGAACAAATTGCCCAAGTGACATAGTAAGTGGAAGAACATGGATTCAAACTACAATGTCTGGATTCAGAGGTTTTGCACTTAACTCCTATGAAAAAAGTACTAAAATAATTTTCACAGTATGCAAAGCTCAGAGGTGATTACAACAATGTGAGGATACAATAGTAGAGAATCAAAGAAAGCATTTAGGACGAAAGCAGAAGAAACAATTTCAATAAGATTGAAAGCACAAAAAGGGTTAATCAGAGTAGCTTCACTAAATGATGTTTTATTTAGATTTTAAAGAATGAACAAGATATTTGCCTCCTTAAAAATAATATGGCTTACTTTAAATAATGATGTATAATGGTATTTGCTTTTCTTTGATCCTCTCAATCAAATATAGTGATTCAATTTTCTAAGTGACCTTGTATTAAACAGCTAAAAAATAATATAAAATATTTAATCAATGGGACCAGTAATGTTCTGATGTATTTCTATTATAGTCACATAAAAATCTAAAATTTAAACTACTTAACTTGATCTTTCTGATTACATTCTCTTTTATAGTACCCCCACACAAACATATACACACATACAAATGCATACAAACACAAAGCAAATTCCAATATCTAAGATATTCTTGCCACAATAGTTTTTGTTTTCCTCCAATATATGAAGATTCCACCAGTGTTGCTTTCCTATTTAATCTTCTCCCAAATCTTACATTGCCAGCCCTTTCACATATATTTCTTCTTCTTTTATGTGATTTTATAATATTCTTTAAATTATAGATTGTAATTTTAAGGAATATTTTTATTCTTTGCTAATGATCTTTCTTTTCTTTTCTTTTTGTGATAAGAACCGTGCCTGGGCTTTCTATACTTAAAAGTTACTAAAGTGGCTTCAGATTAAATTACATTAAACATTTAAAGCAGAAATAATAATACAAATCTTCACAGAATAAGAAAATAGCAGATGAATGAACATTTTCAAACTCATTGTGTGAAACAACAGGAAAACGATTCATTGAATATGGATGCAATCCCTTTCCCAAAATCTATTTAGCAAACCAAAACCGAATACCATGTATAAAGGATTATACACTAAGACCAAATGGGATTTAGTCTAAAAATGATACCTTGGTGTAACATTTGAAATTCAATTAGTATAATACACATAGAATTGCAATAAAGGATAAATTCACAGCAACTTTTCATGTTCTAAAAATTCTGCTCTTTTTATAGAAAAATGCAACAAATTGAAAATACAAGGGACTACAATATCTTCATGTATTAAGGGCATTTACAAAAAGCTCAAACTCTGACATAGTGGATAAGTTCTCAAACTCAAATTAGGCTGATGATTGCACAACTCTATACAATGACAAATGATCAAAGCAAATATATCAGCTGTCACTATCACTGATTTGGCATCTAGTGTACATCTAGTGTACACTAAAGACAAAAATATAAAAGAACTGATATTACTTGTAGAAAACAAAGTTATATAAGTGTGATTTCAAAAGCATGTACAAAATATTATAATTGATATATTAATTATCAAGGTAAATATTGAATCAATACCATCTCTTTTACAAGTAAATAAATGAAGATAGGAAGAATGGTTTCAGAAATTTTGCTAAAGTATCATCAAAGGATATAGAAAGGTTAGGAATAATTTTTTAATTGACATGCTCAACTATTACATAAAGCATTTAAAACTATTATCCAGTAAAATTTAAGAAAATATAATTAATGGATGTATATATGATTTAAATAAATCATTAAAACCAATACTATAAAAATCCTAATGTTTCTTAATATGTTATATCAATTAATGAAAAGAATAACCAAAATCCCACTAGACATTTTGTGGTAACACTAAATCCAACATTTCAATAGATTTTCTTTTTTCTTTTTTGCTAAGAATAGAAAAATAAATAAATAAAAATAGAATTGAAAGCAAAGTTGGACAAAGTTGGAATTCTTACTCTTCTGCATATCAAAATTAAATATAATGTTATTAACAAAAGAGTATAATATTGATAGACAAATAGATAATCGAAAAAAAGAAGTTTAAAAATAGATCCACATTACCACTTAATTTTAAACAAAAGTCAAAAAAGATGGACTTCCAAAAATGGTCTTTGTGAATTATTATATAAAGGAAATAGCTTTTAGCCTCAAAACAACTATATGAAAAACAACAACATTATAGGTCTTATTGTAAAAAGTAAAAAAATTAAAGCTCTGGAATTGACATATGAAATCAAAAAGCTTTATGATCCTAGGACAAATGTAGAACATAAATACCACAATGAATAGCATTGATAAATGACATTAAAATTAGAAAGCTCTGTTTATTGGAAGATGTCATCAAGAAAGTGAAAAGACCAGTAACAATAAGGAAGAAAACTTACAACACACATGATCCATGTGGATCAAATGATATATAAAGACATATTTAGAAAGTTAGTAGGCTAAAAATAATGCCAATAGAAAAATAATTAAGAGACTAGATAACTAATGTATATGTACAAATAGTTAATACATTATGAAAAGTTACTTTATTCCTTCTTGAACAAAGTCACTAAGATACAACCAAAAGAATAGCTATAATAAAGAAAATGGACAATGTCAAATTTGCAAGGGTTTGGAGCAACTGAAATTTGTACATACTCCTTGAAGTAGTATGAATTAATACAACTGATTCGATAAACTTTTGGAAAGTATGTTAAAATGTGCATATACGTTACCAATTTCTACTGTGAGGTATACACTTTAGCATTGTATTCATATATGTGACAAAATATGTCACTATTTATAATAAACTCTAAACTGAGGAGAGTCCAAATATCCATCCATAATTAATAAATGTACTACTTACCCACACATTGGAATATCACATAGCAAAGGAATGAACCAACTAGTTCTATTCCCTCACTACATGAGGGAATCCCACAAACACAACGTGGAGAAAATAAGTCAAGTTAGATAGAGGACAATTTAATAAATAGATAGCTATCCATTTGTACAAAGTTAAACAAGCAAAACTAATATTTGATATTATATATAAGATTAGAATTTAACATATGGCAAAGTGGTCATGGAGGAATTATTGATAGGTTTGCTCCTGAAGTGTTAGTAATGTTCTATTTTTGATAATGTTTGTCACTTCATGTGGGTGCTTATTTTGCAATAATTCACAGAACCTAAGACTTGTAAACTTTTTATATATATTATATTTTAATAACACATATTTTAAGCCTGTTTGATAATACTGTTTGATTTTTTTTTGTTATTGCTATTATTTTTGCTATTCTTACCTCATACAAATCTGTATATTTCAGTCCTTTGGTCTTCCACTATCTTTGCCTTTGCAGGTTTCTTGCATGCTTTTTTTTATCCTGTCTTCTCTTTACCTAGATCAACCCTACACTTCCTTCATGGTTAGATAATTACCCTGTACCAGGAGAAGGTCATTATGTGACTTTCCAATAAGGACATTTCCTTGTCTCCTTTCATGAGTATCTTATTTTATTGGTGCTGCTATAGTAGAATCCCAGAGACTCCGTAATTTATACAGAACAGAAACTTATTTCTTATAATTATGGAGGCTAGGAATTTCAAGTTCAAGGCATCAACAGGTTCTATTACCAGTTAAGGACTATCACTCTCTGTTTCCAAGATGGCTCATGGAGGGGTAAAGAGGAGGAATACTGTGTCTTCACATGGTGAAGGATGGAAGGGAGAGAGCCTTACTGCATGAAGCCTCTTTACAAGGGCCTTAATCCCATTCATCAGAGAAGAGTTCTCATGGCCTAATCACCTCTGAACAACTCTACCTTTTAACCCCATCACGTTGGCAACACCTGAGTTTTGAAGGGGACACATTAATGGCAGCAAGGATGTACAGAATCTCTTTCCTTCCTATCAGGTATTATAGTTATTATTTGACATATATTTTTATGATTATTGATAAAATTATTACTGGGCATATTTCCCACAGGGACAAAGGCCTTGTTGATTTTGACATTGTATATCTCCAGCACCTCATACAAGGCCAGCTCAATAAATATTTGATGACTAACTGATGTGTGACTCAGCACCACGTCATGTACTCACACTGAGTGATTCATAAGAAATAGCCAGTGGAAACTATCCATTAAATTACCAAATGAAGAGTGATTCTACAGACAAAAGGTGTGACTTGTTATGATTTTTTTCATAACTGTGTTTGTTAAATGGCACATACAGATAAACACAAAATATAATGGTTAATAATAATTAATTCAGTGACTCAAAGAAGCTCAAGATGGGATATCGAAGGCTGTTTTGGCAGCTTGTAGTCATTGAACCAAGTTTCCTTCCTGCTTTGCTACTGGTAGCTGATGACTTCTACCTTCAAGGATTTTAAAATGTTGCTACTTCCGCTCCAAGTAAACTTTATAGGTTCCAGAAAGCAGAAAATAGAAATAAATTAGGGCAAACAGACACATCATCAACTGTGTTCACTTGTTCTTAACTAAGCCTGAAAATATGTTTTTACAAGTAATTTTTATTATGAGTTTTCTTTTAAACCTATCATGCCAAAATTCTAAATGAGGGAATCCTAGGTCAGAACTGGATTCATGCTTTTGAATATTAAGAATTGGGCAATCTACTGTGGCAAGCCAAAGGCAAACCCTTGTGGATTCCAGAAATACCCACAAAGAAACAACATACACTCTGTCCACTTTCAAGTGTATCTCCACCAACAAAGTAATGAGACACTGACATTTCATCTGTCTCCCCAACTACCCTCTTCTCTATGCTTTGAAAGGCTTATTCAGTCCATGTTTGATGTCAAAAACTACTGATGTTAAGCCAAAGCACTGGGGAGCATTTTCTTCCTGGGATTCGAATGCATTTTCATATGCTTGTGTACTTATGTGTGACTGAATACTTGTGGTTTGGCTATTTTCTTCTCACCAAACAATGAATCCACACAAGACACAACGTGAATCAGAAGTTTGGCAGCTCTGCCATTTCTTCATTTTACCTCTTTGCTTAATTTTCCAGTTACTAGTTCTGAAATAAAAACTGAATTATCTGGCACAATGAAGGGAGGATTACAGATTCACAATTTTATGCCCCATTCCAAAAGGAAGTCTGATACATGAAATTCAAAGGGAATTTCTTCAGGAAAATCAAAGACATTGACTTGAAAATTAATTGGGTGGTCTTAATAAACTTGAAAGAAAGTTGTTGTCAAAAGAATCTGGAGTGAATGATAATTTGAAATGAAATCATTTTTACATTTGTGCTTAGTTTTAACTTTCCTTCAGGAACTCTTCCATGAAAAGAGAATTTAGTTTAAATTGATTAGGTAAGGCTCTCAAGAACTAGACTAGTACTTTACTCTATGACAGTTTTGCTAATCCAAAAAATAAAAGTGTACCTACGGCAAAAAGAAAAGTGAATTGACTTCTGAAAAATAGTACTTTAAACATTTTTGCCAAACACTTTTGAACAATACAGTTAAAATTAAATCCTCTTTCTCTGTGGCTTATTTTCAGTGTGTCAGAAATATCAGACAGGTTTCCATTGATTCTACCTTCCACACATTGAATAAAAACTACAAAAATGTTTAAAATTTCCTAAGATATAAAAGACTTAGTTGAGAAAAATATTACTTCTTTTAAGTGTTAGTCACACAGTTTTCAGTGTATGTATGTGTGTGAGAATCTCTGGAGGGACAGAAAGGATTGAAATTAGAAAGACCAAGCATAAGATTTCTCTAGAGGAGGCTCTTACCCATTGGATAAATTATGTGACACATTATATATAACGTGATATATATATATATATATATATATATATATATATATATATATAGTGACACATTATATATAGTGTGTTGCATCAAATATATATGTTGTTTCTGTTTAGTTTGTGACTAATTGGACAACTATTTACAGATATACACATTTTTTGTTTTGTTTTGGTTTGGTTTGGTTTGTGCATGTTTTACAAGCACTCCAAAGAAAAAATAATTAAAGATATTCTATTACTTATGCGTCATATTTTCATGTGTTCATTTACCTTTTTAAAGTTTTGACATAAAATATTTAAAACACACAATTATAATCCCTGCTGGGTGTGGTGACACACACCTGTAATCCCAATAACTTGGGGAGCTATGGTAGAAGGACCTTAAAATTGAGGCCAGCCTCAGCAACTTAATGAGCTCTTTTCTCAAAATAAAAAAAATGAAAAGGAATGAGGATGTAACTTAGAGGTAAAGCCCCATGGATTCAACATACCCAGTTATAGAAAATAAATAATAATTAAAATATATATATATATATATATTTCCCACATACTATAGTCAAGAAAATGTAATATACTCATTTGTTAAGAAAAGTATTAAGAACATCAGATATAAATTAGTGACTAACGTTAAATTTCTAAATGGATTTTACAGTTGAACTCAAATTACTTGTTTTCTTAAAAATTTTTATTCTTACTTCTTAAAATGATATCTTTTAGGGAAGTAACAAATAAAGGATTTAAATAATTATTTTAATTTTCAAATTTAAACTAATTTGAACTTTATTCACATAATTTATGCATATTATTTTTTCATCCTGAGTGAATTTTAATTACAGTTGAGAAACAGGTTATCTATTACTTGCTATACAAATATAAAGTACCATAATGAAGAGTTTATCTACTAAAGTTAACAAAATGTAATTGATTTATCCAGGCAAGTTGAGATATTCTTATTAACAATGACACATTAATAAATATTGCCACTTAATATAAAATGCTTTCAAGTCTCTCATTGGAGAAATTTGAAAATACACTTTTACATTATGCATGGTATATTTTATTTTTTTTTTATTTATTTTATTTTATTTTTTTTTATTGTTGGTTGTTCAAAACATTACATAGTTCTTGATATATCATCTTTCACACTTTGCTTCAAGTGGGTTATGAACTCCCATTTTTAGCCCATATACAGCTTGCAGAATCACATCAATTACACATCCATTGATTTACATATTGCCATACTAGTGACTGTCATGTTCTGCTACCTTTCCTATCCTCTACTATCCCCCCTCCCCTCCCCTCCCCACCCCTCTTCTCTCTCTACCCCCTCTATTGACCTTCATTTCTCCCCCTTGTATTATTTTTCCCTTTCCCCTCATTTCCTCTTGTATGTTCTTTTGTATAACCCTGAGGGTCTCCTTCCATTTCCATGCAATTTCCCTTTTCTCTCCCTTTCCCTCCCACCTCTCATCTCTGTTTAATGTTAATCTTCTTCTCATGCTCTTCGTCCCTACTCTGTTCTTAGTTACTCTCCTTATATCAAAGGAGACATTTGGCATTTGCTTTTTAGGGATTGGCTAGCTTCACTTAGCATAATCTGCTCTAGTGCCATCCATTTCCCTGTAAATTCTATGATTTTGTCATTTTTTAATGCAGAGTAATACTCCATTGTGTATAAATGCCACATTTTTTTAATCCATTCGTCTATTGAAGGGCATCTGGGTTGGTTCCAAAGTCTTGCTATTGTGAATTGAGCTGCTATGAACATCGATGTAGCAGTGTCCCTGTAGCATGCTCTTTTTAGGTCTTTAGGGAATAGACCAAGAAGGGGAATAGCTGGGTCGAATGGTGGCTCCATTCCCAGCTTTCCAAGAAATCTCCATACTGCTTTCCAAATTGGCTGCACCAATTTGCAGTCCCACCAGCAATGTACAAGTGTACCCTTTTCCCCACATCCTCACCAGCACTTGTTGTTGTTTGACTACATAATGGCTGCCAATCTTACTGGAGTGAGATGGTATCTTAGGGTGGTTTTGATTTGCATTTCTCAGACTGCTAGAGATGGTGAGCATTTTTTCATGTACTTGTTGATTGATTGTATGTCCTCCTCTGAGAAGTGTCTGTTCAGGTCCTTGGCCCATTTGTTGATTGGGTTGTTAGTTATCTTATTGTCTAATTTTTGGAGTTCTTTGTATACTCTGGATATTAGGGCTCTGTCTGAAGTGTGAGGAGTAAAGATTTGTTCCCAGGATGTAGGCTCTCTATTTACCTCTCTTATTGTTTCTTTAGCTGAGAAAAAACTTTTTAGTTTGAGTAAGTCCCATTTGTTGATTCTAGTTATTAACTTTTGTGCTATGGGTGTCCTATTGAGGAATTTGGAGCCCGACCCCACAGTATGTAGATCGTAGCCAACTTTTTCTTCTATCAGACGGCGTGTCTCTGATTTGATATCAAGCTCCTTGATCCATTTTGAATTAACTTTTGTGCATGGCGAGAGAAAGGGATTCAGTTTCATTTTGTTGCATATGGATTTCCAGTTTTCCCAGCACCATTTGTTGAAGATGCTATCCTTCCTCCATTGCATGCTTTTAGCCCCTTTATCAAATATAAGATAGTTGTAGTTTTGTGGATTGGTTTCTGTGTCCTCTATTCTGTACCATTGGTCCACCCGCCTGTTTTGGTACCAGTACCATGCTGTTTTTGTTACTATTGCTCTGTAGTATAGTTTGAAGTCTGGTATCGCTATACCGCCTGATTCACACTTCCTGCTTAGCATTGTTTTTGCTATTCTAGGTCTTTTATTTTTCCATATGAATTTCATGATTGCTTTCTCTATTTCTACAAGAAATGCCTTTGGGATTTTGATTGGCATTGCATTAAACCTATAGAGAACTTTTGGTAATATCGCCATTTTGATGATGTTAGTTCTGCCTATCCATGAACAGGGTATATTTTTCCATCTTCTAAGATCTTCTTCTATTTCTCTCTTAGGGTTCTGTAGTTTTCATTGTATAAGTCTTTCACCTCTTTTGTTAGGTTGATTCCCAAGTATTTTATTTTTTTTGAAGATATTGTGAATGGAGTGGTTGTCCTCATTTCCATTTCAGAGGATTTGTCGCTGATATACAGGAATGCCTTTGATTTATGCGTGTTGATTTTATATCCTGCCACTTTGCTGAATTCATTTATTAGCTCTAATAGTTTCTTTGTAGAGCCTTTTGGGTCTGCTAGGTATAGAATCATATCATCTGCAAATAGTGATAATTTAAGTTCTTCTTTTCCTATTTTTATGCCTTTAATTTCTTTCGTCTGTCTAATTGCTGTGGCCAGTGTTTCGAGAACTATGTTGAACAGAAGTGGTGAGAGAGGGCATCCCTGTCTTGTTCCAGATTTTAGAGGGAATGCCTTCAATTTTTCTCCATTCAGAATGATGCTAGCCTGAGGCTTAGCATAGATTGCTTTTACAATATTGAGGTATGTTCCTGTTATCCCTAGTTTTTCTAGAGTTTTGAACATAAAGGGATGCTGTACTTTGTCGAATGCTTTTTCCGCATCTATCGAGATGATCATATGGTTCTTATTTTTAAGTCTATTGATGTGGTGAATAACATTTATTGATTTCCGTATATTGAACCAGCCTTGCATCCCAGGGATGAATCCTACTTGATCATGGTGCACAATTTTTTTGATATGTTTTTGTATCCGATTCGCCAGAATTTTATTGAGGATTTTTGCATCTAGGTTCATTAGAGATATTGGTCTGAAGTTTTCTTTCTTTGAAGTGTCTTTGTCTGGTTTAGGTATCAGGGTGATGTTGGCCTCGTAGAATGAATTTGGAAGTTCTCCCTCTTTTTCTATTTCCTGAAGTAGCTTGAAAAGTATTGGTATTAGTTCCTCTTTAAAGGTTTTGTAAAATTCTGCTGTATACCCATCCGGTCCTGGGCTTTTCTTAGTTGGTAGTCTTTTGATGGTTTCTTCTATTTCCTCAATTGATATTGGTCTGTTTAGGTTGTCTATATCCTCCTGACTCAATCTGGGCAGATCATATGACTTCAGAAATTTATCGATGCCTTCACTATCTTCTAATTTATTGGAGTATAAGGATTCAAAATAATTTTTGATTATCTTCTGTATTTCTGAAGTGTCTGTTGTGATATTGCCTTTTTCATCCCGTATGCTGGTAATTTGAGTTCTCTCTCTTCTTCTCTTCGCTAGCATCGCTAAGGGTCTGTCGATTTTGTTTATTTTTTCAAAGAACCAACTTTTAGTTTTGTCAATTTTTTCAATTGTTTCTTTTGTTTCGATTTCATTAATTTCAGCTCTGATTTTAATTATTTCTTGCCTTCTACTTCTTTTGCTGTTGTTTTGCTCTTCTTTTTCTAGGATTTTGAGATGAAGCATGAGATCATTTATTTGTTGGTTTTTTCTTTTTTTAAGGAATGAACTCCAAGCAATGAATTTTCCTCTTAGAACTGCTTTCAATGTGTCCCACAGATTCCGATATGTTGTGTCTGTGTTTTCATTAATCTCTAAGAATTTTTTAATTTCCTCCTTGATGTCTTCTATAACCCATTGATCATTCAGTAACCTATTGTTCATTCTCCAAGTGATGTATGCTTTTTCCTTCCTTCTTTTATCGTTGATTTTCAGTTTCATTCCATTATGATCAGATAGGATGCATGGTATTATCTCTACTCCTTTATATTGTCTAAGCGTTGCCCTGTGACATAATATATGATCTATTTTTGAGAAGGATCCATGTGCTGCTGAGAAAAAAGTGTAACTGCTTGATGTTGGGTGGTATATTCTATATATGTCAATTAAGTCTAGGTTATTAATTGTGTTATTGAGTTCTATAGTTTCCTTATTCAACTTTTGTTTGGAAGATCTGTCCAGTGGCGAGAGAGGTGTGTTGAAGTCTCCCATGATTATTGTATGGTGGTCTATTAGACTCTTGAACTTGAGAAGAGTTTGTTTGATGAACATAGCTGCACCATTGTTTGGGGCATATATATTTATGATTGTTATGTCTTGTTGGTGTATGGTTCCCTTAAGCAGTATGTAGTGTCCCTCTTTATCCCTTTTGATTAACTTTGGCTTGAAATCTATTTTATTTGATATGAGTATGGACACTCCTGCTTTTTTCCGAAGTCCATATGAGTGATATGATTTTTCCCAACCATTCACCTTCAGCCTATGTATGTCTTTTCCTATCAAATGCGTCTCCTGTAGGCAGCATATTGTTGGGTCTTGTTTTGAGATCCATTCTACTAGCCTGTGTCTCTTAATTGGTGAGTTTAAGCCATTAACATTTAGGGTTATTATTGAGATATGGGTTGTTGTTCCAGCCATATTTGTTTATTTATGTTACTAAACATGGTTTGTTTTCCTCTTTGATTATTCCCCCCCCTTTACTGTCCTACCTCCCACTGTTGGTTTTCATTGTTATTTTCCATTTCCTCTTCCTGTAATGTTTTGCTGAGGATGTTTTGAAGAGATGGTTTTCTAGCTGCATATTCTTTTAACTTTTGTTTGTCCTGGAAGGTTTTAATTTCATCTTCCATCCTGAAGCTTAATTTCGCTGGATACACAATTCTTGGTTGGAACCCATTTTCTTTCAGTGTTTGAAATATGTTATTCCAGGATCTTCTAGCTTTCAGAGTCTGTGTTGAAAGATCAGCTGTTATCCTGATTGGCTTGCCCCTAAATGTAATCTGCTTCCTTTCTCTTGTAGCTTTTAAAATTCTCTCCTTATTCTGTATGTTGGGCATCTTCATTATAATGTGTCTAGGTGTGGATCTCTTATAATTTTGCACATTCGGCGTCCTGTAGGCTTCTAGAATTTGGGATTCTGTCTCATTCTTCAAGTCTGGGAAGTTTTCTCGTATTATTTCATTGAATAGACTGCTCATTCCTTTGGTTTGGAGCTCTGTACCTTCCTGTATCCCAATGACTCTTAAGTTTGGTCTCTTAATGTTATCCCATATTTCTTGGATGTTCTGCTCATGGTTTCTTAACAGTCTTGCTGAGCTGTCTATGTTCTTTTCCAGTTGAAATACTTTGTCTTCATTGTCTGATGTTCTATCTTCTAAGTGTTCTACTCTGCTGGTAGTACTCTCAATTGAGTTTTTAAGTTGGTTTATTGCTTCCTGCATTTCTAGGATTTCTGTTTGTTTGTTTTTTATAACCTCTATCTCCCTGTATAGTTGATCCTTTGCTTCCTGGATTTGTTTGTGTAATTCCTTGTCGAAGTGATCTTTCATTGTCTGATTTTGCTGTCTAATTTCTTCCTTGATACTCCAGATCATCTGAAGCATATATATCCTGAATTCTTTATCTGACATTCCATCTGCTGCAGCTGTTACCTCTTCTAAAGTTGAGCTGACCTGCATTGCTTGTAGTCCTTTCTTTCCTTGTCTTTTCATACTGCTTGCGTTTCTTTCTTCTTGGTGAAACTGTTGTGTTTTTGAAATTTTTTCCCCCCCTATGTATTTATATTGCTCTTGTATAGTTGAAAATTCTCCCTTGCAGGTGCGGGCAGGGGCTCTGCTCTGCCCCTCCTCCAATTGGTGTGAGGTGTCTACCACGCCCGCGGACCCCTGGGCCTGATCCGCTGTTCTGTCGCAGGTCTGCCTACCTTGCAGGTGGGGGCGAAGGCTCTGCCCTGCCCCTCCTACCACGCCCGGGGACCGCTAGGCCTGATCTGCAGGTTGGTCGCAGGTCTGCCCACCTTGTGGGCAAGGGTGTCAGTTCCGCTCCGCCCCCACTCCAATTGGGGTCACTTGACCACCACACAGGCAAGCCGCTGGGCCTGATCTGGGCGCGGGCTAAGGCTCTGCTCTGCCCCTACTGCAGTTGGGGTGAAGTGTGTACCACGCTGGCAGGCCGCTGGGCCTGATCCACAGGTCTGTCGCAGGTCTGCTTACCTTGCCAGCGCGGGCGGTGGCTCTGCCCTGCCCCTCTTACCACGCCTGCAGACCGCTGGGCCTGATCTGCAGGTTGGTCGCAGGTCTTCCTACCTTGTGGGCGCGGGCGGCGGCCCCTCTCCTCGCCTCTGGCTCGATGACAAAGCAAGAGAGACTCGGGTATCTGTGACTCACCCTCCCTACCAGGGGACCAACTGTTTCCGTCGCCGCTGGCACCGATGAAGTTTTCTCCTCGGCCGCTCTCCGATGACATCAGATCTCTGCCATGCTGGCATCCCCTGTTCTATGGCTGAATCCCATTTTCTTCTCTTCCAATAGGCGGAGCTGTGCCCTCTGAGCTGAGCTTCTGCCCTCTATGTGCTGACAGAAATCCCTGTACGGTGGCTCCTGGGAGTCTCTCAATCCTGTTAGTCCAGAGCCCTTTCACTTATCCGGCCCCTCCCCCTGTTCCTCCCCCCAGCCAGCCAGCCAGGTCCTGTTCACCAGATTACACTTGCAGCCCCACCGCGTGTCCTATATCCCGAACGATGAACACCCTCTCTGTCATTCAATTAAGCCCCAGTGCTGTGGTGGGGTGATCTGGGAACCAACAGTTTAATTTTTCAGGACCCCTTTGGTGGGCACGCCCCCAGAAACTGGCGGCTAAGATCTTGGGTGTCGCCGCTGGTGTTAAGGGGAGGTGGGGATCTGGAATCCCCTCTGCTTCCCTACAGACACGCCCCCGGTGGTTTCCTGGCTGCTTGTATCTGGAGGGGGTGGGAGTCACACACCTGCTAATGTGGATTCCGCTGGGAAGGAATTCTGTCGGTGGAACTCTGGTGATGTCACCACTCTGCTATGGCTGGCCCCAGGCTCCTTGCCAGAGTGTCCGAAGGGAGGGGTGGGACTGGTCTGTCTCTGGTTGGTTTCAGCTCCCGGTTTGCTATTTCATGAAGGCTTGGCGAGAGACCTCTTCCTAGAGTCCCTGCACAGCTCCTGCTGCGCTGCGCCTCGGAGGCTATCCGCCCTGACGCGGGGGCCGCGTGCAGGCAGCCGACAGTCGCCGAGTCGCGCGGGCAGCGGCTGGCGGGTCTGGACCTCTGCGCTGCGTGGCGGAGATTCACTCGTCTAGCGCAGACTGTCACCTCCAAAAATCCTTCCAATTCCCGGCCGGTCTCTCTTTAGTGGAATTTTGCTAGGAGTTTCTCAGCAGGTCATATCTAAGCGTATCCATGCGTCTCTCTGACCCCTTTGTTGAGGAGGTACTGAAAGCGCTGCCTCCCCTCTCGCCGCCATGTTGGATCCCCCCTGCATGGTATATTTTAAAAACACTACTACCTTAAGATTAATTATAAAATTTTTAGTATAGCTCTCTGAATCCAAGGCTCATGGAGAAATATCAACTATGGAAAAACATACTGATGCCTTCCAGTTCCATGCTTAATAAGGAGAGTCAGTATCTATATATCTTTGGAACAGGTCCAGTTGACTCAGTTCCAAGGGTATACATGGCCAATTACTTGAATCCATAGGAACTTTACTTGCCAGTGCTTTCTTAGCTGCCAATAACATTATGAGATGTTTTCAGACTTAAGTACTTGTTATCTCACATTGACACATATTTACTTCTAGTTTTGGCAGAAAACATGGATGACATTTAAATTTATGGTTCATCTGTTGGAATGAGACATTTTACATAGTAAAGAAAGCTCCTAAGGAAATAAGTATTTCCCAGGCAGTAATCACTGATGTTTTAATTATAAAAGCACATTTTGAGTAGTTATGTATTCAATTTAGCAAAACCTTCAGACCTATTGACCTCATTTTTTGGACTTGCTTCTAAGCCCATCCTCTGGTTTCACACACAAAAAAAATCTTGAATGCTTATAGTAAAAAAGTTTTGGATGCCCTTGGGTAACAAGTTTATAACAATGAATGAAATTGTCACATTCACCAAGACAGTTCCTAAACCTCTCTCCTAAACAGTTCCTAAACCTCTCTCCTAAACAGTTCCTAAACGTCTCTCCTAAACATCAGTAGATAATATTTCTTTTAACAAATAAATGTACTTGTAACAAAAGAAGATCTCTGGCCTAAAACAGGGGGCCTCCTTAGGTATAGGAAGTTACTTAGTTCAAAACCTTGGCCAAATTCACATTAACACTATTATTTTTTTTCTTCTGAGACTGTCTTGTAAGACACTCTGTTTCACCATGCAATTTATCAGTATATATATATATTTTTTTCTACTCATCACTTTCTACCTTTTATAAACAGTAGAGATGGCCCATAGAATATATGTAGAAATGAGGTACATAAATAATCAATAAAAATTAAACAGATTGTTAATATATTTTTCAATTATAATAAAATTTAAAAAATAATTAAAATCTAAAATTAAAATTAAATCATACATAATCCCAACATCCTAATGTAATTATTTTCAGTATGATGATATTGAAAAGCAGTTTAGAAAGAATTATCGAGAAGCATAGATATGCATATATGTTCAAACAATAATGTTATTTCTGGTAAATAATCCTAAGGAATTAAATAAAATTAAGAACACAGCTTTGGGTATTGAGATATTCATTTTAATATTGATTTTACTGATGGATGTTTTAATCTAAAGCAAGAAAAATAGTAAAATATTTCTTAATTTATCAGTCCTTAAAATCCAGACTGTAATGATAATAGCTATATTGGAAACCCATTTTGTATGCAGAAAAACAGACAAGACCATCAGAATAAAACCAAAAATACTCCTTTATGTGGTCAAGAAATGAAAGGGTTCTAACACATTTCAACACATTTTTTATTGTTATTCTTGTAATAAACATGTAAAAATTATGGTAAAAATAAAACAAGGAAATTCTAAGTTGACAGGAAATGAATTTAATTCTATTGTACCATTAGAATAAGAAGCTTATATACCTATTAATTGATACTGATTTGAAACTTTTCTAACTTTACCAATTTTTTTATAAAGTTTTGGTGTAAGTAGATTTTGTATTAGCCAAAAGAAAATAGATGCTACCACATAATTTTTAAAAGTAAGATCTGTCTGTATTTTATTGAACTTAATTTGCCTTACTTTGCTTAAATGGCAAGATTTTGACAAATAACTTTGAAGTCCCTTAAGAATTAGTTTATTTTTGAGTAGGTAACACATACATATGAAGCAAAGAATGGTAAAGTAATACACAGTGAAATTACTTTTCCCTCTCACCATCATTTGTCAATTTTTAATATATATATCTATACACATATATATCCATCTATACATACACATACTTGTATATATAATTTTACCTTATTTTATACCAATGATAACCTACTATACATAAAATACTGTAGATTGATTTTTTTCAATTAACAATATATCTTGGAAACATTTCCATACCAGCACAAATTTGTGCTTCCTCTTTCCCATTGACTATGTAGTTCTCCATTATATGGTTGCATCCACTCCTCCACTCCGTCTTTATTCATAAATATCTGTCTAAAATATTTCATCCAGCATTTTTAGTTGTTGTTTTTTTTCTAATATTTATTAGGCTGCTGCAAGCCATCACAGTCAAAAGTAAAGTTTCTTTCTTTCTTTCTTTTTTAAAGCCTCTGCTCACACACAATGTCAATTTGTTAGGAAATTCTGTTGATTTATCTTAAAAATATATCCATAATTCAACCACCTCCCATTTACATTAAGCTGTCATCATCTCTCACCTGGATGAATATAATTGCCTCTTAAATGATCTCATACTTCCAATGCTTGTCTGCTTTACAATCTAGTTTCAAAACAATAGAAAAATAGGAATTATCTTTTCAAAAGTTATGGTAGCACTTCCAGAATTGGATAAGGTGGAGTAAACATATATCCCTCCATCTCTTCCACTGAATAAAACTAAAAACCCTGAGCAGAATACAAAGCATTTATTTGGAGACGCTGAAAAATAAATAGCAACAGTTGACTGGGGAGAAAAATCAAAACTCAAGGAAAAATAAACATGGAGGTGAGTTCTCCTATTGTTGTTCTCCCATCTCTTCTGGCTTATACTCTAGACCAGCCTGAATCCAGAAAATGTGTTGCTTGCACAGACAGTAAAACATATTCATGGAAAAAGTTCACTGTTTGGTGCAGAACACTAGGAAGTGAGGCCTCTAAAGAATGGAGAGAATGAAAAGAAATTTCTGTTTTGGGGTATCTCTTTTTACTCTCCTAGACATGTCTCCAGTAACTTCTAGTCCCAAACCTGAATCCCTGAGGTGGTGATAGTGGGGAGCAATGATGGTGGCATGAGTGGACTTCAAACTTCTTAAACCTCTCAGAAAAAAAAAATGAAACACAAAATGCTCTTAGCACAGAAACTGGAAAATAATATCTTTGTTTTCTGACATGTGGGAGAAGTAACACTCTGCCTTCCCTACAGTCTCCTTTTCACCTCAAGTTGTACCTGGTGATAGGAAGTACAAAAGAGGTTAACAGAATATCAAAAAACTGAGGACTCCATACCCAGAGAGTGTAGAGCAGTCATGAAGGGGACAGAGAGAGAGCAAAGGGTCTACACCTAGAGTCTGAGGTGCATCCCTAAACTGTGCATACATGGTACTGAAGCAACATGTCAGAAGTTTTGAGAACTAATATATGATATACAAAAATTTAGAGATTTCCAGGTGACAAATTAGCATGCAGCCAGAATACCACTGCCAAGGCTTTGAAACTACAGTGACATTGGAGTTAAAGTTGACTAGAAAGTAGGTAATCACTTTGTCTGAACCTAATCTGATGACTATCTAACAAAACAAAATAGGAAAAAAAAAAACGTTTCCAGAAGACTTCCACAAAACCCAGAGCTTCATATCATAATACTAGTAATCTCTGCAGTCTAATCCTCTGTTAGTCAACACATTAAGGAATTATACAAAGCTTAGTAACTGTCAGAGACTGTCCATTCTTAATACAATTAAGAAACAGTGTCCATTTCTATTTCTTCTTTTCAGAAGTATTTATTTGAATCATTTTCTTATTTTTTCCTGCTGTTTTTAAGTTCATTATATTTTATATTTTAGTTTCTTTCCATAATAATTTATATTTTTTGAGTCAGAATACTATTACATATTTTATAGCAAGGATATGGGATACATAAACTCTTATACCCTGATAGTGAGAATATAAATTAGCATAGTCACTATACAGAATAATAAAACTTAAAAATAGATGTATCTTATGATCCATTAATCTCACTCCTGTATATATCCAAGGAAATGGATATCAATACACAAAGGGATATCTGTTACGTTTTTGAAACAGTATTTGCAATATCAAATATGTGATATGGGATCAACCTAGGTGCCTTTCAACAGCGGAATGGATAAAGAAAATATAAGACAAGCACACACGTGCACACACATACATACACACACACACACACCACACAATGGAATATTATTCAGCCATTAAAAAGAAAATCCTGTTATTTGTAGCAAAATGGATGGAAATGGAGTCCATTGTGATAAGTAAAAGAAGCCACACTGAAAGATAAGTACCATTTGTTTTTCATATATGGAAACTGAAAAGAATAAAATAAAATAGTCAACTTAAGGGTAGAATAGTGGTTATGAGTAGGATAGAATGGGTAGATAGTAAATCAGGCAGACAGTTAAGGAAATGGGACTCAAAAAGGCAATTCTAAATGTAAAGGCCACTCCAGCAAATTAACCTGTAATAACATTCCAAACATTCTCCCATTGTTCTGATGGGAAAAGGGAGGTGAGACAGACATGAGTGAAAGGTATAGACTGAAGGGCTAACGAATAGCCTTAACACTTTTCTAAAACCTGTTTAGTATAGATTTTGATCAATAGCCTTGGCACTTTTCCAATACCTGAGTAGCATAGATTTTGACTAATATCCTTGGTACTTTTTCAATATTTGACTAGCATAATATTGACCAATGCCCCTACCCAGTAGCTATACAAGCCCCTAGACTACTACACTTAAGTGGCTACTCCTCCTGGGTCCCCTGTCTCCCTGAGGGAGCTCAGTCTCTTTCTCTTCATTTGAATAAATCCTACTTTTTGACTCTTACTCTTCCTTGTCTATGGATGTCATTCCTTGAATCTGCAACACAAAAACCTATAAAGAAGACACTGGCAAGAGGCTGTAGTCTGATGTGATATTCCAGTAGCAGAGACTGAAAATCCAGTTTCAGTTACCTTGGACTAGGAAAGGTGTCTGGGTGGGAAAATAGGGTTGGGGAAAGGATGATCCAATATGATCAAGGCACAGTGTCTGCATATATGAAAATACCACACATTGTGTGTATGAATCCCATTCATACATACAATTAAAACGTGTTAATAAAAGAAAGAGAGAGAAAAACAGTTTTTATAAAATAATAACCTGTTAGAATTATTGGTAAAGACTTTAAAACAGATATTTATAACTGTATCTCCATAAAGGTCAAAAACTCTTGAAAGGAGTAGAAAGGTAGTAGTCCTCAAGAAAGTATTAGAAGTTGTAAGAAGGAACCATACGGATTTTAACTCTCAAAATTATAATATTAGAAATAAATAAGTTCACTGGAAATGGATAGAGGAAAGAAGCAGTTAACCTGAAGGTAGATTAATAAAAATTATTCAATTTGCACAACAGAGAGGGTGAAGTTAAAAAAAGAAAAAAAAGAAACATGAGGGGATCGCTACTAGGACAAGACGACAAGATATCACTGTATTCCCTGAGGGTGAGAAAAAATAAAGAAAGAAAAACTATTTTTAAGACATACAGGCTAAATACTTTTCAAATATGGCAAAATAAATAAAGGCTCTGATTTAAGAAATTCAGAAAACTCTCAAGAGGAAAATTATAAATAAAACCATACCCAGATTCAATCCTCACAAATTGCTGAAAATCAAATATATAGATGAAAGACTATTAGGCCTCCGGAGGAAAAAAAAATGCATGTTACATAAAACCAAAAGAGGATTAAAATGCTTACAGTGATGAAATAAAAATATTGAAAATGTTTATACCTATGCTTCCTGAAAATATCCTTTAAGATTGATAGACTAATAGAGATCTTCTTAAATAAAAGAAAACTGCCAGATTATTTTGTCATTAATCTGGCTCTCAAAAAAAAAAAAAAAAAGCAAAACACAAAGGAAAATAATAACTGGAAAATCTATAATCTTAGGGACCAAAGAGTTAAAGAAATAGCCAATATATAGGTAAATTAAATAGGTTGTATTTTCCCACTTCAGTTCTTTAAAATATGTATGAGTATTGAAAGCAAAAACTATAAAATTGAGAGTATTTTCAGAGTACATAAATCTAGCACATGATAACGACTATATGAAGAGTGGAAATGACACAAATAAAGAGAATTATACAGTGATAAATAATTTATATTTTATTTCAGGTGATGAAATATTAATTCTACACAGATTGTGAAAAGTTACATTTTTAGTTTATATTCCTAAATTATTGCTTTAATTCCTAAAATATGTAGTTGAAAACCAAAAAAATAATTTAAATACATTAATATATATATTCAATAATCTCAGAAAACACAGAAATGAGTAGAGGGAAAAAATGACAAGATGTACCACCACCAGCAACAATGCAAGAACCTAATAATAAAGAAGTAAACCTAATCCAATCATGTAAATAAATGTAAATGAAGTAAAAGTAAATGTAAATGAATTTACATTAAATGTAAACAAAAGGGGTATAGCTCAAACCAGGGTACTTGAGTAACATGTACAAGGGCTTAGTTTGGTTTCCCGAACCACACACATACACACACACACACACACACACACACAACAGAAAAAGATGGATGTTGTTGGATTGGTTTAAATTTTAAAAGACAACAAGTGCCGGCTGGGGCTGTGGCTCAGTGGTATAGCACCACATACAAAATAAATAAATACATTGTGTCCATCTACAACTAAAAAAGTATTTAAAAAAAAGACAACAAGATCTAGTTATTCTTTTCCTATTAGTGACTTAGGAAATATACTTTAAATATAATTATAAAAAGAAGTTAAAAAAATCATAACAGTGATCAAAAGAAAGTGTAAGTAAATATGAAAATATCAGATAAAACAGATTTCAGAATGACAATGAGTAATGACAAAGAGTTAAGGAAATAGCCAAAATATAGGTAAATTAAATAGGTTGTATTTTCCCAATTTTAAACAGGTTGTATTTTACCAACCCAAATAGGTTGTATTTTCCCAAATTACATAAAAATCAAATGGTCAGTTCTTCAAAAGGCATGATAATACCACATATGTGCATATCTAATGACCAAGCTGAAAATTCATGAAGAAAAACATTGATAGGACCACAAGGAAAAATAGAAAAATCCAAAAATTATACATCAAGACTTCAGTATTCTTATGGATGGTACATAGTAGAACAGATACACAGAAAACAAGCAAAAATAATAAAGCACCTGACCAATATTACCAATCAACTAAATACCACCCCCAACAACTGCAGAACACACGTTATTCTCAAGTGTATGTGGAACACTTGTCAAAATAGATCCTGTCTTGGATAACATAATGAACTTAAATTTAGAAGAACTGAAATCATGCAAAGTATGTTTTTATGTCATTGAGTTATTCTAAAAAATCTACAATAAAAGATATCTAAATGTTTGGAAATTTAACAACATATTGGAAATAAGTATTCATGTATTTTTATAATTCCATCCTATATAATGCACTGCTTTTTTTCTTGTCAATTTAAAAAAGAAATAAAAAATGTCTGCTTATGATTTTAAAGAGCTTTTTTACTCTTCAATAGACTACCCATTAGATTCTTTCATAAAGTGCTTACCTCACTTAGTAAAAGTAGATTTAGTACTATTTTCTCTGATTCCAGATTGTGGATAGGTAATCTGAATGCTTGTTAATATTTTTTTTATTTCCTTTAAAAAAATATTTGACTAACAATTCAGTTTCCTAAAGAACAATTTCAGTTCACTATTCTTTCATATTTCCTATTTAGAGTATAGAAGAGGCACACTTAACTACTGAATGGAGTATAAAGGGCTTGAGAAAGAAAGCTTCCTGTTGATTCAACTGCATGTTGAGTTGCAAAGTTGTAACAAGTGCTTCCCCAGAAATGAAGTATAGCTCAGAGTTAAAAACAAGGGAGTAATGATATAATTACTATATAGAATAAAGATGCATTATGGAATGGGAAAGCCAAAAATCTCATTCACAGAGTGGTAGAGAAGTCTCCTACCAGGGAGTGACATTCTGGAACTTGAAAGGGAAATGGAAGTCTTTAAGCTTGAGACAACAGCATGCACAAAAATATCAGGCATCCAATGAACATGATGGGTAAGAAAAATGCGGTTATGTCGGTGTAGATAATCAATCCACATGTTGTATGTGAAAACTTCACCAGTGATGGGTTTCAGTGAGCTTCCAGGTGTAAGCATGTATGGGACCTCAAAAATTTCTTTGCTAAAAGGAGTTCATTTTCCTTTGGAAAGTAGTAAAGAAATAGAGACAAGTGCTAACAAAGGAAATTACCTGAGTAGATTTACAATTTGAAAGGTCATTGTAGGGGCAAAACAGAGTTCTGAGGGCAAAATATCTATGAATATTCTGATCAAGAGAAAGTAGCTCTACTGCTCCCTAGTAAATTGTTTATCTGCTTGTCTTATTCTTTTCCTATTTAATCCCAGAAAGTTCTCTGAATCAATATGCATGCATAATTCCCCAGATAATTTTTTTCAATAATATTGATCATGTCTTATAAGAAGTTTTGAAATACTAAGCTCTAGAAATACTAAGATAAATAGATAGCTTCCTGCCTTACTTCTTTAGTAGCGAGGAAGTAGGAGATGGCCCTTTCAATTAATATATCAAAATGATTCTACAAAATCATAGAGTGCTGTATATATGGGAACAGAGAGATTGGACCAGCTGTCTCAGGATATATTCCCAGCAGGAAATAAAATTTATACTGAGTCTTGTAAGATTAATAAAAATGCAAAGGTGATAACTGACCTGGGACTAGTGTTAGTTATTACTCTAACTAAGGAGGACTAAATACTCTAAAAGTTCTCTTGCTTTCCTTCGTGCCCTTCGCCCCCAACATCTTATATCTTATTAGTGACTAAGACTTGTTCAAGTTTTGTGCATCTTGGAAGAATGCTTTAACTCAGACATTTCTCTCAAATGCAGCCCTTCATTTCCTTCTTTCTCTCCTCAGTCCCTCACCAGCTCTCACTTAAACTTCAGTAATTACCTCACTCCAGTACAATCAATCTTCCATACTGCTGCTAGAGGGATCTTTCCAAAAGATAAATTTGTTCTTATGATTCCCTTGCTAAAAAAAAATATAAAACAACAACAAAAGCATTCAGCAATCTTCTGTTGCCTTCAGGGAGAAGTCCAAATTCCTATGCCGAGTAGAACACCCCTCAAGGCAAAAAGGACTGGCCTTTTCTCTTTCTCTCAACCTCATTAACAACAACAACAACAAAAAGTGTGCTTTCTTGCAAAACTTCCCTCTCTCCACTCAATCCTACAGATATCCAAAAGATAAGACCCTGAATTACAGAACTTTTCTCTGCACATGAAATTACTTATATGTCAGTTTCCCTTTTTTAATGGTTCTTTTTAGTTGTACACGAGAATAGAATTCATTTTTTTGTCTACTTACATGAATACACTACAGTAAATCCCAACATCGTGTACATCCATAAGAATCAAATTTATTCCATGCTTGTACAAGTATATCAGTTTCACTTCTCGACCCTGAACATTTAAAGGTAGAGAATGTGTTTATAAACCTTTGATTCCTCATACTTGGCACAGTTCCAGGCTCAGTTTTTATCATATGGAAAGTATGTAATACATTTTAATGTAAAATAAAATATAAAAGAAAAACATAGTTTTAAAAAAGGATTCAGAAATGAAATAATATAACAAATCATGGAAGAAACAGTGTTTGGAAATCAGAAACCTTTATGTTTCTGTAGGATACCTCAGTACTTAAATATTGAATGTTTTCTTTTGGGTCTTTCGAAATTAACCAAGATTTTTTTTTCAAGTCCATTAGAAGACTTTTAGAAAACAAATGTAACCAACTATAGTGTATAGAATAATATTTTGTGTGTAGTAAGCATATTATTAGGCTTTTACAAAGTGTCAATTTAATTCAAATCAGAGTACCGAATGTTTGCATAGCTAACCTTTTCTTTATTTGAATTCAGAATATATCAGTTCATGTGTTTTATTATTTTTAATATGACACCAAGACACTCCAGGGTACACTTTATTATTCCATTTATTCATGCCTGGGGTACATTATGAGCTGCAAACTTAAAGGCTAAGTGCTTTAACTGCCCAAATCATGTATTAGTGGATCAATAAAACACACCCTGGAGTATCTTAATCCTATAATGTGTCTCCCACTTCTTATTAAAAGGGAAAAAAGCAATTAATCTAGAACAAAACTAATACTTTAAAATCACATCATTCTACTGTTACATATTTCATAGAGGGTGCAAAGTAAAAACAGTGGCAGTTCCTTGATGGGACCTTACTACAGAAATGATAAATTATGCAGTCCATTTACTGAAAGAATAAGGAATATTTCTGCTTTAAAAGCTCATATAGGCAGAAAACCCAAGTGTATGTGAAGTCTTATGTATTTGGATTTGGGTCCTTATATAGTGGCACTCTAATAAAACAACCGAATTGGACAATGATGTGTAACATATTATCAAATATATCTCATATATTGTGCCTTGCCATGTATTTATACAACTTTGCATTCAATTGCAACAGCTTGCATCAGCTAATATTTCTCAATATAGATTTTCCCTCTATAATGTTTTAGTACCAGTATTTTCACATATTAGTCCATTTAATTTTCACAGGAATATCAAGAACAAAGCCTTATCATATACCTCCCAAATGATAAATCTGAGGCTGAGATATTCAGTTACAGTGCTCACATGAGTAACTGATAGTGCTGAGATTCAAGAAAACAGATTTAGAATGTTTGTGACGGCAAATCCTATATTATTTTCAATATAACATTTCTAAACTGATTATGTCATTCCTTAAAACTTGAGTTTAACAAAACTTTCTCACCTTCAATTATTCAGAGATCATTCTTGAGCTTGACTATACTCTGAACATTTATTATGATTGTACAGCACTGGAGGCCACAAAAGTGTAACATACCAGAATGAATCTATGTCATCCTTATGACATATAGTTACATTATATTTTTGTTGTCTTTATTTTTCCATATACATATATATGTATATAAAATAAAGTATTTAAACTTTGTATAAGAGTATAAATAGCATATTCATAGTAGATTAAAGAAGAAATGTATATTTCTGTGTAATTTTTCAGACTATTGATTATAAAAAGGATTCAAAACCTATCACCCTAGCAACTTAGGAGGATGAGGCAGAAGGATCATGAGTTCAAAGTCACCCTGGTCAACTTGGTGAGAAACTGTCTCAGAAAAGAGAGAGAGAGAGAGAGAGAGAGAGAGAGAGAGAGAGAGAGAGAGAGAGAGGGAAAGAGAGAGAGAGAGCGCGAAGAGAGAGAGTTGGGAATATATCTAAGTGGTAGAGCGCCCCCTCGGTTCAATCCCTATTAATCCTATTAAATAAATAGGAAAACAAAATTGTCATCACCAAAAAAGAAAAGAATGAAAAGAATATTTTGGAAATATAGCACTGTTCTCAGTTATTAATGAATGAATCATAGTAAAGCAGATTTAAATAGCTAGGAAATTCATAGTGAGGAGGCCAATAGATAAAGAACTTGAAGTAAGGCTATTTAGGAAGGTTTCACCCACCTCCTTTTAACATCTTGCTATTAATTTATTCAGTAGTCATAATAGTTGTAATTTGTGGTACATAATAGTTGTAACTTTCATTATTACATTTGCCAAATATAAAGTAAGTGCTTACTAGGTATCAAGCATCGTGTTATGTATCATGTTGTTGCCAAAAGCTTGGTCCTTGTCCCCAGTGCCGAATAATGCCAACATAATAATGAAGACACAGTTTTGAGAAAAAGGAAAAAAAATGTTTTATTGCTTTGCTAGCAAAGGAGAAACACAGGGAATTTCTTGTCCCATCAGGAGGAACAGGGGGATTTTAAAGGAGTTCTTCAAAGGCTATATTCCAGGTATGCCCAGACAGGGGATCCCAGGGTACCCAGATGGCTTGTTAGAATTCACTTGTTAATTTGGGACATATTTATTTCCCACATCCTCAGTAGGCATTTCCTTTCTGTTTGGGATGTGTTCAAGGGCAATTAATTAGGGGAAGAAAATATAAAAGTGTTTCCCTAATTGTGTTAGGGAGGGGAAGAGGTAAGGAGAGAGAGAGGAAAAAAAAGTTTTTGTTTTTGTTTTTTAAATAAGGCAAGGAGGGCTATATTCAGAAGGTGAAGGAACCACTGTTACTATGGTATAAAAATTAATAGTCTAGACCCTTATTTTGAGGACCTATCAGAGAAGCAAGAGGTCTAGGTTACTTTGCTTGCCTGTTGTCTTTTCTGTGGAAGAAGTAGAATACACACACACACACACACACACACACACACAAAAGGTACATGTATAAAAATGAGAGGTGTGTTTGGCTGTCATGCAGGTTTCAGCCAGTGTGAGGTGAGATTGAACAATGTGTTGAAACACAATTACAGAGTACTTATATTTCATGCAAAGGATTATAACTTGAACCCTTAGATGATATGGAAACACTGAAGGAAATTGATCTGGAAAAATACTTTGAAAGTGATAGTTTAATACAAATAATTTTTCTGAGTACAGACAATATAAAATATCCAGCACTCAAGTGAATTTATTTATTATATATCCAAACAGTTTCATGAAATAGTGCTATAAAAAGAGACATTGCAATCATTTAAAAGGGTATTCTATTCTTTCATAAATGTGTACAATAAAAACAATAGCAGTAGGTACTTCTCCTTAAACACTGAAAATTATCTATCAAGACAGTAAGTTTGATCTTACAGGCATTTTTCACTCATTACATATATATTGAAAGATGTTTGCTATTGATTCTATTTTCATAAACGAGGAAATGAAGTTCAGTTCAGAAGTTTTCTAAGCCTAGATTGGAAACCAGTCATTTCTGGCTCCATAGCTTATTTACACTTGCCCTTCAAGAAGAAAATGGAGTCCACCTTCAGGATTTGGGGTGAAGTTTTCTGTTTAATGGTGTATCTATTGAAGGCTTACCCTAACTACTCAAAATATTAGTTCTTGGGGTTATTAAAAACATGACTAATTTTGTAATGTAGGCTCGATGAAGGACTGCTCCACTGTATAGGAATACTTCTCACAGACTCTCTGGAGGATGTACTGAACCTCAAGAACAAATTATCTCCAGGACACAAAAACTAAGGGGAAACAATTGTGCCTTTTAATGCTAGGAATGATAATCCACTTCGCTTGGCAACACTTCTCTGTGTTTAGCACTCTTTACTGCCAGCATATTCTCTCTTGCAGTTCAAAAAAATTCTGTTAAGTGTTACTCTTTGTCATTCAATTTTGATTTCTTATGAATAGAATGAGAAAGAGAGTGAGTGCTGGGCTATTTAAGAGAAGAAACTACTATTTCTAAGTTTCCTTTTCAAGCAGCTTTGCATACAGAGACATAGAAATCAGGGACACAAAAGAACAGAGCACTCAAGGAGCTGTATTCACTACTGGAGATAATAGCAGAGAGAGAATGGAGAGATGACATGGAGATTCCATGCCCAAAAATGCTGTGCGTGTCATTACTTAGCAATAGGGAAACTCCTTTGTAGATCACCTCAAAAAATAAAAATGTGAACACAAAGTACTATTTGAATAGATACAATGCCTACTGATATTAGTTGACTGCAGTTGGACTTAATAGTCCAAATCTTTTTCTTTATTCTAAACCTGATAAGTCTGTTTACTAAAATTTTTAAATTTTCAGATAAGGAAGAGGAATTTATCTAAGTGTAATTTAATTCCAATTTCAGAAGTTATTATGTGGCTTAAATAAGATCTAGGTCTTTCAGAGTATACTCTGAAAGAGAATAGCAGTATATATATATATATATACACATACATATATATATATATATACACACACACACACACACATATACATTCAATTACATGATACTGTAATGTTAATGATAACTTATACCTCAGAAAATACTTATAATTTTTCATCTCATTGAGTTTTTTTTAACAAAAGACCAATAATGATTAAATATTTATTTCAGTACATTTTATTGCACAATGTACATAACATAAAAATTTGTCATTTTAACCATTTTCAAGTGTATAATTAACTACATTCACAATATTGTGAAAACATCACCGTATCACCACTATTATCTCCAGAATTTTTTTTCATCTCCCAAACTGAAATCAGAATCCATTAAATAGCTCCTCCAGCTCTGCAACCACCATTATAGTATTTGCTCTCTATGGATTTGAGTATTTTCTATATTTTTAAGTGGTGTCTTATAATACTTTCCTTTTGTGACTGGCTTATTTCACAATGTATAATGTTTTCAAGGTTCAACCACATTGTGGCCTCCTTGAAGCATCCTCCTTCTTAAGGGTAAATAGTATTCCATAGTGTGTACATAAACACATTTTGCTGATCCATTCATCTGTCGATGGTCATTTCAGTTACTTCTACCTTTTGGCTATTGTGATAAGTGCTGCTATGAAATATGGATGTACAAATAACTCTTTTAGACCCCACTTTCAATTATTTTGAGTGTATGCAAGGAAAGGGAATTGTTTGATCAAATGATAATTTAAAAAATTTTTTTGATGAACTGCCAATACAATATTAATTATTATTTTTATCTGTGGATAGGAAGGACCATTGTGTATTGGTAATGATATTGGGCTTGAATTTGAAGTTAATTTTTCTTTTATTGTTCCTTGGGTGATTCATAAGATTCTTGATACCTTTGGTGTGTATAATAGGTTGCACAAAGTGAGCTTAATATTAAATTTTAACTTCATATATGTGGATTCTAAATTTAATGGGGGAAAGGAAAAAAAGGAGAGCAGTGTACAAAGACTTCATTTCAACGTTCTTCATTCAAGACTTGTGAGGATAGTACATGGCTGTTAAGGTTAATGTGGGTTATATAGAAAGCTGGAGTTACAGAAATTCACCTTGCAATGATTTATTAAATAGGGTGGGGCCCCTATGATAGCTTTATAGGCAGAAGAGCCATCTGAATCAACACATTTCTCTGTCTCCCCATGTGATGTGCTCCACCTTGTTATGATGCAGCAAGATGGCCCCAAAAAGATACTGGCACCATGTTTTTGGATTCCCCAGCATCCAGAATCATAAATCAAATAAATTAATCTCTTTCCATTATCCATAATCTAGTCTTGGTTATTCTCTTATAGACAAAGAAAATAGACTAAATCATTCACCTTGAGACAAGAAAGGGGAATCTGATGTTTTTTTTATTTTTATTTTTTTTCTAGTGGCAATACAGATTTAAAACTAATATTGGGTCTCTAAAATCAGCCTATTTTGTTTTAATCTGAGTACTGTCTTTTTTCAATGCAGTAGGTAATTAGAATAACCTCATATTCTTCAGTTTCTTTAGAATTAAAATAAAAATGATACTGAGACTTACTTCATAGATTTTGTCTAAAAGTTAAATGGATAAATACATATAAGGTATTTAAAGGAAATCCTAAATGTAGGTTAATATAATTTTATACCTGACCCAAATATGGTTTTAGTTGTTCATTTCTCTATATGGACCAAATTCTCCCTTATTACTTTAGCAGTCACTCAGCTACTGATGAATCCATTGGTTAAAACTGAAATTAGTCATTGTAAAACAGATCCTAAGAAAATTTATTCCAAATCGTGCCTTGGTATATGAATAGGTATGACTGAAAATTGCATTATGTGCCAAGCTTTATCATATTTGACACAAACATCACTGCCACCTGTTTCTGATATAGGGTATTTGGGAGCACTAAGTATGCCTGACTGGCTCATGATTTTATCTGCACTGTTTTGGCACATGGTAATCATTAGGTAATATTTGCTGAGTGAATGAGTGAATGAAAAAGCTGTATATATTTATCATTCTAAAGGCACCTTATATAAATAATATGAGGTTTTTGAATTTAATATAGGTTAAAATTATGCTTTCAATCATTATGACCTAAAGCTTGCTCATTACTACTACAGTTTTTAATGATGAAACATTTTGCTATAACTTTTTCTATACTACTATTATCCAATCTAAATAGAGATTTGTTTTTCTTCCTGAGAACATATAGGGCTTTTATTAAAGTTCCTCCTTAAATATCCCAAGAGAAACTTATAAACAAATGAACAACCCATAGCACTAGAAAAATGGTGGAGATTCATTATCAGGCATTGGACAGGAGAGAGTACCTCAGTATTCTCTAAGTAGTACCCTAATCTTTGACTCAATGACTTATAAATGTGCTGGTACCTAGATATTATTGGAAGAGCAAACACTAGAAATGGGTAGGCCTAATGCATTCATTTCTTACATGATTCATTTTTTCTTATTTCTGTGGTTAACGTTGACTAATGTGCTGTAGCACTAGAATCTATTTTAAATATGTTCTGTTAAATAATTCTTGATCCACATTACAATGCATTTTCTTCCTCCAAAGGAGAATATGCTAAGAATGAGAGGCACCACAGAAGGCTTCACTGCTATTAGAAACTCATCAATTGTTTGAAATGCTTTTATATTGTGCTTCTTTTTCTCTTTATTAAATAGACTTACTCTCTTAATAATTCTTAATAGAAATAATTTAACTCATTGCTTTGTGGCATTAACTATACCTTCCCCAATCATCCCAGGCATTGGAATGCTGCTAGCATGTAAGAGGTGAAAATATTACCAATGCTAAAATAAACTAATGATTATAATGATTTCATGCAGTAGAAGGTAAGTTCCATGAAGACATGGATTTTTTTTTCTCTTTTTTAATAAGCACTATCTCTTCATTGCCTATGATAGTAAAGGAATGAAACATCACGATTAGATTAAACCTAAACATTATGCCAGGTACTCATTACACCCTTCATATGCATCATTTCACTTAATCCTCATAAAAAGAAAAAAAAACAAAACAAAACAAAAAACAATAAGGCAGGCCTTTACTTTAAGCTCAAGCTTAAAGGATGCCAAATATATTAATCAAACTTACACTCTCATCAATAGGTGATAGAGCCAGAAATGAAATCTAAGTTGCAAAAATACTCTCCTGTTGAGAGAATAAAATTTAAGCAATTTTAAAAATCAATTTTATCGTTTAAGAATGTTTTCTTCTACCCAATTTAACAATAAAGCATAGAAAATATTTACATATCCTGATTTCCTTTCTGTATCAGCATAATCAAGTGCTTAGACATATTAATCAGATAGATATAGAAGAAGCTTCCTATTTAATATCCAGTGTGCTCTGCATGGGAAAGGATCTAAGCTTAATGCAAATCTGTGAATGCTACTTCATTTTTACAGGGCTTCTTTACGCAGATCCTCCCCAGGTATTCTCCTGTTCCCAAATCACTGTAGATAGCTGTCTCCTTACCTGCCATAGTCAGGATACTGCTTCCTATTACATGATTGATTTACCATGTCAATTTCTACTAATTTTGGACACACTTCATTTCCTTTAAGTTCTTATCCTTTATCTATATTCTTCTATACTTCATGTTTTTCTATGCCAGTTCCCTACATGCTATGGTTTGGTTAATGTCCTACAAAGGCCCCTGTGTTAAAAGCTTGTTTGCCAGACTATGGTACTGGGAGGAGGTGAAACTTTTAAGGGAAGATCTGGGGAGAGGAAATAAGCTCACTGAGGGTGTGCCTTCACAGGGGATTGTGGTACTCCAGTCTCTTCCTCTTCCTCTTTTTTGCTTCCTGGCCATCATGAGGTAAGGAGCTTTCTCCTTCATATGCTCCCCACCATGATAATACTGCCTTACCACAGGCCCAAAGGCAGTGGAGCCAAGGATTATGAACTGAAGCCATAAGCCACGAATCTGTCCTACTTTGTAAGTTGATTTTCTTATGTGTTTGTTATATTAATAGAAATTTAACATGTTACATATTTCTAAAACATGACATAGGATTCCTTACACAGTAGGAACACAGAAACATTTTCTGAAACTGTAAATCAGACATTTTTTTTAAACTGACAACTGAAAAATAGCATGATCATGTAAATCAATTAAATGATAAACTATATAAATTACATAATAATAATATATATTAATAATATATTAATTATATTATTATAAAACAATTGTAGGTATATTAGTTCATCTGGGCTTCTTCTATACTAGCATATTTGCCTTGAGGATAAATCCCATTCCTCTGGCCTGTTAATTATAGTTTTCAAATATGTATACTAATTTGTGGTGCTGGGAATTGAACTCAGCACCTCATGCATACTAGGCAAACAGTCTATCACTGAGCTACATCATCCACCCTAAAATGCTTTTTACAAATAGAAAATATTAACCTGAACCTTTCTTTCTTATAACCTTCCAATGGTTCAACAGTCTATAAGAGAAAATCTTAATTGCTCACACATGGCAAGTATAATATTTTGAAGTTTTAATCCTCATGCCTTGTCAGTCTCATCTCTTGCTGTACTTCAGCCACGGGAAACTGTCTAAAGAGCACCATAAAATTGATGGGTCAGTCTGTTCTCCTCCTGTCTCTATGCTGTGTCCTCTACCTGTCTCATTAGGTCCTTTCATTCACTTGGTTAATTCTTCCTTTATTGAAATTAATTTCAGATAATGGTTTCTTAAGGAAACCTTTCTGTCTTGCAGCTATGACCAAGACAGCATCCTGTGTGCTCCCTCTGAAATGTGTACTAACAAAATCATGACTCTTTATATTTTTGAGGCTCAACTAGCTGTTGCACAGCTAGTTCCCAAGAACGCAGGAGATACAGTGGCGAACACAATGGTAGCTCACCCTGTGTGTCTTCACAGAGTTCAGAGTCCAGGTGGGAAGAGCACTGCCTTTGCCTAGGCAGAAAGGGGACTTGCCTTTCATTCCTATGTTCCTAGTCTCTGTCACATAATAGATAATAAGTGCACATTGATGAATGAGCTTCCCCTGTCCTATATGGAAAAGTCTCTGCTCATTTTCAGGACTTTAAGATCACAGTGAAACATATTTTATTTTGAAATATTATCCCAGGTACACATTGTGAAATAGCATTATATACATAGCTTATTTGTCTCTCTTTCAATCACATTCTTTCTGCTTATTTCAAAGTTTGCTTCATGTTTTGACCATAGGCCAAAAGAAAAAAAAAAAAGATGAGAAATTGCTTAAACTCAATCAAGTTAATAATTTGGATTACTGTTCTCAATTGAAGAAGAAACTCTGGAAAATAAACTTGATGGTGATTAAAGGTTCTCAGTAAAATACTAAAAATTGAATTTACATTATTATATATCCAAAGTGTTGATAAAAATTGTCTCTTCATTTGACTTATTAACTACATTGCACAAATATATTCATGAAATGCTCAATTCAGCAGTTGTGTTTGCCTAGATAATAAAATATATCACTAAAGATAATTTTCCTCTCAGTAGTCTAAGCTCTCAAATGAATAAAATTTTAAGCAAGTTGCATGGATATAATTTTCCATATTTTTTTCTCATTTCATATAAATTAGCTTAAATATTGGCACAATTTTATGAATATTACATATCTAATGTCAACATTTCAGGCACTATAACCAGCTTCTCACCCTTTTAAATACAAATGTAAATACTTGTCTGAATTAATTCCTTTATGTCTCGATGAATTTACAAGTGATCTCAAGCCCACAGCAATGAAAATTTTACTACCTACTTACTTACTAACCCTAATCCATCAGCAATGATGATTATGTATCTCTGATTTTTAGGTTCACAAGTGTGAATGTTCAAGGAACCGTCTTTTTCATACTATTATTGCTATATAAATATGTATAACACATATGTCCGTGTGTATTTAATATATAAGTTATACTATGGTATTATTATCAAAATAGAATTAAAAATAAAGTATTTACAAAAACATTATATTGACTTTTTCTGTACATGGGATTATGAAAACATTTATGCATATATTATAGATTTATATCTTAGATATATTTCTGTTTTTAAATTAATCTATGAGAAATACACAAAAACTGAGGGAGAAAGCATAATAAAAACCTATTTAGCCAATGTTCAATGACATTATTTATAAATGTTGTCAATTGGTTATTTTTTCTAGAATGTGCAATAAAATGGGAAAATATTAAGTTAATGGATTCAATAACAAGCCCATTATTACTGGAGCTGTAGTGTGACTTCTGAAGCCCTAAAGATTATAGCTGAGCAACAGAAGGGGAAAAAAGTAGATCATCCATTACAGTGAGCAGTTAATGATACTTTATTGCATTATTTATCAAATACTGTGGATGTTATTTGTAGCTGCAAGCTTGACCTTAGCTAATCATAATTTGATGAATGTATATCGTAAAGGCACTGTGACAAAATGCTCTATTGTTTTACGAAGCAGGAACATGAGCTAGTATTATGAAATTCAGTAAGAGTGTAGTTTCAAGATATTAATGCATAGACACTTATGTACAAGACAGAATGTATGTTTATAATTCAGACATGGCTGCTGAAATTTCTTTCTCCTTCATAATATAAATATCCAAGCCATTTATCTTAAATGATTCTTCCAATGAAGTTTTATGAATGCAGCAGGAAGACTATAATGATTATATATGATTAATATATTAGAGTTATCTTTCCATAAGGAAAATGTGAAAAAAATAGCTTCTCACAATGTTATTTAGGAGTTTATATTGAGTTGGATTTGAAATATACATTTTGATGAGAAAATATAAATGTGATGAATAAACCAATATCTACTGCATAATTTTTAATTTTATCATCCTTATAGAAAAGGAAATGCAATGTGATTTCCAATATAAGAACAATTACTTCATTTTGTAAATTTTTCAAGATTTGAAATGAGAAGTCAGCTCATTAGGATTTTTCTTTTCATATGTAAAGTAGTATTGGTAACAATGAAGTGATGATTTGAAGCAAGAATGTAACTTTCAAAGAGCAGGTTTTTTTGTTATCAAATCATGCAACTTAGTTTACACATGGGCCACCTAAATTCATCTGAGAAGTTCATAGAAAATAATTACGAACTGCCTCCAAATTAAGTTTATTCTATGGAACCATGCTACCTGACAGGGATGATTAATAAACTTTTGGCTTCATTCCTGCCTACAAATTTAATATTTCTGTTAGTACAGGAAAAGTATTGAAAACTAGTAAATTCTCACTGAAGCTACTAAGCACCAAATAGTTATATTTCAAAATTATGTGTAATACTGAGGAATTTCTCCTGAACATGACTGCCAAAATGGTACATCATTTCCGAATGAACATTTCATGTGATGAATTTATTGTTTATGGATGGTTATTTTTTTTCTCTCTCTTGGGGCATAGAATACCTCCACAATACACTCCATTTGGGAATAACCATGGGACTTGCTTTGTCTATATTAAAGAACATGAGAGGACAAAAATCTTAAATGTTCTTGTGCCATTTCATTTGAGTAATGGCCCCTAGAAGCCCCTTTGAAGCAACATGCATTTTTTTTTGTAGCTCTCTGTTGATGTAGCTCATGAGGCAGACCTGTACCCAAGTGGATGTATAGGCCCAGACCCAGATGGCCACAGCTTACATGAGAGCCACTAAGTCTCTCCCAGCTGAGCTCAAAGCCACTATTTACACATGGGACTGTGAGTTTTGTTGTAACCAGTCCCCTCCCCCCACAACATTTTATAATTGACGCATTATAGTTGTACATAATTATGGGATTTGTTACATACTCATACATGCAAACAATATAACAATATAATATGACCAATATCACTCCCTAGTGCTGGCAGCTGCCAGCACCCTAGCCCTTCTGTCCTCCATACCCACATTCCACCCCTAATCTATTTTCTCTACTGATCTCCCTTTTTTAGCCAGAGTTTTGAGGTACTTCGTTGTACAGTATTGTAGTTCTATAACTTAGAAACACGTATCTTCTGGAATAGAATTGTTAAGAAATTAAATTACAGTTTGTTAGGTACTATGAGAATCTTTTAATGTTATTAAGTTACTAGATTAAATTAAAATGTTCAGGCAAAATATTTAGTATTTTATTGTTATATAGAGTTTAACTGGAGAAAAACATGGGTAAATATTTTTGAGAAATGCATAAACAATAAAATAAATAACTCATACATCATTTGAAATTTATTTAAGATTTCTACATTACAAAATTTGTTATTTTATCAATGTTAAAGTATCTTCAATAGACAATACATTTGGACAAACTTAAGGTGACAGCTACGTAGAAATACAAATCACATTTATGCAAAAATAGCAAACATTTGGAATGCCAGTTTCAACCCAAAATTTGAATCACTACCTATTGAAGATTACCTAAACAAATTTGGTGACTAATACTTACAACCTTTCCTTTATCACGTGTTTCTTAATTGATAAAAGGATAAATTAATCCCATTCTACACTTCTCAAATTTTAGTCATAAAGGAACAATAATTAGTCATATAGTAAATAGGATTATAACTTAATATGAAATATTAGGTCCAAAGACATAGAGGTTTCACATGCTGTAACCAAGAGCTGAACTCATTACTGATTCCATGACCTCTCTATTATTCATGCATTACTTGCATGGAGTTGTTGTTGTTGTTTAATGAATAACTATTTCTACTTTTCCAAAAGGACTTAAAATGCCACAGAATGTGGGGCTACTAAATCACTTAAAATTTTTTATTCTTTTCATTTTGTGGCATGGGATTTTCAAAATTTGTTTCCCTTGAAAATCACTGGTAACTGAGTAATTGCTAGTAAACATAGTCATGATTTTGTACCAGTTCTACTTAAAAGACTTTTAAATGCTATGAAAGGCAATTGAAGAATACAAAATACTCTTTAGTGAAAAGCTACAGAAACTAATAGGAATTTTTTTGTATCACTTTTCAATTATAACATACCGAATCCACAATATCCAATGCAAAAAAGAAAAAAATTATACACCTGAGGCTTGATGTTAATTGTTCTAGAAGCACTATAGGCATCCTGCAATCCCGAGCCATTGTTTCATAGATAATAAAATTAAAATTCTTAGAGATGAAAGTGTTTTCCCAATAAAACAGTAAACTGAAATTGAGACTAACACATTCTGTATATTATCTTCCAGAGGTGTGGCAGACTAGCCCAGTCCTCCCTTCCCCTGCTTAACAGAGGCTCTATTCTATGGGCAGCATACTCAACCTCAGTGTTCTAATCTCAGGTTCCCAGTGGGTGCTAAGGCTGCTCTTTCATCCTGCATGCACAGTGATGTTGGCTGTCATGGAGTCTGGCCACAGGCATTCTGTTCCCAGTGATCACAAGACTGTCCTGTACTATAATGAAGTGCCTCATACAAAATGCCAATGCTGCCAATTGGAAATACTGGCTTAACTAATCCTGGTGAACTTGCCCCATTTTGCCAGGAATTAATGTAGGGATGGGTATGTTACCCAGTGCATACCACTAACATGTAAAATAGTCTGTTACAGACTTCATTGATTTTCCTTCTCAGTATAAAGGAAGCCCATGAACCAAACTCATGCTTGCTCCTGGACTCTTATTGCCTTGAGCACTCTCCTCATAGGATATAGTACTTGATGCTGAACAGTCACCATGTGAAGAGGAGGAGGTCACTAGCATAACAGGAAAAGAAAAGGATGGAAAACAAGGATGGAAAGGTTTTTGAACCAAATTGGGGCATGCAGACTTCTGTAACTCTCAACTAAAAAACAACATTTAGCTGAATTAACTAAGTACTGCTCATCAGGGTACCTATCATTCACTTTTCAAGGCATGCTAACAGAAATAACAGGTATCTTGGATAAATTTCATAGTTGGAAATGAAATATAGGAATGATTTGGAGCTATTTTTAAATAATTCTAAAGTTGGTGCTTGTTTTAAAGAGGTTATATGAGCCATGCATGGTAATGCACATCTGTAATGCAGTGACTTGGGAGGCAGCGGCAGGAGGATCACAAGTCTGAGGCCAACCTTAGAAATTAAAAGACACCATCAGCAACTTAAAATGATTATGTGATCCATTGGTATTAGTCCACTGAATATTTTCAATGAGTTTTAAGTTATTAAACATCTTGTTGAATTTCATTGTTGTTGTTTTCTTTTGAGGAATACTTTTTGAGAAGGGCAAAAGAGTAATTTTTTTTTCACTATTTAAGTGATATTTTAGGAGTACATTCACGAGTCTTCTCCTCCCTTTTGTCATTATTCTCTTACAAAGAAACTATAGTGTAAGATCTTTAAAAAAAGGAAAAAAAAACATGGTCTTTGAATAACAGAGACATTACATAATTTAGTAAAGCTTGTAAAGTTGGAAAAAATGGAACATAATAAATGACTTTGAGAAAGCAGATAATCCAACTAATTTAGAAAACAAAGATTTGTGATTGCAGTTATACCAGTTTCCCATTTAGTGAAAATGTTTGCTAAGTTTTAGAACTGGAAGAGTTATGCTTTGCATTATTCAATACAAATGATTTGGCTTATTTTTTTAAAAAAAACTTTTATTTCTGTATGATAGCTTGGGGTTACTTATCCTTCCAATATCTATAAGCATTCACAAGAAAAAAACATTTTAACAGCTAAACTAAGGCACATTTAGCACATTTTTAAATCATGCTTTTAAATATGCAAAGAAAAACGGAAACTATACTATACTTCTAGGAATTGTGTGCAATCCAAAAATAAGAAAGAATTGAACTGAATTATTAAAGCTTAGATCCTCGGCTTCAAATCTGAATACAACTTTGTGCTTTGTGATGCCCCATCAACCAATATAGGTTTTTGATGTGTAGGACTGAACTGTTATATTTTAAATAAGTGCAGTGGCATTTTGGATTTATAATTCAGTGCACAATAACTATAATAGTATAATAAGTCTTTGATATTCTTTCCCTTGAAATCTATAACACAGTTCAAAAGTAAGTGTGCTCCCCACAAAAACCCATCTGTTTTATATGTAGAAATATTGTCATGCTAATTTCACATTTTAAATTTTGTAAGTTAGACATTTTTATTTAATTTAATTTCTACCCTGCTAGCTTTTTTGGCCACACTTAAAATTTGCAATAAATATCATTAGGTTCTGTTTATTTGTTTCCCATTATTTTTCTTCTATTAATTTTTGCTCCAGATAATAACTAACATTCAACAATAATATTTTAGGTTCTATAAAGAACTTTGAAGGTAAAAATGAAAATGTACATGCTTTTATATTCATCTGATGGACCTAAAACCTGCTTCTTAGACTTATTTAGGACATCAAAAAATACTGATGCCAATAAAATTCAATATGAAATGGATCAAAAACTTAGAAATTAGATCAGAACTCTTGCAAGTACTGGAAGAAAGCATAAGGTCAACTCTCTGTTGTATTTGTGCAGGTACTAACATCCTTAACAAGACTCCAAAGCCAAGAAATAAAACCAAGAATCAATAAGTGGGATGCCATTAAATTAAAAATATTCTGCACATAAAAGCAAACAATTAAGTGTGTAAAGAGAGCCTACAGAATGGAAGAAAATCTTTTCCAGGTACTTCTCTGATAGGGTTGATACGCAGAATATATGAAGAAATAAAAAAAAATCCACAACAAAAAACATAACCTCACCAATAAATGGGCAAAATAACTAAACAGAAACTTTTCAAAAGAAGAAACACAAATGGCCAACAATTACATGAAAAAAGTTCAACATTTATAGCAATCAGGGAGATGCAATAAAAAAATAAGATTTTATCTTACTCCAGTCAGAATGGCAATGATCAAGAATATAAAGAATAATAAATGCTAATGAGGATGTGGGGAAAAATATATACTTGAACATTGCTGGTGGGACTGCAGATTAGTACAACCATTCTTGAAAGCAGCAATAAATCTTGTGAGGATGTGGGGAAAAAGGTACACTCATACATTGTTGATTGGACTGAAAAATGGTGCAACCATTAGTGAAAACAGTAGGGAGATTCCTCAGAAAACTTGTAAGGGAACTACCATTTTACCCAGCTATTCCACTCCTCTGTTTATACCCAAAGGATTTAGGATCAGCATATTACAGTGACACAGCCACAAAAATGTTTATAGCAGCTCTATTCACAATAGTCAAATTATGGAACCAACCTAGATGCACTTCATCAGATGAATAGATAAAGAAAATATTTTACACACACACACACACACACATACACACACACAAACACACACAATGGAACATTACTCAGCCTTAAAGAAGAATGAAATTATGGTATTTGCAGGTAAATGGATGGAGCTGGAGTACATCATGCAAAGCAAAATAAGCCAGTCCTCAAAAACCAAAGGCACAATGTTTTCTCTGATATGCAGATACAAATTCACAATAAGGGGTGGGGCTAAGAAAAAATAGAGGTACTTTGGATTAGGCAGAGGGGAGCGAAATGGGGAGGAGGGTACAGGTAGGAAGGATAGTAGAAAGAGTCAGACATTATTCCCCTATGTACATATGATTACATGACCAGTGTGATTCTACATCATGTACAACCAGAAAAATGAGAAGTTATACTTCACTTATGAATGATGTGTCAAAATGCATTCTATTGTCATACGTAACTAATTAGAACAATACCACCAATAACCAAAACCTAGGAATGAAAATAATCATAAGACTGAGCTATCCCACTCCTTGATATTTATTCAAAATAACTAAAATCAGCATACTATACCAATACAGCCACCTCAATGCATTATACCAGCAAAATTCACAATAGCAAAATTATGCAATCAACCCAGGTTCCCATCAATAGAAGAATGGATTAAGAATTTGTGGTATTATATACATAATGGAATTTTACTTAGCCATAAGAAGAAACTATAGCATTTGCTGGTAAATGGATAGAAATGGAGAAATAATATTAAGTGAAATAAGCCAGACTCAGAAACTCAAAGGTATAATGTTTTCCTCTCATATGTTGGATGGAAGCTAGAGTAAAATAAAGGAAAGGAAGAGGAAAGGGTAGAATATAATGAATATATAGGAAATATCAATATTGTAGAAAAGGAGATGGAGAGAAGAGTGGAGGGAGGGAAAAGGGGAGGTAATGCAGAATGAATTATATATATTTGCATATGTAAATATACACCCTTATAAATAAGTAAAAATAACAAATCAAATATAAATAAATAAATGAGTGAAAGGAAGTCTAGCAGAGAAGTTAAAGTAGAACAGGGGAGGGGAGAGAAGACTGGAGGGAAAAGGAGGTGAACTGAATTGAATTCTATGAGCAGGTATGAATTTGTCAGAATAAACCCAATTACTAAGTATAACTATAAGGTCTAACAAAAAATTGTGATAGAAAAATTAAATTTCAAACATCCTACTTTTTTTTCTGGACTAAAGCATCTCTCTCAATACTTTCAAAATACATTCTAAGTGATTCTTTTGTATTAACCAAATTGAGAGCCTTTGACCAAAAACTTATTTGTTTATATAAATAAGTGTTAGGCATCAAACCATTTTGTAGAAGATTTGGAGATTATCAAGTTTTATAAACCTTAAAAAGCTGCATTCTTATTTCAGGCCAATGCCAAAAGACACTGGTGTTGCACTGGACCAACAGCATGGAATCAATGCCATTGACCATTATCTGGATGTCCATGTATATTTGGCCACTCACATTTCTAATGGAATAATTTAACCCATGTTCAAACCATCTCATTCTTACAAAAAAAAACTACTGTGTGTGAGGGTGGCCACAAAAAAGTAGGGAAGTAGATGTGACAAAATACAGAAAAATGGTAGGTGACAGATGGGGAATGGGGCAAAAAGGTATAAAGATACAATGCCACACTGTAGTTTAGTTTTATATAATTAATCACCTCTTTCGAGTAAATTAAATTAGAAATAATTAAATCCATTCATGAAAAAGCAAGAAAAGGTACACCTTTCACTATCTATGGCAGCCATAACTGTTAAAATCAAAATAGCTCCATGACAGTAAGTTCCAGGTGAATTTCAAGCTACGTCTTTCTCTACCTACTGTGTCTCATTTCTGGTTAGTTTCCCCCTCCCCTTTTTTAATAATACAGTTATTCTTCAGCTGAGATTCATTCCCTTTCTCCACTGAAGCATTCTTCAAAGTGCAGTTTGAAGACCACTTGCATTCAAACTACCAATTCCAACACATTTTAAAACCTTATTCGGGCATAATGAAATCAATTTTCAAGGATGGTTGCCTATATTTTTATTATTATATTGATTCTCTGCCTGCTCATATTTGAACACTATTTGCCTTATAGTACTTGCCATACTTTTTGGATGTGTTTCCAAATACAGAGAAACTTTGTAGACAGCAGGAAATATTTCCTTTTATTTGTATACCCAGCAACTAGCAAAGTTTAGCACACTGTGTATATGTGTATGTATGTAACATACATATGTATGTATATGGAAGAAAAGAATGGTTTAAGCAAGGATATGCATCACACTCAAACTCTCAATTAATAACTCAGTGCTTTTGCCTCTGAAAACTTGTTTTTACCAATTTGATTTTTACCATTTTCCTTAAGCCTTATACTTTTGCCTCAAACCCACATTTTTATTCTTGACTCCCCACCCCCACCACCGGAGCCTGGATCACAGATTAAAAGATCAAAACCAACCCATGCAATAAGTCAAACCTTTCCCTTATCTGGTACGTAGACATATGTAGATTTGCTCTTCTTCTCTCACTCCTGCTTTGTGTATATTAGTTCTTCAACAACAATTTTTGGAATAATATTACAATTTGAATTTTATTAGAATTAAATAACAGTTTGTTAGTTTTTAGGATGGGCTTATTTCAAAGTTTGCATCCTAAGAAACAATTAACATCATTTGGAAGGTTATAACAAAAACGATAATAAGAAAAAAAATAAACCCTAATATTATGCGCTTTGTATTAGTTTCCTGAATCCTCTGTAACAAACATCTGTAACTTGGTGCTTAAAACAATAGAAATCTATTTTCTCACAGTTATGGAGATCGGGAATTGGAATCTGTATCACCAGGTGAAATCTATGTCTCAGCAGAGACTTTAGAAGAGATTTCACTTCATGCTTCTTCCAGCTTCTGGTGTTTGCCAGCATTCTCTGACCTGTGGCCACATCATACCATTCACTTCTTCCATGCTATCATAATTATTTATATTCTATCATAATTACTTATAGATAATTGGGTAGTCTTGGAAAAATTGCTTACTCCTTTTCCATCCATATCAAATATCCCCTTGCCTTTCTTTTTTAAGGACCCTTATGACTGCATATAAATCCCACTTGGACAATTCAGGACAATCTCTCCACTGCAATATCCTTAATTTAACTATGAAGATCTGTTGCAACTTAGTTTTCAAGGACTATTTCTCACTCTAAAGTAGCTTTCACAAGTCTGTGAAATTAGGACTTGATAATTTCTAGGAGGCATTTTCAGCCTGCTACATTGTAGTACACTTTTCAGTTTTTCCCCAATATTCACCTCTCTTCTTAATGAATAGCATTAGGATTTTTACTGAATAAAGACTGTATCTGTAAACCTCTCTTATTCACAGGCAAAGATAGATGATGGAATTAGGGCCAATTTAAAGTGGGAAACTTTTGGACCATGCCTTTAGGGGGAAGAGACATTTGATTCTTTTCCACTCTTCTCCTTTCTCACTGGTTGGATTGCAGATTGGGTGATGACCCCTGCTGGACCAAACACACAATACTAATCCCAAGAAATAGAAGATGAAAAACAAAGAAGCATCAGCTCCTGGATACTTCTTTGAGCAGAGCTGCCATATAAACTTGAACATACACATGAGAAAGAAAAATTCTGTTACTCATTTGAGTTATCTGCATAAAACCAGTGACGGTATCTCAAATAATAGAAAGATGTTTTCAAATGTGGCAGTTTTGCAAAGTTAGTGATGAAGTCTAGGTGTACTTTATAACCATCAGGATAAAGCATACACAGTTATAATAATGACATTAGTCAACATAGAATCTTTCCCAAACTACATAAAGCTGAAAGAGATTGGTAGCTTCTCTGGGATTCAGGTACAAATAGCTGAATAATGGTTCTGTGGTTATTTGGAGTGTTGATCATGAGGCTTTGAGTAGGGTAGTAGGGTGATCCAACAGTAAGAATTAGTGAGTTTTTTTTCTCCCTCCTTGCATCAACAAATTTGGAGAAGCTTTGCCAAGGATAAGTCAAATCCTTCATTTATAAAGAAATTATTATGTTTAAAAAACAATTTTAATTTATTTCAGTATTTTAAGATTAGGTATTCAACAACAGTATTTACAAGGGTAAATTGGATTTTTTTTTAACTCACTGACTTTTCAATGAGTTCATATGTTGGGATATAAATTTCAATTTAATTAAATTTTTAAAGGTCCCATATAAAAGTTGTAGATCATGCACAGATTTCTGTTATGGTTGTTTCTTAGATTCTCAAATACATTTAAAGCCATTGTTATGTTAGTGGCATAGTAAAGAAATCATGGAATCTCGATAGTACACATGATTTGAACTACAGAAATTCCCTGTATTTTTCCATGTTACCATGTTGCATTTATTACATAACTTGAGAAAAAGTCAAGTAAGTGAAATGATTCACTATGATTCACTTCAAATTTTATTTACCTCTTTAAAACTGTGCCCAATTAGACAAAAAGTGCAGTAGATTTTTAAAACTACCTTATGTTTATTCACTTTTATAACTTTTAGGTTCTGATTACGAAACAAAAAGAGAAAAAAAATGTCATTTCACATTTTCTGATATAATTATAGCTTAAAGCATATTATAATATTAGTGACAGGCTTCTGAGAAATTATGCCTCTGAAGACAAAATTATTACAAAAATTTGCAACTAAGAATAATATTTTATTATTTGAATATATGAAACATGAAAACAATAAAAATTGCTGGTACTAAAAGTAAACTTACAGTATAAAAGCACACTTGGAAGATTTTCAAAAGTCAGTTTGATATTTTAGCACTTACATAAGAATTTGCAAGTATGTAAATAACTGCTGACTATTTAAAATATTTTTGTAAAACTGCATTTCCTGCATTGACAGACAATGATATGTTTTTCTGAACATTATTAATATTGAAAACTCAGTCTCTGAGCATGTACTTGACTTTTATGCAAAGTCCATTAAAATACTGCACAAGCAGACTAATGCTCTTTTCAATTTGAAAAAATGTATAGAGGTAGAGAACAGTTCAATCTTTCCCTTCTCTCTAATCTCAAAAAAACAATGTATCTCTAGTAGAAAAATTATGAGAGTCTATCATAATTATTAATAGACAATTTGGTATTCTTGGAATGTAGATAGGTAGATGGATGATTGATATTCTTTTTTGTTCTTGTTCTTCTTGATTATAAGCAATGACTGCCTCAATTATTTATTATGGATTTCTAACACTTCTCAACTTATCAAAGAACCTAATATATAGTAGGTTCTTATTGATTTATAGCCTAAATTTTCTAATTCATTTTATACTGGTCATGAAGACAAATCTAAAAGATAATTTAAGTATTTTGAGCACTTGCAGTATTGCTGATGGAATTTCTTTCCTTTAAGGTGATTTAAAATTTTAAACTTTATTATTAAAATGGAATTGTAATTTTGTTGAGCATCTACTCCTAGTTGATTCTTAACTAAGAACTACATATTTAACCACTCTTTTCACTCTCACACTGGATTTTTGAGTTTAGATAATATTGATTAAGATATTTTATGGCAAAGGTGTATCTGTGGCAAGTTAAACAATTTGCTTAATTTATATAAGTAATTGGTATCAAATTTGAATTCACTTTTTAATTCAATGCCCATTTTATTTCTTCTATACAGTACTGTTATGGTATCTGTAATAGATTTGCAGTGTCCCCCAAATGCTCCTGTGTTAATGCAGGAATGTTTAGAAGTGAAATGATTAGATTATGAGAACTGTAAACTAATCACTGCATCCTAGTTTGAATAGACTAATTAGGTATTAACTATAGGTAGGTCAGCCACTGCTAGAGGTGGTTGTTCATTGATGTCATGCCCTGTAAGGGTTAATCTTCTCTGTGGCCCCTTTCCCTCTTCCTCTCTTCCCCTCTTTTTTCTGGCTGCCATGTTCTGAGCAGTGTCCCTATGCTGCGTCCTTCTGTCCCCAAGTTCTGCCTTACCTTAGGTATAGAGCAATGGAGTTGGCCCACTCTGGAGTACATCTCTGAAACTGTAATCCAATATAAACTTTCCCTCCTCTAAGTTGTTCTTTTCATGTATTTTGCTCACAGAGATGCAAAGCTGACTGATGTAGCATCTTTATTTGAAACTGCAATCGGTTTTACCTACTTAGCAGTAGTTACACTTGGCTCAACGAATGAGAAAGTTTGCGTTCCACCAATTGACGTTGATGGGTATTAGTTGCCCTAGCCTGCCCTGAGGACAATTTTCTTTCAGGGACTGAGGCTTTAATAAGTTCAGAAAAGTATTCTTAAACACATAAAACCAAGGGAGGTGTCAAGAACTATTTCTGTAACTTATTTGTACTGAGAGAAAATAAATATACATCCCACATTAGAAGCCTCTCTTTCCTTATACAAAGAAAATAATTCAATGAACTTTTTGCTAGGGCAGAGGTGAAGCACTTACTAGGATCACAGAAATTTTGACCATAAAAAGGTATAATATCATATAACATAACTGTGCTCTACATATGGCATTCAATACAGGATGTCCTTTCCAATGTGTTTTCCTGATTTTTAAAAATTATTTTTATTTAAATTCAGTGCCTGTATTGGGACCAAGAAACATTTGAATTTTTGAAATTTATTGCCTTTTGGAAAGAAGGCTAAAAGAAGTAAAATATAAATAATACCTAAATATTACTTATATATCATGTTTTGGAGAATTAAAAGAAGATGAAAAATCTCTCAAACCATATTTAAATCTATTGTTTGAATTACACTTTTTATTGCACTAAAAATCATGATAGTTTAATTCATAATTGGAAGACATTGATGTGAAAGCAATTATATAGCAAGAAGAGAATCTTATATAAAATACATTAAAATCATTACCTTAGGAGAATTTTCTATAATAAAGAAACTGAGCAATGAAATTTGCTAAAATCACTTAGAAGATCTTGAATTGCATATGTGTGCTAATAAGAGAATTGAAAATCTCAAGAGAATGTAGGAGTATAAATAATGGCCCACAAATGTATCAGGTCTTAACTGTGGGACTTTTAAATGTTACCTAGTAAGAGAAACTCTGAAAATGTGGTTAAGAAGCTTGAGATACAGAGAGCTCCTGGATTATGCAGGAGGATCTTAAATGGATAAAAGCCCTACATGTAACCTTAAAAGAAGGAGATAGACAGAAGTTAGAAGCACAGACAAGCACAAGGCAATGTGAATAGGGAGAAAGAAATTGAAATAATGTGGTCATAAGTCAAGGAATACCTGCAGCCACCAGAGTCTCAAAGAGTAAGGAATGGATTTCCCACAGAGTGTGCCGAAGAAGTGCAGCCCTACTGATATACATTAATTTTGGCTCAGTGATTCTGATGTTGAACTTCTGGGCTTCAGAACTGTGAGAGAATGAATTCATGTCATTTTAACTACCCAGTTGGTGGTAATTCATCACATCCACCACAGGAATAGAATACTTTCTCTCATTTTAAATATAAAAAAGAAAAGAAAATGATATAAAAATTATTTAAAAGAAGTTACTGATAAACATAAAAGATTACTCATTATCTGTGAAAGAGTTTAGATTACACTTAAAGGTAAAATGAGAAACTTTTAGTTTTGTACAGGAAGATCAAAATTAATTCAGTAATAAAATGTATAAACAAGAGAGCAAACCAATTATTTTATATTATTTGACTTCTTAGTTCTTTCTGTATCTAACAGATATCTATGGAATATTTCTTCCAATGACAACTGAATTCACTTTGTTCTCAGCTGGACATGTAACTTTCTTTAAAATAGATCATAGCTTAGGGCATAAAGCACATCTTGGCAAATACAAAAAACAGAGATAATTCTTCACATCTTATCAGATCACAATGGAATGAAATTAGGATTCAAAACCAAGATCTAAAACAGAAACCATTTACCATTTTAACACAAGGAGATTAAAAATATACGTTTAAATAAAAAATGGATTGTAGAAGAAATAAAATTATTTTTTAAAATCAAATGAGAAAAGAGATACAACATATCATGATCTCTTGGAGAGCATGAAGACAGTTCTAATATGCAAATTAATATCATTGAGTACCTGCATTTACACATAAAGAGATGCCAAATAAATAATCTAATGTTGTACCTCAAAATCTTAGAAAAAAGAACGAATTTCAAAATCATTAGAAGATAGAAGATAAATAAGATCAGAACTGAAATAAGTGACTATTGCTATAAAAATACAGAAGTTGTTTCTGTAAAAAGATTGATAAATTCTTAGCCAACCTAAAGAGAGAAAAGGCCCATATCAACAAAATTTGACATGAAAAAGGAGATATCAACACAGACTGTTCTGAAAATTAAAACTATTTTGAAAATGTATATTCAAATAAGCTAGAAAATATAGAAGATAATAACAGATTTCTAGACACGTATGACCTAACCAAGTTGAAACTTGATGATATAGAAAACTTAGACCAATATCAAACAGTGAGACTGAAGCAGCAATTTAGAGCCTTCCAATGTAGAAAAGTTCAATATCATATGGATCTACATCTGAGTTCTACCAGATCTTTAAAGAACTAATGTCAATCATCCTGAAATTATTGTGTGAAATATAAAGGGGCGGGAAAACACTGCCAATTCATTCTATGAAGCCTGTATAACTTTGATACCAAAAAACATACAAAAACACATTAAGAGAAAAAAAAACTTCAGACTAATATCCCTGATAAACACAGATGCAAACATTTCTTAATAAAATATTGGCAAACTGAATTTAAAATAACACATTAAGATAATAATATACCCCAATCAAGTAGAATTTATACTAGGGATGTAAGCTTGCTTCAATATACAAAAATCAATCTGATTCACCACATAAATAGAATTAAGGATAAAAATTATATTATAATCTCATTAGATTCAGAAAAATAGTATTCAACTAAATCCAGCACCCCTTCTTACTAAAAATGTCAGAGAAACTAGGGATAGAAGAATCTTACCTCAACATTGTAAAGGCTACATATGACAATAAAGGGCATACATCATACTGAATGTAGAAAAACTAAAAACATTTTTTTTAAATCATAGCTAAGTATATCTATTCTTACCACTCCTATTCAAGTGCTTAAAATTCTGGCAACAGCAATCAGGCAAGGAAAGTAAATAAAAGGAATACAAATCAAATACGAAAAGAAAAATTCAAATTATCTCTATTTGCTGATGACATTATTTTATATCTAAAATAAAAAAAAAATACTCTACCAGATGACTTCAAGAGGTGATACAAAAGGATTTAGCAAAGTAGCAGGATACTAGTTCAACATATATAAGTCAATCACATCCCCATACTCTGAAATGAATCTACTGAGAAAGAAATCAGGAAAGTATTCCATTCACAATAACCTAAAAAAACAAAACCAAAACAAAACAAAAACTTGGGAATAAATCTAACCAAGAGTTAAAAGACCAGTACAATGAAAACTACACTACACAGCGCTGAAGAAATTCACTGAAGACCTTAGAAGATGGAAAGACCTACCATGGTGTTCTTGGGTAGGCAGAATTGATATTGTCAAAATGGCCATGTGGGGCTGGGGTGTGGCTCAGTGGTAGAATGCTTTCCTAGCATGCATGTGGCACTTGGTTTGACCCCCAGCACCACATTAAAAATAAATAAATAAATAAACAGAGTAAATGTATTTTGTCCATCTAAAGCTAAAGATACTTTAAAAAAAAAAGTGGCCATGTGGCCAAAAGTGCTATGCATTTTCAACAAATCCCCATCAAAATACCAATGACATTGTTCACAGAACTAGGAAAAAGAGTCCTACCTCAAATTTATTTGAAAAATAAAAGACCCAGAATAGCCAGAGCAATACTGAGCAAGAAGAGTGATGCTGAAGGCATTGTAGTACTGGATCTCAAATTATACTACAGAGTTTTAGTAACAAAAAGAGCATGTCATTGGCATCAAAACAGACCTGAAGACAAATGGAATAGGTACACATCTACATATATTCAGTCATCAGATACTCAACAAAAGTACCAAAAACATATGTTGGAGAAAAATAGTTTTTAAAAGAAATGATGCTTTGCATTTCTCTAATTGCTAGTAATGATGAACATTGTTTCATATTTATTGACTGATTATACATCATCTTCTGAGAAGTGTCTGTTCATATCCTTGGCCCATTTATTGATTGGGTTATTTGCTTTTTTGGTGCTTAGTTTTTTGAGTTATTTGAGATTAGTGTTCTATATGATGTGCGAGGAGTAAAGATTTACTCCCAAGATGTAGGTTCTCTATCTACCTCACAGATTGTTTGTTTTGCTGAGAAGAAACTTTTTAGTTTGACTTCATCCCATTTATTGATTCTTGATTTTAATTCTTGCACCATAGGAATCTTCACTCCAGTCAGAATGGGAACTATTTATGAAGACAAACAAAAATAAGTGTTGGTAAGGATATGGGGGAAAAGGTACACTCATATACTGCTGGTGGAACTGCAAATTGGTGCAGCCAATATGGAAAGCAGTATGGAGATTTCTTGGAAAATTGGGAATGGAACCACCATTTGACCCAGCTATCATTCTCCTCCATCTATACCCAAGGACTTAAAAACAATATACTATAGGGACACAGCAACATCAATGTTTATAGCAGCACAATTCACAATAGCTAAACTGTGGAACCAACTTAGATGCCCTTCAGTAGATGGATGGATAAAAAAATTGTGGCATATATACACAATGGAATATTACTCAACAATAAAAGAGAATAAAATCATGAGATTGAAGGTAAATGGATGGAGTTAGAGAAGATAATGCTAACTGAAGTTAGCCAATCCCAAAAAAACAAATGCCGAATGTTTTCTTTGATATAAGGAGGCTGATTCATAGTGGGATAGGGAGAGGGAGCATGGGAGGAATAGAGGAACTCTAGATAGGGCAGAGGGGTAGAAGGATAAGGGAGGGGGCATAGGGTTATAAATGATGGTGGAATATGATGATCATTATTATTCAAAGTGCAGGTATGAGGACACAAATTGGTATGAATATACTTTGCATACAACCAGAGATATGAAAAATTGTGCTCTATATGTGTAATAAGAATTGTAATGCATTATGCTGTCATATAGAAATAAAAAATTATAAAAAAGAAATGATGCTGGGAAAACTGTATGTCCATATATAGAAGAATGAAACTAGATGCCTCTTTATCACCCTGCACAAAGTGTATCAAAGACCTTGGAATTAGAACAGAAACTTTGCAATTGATAGAAGATAACATAGAATCAACATGCTAACATATGGGCACAAGCACTGACTTCCTTAACAAGAACCCTAAAGCTTAAGATATAAAATCAAGAACAAATAGTAGGATGGCATTAAATTTTTAAAGCTTCTACATAGGAAAGGTAATGATTTCGAGTATGAAGAAAGAGATTATAGAATGGAAAAAGACTTTTTCCAGCTGCTCCTCCAATAGGGAATTATGTTCAGAATATATAAAGTCTGAACACTAAAGAAAACCCAAACAATCCAATCAATAAATGGGCAAAGGAACTAAAAAGACACTTCTCCAAAGAAAACAATATAAATGGCCAACAAATACATGAACAAATATTCAATCCCTGGTAATCAAGGAAATGCAAATCAAAAGTACACTGATATTGGGCACGATGGTACAAGCCTATAATCCCAGTGATTTGGGAGGCTGAGACAGTAGAATTGCAAGTTCAAAGCCAGACTTGGTTACTTAGCAAGGCCATAAGCAATTTAGTGACATCTTGTTTCTAAATAAAAAATAAAACTGCTTGGGTACATGTCAGTGTTTGAGCACCTCTGGGTTCAATCCCTGGTACCAGAAATGGAAAAAAAAAAAAGAAAGAAAGAAAACTTCATTGAAATTTCATCTTACTCCAGTAGTTAGAATGACAATTAACGAGAATGCAAAAGAATGTAAATAATAGCAAATGCTGGTAAGGATTTGAGAAGAAGGTACATTGTTGGTGGGACTGCATATTGGTACAACACCTTTGGAAAGCAGTATGCAGATTCCTCAAAAGACTAGAAATGGAACCACCATATGACACAGATATATCACTATTTGGTATTTATCCTAAAGAACTAAAATAAACATACTATTCCTCTTAAATATAGATGTAAAAATCCTTGACAAAATATTAGAAAATAGAATTCAGCATAACTTAAAAAAATATTCTATACCATAACCAATGCAAGTGTGGCAATCTCATATATGAACAGGCTAAAGAAGAAAAGACAGATGATCCTATTAATATGCATTAATTAAAATCATTTTTTCCATTTGCAATACCCATTGACAATAAAAGCTCTCAGAAAAACAAGATGATAAATTCCTCAAGTTGATAAAGAATATCTATGTAGATTTAAAATACAATGATGTAATACTTAATGAAAAATGGAATACTTTCCTCCATCAGAAAAATAAAGCACATCCACTCTCATAGCTTCCATTCCAAATATTGCTGGAAGTTCCAGACAATGCAAAAAGGGCAAGAATCAGGATGTCTATTTGCAAATGGCATCAGTGCCTATGTAAAAATTCCCAAGAAATCTATACAATGCCCCTGGAACTAAGAAGTAAGTTCAGAATGGTTACATGATACAAGATAAACATGCATAAATCAATTGTATTTTTATATATCTGCAATGAACATCTAAATGCCATAATTTAAAATATTATAACACTTAGAACTGTTAATACAAATAACCACCTAGATATAGGTATAACAAGATGTATTTAGGACTTATACACTGAAAACAATATAACATGGATAAAATAAATCATAAAAATCTAAAAAAATGAAGGGACATATTATGTTTATGCATTGATTAGCTGAACATAGTATAGATATCAGTCCTCTAAAAATGTATGCAAATTTAGTACATTTCTCATCAAAAATCACTGAAATACTTCTTTTTATATTGACATTATTTTTAAATTGATATGGAAATAGAAAATGCTAGGAGAGCTACAGTTTTTTTTTTTAATATTTATTTTTTAATTGTAGTTGGACTCAATATCTTTATTTGTTTATTTTTATGTGGTGCTGAGGATCTAACCCAGGGCCTCGTATGTGCTCAGTGAGCGCTCTACTGCTGAGACACAACCCCAGCCCTACAAACAGTTTTTAAAAGGATAATCAAGTGAGTGGAATTAGGCTTCCTGATTTTAAGACTAAATATATAGCTCCAGTAATTCAAGTGTGTGGTGTTGTTGGAGGGATAGAGACATAGTTTGGTGTAACAAAAGAAAGCACAGAAATAAATCTATACAGTATGAAAGTTTCCAATACCAAATGAAATATCTTCCATCAAACCCTAAGAACATTGAGCTGGTAGGCCATGAGGGAGGGCCGTTATGTGCATTTGCCAACAAACAGAGACTATCACAAGAGATTTTGCCAAACCACAACTTTGCACAAATGTTACCACAACTTTGCATCCAAAATAGTTGCTCAAGGATGCCTGACCAGCAACTGTTTTTTCTACTAATGGACTGATGTGTCATCCTTGGTACTCTTGTTACCTTGGATAATTGTTTCAAAACAATTAACATATTTTTTTTTTTCATTTTGCCTTTAAAATGACTTAGCCTATTTTTGCCTCCCTAGATATGCCTGTGGTCTGCCATGGCATGGGTATCCTGAATTGCAACCCTTTGGCATTCCTGAATAAAATGATATGTTTTAATTTTGTTTTGTGTTGTGTTGTTTTATTTTGTTTTGTTTGGTGGCTGGTATGTCTATCATTCATCTTAGGTTGATAATAGCAATAGACAATTGAGTTTGTGTTTTTTTTTTTTTTAATTGGGATGCTCAGGCTGGTCTAAAACTTGTAGATTTAAGGAAATGTCTCACCTCAGCATTTTGAGTGCTGGAAATATAGGAAAATGACATCATTCCTAGCTACCAACTGATTTTTTTTCTAATATTGGGGTTTCAACCTACAGCTAGGCAAGCTCTTTACCTTTGAGATATACCTTCAGCCTGATATACACAGTTGTAAAAGCAGCTCAGTGGAGGAAGGATTGCTTTTCAGCAAGTGGTGCCAGCACAATTGGACCCACAAAGCCAAAAATAATAATTTTGACATAAGTCTTAGAGCTAAAGCAGAAAATAATCCTGAATAAATCATAGATTTAAATATAAAATATGAAACATGAATGAAAATATTTGGAACCTAGGGCTAGTTAAAAAGTGTTTCAGACTTGACACCAAAAGTATGAAATGTAAGAAAAAATTGAAAAAATGGATTTCTTTAAAAATAAAACTTTTGCTCTGTGAAAATCTCTATGAGGAAATGAAAAAACAAGTTCCAGTTGGGTATAAAATATTTGCAAACCATATATATGTAAAAGTCTATTAGAGAAAATATCTAAAGAATTCTCAAAATACAACAGTAGAAAAGCAAACAACCCAATAAAACATGCCAAAAAATGAAGAGACATGTCACTGAAAATTATATACAAATGACAAACAAGCACCTAAAATATTGTTCAACTTTATTAGCAATCAGGGAAATGGAAATTAAATCACCATACACCCATCAGAACGGCTAAAATAAAAAAAATAATAATAGTGAATACTAAATGCTGGTTAGAAAGTAGGCAAACTGGTTCATTCCAATATTGTTGAGAAGGTGAACTAGTACAGCCACTCCTGAAATCAGTTTGGCATGAAACACACCTTATAAAACTAAGTAGTTGTATTCTGTAAAGGAAAAACCATTTGTTTTCCTCTTCTCTACTCTTTCAACACAGAACCCTTCTGTGACTAAACATAGGTGGGAGTTTTTCCCCACACATCAAGTAATTTTTCCATTACTTGAGAATAACTGGTATCCTCTGATTCAACTGAATTAGGATATCTGCCAGGCATTTTGCCACAAGATTACCCTCTCTTCAGATGTTAGTCACCCATACTACTGACTATTTATAAAGCAGAGTTCCCACAATTTTCTCTTTGACTGAGTTTAATTTTCTATGCTAATTCATGTAACTCAGGGGAACATATTTAGCAGTTTATTATAAAGGATATTATAAAGAATGCAGATTAACAACAAAATGAAGAGGCACACAGGGTGAGATCTGAAAGGGTCCCAAACCCAGGTATGCCCATCCTTATGGAGCTGGGGTGCACTGCCCTCCCAGCCCTTGATGCCTCTACCAACTCAGAAGCTCATCAAAGGACAGATGCAATGAGCTCCTGAATTATCTATTGATGCCTTGTTGAATCTCCAAGGAGTAAGATGCTCAGTGAAAAAGCCAATCCCCAAAGATTACATATTGTACTGATAACTGCATTATTCAACTTAAAACTGAAATTGATTTCCATACAGGTATAAGGTTGTCAGGATGAACCCATCTACTATGTATAATCATAAAGCTCTATAAAATTGAAAACATTAAAAATGGCCATTAATGTAAATAAAATTGTTAAAACTTCTTGGGGTGGGGGAGATTCCTGAAATAACAGAAGTAATAGAAACTAAGAACAGATTAATGGTTGTCATAAATTACAGAAAGGTGAAATGGGGGATGGGTAGTGAATGTGGCTGTAGTAGGGCACAATGAGGGATACTAGATGAGATTCAAATGTTCTGCACCTTGATTTTGTCAATGTCCATATTCTGTTTTTGATATTAGACTATGGTTTTGCAAGATGATACCATTAGGGGACATGACGTATGCAGTACATGTTACCTCCCTGAATTATTATTTAAATTTCATGTGATCATACAATGTTCTCAAACTAAAAAGTTTAATTAAAAATTTCTTTCTTTTTTATTTCTTTCATATGTGACAATAGTGGAATGCATTACATTCATTATTATCCATTCACAGCACATTTTTTCATAACTCTGTATATAAAGTATGCTCATGCCAAATTATGCCATTATACATGAGCTCTCTTATTTTTGCATTACAATTCTTAATACATCTTTTATACAAACAGAGATATGATAAATTGTGGTATAAAGGCATATTAAAATTTTCTTTCTTAAAATGTCTTAAAGAAAATTTAAAAAAACAGGTGGAGAGACTTCACATTCGGACTCTGAGAAATCTTTTGTCAGAGAATAATTAATTAGAATATATAAAGGGGAAAAGACCACTGAAAACCCATCAAAAGAAGTACCAAGTCAAAAAATAAGGAAACATGAGAAACCAGAAGTGAACATTCAGTGCTAATTTTTCTGGCAAGGGGAGCAGTATAGCAGGCCTAGGATAACAGACTTTGAGGGGAAAAGTCATAACTCCATTGTCTGTTCTCTTAAGTTCAATAAAATACCAATGATGATTTGATGAATAAGAAGTGCCTCATGTGGCATCAAATTCATGATTGTCATTTAGGAAATGTAAATTTTCTACTATAACCACAGGACTAAGCCAACTCCAAATGGTAATTAAGATATCAGCAATGTCAGAGAATGGACCAAAATAATGAGATGTTTCTTGTGGATATGATTTAAAGAGTATAATAAGTATTATGTCAATTAAATTATTACTAGAGTGCTCTACTTGTTTTGATATTTAAAAAATTTTTACCACCATTCATAGAAATGAATCTAAAGGGTACCTAAGCTTTAAAAATTGTTCATTTTGCTTCTAATATAAATGAAATATGTTTTAGGCAAATATTTTTATTCTTAGGCTAGTATTTAAGTAACAACAAAATATTACAATTTTACTCTTTACTAATAAAATATTCTCTGTTCTTATATAATAAAACAGTCATTGATAAAAACAATTTTTAATTCATGACAAGACTTAAAAAAATCTCATTAACATTATTAACTGAAAAGAGACAAAGCAAATATATACTTATATGTCAATTTAATTTCTTTTTGGCCTTAATTACTCAGAGTCAGAAAAATAGTCTTTGATTACAAAAATACATCTGAAATTTATCAGTTTGAAAATTGTTATGAAATTTAATGGGATACAGTCAAAACAAACTAAAATTTACAAACTACTACCATTATTTTATAAATCATTAGCAATAACTTTTTTTTTTTTTTTTGGTACTGGGAATTGAAACTAGGGCCTCACCCATGCTAGGTAAGTGCTCTACCACTGAGCTACACCCTCAACGAAGGTACAACACTTTGGATACATTATAGGTTAGTGATGACCATGAGATCAATATTTAATTTTGAAAATAAACAGTATATATATATATATATATATATAAAACAATCATTCCATTACTATGTTAAATGGAAGTGCTATATTTCTTTAAATAAATGTAACTGTCTTGCAATTTTCTTATAACATATCCAATTTTCAAATAGTTCCTAATCAATCCATTATCTGTAAAGACATATAATATATTTAAATAAGGACCAAGTATAATTCTCATTTATTAAATTTTATGCTTTAAAATATATAATAGAATTTAATGCATTTATTTAAAATGTTCTCATGGGGTATATAATCAAGCACCTTTGCTCACAATTATAATTTCTGGCACTATATATAGCAAATTGTGATAAGAGACACTATGGAAAATGGTACTTGCTGAAGACTAAAGGGTAACTATAGTGGGCAATAGGAAAAAGATTGCATGATAGTTGATTATTCTCATTCTAAAAACAATTTTATGACAATACTGTGTATGTAGATTTCAATATTTACGGGTAAAAAGAAAGTTTGTGTGAGGTTTTTATTTGCTTAAACATGCATATTTCATTATAGTTCAATAGGATTAATATAATTTTAAAGTGGAAGTTACTAAAGTTGGGTACTAGTTTTTTTTAAAAGTTTCATCAGTGAGCCATTTGGTTCCACAATCCCCTCAGGTGCAATCTGATTGAGTGTCATAAAACTGTTTATCCTGTATGAATTTGTGAATAAATCACACTCCTCACTACTCTGTAAGGTCCATTTAGTACACTCTTGGTAGAGAGACAATGTTTTTTCAGGAAGATGAAGACATATTAGAGCCTTATGCCAGACATAAGGTTTAAAGCTAACACAGAAATTTATAGCTGCTTTTTCTTTTGGAAGTACAGTCTAGTCAAGCATTAAATGTATAGTTAACAGACATCCAATAGTCACGAGAGAGTTGACAACTTAAATTACTTATTATAATGAAGATAAATAGCGATTCTGAACATGGGCATAAATTACACTCTGCGACTCCAATCTTGTTGCCAGGCAACTTCCCTGGTCAGATTAAACACGATTCCTGTAATTTGGTGGTGTCAGGACACCACACACACAAACACACACACAGTTTTCAGGCATGACTAAAGCCAAAAGCTTTTGTGTTTTCAAAAATAGCGTGAATATAAATGTATTTAAATGTACACATGGGTAACATCAAAATGAAATTGTTTTGTAGTATGTTTCATGGTGTCAGTTTTTAATAAAAATATGACCTATCACAGAGTTTCAATCACTCACAGTATATTTAACAAGTGAAGCCATTTACTTTCTGAGAGGAATGTAGTGTTCTTAGGAGATTTATATGACCAAAGATGTTTTTATGAAGCAAAATATCAAATGGAACACAATGACATAATTTTTCTTGTCATTCGTATAACTGGAAAAAATTAGAGTGTTACATAGTAAGCAGTGTACAGATAGCTTCTTATATTTTGAAGACTTCAAAAACTTTTCTTATTTTATTTAATTTTATATTTTAAGCTTTACTTTTCTTTCCTAGGTGACCTCTCAGAGCTAGATGCCCTCTCTGAAATTCATGCACATATCTATTAGTAAAGGAACATGTATAACAATTTTTAATAGGAAGGGACATATAAAAATAAATTATATAATATTTATAATTCAACAAAGCAAGATTGCCAAACTTTTTCTCTTTTTCCTCTTTAAAGAATCAAGTTGATTTATTTACTTTGTTATCCAAAGTGAGAAATAAAACTTCAGTCTCCATCTTTGCAGACAAAACACCCATCTATTCCCTTGATCAATTTTGCTGTCCTCTAAGTCATATATAGGTTTGGCTGGTTTATTTCAGAAATTGTTTGCAGAACAGTTTGCATCTGTCTAGATTCAGCAATTTCTTTTTGCAAAGAAGAGAGAGATTTTCTTTCTACATATTTTCTATGATGCTCCCATGTGTGCTTGATAATTGGGTTGTAGCAGTGCAATGGGCAAAGAGGAACTGATCTTATGAAAAGATACAATGCGTATCTGAGAAAGAAAGTGATTTTAGAAAGAGAAAATACTCCACTACCTCACACTGCTATGTAATGAACAAAAAATTCCACCATACTCATTCTATTGTTACTTTATTTACAGAGATTAGTTTGTACATATATTAATAAAAAACAAACTCCAGCTTTATTCATTGGCCTGGTAAAATTTTATCCAATAATTACTAATGTTCTAGGAATTGTGCTAGGTGCTGGAAATGATAACATCAATAATATTATTTCATGATTAAAGGACAACCTAAAGAATCCAAAGATAAAAAAGTACTAGTGATAATACAAATTGCCACACACAGATGCCTCATTATATTCTGGGCATTTCAGAACATTATGTGGGTTGTATAATTTCATATTTATAAAACTTTTACAAATTACTATTTTTAAAATTTATTTTTTTAGTGGTATTTGGACGCAATACCTTTATTTCACTTATTTATTTTTATGTGGTGCTGAGGATTGAACACAGGGTCTCACACGTGCCAGGCAAGCACTCTACCACTGAGTGACAATCCCAGCCCAACAAATTACTATTATTATTGTTGATTTATAGACTAGGAAAACAGGGCATAAAATTTTAAAAATGTTAGAAAAAATCCTGTAGTGGTAGAACTGTTACTTAAATTTAGGCAATTTAGGGCTGGGTTTATGACTCAGTGGTAGAGCACTCACCAAGCAAGTGGGAGGTACTGGGTTCAATCCTCAGTATCAAATAAAAATAATAAATAAAATAAAGGTGTTGTATCCAATTACAACTGAAAAATAAATATTTTTAAAAAGTAGGCAATTTAGCTCAGAGTTCATACTATTACCTAATAAATTATTAAATTTGGTATAAGGCATTTTGGTAATGCAATTTGCCCAATCATATTTGCATTTAAATTGACTACTGCGTGTATTAATAAAATTAGGTTTTGAGAGACAGACAGAGAGAGAGAGAGAGAGAGAGAGAGAGAGAGAGAGAGAGAGAGAGCCAATAGGATACAGTAGATATAGATTTATATGTATTAAAAGGGAATTTGTTAGGGGAATTTGCTCATATAATTATGAAAGCAGAGAAGCTTCACAACAGCCAGGTGCAGGCTAGAGAGACTGGCATGCCAGTAGCATGGCTCAGTTTAAAGGCCTGAGAACATGGCAAATGGGTTAGTGTAGGATGGGGAAGGGGCCGAAAGAAGAAGGAGTGGCAGTTCTGCATTTCAAAGGCTGGAGAGCTTTGAGTTCTGAGGTCCAATTGACACCTAAAATTAGCTGTCACAGATGTATCAGAGAAGATCTATAATAGAGACAAGAGGTCAGCTGTGGTGAACTTCAAATAGTCTAGATATAATTTAGAGCATTTAAAAATGTACTTTAAATAAGAATGGAGGGAAAATGGACCAATTGTAGACATTTAATAGATAAGAGAGTAATTAATGTGGAAATTGCTGCTGAGAAAAAGGAAGAAGTTCAGGATGACTTACTCTTCTAGGTTTCATCCAAAACAGTTGGCAGATAGATCTTAATAAGAGATAAAGAAGTAGCTGGGTGTGGTGGCACATGCCTGTAATCCCAGTGGCTCTGGAGGCTGAGGCAGGAGGATCTCAAGTTCAAAGACAGTCTCAGCAATTTAGTGAGTCCCTAAGCAACTTATTGAGGCCCTATCTTAAAATTTAAAAAGCGGAAGAAAGGGCTGGGGATGTGGCACAGGCGTTAAGTGTCCCTTGGTAGGAAAATAAATGAAATATTGATCTTCAAGGTAAGATACCTAATAAACTTAATACAAGTCTTTGGAACTGAAGAGTATATAAATAGCCAGAAACAAGTTTGTGAGTGATAAATTGATGGAATCGTATTCTAAATTAGGTGAGAAGGAGTGAGATCTATTGCCTGAGAGGTGTGGATAGTAGATTAAGACTGTAATGTAAATTCTCTTCTGAGAGCTCTTATTAGTGAAAGCAAAGGAAGACAAAGAATAAACCCAGGAAATATTAGCAGAGCTGAGATATTAAAAAGTAAAAGCTTCAAAAGAATAATGTTTATTGGGAAAAGAAGTGGGATTATGCTGTTACACTAAGGGGCCCACCTAAATTATCACTCATGAATTGAACATGAAACCAGACAGCAAGGGTGAATGCTATTCTCCTGCCTTCTTTATCTTCATAGGTATTGGCATTAACGTTGAATTTAACCTGGTTGGAGTTTGGCTAAATTTGTATGATGAGGAGGATCAGAGGAAAGGGAGGGAGGAATAGGAAAGAAAGTATAGGAGGAAGAGACGCAACTGTTTGTTTTGTAACTGCTCTGTAAGTAATCAGAATTGTCTCCACAAAATGTATTGTTAATGGTGATTTTGACTACCTACAATAAGAATTTCAAGACAGACATTTCTAGTGAAGTTCTTAAGGTAAGATATTTTTCTTTTTATTTCTTTATGTGAAGAACAATACTAATAAAGTATTGAGAGGGGAGATAGGAAAACATAAAATTAAAATATGATAGTTTGTATTCACCTAAATCAATTTTAAGAATCAAGACCTTGAACTAAATTGAGTCTTGTGGGAAATAAACCTGAAGACAAAAGAGAAATAATTCTGAGGATTCAAAGAATGGATTTTAATCGGTGTTAAACAAATTCTCAAATCAGGAAATCATATGCATTAATCGATATAACACAGAGAAAAATAGATTCTTGTATTGTAACTATTCCCCTCACGGATTTAGTGTTGACAATATTATGCATGTTCAGCAAAATGTAGCAAGTTAATCCTGTTCTCATAAGAACAAATTCAAACCCAAGAGCCTCTTTTATAAAATTCGGACACATACTAGTTACTTCTTATTGATTTAGACAATATATGAGTTGTCAGAAAGTGCCATTTCTGTGGAACTATAACAAGATTTCCCAACTGTAGATGTTTTAAAACAATCATTAGTTACTTTTTTGAGCCAAAATAAATTCACTTCATGTTGAAGATCTATAATCCTAATCATCATGTCTTTTTTGGTTTTTCTAACTAGTGTACCTTAATGGCTGACTGCTCCATAGGAGATTAGATGTCTTGCTACAAGTGTACTTGTTACAGGGCTATTTCATTTTTAACTGCATGGGAAGAACTGCTTATTAATTCAAGCTACTTTTCCCAAACTGATGTTTCCCTAATTTCATCAGTAGAAACCCAAGCTTTTTGAACCTTCTGTATTCCATGCTACAAATTATAGTTCATTTTAAAGGCCAAATGCCCCTTCTTCAGTGAAGCAAATTTAACCCTTAATGCAACTGAGTGCTATTTATAGTGCAGTACATCACATTTACAACAACGAACTGTAATAAGATACATAAGGAGCTTGAGCTGGTGATGCTAGAAAAATCTCTCCTTTCTTTATTTCCCTAGCAGCAGCAACAGACATAATCTACAGGGGAAGTGGTGAGAGGTAATGTGACATCTGGATGTCAGGACTTGTTCACCCTCCATATCTATGAAAGAGAATTACACCTCTACATCAGGAAAGCTAGAATTTTGAAAGAAAGCTCCGTTAATTTCAGGTGCTCTAATTGGAGAAAATTTCAATGACTCCTTGAATGATATGGATAACAGACCCTTTTCCTCATTTTTTATGCACTCTACATTAATACAAAGAATCTACTGGGAATATGATAGTCTGGGGCTAGAGAAGACTCTTGCTAGCGACCCATGCAGATGAAATGGACTAGGTTTAAAAGAACTGGCTGCAACATTAAGCTAAGAAAACGTTAAAGAAGCACAGGACTTAGAAGTAATTTCATATCGAGGGTGAGATGGCTCTGCGACCTTAAGGGTCAGCTTCCACGCTGAAAAAAGGAGCGCTGGGAAAGCTTCTGCCTGGAATCTCTTTATTTTTATATAGGGACACACAAAGAAGTTTCAATAAAGGTTCTACACCAAATAAGGCAGGGGATGAGGTTTCAATAGTGGAGTCTTGCTTTGTGATGTCTTGTCAGCAGATTGATTGACATCTTGGCAAGTAACACTCATTTCAGGTGCTGTGTGGGATCATAGGTAAAGCTAAATGGAAGGTGCACTTGCATCCTGCAGTCCAATCAGTGCGCAATGCCTGACCTGTCCCCTTGGCTACTATGCACATAATTAACACGCTCAGCCCATGGAAGGCTCTTGACAGAAGACTCTGAGAATGGATATGATTACTTGAGCAAAATATACAGAATGATGGAAACAGAGGACTAAGAATTATAACTCTAAACATTATACCGCAGAAACTATTTAGAGAAGCCCTCATAGGATTCTTAGAAAGAACAACCAGAGAGGGGAAGTAACAAAATGCCAGGATGGATTTTATGTATGACTGCTGCAACCTCTCTGCCACAGCTGTTAATTCAAGAACCAATGAGGAGAGCTGAGGGTGGGGCTCATTGGTAGAGCGCTTGCCTGTCGTGAGGCACTGGGTTAGATTCTCAGCACCACATATAAATAAATGAACAAAATAAAGGCTAAAAGGAATATAGAAAAAAAAATAAAGGAGTCTCTTAAAAAATAGAAAAAATAATGAGGGGTGATGAGGATTGAGAAAAGACAAACATATATAGAGAAAGCTCCTACCAGGTGGGACACTGTCCTCTGATGGAGGAACAGTGCCTCAGAGCTGGCTCAGCACATTTATTGTATAGGTTTTGTCATCAAAAGGTTATTTGTGAGAAAGTTTCAGTAAAGCAGGCAGACTTGAAGGTTCACAGAGAAACTTTTCGAGACATCAAGGTTATCTTGTTATGTCCAGAATTTATCTCTGGGAATTGGTCTTGAGCTCAAGGTCCAGACTGATATAGTTCTGCGTCTTTGCACAGAGCCTCCTCAGATCATGTGTCACCATAGCAACTGGACCATCTTGACCTAAACCTTTACACAGGAAGTTCCTGGCCCAAAGGCAGCCAGGAGGCAGTCAGAGAGACCATGATTCAAATCACTGCTCTCCACAAATGACAAAAGAAAACCCAATACAAAAAATACATCAGACTGTACAGCCAGTGTTAGTCAACAGGATCTTTGAGATCAATTTCATGAATTACTGGAGGTAAGACTATGACTACTCAATGACTATGACTTAGTTAATATTTCCACTCTTTGTCCATTTTTAGTCTTTGTCTCTACTGGATTTTAACTTTTAACATCTACGTGTGTATACATTCTCAACAGAGCAACCAACAACTAAAATCTTCTTATTTCCCTCTCGCAGAATTCCACCTGATTAAATGTGTTCAATTCCTAAGTCAAAATAGCTGAAAAAGGTAGACAAGATGCAAAACTAGTTGAAAGTATTTTTTATTAAGGAGAAGGAATATGTCTTCTGCTGGGATGGAAAGAAATATACAACTTTTCCGGACCTATTAACTATGGGTTTGAAAAAGTCACCCCTTCCTAAATATTTTTTTTTTTTAAGAATCAGCAATTGATCTAACTATGAATCAAATTTGTATTAAAGTAGCAGGATGCTTAAAGCTAACGCTGAAAACATTTAAGTGACTCACAGAGAACAGAAGGAAGACTAGATAAGACATTAAGAAATACAGACAAAAGAAACTGATACTACAGTTGAGGACTGACTCTATCTGGATAGTAGCAGCATACATATTTAGCAGTTTCAAAAATGCCTCCAGAATTACAGATGATTCTCCACTTACAAGTAGTTATATGACCATAAACTCTATATAAGGAGAAACTATAATTTAAGTCAAAAAGACATTTAATAAACCTACCAAATGTCACAGCTTAGCAAAACAGTACACAGCACAGTATTGGTTGTTTCTTCACATGATCATGTGGTTGACTTAGTCATGAATAAGTATCAATTTTGCACATTATGAAGTAAAAAAAATTATAAATTAAACTGTCTTATTTTAGGGACCATCTGCATATAGTCATAAGTGCAGATGAAGGGAAAGCATTTGGTCAAGTTTGGGAGTGAGGCAATGACTAGCTAGTAAATGTAAAATAATAAGAATGATGCCAGTTGTGGTGGCACACACCTGTAATCCCAGAGGCTTGGGAAGCTGAGGCAGGGGGATCATGAGTTCAAAGCCAGCCTCTGCAAAAGCAAGGCACTAGAAACTCAGCTAGACCGTGTCTCTAAATAAAATATAACAAAGGGCTGGGGGTATGGGTCAGTGTGTTAAGTACACCTGGGTTAAATCCCCAGTACCAAAAAAAAAAAAAAAAGGTATGGTATTGTTGATATAACACTTGATATAAATCTCATAGGTTTTAAATGAATATGCAAGAAATTATAGTCAGGAGGAAGTTGTGAAAGATAAGGAAAAGGAATAAATTAGAAACAACATGCTCATTCTTATGGGTTCAGTTGTGTTTCTCCAAAATATGTTAAACTCCTAATTTCTGGTTAATTTGACCTTATTTGAAAATAGTCTTTGCAAATGTAATCAAGTTATGATGATGCCATTAGAGTGTCCTTACAGGAGGGGAAGTTTGGAAACAGACACAGTAATATACACTGGGAAACCAAGTGAAGACAGACATGCAGAGGAAGATCGTTGCTGGTAAACACCAGAAACCAGAAATTGCCAACAGAGATTTTATGTCTACAAGTTTCAGTAAAAGCACAGTCTTATCAACACTTTGATTGCAGACTTTTCTAGCCTCCTGAACCAAGAGATAATAAATCAGATTTAAACTTCCTAATTTGTGATATTGTCACAGTAACTTCTGGAAACTGAAATGCCCAGTAGGAGTTCTCATGAACAGTTTGAATGTGATGATAACTAATTATAAATACAAAAATCATAAAATGCTTTTTATTTTTAAATAATTGGTTGGTATATGAGATAAATGACAAGTATATGAACAAGTGAATTTGAAAGCCCTTTACACAACTCAATATTTTTAAAAATTCTTTTTTTAATATTAAGTTGTCCAATAACCACTGTGTTCTACAATATTGAGTTTTTCTTCTTTCTTTTTTCTTTTTTTCTTTTTTGTGGTAGTGCTAGGGACTAAACCCAGGGCTTCACATTACTAGACTAGTGCTCTATCATTGAGCTACACATTGTGGTGTCAAAAAGCCTAAATTTTCAATGTTGTTTCAGTCTAAATGATTCTTTTTAAAAGGAAAACATAATTGTGAGTATATTACATAATTCAATGTTGAAAAATCCATAAATGGAAATCTATTTGCATTTTTCAATCACATTCAAAACATATTAATTCTGTTTTTCAACTTTTACATAATGTATAATTAAATTGTAATTCATACAATTTAAAACATAGATATATAATAATTAAACATTCACTTTGCCTATTCATATTGTTTGACAAATGAATCCTGACTATTAAAAATGTTTATATCATTTGTACCTTTAAATTATTGGAATGGTAATTATTTATAGATAATATGCATAATTGAAAAATTTATTGCCTACTCAATTATGTATGTGCAGGGAAGAAGAGAGGTGAATAGTTTACTTTTATAAGAGCAATAATATAAAGATATTTATAGAAAAATCTAGCTTTAAGGAGAGCCCATAATATTGTAGATTTTATAAGAACTACCTCATTTAATTCTCAAAATAAAAAAAAGGCTATGATGTTTTTGTAATCTTTGTGCTTATATTATAGATGTACATGCATAAAGAACTGAATTTCTAGCTAAGCATCATATAAATAAGAAAGACAGAATTGAAGTTTAGTCATATTCCAGAGTCTATATGGTTAATGAGTAATGCATGAATACGTGTCATAGACATGTATTCAAGGAGTATACATTCAGTGCACTTTCTTCTATTTTTAAGTAAAAGTCATTACAAAAGACTATTGATAATATGTATTATCTCAATTTTCTCATTTCAAGTCTGAAATTTCAACGGACTAAAATCATTAGCAATTATTATAAAAAGAGAAACCAGTAAAGAGAAAAGGTACAAATGATATTAAAAGAAAAATAAAGCTTCATGTAAGATAAAAGGAAAAAATAGTGTTAAACACATAGCAAATATAACTGAGCAAAGGAAGGAAATCACAGAAAGTTGACTGAACTTTGCCAAGAAACCATTTATATGTTGCTAAAATAATGTTGGCAGAAAGTTGAGGTCAAATATTCTACTGAAATGACTTCTTAGAAAAATCCTATTTTTTTTCCACCTAGAACAATTTTCAGACCTTTCTGTAGTTTAGGGAATTATATAGTTATTGCAAATGGTTTATGTTAGAGAACAGCAAAACAAAACATTTGCTAAAATTTCTTCTGCTGTATAGTGAGTTTCAATCTACTATATTCATTGGAAAAAAAATATAACATAATTTCTCCATCTTTCTAGATTTCAGAATCTTTTATGAAAATGTCTAATTATGGGGGTTACTCAGAGAGAATTTACTTAAATTTTAGAATTTTTTTTCATACTTAAATTTGGAGGATTTCTTAAATTTTACAGATCGTTTATGAATTCCTGTTTAGTGTCTTCAAATTCAAACCCTAATCAGTAAGGACTTGAATCCAGTAATATTAAAAAATGAATAAAGGGCTGGGGATATAGTCCGGGAATAGAGTGCCATTTGCCTCACATATACAAAGGCCCTGGCTGTATCCTCAACATTGGAAAAAAATTAAGAAACAAAGAAACCTGGTTTTCTTTCAGCCTCTTTGGAACATATATACTATGTATGTATGATATATATGCACATACATATATATCCACACATATAAAAATATACACATACGTATATCCATATATAAAATGTATGTAACATGAAGTTTATAATCTCTTTATATAAATTTATATCATACTATATTTAAATTGATACATTTTATAAATTTGCTTCAAAATTGTTTCGCTTCACCAGTTTTTCTGTTTCCTCAATCAAGGTAAGAAACGTCTTACTTCAGCATGAGTTCTAAAAGAGGACTGGCAGAAAAGGTGGACATTTTAGTTTTCAACAAAATTTCTGAAGGGAGCAACTCTGGAGGCCAAGACAGGAGAATTATAAATTCAAGGCCATCCTCAGCGACTTAGTGAGACCCTATTTCAAATTAAAGATATGAAAAGGGCTTGGCATGTAACTCTGTGGGAAAACATTTCTCTCTTCAATCCCCTGTACCAATACACACACATGCGCGCGCACACTCACACACACACACACAGATCAATTAATAATAATACCATATTTTGGGATTCTAGTATTGATAAGGTTACCTTGTGAGGTTTTCTTATGATGGTTGTATAATAAAGAGAAAATAAGTACAAAATACCCAGGGAATCAGTGTGCTTGTGATGAGAATGAGGGATGTGTTGTAGGGGAGCTGGGTGAAGGAAGGCTAATTTTGACTCTACCATGAAGGAAGGTGTTTTGGAGCATTAAAAAAGCCATGCATGGATACTCTGTATATTTGTGTCAGGTAGAAATAATGGGATGATAATGTCAGGGAAAGCATGCTAGAAAAGAAAGCTCCTGACACTTATTTTACGTATGACTCTGTCTTTCCTGAAGGAAGTTCTATAGGCCTATTCTTTTATTTTTAAAAAGTTAAGTTTTTCAAGTTTGATTTGAAACTGTGTTATTCATGTAATCTTGGACAAAAAGGCATTTTAAAATTTTACTTAATACTCTAATTCACATGTAACAAGCCCATTCATAGATTCTCTAAATTTGGGCAAAATTATAGTATCACAAAAGGGCTAAGGCAAGTCTTAGATGAAGCCATCATGGAGATGAGCTCCATACATTATAAGTTCCTTTGCAGAAATCATAAAAAACAGAAGAAATTCACAACACATTAAGAACCACATTGTGCCTTGGGTGCTACCAACTTTCATTCCAAGTCACCTGAGTGTTGTTACTCTACTTTGGGAAAATGCTCAATCCATATGGCATCCTCCATGATCAATATTGATCCATCCTGCCATGGATCAATATTTACCTGATCTAATATTTTTCTGGAAAAATCTGAATCACAGTCAACTCAGTGAGGTTGAACCTTTGAATATTGTTTCAAATTGGTACACATTTCACACTTCTTTTATTCTAACAAAATATAATGACACAGGGTGAAGCAAAGAAAACATCATACAAGTCAAAATCTGAACATCTCTTTTGGATAGTAAACATACCTTAAACGCTGCTCTGACTTTTGAGTGTCTCTACATGCAAAAATTAATTAATTAATATATGTTAAATATATGAAGATATAATTTATGTTAAACATCATTCAATGTAATAGTATTAGTGATTAGGTGGCCAATTACTCAGAAAAGTGTTTAGGATGTATCTATGTTTAAGGTAATTGCTCTCCTCGCTTGCTGATTTATCAACATTTAGATTTCTAGAAATTTGACATTTATCCAATTAGCCTTTAAGATTGACTTCAGATGAGACTCATATCCTTGGTTCTCAAAATCTTTCTGCTATGTTATATGTTAATTCTACCTTGGATAGCTTTTTGAAGAAATATTTTCTCAAAGAACCGTATTTTATTATTTGTCAAACAGCCCTATACTTTTTAAAAGATCTTGGATTACAGAGCAAACATAGAATGTGAGGAAATATACTACAACATGTTTAAATATCTCTAGCATATATTCAAGGAAATTATATATATATATATATATATATATATATATATATATATATAAACATGAAGCATGAGCAGAAATCATATATTTTAATTTGTAAGAGATCCTTATTTAAAATATATACAAGACTTGCATAAGAAGATAAACTATGTCACTAGTGGATTAGCATAAAATAAGATTTTTTAAAACAAGGTTGACAACTGAAGTTTCATAAAAAGAAGGAATATAATGATACAGAATGACTATATAAGGTAAGTTGTTGATACATACCTGTGAAATATATGAAGATGTAATTTATATTAAACATTGCACAACACAAAAACTCTGTTACTCAAATCTGCCCTTTCACGTCTCCTATCCTTCTTCCCCCCACCACTCACTTCAGCTAAAATACAAGGTTAACCAAAGTACAAAATTCTACAGGAGGCATATAGTTAATGTTCAAAACTTGGAAACATTGAAAGCTGTGGATAGCTGCCTTAACCATTAAAATGGAATTTAAGGGAATCCAATTTCTTCTCCAAACTCACTCACAAATCAGTTAAAAGAACATCAATATCACTGAAAGAGTCATGCATTTGGAAAAATATCATTTTTCAACTCCTGACAATCTTAAAAATTGCTATAACATATAAAACACAAACATACCAATAGCTCTGGTTGTGAGGATGCAATGTGGTCTAAATTTTCTGGCCAACAAGCAACTTCTGTGTGAAAGTAGCAATATTTTAAAAGCAATTTTTATGTGCATGATAACTTCCGAATTCAAAGGAAACATAAAATCTGTATTTTCTCTTTATAAAATGATATGGGTCAACATTTATGCTCACATCACAGAATTCATTGAGGATATTATAAAATAACTTAAAATGAAGATGTTCAGGCAACTAGGTGCCATTTCAACATACTACTCTGAGAGTTTTTTTGTTTTCTTTTGGAAAAATAATAAAGAGTATCTTGGTTACAATGACAAACCAGCTTTTCTGCAGTGCATCCCTCCAGCAAAGGCTTAATATATCTGATTTGTCAAAGTCAACACTTCCTGCTAATCTTTCCCGCCAGTGTCAAATGCTGGAAGCTATCGCCTATTCATTTTGCTGTGCGGTGTAGAGAGAGATGTACATGGGCAGAAAGTAATCTACACAAACATCAGAATAAAATGGTCTTTCTGAAAACAGCTACAAAAAAAAAAAAAAAAACAAGATTCAAGAAGTATTAGAAAATTACCTGTGTTCTCTGCGACTTCTTCTGCAGCCTTCTTTGCCTATACTGCTTGCTTGAATGTAAGTTATACATACCTTTGTTAAAACTACTTAGTTAATGAATGTCTTAGGACTACAAAACATTTTCTATTTGTATCAAAATGTTATATGTTTCACTGTGTTATGCAATCAGGGAGTATTAAAGAAAATAATATTAAATATTAATTTTAAAAGTTCTAGAGCAGTATTAGTTTTACTTCCATTAACATGCAATAAAATTATTTAAGCTGGAGTTTTATATTTCAGCCTATAAGTATTCTTTTTCCATAGAAAAATTATCTTTGGGAAGTCCCAGAAGATGTATGGTAGCCACATTTTTTTTTTATTTTACAAAAAAATATGGAATTCTCTATGATAGAACAACTAAAATTTTGACTGTCAACTATATATCATCCATCACTGATTATATGTGTGTTCATGGGTGACAACTGAATTATACTGTAATGTAATTACCAATTTAATGATACTTAAAATTCCTTATAGTAGAAGGGATTTTAAAAATATCCAAAACCTGGTGCATTAAAATAGGCATTTATAAATATATTGCTAATTAGTAGTATGGTTCTTTATATTAGGATGAACAATCTTTTTTTAATAATGAGAAAGCAATATGTGCCTATTCAGGGACATAAACCATAAGGAACATAAACCATATTTTTAAAAGGAGCCTCAAAACAAAGTAATGGGAAAATAAGGCTACCTGTGGTTTTTGGAGATAAAACCTGCCACTTTCACCAGAATTATCTGCAAAACAAATAAACAAATATTATGAGCACTAGTTTTGTTTCCTTGGTACTGGGAATTGAACCCAGAGATGTTATATCCTCAGCCATTTTTATTTTGAGACAGGGTCTTGCTAAATTGCTTAGGGCCTAAGTCGCTGAGGCGGACCTCTAACTTGTGATCCTCCTGCTTCAGCCACCTAATTGCTGGTATTACAGGCATGCATGACCACACCAGGCATGAGCACTAGTTTTAATGTCAGAAAAACATAGGTTCCAGAACCATTTTTGCCCCATATTAACATTCCCTAACCTCCATTTCCTTCTCTGTGTAAGGGGAATCAAGTTAATGCTGCTAATGGTTGTTAACAGGTGTTTTGGTTTTAACATGAGGTGTCCCTGTAAAGCTCCTATGTTAATGCAGAAATATACAGAGGTGGGATAAGCAGATTATGAAAGATGTAATCTAATGTGTGTATTTTATTGGGTGGCTTAAAAATTTAAATGGACTAACTAGGTGGTAACTGTAGGCAGGTAGGTTATGGCTGGAGGAAGTAGGTCACTGGAAACATGCCATTGGGTTATGTAAATTGTTGCTGCCACTCTCCCCCATTCTCTCTCTCTCTCTCTCTTTGATCTGAGCAGATTTCCTCCATGATGCTCTTTCACCATGATGTTCTATCTCACTTTAGACCCAGAACAAAGGAATCAGCTGGCCAACTACTGCAACTCTGAAGCCAAGAATGGTAATAAACTTTTCCTTCTCTAAAACTTTTCCTTGTCTAAGTTGTTCTTGTCAGGTATTTCAGTTGCAGCAATCAAAATCTGACTAATACAACTGGTTTAACCCCCACTGCTCCTATTCTTCTCTCCTCTCCTTCACTTTAAGTGCAAGGTTAACCAGAGTAAATTTCACACACTTATTTCCCCAACAATCATTGAAAAATGCACGATGCTTTCTCTAGATGGTTAGAACTTTTCTTACTTCTTATGCAGTTTTCTTTTTTAGGTTGTAAAAGAATTCTTTACTTTTGGTATGTTAAAAGAGTTTGGAAAGCTATAACTCTTTAAAAATCATATTTAACTATTAGTTTTCAAGTTTACCCTTCCACTTACTGACTTACCAAAATAATTGAGAATCAGAAATGCTCAGTGATTGAGTGTTGTAGAAATCTGATCAGCCCCTAAAACACTGATATGCATGGATTCTTTAGTGAAGAGGGCTGGCATGAATGTCTTCACCACTGCAAACCTTAATATACAGCTTAATCTCTTATGTTAAGCACAATTTTAAGAATTTACTTACTGACCATTTTAATTCTTATAACAACACAATGAAGCAGGAATTATAATGATATCCATTTTAAAGACAAGTGTAAGGCAAAGAGGGATAAACTAATCTATCCATAGCTACGCAGTCATTATGTGATAGAGTTTGAACTGAAGTCCAGGAAGCAAACTTACCACTCCAGGTTCATTGATATAAATATTACATGATGCAGACTTTCACACTATTTAAGAAAAATGAGAAACACACTGATTTAATATTTTTACAACTATTATATACATTATACCTCTATTTGACCATTTGGATCCTATTAGTGGCAAGATTCAGTGAGCCCATGCTCTAATGTTGTGTACTCCATATCAGGAGTGTCTTGCACCAACCACCAAAGAAAATTACATGGGAATCCTTTCTCCAATGAAAAGAATGAGTATTGTATGTGTATAACTTTATCAAAACCTTGGGTTTTTCCAAGGTGAATAGATGGGTATTGAACCCACATTTATATAGCTAAAGATTTCTTCTGATTACAGAGGGATCTTGCAAATGACTTAGTGTCTTTACATAATTAATGCAAAGTATTGGTGCAATGAGTAATAATGGTAATAATCTGTGCCAACATCAAAAATTATATATTCTATTTCATTGTATGCTCATGATGTATTTTATCTCAATCAAATAAATCAAAAGTAAAAAAACAAAACAAAACAAAAACTTACTCTTTCCACGATAGAAGTGTGTTATGTGAATGCAAGATAATATATTTAAATATCTAATGAGGATTCTCCAGTTTAAAATATATGTGTGGTATTAGAAGAACAGTACCTAATTGGTATTTCTTCAGATAAGCAATACACATGTCCCTTGACAAGTGTCTCCTCTGAATGTGTGGTCTACTACAGCTATTGGCTTTCTAGATATTTTCTATTTTAGCAATGTCCTTAGAGCATTAGTGTATATGTTTAACTCAAGAAAATGTGCAATCTTATGCTCTTATTTCTTTCCCCATTGGCTTATAAACTTGCTGCCTTATTAAACATTGGGAATAGTAGAAGGAGGAATGCATCATAATAATAAACCAATAATTATAACTTATTAAAAAATTACAAAGCACCAGATACTATTCTAAATAAATTTTTCATCTAAGGTGATTTTTACATATGAAGTATAAGAATCATTTGTAGACCTAATGAGCATTATTCACTTTATGAAGATAAGGAAACAAAAGCATGGAAAATTTATTTGGCTTCTATAGCCAAGCTTTAACAGAAGCGTTTCTGTTATCTCTTAATGCCTACTCTCCAGGACCATGTGAGACAGGGCTTGCAGCACTAAGGCATAAAGAGAAGCCACAAGTAAAAGATTGTTTCTCAGACCATCCTACAGCATTTTCCCCTTGAAGTGTCCATACCTTTGGAATGTTAGCTAATGGGGGAAGGAGGTACCAGGGAAAGAAACATAGTTTCAGGTTTGGATTCTGTTTCTGAACCTTTGTTCCCTATGCTTCAAGGAAGGAAGAGAGTTGTTTCTCAAGGAAGGGTTTCCCCTTTCTTTAGTGTGAAACTCTGATGCTGTTATTCTATATTTCCACATGGAAGGGTGTGGGCCACAAATGGACAATAGTTCACACTTATTGTCCTGTATTGACTATCTAAGTAGGAGGTACTGGCCATAGTATAGTTACAATGCTATATTAGTACAGTTAGAAGTGTTCAAACCTCTTATGATACATATTTTTCTGCTTCACACTTTCCAGTCCTTCAAAATAAAAAGGTTTTAATATAATAGAGCCAATATTGGCTGACTTGAGCATCCTTTTTGATTATAGAAACATTCTGTGGTCTCCTAGCCTTCTTACACACACACAAAATCACACACATACACACTCTCCACACATTCATGAAGGGAAGCTCTCATGTCGCTAGTAGTCATATTCTTGGTTGTCCAATAATAGATGTTATTTCACTTATATTGGCGGGACTAAAATATATGATCACCATATTTTTCTAAAATGTCACAAAAGATGAACATTTTTATTCACATGCTATATATAAAAACTGATATAGTATAAATGAGAAAATATAATTAGTAGACTTAAGGATAATTGTTCAAGTTTTAACAGCTTGGAGGTGACAAAACTAATATTTGAACTAAGGCTCTCTGACTCTGATTCTACTGTATTTGTTCTTAATTGTGCATCTATAGAGAGTAGGGCTGGGGGACAACAGAAAGCAATCTTGGAAGAGTGGTGCTCATTCCCATCCCTGGCTCACTCTCAAACATATGCTGGAAAGTCCCATTAGTTTGTTACAGTGAGGAAGTAGGCATCAAGATCCTGATACTAAAATATTCTGGTTCTTTTCATATCATAGTAAGACTAGCCTTGTAGGGGGCCGCCCTGAACAGGAACTGAGCACAACCCCTTAGACTTGAGTAAAGGGGGTACTGAACTGGTGTTGCACGCAGTGGGAAGAAAGTGGGCCTTACCTTCACTCTGCAAGGAAGTGCAGCTCTGGGATTTGGCGTCACTCAATGGGACTGGGCTATACTCCCTGTAACACAATCCCTTATCTTATTTGGGTGGAATATTATATCAAATGTCTTTCCTCTAATAAATACAGGGGTTTGGGGTGTGCTCACTCTCTCTTGCTTCCCTTGCTTCTCTTGTCCCCCAGCATGGGACTTGAAACCTGAGGTTTCCGAGCCTTCCTCAACCCCCAGAAAAGGTATTTCTGTGTTTGTGTGGTCTTTTGTTGCCAGCCCAATTTATGCAGAGTGACCCCGACTCCATCCCCTGCACCAGACGTGGTCGATATAGCCTGAGAAGCAATGAAGCAATTAATATTCTACAGTCCTCTGCTTTCCAGGATATAGTCAGTAATAATTTATATTAAAAAAATGTCTTACATAGGAGATTCCATGTAAGTAATTATGTATGTGTGTATCTATCTCTGTGTGTAATTAATGGCATATTAAATTCCAAATTTTAAAGAATAATAAGAAATAATAAAATAATAATTTAATATGATATAAAATCCTAAGCTTCAACTCATGGAATATATAATTTGACTCAAGAACAGGCTTAATTTGGGATTTACAAGTGGCTCATTGGAAAATCAATAGAGTTACATATATGTCATCTGCCTGTCCATCTATCACCATCTATATCTTTTTTGTAAAGTGTAATGCAATTTAGACCAACTTTTGTTTATTGTAGTATATAAGAGAAATTGAAGAAAATTCATTTTCCTGTTTCATAAAAATTGTTTAACTTCAGATATGATGCAAAATAACCAATGTATGGTAATTATAAGAACAAATAAACACAGTTTTTTTTTTAACCTTTGTTTTTTAATTTATTTTTATGTGGTGCTGAAGATCGAACCCAGGGCCTCAAATTTACTAGCAAGCATTCTACCATTGAGCCACAACCTCAGCCCTAAACACAGGGTTTTATAAATAGAATAAAAGATCAAATCCAATTGTTTATGACAATGATATACCATGAGCAATAAAAACAATAGAAGTAATATACTTATGGGTTAGAAGTTCTTTGTGCTGTATAATCTGGCCAAGTAAAACTGAACGAAAACCAAACATTTCCTCATAAAATTGTTAATATTAATATATTCATTGTAATTGATTAAAAATAAAATATAACAGATGACTAAAATTTTATCTAGAACAATTATAGCACCATTTCCCTCAAAGTCTCATTCTTACAAATATGTCTTTTTGTTGTTGTTGTTTTTGGATTTGGGTACTGGGAATTAAACCCAGGGCTTTTTACCACTGAGATACATTCCCAGTCCTTTTTATTTTTTATTATTATAATTTTGAGATAGCATCTTACTAAGTTACTTTGGTCTTGCTAAATTGCTGAGGCAGGTCTCAAACTTGCAATTCTCCTGCTTCAGCCTCCCAAGTCGAGTTTAAGTAACTTTATCAACCATATGTATAGATGATAACTTTAGATATCTAATAAGGTAAAAGATGAGACCTAGTATATAAACCAAGGTTGCCTGAACTCTATATCTAAGACTCTGTGACTTCAACATAGAGGCCCTTCTCAGACTTGAGTTACCTTAGTGACTGAAGTGAGGAGCAGCTATGCTACCAATCTGCTCCCACTGAATTCTGCCTGCAGCCTGACTCCCATTGTCAGTTTTGATGATTCTTTCTGTGTCTATTCTATCATCAAATGGCTCTATCTATTTTGCATATCATGGTTATAGGAGTTTCTAAACTGTCCTATTGAGCTTTGGAGTTATATGCAGACTCTACTAAGATTACATTTGAAACTAAAAACTGTGTTACTTAAAATTAAATATCATCTCTAAATACTTATGAATACAAATGTTTATCCTAACGGGTCACATATTTCTAGTTTGATTTCATCCTAAATAAATCAATAAACAGAATCGGGAAGATGGCGGCGAGGGGAGTGCATTGCCCCCGTGTGCTGCTTCACTGTGTGGGAGTATGACAAGTCAGGACGGCTAAAGGATATCTTGTTAGGAATTTCCAGCAATAGTGGGGTGCTCCGGAACCTGGAGGAAGGATTTCCATCGCACGAGGATCGGCTACGGGGACTCAAACGCGAGAGGTTTGTCGCACGGAGGGTAACACTGCTTATTCAGCAAATCGCCCCGCGGCTAGAGTCTGCAGCGCGCGCTGGGAAACGAGGAGATAGCGACGCAGGGATACAGCGCTGCAGTTTCTGCAAGCACCGTACTCAGGGCTGAATTCTGGGTTCGAGACGGGGGAAGGAAGTGGTCCATCTCGGTTCTCCACACCGGTCAGACCACAGAGGAGGCCAGTAGCCACCATGTTGGAAAGCTGACGTCACCATACCTGTTTTCGACTGACCGCAGCTCATTCAGCCATAGAACAGGTAATTTCAGGCTGCCATTCGCCTGCGGCTTGCAGACAGATTGCTAGGGTTCAGTGCCTGGGTGCTTCTTAGAACCTGATCTTATCGGAGCGAACACCGAGCGCGGGGCGGCCGAGTTCCGGCTCCCGGAACCGTCGCGGAACCGCCCTGGCCAGGGCTGCGGAGCCTGCGGAGGCTGCTTCTTGGACCCTGCTCCTATCAGAGCATACACCAAGCACTAAGAAGCCGAATTCCAGCTCCCGGAACTGAGCCCGCGGGGACTGCTTCTTGGAGCCTACACTTATAGGAGCTTACACCGAGCACGGAGCGGCCGAGTTCCGGCTCCCGAAACTTCCCTGGCCCGGGGCTAGGAGCCCACGGAAACTGCTTCTCGGTCCGGGTCCTGCTGAGGGCTGGTCAGGACTCACCCGTTGCTTTGGTTGCCCGGCAAGGGGAACGAAATGCTGCCATTCGCATAGGATACCAACATGGCAGAGATCTGATGTCATCAGAAAGCGACGGAGGAGAGAACTTCATCAATACCAGCGGGAACATAAACAGTTGGTCTCCTGGTAGGGGGGGTGAGGCACAGACACCCGAGTCTCCTCAATTTGTCATCGAGCCAGAGGGGAGGAGACGGGCCGCCACCAGCGCCCGGAGCAGGCCCAGCGGCTCGCCAGCGTGGTGACCGCGTGACCCCAATTGGAGAGGGGGCGGAGCGGAGCTGCCACCCGCACCCGCAAGGTGGGCAGACCCGCGACCCAGTGGTACATGGGCGTGGTAGGAGGGGCAGGGCAGAGCCGCCGTTCGCGCTTGCAAGGTAAACAGACCTGTGACAGCCTGGCGGGTCAGGCCCAGTGGCCTGCCAGTGTGGTACACACGTCACCCCAACTTGAGTAGGGGCAGAGCAGATCCTTCTCCCACGCCCGGATCAGGCCCTGCCGGTGTGGTGGTCACGTGACCCCAATTGGAGTGGGGGCGGAGCGGAACCGCCACCCGTGCCCGCAGGATGAGCAGACCTGTGACCAATCTGCAGATCAGGCCCAGGGGTCTGAAGGCGTGGTAGGAGGGGCAGGGCAGATCCGCCGCCCGCGCCTCCAAGGTAGGCAGACCTGCAACAGACTGGCGGATCAGGCCCAGGAGCCTGCCGGCATGGTACACACACCACCCTAATTGGAGTAGGGGCAGAGCAGAGTTGCCGCCCGTGCCAGGAACAGGCCCAGTGTCCTGCAGGCGGGGTAGTCACGACACCCCAATTGGAGTAGGGGCAGAGCAGAGCCTCCACCCGTGCCTGAAAGGTGGGCAGATCTGCGACCGACCAGCGGGACAGGCCCAGTGGCCTGCTGGTACGACAGACACCTCACCCCATTTGGAGTAGGGGCAGAGTAGAGCCGCTGCCCGTGCCTGCAGGGTAGGCAAACCTGCAACCGACCGGCGGATCAGGCCCGGTGGCCTGCCGGCGTGGTACACTTGTCACCCCCAATGGAGTAGCGGCAGAACAGAGCCGCCGCCAGCGCCCAGAACAGGCCCAGTGACCTGCCGGCGTGGTAGCCACGACACCCCAATTGGAATAAGGAGAGAGCAGAGCCGCCGCCCGCACCTGCAGGAAAGATACGCAAGCAGTATGAAAAGACAAGGAAAGAAAGGACCACAAGCAATGCAGGTCAACGCAACTTTAGAAGAGGTAACAGCTGCAGCAGATGGAATGTCAGATAAAGAATTCAGGATATACATGCTTCAGATGATCTGGAGTATCAAGGAAGACATTAAACAGCAAAATCAGACAATGAAAGATCACTTTGACAATGAATTACGCAAACAAATCCAGGAAGCAAAGGATCAACTATACAGGGAGATAGAGGTTATAAAAAACAAACAAACAGAAATCCTAGAAATGCAGGAAGCAATAAACCAACTTAAAAACTCAATGGAGAATACTACCAGCAGAGTAGAACACTTAGAAGATAGAACATCAGACAATGAAGACAAAGTATTTCAACTGGAAAAGAACATAGACAGCTCAGCAAGACTGTTAAGAAACCATGAGCAGAACATCCAAGAAATATGGGATAACATTAAGAGACCAAACTTAAGAGTCATTGGGATACAGGAAGGTACAGAGCTCCAAACCAAAGGAATGAGCAGTCTATTCAATGAAATAATACGAGAAAACTTCCCAGATTTGAAGAATGAGACAGAATCCCAAATCCTAGAAGCCTACAGGACGCCGAATGTGCAAAATCATAAGAGATCCACACCTAGACACATTATAATGAAGATGCCCAACATACAGAATAAGGAGAGAATTTTAAAAGCTACAAGAGAAAGGAAGCAGATTACATTTAGGGGTAAGCCAATCAGGATAACAGCTGATCTTTCAACACAGACTCTGAAAGCTAGAAGATCCTGGAATAACATATTTCAAACACTGAAAGAAAATGGGTTCCAACCAAGAATTGTGTATCCAGCGAAATTAAGCTTCAGGATGGAAGATGAAATTAAAACCTTCCACGATAAACAAAAGTTTAAAGACTTCGCAGCTAGAAAACCATCTCTTCAAAACATCCTCGCCAAAGCATTACAGGAAGAGGAAATGGAAAATAACAATGAAAACCAACAGTGGGAGGTAGGACAGTAAAGGGGGGGAAAATAATCAAAGAGGAAAACAAACCATGTTTAGTAACAGAAATAAACAAATATGCCTGGAAGAACAACCCATATCTCAATAATAACCCTAAATGTTAATGGCTTAAACTCACCAATTAAGAGACACAGGCTAGTAGAATGGATCACAAAACAAGACCCAACAATATGCTGCCTACAGGAGACGCATTTGATAGGAAAAGACATACATAGGCTGAAGGTGAAAGGTTGGGAAAAATCATATCACTCATATGGACTTCGGAAACAAGCAGGAGTGTCCATACTCATATCAAATAAAATAGATTTCAAGCCAAAGTTAATCAAAAGGGATAAAGAGGGACACTACATACTGCTTAAGGGAACCATACACCAACAAGACATAACAATCATAAATATTTATGCCCCAAACAATGGTGCAGCTATGTTCGTCAAACAAACTCTTCTCAAGTTCAAGAGTCTAATAGACCAACATACCATTACCATGGGAGACTTCAACACACCTCTCTCGCCACTGGACAGATCTTCCAAACAAAAGTTGAATAAGGAAACTACAGAACTCAATAACACTATTAATAACCTAGACCTAATTGACATATATAGAGTATACCACCCAACATCAAGCAGTTACACTTTTTTCTCAGCAGCACGTGGATCCTTCTCAAAAATAGATCATATATTATGTCACAGGGCAACTCTTAGACAATATAAAGGAGTAGAGATAATACCATGCATCTTATCTGATCATAATGGAATGAAACTGAAAATCAACGATAAAAGAAGGAAGGAAAAAGCATACATCACTTGGAGAATGAACAATAGGTTACTGAATGATCAATGAGTTAAAGAAGACATCAAGGAGGAAATTAAAAAATTCTTAGAGATAAATGAAACACAGACACAACATATCGGAATCTATGGGACACATTGAAAGCAGTTCTAAGAGGAAAATTCATTGCTTGGAGTTCATTCCTTAAAAAAAGAAAAAACCAACAAATAAATGATCTCATACTTCATCTCAAAATCCTTGAAAAAGAAGAGCAAAACAACAGCAAAAGAAGTAGAAGGCAAGAAATAATTAAAATCAGAGCTGAAATTAATGAAATCGAAACAAAAGAAACAATTGAAAAAATTGACAAAACTAAAAGTTGGTTCTTTGAAAAAATAAACAAAATCGACAGACCCTTAGCGATGCTAGCGAAGAGAAGAAGAGAGAGAACTCAAATTACTAGCATACGGGATGAAAAAGGCAATATCACAACAGACACTTCAGAAATACAGAAGATAATCAAAAACTATTTTGAATCCTTATACTCCAATAAATTAGAAGATAGTGAAGGCATAGATAAATTTCTTAAGTCATATGATCTGCCCAGATTGAGTCAGGAGGATATAGAAAACCTAAACAGACCAATATCAATTGAGGAAATAGAAGAAACCATAAAAAGACTACCAACTAAGAAAAGCGCAGGACCGGATGGGTATACAGCAGAATTTTACAAAACCTTTAAAGAAGAACTAATACCAATACTTTTCAAGCTATTTCAGGAAATAGAAAAGGAAGGAGAACTTCCAAATTCATTCTATGAGGCCAACATCACCCTGATACCTAAACCAGACAAAGACACTTCAAAGAAAGAAAACTACAGACCAATATCTCTAATGAACCTAGATGCAAAAATCCTCATTAAAATTCTGGCGAATTGGATACAAAAACATATCAAAAAAATTGTGCACCATGATCAAGTAGGATTCATCCCTGGGATGCAAGGCTGGTTCAATATACGGAAATCAATAAATGTTATTCACCACATCAATAGACTTAAAAATAAGAACCATATGATCATCTCGATAGATGCGGAAAAAGCATTCGACAAAGTACAGCATCCCTTTATGTTCAAAACTCTAGAAAAACTAGGGATAACAGGAACATACCTCAATACTGTAAAAGTAATCTATGCTAAGCCTCACACTAGCATCACTCTGAATGGAGAAAAACTGAAGGCATTCCCTCTAAAATCTGGAACAAGACAGGGATGCCCTCTCTCACCACTTCTCTTCAACATAGTTCTCAAAACACTGGCCAGAGCAATTAGACAGACGAAAGAAATTAAAGGCATAAAAATAGGAAAAGAAGAACTTAAATTATCACTATTTGCAGATGATATGATTCTATACCTAGCAGACCCAAAAGGCTCTACAAAGAAACTATTAGAGCTAATAAATGAATTCAGCAAAGTGGCAGGATATAAAATCAACACGCATAAATCAAAGGCATTCCTGTATATCAGCGACAAATCCTCTGAAATGGAAATGAGGACAACCACTCCATTCAAAATATCTTCAAAAAAAATAAAATACTTGGGAATCAACCTAACAAAAGAGGTGAAAGACTTATACAATGAAAACTACAGAACCCTAAAGAGAGAAATAGAAGAAGATCTTAGAAGATGGAAAAATATACCCTGTTCATGGATAGGCAGAACTAACATCATCAAAATGGCGATATTACCAAAAGTTCTCTATAGGTTTAATGCAATGCCAATCAAAATCCCAATGGCATTTCTTGTAGAAATAGAGAAAGCAATCATGAAATTCATATGGAAAAATAAAAGACCCAGAATAGCAAAAACAATGCTAAGCAGGAAGTGTGAATCAGGCGGTATAGCGATACCAGACTTCAAACTATACTACAGAGCAATAGTAACAAAAACAGCATGGTACTGGTACCAAAACAGGCGGGTGGACCAATGGTACAGAATAGAGGACACAGAAACCAATCCACAAAACTACAACTATCTTATATTTGATAAAGGGGCTAAAAGCATGCAATGGAGGAAGGATAGCATCTTCAACAAAGGTGCTGGGAAAACTGGAAATCCATATGCAACAAAATGAAACTGAAACCCTTTCTCTCGCCATGCACAAAAGTGAATTCAAAATGGATCAAGGAGCTTGATATCAAATCAGAGACACGCCGTCTGATAGAAGAAAAAGTTGGCTACGATCTACAGTCGGTGGGGTCGGGCTCCAAATTCCTCAATAGGACACCCATAGCACAAAAGTTAATAACTAGAATCAACAAATGGGACTTACTCAAACTAAAAAGTTTTTTCTCAGCAAAAGAAACAATAAGAGAGGTAAATAGGGAGCCTACACCCTGGGAACAAATCTTTACTCCTCACACTTCAGATAGAGCCCTAATATCCAGAGTATACAAAGAACTCAAAAAATTAGACAATAAGAGAACAAACAACCCAATCAACAAATGGGCCAAGGACCTGAACAGACACTTCTCAGAGGAGGACATACAGTCAATCAACAAGTACATGAAAAAATGCTCACCATCTCTAGCTGTCAGAGAAATGCAAATCAAAACCACCCTAAGATACCATCTCACTCCAGTAAGATTGGCAGCCATTATGAAGTCAAACAACAACAAGTGCTGGCGAGGATGTGGGGAAAAGGGTACACTTGTTCATTGCTGGTGGGACTGCAAATTGGTGCAGCCAATTTGGAAAGCAGTATGGAGATTTCTTGGAAAGCTGGGAATGGAGCCACCATTTGACCCAGCTATTCCCCTTCTTGGTCTATTCCCTAAAGACCTAAAAAGAGCATGCTACAGGGACACTGCTACATTGATGTTCATAGCAGCACAGTTCACAATAGCAAGACTGTGGAACCAACCTAGATGCCCTTCAATAGACGAATGGATAAAAAAAATGTGGCATTTATACACAATGGAGTATTACTCTGCATTAAAAAATGACAAAATCATAGAATTTACAGGGAAATGGATGGCATTAGAGCAGATTATGCTAAGTGAAGCTAGCCAATCCCTAAAAAACAAATGCCAAATGTCTTCTTTGATATAAGGAGAGTAACTAAGATCAGAGTAGGGACGAAGAGCAGGAGAAGAAGATTAACATTTAACAGGGATGAGAGGTGGGAGGGAAAGGGAGAGAGAAGGGAAATTGCATGGTAATGGAAGGAGACCCTCAGGGTTATACAGTGGAGGGGGTAGAGAGAGAGGAGGGGAGGGGAGGGGAGAGGTGGGGAGGGGGCCGGGGGGAGGATGGGAAAGGCAGCGGAGCACAACAGACACTAGTATGGCAATATGTAAATCAATGGATGTGTAACTGATGTGATTCTGCAATCTGTGTATGGGGTGAAGGTGGGAGTTCATAACCCACTTGAATCAAAGTGTGGAATATGATATGTCAAGAAATTTGTAATGTTTTGAACAACCCACAATAAAAAATTAAAAAAAAATCAATAAACAAACCCAAGTTGTTTTATTAGAGTACAATTTAGGCATTTTTGGAGAAAAATTATGTTAATAAAAGGCCAAGACATAGTCCCTTCCTAATGGTGTATTCACCCTAGGGAACTCTAAGCTGCATGTTCTGTGAAAATGATATCCACACACATTAATGGTGCCACTTCAGTTCATCTCTAAAGACTTCAGGGTGTCACAGTCTAATTTCTGATAAAGGATTTGAAACCATCGTTCCTGTTCTACTGCAGGTTCTGTTTAGTGTGTAGTTTGCATTTTCCACTCTCTGATCCAAAATTCCCTCAAGACAAATGAATGGTCTTTGTAATATAAAAGCCTCCCTTATTTCTGTTCAAACACTTCCTTGAAAACATTTTCCAAAGCTGTTTCTTTAAATCTTTGCATCCTAAAATTAGCATTATTGGTGGAAATCCACAGTAAGGTCTTTCTTTAAGCAAAATATGTATAGATGATGACTTTAGATATTAGCTAATTGAAAAGCAAAACCTGCATAACCTATAGATTATATTTCTAATGAAAAGTGGTATATGTACACATATTTATTTTATAGTCAAGAAACTCATAAAATACAAATAGAACAATATTACAAAGAGTTTATTTCCTGTACTCACTAGTAGTTATAACAACAAATTGAACCTTTAATGTACTAAACTAAGGCGAACATAAATTCTAGAAAATGTATAATTAATTTAAATAGTTAAAAGTGAGGTAAAGAGAAAAATTACAGTTTCCAAAATACTTGGCTATGAAAATACAAACCAATTGCAAGTAGGAATACATATTAATTCATTAGCAGGAAAAAAAACATAGGTGAAATTCATAATGAAGTTAAAATTTACGTATACTGAAGCCTGATACTACTTGTATGATTTATCTATAATACAAATTGTTCTACTCTTTAATATTATCATGTCATTTTTTTAAGGAGTAGTGTCAATTCATTATATTCTTTGCTTAACATCTGGGAAACAAAATATATATTGTTGAAGAAGATATTTGCTTAAAATAGGTAAAGAGGCTAAATCTTTGGAGAAAATGATCAGCCTTCCCAAGGAGAAAGTTCCACAAACTAAGTAGAAGATTACTTAAAACTTTACAGGAAACTCATGAAATGATACAATCACCCTTGAAAAGTTAAATTGAGCTTGAAAAGGTCTTTCTAATTGGACATCAAACAAGACATACCCACCACACAAAAATGAGATTGCATTGATATTGCTATATCAATATTACTGGATAAAATTGTGGGAAGCCATCCTGACACGTGACTGGGCGACTCCCGTTAAGGGTCTGAGGCTTCTGGCTGTGTCGGAATTTTCCCGGCCCTTTTCTGATGAGAGAACCCATCCGTGTGGGGGTGTGACTGACCACTGACCCCGGGGGCACAATCACCTACCCTGACCTTGGAGTGCAGTCCCCCCTCAACGTTCATTGGATGGAATTATCCCCTGAATTTCTTGTTCCCCAATAAAAGGCTACTCCCTGGCGTGTTCACTCTCTCTCTCTCCTGCTAGCCCTGAGTAATCCTTGCTGCCCTGCTGGGTGGTTAGAGGTCGGAGCCAGAGCGGGGAGCCGTCTCGGACCTGGCAATAGAAATAAGGTAACTGAGTCTGTGTGTTTTATTTCGATCTCTTCTAACTAACTTTATGCCGAGAACCTCATTAATGAAACCATTGCGCAGGCCGCGTGGTAGATAAAATTTTTAGTTTTCATAATTCACAACATAGTTTATATGATTTAAAAGTGAACAGATGAATGAATAAAGAATATGTAGCATATACATACAATGGAATTGTACTCAGTTTTAAAGAAAATAAAATTACGTAATTTGCTGGCAAGTGGATGGAACTGGAGAACATCTTGCCAAGTGGAATAAATCAGACTAAGAAAGTCTGTGGTTGATTATTTCCTTTCACATGGGAGCTAGAGAACAAAATGGAATAAAAAAAAAGATTTCATGAAAACAGAAGAGAGATCAGTAAAACAGAGGTAGTGAATCAAGGGGGAAGAAAAAATGGGGAAAAAGGGGAAGAACTAGGCCATAAATTGACTAACTTATGCTCTATACTTGTATGAGTACTATTGTTATATACATATGTGAATGTAACATTCTGAACACTTCTATTATGTATAATTATAGTAAACTAATGAAGACATAAAAAAACTAAATAGCACTCTGGAATAATAACTGAAACTTATGTAGGCAAAAGGCTAAAATCCTATTTTTTCATTATATATATGATTTTTTACTTTATTATACAAATATAAATCTCTTTGTAGCCAAAAAAATCATGTTGATTATTTTACATTTTCAACATGAGACTTTTAGAGTGTTATATTCTTGTAATCACCAATGTTTCTTTTACAATAGAATTTCTCTAGATACTAGGAGCAAATTATACTATTGTTCTCCTCTTACTCTATATCCATTCCTGTGACTTTGGATTTTGCTATTGACATTCTTTGACCAATACAATATTAGTGACCATAATGGCCCCTTGAGAAGTCCTTGAGTGGGCTTTCTTACACTTCTTCCATCACTATGAAGTGTATTTTGGCTAGCCTACTGGTCTAGAAGGACATGTGTGGAGCAGAGATGACAAATTCCATCATGTCACTGGTTGTAGGCATTAATTGCAAATAGTGTCACAGAAAACCCTAAAAATTGAAATTAGGAATTTCAGGGACTTACAGTGGTATTCATCTCACTCCCAATTTCAGCACTGTTGCAATTATTTTGGTAGGGTTGATATGATTAGTACTTAAGTTGGACAACTTGGTAGGGACAAACACTAAAAATAAGGAGAACAGATTGGTGAATTTTCAATAATTTGGGTGAAAAGTTACAAATGTACAAATCACAGGTAAGTTAATAAAAAGATGATTCAGGAATGAGAGGTGTTGAGACCGAAAGCTGTAGGGCTCAATATTTGATTGTATTGGCACATGCAAGGTATGTGACAGAGGAAAATAGTCACCTTTAGAAACAGGCAGACAATAAGAATGGTGACTATTAAAAACTGGGAAAAAATCAGTTAACACAAAAATAATCTAAGAAAAGTATTTAAAGAAGACCAGTTGCCTGATGAGCATTATCATGCAAAGTAATTGGCATTGGATATCAGAAGTATTGAAACATCTTAAAGTAGTAATGACAAAACTGTTATGATGTGTGCTAGATGCTCCTAAGTATTTTGTATGTTTTTTTCTTATTTCATCTTAATCCCTTATAGAGATGAAAATATTATGTTCATTATGTTGATAAGAAAACCAAGTTGGGAGTTTAAATTCCTTTTTTCAAATTCACAAACAGTAAATGACAGCAGAATTAAAACAAAGGTTGTCACACACAGGACCTCAGGCTTATCTACTAGCCTTGACTAAAGATTAAAGAGGAATAAAAGAGACCTGGGGGTATTGCTCAGTGGTAGAGAGTGTGTGATACCCTGGGTTTAATTCCTGGCTCTACCACAAACAAATTACTATAAAAAGAAATAAATAATAACAGCGTCCATAAACTACTTGTATGATGAAAATTACTATTTTATTCTTATCAAAATAAAAATGTATGTGAATTAATCAGCAAAAAACAAATCCTTTTTTATACTTTCTTAAATAAATGTTATAAACTTGCTTAATATTTACAGTATATTATGTGAACATGTGCGTATGTGCTGGCCATAAAGTAGGACATAGGTTTTGGGTATCTTCACATGCCATATGAAGTAGATCTTCCAACTGGAAGAATGCCATGTAATTTAATGTAATAAAATCTTAATGTTTTTCTTGAATATTTCACACACTTCCCATAAATTATTAGACTTAATCTGAGCGAGAAAAAGAAACCAATTAGGTAAATAATAAAATATCAAGTAGGATGAGAGAGCTGTAGCAATCTGAGGTTGTATTTAAGGCAAATAAATGTGGGAGTAGTCCACAAGGACCTATGAGAATGATGTTTATGGAAGAGGGATGAGTAAATATATGAGTGTACTATGGCAAGCCCATGCTTGATGTGCTCAGGGAATTCCAGAGACAACCATGTGGCTGGAGGATAGTGAGTATGGAGACAAACAACGAGGGTGAGATGGATATAGCTGGCTGATGTGGAATATGGCACCTGTTCTAAGGAGTTTTTATTTCAAGGAAATAACAGGATCAGATATACTAGTTAAATATACTCTACTACCTTTTGGACTAGTGCGAATATTCACATTTGTACATATGGATGAAAATTAAAGCGTATTTTCTAAAGTCTAAGTAATTCGTACCACATTATTTTCCAAAGTGTGTTACTTAAGGAACTGCTTTAAGATACTCTCTATGGGGGAAAAAAAAAGAGGGTTTTTTTTTTTGTTTGTTTGTTTTTTTTTTATTTTATTTTTTTAATTTTTTTTATTGGTTGTTCAAAACATTATAAAGCTCTTGACATATCATATTTCATACATTAGATTCCAGTTGGTTATGAACTCCCAATTTTACCCCAAATACAGATTGCAGAATCACATCGATTACACATCCACATTTTTACATAATGCCCTATTAGTAACTGTTGTATTCTGCTACCTTTCCTATCCTCTACCATCCCCCCTCCCTCCCCTCCCATCTTCTCTCTCTACCCCATCCACTGTAATTCATATCTCTCCTTGTTTATTTTCCCATTCCCCTCACAACCTCTTATATGTAATTTTGTATAACAATGAGGGTCTCCCTCCATTACCATGCAATTTCCCTTTTCTCTCCCTTTCCATCCCACCTCATGTATCTGTTTAATGTTAATCTTTTCTTCCTGCTCTTCCTCCCTGCTCTGTTCTTAGTTGCTCTCATTATATCAAAGAAGACATTTGGTATTTGTTTTTTAGGGATTGGCTAGCTTCACTAAGCATAATCTGCTCTAGTGCCATCCATTTCCCTGCAAATTCTATGATTTTGTCATTTTTTAGTGCTGCGTAATACTCCATGGTGTATAAATGCCACATTTTTTTTATCCATTCATCTATTGAAGGGCATCTGGGTTGGTTCCACAGTCTAGCAATTGTGAATTGTGCTGCTATGAACATCGATGTAGCAGTATCCCTGTAGTACGCTCTTTTAAGGTCTTCTGGGAAAAGTCCAAGAAGGGCAATAGCTGGGTCAAATGGTGGTTCCATTCCCAGCTTTCCCAGGAGTCTCCATACTGTTTTCCAGATTGGCCGCACCAGTTTGCAGTCCCACCAGCAATGTACAAGAGTACCCTTTTCCCCACATCCTCTCCAGCACTTGTTGTTGTTTGACTTCATAATGGCTGCCAATCTTACTGGAGTGAGAATCAGGTGGTATAGCGATACCAGACTTCAAACTATACTACAGAGCAATAGTAACAAAAACAGCATGGTACTGGTACCAAAACAGGAGGGTGGACCAATGGTACAGAATAGAGGACACAGAGACTAATCCACAAAGCTACAACTATCTTATATTTGATAAAGGAGCTAAAAGCATGCAATGGAGGGAGGATAGCATCTTCAACAAATGGTGCTGGGAAAACTGGAAATCCATATGCAACAAAATGAAACTGAATCCCCTCCTCTCGCCATGCACAAAAGTTAACTCAAAGTGGATCAAGGAGCTAGATATCAAATCAGAGACTCTGCGTCTGATAGAAGAAAAAGTTGGCTCCGATCTACATATTGTAGGGTCGGGCTCCAAATTCCTCAATAGGACACCCATAGCACAAAAGTTGATAACAAAAATCAACAAATGGGACTTACTTAAACTGAAAAGTTTTCTCTCAGCAAGAGAAACAATAAAAGAGGTAAATAGGGAGCCTACATCATGGGAACAAATTTTTACTCCTCACACTTCAGATAGAGCCCTAATATCCAGAGTATACAAAGAACTCAAAAAATTAAACAATAAGAAAACAAATAACCCAATCAACAAATGGGCCAAAGACCTGAACAGACACTTCTCAGAGGAGGACATACAATCAATCAACAAGTACATGAAAAAATGCTCACCATCTCTAGCAGTCAGAGAAATGCAAATCAAAGAGGGTTAATTGATGGAAACAACTTTAAAAAGTATTGTTTATATCCTTTCAAATGTTCCTTCTTGACAATGAATGGTACATGTTAAAAAAAAAATCACAAGTCCTCAAGTAGAACATACTTAACCCTAATCTTTTCCACATGCATTTGTCCATAAAGCTGTTTTTATCACTTAATTCTTGTTCTCACTGCATATAAACAAAGTTGTCTCATATGCTCCAGACAACAAAATTATAGGTTGTCATTTTAGAAATGTAGCTTCATGAAGACCTTGGGTTTTTCTGTAGCCCCTGTGGATCTGGAAGGAATATGTATAACTACTAGGACTCAGAGACGAGATGATTAGGTTTGGGAATTAGATATGCTATATGATCAATAACCTACCATCAGTTGTGGATTTGAAGAAACCTTATTGATAACTATTAAAATAGGGCTTTAAAATCATATAAAAGCTTCATAATCATTTAATCTATGTATATACATACATGCTAATATGACTTATTGATGTTTTAAATCTAACATATTGTTTGGGGAGAAAGAACACATTTGTATGAGTTTCCAATCTACAAATTCTTCCGTATTTGCTCTATTTTTCCCTCAATATTGTTTTTCACTTTCAATAGGCTTTTCTTTTTTAGAGCAGCTTTAGTTCATATAAAATTGATCAGAATGTATACAAAATTCTCATACTCCTTCTTCTCCTATGTACTCAAATCCTCCCCTATGATCAACATTTTGCTCCAGAGTGGCACATTTGTTAAAATCAATGAACCTCCACTGACATATCATTATCATCCAGAGCCCACAGTTAGCATTAGAATTCACTTTTGATGTTGTACATCCTATGGGTTTTGACTAACCTATAAAAGATATATTTGGTAGGCACCATGATAGAATTATTCAGAATAGATCTACTATAAAAAATCCCCTGCTCTGCCTATTCATTCCTCCTTCCTTCCTTACCTCTCACAGGTACTGGTCTTTTTACTGTCTCCAAAGTTTTGCCTTTTTCAGAATATCATATGGTTAGAATAATAGAACATTTAGCCCTTTCTGATTTACTTTGTTCACTTAGTATTGTGAATTTAAGTTGCCTCTATGCCTTTTCACGGTTCACTTATTATAGCACTAAATAATATTTCAATGTCCAGGTATATACCATGGTTTACTTTTCATTTCACTTCCTGATGGTCATTTTAAAGCTTTGGAAATTATTAATAAAGCTGCTATAAATATTTATATTCAGGTTTTGAGTGGACATAAGTTTCTAATTGCTTTGGGGAGATATTAAAAAGTACAAGTGCTGAAATTTATAAAAAATGTATGTTTAGTTTTGTAAAAAACTGACAAGTTATCTTCCAAAGTGGTGGTACCATTTTGCATTTCCACCAGCGATAAATCATTGCTCTGTATCCTTGCCAGCGTTTGGTGGTGTCGGTGTTTTGGAGTTCAGCCATTATAATAAGTCTAGAGTGTTACCTTATTTTAATTTGCAATTTCCTTATGACTTATAATATGGACTATCTTTTCATATGTTTATTTGCTACCTGTATATGTCCTTGTCCCATTTATTTATTTATTTATCTAATTGTTTAAAAACATTAAGAATTCTTCTATTTTAAGAGCTATTTGTATATTTTGAATAATAATACTTCATAGCAATCTCATTTGCAAATATTTTTCTGGGGCTTATCTTTTCATTTTCTTCACACTTTTTCATAAACAGAAACTTAATTTTAATGAACTCCAGCTTATTATTAATTTTGTTTATAGAGTGTGACTTTGGTGTTGCACCTAAAATGCCAGGACCATGGCTAAAGTCAAATATATGATCTTCTAGGAATTTTATAGTTTTGGATTTTACATTTAGGTCTGGGATCAATTTTTGAATTAAATTTGTAAAGGTATAAGTTTTGTTGTCTAAATTCACTTTATGCATGTGGTTTTCTAGTTATCAAATAACCACTTGTACAAAAGATTATCTCCTCTTCATCATATTGACTTTTCTCCTTTCCTAAAGATCAATTCACTATGATTGTGCCTTTCTGGGCTCTGTACTCTTATTCCATTGATCTACTTGTCTATTTTTTCACAAATACCATGTTGTTTCATTATTACAGCTTTATAATTAGATTTGGACATTTAATACTGGACAAATTGTCAAACACGATCTGGAGTGGTACACTATGTGACTTACTAATATTCCTCAATAAAAGTGGTGCTTGCTCTTGAGAGTATTCTATTGTGAAATATATTCTCCATGAGAATGGCGGGACAATTTCCTGTTCTCCTTGTTGTTTATAATCCAAAAGAGCCCAACATTTCCACATCCAAACCTTTTTCTCATACAATTAACTTGAACTTAATTAAAGACTATTAGGAATCTTTACTTTGATGTCATGGACATCAAAATCAAGATAACTAAATTAGCACTTGCATCTTTCCTACATGCCTCTCAGGCTTCAGTATTTATTTTGTTAAAATGTATGAATATTTTAGTAACAAAACCTATTTATTTGACCATCTTTACATGCTTTTCCCTTTCTCCATTTCTGCTAATTTTCCTATCTAAATAAATAGTTATTTACACAAAATAGTAAAATTCAACACTCTGATGCAGACACATTAAAATATAAACATTATAGAACCTAATTGAGTTATTCAGGGGAGAAAGTATTTTTTACCAACTAACCCTAAATATAATATGCCTGTAAAATATACTCATTTTGTATCAGTGAATGCACCAAACTCTTCATACATATCAGGGTTCCCTGTAAGATTGCTAATATTTTAAAAACTTATAGTATTTAATACTGTGGAGCAAAGGAGGAAAGGGGGAAGAGAAAGAGGGAGAGAGAAAAACAAAAAAGAAAATACTGGGCTCAGCACAGTGTCTGGAGGATCCCTTAAGAGTATAGTCCATTAGAAGAGAAGGGGTATGAAAAGAAGTTATTAAAAAAAAAACAGAAAAAAATTAAATAAACAAAACAAAATTTCTTAGAAGAGTGTCAGGAAAGTAAAAAGGGCAAAAAAATCTTTAAATGAGGACTGATATATAACACTTAAGTACTGATGGGTATTATGTTTTGGACGTGAAAGTCCCCTAAATGTCCCACATGCTAAAAGTTTGGTCACTGCCTGCAGCACCAATGTGAGGCAGTGGTACCTTTAGAAGGTGGATCCTAGTGGAAGGAATTAGGTCACTAAGGCATACCCTGGTAAGGGATATTGGAACCCCAACCCCTTCCTTTCTTTTCTCTTTGTTTTTGCTTCTTAGCAGCCATGAAGAGAACAGTTTTCTTGTGCCACATGTTTCTGCTGTGATACAGTGTATCACCACAGACCCAAAGCAAGAGGACCAAGCAGCCATGGACTGTAAATCCTAAATCATGAGCTCCAATTAACCATTTTAATTTGGTTTGTGATCTCGGTTTCTGTCACAGCCATAGAAAGCTGACTAACACAGTAGGAAACAAGATGATCACTGAAAAGTGTCCAGTGGACTTAGCAATAGGTCAGTCATGTAGCTACCTTAGAAATTCTGGAAGAGTTATGAGGACCCAGGAAGTTTACAGAAAATGAAAGGTAAGGACATGGGCATGGTATTGGTAAAATCTCTTTGAGAAGTCTGTGTAGGTAGCAAATGCATGGATATCATCTAGAGAGGTATGCTCATGACAGCCATGGATTGGTGGATTTTGCAATTCACATAGATTTCCAATAGGAAGGATTTCAGAGTAAAATACCTGAGAAGTCAGAAATAGAGGAGGTAGAAGTTGGAGTCATGGAAGTTGGGGTGTTTCATATCAACACAAAAGGAGGAAAGCAGAGATTGTTGAGTGCAGACTGAATAAGCTTTGTAGATTTAAAGGCAAAAGGACAAGGGGGAGGGCATCAGATAATTTCTATTTTCTCAATGAAATTAAAAGGAATATTATCAACTATAAGGAAAGAAGGAGGGCAAAGAAGGCAAAGGAAATTTGAAGAATTAGGAAAAAAATGGAACTTACTAAAATGTGTACTTCTTAATGTATGAAAGGAAAGAAGTTGTGACAAAGCTTTCTTACTGTTTTTGTAATTGGAAGTAATGAATTGCATTCTGTTCATAAATTTTAGTTCTTTCTCCATGATCATAAAGTGGTAAGAAGGTTCTAAGATGGGGGACTTTTACCAGGAATCACTCTGAGGCTTGAAGGGTAGACAAAACTCACATAATGTATCCTCTACTTTGAGCCATAAAGAATAAGCAGAATGTGGGCATGAGAACAAAAGAAAAAGCAGTGTTTTGGGGCATGTGTAACAAAACTAAAGGCATGAAAGTAGGATATTCTGAGAGGTCCAGCAGTGCCATAGTCATCAGGGGCAAAGGTGCCATACCTGCTTCTCTTTCCTGCCGTCTGAAATTCAGAATGTGCGTATATTTTAACAATTACAGTTTCTCAAGGCAAAGAAAATCATGGAAAAAATATGTATATATACTGCTAAGGGTGGTTCTCACCCCCAAAGGATATTATTTCCATCTAAGAGTCACTTCAAAAGTGGGAAAGACAGAGTCTGAGGGAATTGGTACTTTTTACTTTGGTTTCCTGCTTCAGGTGCCTACAGCAACAATCTCTTAGGGAGCAGAAACCACATAATAATATAATTAATGATATTTTTTTTTGTCTCAGCACTCCTTTATACCAGAATCTCATTTCACAGCAAAGCTGTTATTTTTCTTTTAGTACCACATACATAGCAGAAATACTAAAAATGTGTTGTCTTAAATGCCTGCATAATTTAGATGAAGGCGAAGACAAGAAAATGGCATTGCTGTTGTTTGGTAAGCTCATGCATTAAAAGGCAAATTACTTTTTAAATCTGAAGAATTAATTCTCATTACATTAATTCTTATTTCTTACTCTTCCTGACTCTGCACACCCTTCTCTGCTTTTTCTTAACCACACCCTTCCTATAAATTAGTTATTTTCAAACATGTTTGATAAATTTCTGCTAAATTGGTATAAATATTTGATATTTCTTTTCTATTATAAGTCATACATTTTTCCTTCTTGATATATTCAGCAAAGTACTCAATAAATACATTATAGAAATGATCAACTGAGCAGGAATATGTAATAGCAACCAATTAGATAGGCATGGCAAGTTGCTTATATTTTTGAAACTGAGACTGCCACTCTGAGGTAATCCCTGGCAAGTGTTATATTCTAGTCTAACAGATATCTGAATTAAATCATGGGTACAACTGAGCAACTCAGAAGAATTAAGATTGCATCAACCAAGTTATTGTCATTTTAAAAATTTGATTAATCTTCAAATGCAGCTTTTTGATTATAAAATTTTTAAAAAATATTTTTCAGTTATAGATGAACACACAGTATCTTTATTTATTTTTATGTGGTGCTGAAAATCGAACCCAGTGCCTCACACATGCAAGGCAAGTGCTTTACCACTGAGCTACAGCCCCAGCCCCATAAAATATTTTTGATGATTATGTCATCATTGTTTTTTGAACTAATGCTTACCAAGACTATGAAAAGTTATACAACTACAAACTAAAAACTATAAATCTATGTAACATTACCATGCTATTACATTGTTTAATATACTTACCACTATCTAAAATTAATTATACATATATTGAATATTTGTATTACTGATACATATATACTTATACATGTTTATGTGTATCTCTCTATATATACATATATATCCTTGTTTTTTTTATCATTTAACATAGACATGAATTTAGATACAGTTTGAAAGCCCCAAATTTTATGTGAACAACAAAAATCTTGTACTCTGTTTACATCTGCAGTTATATTATTTAGTGATATGATTTGTGCTAAAGTGAAAAGTCATATACACACTAACTCTCACAGAATTAGAATCTCCAGCTTTATCAACTTTTAAGATGAGTAGCTTAGAGTGTTTCAAAAGGGTCTGCAAGGAAACCAAAGGACCAATTGGGCGGAGGTGATCTGCTAGGCTTTAATAACACCATTGATCATGAGAGAACTTAAACACATGGATTCACTTTCAACCATGGCATCAAAATACTGATCTTATTGTCCTCTTTATCCCAACCAGGAGATCCATAGTATTCAACATAAACTAACCCCACATTTCATTTGACAGAGGAGTAGTTTAAGAGTCCCCTACTTCCAATACAGATTTAACATGTGCAAGAGGACTTAGTGCATCAGTTTATCTTGCTATAACATAAAGGCAAAAAAACACCCCAAGAAAACATTAAAAAAAAAACCATTTTATGTCTTGTGATACACAGAAGAGCCTCTCCTCTGCCTGACCACATTATGGTTTGAAAGGATTTCTTATCAAACTCTCACCACACAAAGAAAAAGAAAGCTTCTCTTACCAGAGTGGGATAAAGCTTCAACCTTGCTGTCTCGTTTTCTGCAGCTCTTGTTTGAAAAGACAGATCCAAAGCGGCTTTGTGCATACAACTGATCTGGCTGATCTCCAGCCCCTGCACAAAAAACAGTATAATTGGCTCTCAAAAAAGTGTTGTAAACATTCATCATGATGGCACTTGCATGTTAAATCTGGTCACTGTTACCCTTATAAACTTTTTCCAAACAGGCAAATTACATTTCTTCTTTCAATTCTGGTTGATTGTTTATCTTTGTTCAAAGCTGATATTAATATTTTTAAAGAAAGCCTGAATTTATGAGTGCCAGATCCCATATATGTCAATACCTCTGAACCTTGCACTTGTAGCTAAGGCTTAAAAACAAAGAAATAACAACAAATAAAATTCCACACATACGTATGATTTTAAATCAAGAAAAATTGTCCAATAAAAACATTTACTTAGCTCCTGTATGTCTTTGTTTTTAAATTTGACAATATTAAGGCCACCATTTATATGCTAATGAGATATCAGTATTATTAAGTCTCTTTCATTTACTATTTGATAAAAGTCAACTGAACATTCTATATCTCTATTTTGCCCAGAAGCCACATCAATGATGCCTGCAACATACCCCAGAGTCTGAGACCAACTGTGCTGGATTTCTAAGTCTTGTTAAATATTCTACTGTTCCTTTGCCCAAATCTTCAAAGGGGCCCAGACACAATCAATCCTTTAATTTTTATGGGAGCAATGAAGGGTGTCACACGGCTTTTTTTTTTTCTTCAGATTTTTAAGCATTCAACTTTTATGGGAGCATTAACTGGTTATAACTGTGAATGACATATTCTTGTTTCCAAGAGAATATGAACGCTAGATCAAAAAAGAAAAAAGTACCAGCGAAGAACACAGTATCAATCTGTATCATTCTTTCTAATGATCTAAGCAATATGTTGATCTTACAATGACATGAAGATGTAATCTTTGCTTCCCATATACATGAAAGCTAATTAATGGTGATGAGCACTACCATCATTTGAAAAAAGAATCAACTGCATAGAAGGGATGGGTTTATTGCATTTTATATTTGTCATTTTTTTCATCATGTGTACAAATTAAAGAAGTATGACAAAACAGGTTAGGACTATAAAAATGATTTATAAATATATCCAAGAAGTATAAATTATGAAAATATGTAGTCTCCTATAAGCAGGTAAAAATCTTAGGTACTCTACAAGTGTAAATATCTGAAGCTAATCGTTACTAATTGAAATCTTCAGGTAAAATAAGGACAAACAATAAAGCATGGAAGTTAAACACTCCTTATTTATAAGTATTGGTCTCATTTGATGATTTATCTTTTGCCCTGAGTAGTTCTGGATTATATCCTTACTGGTGGTGAAACCCTTTCTCTTCTTCATTTGCGCTTTCCCTGTAGGTGATCTCCTCCAGTTTCCTGACTTCAAATATTGTCTATGTACTTTTGATTGCTAAATTTACATCTGTTGCCTCACCTCGCCACTGTATTCCAAATATGGTTCTCCATATGAGTACCAATATCCATTCCTGACTCTAATAGGATTTTAAAATCCAAGTGTGGCTAAATAGAAAATTCAATCACATCATGTTTTTGAAAGTCACACCTTTCTCTAATCTTCCATATTTTAATGACACTTAATAATTGCTCAAGCAAATAAAGTTTAAAATTTTACATTAAATACTTATAATAGTAAAATGCACGAAGGTTACCATCTTAACTATTTCTATTTGTAGGTTACATAATTTCACATTACTGTGAAATGGATCTTCAGAACTTCTTTTTTTTTTCATTTTGCAAGACTGAAACTCTATACCCATTAAATGACTCCTCAATGGGAATGACCCACTAATATATGCAGAAGTATAGAAAAATCTCTAAATTGTACTGAGTTCAAGAAGCTAAACATAAAGAGCGCATGCTTTATGATTTCATTCATGTGAAATTCTAAAAATGAAAACTTCATAGTGACAGAGAGCAGTTCAGTTATTGCCTGAAGGACCAGAAAGGAGGGATGGAAGTGCTGGTGTGAGGGATTGTGAAGGATCAAAATGAAATTTTTGAGGGTGACAGTTGTATTTTTTTTTTTTTACATTGCGATGGCTTAATGAGTGTATGTACATGCCAAAACTTGTCAAATTACTCTTTATATATGTATAGTTTGTGTCAATTAAATAGTACTATATTTATAATGTTTGTAAATAAGACTCCCCAAAATAAATAAGAGAATTATAATTGATCTAATGTATAAAGAAAAAAAATGTACAGGAACCTCACAAAAGAGACTAAGCAAATGGCTAATATTGTATAAAGGAGCTTACAACATTATTGTACTTCAGGGAGGTTTGCACTATATTGAGTAGAATTTGTAAAATGGATTCCTTCAAGATCTGGGGAGAAGGTAGAACATGTGAAACTTGTGTAAACTGATGAGAGGACAACATATTAGTACAAGCATTATGAAAAACTAACAGTATACACTGAGGCTGAAAATATACTTATCCTATGACCCTGTCAACAATTCTACTAGTTTCACATTAAGAATGTACACACATATGACACCAAAAGATACAAACATCAGATTACTAGATTTTTATGGAAGCTTGCTTTGTAGTACCTAAAAATTGGAAACTATCCAAATGTCCATTAGCAGTAAAGTGACTGAATGTGTTTTGAAATATTCACAAAATAGAACACAATATATGAATGAAAAGGAACTAACTTTTGCTTTACACAGCATGGGTAAACCTCACATAATGTTGAGATGGGATTCTCTACACAAAGATTATATCTTTTATGATTCTATTTATATGTACTTCAAGATGTATAAAACTAAAATGTTATGAAAGAAGTCAATCTTCTGATTATCTTCAAATAGAGTATATTTAGCAACTCAGAGGAGAAACAAAATGATTCCCTCAAACGTTGGTAATGTTAAAACGAATTAGGTTGTTCGCTAAGAGTTTCTAGTCTCCTGGATATGTGTTATGCTTCAATAAACTTCTTACTTCTAAGGTATGAAAACATACATATACAAATATAATAAAATTCACTGTGATATGACTTATTTAGAACAGGTTATTTAATGTTAAACATATAACTTAAAATATTTGTGAAAACACTGCTAAGTAAATTTTGTCCTGATAATGAAAAGCAATTACATGGATAAGGTTAAAATGTTTTGTTATGAAAGTAGTCATTTGGATAAATATTCATTCCAGGAAAGCTGTTTGAAATGGCATTGACCAGGTAAATAATGTATTTATTTTCAAAATAGTGTACAATTATAGTAGAGATACTACTTTGTATTCACTCCACATTACCTGTTTATAAAATATATTGAGGTTCTGACTCAGGGAAAATAACTATTTTTGTGCAGATTTACAAAGTCAGTATCTTAAAGAAAAAGTAAAACAAGGTAGTGTCATATTATTATCTTATTGCTTTTTTTATCCACATTACTAATACCATGGTATGTATTGTTTTATATTATTTCTTATTCATGTAATAAGGTAAGAACTGCTCTTGGGACTTGGAGCTACATAATGGAATTCATGCTTCTGATGTATATGGGTGTGATGATGGTGCTGAAAAGCAAGAGGGTACCAGTTACACAGAAGTAGGGATGAAAATCTGTAAATCTGGATAAATTTTTGTCACTATGCCTGCTTTTCCTCATCTATTAGACCAGAGACCCTAGGCCTAATAGAGAAAAATAGGCCCAAATTTTCATCATATCAGATTAGGCCCTGGCTTCCTTACCACTCCTAAAGCACAAGAAATAAAATCAAGAATTAATAAATAGGATGGACTCAAATTAAAAAGCTTCTTCACAGCAAAAGAAACAATCAATAAGTGAAGAAAGATTCTACATTTTGGGAGCAAATTTTTGCCACACACATCACATAGAGCACTAATCTCCAGGATATCTAAAGAACTCAAAAAAATTAACACAAAAACAACAAACAATCCAATCAATGGGCTAAGGAGCTGAACAGATACTTTTCAGAAACAGATATACATACAATCAACAAATATATGAAAAAAACGTTCAACATCTCTAGTAACTACAGAAATGCAAATCAGAACTACTCTTAAGATTTCATCTCACAGGTCAGGTTAGAATGGCAGTTTTCAAGAATGCAGACAACAATAATTGTTGGTGAGGATGTGGGGGAAAAGGCACACTCATACATTGCTGGTGGGACTGCAAATTGGTGCATCCACTCTGGAAAGCAGTATGGAGATTCCTCAGAAAACCTGCAATGGAACTACCATCTGACCCAGCTATCCCACCCCTTCCTTGGTCTATACCCAAATGAATTAAAATGAGCATATTATAGTAACACAGCTACATCAATGTTTATAGCAGCTTAATTCACAATAGCTAAACTGTGGAACCAACCTAGATGCCCTTCAATAGATGAATGGATAAAGAAACATCAATATACACAATGGAATATTACTCAGCATTAAAAGAGAATAAAAGTATGGCATTTGCAGGTAAATAGATGGAGCTGGAGAATATCATGCTAAGTGAAGTAAGCCAATCCTCAAAAAACCAAAGGCCAAATGTTCTCTCTGATAAGTGGATGCTGATCCATAATGGGGGGGGGGGACGGGTATTAGGGCAGGAAAGATGGTGAAATGAGATGAATATCATTAACCTAGGTACATGTATGACTACTCATATGGTGTGATGCTACATTGTGTACAAAGAAATGGAAAGTTGTGCTGCAATTGTGTACAATGAATCAAAATGCATACTGCTGTCATATATACCTAATTAAAATTAATCAATTAAAAAATAATTGTATGTGCTAAGCACTCAATATTTGCCTCTTTCATAATAGTGCACTGATCAATAAAGGGTAAAAAAAAGTGAGAGATGACAGTACTAAATCTATAGCCTGGCAGGAGACAACAACATAATAAGCCTGACATGACTAAAATAGACCTTCATGCATTGTGGATTATGCATTTTATACAAATAAAAAAAATGTCTAATCTAAATACTTAGCATTGCCACATCATGCTCTAGAATCAAGATGTTCGTTTGGCCTCATGTCACTAGTATTTTACATAAAAGATAAGCTTGCAATATAATGTCATAAAATGAATAAATGAACACTAAGAAGAAGAACAGGGTATTAGAACAAGGACCATATAGCTCGAAAGTCCCAAGAATGTCCTTTCTGGTCAAAGTATGCTTTTGCTTATATTAACTGTGACTGAGAACTTTGGCCTGAGTGAGAAAAGGACTGGTAACATCATGGCTAGGTATAGAAGTAACATGAACTATGTCAATAGACTTATAAAAGTTTAGATATTATTATCTATCACTAGGTAAAATCACTTCATTGCATAAATAACAGTTAAATAATGAGTTTAATAGAAGTACTTTGTATGAAAAGCCTTTATATTGACCACAGTCTGATCTAATTGTAAGTTATATTACTAAAAATAGTCTTGATTTACAGTGTTTCTCAATATTTTCTCAGGGGGAAAATGGGAGGTCACCTTGAATAGTGAAAAGACTGTCTTTGATCTCCCACAAAAGGGAGAGATGAGAGATAAGAGCAAAGGAGAGAAAAAGAAAGAAAGAAAGAAAGGAAGGAAGGAAGGAAGGAAGGAAGGAAGGAGGGAGGGAGGGAGGAAGGAAAGAAGGAAGAAAAAAAGGAAGGAAGGAAAAAATTGATTAAGGTTCACACCTTGACTCATTTTTTTTTTTTGGCCATGACATGCTTATGTCATGACATTTTATGACATTAAATAAGGCAGTATTTTGATAAATTACATGTGTAAGACTAATCATCTTAAACATGAGTCTTTTAACATTGTTTGCCTCTTCTAAGGAGCAAAACAATTTGAAGCTCTTTTTCAATGTGACTGTGTTTTTAATGATTAGGTCTTGAAAAGCAGATAAGTGATTCTCTGTGGGTGAGGTTTGGTTGAAAAGGACACTGGTTAAGGTGGTGAAATTGTTCCATGTTGTCATGTACATATACTTGCATATTTTTATCAAATTTCATCAAAATGTGCACTTAAAATGGATTTATTTCATTGTTTGCAATTTATATCTCAATAAAATGTATTAATAGTAGGAAAAACAATTATAAAGGCTGGACCAAGAGCCTAGAAGAACTTGGCTTTCAGTGCACCCACGGCACTGCACAAATCCTATAGTCTACTCTTTCCTGAATTTGCTCCACAGAAGGCCCTCATGTCAGGCCATAGTCTCACTAAACGCTCTCTGTAAAATGTTTATGTAATGTGCAGTTTCTTCCCTTTCTCTTATTTATATTAATTTACCAACTTAGTATAGTTATTTATGTGAAAATCTGTAGTTACATGAAATTATATGAATATTCTTTTGATACAGCATTAAAAATCTCCTCTATAATAAGTAAGACAGCCATCATATTATTTTTAAAAATACTAAACAAGCATCTAAGAAGTTATAATAGAATTGACTATCACTATAAAATAACCATTAAAAAATGTCATGTAAATAATGAGTGATGATGTTATATTAAGAATTGAATTTGAGTGGAAATATTATTCCTTTTTTTCTTTTCCTTATCTTTATTTCTATTCTGAGTTTTCCAGCCTCCCTATCCTATCCTTTTTCTCTCCTCATTCTCTTCAACTTTTTTTTCTTCTTCTCATTATTATTGCAACTAATATTTATGGAATCCTTTTATATGCCAGGTGCTAGTCTGAGTGTTTTACATATTGCATAAGTTACTTTCTTTCTTTAATCTGCCATATCTCCTTTACTAGGTCCTTCATCATCTACTTTCAAAGGAACTCGTCTCTTTTATTTTTACTTCTACTTTGAGGAACCCACCATATTCATGGGTATCATTTTAATAATAAACTCTTCAGAAGATTAACCTGTATTGCTACATTTTCTTTTTACCTACTGACTAATGAACCTATGTTAGCAATTGGGCTCTTTCCTTGTTATTTGTAGAAAAGCAAACATTGTATTTATGGCTGTATTGGTATTATTTATTCCCAAACTCTGAGTCTTAGGTTTGTGTTCAAGTTCCATTAGAATTTCTAATACCCCTCCAAATTAAACATCTGAAACATTTTCTTCCTCGGGCAATCTGAAATTCCTTCTCTGAATCTCAAATTGTCAACATCACTACTCTGTATCTCTCATCTAGTGAATAAACTTCCCTTCTGGTGTTACAGTTTTTAGTTGAACCACTCATCATTTTAAAGTAATTCGGTTCAATGCTGTGGTCTTCCTAACAACTATTTGGAAGCTATTACACTGAAAACTGTGATTAATAATTATATTTAAAAAAACAGATTCTGTCTGAAGACAGAATATTTTTTAAAAATAGATTATACATGATAACAATTTGAAAATAAAAACTATGGTGATCCTGATACTATAATGTTGTGTTAAATGTCTCTCTCATAGTGCACGTAGTCTCACTTAGCAAAATATAATGCAGCTTTAAAGACAGTAACATTTTTCAGAAACTTCATAAATCTATATACTAATTATCATCAGTTTTTAATGAACTGGTTCATTTTCTAACTCATTTCTTTAATTAGAATTTATTTAGCTTCTAATATATAATAGTGATTGCTCTATATGTTTACGAGTGAATGAGTGTCCTAAAATGATAAGGTCAGCCATGCAATATATAGATAATGTAATATATAGATTCAGAGCTGAACAATTATACACACACACACACACACGTAAGTAGAATGAAACCACTTTTATAAGCAACGTTTGCCTGCTTAGCATTTTGTATCTGCTGTTCTCTCAATCAACAAGACTCTTTCTCCATATACTGTATAACATTCTCCTTCACCCCTTTTAGGTTTTTGCAAAGTGTCACTGTAATAGTTTTCCATGCTCTGTCCATTCTATCTTGACAATGATAGTTTCCTTATGTCCTATGAGTTCTTACAAGAAAGCATCCAAAAACTTTGTGGTTTCCACTGGCCACAAGAGCTTGCATATTGAACAGGTTAGAAGGTTAAAATACCCTGAAGTCTGCCCACAGTTAGTGAAAGATGGGAATTAATAGTTAAGTGCCTCCTGTCATCCTTTGGATGGTATCCTGTGAGACATGGTTTGCACAATTTCTCAGAATCTCAGGGTAGGATTGAGCCCTAGTTGCTTCTGGCTGCTTCCAGTTCATTTATCTGATTGATACTGAAATAATATCCTCCTCACAAAAACTATAGAATCTCCATACCCAATTCAATGTTTAAGACTCAGTTTCCTGGGAACCTACCCTAAGATAGTCACATTCTTACATGCCAAATTCATCTCACCTCCCTGAATAAAATTTCAACTCCACTCTAAAACAAGCATAGCGATCTTCTTACCCTATAATAATATTCTCCTTTCCATTGATATGAGTTGACAAATTGTATTATTTACTGTTCGCTTATTCTCCAAAGACTCTCTAGAAAGTAAAGCTCTATAAGCAGAAAATTTTGTTTGCTGGTTGTATCTGTAGTACCTAAAATAATATCTGCTATTTGGAAAGTATTTAATAATAAGCTATTCAGAATAGAATTCTATTTTCTAAGGAATAAATGATAAAATGAATCTTAAAATGAATTTAGCTAAAAACAAAAACATTTTCCTCTGAGATTGACAAGGTAGCCCCCTGAAATGGGAAAAAGAAAATGCTTAACTAAAATTTACATTTCTTTTCCAGACAAATCAAAGGAAATCCTAATATAATAAATGTAGGCAATATGATTTTGCAAAAAGGGAGAAATTCTGCCAAACGTTTTATGAAGCCAAAAATAACTACAAACCAATATCCCTGATAAAAATAGATGAAAAAAATTCTCAACAAAATACTAGCAAGCTGAATCCAATAGCACATCAAAAAGATCATATGCAAGGATTGAGTGGTATTTATTTCAAGGATTCGAGGATGAGTCAACATTTGCAAATCAATAAACATAATACATCACATCAACAGAATGAAGAAGGAAAAACATATGATTATCTCAATAGATGCAGAAAACTTATTTGGTAAGATTCAACAACCTTCAATGTAAAAATTCTCAGTAAATTAGATATAGAAGGAACACACCTCAAATCAATAAAGCCTACACATGACAAACCCCTACTCAATATACTGCACAAGGAGAACTGAAAGCATTTCCTCTAAGGTTTGTAACAAAGAAAGATATTCACTTTCGCCACTCTTATTCAACATAGAATGGTTAAGTTTTAGCTAGAACCCTTAGGCAAGGGGAAGGAAGGAAGGAAGGAAGGAAGGAAGGAAGGAAGGAAGGAAAGAGGGGCATCAAAAGTGGAAAGGAGGAAGTAAAATTAATCAGCTTATGTCAACATTACTTCATATAAAAAAAAACTAAAAAGTCCATCCAAACTGTTAGAAATGATAAGTATAGTATAGCTGCAGCTTATAAAATCAGGATACAAAAAAAAAAAAAAAAAAACAGTAGAAACTTTGTACATCAGTAACAAAATTGCTGAAAAAGTAATCAAGAAAGTAATCCCAATTAAAGTAGTTACAAAAATAAAGTTTTTAAGATGGGAGGAGTAAGCCTGGCACCAGCCCAGCCCAGATGGGAGGAGGAAGCCCAGCCCCACCCCACCTGCTAGTCCAGAGGAAGCCCATCAACCCTTAAAACCCAGCAAAGGGGGTGTGGCTACCAGCACGGATCTGCAGCTGATCCAGTTACCTGGTTTCCAACTCCCCCACCCTTAGCTGCAATAACTCAAAATATTTCCCACAAGCTTTTGGAGGTTGTAGCTATCAAAGCAAAACAACAACTGTACTGGCACCTGGTTTCTACCTCAGAGACTAGAGTAGGGAAGATACAGGTGGAAGCTCATGTCCTTTCACACTGGCTATACCCACCACCCTGAACACAGAGGCTCAAGCTAGGAATAGACAACACCACCTACTGGAAGCAAGGAAAACAGTGTTCTGAGAGACTTTTTTTTCCTCTTTCTCTCTTTTCTTCTCTCTCTTCCACAACTTCAACATATGTGAAACCGAGAACTGTGCATGAACAACCGAATTACCAAAGTAATATAATATAGAGGAATTGCATATACCCCACCTTCCCCCCATTTTTTTTCTTTATTTCTATCTTACTTTCCTTTTCCTTCTCTCTTATTTCTCTTTTCTTCCTTGTTATTTTTTTTCTTCATTCATAGTCCCTCTATCCCACTTTCAATCTCCTAACTTTTGCTATCTATACATAGGGTAACTATCTAAATACAGATAGGAGGTTGAGTCTATACATTCTTCCATAAATTACCAGTCTATTGGTTAGAGTTCTCCAAAGGTGCTAAGTTAGTTTAACCTCATACCCTCACTCCTTTCCCTCTAAGTATAACATCCTTCGTCTGTAATTAAGTTTTCTATATGCCACCAGATATGGTATGCCTTTTATGAAACTGATGACTATATTCTTAAATAATAATTAAAACCAATATCTATAGACTTAGAATCTAACTATAAATGTATTAAAATGAAAACATGTCCTTAGATGATGTACTGTTGATACTGGGAACTGTTAACATTGACTTTCTCCGCAAAAGAGGGATTTTGGAGTTTTACAAGAACAATACAAATATATAAGGGGAAAACCATTAACATAACAGTTTCACAAAGCTAGAAAGAATCATGAGCAGTATGAAAAAACAAGGAAAGAAAGGACCACAAACAATACAGGTCAATTCAACATTAGATGAGGTAATATCTGCAGCTGATGGAATGTCAGACAAAGAGTTCAGGATATACATGCTTCAGATGATCTGGAGTCTCAAGGAAGACATTATACAGCAAACTCAGACAATGAAAGATCACTTTGACAATGAATTACATAAACAAATCCAAGAAGCAAAAGATCAACTCTATAGGGAGATAGAGGATATAAAAAACAAACAAACAGAAAACCTGGAAATGTAGGAAACAATAAACCAAATTAAAAACCCAAATGAGAGTATTACCAGCAGAGTAGAACACTTAGAAGATAAAACTTCAGACAATGAAGACAAAGTTTTTCAACTTGAAAAGAACATAGCTCAGCGAGAATGTTAAGAAATCATGAGCAGAACATCCAAGAATTATGGGATAACACAAAGAAACCAAACTTAAGAGTTATTGGGATACAAGAGGGTATAGAGGTCCAAACCAAGGGAAAGAGCAATCTATTCAATGAAATAATACTAGAAAACTTCCCAGACTTAAAGAATGAAAAAGAAATCCAAATACTAGAAGCCTACAGGACACCGAATATACAAAATCATAAGATATCCACACCAAGACACATAATAATGAAGATGCCCAACATACAGAATAAGGAGAGATTCTTAAAAGCCACAAGAGAGAGGAAGCAGATTACATTTAGGGGTAAACCAATCAGGATAACTGCTGATCTTTCAACACAGACTCTGAACGCTAGAAGATCCTGGAACAACATATTTCAAACGCTGAAAGAAAAAGGGTTCCAAACAAGAATCATGTATCCAGTGAAATTAACCTTCAGGATTGAAGATGAAATAAAAATCTTCCACGATAAACAAAAGTTAAAAGAATTTGCAGCTAGAAAACCAGCTCTTCAAAACATCCTTGGCAAAACATTACAGGAAGAGGAAATGAAAAATAACAATGAAAACCAATAGCGGGAAGTAGTACAGTAAAGGAAAAACTAATCATAGAGGAAAAACAAATCATGTTAAGTAACAAACATAATCAAATATGGCTGGAAATACAAACCATATCTCAATAGTAACCCTAAATGTTAATGGCTTAAATGCACCAATCAAAAGACATAGGCTAGTAGAATGGATTAAAAAAAGATCCAACAATATGCTGCCTAAAGGAGACTCATCTGATAGGTAAAAACATACACAGACTGAAGGTAAAAGGTTGGGAAAAATCATACCACTCACATGGACCCCGGAAGCAAGCAGGGGTGTCCATACTTGTATCAAATAAAATAGACTTCAAGCCAAAGTTAATCAAAAGGGATAAACAAGGACACTACATACTGCTCAAGGGAACCATACACCAACAAGACTTGACGATCATTAATATATATGCCCCAAACAATGGTGCAGCTACGTTCATCAAACAAACTCTTCTCAAGTTTAAGAGTCAAATAGACCACAGCACAATAATCATGGGAGATTTTAACACACCTCTCTCATCACTGGACAGATCTTCCAAACAAAAGTTGAATAAAGAAACCATAGAGCTCAATAATACAATTAATAACTAAAACTTAATTGATATATACAGAATATACCACCCAACATCAAGCGGATACACTTTCTTCTCAGCAGCACATGGATCCTTTTCAAAAATAGACCATATATTATGTCACAGGGCAAATCATAGCAATTACAAAGGAGTAGAGATACTACCATGCATTTTATCTGATCATAATGGAATGAAATTGGAAATCAATAACAAAATGAGAAAGAAAAAGTCCTACATCACATGGAGATTAAACAATATGCTACTGAATGAACAAAGGGTTACAGAAGACATCAAAGAGGAAATTAAAAATTCTTAGAGGTAAATGAAAACTCAGACACAACATATCGAAATCTCTGGGACACTATGAAAGCAGTACTAAGAGGAAAATTCATTTCATGGAGTTCATTCCTTAAAAGAAGGAAAAGCCAACAAATAAATGACTTCACACTACACCTCGAAGCCTTAGAAAAAGAGGAACAAATGAGCAACAAATACAGTAGAAGGCAAGAAATAATTAAAACCAGAGCTGAAATCAATGAAGTCGAAACAAAAGAAACAATCAAAAAATTAACAAAACTAAAAGTTGGTTCTTTGAAAAAATAAATAAGATTGATAGACCACTAGCCACGCTAACAAAGAGAAGAAGAGAGAGAAGCCAAATTACTAGCTTACGGGATGAAAAAGGCAACATCACAACAGACAATTCAGAAATACAGAAGATAATTAGAAATTATTTTGAAACCCTATACTCTAATAAAATAGAAGATAGTTAAGGCATCGATAAATTCCTTAAGACATATGAGCTACCCAGATTGAGTCAGGATGATATAAACAACCTAAACAGACCAATACCAAGTGAGGAAATAGAAGAAGCCATCAAAAGACTACCAACCAAGAAAAGCCCAGGACCAGACGGATATACAGCAGCGTTTTACAAGAACTTTAAAGAAGAACTAATATCAATACTCTACAATCTATTTCAGGACATAGAAAAAGAGGGAGAACTTCCAAATTCATTCTATGAGGCCAGTATCACCCTGATTCCCAAACCAGATAAAGACACCTCAAAGAAAGAAAACTACAGACCAATATCCCTAATGAATTTAGATGCAAAAATCCTCAATAAAATTCTGGCAAATCGGATACAAAAACATATCAAAAAGATCGTGCACCATGACCAAGTAGGATTCATCCCTGGGATGCAAGGCTGGTTCAATATACGGAAATCAATAAACGTTATTCACCACACAAATAGACTTAAAGATAAGAACCATATGATCATCTCGATAGACGCAGAAAAAGCATTCAACAAAGTACAGCATCCCTTTATGTTCAAAACACTGGAAAAACTAGGGATAACAGGAACTTACCTCAACATTGTAAAAGCTATCTATGCTAAGCCTCACACTAGCATCATTCTAAATGGAGAAAAACTGAAGGCATTCCCTCTAAAATCTGGAACAAGACAGGGATGCCCTTTCTCACCACTTCTATTCAATATAGTTCTTGAAATACTGGCCAGAGCAATTAGACAGACAAAAGAAATCAAAGGCATTAAGATAGGAAAAGAAGAACTTAAATTATCACTATTTGCGGATGATATGATCCTGTACCTAGAAGACCCAAAAGGGTCTACAAAGAAACTACTAGAGCTAATAAATGAACTCAGCAAAGTGGCAGGGTATAAAATCAACATGCATAAATCAAAGGCATTCCTATATATCAGCAACAATTCTTCTGAAATGGAAATGAGGAAAACCACCCCATTCACAATATCCTCAGAAAAAATAAAATACTTGGGAATCAACCTAACAAAAGAGGTGAAAGATTTATACAATGAAAACTACAGAACCCTAAAGAGAGAAATAGAAGAAGATCTTAGAAGATGGAAAAATATACCCTGTTCATGGATAGGCAGAAATAACATCATCAAAATGGCGATATTACCAAAAGTTCTCTATAGGTTTAATGCAATGCCAATCAAAATCCCAATGGCATTTCTTGTAGAAATAGAGAAAGCAATCATGAAATTCATATGAAAAAATAAAAGACCCAGAATAGCAAAAGCAATTCTAAGCAGGAAGTGTGAATCAGGAGGTATAGCGATACCAGATTTCAAACTGTACTACAGAGCAATAGTAACAAAAACAGCATGGTACTGGTACCAAAACAGGCAGGTGGACCAATGGTACAGAATAGAGGACACAGAGACCAATCCACAAAATTACAACTATCTTATATTCGATAAAGGGGCTAAAAGCATGCAATGGAGGAAGGATAGCATCTTCAACAAATGGTGCTGGGAAAACTGGAAATCCATATGCCACAAAATGAAACTGAATCCCTTTCTCTCACCATGCACAAAAGTTAACTCAAAATGAATCAAAGAGCTTGATATCAAATCAGAGACTCTGCGTCTGATAGAAGAAAATGTTGGCTCTGATCTACATATTGTGGGGTCAGGCTCCAAATTCCTTAATGGACACCCATAGCACAAGAGTTAAAAACAAGAATCAACAAATGGGACTTACTCAAACTAAAAAGTTTTTTCTCAGCAAGAGAAACAATAAGAGAGGTAAATAGTGAGCCTACATCCTGGGAACAAATTTTTACTCCTCAGACTTCAGATAGAGCCCTAATATCCAGAGTATACAAAGAACTCAAAAAATTAAACAATAAGCAAACAAATAACCCAATCAACAAAAGGGCCAAGGACCTGAACAGACACTTCTCAGAGGAGGACATACAATCAATCAACAAGTACATGAAAAAATGCTCACCATCTCTAGCAGTAAGAGAAATGCAAATCAAAACCACCCTAAGATACCACCTCACTCCAGTAAGATTGGCAGCCATTATGAAGTCCAACAACAATAAGTGCTGGCGAGGATGTGGGGAAAAGGGTACTCTTGTACATTGCTGGTGGGACTGCAAATTGGTGCAGCCAATTTGGAAAGCAGTATGGAGATTCCTGGGAAAGCTGGGAATGGAACCACCATTTGACCCAGCTATTCCCCTTCTCAGACTATTCCCTGAAGACCTTAAAAGAGAGTACTATAGGGATACTGCTACATCGATGTTCATAGTAGCACAATTCACAATAGCTAGACTGTGGAACCAACCTAGATGCCCTTCAATAGATGAATGGATAAAAAAAATGTGGCATTTATACACAATGGAGTATTACTCAGCACTAGAAAATGACAAAATCATGGCATTTGCACGGAAATGGATGGCATTAGAGCAGATTATGCTAAGTGAAGCTAGCCAATCCCTACAAAACAAATGCCAAATGTCTTCTTTGATATAAGGAGAGCAACTAAGGGCAGAGCAGGGAGGAAGAGCATGATAAAAAGATTAACATTAATCAGAGACGAGAGGTGGGAGGAAAAGGGAGAGAGAAGGGAAATTGCATGGAAATGGAAGAAGACCCTCACTGTTATACAAAATTACATATAAGAGGATGTGAGGGGAAAGGGAAAAAAAAACAAGGGAGAGAAATGAATTACAGTAGATTAGGTAGAGAGAGAAGATGGGAGGGGAGGGGAGGGGGGATAGTAGAGGATAGGAAAGGTAGCAGAATACAACAGTCACTAGTATGGCAATATGTAAAAACGTGGATGTGTAACCGATGTGATGCTGAAATCTGTACACCGGGAAAAAATGGGAGTTCATAACCCACTTGAATCAAATGTATGAAATATGATATGTCAAGAGCTTTGTAATGTTTTGAACAACCAATAATAAAAAAAAAGAAAAATAAAGTTTTTAGGAATAAATTTAAGTGGTGTTTACTAGAAAAGAATATTATTATAATTATTATAATTATTATTTTTAATTACTATTTTTGGTACTGGAGATTGAATTCAGGGAAACTTGATCATTGAGCCACATCCCCAGCCTAATTTTGTATTTTATTTAGAGACAGGGTCTCACTGAGTTTCTTAGAACCTTGCTTTTGTTGAGTCTGGCTTTGAACTCATGATTCTCCTGCCTCTGCCTCCTAAGCCACTGGGATTACAGGCATGTATCATTGCAGCTGGCAAGAAAAATTATTAAATACTGATGAAAGTAATTCTAGAGAACAAACAAAAAATAGAAAGATATCTAAGTTTTATGAATTGGAAGAATTAATATTGTTAAAATGATACTTCCCAAAGCAAAAAATGTTTACTTCCCAAATCAATCTACAGATTCAATGCTATCCACATCAAAATAACAATTACATTCTTCACAGAATTAAGAAAAACAAGGCTGCACATGTGGTGCACTCTTGTAATTCCAGAGACTCAGGAGGGTATGGCAGGAAGATCTCAAGTTCACAGCCAACCTCAGCAACTTTGCAAGGCCCTAAGCAACTCAATGAGACCTTTTCTGAAAATAAAAAGTGAAAGGGCTGGGGATGTGGATCAGTGGTTAAGTACTCCTGGGTTCACTCCCCGGTACCTAACAACAACAACAACAACAATGATCTTATATGGAAACTTAAGTGAGCCCAAATAACAAAAATAAATAAATAAATAGTAAAAATAAATAAATAAATAAATGTGGAGACATCACATTACCTGACTTCAAACTAACCTTCAAAGTGATAATAACCAAAACATCATGGCACTGGCAGTAAAATAGACATTTAGACCAATGTTGCAGGATAGAAAACCTGAAAATTGATCCATGAAAACACAGACAATTATTTATGGCAAAACCATCAGAAGCATATATTGGAACAAGGATGCTATCTTCAATAAATTGTGTTGGCAAAACTGTACACACATACAAAAGAATAAAATTAGTCCCTGCCTCTCATTATATGCAAAAATCAACCCAAAAGACTCAAAATGGATCAAATATATAATTGTAATATCTGAAACTCTGAAACTAGTAGAAGAAAACACAGGAGAAACACTTTAAGGCATTGCTCCATGCAATTTTAGATAAAAACTTAAAAGCTCAGGCAACATAAGTAAAAGTAAACAAAAAATATCAAACTAAATAGCTTTCACACAGCAAAAGAAACAATCAAATAATGAAGAAATAATTGGTGGGAAAGTAAATATACCAATTATTCATATGAAAAGAGATTAATATACAAAATATATAAGAAACTTAAAATATCCAACAGCAAAAATAATAGTCATCTGATTAAAATATGTTCCAATGGTCTGAGTAATAGACATTTTTCAAAATAAGAGATACATAAATCCAACAAGTATATTTTAAAACAACCATATCACTAATCATCAAAGAAATGCAAATCAAAATCATAACATAGTATCACTTCATTGAATATTTTCAAAAATACAAAAAAAAAGTACTTTTACACTCTATTGTTGGGAATGCAAATCAGCAAAGTCTCTATAAGAATACTGTATGGTAATTTTTTAAAAAGCCAAAATATTGTGATCCATCAAGCCCACTGTTGGGATATAATCAAAGGAAAATAAATCATTATTATCCAAAAATAACTACACTTCCATATTTATCAGCAGTATTTACAATAGCCAAAATATGGAATCAACCAAGGTGTCTAGCAACAAGTGAAGAGATTAAAAAAATGTGGTACATATGCAGAACTGAATGTTATTCAGCCCTAAAAATAATGAAATCATGTCAATTGCATCAAAGTAGACACAGCTAGAGGACATCCTGTCAAATGAAGTAAGTCAGACACAGAGAGACAAATGCCACATGTTCTCATTCATTTCTGGAAACCAAAAACTTGTTGTTATAAGAGACAAGAGTAATATTCACTGGAGAGTGGGTAGCAGAGGGAAATGGGGGATGGAAAGAGTTTCAGTAAGAGGCACCAAACGAGGAGGAATTAGGTCCAATGTTCCGTGGTCTACAATAGTCTACAAATGTAGTCTATAACAACCTATGTTATATATCAAAGCAATTAGAAGAGTACAAAAGATCCCCAAAACAGACATAATTGATGTTTGAGGATATAGAAATGTTAATTTCTTTGATATGATCATTATATATCATAAGGTATCAAATTATTATACTATATCCCACAAATGTACAAGTGTTATGCCAAAAATCAGCTCATTAAAATATGAAGAAAATTTTGAATCTTGAATAAATATCATTTTAAACTGCCCAGGAAACTCAAACATTGGAATCTTTCCTAACTCTAACAACCAGTCTCAGATCTTTACCACTGAACAGCATATGAGTCTAGCAAGTATTTAGTTTACAGATGTGTAGCCAAAAGTTCTACAAGCTCTTTTGTCACTAATAAGAGTTCGGCCAGTAGCATATTATGTATAGAGACATAAAAAGACAGTTAGAATATGAAATATTGTATGCAAATCAATTTATATTATAGGGGACAGGAGCTCTCTGAGTGGTATGTCATATACTATGCTGAATAAGTAATGTGAATATTGGTAATATGCTATTAATAAGTTTCTGTTAATGTTAACTATATAAAATGATGATATCTCTTTTCTTATAAACTGCAGTTTCTTTAGAAAGCATTTTGAATTCCCGTGAAAAACCTTTTGGTATTTGAAGATATTTGAAGCCAGACAGACTTGTATGTCTCCAGTTCTAACATTTACCAAATGTATTATTCTTGAGTAATTACTGCTGATATTTTAATGTTTAAATATTTTATAAGAGTAGAATAACACACAAGGTAATATGCACAACTTTCACTGTACAGCTTGATGATTCTTTATAGAGTTAACACATTCATTGATTCAGTCATTAAAAAATTCAATTACAGAATCTTTCAAGTATCCCCAAAGCCTCCTGCCCCTGTAGACCACCACAATCCCCTACTGTGGTGGAGTAATCATGCTTCTTACTTTTCCTACATGGACTAACTTGGTGTGTTTCTGAAATATGTATAAGCATAATAACACTATTATTTTATATCTCATTTCTTTTTGCAGAACATTCAAAATGTGAGATGTAGTACTGCTGTTCTTTGTAGTCCTCATTTGATCATTTTCACTTTTTGTATGTCATTACCCTGAACAATTAACATCTAATCATCAAATGAGCACATCTGATTTACCCATTTCAAATTTGATGGAAATCCGAGATATTTTTTGCCCACTAATAGTTATTTTGCTTTGAGTCTTTAATAGATGCAGTATTTTCTTTCAGGGTAATGGAATGTTTTCAAATTAGTTGGAGGTGGTGGTTGAACAAAATTATAAATGTGTCAAATACCATTTAATTGTACACTTTAAAATAATTTTGTGTTATGATTTTGGTCTCAGCAAAAACAATTATGTTCCTTTGAACATTCTATTACTGTTTTTGCCTTTTCATATTAGAGTATTCACAGTTCATTTTGATAGAAATTGCCAGGTTTGCTAGGTACAGGGCCAATTTCTACTTCCAATGGTCAATAAGGGATTTTGTTCCCCCATATACTTGCCAACACTGTTTGTCTTTTCCCACTCTGGTTGGCAATAATTTGCATTTCCCAGACACTGAATTATGTGAACACCTCTATATCAGTGTATTGGGTATTTGGATAGTATTTAAAGTGAAACCTAATTTTCATTATGTTGCTTTTTAAAACTGATTTTAAGGAATGTCTCATGTGTTCTAGATAAAAGTTCTTTATAAGATGAAAGTTTCCCTGACAATTATTTAAATTGTCAAAATATCCTAACCCTGTGATTCCTCTTCAATAGTGAACAGAAGTACTTAATTCTAATTTAGATCAATATTCCATGTTTTTCCTCTATTAGGTTTCTTTAGTTCCCAAGATCATAAAGATAATTTATCATCTACAAGTTTCATTATATTGCCTTTTACATTTGGGTCGAAAGTATTTGAGAATTAATTTTTCTCTTTATGTGGAGTAACAATAAAAATTCTTCCTTTTTCTATTTCCTCTTCCTTCTTTCATATATATATATATGTGTATATATATATATATATATATATATATATATATATATATATATATATATTTATGTATGTATATGTGGGGGTATGCACATAAATATATTTGTATACATGTATGAATATGGATTCGTGTATATGTTCATATAAATATACATATGTGTGTATATATATATATATATCCAGCTGAAAACATATAGAAAACAGTATCCTTTCTATCTTATATCTTATTGTCATTTTTGTTAAATATCTGATTTTTTTTTTTTAATTTTTTTATTGTTGGCTGTTCAAAACATTACATAGTTCTTGATATATCATATTTCACAATTTGATTCAAGTGGGTTATGAGCTCCCATTTTTACCCCATATACAGATTGCAGAATCACATCAGTTACACATCCATTGATTTACATATTGCCATACTAGTGTCTGTTGTATTCTGCTGCCTTTCCTATCCTCTACTATCCCCCCTCCCCTCCCCTCCCCTCCCCTCCCCTCTTCTCTCTCTGCTCCCTCTACTGACATTCGTTTGTCCCCCTTATATTATTTTTCCCCTTCCCCTCACTTCCTCTTGTATGTACTTTTGTATAACTCTGAGGGTCTCCTTCCATTTCCATGCATTTTCCCTTCTCTCTCCCTTTCCCTCCCACCTCTCATCCCTGTTTAATGTTAATCTTCTTCTCATGCTCTTCGACCCTACTCTGTTCTTAGTTACTCTCCTTATATCAAAGAAGACATTTGGCATTTGTTTTTTAGGGATTGGCTAGCTTCACTTAGCATAATCTGCTCTAATGCCATCCATTTCCCTGTAAATTCTATGATTTTGTCATTTTTTTAATGCAGAGTAATACTCCATTGTGTATAAATGCCACATTTTTTTTATCCATTCATCCATTGAAGGGCATCTAGGTTGGTTCCACAGTCTAGCTATTGTGAATTGTGCTGCTATGAACATCGATGTAGCAGTGTCCCTGTAGCATGCTCTTTTTAGGTCTTTAGGGAATAGACCGAGAAGGGGAATAGCTGGGTCAAATGGTGGCTCCATTCCCAGCTTTCCAAGAAATCTCCATACTGCTTTCCAAATTGGCTGCACCAATTTGCAGTCCCACCAGCAATGTACAAGTGTACCCTTTTCCCCGCATCCTCGCCAGCACTTGTTGTTGTTTGACTTCATAATGGCTGCCAATCTAACTGGAGTGAGATGGTATCTTAGGGTGGTTTTGATTTGCATTTCTCTGACAGCTAGAGATGGTGAGCATTTTTTCATGTACTTGTTGATTGATTGTATGTCCTCCTCTGAGAAGTGTCTGTTCAGGTCCTTGGCCCATTTGTTGATTGGGTTGTTTGTTCTCTTATTGTCTAATTTTTTGAGTTCTTTGTATACTCTGGATATTAGGGCTCTATCTGAAGTGTGAGGAGTAAAGATTTGTTCCCAGGATGTAGGCTCTCTATTTACCTCTCTTATTGTATCTGATTATTATATAAAGGAAGTGGGTCAGCTCCTAGTCTCATTTTATTCCTCTGAAAGCAATATGTCCTTTTATCAGGCTTTTTTTACATTTTTACATTTTTACATTTTTTTTCCTCTGTTTCTTTTTCAGCAGGTTTACTGTGAAGTGGCTAGATTTTCTTTTCTTAAACTTTGGTATTTAAGTTTTTGTTAGATTGGAAAATTGTTGAGTGTCTCTTTGAATTTTGTTTTTGCCTGTTATTTTCTCTTTCCAGGACTCTAATTCCACATAGGTCCCATCCTTTTGTTTTGTTTCTGTGTCTCTGTTCTTCAAGATAGATATTCTCTACTTAATTCAATACATGGCTTTAAAAGAAGATTAGACAGTAATCCTCTCTCCTCTAGTGTCGATCTTCTTTTACACCCACCTAATGAATTCTTTATTGCAGTTATCAAAACTTTCATTTCTAAGATTTTCACATTCCTCCACACATAGTATACACATATTTCAAATTCCCATTCACTGTTGCAATATTTAATATTCTATTCTCTTAGCATCCTTTCTGCACATATTAATCACAATTGTTTTAAAGCTCATATTTTTAAATTTCACAGTCAAGGTAACCTGGATGACTATTCCTTAATATTTATCTTGGTTTACAGTAATTTGCTCCTATATTCTAGTGGGACCAATTATTTTTGTTTAATTGAAGGCAGGTAGAAGCTCATTGGCAAATCACCTGACTCACTTAAGGTGGACCTATTTCTTGCTTGTTTTTCTGCTAGGTGGAACTTTTTGACATTTTCATTGAGAGCTGCTGACCATCCTAACCAGTGTCACTCTTTCCTATTAGTCCCTGAACTCCTATTGTTGACTTCTTTGTGCTGTGTGACTTCCAGGTTTTCCATTTTGTTTTTAGCAGCTGTTTTCTTCTTGGTTTCTCTTTATTTTGTTCATGTACATTCTCTTTAGTGGGTGAATAAATGCCTCAAGACCAATAACATGTAGAATACTGGGCTCAATTCACTACACTTTCTTTTTCTTCTGAGATATTTACCTCTTATTTTTTTATTTTTTATTATTAGTTGTTCAAAACATTACAAAGCTCTTGACATATCATATTTCATATATTTTATTCAAGCGTGGCTCAGAGGTACAGCGCTTGCCTAGCATGCGGGAGGCACTGGGTTCAATACTCAGCACCAAGTAAAAATAAAGTAAAGATATTTAAGAGGTATTTACCTCTTAAATACAGACTACTTGATCACATGGACTCCAAAATTTTTATCTCTAACCCAGTGAGTTGGTGGACAGCATCTCTCCATTCAGACATGTCTAAAGCATGGATTATCTTGATGCCTTCAAGATGTCCTTTGCATTCTTCTAACTCTTATTGTTGCTTTCAGTGGGAGAGTAAGTTTGAAAACAGTCAGTACATTATATGTAGAAATTATGATCTAGGTCATTTACACTCTGTAATTCTTGGTTTCATCTTCTTATATGGGGATAAATGTAAATCTTGAATAATAATATTTCTGTTGTAAAGTGCATTGCAGAGCACATTACAAGTGATTATAGGGGAAGATATTATGATTGTTGTTTTGGTTCATTAATAAACAATAATAGCCAGTACTACCATCACAATAATATTAGGCAGTATACAAGTCTTAGATTTTTTAAAAAATATGAAATAATAATACAATAAGAGGGTAAGGTATAGTTTTATTTGAAAAACAAAATATTTTTCATTTTGAATATTACTCATTAAGTTGCTCTGTTTCTAAAATATTATCTCTTTATGTAAATCTTTTGGACTAATAAGAGGAAAGTGACTGCATACATAACCTCACTCTATATTAGCGGTTTGGTAGGAATGCCTTTGGCTTTGTCTAAAGAAACCTCAAAGTAGGAAGGGGTTGATTTCTTTTTTCCTGCAGCAACATGTCCAGTGACAGGCCAGACTCACGTGGCTACTCTCAGATAACATTAGGTACTACATTCCTCAATCTTTAAGCTGTCCTATTTATAGTCATTGACCTCTGCCTTGTCTTCATATTTGCCTTTTGCTGACCAGTCGTCCTCCAGAATCATCTATGCATTACCATAAGAGACGGAAGTTGGCAGCAACCAAAAGAGCATAATTCTTAGGTCAGAGAAGCAGAATTCCCTAGGCATTATGAGGACTTCTGCTTATGGGACTTGTCAAAAACTTTTTCTACAACCAAAAGGCTTTTGTGAATACAGCTTTTTAGATATGCCATATTGCCTCTCCAAACCAAATCTGTCCAACCAATTTAGTCACATTTACTATGCATGTGATTAAGTTTTTATTTTCTACCTACTTTTTCTCAAGTCATGATGAACTACAATGGAAAAAGACTGCATGTGTGTGTGGCCATTTACCTTTGGGACTTAGTGTTTGTAAAGAGTCAATAAAAGACTAAGAAAACTATTGCAGAAAAAAAACATATTTTATGTATTTTCTCACAACTTTTTTTGTAAAGAAAACTTCTGTTTTCAGTAAAATACCTAGAAATATATAGAGTTACTAATATTTAGGAGACACTTTGGGGAACTATTGATATGTCATAGTTTAGATGTAATTTTGTACATATCTATATAACTATACATATAGAGAGATATAAAAATGCTGCTACACAAGTCACATAGTTGGAATTTGTGCATCAGTTCAAACATGTTTACATACCAGCAAAAAAGTATATAAAATACTAGGTTTTCCTTGAATATCTTGGATTTGCAGCCCTGGGGAAGTAAGTGATCAGAAAATCCAGATATATGATGAACAATTTTAAAGTAGCAACAGTTGTTTGTAAAGCAAACAGTGTTTTTCTAAACCCACAAATGAAGAAAATATTTGAAATCATTTCAAAATTTGAAGGCATTCAGTTTAAATATATTATAAATAACTTCCAGTTCTTACCTAGAGGTATCTTATCTAGGAGATTTTTCATTGTTTCTATCTTCTAACATTGCTTTGTTTCCCCCTCTGTCTAATATGTCTTCTCTTACACCTTGCTGGACCAGTCAGTGGGGAAAAGTAGTCAACGTGGCTTTGAGTTGACCACCAAGTTATGCTATTACAATGGCTTTAATAATATTTTCAGTTGAACTGCTTGGGTTGCTTTTGAATCTATCCATTACTTAATTTAAGATGTACTTATATTATTTCTATATAACTTTAGTCCCCAAAGAGAAGGTAATAAATGTGTTTGGATGAAAATGAATTTCTGCTTTATTGAAGTATAAAATAATCCAGGAATACCTACAGGACTTCCTTTGAAGGCATGTCCAACTATTCAACATAATTCTTCCCAGTAGTAATAGGTGTATATATGCTAATACATTAACTGAATAAATCCTTGTGTGAGGAATGTCTACCTGAGGAAAGTTTTTGCTCCTCTGGATGAAGTTGACCCTGCTTTAACTTGTGTTACTAAATATATCTTCTTTTTAAATGGCTGAAAGAGTTCTTTCTTTTGTAATTTACTAGAAAAATAGTGCTTTTCAAATTGATTACTATTTCTGAAAAAAATGAATAATTCACAAATGAAGTGTCTTTCTTAATAGGGACAACAAAGCCTTTCGAACAATAATTCTCTGCAAGTTAGAGTTTAGAATAGAACCTAGTGACAGGCCAGACAGAGGTTCCCACAGTTACCTCTGAAACAACTCTCTGAATATATGTCCCAATAAAATTCCAGAAATAATGTAGCATTAAAATCATCAAGTATGTAATTCAAGTCACATATCCATGTTTGTAGGCACAAATAGGAGACAACTTTGCAAATACAAATTATTCTGTAAGTGATATTTTGACTTTCCCAAATTAATGACACCTAGTTTTCAAACCTCTGGGCATGTCCCTATCTTATGACAAGGTACAGCATTGTTCTTTTACTCAGCACTCTGTCAAAACTGAAAAATTCCAAGACTGCACACTATTTGTAACAAACTGGGTTTAAAGTTACCTGAAAAAGGTATGTGCAATACCTGAACTAAGTCTTTTATACTTCTACTATCAAATCTCAGGAGAATAAATTTAAAATGCTACATAAAATAGTAGTTAGCATGACAGTATTTTAATATATCCTTCCCATTCCTCATTCTTATCATTAATGCAAATACAAATCAAAACTTAAAAAGAGTTGTGTTGCAAACCATCCGTGGGCTGTATATGGAATGTCACATATTCACAGCCTAATTGAATAGGGATATCTGGTGTCTGGGAACTTCCAGTGGACATTTCCTCTGGTTGACTGTCCAGAGACATTGTGAGCCCTACTGAAGCTCTACCAGGTCCCACACAGAACTGGATATGGGGAGACCTGCTGCAGCCTCACTGCCCCTCTGAGATGTGTGTGGCCTGCCAAGATGCCAATCAATCTGCTGACTGCAAGACATCAGAAAGCAAGACTCCACCCTTGAAATCTTCCCTTGCCTTTGATGTACCCCTTAAATACATCAATGGAGTCATTTTCAAATTGTCTAGCTCCAGCTCCTGTGTGGACTCATCTATCAGGGGCCCCATCTTTAAAACTATTTTTTCTGACTCTTTGTCTTTTGTTCTTCACTAATTATTCTAGACTTTCATTTCTCAAGAGGCTTATCCCTCTAAGCAGGCAAGAATTCCCTGGTGAATTGCTGGACATCCCAGGGAATTGAGTTTTTTTAATGTATTGAGGATAATCCTCAGTAGGCTAGGAAGAAAAAGTTGAAGTAAAATTCACCAAGCAACCAGCGTCTAGGAAACCAATAATCTACTGTTTTTTTCCTTCATCATCATCGTCATTAACAACATCTTGATGATGCTACAGAGATAATGTAAGGATAAAATATGATTCAGACTGTTGGAGTTTTTAGCCCCCCAACTTCCCTCCTGACCTGCAGGAGAGATTGGGAGAGCACAATAACTTCTCTTTCATTCTTTTAATAAAGAAAGTCTGGGGAGGAGCCATATTTATCAAATAGTCAGAGGGTATTGGTTTGACATGTGAGGAAAACAGGTAGATGATCTAAAAATGCACATTTTGAAAGATGCACAATATGAAAACTGACAGGAGTTCTGCATTCAATTTCTGTTATGTCTTCCCAGGAAGATGTTTGTTGCTTCATCACCTCCTGGTGAAGGGTAGTTTTCAATATCAACCTAATGATATGAACTCAATTATTTTCACAAGAAACACCTAAGAAGCATTTTTAAAAATGCTTAAACAGGGGCTGGGGTTATGGCTCAGTTGTAGAGCGCTCACCTGGCAGGTGCAAGGCCCTGGATTTGATCCTCAGCACCACATAAAAATAAATAAATAAAGTTATTGTGTGCAATTACAAAAAAAAATATATATATAAAATGCTTGAACTGGAATGTCAGGTAGGCAAAATGTTCTGGAGACTCCCTACTTCAATCAGCTTAAGTAATTATGATAGTCATGTAGGATTAGAATATACTGATATATATATATACACACACACACACACACATACATACATAGAGAGAGAGAGAGAGTAAACAAAGCTTTTGGTAGGTCTACACATTTAGAAAAGATTCTTTTTTAAAAAAAATTTTTATTTTGGGGGTTGGGGATGTGGCTCAAGCGGTAGTGCACTTGCCTGGCATGCGCAGGGCACTGGGTTCAATCCTCAGTAAAATAAAGATGTTGTGTTCACCAAAAACTGAAAAAAAAATAAATATTAATCTCTCTCTTAAAAAATTTTTATTTGAACTATTGAATTTAGTATATTAGATTCATTTGAAGAGTTGAACAATATTATAAGTGGTCTCCTAATTACAATGTTATAGTAATTTCTTGCCCAATTCAGCCATATAATTTTTCTTTATTTGACTTTCATAACTTCCATTTTCAAAGCACATAGCACAGAGAATTAATGGAATACAAAATGTAAATTAATACTACTAAATCCTATTGACCGCACAAAAGCCAGGATTAATATGATAATTTATAAATAATAGATTATTCTCAATGTGTCTATGAAAATGCACATTTTCCTTATAAGTAAAATCTGGGTGGGAAGATAATATTATTTGGGGGTTATTGATGCCCTTTTGCTTTTAGATCACCATAAAAAGAATACATGTACAGGTGATTTTTCAATGTAGAAAGCTATTTTCAATATAGTTTAAGTGAAATGTCATCTTAGTTTCAAAGGAAAAGAAAATAGTATGTTAATTTATTCAGCAAGAGGGACTGTGGTCACAGATTTAGACTCCAGAGGATATGACTGGTAATGAAGCTACAGCAATACCTACTATTCCACCTGCTAAAGGAATAGTGGTATCTCTAGAAAAATCAAAACATGTTGCTTTAGCAGATCCTGGTTTAAAATCACCAAAAATTAATTATAAGTAAACTTTGAGATATGTTCTCTCTTCTTTCTTATTTCTTGTGGTGTAGTGTGTGATAATCCATGTGGATTTCTATTTTGAAATGATACTTTTGTAAATATCATGCTTAACTGAATAATTTAAAAATAGTTTTAGATTTAAAATCATTGAACCATAAGCTACCTAGGATATTTTTTTTTCATTGTCATTTCAAATCAAAATTAAAGTTAAAAGGAAAATATGACCTTTGAAAAACATGGAAAATATTTCATAAATCTCTGAACTAAATATTACCTTTAAAGCTGAGCAATCTGGGATTAGCTAACTAAAAGTATTTAAGCAATCATATTCCTTTTAGAAGAGCAGAGATCAATAACATCAAAAAATACTTAAAATCATTACAGACTCTGAAATTTAAACATGTCTCTTTTTTTTCCTTTTCCTTTTTTTTTTTTTTTTTGGTCCTGAGGACTCAAACCAGGGGGGCACTTTACCACTGAACTATATTCCTAACTTCCTAAGTCATTTTACATTTTGTTTTCAGATAGGATCTTACTAAATTGCTTAAGTTGGCCTTGAACTCACAACCTTCTTGCCTAAGCCTCCAGAGTCACTGGAAATTATGACCATGTGTCATTGTGCATAGCATGTCTCCTATTTTAGTATTTTTAATTTTTTTTTGTTATGTTAATTGAATCCATTGAATAAATGGCCCATATTCTCCTTATTCCTTTTCTAAGAGCTCTGAAAAATAAAACTAGCCTTTTCCCTGGTGATGCCAGGTTTCTCTGTTTTCCCGTTCTCAGTGTGGTATCCTTCTGAATCTACATAAATCATATTGCTAGGGCCCATTTGTATTTAAACTTATATATTCAGGTACGATCATAAATCTCCATTTGGAAGAACGAAACTGGACGGAAAAAAAAAGTCATCCACTAGATGCTCAAGATATGCTATTTACTAATATTAGGTACTTTCACAAGAGCTTGATTTACTCTTCACAATTCTGGAAGTCTCTCTTTAGAGTATAGTGTTAGTCAATCGTTCATCACTATCATACAATACCTGAGGGAAATCGATTAAAATAGGAAAGATGTATTTTAGCTTAGAGTTTCAGAGATTTCTGTCCATCGTTCTTTGGCCCCAGGCTATCAGCCTGTGGTGAGGCAGAACATTATGACAAGGGAGCATGTGTCAGAGCAGAGCTACTCAACTCACTAGGACATAGGAACAGGGAGAGAGCAAGGGCATGGGTACATGATAAGGACACCTTCTTAATGATCTATTTCCTCCAACTAGGTCCTTCCTTCTAGAGTTTCCACTATCTTCCATTACTATCAGATTATGAACCCATCAATGGATTAATCTATTCATGAAGATAAGAGACCTCATGATCCAATCACTTTTTAAGAGCCCCAACTCTGAACATTGCTGCACTGAGGAACAAAGCTTTAACACAACTCATGAACCCATAGGGACGTTGCATATCCAAACCATAACAAATTACAAAAAATAGACAGGTATGATCTACTTACATGGGATGAATATCACAGCTTCCTATTGGATCAAATAAAAATTTTAAAAATGTAGTTAAACTGTGATCATTTCACAATATTGTTAATTACAGCAAGATAATTATTATATTCTCTTTTTGCTCAATCTACTTCTGGGAAAACTTATAATGTATAGAATATCTTGAGGATGTAAGAATACCAAAGTCATTCAATTTAACTTTGACTCAGGTTTATAGATAGTAATACAAGCAGGCATGAAGTACATTTCCAGAGGCCATTTCCAATCATTTGATTTTTAATTTTCTAAAAGCAATATTCTCATGTACTTCTAAGACCTATCACTACATAAAATTCTTAGAGAAGTAACTTAATAGGAAGGCATTCTGAGAATTTATCCCAATATATGTATTCATTTATTAACCATTTAGATATTACTACAGTAATAGAATATGTTCATTATAATACATACATAAAGTAGAACTTTTAAAAGGATGAAAAGGAGGTTAAAGAAAAGTAAGAATTAATACATATGACTCCATGCTAGCATTCGTGTCATAATCAACTTTCTAAAACGGCTCCCAAGAGTCTCACTCTGGTGTGAAACACCTTACAATCCCCTTCTCATAAATGTGGGCAGAATCTATTTCTCCTCTCATTAGGGTACATGTCAGTTTACTTTGACTTATGCAGAAAGGAAAATATCTTGGGCAGGTATCAGAAAGACTGATGCCTACTGGTGTGGAAAAAGCAAACAGCTACAGCATAAACTGCTTTCGGGCCACATGGAAAGTGAGAGTAATGCACAAAGTCACCAGAACCTGGGAACAAGTTTGACTAACAGCTAGGAGGAAAATGAACACCTTACTCACAAGAAACAAGGAATTAAAAATCTGCTAAAAATCAGTTATATTAGAAAAGGACTCTAAGTCTCAGACAAGAATCACAGTTTTATGTCAGGTTGATGATACCCTAGGCAGAGGAGCCAACACATACATAGGTAAAAATTAATATATATATATATGTATATGTATATATATATATATATATATATATATAAAGTATATTCTATATGCATGTCCTAGAGTGTCTGGGTCTGAGGAAATCTAACTTAAGGGGAAGTATTCACAATTGTACCCACAGAAATAAAGCCCAATTCTTGTCTTTCCAATTTTCCCATTCTATTCTCACCCAGGATTGCAAGGACATAGAGGTTTAGAGGGATTAATAATTTAACCTATGTAACAAGTACATATCACCAACTGTTACATGAATAGAAATTTATTCTTCAATGACTTCCTGTTTTGACACATTTTATATCTGATATTTTATGATATTAAGACATCATTAGTTAAGTATTGACAATATACTGATTTCTAAAACTTGCAACTCAAGTTCTTCCTTCCTAAAAACATCTTGAGCATTCTTTAAATTATTTTACCCTCGAGCCATAGTGGCGCACACACAGTGGCTCAGGAGGCTGCGGCAGGAGGATCACAAGTTCAAAGCCAGCCTCAGCAATTTAGTGAGGCCCTAAGCAAATATGCAAGACCCTGTCTCAAAATAAAAAATAAAAAGGGCTGAGGATGTGGCTCAGTCATTAAGTGCCTGTGGGTTCAATCCTCAGTACCAAAAAAAAATTACTTCATCTCCTTTGACAGGTGTCACAATTAGGACACTAAACAAACTTTGTCCTATATTGAGCCTACATTGAGGTTATGATGTTTAGTTCAGTGGATCAACATTATTATGATTCTGGAATATGGCCAAAAAAAAGTTAGAATATTTTATTGAATCGGCAAATTGCCACAATTAAAATTAAGTAGAATACAGTACCTTATAAATATCACACTGAAACCAGATATTTAGCAGATTTTCTGTTTGAATTTCTATGTCCTTTTGTTGAACTCTTTTACAGTCTTATAGTAGTTTTGCTATAGTACTCAGTATTGTGTGTTTGTTCAGATTTCATCTCTAATAAACAATGGTATCTTTAAAATAGTGTGTGTTTCTCAAGCTAGTAAGTAGAAATAAGGTCTGCTAGCTCTCCCTTCTCTGAGGAATGTACTGCATACATACAGTGTTTGAGAGTCACTAATCTAATCTACAGCAGATAATCTGTTAAATTTCTACTCTTTGCAATTTTTAAAATATTTTCACTAAATGTCAATAGTAAACTAAGCCATCGCAGAAATAGCCTACTTTCTCAATTTATATGCAAGTGAAAATTTATGTCTGGTTTTATTCAGGGGGTGAGGGAAACATGTTATCTTAATACAAAAAAAAGTTTTAAAATCTTGGCATATTATTCCTGCCAATTCTTATTTTCTGTGCTCATCAAAATATACATATTTATTGTTTTATGTCCTTTTTATGAAATATAACTCTCTGGAAATTGTAGGTCTCTAAACCATTCAAGTGTTTATTATGAGGAATGAATATAGATATAATGAATGGCATAAAAACACACATTTTATCTTTTAAAAATTATTTCTGCAGTAAATTCCTGGTACAGAATGTCAAAATAAACATATTTTTAAAAAAATTTCTTACCAATGATTTTATAGATGACTATATTTTAATTCTTATCAGTAAACAATGTTTTGGCAGGACTGACTTTATACCTCAATGCAAAGAACCTACAGAAAAATCAATAAAGGTTCACAATTCTAATATAGGCGCAAATGCTCACTCTTTATAGACTTCACAGAATTGAACCAATTTCTTAGAGAAATTAAAACACACTTATGCACTTACAGTTTAGCAAAATAGAGATGGGGGAAATTACAGTGTATAAATGAAATTCATTACTGAGAAAAGTCAATTTGATGCTGTGGTGAAGACTTGACCTTCCATTGCTGTAAAAAAAAAGGTCATACAACACAAACCCCTCTGTGTCAAAGATAAGCAGATTTTCTCCTTTATTTCTGTTTGTAACATAAGGGAGCCTCATACCAGCTGCATGCAGCATGACTTCATGAGCATATAACTGTATTTAAATCATTTATATATTACATTTTACAAATGTAATAGGAAAATGTGTTCTTTTACATTCATGGTTAAGAGATGGAGCAGATGATGGTAAAAGGCTCAGTTTAAACTAATATGGGCATTAAAATAACTGATATTGCATGCATTCCTTGATATAACAGAAGTTTAGTTCACTATAAAATAGGCTTCTCACTTTCTAGAATATATTAAACATAATGTGTCTTTAGCAACCGTTTTTCTACATGAGGAAACTTACTCTTAAGAGTTTATTCATAGGAATTTTTTGACTTAAAAATGTTGTCACTCATTCAACACATATTTACTAAGCACTTGTTATTTTCGGGTATTATATTTAATGTTGAATTGCTTAGAAAGATGAATAAGACATTATCCCTGCCTTCAAGATAAGATCATGATTAGGTGGAGAAGACAGAGATGTCATAAAACATTGGCAACATATAGAGCATTTTGAGCACCTTCATTCAGTGACTAGGTTTGTGGTATTTTCATGGTCTCTTGGATTTAGGTTTTCAATATGGATAGTTGCAACAATTGGAAATTGAGCTTAATTTTAGAGTCCAGGCAGGACATTCTGGCCTTTTGGGTAGGCATTAATAACTGAGAACAGCTTAATTTATGAATGAAACATCCACTATATCCTTTCCAACAAATAACTAAAAAAGAAGTCAAAGAATTTCAAAAAGTCATTATTAAGCAATAATTTGAAAAATAAAAAAGACCTTTTCACATAATAAAGTACTCCATCACTATTTTGCTTGGGATATTATTTTGTATGGTATCTTTACAGAAGTAGGTTACCTAACTAATATCTTTGAAGAATTTTGCACTTGGTTCAAACTTTAGTAAATTTTCTATAGTTCCTGACATGCTTCTGGAATTTTCTTTGCCTCTAGTCTTTTGTTCACTATATTTCCTCCACCAAGAATACTTGTCAAGCACTACCAAATATCCTTTTTGGTCCTCCTTTGCAAAGTCCTATTAATACTGTAGGACTTTACTTAATGATCACTTTTTCAGGTATATCTTCCCTGACTAATAAGTTAGATTTATTTTTATATCAAATGTCTTTATTAAAATCATTTTTCCACTTGAATCAAATGTGTGAAATATGATATGTCAAGAGCGTTGTAATGTTTTGAACAACTAATAATAAAAAAAAATTTATTAGTTAAAAAAAATCGTTTATTTTAAACAACATTCCCCTTGGTTTAATTCCTTGGTCAATATCCACTCTTTGCTGTAAGAATACCAGAATAATCATTAGGTGCTTAATGAAAGAAAACCATCATAAAACTTTCTCTCTAGCATTAATTTATATATTTCTTTACTTGGCTGATTGATTCTTAAAATCTGTAGTTGCTGGGAATATGGTCTAAAAGAGAGTGATAGGTAGAAATGGATCCAAAACTTAAAAATGCACTAAAAAGTGCTTTATTTAAATCAATGCTTTGTAATCTGTCTTGTGATTTACTAGTCATATCTAATTCTTTATGCGATTTCAGAGATGTTATTGCTCAAGAAAAGCAGTACCACAGAGTTAATGAGTTTTTTATTTAGCCAGCCTTTCTCTGAGTGCTTTTTGAGTTGCTCATCATCTGGTTTCTTCACAGGTGCTGTCAGACTACATCTTAGCATTAAGATGGTACTACTTGGCCAGTAGCTTCACATTATTTTATCCTTGAGCTTCATTGATGATTCCAGCAAAGTTTAGTAGGCAATTTGGAGAATATGAGGCATTTTAACCACATAGAATGTCATACAGTGTTGCTGCTGAGTCTTCCGCCAATTTAATGGAGCTCTCTAAAGTTAGAGGGAAATTGTTTACTTAAAACATTAAAAAATCATTTTGCAGTACTTAAGAAAGAAAAAAATAGGCAGTGGGAATAGAGAAAATTGCATCTGCACTTCTTAAAATGATGTTATATTGAAATCACTGAATATAGGAGTCATGATCATTCAAACGTATGCACCTGCTCATGTTTGATTGTAACATCAGTCTTTCAAATAACCATCTATACTCTCCATGTACACCTAATTCATCTACACTTAAATTTTACTTTGATTATTGTATATTCAAATTTCTGCAGATGTTCAAGAAAATTATGTTTATGAAGATAAGCTCCTAAATATCTAGTCCTTCAAAATTTACTAATGTTATTCCCACCTATCCATGTATATTCAGGGTATTTTCCCCCCCAAATAAGCACTAATTATTCATTCAATTCAATTTTCTACAGACTTTTTTATAAAAATTAACGCTGAATTATCATTCACAAAATATATATACCCCTCTTACGTAAGGAGAAAAAATTATTTGATTATTGATACTGGTATCATTTTATTTACTTTTTGAAAATAAATGCATGACTTTTATATATATGAGCTTACTATTAAATATAAATAATATATTATATTTTTATGACAAATTGTGCTATATCAAGCACATTGATATCCATAATATTTTGCTAAATCATTCTGGTAACTCTTTGAGATAGGGAGCAGAAGGACTATTAGTCTATATTGCAGGTAACTGAACAGTATCAGAATTGGTAATTTACCAACAGACCAATAGCTAGTAAATGATTAGAGTCAGGGATCATATCTGGATTTTCTGTATGAATGGTTTAAACCCTATCCACTAAAAATCACTGTCACTGAACAAATGATGCTATAACAATAAGAAATTTATGTGCAAAAAATAATTGAATGTAGACAAGACTTTAACTGTTCACAAAACTTGACCGAAAATGAATCACACACCTAAATCTAATATTCAAGACTATGAAAATCCTAGCAAATAAAACCTAGAGGATCTATGGTACAATGATGGTCTCTTAAACACAACAATATAGTCACAATTTATGAAAGAGAGAATTGATATGTGGATTCTATTAAAATTAAAAAAATTTCTTCACTACACATGATTATGTCAAAAGAACAAAAACAAAATGCACACTAGGAGAAAAATGTCTTGAAAAGACATCTGATAATCAACTTAGTGGAAATACACAAAGAACTATTAAAATTCAATAGAAAATAATCTTGTAAAAAAATTAGGCCAAAAATCTTGATAGATCAAAGAAATATATAGATGGCAAGTAAACATATGAGAAAATCAGGGAAGTGCACCATCTGGATATGGTGGTGGATGCCTTTACTCCCAGTGGCTTGGCAGGCTGAGGCAGGAAGATTGAGAGTTCAAAGCCAGCCTCACCAAAAGCGAGGTGCTAAGCAACTCAGTGAGACCCTGTCACTAAATAAAATACAAAAAAGGGATCAGGATGTGGCTCAGTGGCCAAAAACCCTGAGTTCAATCCCCAGTACCTCTAACCCCCCTAAAAAAATCAGGGACTTGCAAATTAAAACAAAAATAAGATATGACTGCAAACCTATTGTCATGACCAAAACACTTAACATTGACAACACCAAAATCTGGCAAGGATTTAGAGCAATAGAAACTCTCATTTATTAATAGTGAGGACACATAATGGTACAGCAACTTTGGAAGACAGTTTTGTAGTTTATCACAAAACTGTGCATATTCTTACCATATGATCCAATGATCAAACTCCATAATATCTATCCAAGTGAGTGAAAACTTGTTTCTACTCAGAAACTTGCAAATGGATATGTGTAGAATCTTTCAGTATAATTTCCAAAACTTAGAAACAATCAATATGGCCTTCAATAGGTGAGTAGACAAATTGTGGTGCATCTAGACAGTGGGATATTACTCATCTCCAAAAAGAAATGCACTATCAGGTCATGAAAGACATGAAGGTAACTTAGATGCATATTACTAAAATGAAAAAACAGCTTATTTGAAAGGGGTTCATATTGTATTATTTAAACTACATGACATTCTTGCAAAGGAAAAACTATGGAGACAATAATAAGACCAGTGGTTGTGAGAAGTTAGGAGGGAGGGAAGGATGAATAAATAGTTCATAGAAGAATCTAGAATACTGAGACTATACTGAGTAACACCAAATGATGTACACATGTCATTATACATTTATTGAAACCTATAATGTTCAAACTGAGTGAATCCTCATATAAACTATGAGGCTATTGTGATTATAATGTACAATGTATCAAGTAGTTTCATCAGTTTTAACAAATATATCTGTATGAGGGGGGCATTGATAATGAGGAAAACAATATATGTGTGTGGGGGAAGGGAGTATATGGGAAATCTTTTTACTTTCCCCCATGTTTTGCTGTGAATCTCAAGATGTTAAAGTCATTGCTAAAAAATATTTTTATTTCTACATATTGCTAAATATTTGGAAACTGCATAATTTCTTTTAATCTCTATAAAATTCCCAACTTGCGCATTGTTCAGTAATCTGAAGCTATTTATGTGACTCTGCCACATAGAATACAAAACATTAATATTTTAAAATATATTGTTCTTATGTAAAAATAAAAATGCAAGACTTCACTAATGATATTCTAACTGCCATATAAAATAGAAGATATTGGTTTCCATTAAATTCATTCATGCAGCTACAGACTTTGTTTTCTGTCATCCCTTGAAGCTCCATGTTACCAACGACTAGAGTAGGGCCAGTGAGATGGGATAGAAGCAACATTTTAACTTCCCTGCTAGGTCCTTAAAAGAAAAGTAAATAATCTATATTCTTTCTTTCTTTTTCCCAAAGATATAGTGTATACATGTTTATGAGAGTCTCAGCAACTACTTTAGACCTGGAGAAAAAAGCTCTGTGTTAAAGAGGGCAAAACAAGAAAATTTAAAAAGCCTGAGACCAAGATAGAACAGAGTGGTATGTGTTAACCTTTGGTAATATTTTCACACATTACATATTGTTACTGTATAAGAAATATAGATTTCTATTTTTTTTGTAACCTGTGTGATTTGGGGCCTTTGTATCAACATCCAGAACCTATATTTTAAACACACGTGTGTGCACACAAACACAAACTCACACACACACAGGGACAGAATAATATTAATAGTTTTTTAACACATTATAGATTTCAATTGTATAATTTACTCATATGTGTGTGAGTGTGTGTGTGTGTGTGTGTATATATATATATATATATATATACATATATATATGTGTATATATATATATATATATATATATATATATATATATATTAGAGTGCCTGCAGATTTTCAAGTTGGTAGTTTAACAATTTGATGATAATTGAAAATATTTTCTATTTGAAGAAATGTTTATCTTATATATCCTCAATTTAAATAATGTTTATAAGCTCCCTGACGTAAATAGTAACAGTCTCTGTTAAATCTGAGAAATCTAAATATACCAGAGCTCTTGAGCCAAAACCATTTTACATGGTAGCTTGGAAAACATTAAATTAATTATTTTCCAGAACATAACCAGTTCTTAATTCTTTTATTGCTAGTACTATAGTCAATATGCCATCACATCTTCCTAGATATCTTCTACAGACATTTGAATAATTTCTCTGGTTCAAAAACCCTCCTCCTGTCAGCCTATAATACATTTCAATCCAGGAGTGTGAATGATTGTTTAAAAAATATGAAAGTTGGACTAAACAAATCCTCCATTCAAAACTCTGTGTTTTTTTTTTCCTACTCCTTCACTCAATGTGTTTTAAATAACCTCTAAGACTTACATGGATGTAATGTAGCAAATACATTATCATAGTTACTTTTGTAACCATGAGCACGAAAATGAACTGTCACATGGTCATAAAACATAAAGTAAATTCATTTTCTTCTCTCTCTCTCTGGTTCTCTCTTTATTCATATATTTACTTAATTTTCACTACTCTTAGTTTACTAGGAGGAGAAGAATTTAAATAACCATAACCCTCTAACCAGACATTAATCACAGCCAGGAATCAATGGAAAAAAATCTGAAAAATTCCCAAAGTTGGGGGAAAAAAAAACCCTCAATCCAGGTTTCTATATCTAGCAAAAGTATTTTTAAGAATTGAAGGAAAAGTAAGGAGATTTTCAGGTAAGGCTAAAGCGAGAGTATTTATCCGGCAAGCATTTTCAAAGGAGGGGCTAAAGAAAGTTTCTGACTAAAAGGAAGAGATAACAGAAAGGAAGTCTGAATCTTCAACAAGGAAAGAACAACAACAGAAATGGCAAACATTTGGATAAAACAAAAGACTGTTTTTCTTTTGCTCACTTATTGATTAGGTTATTTGTTTGCTTTTGTGAGTGTGTGTGCATGTGTGAAGTTTATTGAGTTCTTTATATATTATGGATATCAATCTCCTGTTTGAAAAGTAGCTGGCAGAAGTTTTCTCCATTTGTAGGGTCTTTTTTCATGCTCTTAATTATATTCTTTGCAGGGAAGATGCCTTTTAATTTGATTCCTAATTTTGTTTCTTGAGCGTTATTGGTTTTGTTAAGGAAGTTGGTGCCTGTACCAGTATGTTGAAATATTGACTGTGTTTTCTTCCAGGAGTTGCAAAATTTCTGGTCTAATTCCTAGGTTTTTGAACCATTTTTTGAGTTGACTTTTGTGCAGGCCGAGAGCTAGGGATCTAGTTTCATTCTTCTGCATATTGATAAATAGTTTTTCTAGTACCATTTGTTAAAAAGGTTTTTATCCAACATATGTTTTAGACAACTTCATGGAGTATCAAATGATTGTGATTACAGTGCACTAATCAAAACATGTAAAAAAAAAAAAAGACCTTTTCTACTCTTAGGGTCTTTGAAATATGTAGAACTATTGGGAGAAAAAAAATATTTATCTTTGAAGATTTGTATGAATGAGCATGTAATGTAATGTATATGACAACTATGACATGGAAGCCAATACAAAAGGGTAAAATGACCTATAGGGTTATAAGTCTTCTACATATTATTTGAAACATTGAAATCATTGTACTTGATAAACATACTGTGAAAATATAGGCATGTTCTCTGTGTAACCCTTAGAGAAAACACTGAAAAACTACAAGAGCTAAAAAGCCAACAAATTCACTGAAATAGCATACTAAATATTTTCCAAAAAGGCAGGAAGTAGAAAAGCGAAGCCGAGGAGCAAAATCCGAATACACACTATGTAAAAGAAAGTGTTTAAAAAATGGAGTGTAAGGTTTAGGGCGCAATATGAAGTCAGTTAAATGAGAAAATTTTGGCTTCATAAAGAGAAATGGAGTGAACAACAGAGTAGATACCTCAGAGCAGATGAGTGAACCTGTGATATGATGTACAAGAGAGAAAATAAACTGGGGGAAAAGCAATACAGTGAAAAATTGAGGTATTGCCTTCTGTTTACTATTATTCACATATATTATAAGGTATCTACTATTATTCTAAAACACAATGAAGCAGAGAAGTGGGTTTTTTCCATATCACATGATTCAGTATTTTAACTTAACTGGGATATTTATACTTATTATATATAATATTAGTAAATAATTTTAAAAGAGTGTTTTACAATATAATCATCTGTCATATATTATATTTTATAAATGCTAAGGACTTTTATCTTATTTTTATTTTAAATGCATCTAGTAGAAAATTTCCTAAAACATACATATGTTAATTCTTGGACAAATTAATGTTCCTATAAGAAGAGCCAGTTATAGGACTGGACTGGAATAAAGCGATGACCTTGGAAATTTTTGCCTCTGTTCTTTGCCTCCCTTCTCTTTGTCTGACTCAAGCAACTATAGGTCTCTTGAACATTATTTCTTCTGGTATTCTGGCTTCTTAGAAAATGGCACAATTAATCCTACGAAACAACTTAACTTTGTTTATATATAACTTTTGATAAATTGGCTGATGGCAAGTTCCTAAGGAGATTTCTGGTCTTTTGCTACTGTGTCAATAGGAAGGTCAGATGCCATTTTGGCTCTCCTCTGGTTCAGAGTTGTTTCTCAGACACCAGAGGTTCTGGTAGTCTCTTCAGATAAGCATGATATTTATCTTGATTAAGTTTGTATTCATTAGTGAAAACTTGATAAAATTGATTTCTAATTTACTATTTGTACATCTATACATGGCATTTTATGTTTCATTATATAGGTAAAATCTGTCAGGAATTTTTTCTTTTAGCTTAAAAATTCTAACAAATTATCACATAATTGACAAATTACAAATTTGTAACTTTGTAAAATTATTTTAGAGATAAATTATATGATATTGTTATATAATAATAATATCATATAATTATAATTATATAATAATAATATCATATAATTTAGTTTAGGGATTTTTATGACAAGAAACTTCTAGTAAAACTACTACATTGTGTTTTCAAGTCTTGTATTAGAAGCAATTTTGAGTATAGTTTTATAAAATAATCATTGCCAATGAGATCAACGAATGTAAATTTTCAGTCACAAAATATTCATTTAGGGTCCCAATTAAAAGAAAAAAAGAAAAATAACTGGAAGAAATCTTCTGCATTAAACATATTCTAATATAGGTAGTAGATACGAGATAAATGAGAAATAGAGAGAAAAGGAAACTAGATATTGATAAAATTCATTTATATAGGCATGGCAGTTGATCACCAAGAAATCTGAGATGATGCCTGGTAAGCAGGCAATCTCTGAGTAGTCAAAATGAGTAGGCAAACTGAGTAGTCAATACTATGATCAGAGATTGTAACTCTTAGGTATTCTAATACATATTTTTCCTCTTATGAGTCTGTAGGTAGAACATTTATCACTGGCATTTATTTCCTGGTAGCTGAAACCTTGTGTATACCCAGAGACTAATGTAGGAAAAGTAAGTTACAACTAATAAAAAATTCTTGAACTTGTTATAAGAAAAATCTTGCGATTTGGAATATGAAGTCCAAGGATCTGCCATTCACTGATTCAAGAATACTGAAAAAAAATGTATAAAGCAGTTTAGGAAGATGAATTAATTAAATAAACAGAAATAGTACTCAATTTATTTTTAAAAAATTAGGAGAATTTTTGTTTACTGCATTAATATCAATAAACTCTGCTCAGTCTTTCTGGTTTTTTTTCCCCCTATAATAGGGCCATAGTCAGTCCTTTCTGGCCTAGTGAATATAGTCTACTTTAACAAGAAATTACAAGTTGGAGAGAATGAAAACAGACATTGCATAGGGACAATGGGCCTTTCATACCAGATATACTTCAGACATGATGGTTTGCAACAATCTGTTTTAGACTATGGAGAATTTGTATAAGAGGATCTACTACACAGCAAAATCCAGGAATTTTTGTCAATAGATAAATTGAAAACCAAGACCATGTCATAGTTGTTCTCTTTTTGATGCTATATAATGCCCTTCTCCCTTTGGACCCTTTCCCACAGTCTCCTCAGGATAGACAGTAATAATGAGATCTTTCTTAGCAAATAGAAAGTCAGGGACAAGAAGTGTTTAAGCCTCCCTCTTGACCAGAAGTAATTAAGTACCTAAATTATAGATACACACACTTATGTCCGGGGAGGTTAAAGTAATTGCATGAATTGCATAAATGACAAAAGCTCTCCATTTACTGGAGAAGATTCACATTGTGGATGTTCTATTTTTTTTTTTTTAATCCTTCTTCCTTATAAGAAGATACATTGTTTAAAGGCAAATACAGGTTTCCCATTGGGGGATATAGAGAGTATGGTCAGATTAATGATTTGAATATTATGAATCTTTTCAACCTATCTTTTTTGTACCCATGTAAGACAGAGACTAAATAAGCATAACACCTTATGCTTGCATTGTACAAAGCAAATAACACTTAGGTTATTCAATTTCTATTTAGTCAATAATACAAATATATGCATGAAAATATGTTCAGAAACACACATGCAAACTTCTTAAGCATCCTAAAAGACATTAAAAATATAAAGTCAAAGTTAGACATTAAGTTTTAAGTTGCATAGATCTTATATGCATTGTAAAACTGATAAACCTTTATAAAAGGAAAATCATAATTTGGAAATTAAGGAATAACCCACTAGTCAGAATGTTTGGTTCCCAATATGCCTACTTATTTGCTATTTAATCTTTTGTTTTTCTTTTTATGACATTGGGGATTGCAACCAGGGATATGATACTAGTAAGCTAAATCCCTAGTTCTTTGTTAGTTTTTGAGAAGCTGGGATTATAAGTGTGCATCATTGCACTGGCTACTCTGTGATCTTTGATAAATTTAAATGTGTTAAAACATAGCTCTCTCAATTTTAATATGTGAAGAACATGCTTATTAATGCAAAGATTTATTTTAGTGATTAAGTAAAAGTACAAAAAAGGGCAGAGTATAATTCTCAGAATCTGCTATTCTATAAATCATTATTAAATGGAATTTGGATAAAAAGATCACAAACATAATTGTACAGAATAATATATATAGTAAATAAAGTATAATAATTAACAAGAAATTTAAATGTCCTTTAAAAGCAGATTCAAATTTTAAATACATGGAGAAAAAAGTTTGTGTTACTAAATTGATGCCTTAACTTTATTATCATTAGAAGATTTGAACTAAATATGGTATGATTTCTAATACAATAACTTATTACTCATTGATTTCAAGAGACTTCATGGAAGAAGGAATTATTCTGTAAGACAAGAATCAACATATTACATAAAAAGTATGCATCCTATTTCAGTTTGTCTCTGGTCATACATTTCTTGAAATACTTAACAATTTAAAATATGTTTTCAAGAGTACGTTGCTGGGTTGGGAGTATAGAACTTGCCTAGCATGCACAGCAAGTTAAAATATGTGTCTTGAGGGGAAAAAAAGAACGATAATATATTATCCAATGGCCATGTGAATAATTTATTTCATCAGAAAAGCACCAGATAAGAAAGGTGGAAGCTCATTTTGGGTACAACAACTTTCATGGAACTCTCTCATAATATGCATGTAGTAAATACAAATTGAAACAAATATGGTAAACTATCATGATTTTTTGACTATAAAATCATCATTATCATTATTGCTAAGAATGTATAAGAAGTACAGCCCCATACAACATTTTTATCTGCTTTTAATGCATCAAGTAATTCTATTCTCACAATACTGTTACAAGTTATTCCCATTTTAAAGAAACAGGGAAACAGGGATTAAAGTAGCTTCCTAATCTCATCCAGTTATTAAGAAATAGAAAAATAAATAAATTCATGATTTTTAAATTAGAATTTTAATTAACTTCAATTTAAAAATTAAGTTCTGAATTATCTCAGGATAAATTGTTCTTTAGCATTAATATAAAATTCTAAAGTTTTGAAATGGTACATATTTGAAAAGTATGTGAATATTACACCATATATTCATGCTCTCTTAATTAGAGAAGAAGAATTTTATCAGAATGAATGGGAAAAATCACTGTGCAACCAAGAGCACAATCAAATAACAAATACTTTTCAAACTTTAAGATATCTAATTAATCTTAATCTACTAACCTCCTGAAATATGATTTAATATTTTTCATTAAAATTTACCTTGTCTCATCTATTTCAAGTACTTAGACACTTACATGCAGGAAAACCAAGATTTATTGTTCTGAATGAAGAGCTTGCAGAGTGAAAGAGCCAATGAAAAATAAATATGAATAAATAAATGTGGTATGTGGGAAATTAAATGCTATCAGAAGTAGGAGAGCAAGGTATGCTTTTTAATACTTCTTAGAATTTTTATATACCATGTAATATATAATCATGATACTCACCGGAAGAAGTAGAGCTGGTGTGTGTGTGTGTGTGCGCGCACGTGTGTGCACACACACACACTCGTGTAAGAATAAAGGTGCATTGCTGTTTGAAAGAGTTATAGTGGTCAAATTCTAAGTAGATTCACATTGAACTAGTTACCTTCTAAAAGGTCATGTGATACCTTAACCTTAGCTATTTTTTTATACTTGAAATATATTAGGTAATAACAACTCTTTCCAAATCTGATTTAAATGATAAAAGAAAAGATTAGCAAATGACTATAGTGATAGGAAATATCTATAGCACCTGTCATCAGTAATCTCCAAGCAATTTATGGAATTTTTAGTAAGTGAAATTACTTTATTATAGAGCAAAAGCAGAATCTTTTATTTTAAAAGCTACATGCATCTAGCTGTAATTGTTGGTATGATGAAGTCTTATAAAAATGAAATTGACAGTAATGAAGGCTCCTAGAAACCCAAGTTGCAAAAGAGAATAGAATGGAAGTGATCATACTAAATGACTAAAATGAAACATGAAGATGCCAATTATCATTTATTTATGATATTTTTATTTAGCAGTAGTTTAATATTACATTATCTTGATCATGCAGGTAAGCAAATTCTTTGAGATAAAATTTAAAATCTATGTTTTTCTGATTCAAATTCACACATACTACAGAGAGACTCAGAAGCATATTATTTTTCGTTGTACGTGGAAGAAAATTTTAAAAGAATACAAGAAGGAAACATAACATTAAAAAACAAACTCTTGTCATTAGTGTTGTTTTTAATAACACTTAGCTTTTCTTTAATGTAAAAATCATAGAGAATCAGGGGTTGCTGCATTTAAAGAAAAATGAAACAGAAGAATATATTTCTAGCTTTTAAAGCAGTTTGACAATATTTCAGAAACACAGCCTGACAATTTAAAAGAATGTGTACTTAAATTTAAGTGGAGGGCTGGGGATATAGCTGAGTTGGTAGAGTGCGTGCCTGCTCTTGATTAGTTTAAACTGTCTGTTCAATACATCCAATTCAATAAATAGATTGCATCTTCAGATTTTCTTTATCATTTTCTTCCTCCTTTCCTCCTCCTCTTGCTTTTCCTTTTCCTTTCCTTTCCCTTTCCTTTTCCTTTTCTCCTTCCTTCCTTCCTTCCTTCCTTCCATTCCCCCCATTACCCAGGAAATAAACCTGCGTGCTAGCAAATGCTTCTTCACATTGAGCTACATTCCCAGCCTCTTTTTCTAAATTCGATTTTGAAACACAATCTCACTAAGTTGCCCAGCAGCTGATACTACAGATATATACCACTTCACCTGGCTTCCACATTTATTCTTGAAGAAATTTGAAAATTTAGAAAAACTCATTGTGGTTTTCAAACTCAATAGAGTCAATGCAAGATCCATCAAAATGCCAACGGTATTCCTCACAAAGCTAGAAAAACACTCATAAAGTTCATATGAATTTCATATGAAATAGTAGCCAAATCAATTATGAGCCATAAGAACAAGGTGGGAGACTTCATAGTACCTCATTTCAAATTATGCTATGGAGCTACAATAACAAAAACTTCATGGTATTGGCATAAAAACAGACATGAAAACCAATGGAGTAGAAGACATAAAGATGAACTCACATATATATAGTCATACATGCAAAGATGCCAAAAAATATGTTGAAGCAAGGACAGTCCTTTTAACAAATGATGCTGGGAAAACTGGATATTTTCTATGTGGACAAATGAAATTATATCCTAACTCTCAACATAAACAAAAATCAATTCAAAGTAGATCAACGACATTGGAATTAGATCAGGAAATTAGATCTTGGAACTTCAAGAAGAAAACATAGGGTCAGACTCCAACATATAGATAGGCACAGGCATTCACTTTTTAATAAGATTCCTGAAACTCCAGAAGTAAAACTAATAATCAATAAGTGGGATAGTGTCAAATTGAAAAGACTCTGCACAGTAAAGGAAACAAAAGCATGAAGAGATTATCTATAGAATGGAAGAATGTCTTTACCTGTTGTTCCTCCAACAAGGGACTAATATCCAGAATATATAAAGAACTCAAAAAAACTTTACACCAAAAAAGAAAAAAAAAAAAAAGCAAACATGGGCAAAATGAACTAACAGAAATTTCTCAATAAGGAAATACAAATAGTCAACAGATATATGAAAAATAAATGTTCAACATCTATAGCAATTAGGAAAATTAAAATCAAAACTACACTAAAATTTCATCCCACCCTAGTTAAAATAGAAATCATCAAGAACACAAATAATGCTGTAGTGGCACACACCTGTAATCCTAGTGGCTCAGGAGGCAGAAGCAGGAGGATCAAGAAATCAAAGCCAGCCTCAGCAAAAGGGAGGTGCTACACAACTCAGTCAGACCTGTCTCTAAATAAAATTAAAAAATAGCCTGGGGATGTGGCTCAGTGGTCTAGTTCCCCTGAGTTAAATCTCTGGTACTTCCAAAAAAGAATATAAATAATGGTAAATATTAATAAGGATGTGGAGAGAAAGAACACTTTTATATTGTTGATGGAATTGCAAATTTATAGAACCAATATGGAAAGCAGTATGTGGAGATTCTTCAAAAAGGCTAGGAATGGAACCACCATATGACCTAGCTGTCCCATTCCTTGGTATTTATTAAAAACTAACTAAAATCCACATATTATAGTGGTATATGAATTTGAGTGTTTATAGCAATGCAATTCTCAATAGCCAAGTTATGGAACTAAACACAGTGTCTGTATACAGATAAATGGATAAAGACAATGTCACACAAACACACACAAACCTACATACAAATCGAGTTGTCCTCAATAATAAAAAAGAATACCATTTCTGTCATTTACCGGAAAATAGATGGAACTAGAGACCATCTTATGTTTTAGTCATCTTTTTCACTGTTGTGACCAAAAAGCTGACAAAAACAATTAGAGGAGAATAATTTTTTTTAGGGTTCACAGTCTCAGTCCATAGAAGGCCAACACATGCTCCACCCAACAAGGACAAAATATATATTCCAAATGCATGCCTCCAGTGACCCACCTCCTCCATTCACACACTATCTATCTACAGCTACTGCCCAGTTAATCCCTATTAGGGATTAATGCACTAATTAAGGTAAAACTCTTGTAACCCAGTCATTTCACCTCTAAACTTTCTTGCAGTTCCACACAGGAGGTTTGGGGGACACCTCATATCCAAACCATAACATCATGTTGAGTGAAATAAGCCAGAATCAGAATGACAGTGTCAAATTTTTTTCTTTCATTTGTGGAAGCTAGAGAGAAAAAAAATTAAAAAAAGAGCCAGGGGTGAGGAATTTCACAATAGTAGAAGGAAGACTAGGAGAGTATAGGAAGAGGAGTGAAGAGGAAAGAGAAGTGAGAGATACTGGGAAATGAAATTGACAAAATAATGCTATGTTCATGTATGAGAATATTACAATGAATTCTACTTTTATGCATAATTATACTGCATCAATGAAAAACAAAGACAAATGGAGGAAGGGGATCAGTATTAACTGAAAACTTTGCTCCTGTATGTTTTCATTCTCCCTGCTCTTTATTTTTGTTTTTATTGTCATGAAAATTACTTTTTTATACATTATATTTGCATCAATGCAAATTTATTGTTATTGCTCTGTATATCTTAATCAGATAACAACTCTTTCATGCTGCCTTTTGTAATTGCTTATATAGCTATGCTGTTCTTTATAAGTGTATAGGTATCTTTAGCACTGTATTTTATTTCTACATGTGGACCACAGTTACTGTCTAGTGTCTTCTTATTTCTGTCTATAAGAAATTGTTTTGTGAGGGCAGTTTATTTTTTTTTTTATTGTTTTGTGAGGGCAGTTTTTTCTGAGTACAGAATTCTCAATGAAAAATTTTCTCTTTTAAAATTTTGAATACATTACCCCACTGCATTCTGTTCTCTATCATTTCATTTTGGGGATCTGTTGTAATCTTACTAAAAATCTCTGAAGTGATGCCTCATGTCTCTCTTGCTGGTTTCAATTTTTTTTCACCTATATCTTTGGATTTAGTAGTTTTATTATAGTTTGGAGAGCTTCATAAATGTGTAAATCAATATTTCCCATTAAAATTGGACTTTATCTTTTCAAGTATTCTGTTTGATCCTTGTTTTCTCTCCATTCCTTCTGGGACTTCTACTTAAGTGTATATTCATGTTTGCAGTGTTCCACTGGAGCTCTGAGGTTCTTCATTTCTCTACAATTTTCCTTATAATCCCTAGGACAAATATGACCTGACCCCAAGCTTGTTGCCACTGGATTTAATAGCTCAACTATGCTTTTGAGATTCTCCAGTGAAGTTTTCGTTGTTGGTGCTTAAATTTTAACTTTGGAATTTCTACTTTTTGACTAGTTTTTAAGCTCTAATTGATAATTCATATTTTGTGAGTTCTGATGCTCATACTTTTGTTCTTAAAGAGAGTTTTCCTCAGATATTTAAACTTTTTAAACAGTTTATTTAATGTCTTCATAGAGGAAGTACAATGTTTAAAGTGTCTCAGGAAAAATTATTGATAGTTGTTCTTTTTCATGTGTATAGGCCATGATCTTATTTTTTTGCATGTCTTGTGCTTTCTTTGGTTGGAAGCTGAACATTTTAAATAATATAATGTAGCAACTTTATAGTATGATTATTATGATTTTTTATGAATATTCATGCATATATATAAATGTATGTGTGTGTTTTATATGAAGTCACACATTTCTTTTTAAGTGTAACTTAAATCTGAAAAACCAATCTAAATTACCTCAATTCATATCATTATTTTTATTGCTATTATTCAAAATATATCATAGCCATGTGTATGTAGTGGTATTGTCATGGTCTTACTAAAATTTTCACTCTATTAGATATTTAAAATTGTGCTTTTTTTTACATATTAGTAACAAAAATTTTATGTTATTCCAGTCAATAATGAAAAATGTGTTGAAATGTTTATATTTCCAGAGTTTCTCAGGAAGTTTTTTTTTTGTTCATTGATAGTGGGGATTAAACCAGGGGTGCATTACCACTGACATATATCCCTAGTTCTTTTTATTTTTTTATTTTGAGACAGAGTCTTGATAAGTTCTGAGGCTGACTTTAACCTTGGGATCCTTGAGTCTCACTATCCCAAATTACTGGAATTATAGGCGTTTGCCAATACACCTGGCAGGAAACGTAAAATTTTATCATGTAGGAGAAAATTTGGTTCTACAAAGACCCTTAAAAATGCCCTAAATTTTCTCAATTAAAAATTATTGTCTTGGATTGGGAATAGCTCAATGGTAGAGTGCTTGCCTGTGAGGCTCTGGGTTCAATCTCTAGTACTGGGAAAAATAAAAATTATCCTATAATTATCTTCTAATAATTATCCTTATTATACTATAAAAAGCATCTTTTGTACTATAAAAGATAAACATTTAAAACTTACAAATTTTAGTGTAAAGTATATTTTAGTCAGATCATGATTAAATACTTTTATGGCAAAAATTAATGTATGTTAGGAAAACAAAGTTTAGCAAATTTCTAAATATGATTTTTAAATGATTTATTTTTTTTAATATTTATTTTTTAGTTTTCGGTGGACACAACATCTTTGTTTGTATGTGGTGCTGAGGATCGAACCCGGGCCGCACGCATGCCAGGCGAGCATGCTACCACTTGAGCCACATCCCCAGCCCCTAAATGATTTAATTTTAAAACAGTTTCATAAGGAGATTTTTATACCAAACCCACAGATAATGGGTTTTATAGAATTTAGGGAAAACAAGGGTATGTACAATTTGGTAAGGAAGTCACAGAACGTATTGTTTTTTTGTGTCTTTCCAACCGTTCATGTGTTGAGGCTTCATCTCCAAAGAAGCAATATTCAGAATTGGAAGTCCTGGGAAGTGATTGGGTCATGAAGATCCAATCAGTGGATTAATGGTCTATTGAGAGGGAGAGGAAACTGCAGGAGGAAACTGGCACCTAGTTGAGGGAGTGTGTCCTTAGGTCATATCTTTGGACACTGTGTCTTTCCCTTCACTCTTTTTATTCTCTCTTTCTCTCCTTTCTTTCTATAATGAGATGAACAGCTTTGCTGTGCCACACCTTCCTTGCCACAATGTTCTGCCTTGCCTCAAGATCCTAGCAATGGTGCCAACTAATCATGGACGAAAACCTCTGAAATAATGAACCAAAATATATCTTTCTTCTCCTAAGTTGATTTTCTTAGGTATTTTGACCCAGAAATGAAAAAAATGACTAAAAACTTTCCTGTGATATCACTATTCATAAAGAATGCTAGATTTTTATTGCCATCTGTATAATTTGGACTTTTGGGTTGTAAATAAGCCTTTCCCTCTTATGCAGATTCTGAAATATTATATGGTCAGTCTTCCCAGTTTGCAGTTGCAGAACAGATTTTAAAGAATTTATTTTGTGAAAAGCATGTTGGAAATTTTTTTGAAAGAAAAGAAATAGAAGATGAAAAATCCCTTTTATTTTGCAGTTTGATCCTTCCATTATTTTCAGTTCCTCTGTTCTCTATGACCATGAGTCATATTTAAAATATAACTGACATTTTTACTGGAACACTTGTAATTAAAAAGAAATAATGTTTTAAAAAAATAATTGTTGTAATTTAAAAAATAATAGTTATACATCGGTTTATTTCTTTATTCATTTATCTCAACAATTATTTTTTGATTACTGAATTTTCTTGGCAGTAGATATATAATGAGCAAAACCAGAATCTATGCTGTCACAGAACCTGTATTCAATAGGCAGTGTAAGATATAAAAAAAACATTAAATAGATACAAAATGTAAAGAAATAATGTGAAAGAAGTAAAAGCAAAACATTGGGAGGTTGAAAATGAATGAGAATGATGATAGGTGCTTTGTGAGACAGAATTGTCACTCTGAGGAGGTGACATATGAGAAGAATACATGAAATGAGACTTTGAGCCATAATGACCATCTGTGCCATAAAGGTGGGAATTAAATGCTAGTATTTGAGAAAGAAAAAGGAGTTTGATATAGAGTATGATAAGTACATTAAAGACAGCTATGGGATGAGGTAGAGAAACAGAGGTGACTCAGGTTGTTTTGGGTTTTGAAGGTTACAGTATTGGGGAGATTATTCTACTGAATTAAAGATATGCTTTTTCCTAAGTTTGTAAAGTAGTGCTCTGGCTGCGACGTTTCAGCTTCACTGGGCTACTCTAATATTTTCTTTCAGACTAAATATAGAAAATTGACTAATATTTCAGAGATCCTACTTAGAAATAGGAACACTCAAGTTAAAGAATATTCTCATGAGTGCTCAAAGTACTGATGTGAACAAGTAAACGTGGTAGCTACTACCTACACATGATGTTATTAGGTGTCAGTCCACTCTAATTTGAATGGATAAACTGAGAGGTAACTGTAGGTCAGTGGCATGTGGCTAGAGAAGGTGGGTCACTGAGGCTGTGCCCTGAAAGGTCTTACCTTCCCTGCATCCCCTTCCCTCTCCCCTCTCTTCCCTGCTGTCCTGCTATGAGCAACACTCCTCCACCTCACCCTTCACCATGATGTTCTGACTCATCTCGGTCCCAGAGAAATACTGTCTGCAAACTATGGACTGAACCTCTATAACCATGAGTCAAAATTAAGCTTTTTTTCCCGCTAAGTTGTTCTTGTCAGATATTTTGGTCACACTGATGAAAACTGACTAACACACAAGGCTATTGAATACTTGAAATTTATTTGGCCAGTCCTGAGATGTCCAACTACTCTAAAATTACACACTGGATCTTGAGACTTGGTATGAGAAAAGGAATGTAAAATATTTTATTAATAGTTTCATTTTGATTACATGTTGAAATAATAATAATGGGTCTATTTTGTGAAATAAAATATATTAATCTCACCTCTTTTTATTTTTCAAAAGTGGTTGCTAAAAAATTTTAAACTATGTATCTGACTTATGTTTGCAGCTTACAATATATTTCTGTTGAGTAGTGCTAGCACAGAGTATTAGCAGTAGCAGTAGCATGTTTTTAAAAAAATATATATGTATATATTAAATATATATGTTATACTTGTCTAATAAACATATTTCATATTTTTTTAATTTTTTAAAATTTTTTAGTTTTCCCGGACACAACATCTTTGTTTGTATGCGGTGCTGAGGATGGAACCTCGGGCCACACGCATGCCAGGCGAGTGCACTACGCTACCACTTGAGCCACATCCCCAGCCCAAAACAATCCTTTCTCTCTCTTTTTTTTTTTTTTTTTTTGGTGCTGGGGACTGAACCCAGGGCCTTGTGCATGCGACGCAAGCAATCTACCAACCGAGCCATATCCCCAGCCCTCATATTTCTGATTGATTCTTTAAAAGACTCAGGGACCAGAAATTAAACTGCTGTTAGTTTCTTTAGGGTTATCTCAAGATTGTCTTAGTCTATTTTCTTTTACAATAATGGCATACCTGAGGGTGGATGATTGATAATGGAAAGAAATGTATTTAGCTCTTTGTTCTGAAGGCTGGAAATCCATAACAGGGTAGCTATATCTGGACAAGTACTCATGCTATATCATAACATGATGAAAATTTGGTAAGGCAAATGGTCATGTATTGAAGAGACAAAACATGAGGGGGAGGCTCATGTTCCCTGAGAAATTAATTGATCCTGCTTAACAATTTAATCACCTCTTAAAGACTCTACTTCTTAACACCAGCACAACAAGAAGTAAATTTCTCCATGAACTTCAGAGGGGACATGTCATATATATCTAAAGGAAGGAGGATCTCTGAAATAAGGGCTTTCTAACCTTATGAACAAAACATTACACTTAAAACAGGGTTGAATCCTTAATCAGATACATATTTACTTTTTAAACTCCATCACATAAAATATATTTTTTTGGTATGAGATTTCTTTTCTGAAAAGAGAATTCATAAAAATATGCCATAAGATTTTGTTAAAAGAATTAAATTATATAATTCAAATATTAACATTTATAGGCCAGTAATAAAAAAAACACATATAAATGTAGTTCATAATTTCTCTTAATGTCAATATAGAAATTAATGTACAATGGGTAATAAATTATTCTTGTTCCTATTGATGCTTTCTGGATTCCTGTACTAGAAAACTAGTGTCTATATTGACTTTTTTCCTTTCTCAATTAAAAAGATATTCTCTGCGTTTTATTAATGTAGGACATTCTCTCCTTGAGGTTGTTAGGATAATTTTCTATGATTATGTTTTATTTTGTAATGTTTCCCTTTAAGAGATTTTATTTCTGACATCCTAACAGTCTCAAAATATTTATATGGTTTAATTCAAAGGAGCTAGATGAATGATTGAAAGAGTTCAGATGAAATTAAGGGAAAATAAAATTGTCTTCTCAATTTAGGAAAAGAAACATTAAACTAAATAATGATTTATTGTTTTAGATTCTAATGCTCTATATGGGAAATACTTACATATAATTTACTTATTGTAAACATCTTGTTGAAAAAAATGCATAGCTTTTCTTTCACAGCTTGGAAGGGAGGATAAGATGAGAGTCAGAAATTATTGATTTCTAGATTTACTAATACCCAGGACCAAATGAATTGGCAAAGATTTTTGGAAACTTACAAAACTTAGTGGATAGGTAAGAGAAATTATTGTTCTTTTACTTGGTTGACAGAGGTATATATTGTTAAAACTTTTCGGATGTTCCATCTAACAACAAAGATTAATAGCCAAAGATGTGTGTATTCCTCTTTGAGGCAGCATTTCAATTTCTAGGGATCACATTTTTAAAGACACACAATATTCAAGGAAACACTCTCCACAGCAGCAGATAAAGATCAAATTATAAAAAAAATTATTAAAGGTCAAATTATATATATATATATATATATATATATATATATATATATATATATATATACACACACACACATATATAATATATTTCAAAATATGTGAACTATTAGAACATACATTAATTATCTTTGATATGGATAATCTCTAGATTTTGAAAAAAAAATTTTTCTTGTGTACATCAATTGTCTTTTCTTATTTGTACTTATATCTAGATTTCTCCCTACACACATATACAATGCACATATATACAGAAACGAACTAGTCTTTAGGGAACAAAATAAATCGATGGAAGTTTTGCTCTCACTCCAAAAAAATTTCTAGAATATTGTCAGATTTTACTAGGATATATCTACTTATAATACACACATTAGAGAAATATTGCTCCATTTTTATGTAAAGTTTCAGTCATCTAAAAGAAGACCACTTTTCTGTAAATGTGCTTTAACAACAAAATTTAAAACTGTTATCATATTCTCATAAAGTTAGTCTTTGAGAATAGAATTCAAATGTTGCCATTGGTTTTGTGTTTAATTCTCAGCCTATCATCATAGTTACAATGTTTTCTGGAATAATCAACTTGACAAAGATATGCATCTTTATTTTTACTTGCAAACAAACTCTTAGAATAAGCATAAATTCATGAAAAGCAATGAAAAATTCAAAGGATTGACATTTATATGAGTATGATATCAGTAACTTTCATTTCTAACTTCTTGATTTATATCTTTGTTCCAAACCTAGTAATTTTTAAGAAAACACTGAGAAGAGAAACATCTCATTCACTCTAAGAAGTTCCATTAAATTCCTTTTTAGTCATTTGAATCCCCTAACCTCCATTTTTTTTCCAACTATATGTTTTCCAATATTTTCTTTTTTATAAAGACTGGCAATTTAAAGACAGACTATTAAGGAAAAATATTTTAGAAGATTTGAGAGATATCAGAATAGGAAACATTCTATAAATGATGCAAAAAAGCACAAGTTATGAACAATATTTGTGCTCTATTATCTATAGAAAAATACTACAACGAAATTAAAATAAAGACATTGAGAAAACAGCAGTTCAACATGAAGTTTTAGTTTCAAAAGACAAAAAAATACTTTGAGTTAAACTCATAAAAGGCAACTTAAATACAAAAATCGGGAGAGTAAAAAAAAAAAAAAAAGCAGTTCCTAAAAGTCTGAATTACCAGTAGTACCAGTAGAATATGAAGAACTTTAAACTTCATGACAATCAAGGAAATTTAAATAGAAACAATAATGGAATATGATTGCATAACCAAGAGATGATAAAAATTGAGAGGTCTGATATTACCAAGAGTCAGGGAGAATGAAATTGGGAATACAAAGTCTATCTCTAATAAAAATAAAATTTGTATATCTAATGCTAGGAATTCCACTCTAAAGAATATGCACTGCAACTTCTCTTGAATAATGTTCAGTCTAAACATTAAGAATTTCTTAAATGTAATCTGTGTGTATACATGTCCACATGTCATGTATAGAACAAATATTCTCTTAAACAGAAAAATAGGCAGCTTGATAAATAAACTTAATAAATTGTTTTACTGGTATTTGTAAATGAAGGCCCCATTATCTGATTATTGACATTTATTCTAGTCAGAGAAGGAGAGAAGAAAACCTCAAAGGAGAAACAAAGGGAGTTTACCATCATCTGTGATACTTGCTTTTCTATAAATACTGACATTTCATATCTCAGTTCTTGTACATAATAAACAACCACATAATCTCAGTGACAAAAACAATAATTTACTTCTCATATCTATGCTGCACTGGGTGATGTTATAGTACAGTGGTATTTACTCATGTATTTGAAGACCGGCTGGTATTTGGTAGATATAGACTGGGCTCCACTAAGCAGCTCTGCCTCAAGTTGCAGATCTGCCTGCTCATTTCCACTTTAAAGGTGTTTAAACTGGGTTCCAAACTAAAAGAATGCAGGTATGCATAGAAAGTTGTTTTGAGGACACCATTAGCACAAGAGGGCATCTCCAACCACACAAGCACACTTTAGGTTCCCATGGGAAAATAATACCTAAAAAAAATCATTTGGTCAAAACAATTCATATGGCCCATTCCAAATGTAAGGTATTTGGAGGAAGGGGTCATGCTTTGCCTTTGTGAGAAAAACTTCAAAGTAACGTGTTAAAGTTGGAGAGGGATAAGAAAAATAGAGGCCAATAATATAATCAATCATATCACATCACATATAATTTAGATCACATCTAAAGCAAATGTGAAAAATGTCAATATTTGTTCATTTTGGTTTGTGCGTATGTGGATTTCTGTATTGCTTTTCTTCTTTTAAAATTACTTTAAAAATTTCAAATGAAATACTCTCTAATTTATTAATTATTATCAAGTAGTTTTATCCTTTCCAACTTTATATATTTTGAATAAATTTATATATCCCACTGTCTATCTATAAATTTTATTTACCTTTTGAAATAAAAGTGAAATGAACATATATTATTATTAATTATAATCACCATTCTGTGCAATGAACCACTAAAAATGCTTTCTCCTAACTGAAACTTTGTACCCTTAAATCAACAATTCCCCTATCCCCATCCACTTTCTCCTCCAACCTCTAGCAATTACTGTCCTAACTCTCTATTTCTCTGAATATTACCTATTTAGATTCCACATATGAGGTTACATGGTATTTGTCTTTCTATGCCTGGCTCATTTCACTTTGCATAGTGTTCTGTAGATTTATTCAATATTATATATTTCCACATTGCTAAGAGAATAGATTTTAAGTATTCTTATTACTAAAAAAAATGGTATGTGAAGTTATGGATATGCTAATTAGCTTGGTTTTATCATTCTATAATGTAAACATATAGCAAAACATGATGATGTATGCCACTTATATGTTATCATTTGTCAATTAAAAATAAAAATTTTAAAAATTGAATCATTACATTCTCTGTGAAATGGAACCTGCTCAGTTCTCCTCTACAGTTGTCCTCAATAATTTTTCTTCACATTGTATTGGCTAAAACACAGTTACATAGCCCCACATACATGCAAGCCAAGTTGGTTGAGAAATAGCCTATTTAGACATGTACCTGGGTTAAAGAAGTATTCTATGTTGGTAAGGTGTTGAACATTTGAATTTATTGACTTGGGGTGGTAATACTAAATCTTTACCAACATAGAATCTTTTTTTAATCCCAGGCACATGAATAGGCTTCTCCTCAACCTTGCTTGCATGTAGATAGGGTTATGAATTTGAGTTATAGCCAATAGATTATAAGTAAAAATTAAATTAACCACTACCAAATTAGGGATATCAACAATTTCAATTTCAGTCCTCTAATGGATGCAATTGATATCTATAGAGCGATAAAGTCAAAAGTAAGGAGCCTGGGTCCTGAATGGCTCTACTGATAATAACCAAGTGAGTAATAAAATTTTTATTGGTTTTCTCTGATATTTAAGCATATTTGTTATTAGCTTTTATCTTACATAATAACAGATCTATCCTAGTAATTATTTTGTAGATGCCATTCAGTAAATAGCATAATAAAAAATTAAATTGATTGCTAATATTACACTTTATTATGGTTTGGATCTGTAATGTACCCCTGCCAAAGATCATATTCTAAAGGCTTGGTGTTATGGTTTAAATATTAAGGACACCCAAAAGCTCATGTGTGAGACAATACAAGAAGCTGTACAGGTGAAATGTTTGGGTTATGGGAGCTTTAACCTAATCAATGCTTTAATCCGCTGATAAAGATTACCTGGGTGGTAACTGTAGAAAATAGGGTGTGGCTAGAGGAGATGGGTCACTGGGGACATGCCTTTGGGGTATGTATTTTGTGCTTGGTGCATTGAGCAATCTCTGCTTCCTCATTGTCCTGAATTGCTCTCCTCCACCACATCTTTCTTTATAGTGTTCTACCTCACTTCAAACCCAGATGAACTGAGACCTCCGAAACTATAAGTCCCAAATATTTTTCCTCTTCTAAAATTGTTCTCATCAAATCTTTTGGTCACAGCAAGGAAAAAAGTTGACTACAACTTTTGCTTACCATTCTGTGGCAATTCTTAGGAGGTGGTACAACCTTTAGGAGGTGGGCCTAGTTGGAAGAAGTAGGTCATTATGAGAAGACATTTTAAGGGTATATTTTGTCCATGGTCTCTTCCTCTGGTGCAGTCTCTTTCTTTTCTGTCTCTGTCTTTCTGTCTGCTTCCTGACTACCATGAAGTGAGCTGTATATTATGCTCCCTACCATAATGCTCTGCCTTACCACAGGCCCAGAATTAGAGAGCCACGTCACCACAGAGTGAAATCCATGAAACCATGAGAAAGAATAAATCTTTACTAAGCTCATATTCTCGGGTATTTTGACACAGGAACAGAAAGGTGACTGAAACAACATGTACCTGAACACAACACGTACCTAAAGAAAAAAGCAAGCTCTCTGTTAGGGAAAATGTCGGAACTTTGTCCATCTTTTTAGACACAGAAGCATGAGTGTCTCAATCTAGAATTATGTGGCAATAAGTTTAATAGTGTTTTATTAGGAATAATTAAAAATATATATGAAAATGAAAAAGCATATTCATTTGGTAAAATGTGTTTTCTTTAAGAAATGAAAGTTATAGGATTGAAAAATCAACAAACCTGATTACATGGAAAATCACTCAATAAATATTTACACAGTTTATATGCAGTTCTATTTAAAGTAAACACCAATTATGTAAAACACTTCTTTAGTTAATTGATTCAGTGTAATTGAGGTCACTGTTCAGTCATTTATAAAACTTTTATCACTAAATGTTTTTAAATATTTTATGAATCATGTAATTGCTTTGAATATTTTTTAAAGTACTATAGTTTATAATAGAAAATATACCTGCTATATAATGGGTCTCTCATAAAACCACGTTGATGAAGCTTTTAAAATAACTCTACTAACATTTAAATTTGGGAGTAGATATCAATAGATTTATTCTCAGAAGGAATAATCAAAATTTAGCCTTCATTTACAATCTTGAATTAAATGTAAAAAGATATTAAAATTTGAACACATATTGTATAGCTTTTAAAATTTCAGATATTATTGAAATGTAAATATTTCCAATAAAATCCAGATGGCTATGATTGCCGAGGATTTAGTTAATTACAATTATTTTTAATTCAAAATGTGTTCTTCATTGTAATTGATTTTAAATTACTTAATTTCTTTATGCATGATTTATGTCATTAACAAAACCAAGTTGCCACTAAGAAAATAATCCAAAGAATTAAGCTGTGATAAATTAACCTCTTAGGAATATATACCTATAAGCCATATCATTTCAAAATTAATGCAGCATTTTTAATATTTGACCTGGAGAGGAGAAATTGAATTTTAAAATTGCCTTTATCAATGTTTTATACCATAGTAATTGAAACAATAATTTAAAAAGAAGAAAATGCTTACTTATGGTCATTAATAAATTCATCTGAAATATTTAGTGCTAGTGCACACAAACCTGATCAAATCCTTCTTTTTCAGAAGTGAATTCTGATAGCCTGCCTGTGACGATTTTGAACACTTTTATTTCTAGATAGTAAATCTGGAAGGTGCCTGATGCATGAGATATTCCAGACATGCAGAGCATGCTGGGCCCATTCTTCTAATATCAGCTTTCTTCAAAGAGCTACTAGGACGTACAAACTGACTTTTCATGAAGTTTGACTGTGTTGTGACTCATTAATCCTAAACAGAATGGCAATGTTCATTTTGCTTCTTTAGCTCCTACAGTTCTTCTACTCAAATTCACTAGTTAAAAAGCTGGCCATTTCCCCTTTTTCAGGATTTGAAATTTTTTCATGTATTTCCTTGGCATGTACATATGAAATTTTTTACTTTTTCTGAATAATCTTTACTCTCTTTTCGTGGAATGCACAGAAAAGGACTTTATATTCACATAAAAATCTGAAGAACCCTTACCATGCTAAGTAAAGAAGGCAGTCTGGAAAGGCTGCATACTATATAATTCCACCTTTAGGACATTGTGGAAGTGGCAAACTCCAGAGATCATAGAACAGCGATTGTCAGAATCTTGTGGAGAGAAAGGGAAGTATCAATAGGTGGAACAGAGGGGAATTTTAGGGCAAAAACTATTCTGTATGCTATTGTAGTGCCTGATATGTAACATCATGCTTTTGTCATCCCTAGAAATGTACAATATAAACAGGGAATCCTAGGGTAAATTATGGGCTTTAATTAATAATAGTGATTCATCAGTTATAACATTCATGTTACTTAAATTAATGCAAGATGTTAGAATAGGGAAAATTATGTTTGGGGGAGTGGATGGGTATATGAGAAATGTATACTTTTTTTTTTTCTATAAACCCAAAACCTCTCTAAAAGTGATTTATTATAAAATTATTCTACAGAGTGAGAGAAGATATTTGCAATATATATTTTCAACAAAAATATGTTTAAAAAATTCCTTGTACTAGTAGTATAAAAAAGAAAACAGAACTCAATTTAAAATATGGAAGAAATGTGAAAGGGAGCTTCCAATCTAGGCAATCCAAATGGCTGATGGATATATGCTAAAAGTCCCCAGAATCATTAGTCATCAAGTCAATGTGAATTAAATATACAGAGGTGCATCTACATATATTGTGAAGGCCAAAATTAAAAACCTGACAATACAAAGTGAGGATGGAAAATAACTGTAACTCTCATATATTTTTAATATATTTGAAAAGGTTTTCTACTACCTGCTGAAGGTGTACTTGCACTTGCTATGACCCCACAATTCCAAACTTGAGAATGGAGCCAAATGAAAATGATATGAATATAAGTAAAAACATCTGCAAGAATATTCACAGTAGCATAATTTACAATGGACAAAAGCTGGAATCAGTCCAAATGCCCATCTACAATAGAAAGCATAAATTTGAATATAATTGTGATAAGATGCTTTATGCAATACTGAAAAATGAATAAGCTACTGAATATGTATATACACTTCATAAAATTATTACATAAAAATAAATCTAATTCAGACCAGACTGTCCCTCACCTAGAAACATTTAAGTGAAATCCCAGTTCTTTAAAATGGTTTTCAAGATCCCATAGAATATACACTGAGGCTTCCTCTCCTCCTCCTCTAAGCTCATCCTGTTTTAGCTACTCTGGCCTCATTTGCTGTCTTTGAAAAATGCCAAATGCACTCAATATTTTCAATCTATATTTTCAACAAACAATTTGTATCAAAAAAATTCCTCAGGATCTTTGTATTTGTTGATCTCTCTTTTGAAATACTACTTCTACAAATACCTGCATAACACACTTTCTTATTTCTTTCAGGGTTATGCTTACATATTACCAACTCATAATGAACTTTACTGACTATTCTTTTTTTAAATAATTTCTCACTATCAATATTTATTTCATTATAAGTGTCATTTTTACAGTTCTTAGCATATTTTATAGGATTTTGTTCACTGCCTGTTTCAGTCAGCTTTTTCTCTGCTTTGACTGAATGATCTGATCAAAACAACTGTAGAGGAAGAAAAGTTCATTTGAATGCTCACAGTTTCAGAGGTCTTAGTCCATAGAAGATTGTTTCCATTCCTTGGGACTCCAGGTGAGGAAGAATATCATGGCAGAAGAGTGTGGCAGAGGGAAGCAGCTCACATGGTGATCAGGAAGCAGAGAGAGAGGTTTCCACTCACCAGATACAAATATATATTCTATAGCCAAACCCTCAATAAACCACTTCCTCTAACCAAACTCCACCTGCCTCTAGTTACCACCCAGTTAATCTCCTCAGGGATTGATTAACTGATTAGGTTAAAACTATAGCCCAACCATTTTCTCCTCCAAACCTTCTTGCATTGTCTCACATGAGCTTTTGGGGGACACCACATCAAACCATAAAATTGCCATAACCCAAGTACCAGAAGAGTTTAAACCACATATTTAGGCTTAAATTAATAAAAGTTGGATAAATACTTGTGTCCATCAATTAACAACTAAAATTTTATTTGGATTGTCTGTAATTTTCAAAATGTGTTGTTCAAAAATGATAGACTAACATGGTAATTATAGTGATACTAATAATATTTGTGGTTTAGTTGGCTTTTTTTTTTTTTGCCACTGTGACTAAAAGACCTGACCAGCATAAATGTAGAGGAAGAAATGTTTATTTGGGGGTTCACAGTTTCATAGATCTTGATTTATAAATAGCAGATTCCATTCTTCAGGGCTTGAGGTGAGGCAGAGCGTCATGGCAGAAGAGTGTGGCAGAGAGAAGCAGCTTACCTGATGATCAGAAAGCAGAGAGAGATTTCCGCCTGCCAAATACAAATATATATTAAAAAGCCACTCCATTCTTGTTGTTCAAGAAGGATAGAGTAACAATTATAAATATAGTGATAATAATAACATATGATGCATATAGCATTTAGTGTAATAATTGTACATATAAACTATTTCAAGTCTATAAATTCATTTAATCCTCATAACAATAATAAGAGAGGTATAAATATTTCTGTGTATTTCCATTAAGAAAACCAAGGCAAAGACATGGTGGACTCTTTTCACAAGGCTAACAAGTGGGGGAGCTAATATAAATATCAAGTTAATTTGATTTCCAGAGTCCAACTGATGAATCATTAGGATTTATTGCCTTTCTTCATATTAGGAGATATTAGTTAATAAAAGAATAACACATACACAGGAAAATGATATATTTTTTATTAATTAGTTAAATAAGATTCTTATCTGTATTCAAATTATACAGAAAAGTGAAGAAGCAACATATTCTCATTTCAATGTGTGGCCCCATTAGCCTCATCATGGGTCCTTGCTATAGTGTGATACCTGCCACCAATACCTAAGTAAGGATTATATCAAATCCTTAGAGAAGTTAACTTTGGGCTTTTTTCAGAGGATGCTTAAGGTTCTGTCATTTCTCTTAATTTTTTACAGACACAAAATCCTAGCTAGATGTTTGCTTTCCAGTTCAATGCAAAGAGATACAATTCATAAATAATATAAAATAAAACAAATGTGCTAGAAGTTTTCACAAACATTTCCTTTAAAGCAGGACACATTAAATGAAGACCCAACACATGATCAAGAAAACTCCATGGACCAGGCTGATTTAACATTCAGCTTGCAAATGGGAGTGATACATCAGCTTAAATGAGCCAGACTAGGGTTTACCTGAAATTCTATTATTATGTAAACCACAATAGGACAGGGGACAAATGCCAGTTTTTGAAGATTACCATTGTCTTTTTCCTGAATACTTTCTTTTTTTAATTTCTTTTATTTTTCCCTCACTGAACATAATAGCATCATATAGCATATCAGAGGGATACCAAGTGGTTAAACAAACGATTTAACTTTTGTAGCTAAGCAAGCTCTTTAATGTATTTAATAATTTTAAGAAAATTCACTCAAGGTCTTTGCCCCAATTGTGGTCTGACTTCATTTACATGTGCTAGAGATAACCTTGGACTATGCAAGATAGAGATATATTACTCTATCATGTTAAAATTCACATATGCATAATTCAGTTCTAGTAAAGCAGTTCAGAAGTAATTTTAGACTCAGGCCTATTCTAAATTTCTTTCTTCCATCATCTCTAAAGAAAAAACCCATTGGAAAATGGTCTGGGTGGGATTTTGGACATATTTTTTAGACATGTTTTCAGCAGAAGGCAGCAGAGTAAAGGCAATATGATAGGTCATGTCACTTCCTGTGAATGACACATCCAGGATGCTTGACAAATCACCTGTAGACATTGTCAGAATTAGCCACATAGTACAACATCTAACTTCAAGGAAATTTGGTAAATGTAACCTGTATCCTGGAGGACCATGTAACCAGTAAAAGATAAGAGATGAGACAACAGGTTCTGTGGGAAAACTATTAGCTGCTGTCACAGTTGTTAAGATGGAATTACATGACACTTCATTTTAAAGACATCTCAAACAGAGTTTACTGTCTGTTAAGAGGATTGTATCATCGTTTGCTATTTCCTGCTGAGACCAACAGAAAGACAAACAATCAAGGAAAAGAGTTAAATTGCTTTGTTTTGCTTGTAAATGAGTACATAAATATTTTTACAACTTAAAATTAAAGAAAACAAGGAATTATTGGCAGATGTTGAGAATAACTGAAAGAGAATGCAATTGAAATAAAGAATGTATGGGGACACTCAGACCAGAGTCAGCAGGAAATAATTTCAAAAATAGAGCATTTCTCCAAAAAGATTTAGGAAATAAAGTAGGCACTATTATAAAAAGCTCTCACAATTATACATGGAAGGTAATTAGGTAATCTTCCATTAGACATTACTAATCAAAATCCTTTTTCATATGTAGGTTACTACAAGTGATGACATCAGGATATAAGAATTAGAAAGTTCAACTTCCTATGGCTTAACTACACAGATATATTTGTTTTTTGTTTTTTGTTTTTTTTTTTGTATCAAGAAACCCAGAAGTAGTCTAGCATTTCTATGATGTCATCAAAATTCAAACTCCTTTGTTTTTATCTTAATCTCCTTTGTTATGCATCTTTCAAATTTATGGTTTGATGGTTGTGTGATATTTGATAAATGAAGAAAGAAGAAAGGTTAGGGTGAACTGAAAAGGTTACACTTTTCTTGTTATGTATTTTAAAATTTATTATTCCAATAATACTCCTATTATTATTATTATTATTATTATTATTATTACTGTTGTTGTTGTTGTTACTTCCTATGGGTGAGAGATCAGTCAAGATTTTCTAGCATTTTGTACCATGATGGTGTAGTGTGGCCATCTTAAAAGGGTAGTTAGAAGATGAGAAATTACTGGAAAAGTAAAATATGTCTGACTTAGATGTAGAATGGCCAATGACAATGACTATTATAAGTACTGTTTTTTAAAGTCATTATAACAAACTATACATTTATACTCATTTTCAACAAAACTTTTTTTTTGTTTTTACTAATAGTGAGATAAAAGTATCTCTGAGTTATGTGCAGGAAAAAATATTTGACTCAGTAAATCCAATCCAAAATATTCAGAAAAAAATGCTCCAGAAAATTGCAAAGTCTATTATTTTTCAGTTAATAGCCACTCTCTATCCCTGTGCTGTGCACATACATATGCTTCCATTCTTTAGTCCATTAATATGAAGATTTGTCATGTGACCTTTCTTTGGCCTAATTGTAGCCAAAAAGGTACTTTGATATGCTCCCTTGAGAATTGTACATTTGACTTGCTTTCCCAGTGAAATGTTACTTGATAAGGGTGACCCAACACTTGAAATAGGATGAATGAATGTTCAGGCTTCTTCTCTAGTGTCCTGTCATTTACCCTGAGAGTATTACTAATCCGTTTTCCATTTGTTCAAAGATTAGAGACATGAAGAAAAACTACTTCAGCATATCTTTTGGTGCTAAGCCCAGGAGAACTCAGCCTAGAACCAGATCCAAGCTCACTTTCAAATGAGTAGGAAAGTAATAAATGATTTTGAAAATTGTAGAAAATTTGACGTTAACTGTTATGAAATATTGTTATGGCAATAGTTGACTAATGTTGGGGGTTGTTAAAACAACTAAAACACACATCCTTAAAAATTACTCTATTAAAAGTTACTTATTTAATTTCTCTAGACTTGTAATACATTCTGAAATCAGGAAATGTAAAGTGTCTATTTGCTTTCTCTGTAAGATTTGTTTAGCCGCATATGTGGTCCATAAAAATTTTACAGTTTTAAAAAAATCTATGTCTGCAAAAGATGTCGTTGGAATTTTGATAGGAATTATTTTGAATGTGAGATTGCACTGGGTAGTATGGACATGTTAAGGAATTTTGTTCCACTTCATTAACATGGGCTATCTTATTTATTTATTTATATCTTCTTTAATTTTTTCAATAATGCTTATAATTTTATGGCACAAGTTTTTTACCTCCTTAGTTATGTTTGTTTCTTTATATTTTTATTATTTTGATGCTATTATAAACAAGAGTTTCTTTTTATTTTCTTTCAGATAATTCACTATGTATAAAAATGTAGCTAAAGTATTTTCAAGCTATAGTATTTAAAACAGTATGATACTGATATAATAACAGATATGTAAACAGAATAGAGGTAAAGCCAAACATATAGAATCAACTTACCTTTGATTAGAATTCTAAAAAGTGTTATACAGATTTAATGCAATTTCTATTAAATTCTCAATGACATTTGTCATAGAACTAGAAAAAAGAAATCATGAGACTCACTTGGAAAAACAAGAGACCCAGAATAGCCAAAGCAATCCTTAGGAAGAAGAGTGAAGCAGGAGGCATCACAATACCAGACCTTAAACTATACTACAGAGCAACAGTAACAAAAATGGCATGGTACTGGCACCAAAATGGTACAGAAGAGTAGACCAATGGTACGGAAGAGAAGACAGGGAGAGAAATCCACATAAATATGATTATTTCATACTAGATAAAGGTGCCAAAAACATGCATTGGAGAAAAGTTAGCCTCTTCAACAAATGGTGATGGGAAAACTGAAAATTCATATGTAGTAGATTAAATTAAACCCCTTTCACCCTGCACAGAACTGAACTGGAAGTGGATTAAAGATTTAGACCCAAGCACAGAGACCTTGCGCCTAATAGAAGAAAAAGTAGGACAAAATATCCACCATGTTGGCTTAGGATATGACTTCCTTAACACAACTCCTAGAGCACAAGAAGTAAAATCAAGAATCAATAAATGGGATGGATTCAAACTAAAAAGCTCTTTCTCAGCAAAGGAAACAATGCATAATGTGAAGAGAGAGCCTACAGATGGGGAAAAAATCTTTAACATGCACACCACAGATAGAGTACTAATCTTCCAGATATACAAAGAACTCAAAAAACTTAACGCACACACAAAAACAAATAGCCCAATTAATAAATGGGCCAAGGAGCTGAACAAACACTTTTCAGAAGAGGATACACAATCAGTCAACAAATATATGAGAAAATGTTCAACATCTCTAGCAATTAGAGAAATGCAAATCAAAACTACTGTAAGAGTCCATCTCACTTCAGTCAGAATGGCAATTATCAGGAATACAAGCAATATTAAGTGTTAGCAATGATGAGGGGGAGAAGGTATACTCATGCATTGCTGGTGGGACTGCAAATTGGTGCAGCCACTCTGGAAAGCATTATGGAGATTCCTTGGAAAACCTGTAATGAAACCACCATTTGACCCAGCTACCCCACTCCTCGGTTTACCTAAAGGTCTTAAAAGCAGCATACTACATTGGCGAAGCCACATCAATGTCTATAGCAGCTCAATTCACAATAGCTAAATAATGGAATCAAACTAGATGGATAAAGAAAATGTGGTATCTGTACACAATGGAATATTACTCAGATACAAAGAAGAATAAAATTATATGACTTACAGGTAAATGAAGGGAGTTGGAGAATATCATGCTAAGTGAAATAAGCCAAACACCCAAAACCAAAGGCCAAATATTTTCTCTGAAAACGGATATTGATCCATAATGGGGGAGGGGAAATAAAGAGACTTTTTATTGTGCAGAAGGTAGTGAGGAGAGGGGAGGTGGTGTTGAGATGTAAATGACAGTGAGATGAGAGGGACATTATTACCCTATCTACATGTATGATTACACTATAGGTGTGACCCTGCACCATGTTCAGCCAGAGGAAGGAGAAGTTGTGTTCCATTTGTGTACAATGTACCAAATGCATTCTATAGTCCCATAAATTAAAAAATTAAAAATATAAAAAGAAAAATGTTGCCAAAATTACAATAAAATTACATTATGGGGGCAAAAAAAGAATATATATTAGAGAAAGAATGCTCTCTTCAATAAGTGGTATTTAGGAAAACTGGATCTCTACATTTAATAGATATTATATTCTAGACCATCCATGAAAATCTACTCAAGATGAATTAATGACTTAAACAAATGACTTTAAATCCTAAACTCCCAGAGGAAGACAAAGGAGACTAATGTATAATATTGATCTTGGCAATAGTATTTGGAAATGGCATTTAAAAAGGCAAGAGAAAGCAAATATAAACAAGTGTGACTACATCAAACTAAAAAACTTCTGCATAGAAAACAATCTATACAGAGGAAAGTCAACTAATGGAACTGTAGGAAATATTTGCAAACCATGTATTTCAAAATATGAAAGGAAAGCCTAGAATTTAACATCAACAACAAAAATGGTTAACAAATAGGCAAAAATTTACACAAACACTTCTCCAAAGAAGACACACAAGTGTCAAAAATATGTATAAAAATATTCAACATTACTAATCTTTGTAAAAATGAAAATAAGACTCATAATAAGAGATCCCCCATATCTATTAGGATGATGACTATTTTTAAAAAAGGCAATAGTATTTGAAAAAGATGGGGAGAAATTAACATCTTGTATGCTGTTTTGGGGAATGTAAATTAGTGCAGGCACTATGAAAAGCAGTATGGAAGTTTCCCCCCAAAATAAAAATAGTACTATCATATGATCCACAATACTACTTTTAGGCATTTACACAAAATAAATGAAATCAGGATCTCAGAGAGATATTTGCACAACCGTGTTCATTGCGGCATCATTCACAAGATTCAAGATAAGAACAAAAACCTAAATAATTTAATGTCTATCAATAGATAAAGCAAATGTGGTCTACAAATAATGGAAAATTATTCATCCTACAAATATAAGGAAATTCATCAATTTATAAGGAAATTCATAATGAATTAAGCTGAAGAATATTCTGCTAAGTAAATAAGTCATTTACTGAAGGATAAATATACATGATTCTATTTATAGAAGATATCCAAAGAAGTCATACTCAGAGAAGCAAAACAGAATGGTGGTTGTCAGATGCTGGGTAGAGAGGAAGAAATGCGGAGTTGCTATAATGGACATAAAGTTTCAGTTATATGATATGAATAAGTTCTAGAGGTCTGTTTTACAATCCTATAATGGTATACTGTATTGTACACAGTGTTGTATACAGTATACAATAAGCTATTGTATTGTAAAAATTATATAATACTCTATTGTATACTTCCACTTTGTTAAAAGGCTAGACGGTATGTTAAATGTTCTTACTAAAATAAAATTAAAAAAACAGTAAAAAGGAATTGTGTTAGCTATTGAAGATGCCTAACTTGTGATATCATTTCTATCAGAGTGCTATGTGTAATAGGTATTTGTTATTATTGCTCTTAATTGAATATTAACATACAGAGACCTAAATAAGGTGGCATTGCAAATGTCTGCATTCCCCACAAAATTCAATAATTTTGTTTAAACTTTGAGACTCATGAAAAAAGTTTACTTATAAAACTAAGAAATAAAATAGCAACCATTATATTTAAAAGTCATGATGTAGCCATTTGAAAATATTTGGACTTTACATATATCCACATGAAAATATTGCAAGTAGAAACCTGTAGCTACCAACAATTTAACATAACATGGCTAAAATGCATGTTAAAAATAAGGGTGATATTACATTTTATTCAAGTGGGAAAACCCAGGTTTGATACCAAGTGCAAGTCCCCTCATGAATGAATGGTCCTAAATAGTCTCCAATTCAGATTTTTTCTTTTGAACCTTCAAAAATTTTCTGTACTTGCAAGCTAACAAATTGGCCTGTCCTGAGTTTATAGATATTGATAAAAAACAAGAGACTCCTGGAGTAGTGTTGCATTTGTATTAACATATAGATTAATGGAATAGCATAGAGAATTCAGACATAAAGACATGCATATATGATTAATAGATTTCAACAAATGCACTGAGTTACATTAATAGAGAAAAAGTAGTTTTTGAAGCTATTACACTAGAACAACTAAATATCTTTTTAGGAAAAATATGAAACTAGTGTGTTGCTGGTGGGAATGGTAAATCAAGGTCCTCCAAATATCTGTTCCTTCATAATAGCAATTATATAACTAAAAAAGAAAGAAAGAAAAAAAAGTCAAAGTCAACTTTTTACAACGTCTGAAAATGAGCCACATTCATGGAGTATTCGTAAAAGGAAAATAACAAATTCTTTGTAAGGAAAGTGAGCTCTATTAAAAATTTGACCTATACCCACCTCTTTCTCTATCAACAGTAGCTTTGGAAACCAACAGTCTTACAATCATGATATATGTGATAACCAGACATCTAGCAGTCACTGGAGGGGGGCTTAAAAATTTTGAAGTTCAGAAAAGGTACTTCCCAAAAAGAAGTGTCATCCTCTGACAATCAGGAAGTACAAGTAGGAAGTAAAGGCTGAAACAGATGTGCTAACTGCTGGACTGATGGCTAAAGGCATGTTCCAACACCACACACACACACACACACACACGCACATCTTAATACAGTTTAAGAGAATTGGGTTCAAGGTATTTAAGGAAATCTCTCTCTTATTAGTATCTTACAATTTACATGACTGAACAAAAAGTTTTTGTGGTGATACAGGACAAGAAATATAGTTTACCAATAAAGTCACTAAGTAAATAAGAACAAAACCAAAAACAAACCATAACCAATAAAGGGGGTACAGAATATCTAAAATAATCTTAAAAAGAAAAAAAGAAAAAAAAAGCCATGTTAAAAGACTCGTGTTGCACAATTTGAATGCTTACTAGAGAGCAACGATTACACAGATGATATGGTATTTTTATTATTGTTTTTTCTTAATTATGCATGACAGTAAAATCCATATTGATAATATTACATAAGCATGGAATATATCTTATTCTAATTAGAACCCCATTATTCTGAGTGGGCATGATGGTGGGATTCAGTATGATTTTTGCATTAAGACTGACATCCCAAAGAGAGTGTGAGGTCCACTCTTTTAGCCCCATCTCTGTAAGACATTGCTTCCATCTTGGGGTACCTTACTATTATTTTGAGTTACCCCTGCTATTGCTGCCACCAACATTAGGTGCAGTATCATACATTGAGGGACACCAGCAGGGTCTGGATGCCCAAAACCAAGATGAGGTATAGACAATATGCATGGGTACTACAAGAATATAGGAAAGAAAAGGTATTATCTCAGATCCACAATGAAAGAAAGGAAGACACATAGACAACATGAAAAAAACAAGGCAGAAAAGTGCCCCAAACAAACTAGGATAGTATAATGACAGAACCCATGGACAGTGAAGTTGATGAAATGTCATAGAAGGAATTCAGAAGGTTCATAATTAAAATGATCTGTGAATTAAAGAATGACATAAATGAGCAAATACAGGCAAACATAGATCACTCCAACAAAGAGATAAGAGAGCAAATACAGGTAGCCAAAGATTACTTCAAAAAAGAGATAGAGACTGAAAAAAACAGTTAGAAATCCTTGAAATGAAGGATACAATAAATCAAATAAAAATCTCAATAGAAAGCATAAGCAAATGGACTAGATAACTTGGAAGAAAGAATGTCAGATAATGAAGACCAAGTATAAAATTTGGAAAATAAAGTTGATCACACAGTGAAGATAGTAAGAAACCATGAACAGAATATCCAAGAATTATGGGACAACATCAAAATACCCCAAATCTAATAGTTATGGGGGTAGAGGAAGGCACAGAGTTTCAAACCCAAGAAATGCACAATCTCTTCAATGAGATAATATCAGATAATTTCCCAAGCATGAAGAACAAATTGGAAAACCAAATACAAGAGGCTTACAGCACACCAAATATACAAAATTACAACAGACCTACACCAAGGCATATTATAATGAAAATGCCTAATATACAGAATAAGGATAGAATCTTAAAAGCTGCAAGAAAGAGGAATCAGATCACATATAGAGGGAGACCAATTCGTATCTCAGCACATTTTTCAACCCAGACCCTCAAAGCCAGAAGATTGTGGAACAACATATACCAAACTCTGAAAGAAAATGAATTCAGACCAAGAATCTTATATCTAGCAAAATAAACTTAGTTTTGATGATGAAATAAAAACCTTCAACGATAAACAAAAGTTCAAAGAATTTACAATGAGAAAGCCTGCACTACAGAACATCCTCAGCAAAATATTCCAAGAAGAGGAAATGAAAAACGATGATCAAAATCAGCAGAGGGAGGGATTACACAATAGGAAAATCTAATCAGAGGAGAAACCAAGTCACATTAAATACCAAAAATAAACAAGAATGGCTGGGAATACAAATTATGTCTCAATAATAACCCTGAATGTTAATGGCCTAAAATCACCAATCAAGAGACATACACTAGCAGAATTGGATGAAAAAACAAAACAAAAAAACAATATGCTGCCTCTAAGACACTCATAGCATAGGAAAAGATATCCACAGACTGAAGGTGAAGGTTGGGAAAAATCATCCCGCTCACATGGACTGCTGAAGCAAGCAGGTGTTTCCATCCTCATATCAAATAAAGTAGACTTCAGGTGAAAGTCAATCAAAAAAGATAAAGAAGGACACTACATACTGCTCAAGGGAACCATACACCAACAAGACTTAACAATTATAAATATATATGCCACAAACAATGGAGCAGCTATGTTCATCAAACAAACTCTTCTCAATTCAAGAGTCATATAGACTACCACACAATAATTTTGGGTGACTTTAATACACCTCTTTCATCACTATATAGATCTTTTAAACAAAAACTGAAGAAAGAATCTATATACTCAATAATACAATCAAAAACTTAGAATTAACTGATATATCTATATCTATCTATCTATATCTATATCTATCTATCTATATATATATATATATATATATATATATATATATATAATATTTAATCCTTCAATGAGAGAATACACTTTCTTTTCTATAATGACAGACAGCCCATAGATCCTTCTTTAAAATAGACCATATACTATGCCACAAAGCAACTCTTGGCAAATATAAAAATGTACAGATACTACCCTGCATACTATCAGAACACAATAGAATGAAATTAGAAATCAATGATAAAATAAGAAATAAAATTCACTCCAACACCTGGAGACGAAATGATATGCTACTGAATGAACAAAGGAGGAGATTAAAAAAATTTAGAGGTGAATGAGAACACAGATACAATATAATACAACATATTGAAATCTCTGGAACACTATGAAAGAATAAGCTTTTCTAAGAGGAAATTTCATTGCATGGAGTTCAATACTTGAAAGAAGAAAAAGTCAACAAATAAATAACCTAATATAACATTTCAAAGCCCTAGAAAAAGAAGAAGAAATCAACACTAAAAGTAGAAGACAGAAAATAATTAAAATCAGAGCTGAAATCAATGAAATTGAAACAAAAGAAACAATTGAAAAAATTGACAGAACAAAAAGCTGGTAATTTGAAAAACTAAATAAAATTGTCAGACCCTTAGCCTTGGTAACAAAGATAAGATGAGAGAAAAACTCAAATTACTAACTTACATAATGAAAAAGGAAATATCAAAACAGACACTATAGAAATACAGAAGATAATTAGAAATTATTTTGAAAACTTGTAATCCAATAAAATAGAAAATATCAAAGGTATTGACAAATTTCTTGTGTCATATAATTTGCCCAATTTAAATCAGGATGATAAACACAATTTAAACAGATTAATTTCAAGTGACAAAATAGAAGATGTCATTGAAACTCTACCAATCAAGAAAAACACAGGACAGGATGGATACACAGTGAAGTTCTACAAGACTACAAAAACTAACACCAATATTCTCCAACGTATTTCAGGAAATAGAAAAAGAGGCAGCACTTCCAAAATCATTCTATGAGGTCAATATCACCCTGATTCCAAAACCAGACAAAGACACTACAGAAAAAGAGAAGTTCAGACCAATATCTTCAATGAACATAGATGCAAAAATTCTCAATAAAATTCTAGCAAATTGAATACAAAAACATATCAAAAATATTGTTCACCATGATCAAGTGAGATTCATTCCAGGGATGCAAGTTTCGTTCAACATACGGAAATCAATAAATGTAATTAATCACATCAATAGATTTAAAGATAAGAATCATATGATCATCTTGATAGACACAGAAAAAGCATTTGACAAAATAGAGCATCCGAGACCGGAGGAGGAGCCCAGCCAGCTGCATGGCAGACCAGAGGAGGAGCCAGCATCGGCCACTGGGGTGCAGACTAGAGAAGGCACAGAATGCAGAGGCTTTGCTTGCAGGTCACCAGACCGAGCTCTGGACAAACACAAGGTCTCCCCAGCACCCCCCACCTCACCAAACACCTTACAAGGGAAACAGACGGAACCCATCTTGGAAAATCCCATCAACCCTTAAAACCCATCAACAGGTGGGCATGGCTACCAGCAGGGTTCTGCAGCTGATCAGGTTCCCAGTTTCCAACTCCCCCACCCTTAGCTGAGATAACTCAAAAATTTTCCCACAAGTTTTTTTTTTTTTTTTTTTTTGGGGGGGGGGTGTAGCTATCAACACAAAACAACAATTGTACAGGCACCTACCTGGTTTCCATCTCAGAGACTAGGGAGGCAACAGGTGGAAGCTCAAGTCCTCTCAAACTGGCTACATCCACCACCCTGAACACAGAGACTCAAGCTAGGAATATACAACGCCACCTACTGGAATAACAGAGTAACAGAGTTCTGTTCTGTTATCTACTGGATAACAGAGTTCTGAGAGACTTTTTTTTTTTTTTTTTTTTTGCTTTCATGTCTTCTCTCTCCTCATCCATTCATCCAGTCTCCTCTACCCTTCGCCCTCTGGTCCTCACAACCTCAACATATGTGAAACCAAGAATTGTTCATGAAATAGTACTTTAACAACTGTATCACCAGAATAATGTAATATAGAGGAATTGCATATGCCCCACCTCCCCCTTTTTTCTTTGTTATTTTTTTCTTTTTCCTTCTTACTCCCTCTATCCCACATTCAACCCTCTAACTGTTACTATTTATACATAGGGTAATTTTCTAAATACAGATAGGAGTTTAAATCTATATATTCTTCCATAAATTACCCATCTGTTGGTTACAGTTCTCCAAAGTTGCTAAGTTAGATTAACCCCATACCCTCACTCCTTTCCCCCTAAACATAACATCATATGTCTGAAATTCAGTTTTCTATATGCCACAAGAAATAGAATGTCTTTTATGAAACTAATAACTATATTTTTAAATAATAATTGAAGCCAACATCTGTAGGCATAGAGTCTAATTATAAATGTATTAATAATGAAAACTTGTGTTTAGATGATGTACTATTGAAATTGGGATCTGTTAACATTGTCTTTCTCCACAAAAGAGAGATTTTGGAACTATACAAGAGCAATATAAATATATAGGGGGAAAGTCATTAACCCAAAAGTTTCACAGAGCTGAAAGAAATGTGAGCAGTATGAAAAGACAAGGAAAGAAAGGACCACAAACAATGCAGGTCAATTCAACATTAGAAGAGGTAATATCTGCATCAGATGGAATGTCAGATAAAGTGTTAAGGATATACATGCTTCAGATGATCTGGAGTCTCAAGGAAGACATTAAACAGCAAAATCAGACAATGAAAGATCACTTTGACAATGAATTGCATAAACAAATCCAAGAAGCAAAAGTTCAACGCTACAGGGAGATAGAGTTATACAAAAAAAAAAAAAAAAAAACAGAAATCCTGGAAAGGAAGGAAATAATAAACCAAATTTAAAACTCAAATGAGAGTATTACCAATAGAGTAGAACACTTAGAAGATAGAACATCAGACAATGAAGAAAGTCTATCAACTTGAAAAGAACATAGATAGCTCAGCGAGACTGTTAAGAAACCATGAGCAGTTATCCAAGAAATATGGGATAACATAAAGAGACCAAACATAAGAGTTATTGGGATACAGGAAGGTATAGAGGTCCAAACCAAAGGAATAAGCAATATGTTCAATGAAATAATACTAGAAAACTTACCAGACTTGAAGAATGAAACAGAAATCCAAATCCTAGAAGCCTACAGGATGCCGAATGTGCAAAATCACAAGAGATCCACATCAAGACACATTATAATGAAGATGCCCAACATACAGAATAAGGAGAGAATTTTAAAAGCCACAAGAGAATGGAAGCAGATTACATTTAGGGGTAAACCAATCAGGTTAACGGCTGATCTTTCAACACAGACTCTGAAAGCTAGAAGATCCTGGAACAACATATTTCAAATGCTGAAAGGAAATGTGTTCCAACCAAGAATCATGTATCCAGTGAAATTAAGCTTCAGGATTGAAGATGAAATAAAAACCTTCCACGATAAACAAAAGTTAAAAGAATTTGCAGCTAGAAAACCAGCACTTCAAAACATGCTAGGCAAAACATTACATGAAGAGAAAATGAAAAATAACAATGAAAACCAACAGTGGGAAGTATTACAGTAAAGGAAAAACTAATCAAAGAGTAAAAACAAATCATGTTAAGTAACAAAAATATACAAATATGGCTGGAAGTACAAACCATATCTCAATAGTAACCCTAAATGTTAATGGCTTAAACTCACCAATCAAAAGACATAGGCTAGTAGACTAGATTAAAAAAAAAAGATCCAACAATATGCTGCCTAAAGGAGACTCAACTAATAGGAAAAGACATACACAGACTGAAGGTGAAAGGTTGGGAAAAATCATACCACTCACATGGACCTCGGAAGCAAGCAGGGGTGTCCATACTCATATCAAATAAAATAGACTTCAAGACAAACTTAATCAAAAGGAATAAAGAAGGACACTACATACTGCTCAAGGGAACCATACACCAACAAGATATAACAATCATTAATATATACGCCCCAAACAATGGTAAGCTACGTTCATCAAACAAACTCTTCTCAAGTTCAAGAGTCAAATAGACCACAATACAATAATCATGGGAGACTTTAACTCATCTCTCTCACCACTGGACAGATCTTCCAAACAAAAGTTGAATAAAGAAACTATAGAACTCAATAATACAATTAATAACTTAGACTTAATTGACATATTTAGAATATACCACCCAACGTCAGGCGGATACACTTTTTTTTTTTCTCAGCAGCATATGGATCCTTCTCAAAAATAGACCATATATTATGTCACAGGGCAAATCTTAGCAAATACAAAGGAGTAGAGATACTACCATGCATTTTATCTGATCATAATGGAATGAAATTGGAAATCAATGATAAAATAAGGAAGAAAAATTCCTACATCACATGAAGAATAAACAATATGCTACTGAATGAACAAAGGGTTACAGAAGACATCAAAGAGGAAATTAAAAATTTCTTAGAGGTAAATCTTTGGGACACCATGAAAACAGTACTAAGAGGAAAATTCATTTCATGGAATTCATTCCTTAAAAGAAGAAAAGCCAATAAATAAATGACCTCACACTACATCTCAAAGCCCTAGAAAAAGAAGAACAAATCAGCAGCAAATGCAGTAGAAGGCAAGAAATAATTAAAATCAGAGCTGAAATCAATGAAATCGAAATAAAAGAAACAATTGAAAAAATTGACAAAACTAAATTTAGTTCTTTGAAAAAATGTATTAAATAAGACTGATAGACCATTAGCCATGCTAACGAAGAGAAGAAGAGAGAGAACCCAAATTACTAGCTTATGGGAAGAAAAAGGCAACATCACAACAGAGACATCAGAAATACAGATAATTAGAAATTATTTTGAAACCCTATACTCTAATAAAATAGAAGATAGTGAAGGCATTGAAAAATTCCTTAAGTCATATGATTTGCCCAGATTGAGTCAGGAGTATATATACAATTTAAACAGATCAATATCAAGGGAGGAAATAGAAGAAGCCATCAAAAGATTACCAACTAAGAAAAGCCCAGGACTGGACGGATATACAACAGAGTTTTATAAGACCTTTAAAGAAGAACTAATACCAATACTCTTCAATCTATTTCAGGAAATAGAAAAAGAGGGAGTACTCCCAAATTCATTCTATGAGGCCAACATCACCCAGATTCCAAAACCAGATAAAGACACTTCAAAGAAAGAAAACTTCAGACCAATATCCCTAATGAATATAGATGCAAAAATCCTCAATAAAATTCTGGCAAATCGAATACAAAAACATATCAAAAAGATCGTGCACCATGACCAAGTAGGATTCATCCCAGGGATGCAAGCCTGGTTCAATATACGGAAATCAATAAATGTAATTCACCACATCAATAGACTTAAATATAAGAACCATATGATCATCTCGATAGATGCAGAAAAAGCATTCGACAAAATACAGCATCCTTTATGTTCAAAACTCTAGAAAAACTAGGGATAACAGGAACTTATCTCAACATTGTAAAAGCTATATATGCTAAGCCTCAGGCCAGCCTCATTCTAAATGGAGAAAAATTGAAGGCATTCCCTCTAATATCTGGATCAAGACAGGGATGCCCTCTCTCACCACTTCTATTCAACATAGTTCTGGAAACACTAGCCAGAGCAATTAGACAGATGAAAGAAATTAAAGGCATAAAGATAGGAAAAGAAGAACTTAAATTAGCACTATTTGCTGATGACATTATCCTATACCTACAGACCCAAAAAATACTACCAAGAAACCACGAGAACTAGTAAATGAATTCAGCAAAGTGGCAGGATATGAAATCAACACCCATAAATCAAAGGCATTCCTGTATATCAGTGATAAATTCTCTGAAATGGAAATGAGGACAACTACCTCATTCACAATATCCTCAAAAAAAAAAAAAAACCAAAACCTGGTAATCAACCTAACAAAAGAGGTGAAAGATCTATACATGAAAACTACAGAACCCTAAAGAGAGAAATAGAAGAAGACCTTAGAAGATGGAAGGATATACCTTGCTCATGGGTAGGCAGAATCAATATTATTAAAATGGCCATATTACCAAAAGCACTTTACAGATTCAATTAAATTCCGATCAAAATCCCAATGGCATTCCTTGCAGAAATAGAAAAAGCAATCATGAAATTCATCTGGAAAAATAAGAGACCCAGAATAGCTAAAGTAATTCTAAGCAGGAAGAGTGAAACAGGTGATATCGCGATACCAGATTTTAAATAATACTACAGAGCAATAATAACAAAAACAGCACGGTACTGGCACCAAAACAGGCTGGTAGACCAATGGTACAGAATAGAGGACACAGAGACCAATCCACAAAATTACAACTACCTTATATTAGACTAAGGTGCTAAAAGCATGCAATGGAGAAAGGATAGTATCTTCAACAAATGGTCTGGGAGAACTGGAAATCCATACGCAACAAAATTAAATTGAATCCCTTTCTATCACCATGCACAAAAGTTAACTCAGAATGGATCAAGGAGCTAGGAATCAAACCAGAGACTCTGCATCTAATAGAAGAAAAAGTTGGCCCTAATCTCCATCACGTGGCATTTATACACAATGGAATATTACTCAGCACTAAAAAATAGCAAGATCATGGCATTTGCAGGAAATGGATGGCATTAGAGCAGATTATGCTAAGTGAAGTTAGCCAATCCCTAAAAAACAAATGCCGAATGTCTTCTCTGATATAAGGGGGGTGACTCAAAATGGGATAGGAAAGAAGAGCATGAGAAGAAGATTACCACTAAATAGGAAAGAGAGGTGGGAGGGAAAAGGAGGGAGAAAGGGAATTGCACGGAAGATGAAAGGAGACCCTCATCATTATACAGAATACAAGTATGATGTTGTGAGGAGAAAAAAAAAGTATGTCACATTAGATTGGGTAGAGAGAAGGGATGGGAGAGGAGGGGAGGGGAAGAGGGGATAGGAAGGGTAGCAGAATAAAATAGACATTATTATTGCTGTATGTATATGGGTGACTGTATGACCAATGTGATTCTGCAACCTGTACAATCAGAAAAATGAGAAATTATACCTCATTTGATTCAAATGTATGAATTGTCAAGATCATTGTACTGTCATGTGTAACTAATAAAAAATACAGCATCCCTTTATGTTCAAAACACTAGAAAAATTAGAGATAATAGGAACATATCTCAATATCATAAAGGCTATCTATGCTACATCCCAGGCAAACATGATTCTAAATGAAGAAAAATTGAAAGCATTCCCATTAAAAACTGGAACAAGAAAGGAATTCCCTCTTTCATGACTTCTATTTAACATAGTTCTTGAAACACTGGCCAGAGCAATTAGACATATGAAAGAAATTAAAGGGATACCCATAGGAAAAGAAGAACTCAAATTGGCACTATTTGCTAATGATACAGAAAACTTCTAGAACTAGTAAATGAATTCAGCAAAGTAGCAGGATACAAAATCAACACCCGTAAATCGCATTTCTGTATATCAGTGACAAATCCTCAGAAAGGGAAAAGCCTCAAAAACAAACAAAAACCTTAGGAATCTACTTAAAGAAAGAGGTGAAAGATCTATATAATGAAAATTACAGAAATCTAAATAAAGAAATCAAAGAAGACTTTAGAAGATGGAAAGATCTACCTTGCTTTTGGATAGGCAGAATTAATACTGTCAAAATGACCATACTTCCAGAAGCAATATAGAGATTCAATGCAATTCCAATCAAATCTCAATGATATTCCTCATAGAAACAGAAAAAGTAATCATGAAACTCATCTGGAAAATAAGGGACCCAGAATTGCTAAAGCAATCTTTAGCAGAAAGAGTGAAGCAGGTGGCATCACTATACCAGACTTTAAACTATACTACAGAGCAATAGTAACAAGAACAGCAAGGTATTGACACCAAAACAGACTGGTAGACCAGTGGTACATAACAGAGGTCGCAGAGACTAACCCACAAAATTATAATTATCTTATATTAGACAAAGGTGCCAAAAACATGCACTGGAGAAACGATAGCCTCTTTAACAAATGGTTCTGGGAAAACTGGAAATCCATATGCAACAAAATGAAATAAAATCCCACATCTCTCACCATGTACAAAACTCAACTCAAAATGGATCAAGGACTTAGGAATAAAATCAGAGACCCTGCATCTAATAGAAAAAAATAATAGGCCCTAATCTTCATCATGTGGGATTAGGCCCCAAGTTTCTTAATAAGACTCCTTTGGCCCAAGAATTAAAATCAAGAGTCAATAAATGGGATGAACCTCAAACTAAAAAGTTTCTTCTCGGCAAAAGAAACAATCTGTGAGGTAAATAGAGAGCCTATATCTTGGGAGCAAATTTTTACTCCTCACACATCAGGTAGAGCACCAATCTCTAGTGTCTATAAAGAACTCAAAAAGCTAAGCACCAAAAAACAAATAAACAAATCAATAAATGGGCCAAGGATCTGAACAGACACTTTTCAGAAGAAGATATACAATCAATCAACAAATGTATTTAAAAAAGTTCATAATTGCTAACAATTATAGAAATGCAAATTAATACCACTCTAAGATTTCATCTCACTCCAGTCAGAATTGTAACTATTATGAAGACAGATAAGTGTTCACGAGGATGTTGGAAAAAAGGTACACTCATACACTGCTGGTGGGACTGCAATTGCTGCAGCCAATATGGAGAGCAGTATGTATATTTCTTGGAAAATTGGGAATGGAACGACCATTTGACCCTGCTATCCCTCTCCTTGGTCTACACCCACAGAACTTAAAAAACGCATACTACAGGGACACAGCTACATAAATGTTTATTTCAGCACAATTCACAATAGCTAAACTGTGGAATCAACCTAGATGCCCTTCAATAGACGAATGGATTAAAAAAAATTGGCATATATACACAATGGAATGTTACTCAGCAATAAAAGAGAATAAAATCATGATATTTGCAGGTAAATGGATGGAGTTAGAGAAGGTAATGCTAAGTGAAGTTAGCCAATCCCCAAAAAACAAAGGCCGAATGTTTTCTCTGATATAATGAAGCTGATTCATAGCGGGATAGGGAGAGGGAGAAGACATGAATTGGTATGAATATACTTTGTATGCAACCAGAGATATGAAAAATTGTTCTCTATATGTGTAATAAGAATTGTAATGCATTCCACTGTCATATATAAATGAATAAATAAAATATAAAGAAATCTTTAAAAAATGAAAAATCAAGTCATAGATAGGAACATATATATATTTTCCTACATATATAGGAATATAGGAATATATATATGTATATATATATATATATATATATATATACACACACACACACACACACACAAACACACACACACACACACTTATTTGTCTTTTAAACACAACACAGTAGCTTTTAAAAATAAATAACAAAGAAAAAGCAAAGAAATATGTCAAAAAATGTAACAAGTTACATCACAAAGAAGCTATATAAATGGCCACAAATCACATGAAAGCATTTTCAAATTTTGTTGTGGTTTTCATATAAAGTTTTCCCCAAAAACTAATGCTGAAGGCTTGGTCCATAGTGCACAGAGATGGGGCCTCTTGTATCACAAGACCTGTAAATTCACTAATGAATTAATTTATAGGATGGAGTAATGATTTTAATGGACTATTGGGAGGTGATGGAAACTGCAGGAGATGGGACCTAGTTAGTGGAAGTCGGTCACTGTGGGTGTGCCCTGAAAGGGTATTTCTTGTGCGTGGCCCTTCCATTCTTTCTCTCTGCTCCCTGGCTGCCATGAGCTGATCAGTTTTCCTCTGCCACACTCATCCACCATGATGTCCTGCTCTGCCTCAGGCTCGAAGCAATGGAATCATGAACTGAAGATTCAGTCAAGCATGGACTGAAACCTCTGCATCCATGAGTCAAAATATATTTTTTTTCTTTGTTTTTCATAGATACTTGTCACAGTGATGAAAAGCTGGTTTGCACAACTTCACTACTCATTAATGATCTGTACCTTAGCACAAAGAAGTAGTTCTATCCACACATTATTTTGACTAAAATCAGAAAAAACTCAATAGTACCTATTATAAGAGATGTAGAAGAACAACAACTCTCAAACAGTGAAAGGAAGGCAAAATGATGTAACTACTTTGGCATGCAGTTGGGAGGCTTCCATAAAGTTAAACACACATATACAAATATATATATTTGACGTGTGTATTCATGACCCATCCAATCCACTGTTAGGCCTTTCCTCAAAAGAATAAAACCATAATTTGCCTATGAAGGGTTGTACTCCAATGTTTATATTAGGTTTATTAAGTATAGTACAATTTGGAAGACAATGTTTGCTGAGAGGAAAATTCCAAACCCATTTTGGTGTATCTATCCATTCAATGGAATCCTATTCAGCAATTAAAAAGAAACAAAATTTGATGCATAAATAAATCAAGAAATATTATATTGTTCACAATAAGACTAACATAAAATGACATATTCTACGTTATTCTAGTTTATTTGACATTCTCGAGAAAACAAAACTTATCTGGCATAAGAAGAGATGGGGGTTGCCTGGACTGGACAGATGATGGGGATTGTCTCTGAGGAAATGGAATGAAATTTTTGTTGGAAATATTTGACGTGGAAAAGTTTTATAGCCAGATTGTAATGGTTCCTCAAGTTCAAAACTTGGTCAAATATCATCAAATATTCATTTGATATGTGTGCATTTTACCACAAGTAACACTTTATTGAAGTTGATAAGGATAAAATTACTCCACAAAATATAACCATCTTTAGTTTTCTATAAAATATTATTTCTAGAATAATGATGCAGAAACACATTTGAAGGTACAATAATTGATTAACATAGTTTTGTAAGATCAAAAGTAACTTATTATTGTGAATGAGGCAATTATAATTCAGCCTAAAGCATTCATGGCCAGCAACTTGATCAGTATTTCAAAACAGGAATGGCTTCACTGTACTGGCAGTTTCATTCTTTCCACAGAGATAGGACTTTTATATATTCTAGCATTTTGAAGCTCTATTATATGTAATGTTTACCCTTCTTTAGTCCCTTTTGTTTCATTTTGTGTACTTAAGTCAAATAAGAATAAACAGTATATAAATGCAATGTATCTTAAGATAGAAAGTTTGTTACAAAAGTAGATATTTTATTGTGTATTAATTTTTTAAAATTTTGCTGATGACAGGTAAGAAATTAATCTTATCAATAATTTAAACATATAAAAATTAAACAAAATATAAGTTTTACTGTGGAAATTAAGTTTTCCAATTTTAGAAAAATATAATCATCAATCTTCCACTTCTCATCTACAATATACATTTAATGATTTAAGATTTCATTGGATGCTTTGGCTCTTGTAATTCTTACAAGAAAGGGAGTGAGAGAGGGAGAGGGAGAGGGAGAGGCAGAGAGAGAGGGAGACAATAAAAACTATCATATCAAAGCTATGTGAAAACATTTATTAATACTAAAACATATTCAAAATAGAGCACATGATATTCACTTTTCCAGTTTTATAGTGACAGCAAGATTGATGTGAGCATAGCAATAAAAAGAGAAGGGAATGGTTTTCCTTTTCTTCCCTCTTTGGTATGTTAGCCTTGACTATGAATCAAGGGTCAAGTGCATTAAACATACCAAAAATTGCACCTTGCTCTATAAAATACCTTTTTCAATTCTAAATTATGTACTTAGTGAGAAATATATCCCCTCATGAAGATCCTGTGCAATTGAATGAAGTCCACTTTGAAGATAATGCTATTGTTATTTTTGGAATGAAAGCAATTTGTTTCGCCAGAAGGCTATACTTTTATTAGAGAGAAGAGTGAGCATTAGTGTAAGCAGCCTATTTCTCCTTTCCCTCTGGGTACTGTAGGTAAAGGATGGCACATTTGACAATCAGACCCTTGACTATTTAATTCACAGATCCAGGCATTCAGAATTGTTCCAATATCTGCATAGAAAATCATTTTTCTTTAAGAGAAGATTCAAGGAGCTATGAGCCAATGGCTTCTCACCTCCGCATGTTTTACATGCACTGTTTGCCTCCTGAGATATGACACTGCAGACCTAATTTTCAGCATTTGTTGTGTTGTCTACAGTCATCTACAATCATTGTATCTTGCTACATAGGTCCAATAACTCAGTTCTTTTTGTACATTCCCATGGTAGAATCTTCCAAAGCAAAACACACACACACACACACACACACATGCACACACTGAGAGAGAGAGAGAGAGAGAGAGAGAATAAGGGGGAAGGGAGAGAGAGAGGGGGAGAGAGAGAAAGACAGAGACTAGCTTTTTTTTAAGACCATGCATTATGTGGCTGTTTAATAAATCACATCTTTTCCTTTAGAAAGAATCAATGCTATATAATCTATTTTGTTCTTTATAACTAGAATTTTACTGTGAAAACTAAACTCCTTAAACCATGATATTAGTAACCAGTTCTTAATTTTCCTAATTCTCTAGGTTTCTCCATATTATCCTATTTTTTGCTCAGTTTCTTTCAATCATTTCTAATGAATGACATTTTCAGCTCTCCCCTAGGAAGACAGCCTCTTAAAGCCTTCTGAATCTTGTTTCCACCCCATTTTTTCCTCCACTTCAGTATATATGCCACTGTCCAAGTTATTGTACTGTTAATTATGAAGCAAAGATATACTGTATGTTCCTTAGACAGACCCACAGATTCTCTAGAAATAAATGGTAGGCTTTTAGATGTAATACAGACACTTGCAGGTAGCTTAGTGAACTAAATCATACCTTATTTGTTGCACTCTAAAATTTTCTAAGTTCTACTTTTCTAAAAGGGTAAATATTTGAAATTGATGTGGTAATTCCTCCTGTAGGCACATATTAGTTCAACAAAGCACTCATCTTTCAAAAAGCAATTTAGTAGCTGGAACAAATTCACATAAACAAGTTGCTTACTATTCCCCTTTCAAGGATGCTATCCTTAGGAATCCACTGAAAGAAGAAGCATCGCTGATAAAGGTCTCAACGTGACTTTCTCTCCAACCTTTAGGAAGGAATAATATAAGTTCAATGAGAGAGAGGACCACGTTTTTTAGGTACATTGTGTAAAACCAAATGTATTCCTTAAATATTTCTTACATGAACGCAGTCCAGTCCTGTACATGACAATTTTAAATATTCAGTCTTTCAAAATAGAAAATATGCTTAACACTATTGAGGATAAAGATAGGATCCCTCTCTTTACTATCTCAAAAAGGAAAAAGTGACTTTCAACTGTTCAGAAACATAAAATCATTCTTAGATTTTTTAAAAAAATTATGGTATTTAAAAACAATTTTGTATTTGTGCTATCAAGTAGCTTATACAACACTGGTTTTATTTTTAAAAAAATGCATCGTAAACAATTTCAGATGAGACTCCTTCTATCACAACTTAAAGAATAGTGCCAGTTGGCATGAAATGTGTCCATCATTTTCTCCACATTTAAAACTCCAAATTAGATTATTCAAATGTGCTCTCAGAGAGTTACCCCTGGAAACCACTTATAGACTTCATGGGGTACAGAATGGCTTGGCTGCTGATTGGTTTTAGCCTCAGGGAATATCACACCAATGCACAGCAGTCTCCAGTGACTACCAATTTGTTTCCCAGTGTGAGGCTAGGTATTGCCTGTGGTCATTAAAGCTGTATTTGGTAAAGGCCTTCACTTGTTTACTGATTGCCCTTTCCTTTATTCACAGGGAAGACAACCATTTACAGGTTTAAAACCTAACTCTCAGTCTTTTCAAGTTTAAGAGCTTTACCATAAAGAGAATCCCCTCCACACCCCCTCCACCCCACTCACCCAAACCGGCCAGACTTTAACCCATTCAGTCATGGAGTCATTCTCATACAGGCCAAAATCTCATCAGAAAGCAGAGTAGGAAAAATGATCCATTTGTGTGCATTTAAGATTTTAATTACTTCTGAAATTGAACATTTAAGTTAATATTGTGAGTTTTGTTCTTATAGCTTTCAACAACAGTTTGAACTATAAAATTTGTATTTTTTGGATAAATAGGAAATTCATAGTCTATTGGCATGCTAGGTAATAAGAGTTGGGCGATGGCTTTACAGATAGTTGAGTGCATTATTTAATCCTATGGAAACATTCAATTGGTGGATGGTAAATTCAATCTAACTTTCTTAATATCTGAACTTTCATTTAATTTAATAATGTCTAGATATTATAGTGATTTTATGGATTCCTTAATTTAGAAATATGAGCACTTCTTAGCCACTAGAATAAATAACTGAACTTGAATACTTTAGATGAGGCTACATGAAAAAAGAACATACAAACTATATTTGGGGGAGCAAAACTGTAATAATTAGCAATAAGGATTGATTGAAGATTAAAGTTGAAGTTCTATGAAGAAGGTGCTTCTATACTAAAGATCCTAAAGACTGTTTCAATTTGGCTGAGTAGAATATCCAATTATAGAGAAATGGAAAGTTTCATGGAAGAGCCAAATTTTTTCTTAGACTCTGTTAGAACCTTGAGAAAAATTGCTATTTACTGTTAACCTTTGTATTTAATCTACCATTTCCATGACTGTTAGATAAGCTTAGTGTATTGTTAAGTTTGGTAGGCCACTCTTCTCCCCCAACCTTAAAGCTAACAATGATACAGTGTCTAAAATCTTCAGAGAAAATGTCCTTGCTCTGCTGTAGCCTTCCCACCTAATACTCCCAACAGTGTGTTAGTGGAATCTACTGACTGATGGCAGAAAAAAACTAGTTCTTTTTTTGCTATAAAGCACAGAGCTATATTTCATATTGACAAGTCTTTATATCCATTCAATACCTTAATTAATTATAGGTAGCTAGGAAGATTTAAGCTTTGATAGGTGTTAAGCCAAAAGAAAGATAAATTCAAAAAAAATTTGGTTATCTGTAGTGCAAACTTTCAGATTAAAATGTTCTCTTAGATTTTTAACTAAACACAAAGTAGGTTTACTTTTTATATGGGACAAAAAATGAGTTTGGGAGGGTCTAGAAATTGACTTTAAAAATGTAGAAAATTTGAAAATCACAGTAATTTTCTTAGCAGCACAAATTACCATAAACCACTAGCCAAAGACACCACTGGTGAGTTAAAATGAAAAAGAGAATACAATAAATAACTGCAATATAGTAGTCGCATGTATTTCTGAACCATTTACTATCTCGTTATCATGATACTATTATTTTTAGAAGTATTGGCAACAAATACCTAAGATGGTGGAATAATTTATTTGCCAAGATGTCTGTAACCTTAAGAAAATATTTCTAAATATATGCAAATTTAGTCACCAGGATGGGTTTGGTAATTGTACATTAAACATTGTCCTGATAAGGCAGTAGCATAAAGGGCTGCTGTCCCTGGACAACTACATTATGTTCAATAGGAATGTCATTTTGAGTATTTATTTTTATAAGCAATTTATTGCTCAATCTTGTCCTTATTTTCAGCTAGTTAGTCATCATATTTTTACACTTTGTTCTCAAAGTTTCCTTATACAGAGATTTAGATAGAGTGAGATTTGGCTTGTCATTTGTACCAATTTGCTAGATTACAAATGATAAAATACAAGTACAGAAACCACTTTCTTTGTTCCAGGTACTCTAATAGGCCTGTAACTTAACTATTTCATTTTATTTTTGGATAATGATTTGAAAAAAAAAATGATTATCATGATATCAGATTTTAAAAACCTACCTTAGAATGGTGATATAATTTTCCCAAATTTATGTAATCTTAAAGTATCTCTGTCAGAATAGGAACAGTATCAGTTTGGTTTCCAAAACCCACTATTACTTCTTTCTGGTAGAACAGCTGTTTGATTGCAAGGTAGTCATTGCCACAAACTACTGAAGGTCAAGATTGGAGTAGACTTGAAAATCCTCCCACCCAGTGTCTATTTAACCTTCTGTGTAATCTCAACAAGGTTATCATCCAACTTTCTTTTGAAACAACTTTCCATGGAAGGTGTTACTAGCTTGAAATGTAGCCCATTCTGTGTACTAGCAGACACTTGGACTGTTTGAGTATTATCTCTCATAAGGTGCTATGTGCTTTTCTAGATTCTCAGATTTTTTTTTTTCTGTTAATTAGATCTCTATGATACACTGAACAGTCATTCATGTCTATGTTAACTTCATTTATCCCTTGCCCAATTTGTATGAGATAGATTTTTATTATTTCCTTTATAGAAATCTAAGAGAAGTTGACATTTGTCCATGACTACATAACAAATAAGTAGGAGAGCTTAGATAGTAACTATGTCATCTGATTCTAAATCCACTTTACCTTACACCAAGCAGTCTCACAAGTTAACAATTCAATGGATTTTGCTACCCAATAGATATAATTATAATTCTCATTCATTTTCACTTCTGTTTATTATAAGCGTATTTGTTATGAATTGTAGGAGCACAGATGTTTTCCTTGCTCTATGACACATGGCTTTGTCTCCTGCTCTATCTTTGTGAATAACTTACACAAGGCCTTCCTCAGTCCTACAATAGGGAAATATGTTTATTCAAATAATTTTCCCAACCCAATGGATTTTTTTCCATTTTTACCCTCACAACTAAAGCATACACAGAATATTTAGCAAAAGATATATGCAGAATAAAGTCTAAATACATGTTTGCCTGGAAATAGAAAGACAAACAACATTAAGTGAAGAAATATTATGAATATTGTGAATATTATTTAGAGTAGAAGTATTTTCAGTTCAGTAATTCATATCAGAATAAGTATATTGCCTTTAAAACATCTTTAACATATCTGTTTAAACTAATATAATTTGCCAATAACCCATATATTTTTTGAATAAAATAGACATGTTTTACTTCAATAAGAACAACATGCAAGATACGTAAGTCTAAACAATATTAATTTCCATAGCTTATTATTATTATTGAACGATTCTTGATTATGAGTTAATTTCGATAAACTGATTATATTTGTGTATAAGTTTTTAATCGAATTCATCCTTTGGAAAAGTATAATGCAATCTCAAGTCTAATTTATAGACATTATATATTAAAGTTTTCAAAACTCTTTGTTTACTATCTGCAGGCACAGATCTCATTCAAAGAGATTTAAAAGCTGATTGACTCAGAATCTCTATCCTCATATGTTGAGACTAGCAAATTGGAAATAATTGTTAGATTCAAACCATGTAATTAGACAGCAAACAACTAAGATAGTTTTTTGTCAACTTGCCAAAAGGAGAGTTTTAGTAAGTGATACATTACACCATAAAAAAACCTCCTTCAACAGGCCTTTTAATGATGATAAATAAAGAACTTGTGCAAATCCAAGCAATTAATCCTCCTGAAGCAATCCACCGAAATCTCTAATAAGGCATCTAGAAATGCAAATACATACATAAATTATTCCTCTGTGAATTTACAGTTTGTGATTACCACCTTTTTTTGTTCTTATCCTTGAGAACAGTGAGTTTCATTAGTAATTGAATCTTTAAGACTATTTCAATGAAAGTTGGATTTTAATGAGATGTGTAAAAGAGAATTATATGTGTTAACAAAACAGATACAAAGTTATTTTAGATAATTTCATTGCTTCTTAATTTTCTTCTTGGGATTTTTCTCTGATGAACACCTATAATATTATTTTCTTAGTAAAAATGTAATTAATTGATATACAATTACAATTAAATTTAAAAATTTAAAAATGTGCACAACACACGAGTTGCAAAAGCTATATGACTACTTTAAAAGGACAATGCATGTTGGTGTGTAAAATCTCATTAAAGTAACAGAGTATTGTCCCAATTGATCTTTATTTTTTTTAATTAAAAAATATCCTTAAAACTGACTTCCACTGAAGAAGTTGGGTTGGTAATGAAAAAAAAAAGAAACATATTATAGATATGACAACAGTCATCTATACTCATTATTTATCTAACATAATTCCAAAGTTCCCAAATGGCAAAGAATTGCAGTTTAAGCTTTGAAAATAAATGTGCGATATATTCTTGTTAAAACATAGATCGTTAATAGAAGTATAGTGACCTGCTCATGAGTAGGTTCTTAGTAGACATTTTGAAAGAAAGAAAAACAATAAGATTCTAAAAAGGTAACACACAATAAAAATTTATTCAACTTGAAGTGAAAATTTAGTCAAAGGGATTCGTTGTATATCAACAAAATTAAGCAATGAACAATCCTGTACTGAAGAATATAAACATAATAAGAAAAACACTTTAAGCATTCAGGCAGGGAAAGTTTGTTGCTAATAGAGAAAAAATTTTGAGTAAAATAGGACAATCTCTGGAGACTTTTAAGGAAAAAAGATTATGATTCAATAATTTTCTATTCAGCAGAGCTGTCATTCATGGACAAATGTGCAGAAAATATACCACAGTTCCTCTATCTGGATAGTAAAAAAAGAGAAATCAACAGTAAAGTCTTTCTCAATGTTCGTTAATGTGGCCATAAAAATAAATGTCTCTTTAAAAGTGAATTATACAAAGTTAATTAATAATAATTATCAGAGGATTAGCAAATGTATATTTTGTCAACCAAAAAGTAGAAAATGGAGTGAAGAAAATAAATAGTAATAATGGTGTTTTAATTTCCTTCCTATATGCTCAGAGCATGAATTTTTTCTCACTGTATTGTTTTTATGTGTCCTTTACCCAGCACAAATCCTGGAATATAGGGAATCTTAATCAATATTTGTTGATGAATGCCTCTGATATAGATAAGAAGAAAACACTATGTATTTCTTGACATTGGTGGTTCTGGAAATATGCCTATGAATACACATTAATATTCTATGTATATTTTTAGCGTTTTATTCTAATTTGTTATATATGATAGCAGAATGCATTACAATTTATATTACACATATATACAACGATTTTTCATATCTCTGGTTCTATACAAAGTATATTTACACCATTTGTGTATACCATTTGTGTATTTATACATGTACTTAGGTTAATTATATCCATCTCATTTCACCATCTTTTTTACTCCCATCCCCTCACTTACCCTCCCACTCCTTTGCCCTATCTAGAGTTCATCTATTCCTCCCATGATCCCCTCCCAACCCCACTATGAATCACCCAACTTATATCAGAGAAAACATTCAGCATTTCGTTTTTGGGGATTAGCTAACTTAGCATTATATTTTCCAACTCCATCCATTTACCTGCAAACCCATGATATTATTCACTTTTATTGCCAAGTAATATTCCATTGTGTATATATACCACATTTTCTTTATCTATTGATCTACTGAAGGGCATCTAGGTTGGTTCCACAATTTAGCTATTGTGAACTGTGCTGCTATAAACATTGATGTAGCTGTTTTCAAGACCTTTGGGTATACACTGAGGGGTGGGATATCTGGGTCAAATGGTGGTTCCATTCCTAGATTTTCAAGGAATCTCCATATTGCTTTCCATATTGGCTGCACCAATTTGTAGTCCCACCAGCAATGTATGAGTGTGCATTTTCTCCCACATCCTCGCCAATACTTTTGTTGTTTCTGCCCTTAATAGCTGCCATTCTGACTGGAGTGAAATGGAATCTTGGAATAGTTTTGATTTGCTTTTCTCTAATTGCTAGAGATGCTGAACTTTTATATATTTGTTGACTGATTATATATCCTCTTCTGAGAAGTGTCTGTTCAGGTCCTTGGCCCATTTATTGATTGGGCTATTTTTTTAATTGGTGTTTAACTTTTTGAGTTCTTTATGTACCATAGTGATTAGTGCTCTATCTGATGTTCAAATGGTAAAAATTTGCTCCCAAGATGTAGGCTCTCTATTGAGCTCACTGATTGTTTCTTTTGCTGAGAAGAAGCTTTTTAGTTTGAATCCGTCTCATATATTGATTCTTGATTTTACTTCTTGTACTATAGGAGTCTTATTAAGGAAGTTGGGGCAGAATCCTACATGATGGAGACTTGGGCCTACTTTTTCTTCTCATAGGTGCCGTGTCTCTGGTTTACTTCCTAGGTCCTTGACCCATTTTGAGTTGAGTATTATGCATGGTGAGATATAGGTGTTTAATTTCATTTTGTTGCATATGGATTTCCAGTTTTCCCAGCACCATTTGTTGAAGAGACTATCTTTTCTCTAATGTATGTTTTTGGCACCTTTGTCTAATATAAGATAACTGAAATTATGTGGTTTACTCTCTGTGTCCCCTCTTCTGTACCACTGGTCTACCAGTCTGTTTTGGAGCCAATGCCACTTTTGTTCTGTAGTATTGTTTAAGGTCTGATATAGTGATGACGCCTGCTTCACTCTTCCTGCTAAGGATTGGTTTAACTATTCTGGGTCTCTTATTTTTCCAGATAAATTTCGTGATTGCTTTTTCTATTTCTGTAAGGAATATCATTAGAATTTTAATTGGAATTGCATTAAATCTGTATAATGCTTTTGGAAGTATGGTCATTTTGATAATATTAATTCTGCCTATCCAAGAGCAAGGTAGACCTTTCCCATCTTCTAAAGTCTTCTTTGACTTTTTTCTTTAGGTTTTTGTAATTTTCATTATATAGATTTTCACCATTTTTGTTAAATTGATTCCCAATTTTTTTGAGACTATTGTAAAAGGGGTAGTTTTCCTCATTTCCCTTTCAGAGGATTTGTCACTGATATACAGAAATGCCTTTGATTTATGGATGTTGATTTTGTATCCTGCTACTTTGCCGAATTCATTTACTAGTTCTAGAAGTTTTCTGTTGGAATTTTTTTGGGGTCTTCTAGATATTGAATCATCATTGGCAAATACTTCTAATTTGAATTCTTCTTTACCTATCCATATCTTTTAATTTCTTTCGTCTGTCTAATTGCTCTGGCCAGTGTTTCAAGAACTCAAAGTAGTGAAAGAGGGCAACTCTGTATTGTCCCAGTTTTTAGGGGAGATTCTTTCAATTTTTCTCCATTTAGAATGATGTTGCCCTGGGGCTTAGCATAGCTAGCTTTTACAGTGTTGAGGTATGTTCCTGTTACCCCTAATTTTCCTAGTGTTTTTAACATGAATGTGTGTTTTATTTTTCAAATGCTTTTTCTGCATCTATTAAGATGATCATATGAATCTTATCTTTAAGTCTATTGATGTGATTAATTATATTTATTGATTTCCATTTGTTGAACCAAACTAGCATCCCTGGCATGAACCCTACTTGTGCATTATCTTTTTGATGTTTTTGTATTCAATTTGCCAGAATTTTTTTGAGAATTTTTGCATCTATGTTTATTAGAGATGTTGGTCTGAAGTTTACTTTCTTTGATGTGTCTTTCCCTGGTTTTTGAATCTGGGTAATATTGGTCTCATGAAATAATTTGAAGGGTACAGGTATTAGTTCTTTTTTGAAGGTCTTGTAGAATTCAGCTGTGTATTCATTTATTCTTGGGTTTTTCTTGGTTGGTAGGCTTCTTGTGGCATCTGCTATTTTATCACTTTAAATTGATCTGTTTAAATTGTGTATATCATCCTGATTCAATTTGGGCAAATTGTATGACTCTAGAAATTTAGAGATGCATTTGATATTCTTTATTTATTGAAGTACAAATTTTCAAAATAATTCTAATTATCTTTTGTATTTCCTTAGTGTCTGTTGTGATATTTCCTTTTTTATCACATATGTTAGTAATTTGAGTTTTCTCTCTCCTTCTCTTTGTTAGCATGGTTCAGGTTTTGTCAATTTTATTTATTTTTTCAAAGAACCAACTTTTTGTTTGTCAATTTTTTCAATTGTTTCTTCTCTTTCAATTTCATTGATTTCAGCTCGGATTTTAATTATTTCCTGTCTTCTGCTGCTTTGGGTGTTGATTTGTCCTTCTTTTCATAGGGCTTTGAGATGTAATGTTAGGTCATTTATTTGTTGACATGTCTTAATAATAACCCTAAATGTTAGTGGTCTAATCAAAAGACATAGGCTAGCTGATTGGATTAAAAAAAGAAGATGCAGCAGAATATGCTGCCTCCAAGACACTCATCTCATAGAAAAAGACATACTCAGACTGAAGGTGAAAGATTGGGAAAAATCATACCACTCACATGGACTGAAGAAGCAAGCAGGTGTTTCCATCCTTGTATCAAATAAAATATACTTTAAGTTAATCAAAATGGATATAGAAGGACATTTCATACTGCTCAAGGGAACCATACATCAATAAGACTTAACAATTATAAATATATATGCTCTATATAATGGAACATCTGTGTTCATCAAACAAATTCTTCTCAAGTTCAAGAGTCAAATTGACCACAACCCAATAATTCTGGATGACTTTAACACACCTCTTTCACCACTGGATATATCCTCCAAACAAAAGCTAAACAAGAAACTATAGAGCTCATAATACAATCAATAACTTAGACTTAACTGACATATATAGAATATTTCACGTTTCAAAGAATGAATACACATTCTTCTCAGTAGCACATGGTCTCTAAAATAGACCATTTATTCAAGGAGGAGATTAAAAATTTCTTAGAGGTAAATGAGAATGCCAATACAACATATTGAAATCTCTAGGACACTATGAAGGCAGGAAGGAGTAAGAAGAAAGTTCACTGCATGAAGTTTATTACTTAAAAGAAGAAAAAGTCAACAAATAAATGACCTAACATTACATCTCAAAGCCCTATGAAAAGAAGGACAAATCAACACCCAAAGCAGCAGAAGACAGGAAATAATTAAAATCCGAGCTGAAATCAATGAAATTGAAAGAGAAGAAACAATTGAAAAAATTGACAAACAAAAAGTTGGTTCTTTGAAAAAATAAATAATTGGTTTTCCCCATATGTAATCTGATTCTTTTCTCTTGTGGCTTTTAATTTTCTTTCCTTATTCTCTGAGTTACACATTTTCATTATAATGTACCTGGTGTGGATCTGTTGTGATTTTGTATATTTGGCATCTTGTAAGCAAGCCTCTTGAATTTGGTTTTCCAATTTGTTCTTCATGTTTGGAAAATTTTCTGATATTATTTCATTGAATAGATTATTCATTTTTTTTTGGTTTGGAACTCTATGCCTTTCTCTATCCCAATAACTCTTAAATTTGGTCTTTTTATGCTATACCATATTTCTTGAATATTTCACTCATGGTTTCTTACCATTTTCACTGTGTGGTCTACATTCTTCTCAAGATTATATATTTTGTCTTCATTGTTGAATTCCTGCTTTCTGAGTTGTCTTAATCTGGTTGGTGATGCTTTTAATTGAACTTTTAATTTGGTTTATTATTTCTTTCACTTCAAGGATTTCTATTTGGTTTTTCTTTAGAACATCTATCTCCATATTGAAGTAATCTTTTGCTTCCTGTATTTGTTTATGTAGCTCTTTATCAAAATGACATTTTGCTGCCTGCTGCAGTCCAGCTGCAGCAAAATAACCAGGGGGTGACGAACAACTTGTGTACATTAATACAGCAGGAGTAGGAGCCGTTTATTGTAGGACAGAAGGGGTATATATACATTCCACACAGCTTATCTTAATTAACATAAACTAGATACAGCAGTCAACCAATAAGGAAACTCCACACTTAATGGCTCGCTGGCATTACTTCACAAACCACTCCCTCTGGCAAAATGCCAGGTGCCATCTTGACTTGTTTACAGACCCTAACCTTTCCCCCTTTTGTTTAATTTAAATAACAACCATAGTGGTTTTTACACAAACACCATAAATAATCTGCTACAAGCAGAAGGGGAGGATACAAAATGCCACAATACCAAGCCAATTGATGGCTCCATGTAAGAAGCCCTTGGAAAAATTATACCAGCAATGACACCATTAGCAAAGATACTGAGTTACAATTTGTTGTAGATTACAGTTTGTTGTGTCAGTCCAGGTAAAGCAATAGATTAACTCACAGTCCAGGTAAATCACAGTCCAGTTAAATTCTGTAGGCAGCTAGCTTAAATCACAGTCCAGGTAAGTTCTGCAGGCAGCTAGCTTGATCCGAAGTCTTGTACGGTTCTCAGCAACACTGGAAATTCTTCCACCTTCGTCTTCACTGTCACTGGGACGAAGGCAGGAACTCCAGATGGCTAAAGAAAGTCCTGTAGTATTCCAGCAGGCCCTAAGAAAACAACCTTCTGAACAATTTAGTACATTATCTCAAGGTTTTCTTACATTTGAAATAGGCCTTAATGGTGCTCATTACTCATTAGCTTCCAGGTGTGGGAGAACCATTGTAGTTATTGACATTGGAAATGAACAAACTTCAGGGACCCAGATGGCCCCGGGGAGAGTTGGGGAGTGTTCCGGACTCAAACTGCCACCGGGCATAGGGAGCAAGAGGCTGCGAGACTGTGCCTCCAGGTCAGGTCTGGATTTGGGCTCTTGCAGTGGCATCCAGGCTACCCGGGTGGGGGGCAGGGAAGAGCTGGTTGCCACCACTTGGAAAGTCCTTGCTGCGCCATGACCAGCTCGCGCACATGGCAGCCGCTGCACCGATTCACGCACCCTCCGTAAGGAAAAGTATTTAGTAATAGCCTTTTGCTACAACTTTTTTTCCTGATAATCCTTCTTCTTCTGAACTTTCTTTTTCTTTCTGACTAGAGTTCCTGGGCTCTTATCAACACATGCCCTAACTATTCTTGGTTCCACTGGGGTCCCTCTTTCCCTTATCAATTTACTTCTCATGCCTTCCATATTTTCATCACAAAGACAATACAATACACCAAGACAAAACAAGACACAAATATACTGTATCAATCTTCTCCATTTTCTCAAAATGGCCATTTTTCTTCTCGCCCTTTCTGTCTAGGGACAAGCAGATTTGCTCCCGTCCTATCTATGGACGGGCAGTCTTTTTTTTTTTTTTTTTCATCACTTACCCCCAAGTGTCCCCGGGGCTCTCCATACGGGCCACCATCTGCCGCAGTCTGGCTGCAGCAAAATAACCGGGGGGTGATGAACAACTTGTGTACATTGATACAGCAGGAGTGGGAGCCGTTTATTGTAGGACAGGAGGGGTATATATACATTCCACACAGCTTATCTTAATTAACATAAACTAGATACAGCAGTCAACCAATAAGGAATCTCCACACTTAATGGCCTGCTGGCGTTACTTCACAAACCACTCCCTCTGGCAAAATGCCAGGTGCCATCTTGACTTGTTTACAGACCCCTAACAGCTGCCTGTATCTGCTCTATTTTATCACCCTTTAATTCACAGAATATTTTAATTATGTACATCCAGAACTCCTTCTCTGTAATTCCATCTGCTGTGCTTGCCATGGATTCTAATAATGTGGTATCTTGATTTGTTTGGGGCACTTTCTTCCCTTTTCTTTTTATGTTGCTCATGTGTCTTCCCTTCTAGTACTATGGATCTGGGGTGTTACCATTTTACCCTATAGGCTTGCAGTGTCCCTGTAGGGTTCCAATACCTCTCCTTTGAGGGGTAGGACATTGTTAACAGATCCAAATATAAACAATATACCATCTAAAAACAAATAGTTGCTAATAGACGTTTACAGTTTGGTCACGATGTACAGAAATAGTGAATTCAATTATTATTTACAATATAGTCAGTTGGTTTGTAAAAGGATTTACAGTTTCTGATGGTGGACAAAGAAGTGAGGGTGAGGTGTAAGAAGATATGCTAAGGAGGTGAGGATATAGAGTTATTATACCTTAGGGAATGTGAAAGAGAAATCTAAAGTAGATTACTAGCAGGAGAATGGAGAGAAAGCAATTTTGGGTATAAAAGAAAGAGGGAAGATGGTCCAGTACATAAGACAAACACACATAAATAATAAGAAAAACAAAAAAAAATGTTAAAATAGTAAAAATTGGAGAAAACAGAAAAAAAAAAGAATATACAACACAACTGTAACATACTATTCAGTTGTCTCAGACCTCAATATCCTAATTCATGCAAAGTGCTTGGTTTCACATACGTTGTGGGTGGGAGGTGGAAGAATAGTGAGGGAGAAGAAAGAAAAAAGTAAAAAAAAATAAAAATTCTTGAAGGAAGAAACAAGGATTGTTTTATTTTGAGATCAGTGTCTTTCCTGCTTCCCTTCTCATCAAATAGATGGTGTTGTCTGTTGTTAGCTGGTATCTCCACCCTCAAGATGGTGAAGGTAACCAGGGAGGCTTGGTCCTGTGTAGCACTTGGAAGTGGGGAGTGGCACCGCTGGTCCCGGAAAGAAGATTGCACTTCAGGTATCTCTTTTTGGGCCGGCTCCTGTGATGTGAGTGCTTATTCTTATCTCCTTATCTCACCTAAAGGCCTTCCAATTTTGGGTCTCTGTTAGTCTCTAAACTGCAACACATTCCACACTCACCCTCTCCATTACTGCTTCCTAATAAGGGACCTTTCTCTATGGGGCTCTTGTGTGTGGTGCTTTGAGCATGATGTGCACCTGCCTCTTTGAGAAGTGGTTTTTTTTTTGGTTGTTGTTGGGCAGCCACTGTGCTGGGTTAGCAGCTTCTGGTGAGAGGGGGGTGTTAGAAACTGTGTACCTGGCCAGGTGAAGTTCCAAAATGGGAGTTCCCTCCACTAAAGATGTTGATGAAGGTGACCCAAGATGGAGGCATTTGCTATCAGCGATGGGGTGTCAGATCTGGTGGAGGGAGCTGGGCAATGGCTTTGGATGATGAATTTAGAGGCTGGGTCTGTGGCTTGTAGCATGTAGTTGTGGCTGTCTTCAGAGCCTGTGTGAAGTTTCCCAGTGCAGGCAGGCTATGGCACACAGGGAACTATCTCCAGTTAGTAGTTTAGAAATCTCCTTTCAACTTCAGTTTTGTAAGAAAATAGATATAGATGAAAATAAATGGTCAGAGTTATGTCATGTTAATGAGAAAAACAAGGAAAAGAAAGAAACAAGGTAAGATGCAAGGACAGAGAGAGAATGAGAGAAGAAAGGCAGAAAAATTGAGTACATAAATATTCTTTATTCAAAACACTTAGTATTTCAACAGAGTCCCAAGATGGAGACAACTGTGGGAGCCCCACATTGGTTGATGGGGGTCCACACAGGAATGGCGGCTAGAGATCCTGTGCTGTGTTGCTGCCAGGTGTCCTGCTTGGGAGCTGCATCTGAGATTTCTGCTCAGGTGAGTGGCTAAAAATTTTGCACTGGTGCTGATGCTGATGGTCCTGCTGGGGAACTTGGCAGTCCTGCATGGGTGAGTAGTTGGGAGAACTACTTTGATGCTGAGGCTTGAAGCCCTGCACTGGTGACTGTGTGGAAGCAGGAATATTGTTCGCAAAGAAGCACTATTCTCACTTCTTGGGTCCCAGGTCATGGAGTGACACAGAATGCTGCTTCCCTCTGGCCCGCCTTCTTGCATCTCTAATTATATGTATTTTAAAGGCTAATTTTAAATAAGTCTTAATTGGATTTGGGGGTGGGGAGAAAGTTCATGAGATGATATGATTAGGGAACAGATAAAGGTACTTTGCAGATATCCAACATATTGTTGGCTTTCCAGTGTTAAGGAGATGAGACTGATAAAAGATCTTAGAAAACTAAGATTTCTGAAATACTTTGTGGTTGAGATAATAAAGGCCCCCCAAAAGAGTAACTGCATGGTGATTATGAAGAATACCAGCACTGGACATCAGATACCATAGTCCCTGAGAACTCACCCCAATGTGTGCATGGAGAAACTCAATCTCCCACTAATGCCTATGAACTTACATGCACTTGCCTTAGAATTTGTGTGGAATTACAGCAGCTTCAATTACCACAACCTCAAATCTAGGGCCTCACATGTTTTATTTTACTGATAAACCATTTCATACTAAATTTAGGGAGTGAGTTCTTAAAGCAAAATATATTTACATAAAGGAGCATTTTAGTTCTTAAGTTCACCAAACACACATAACATTATATATTATTGCATTTATATTTATATTTTTCATGTATTCTAAAAGCATACATGTCTATGAAATCACAACAAATTTGTATATTTTCTTGTTTGGTTTCCATAAAATCTAAACAAAAATAACAAAAACATATCTATGGTTCCATAAAAAATTAGAAGGAAAGGGACTTTAAATATATGTTGAAACACTAAGTGTTTTGAATAAAGAATATTTATGTACTCAATTATTCTGCCTTTATTCTCTCATTCTCTCTCCTTCCATCTTACCTTGTTTCTTTCTTTTCCTTGTTTTTCTCATTAACATGACATAACTCTGACCATCTATTTTCATCAATATCTATTTTCTTACAAAACTGAAGTTAAAAGGAGATTTCTAATGCCACTAAAGCAGGTCACCCCCCTTACCTACATAATTACTCCTGGTGTAAACCTAAGTGGTGTTCTATTTAAAATTAATCCAACAGCAATAATTGAACTTTGAGAGTTAAAAAATTAGAAAACACTAGTCATTTTGATTAAAAATATTAACACAACATTTGTTTTTGTTTTCTAGTAGGATATTTTCTCTAGAGATAAGCAATAGTTGTTATGCAAATATATAAACTAATATGGAACTTAGACTTTCAATTTGTATTTTGTTGGAAATATTTAATTATCAAGCTCGAAGAGCACAAAAAGGACTGAGAAAGTAAATGTGATGTAATGCTTTTCTCATGCAAATAAACACACTCAAAAAATAATAATAAAACAGTCTGCCAATAACCAAAAAAACCCTGCAGAATTACTTACAAGAAGATTAGAGCTATCAAAATATCAGAACACCAAAATTTTAAAACCCTTTTATAAAAAAAATCTGCATATGAATTTGAGGAGGATTGAAAATTATGTTACTATAGCAGACTAATCACTTTTATCTAATTAATCTTGGGCATTAAATAATTTTTAATAATACAGAAAACATGATTTCCCATTCTGGAATACTACGTATATTTTCATTCGCCAAAAATTTATTGATTTCCTTATACCTATGAGGTACTGTGCTAGATGTCTCTGCACATCAAAGTTTTCTCAATCTGGGCTGTATTTACACCTTACGCCCAATACTTTTTGGTGTCTATGGTATTCAGGATTCTCCAGAGAAATCAAATTAATCAGGTGTTTTTTGCTTGGTTTTGTTTGTGATTTTTTTTTTTTTTTGTCTATAGATTTATTGGTTAGACACAATCGGGTCCTGTGATTATAGAGGTTGAGTCCCAAGTTCTGGAGAGTGAGTCAGCAAGCTCAAACCCCAAGAGCTGATGTTTCAGTTCACATTTGAAAGCAGGAAATAGTCAATGTCCCAAATCAAAGGCCACTGGAAAGGAGAGACATCTTTTTCTCAGGAAAGGGTCAATATTTTGTTCTACTGATGCCCTCAACTGATTGAGTGAGTTCTATCCACATGTAGGAGAGGACTCTGCCCTACTCAGTATAATCACCAAAATAAGAAAATGATTCATTTCTCTTTAATAAATTTGAAGTATTCATTAAAAAATTACTGGATTTCAAGGCTTCTGGTGTATGGATGGATGTTAATCTCTTTCAAAGTTGTCTTTAAAGAACACTCAAAATAATTTTTCATCACATATCTCGTTAGAGGGTAGCCCAGTGAAGTTGGTACATAAAATTATCCATCATACTGTAGAATGCTGTTATTGTATTAGAGTTTGTTTAACAGCATTTCTTGCCTCTAAATACTGTATATTAGTAGTATTTCCTTTGCCTAGCTGTCGCAATAAAAAAAAAATGTTTCCTGATGTTGCCAAATGTGCCCTGAGTGATGAAATAATTTCTGGATACTTTTTGCCATATGTTAAAATCTTTAATCTTCACAATAAATTTGCTGGAGAGTTATTATTACTGTAATTCTATAAATGTGAAGCAGAAGCTAGATTTATTAGGTAATGTGTATAATACCACATAAGCTAATCCAGATAACATAGCCAGAACTTAAACTTAAATTTTGGAGTCTGTTAACTCCAAAATTCACTATGTTTTCAATACCTCATTTGGCAAAACTAGTAGCGAAAATTGGATTGGAAGCTCAGGAGATAAGGCTGGACAAGCAATACAGATTCCGAGTCTAAATAATATACAGATGATAGCTGAAATTATGATTACAGATGAAATTTTCTCAGAACAGTAATTTTTAGCCTCAATGGGAAAGAATACTTTCTGAAGGAAAATGCAAAATCCTGGAGTTCCCCAATGAATTAGGTGATGATATAAAACCACTCAACTAAAGTGAATCTAAATATCAGTGCATTAATATTGATAGACTGTTGAATTTCTGGTGAGCAAGAAAATGATTCATTACTCTTTCTAAATTTGAAGTATTCATTAAAAAAATACTGAACTCAGAAGCTTCTTGTGTGTGTTTTCAGATGTATTAGAATTCACTTATATGCAAACAAAAATTAATATGTTAGCCTAATAGAATATTGCCTAACCAAAACAGAGTTTTAAAGAAAAAGACATGAAATAAGTAAATTTCAGAAGTATATGACCATCATATATAGATGAGCTACTAGAGGAAAAGAAAAAAGTAGATACACATGCACACACACACACACACACACACACACACAGAGCTGCCTCCATTCTAGACAAAAATTCAGTAAATTTGATGGGATAAGATGAAATATTAATATTCTAGCCTTAGACACCTAAGTTAGAACAAATAAAAGAACTGTCTATGGTTTTGCTTATAATATGTGGTTACTAATCTTCAAGATAAAATACTAATCTTTTTTTCCTCCTGATATCCATTTGTGTGTGTGTGTGTGTGTGTGGGGGGTCCCTTCCCACATGGAATGGAATTGATCTGTGCCACAAATAGAATAACTGCGAAATATCCAGAGTATGGCTTCTGAGGATAGATCTTTAAAGCCATTGTGGCTTCCAGTATGGTTTCTGTTGGATGATTCCCTCTTGGGAAAACCAATTATCCTGAGATAGGTCTAACTGTTGAGCAACTGAGGTTACCTGTCAACATCTAACACTAACCTTTCAAGCAACTCAGTACCGTCAGGTGATCAGCTATTGAAAGCAGGTACACAAGTGTAGCAGTTCATTACCCTTCACATGACTATACTCAGGAACATTATTTTGATTGAAATTCCATAAGAAACCTGAGTTAGAACCACAAAACTTGAATTTGGGGATTCTAATTCCTGAATTGGTACCCCTGAGAAATTGTGAAATATTAAATTTTCTTGATTCTTTTAAGGGACTAAATTTGGGGGTAATGTGTTTAGCAGCAATAAAAAAAACTGGGTACTCATTTAGAGTTAGTTGAGAGAGGAAGAGATTTCTAAATTGTTTAAATAGTCATTTTTTTCTTGTCCCATCTTTACCATACCTACCCAAACCAAGATTGAAACAGAAAGGCTATATCAGTGAGTTGGTTTGTAAGACATTTTTTGTTGAAGTTACCTGATTCCCCTAGAGGTCTAAGTTAAAACAGCACAAATATAAGATTGACATAAGATATTGCCAAAAAAAAAGTGAGTGAGAGAGAGATAAATATACTAAACTTTCCTTGTCTTTCATGGTGTTCTCAATAGGGATACCCAATCCAATATAGCCTAGGGAAAAATCCTTCCAAAAATTCAACAACTGGAACATTTTGAAATGCATTTTGGATATAGTAAATATGCTTTGAACATCAAAATTAGTTCATATAAAATCAGACTAAATCTATGAAAGTTAGCCAGAAGTCAGAACATTATATAATTTACATACTACAATCAATTAAACCTATTGATGACTGGTGAACACTGGATGGCAGATTATGCAACAGTTCAAAAAACTGATTAAAAAGTTCAAAATGATTTCCCAAAGAATGACATCGATTTTATTGTTATTGATTTAACCTGAAGCACTGCAATATAAACACAATCATGTTTGTAGCTTATTAAATATGCAGCTAAAATTGGCAAATTAAAGTATATTGATCAACTGTTCAATAAGTCCAGTTTTAGCAAATAAGAGTGTTAAAACAAACTCAGCCAAACTATACACTTAGGTAATTTTAGAAACCAAATTATATTTTGACCCAAAAGTCACTCTTTATAAAGTTATTATAAAAATAGGAAGTTAAAGATAATTGTGAAAAGCATTTATTTGTAATGATTTATAAAAATGTTTCAATAATAGATGCCACTGTGAATTCCTTTCTAATCACCTCTCACCGCAACCTTTAGTTTTATTTCTTCTTTAGCATTATATGACAAATCAATATAGACATTGTAGGAAAAGTCTCCTTTTGGGGCTTGATTTTGATTTTAATTTCTTTCAGGTACTCTTCTTTTATAGGGAAGCATATATTTATTAAAACTATTTCCAATAATGTTGATGCAGAAAAACAAAATCAATACTCTTTAATCAAAACACAACATCTAACCCTTTCTAGGTGTCTGAGAGGAATTTTCACTAACTGGAGTAGTGATTCACCAAGTGTAGTGTTTGGACCAGCAGCACTAGTATCACCTGGGAACCTGTTAAAATACAAGGTGTTGGACCCCACCTTATACACAATATATCTGAAACTTGTGGGGTTGGACTTAGTGACTTGTCTTTTAACTAACCCTTCACATGATTCTGATGCACACTAAAAATTGAGGAACAATTGAATCTGACATAATTTCCTATGTACATGTATCAAAACACCACAGTAAATATCAACATAATTTGCATCCAAAAGACTAAGATCCTATAAGAATAAGATACACTCCATGTTTGTATAAATATGTCAAAATAGACTCTACTGCCATATATAAAAGGAACAAATAAAAAAAGTATGTGGAGGGAACTGGACCGATAAACAGAATCTGAACTATGCTTGCTTATTGGCAAAAACAAAATATCTCACATTAGGATATAAGTAAGGAGAGATTTTGACTCAGATCACCTGCCACACTTAATTCAGAAACACATAATGTGTTAATAGACTCAATTTAGAACAAAAACAAAGGAAGAATTTATTCTTTTACTATGTAAATAACCATTTTCTGAAACAGGCACTATTAGAGCTTCACCAGCATACAATACTATAATGCATTTATAGGCTAGAAAGAGATGCCAGTAACTCTTTTCTAGTAACAAAATCTGATAATGTTATTTTTTATTTAATTTGGAAGCCAGAAAAATTAATACTCAACTATAGATGATTCCTAACTTAAAATTGTTTGACAATTTTTTTTTTGTCTTCACAATGGTGCAAAAGAAATAGGAATTCAGTAGAAATAACCTTTTAAATTTTGAATTTTGATCTTTTTCCAGGCAAGTGATAGGCAGTTTGTTATTCTTTTAAGATGCTGAGCAGCAGCAACCAACAGCAGATCTCAGTCAGCCACATGATCATTATAGGGAACAATGATATGCTACAGCGTACTGTGTTGCCAGTATTTTCTGGATACAGGTATTTCCTATATTACATGACAATTTTAGTACTTGATTATAAAATAGCTTTGCATTGGATGATTTTCCCCAACTGCAGGCTAATGTAAGTGTTCTAAGTATGTCTAACACACACTAGACTAAGCTATGATGTTTGGTAGGCTACATATTAAATGTGTTGTCAACTTAAAAAATATTTTCAAGTTTTGATTAAGTTACTGGTATGTAACTCCATCATAAGTCAAGGAGCATTGGTATATTTTATCTCAGAAGACTGTGGTAGAGTACAAACAAATCTAATATCTCTCATCTAAGAGATTCACATTAAATAAATACGTTTTTAAAATAACAGCAAAACTGTCTGCACAATGAAAATGTTTAATATTGAACAATTTCAGTTTTTCAATAGTTATCTGATTTTTCTTCAAAAGTGTATTCCAATGGACAATTTATTTTCTACATAAAATTTACTTTTAGTAGTAATCTATTCTTTGAATATGTTTTATATTTTCTACATCTCGAAATATTTCCAGTGTTCCTTTACTGTGCTTCCACAGAACAGTTCTCTTACTGTAACTTTCAAACATTTTGCTACTGGACATTCAGTTACTTCCATTTTCATTCATTACATTTTTGTGGGATGTACTATTTCATATGTATGTTTTCATCCCAAACTTTTTGAGAGCAGTCATATGGCTTCTTTTTTTTTTTTTTTGCCATTGAACTTATATCAGTATCTGATATGTAGAAATTTAATAAATATGCTAAATACACATGGAATTAATGGATGAGTGAAGTGAATTAATGCTTGATTATCATGTATATATCACTATTCCCTGGAATCCTCTAAATTATTTTTGTGACACATAGTAGGCAGATAACAAATACTAGGATAGTTAATAAATTTATTAATTAATTGAAAGCCATTTTTTCCAACCTAAACATTGACTTTGTATTGAAATATTTTTTTAAACTTTCAGATATAATCTTATATATTCAAATCTAGTTTTGTTCCTTTTTGGGATTTTCCTCCATAATTATAAGCCTAAAATAGTCTCCCATTATGCTTCTTCTACATCTAGTTGGACTTATGTTTGTCTGTTTGCAATTCTTACTTCTGCTTAAAAAGAATTTGATTTTGTTCCTTTAAGATTAGTCAATAAAAAAAATGAAACTGAGTGGATTCTTTTTATATTACTAAGGGAGATGATGAATAAACTTTTTACACACATACATCCCAAAGAGTTTAAAAGACATAAAATAATTTTAAAAAGTATATGGCATAAGTTTTATATACCTGCTACCTTAATCACATAGTAATTACCTAGTATTTACATTAATAGTATACTTGCTGTATGTTATTATTTTTTGCACTTTTTTTTCTTTTTTTTTTTTTTGTGGGTATTCACTGGTAAGTTTCATACTGCATTCTTGTGCCACTCTTGAATCATTTCAGTTTAACTCCCAGGACAGTCTCTGACAATATATGTTTGCAAAAGAAAAATTATCCTAAAATTTAAAAAAAGAATTCTACAGAGTGGTATGGTATTGCATAGAGTTAAAGACATATATGACCTTACCACACTGATTCAGAGAGCCCAAACAGACCAATACCAAGCAATGAAATTGAAGCAGCTATTACACAAGGCTTCAAAGAAAGTCCCAGGACCAAATGACTTCTCAGCCAAATTCTACTAGACATTTGAAGAAGAACTAATGCCAAATTAACCCATAAAATAAAAAGGGAGGGAATAGTCCCAAATTTATTCTATTAAGTCAGTATAACCCTGATACTAAAACTAGAAAAACACACATCAAGCAGAGAAAATTACAGACCAATATCTCTGGTGAGATGCAAAATCTTTAATAAAATATTTGCAAATCACATTCAAAAAACATAAGGAGATAGTACACCACTATCAGGTGAATTTCACTCAGGAATGCAAGAATGGTTCAAAATACACAAATAAATAAAGGTAATTTACCATGTGAATAGAATTAAGGACTAGAGTCATAAGATCATTTCAATAGATGGAAGAAAGGTTTTGACAAAAATCCAACACCCATTCATACTGAAAATGCTTGAGAAACTAGGGCTAGAAAGAACTTATTCCAAGACTATAAAGGCTATATGGGACAAAACCAAAGCCAATATCATACTTAATGGAGGAAGAAATAAATTTTATTTAAATTTAGGAACAAAACAAGGGTGTCCACTTTCACCATTCCTATTCACCATAGTCCTTGAAACTCTAGCCAGAAAAATCAGCAAAGAGAAAAAATAAATAAATAGATACAAGCAGAAAATTAAGAAGTCAAATTACCAGTTTGCTTATGGCATTATCCTATATCTAGAAGATGTAAAAAATCTACTTCATCAGATGTCTTCTTGAGCTGACAAATTCATCAAAGTACCAGAATAAAAGATCAATATTCATAAATCAATATTTTCCTATACTCTAGTGATGAATTTGTGCAGAAAGAAATCAGGTAAACTCTCCCATTCACAATAACCTAAAAAAATAAATAAATAAACAAAATACTTAGGGTAAATCTAACCAAGGAGGTGAAAGACTTTTATAATGAAAAATTATAGAAAACGAACAAAGAAATTGAATAAGACCTTTGAAGGTGAAAAGACCTTCTGTGTTCTTGGTTAGGCAGAATTAATATTATTGAAATGGCCATACTATCGAATATGTTATACATATTCAATGCAATCCACATCAATGACATTCTTCACAGAACTAGGCAAAAAAAATTCTAAAATTCATTTGGGAGAATAAAAGACTCAGAATAGCCAGTGCAATGCTGAGCAAGAAGAGTGATACTGAAGGAGTAATACCTGATCTCAAATTATACTATAGACCTATAGCAACAAAAACAGCATGGCATTAGCATCAAAATAGACATAAAGACCAAGGTAATAGAACACATACACAAAACCACATAGTTTTTATCATCTGACACTTGACAAATATATATGTTAGAAAAAAAAAAATTTAACAAATGGTGCCGGGAAAACTAGATGTCCCTATGTAGAAGAAAGAAACAAGATTCCTATATATCTCAGTCTATACAAAAGATAAATCAAAGTGTATCAGAGACCTAGTAATTAAATAATAAACTTTGCAACTGCTAGACAAAAATATAGGGTGAGCATTCCAACATATTGGCACCGGCAATCTGTTGATCCTTAACAAGACCCTTGAAGCTCAGGAAATAAAACCAAGAATCAACAAGTGGGATGGCATCAAATTAAAACCTTTTTGCACAACAAAAGAAATGATTAACAATGTGAAGAAAGAGTTTAGGGAGTAGGAGATTTTTTTCCCAGTTGCTCCTCTGATAGGGAATTCATATGCATCATACATGAAGAATTAAAAAAAAAAAAAAACCCTCAACATTACAGATACAAATAATCCAATCAATAAATGGGCAAATGAGTTAAACAGACCCTTTTTAAAGAAGAAATACAAATGACAAGCAAATATATGAAAATATGTCCAATATCCTTTTCAATTTGAACAATTCAAATCAAAACAAAACACTGAGATTAAATCTTACATTAATTAAAATGGCAATCATCAGTAACACAAATAATAGTAAATGTTAGGAAGTGGAGGGAAGAGTATCCTCATAGATTTTTCATGGAACTGCAAATTGACACAACCACTTGGGAAAGCAGTGTGAAGAGTCCTCAAAAGACTAGAAATGGAACTTCCTTGTAATCCAACTATCCCACTCTTTGTATTCATCCCAAAGAACTAAAATCAGCACACCACATCAATATTTATAGCAATTTAATTTACAATAGCTGAGTTAAGGAACCAATTTAGATGTTCATCAGATGAATGGATTAATACAATGTGGTATATATGCATTGTGTGTATATATATATATATATATATATGCTTTATATTTATATATACATATACATACAATATATATGTATATACATATTATATAATATATACATACAAATATACAAAGTATATATATATATATATATAATATAAGTTTACTTGGCCATAAAGAAGAATAAAATCATGGCATTTCCCAATAAATGGACAGAACTGAAGAACGTCCTGCTAAATAAAATAAGTCAGATTCAGAAAGTCAATAGTCAAATGTTTTCTCTTATATGTGGAAGCTAGAGTGAAGTAAGGAACAAGTGGACGGTTATCCTATGAAAAGAGAGGGGAGATCAGTGGGATAGAGGAAGGGGGATTGAGGGGAAGGAGGAGGGTTGGGAAAAGGAAGGGAATGCAGAATGAATGCAGAATGAAATTAACATAGATATGCTGTGTATGCATATGAATAAGCCACAGTGAATTCCATCATTTTATATATCTATAAGGCCTTGATTGGAAAAGATAAACACGTAGAAGAAAGACTAGAAAAATAGAGGAAGGGAAACAGGGGACAGAAGCATTGAGGGAAAGAGATTCATGTGTGATTATGTCAAAATGAACTACGCTATTATGTATAATTATAATGCACTAATAAAGACATTTAAATTTTTAAAAATTTTCTTATAATATATTGTTCATTTTTTTTCTTTCAAAAGACACATTGTTCAAAAGATGGGATTTAAAAATAAAGTAATTAAATTATATGAAGTACCATGTTCTTTATCTACATTATTGCACTACTTATACATAAAATTTCTAAAATAAACTTTAGATTTAATTTTACCTAGTATGAAACTAAGCACAGGAAAGTTTCAATATATGCATCAGGAAATGTTGGCAGCTTGTTTTCTACCCATGAATTATACCTAAGTCTGTTTGATTATAAAAATAAGTCAGTAAACTCTATGTAGTCACAATTGAAAAACAAGTGGTTTAAGACAACTAACTTTTATTATTGTAAACTAAGATCACAAAATGACAGTATTTTGATTCAAATCTCCAAAATAAAGCAAAGGAGCCATCAAAGGAGGAGAATTCATTCATCTTCTCAACTCAGTATGTTTATTCTGAACTAAACCACAAGAACCACAGTATCCTGAAACCTCCTTTGTTTTTGCTGAATTTGCTACTACTAGATAGAGACAACTAGTAGAATTTTGGACCCCAAAATTGACTATTTTCCTTCACTAATCATAAGTTTTGTAAAATAATTTTCACAGTTGTGGTTTTTGCTTTTTAAAACTCTGCTCTCTTCCTCACTCCCATAGAACACAGCCCAGTTGCTAATGCACCTCATGTCTCTTCATATTGTGGATCCCCAAAAGACCCTGAATAAATATCTTTTATTTAAAACTGATTCATTTTCAGGTTTATTGACATTACTTTCTACATTCTGTGGATAGTGTTCTACAATTCTTTGAGTTTGGGTTGGCTTAGCTGATCCATATGGCTAGCTGGGGCCATAATAGTCTAGGAAAATGTCCCTAGTACCTGGCAGTTAGTCTACTGTAGTCACAGTACCTCACCTGTTTTGAGGAGGGTTTCCAGTAATATTGGCTCAGGCTGTTCACATGATAATATCTGCATTTAATGTTCAGCAAGAAAGCAAGCTCCATTCTGTAAGTACGATCCAACATCTGCTTATATATCAGCTAATGTCTCATTGGCAAAGCAAGTCACAAAGCCAAACCAGATGTGAGAAGAGAAACTCCCCACTGTGCAACGGTTAGACCCCATGCTTTTATCCAAATAATGCACACACTTTAGATACAATCACATTCCTGCATGTATCATTGAGAAAACAGCCAATATTCTCATGCAATTGACCAAAAGTTTGGTTATTACTTGTTTGAAGACATACACAATTGCTCAGAAATATGTTAAATCTATTGAATATATTTTAATTAAAATTTACAAAATATTGTGCAATATATATTCTTGGTACCATTACTGAGATCATCAATTTATCTTTTCCATCACGTTTTGAAGCTTATTTCCATAAACATAGTTTTATAAATCTGAAAGTTAGTTGTAGTTGACTAGTAATCAAGAAAAAGAAGCCATTCCAAAGCCATAGGATTTTGTCAGTTAAAAAACATCTCCTATAGAATCACTTTCCTTAATAGTTTCTAGTCAGTATGCTATGGTACATGATATGCCTGGAAACCCAACTAATACTTTTATCTCCAATATATACAATGTGTTTTTGCTACAACTAGGTACAGTGTACATAGAGTTAGAAAATATATAAGATTAGAGCATTGATTGCCCAATCAAGTCAATATATAGAATGTAGCTTGGTATGCATACGAAAGAAAAGTCATAATATATCATTCAAGAGAAGTGAAAACAAATGAGTATATCTTGAACTTTAGAAATATATTGCCTTATTAGTGTATCATAGCATGTGGTCAGGACACTAAACTGTTATATACCCATATATACATGACTCTGAGAGGTATTTAATGAATTATATAAAGTATTTACTATGCCTGCTTTTATATTCACTATCCCATCCTTTTTAGATTTAATATAATTGCTTTATAATCACTGTTAATTTGTTTAATCTCATTTTTAGTCTTTTAGTTCTTTCAAGCGAGTCTCCAAAAATTCTAGATCCTTAAATTCAGAAAAATTTACAAATATTTCCATGATATAGATCCAAAGGGGTAAATTAAGTGATGATCATTAAATTTACAAATTGATTTGTCACAATATTCCTTTCAATAGCTGCTCTCTGGCATATTAAAATGTGAGTCGATTTATAAATGATGACTTATACACTTGCACACAAAGTAATACAACTTATTGACACAAGACTGTATTTTAAACTCATTGAATATGAATCCATTTTCTAAAATAGATGCAGTAGCAACTGGATAATATAGTATATTTTTCCCCTAAAATGGCTAATATGTAATGGTAATTTTGATAACCTGAAGTAGATGCTGCATCACCAAATGATTATTTCAATGAGAATTTAGCCTATGGTTCAATACAGGCTGACTGATTTTAAATAACCACAAGCTGTGTCTCTTCTAAATAAAGCATGTATTCGGTATTACATCTTTGTGCCAGATTATATGACAGCAATTTTCAAATCACAAAATCCTCTTGTATAAACAGGCTGTTACTATAGTACCAGATTATGACTTTTCAATTACCATATGTTTCTAAATGTTTGCTCAGGATTTTAGAAATAGTGTGGCTTTTTCTTGCAGGCAACAAAAATAAAATAAACCTTTATTTTGATAATATTTGAAAGCTTATAAATGCTTGAAAGTATAAGAAAAATTATCTTTGAATCTCAGCTTGATAGAATAGGGATTTACAGTGTTTTGACCTAGAAAAAACTAAAATTAATTTGAAAAACCACTAAGGCTCACAACCAATGAAAAACAAAAAAATAAATATAGTAAGAAAATTGTCACAGAATCATATTTTCATCTCTTTTATAAAGGTGTCAAGGAATAATAATGATACCTGAAGTGTTTATTAAATTGCTTTCCTAAAAAGTATAAAAAAGATTCCTTTTTCCTCAAAGCAAAAAAATCTCAGGAACACTTGTTTTAGGTTAATATTACATTACCCACAATATAATTAATTAAAAAAATAGATCCTGATATTTATGGCATTAATATCATAGAATTGAGGTCACATTCCTATCTTGATCACATTTGAACTACAGAATTCTAAAACTGTATGAATCTGTATAACTGAATTTCATGATGAAATGCTTGTAGCTTGTTTGTGTATTTAATTCTCTTCTTCCATGTTATAGTATCTAATATTCACCAAAAAATTTCATCAGTGACTTTAAGGAACATTTACCTTCCTGAGATTGTAAAGTTTTATCACTATTTACCACAGTATCATGAAGTGGAAAAGAAAAAATGATCAAATATTTACATATTATTTTATATATTTAATATCCACAGATATGGAATATAAAAGGAAAAAAAAGGCTTAGGTTTCTCAATGCATCTCTGCATGGATGCTTTATTTAGAAACTCGGTAGGAGTAAAACTTTCTGTTCATTGCTAAAGAATAAATGGAATATTTTTCTCCAATATTTTTATATTCACATGGGTCTTTCTTCTAGGCTTCAGGTCAAATTAGTCTTTGATTTAAAGGTCAGAAAGTTAAGTAGAGGCAATTTTTTAAAAAAATTCTTTTGTTGTATGGTTTAATGATTAAATTTTGCCTGCTGTGAAAAGCATATTTACTCAAACGATTTAAAAGTTGTATCCCCCCCCCCCCTCCATGCTCTATGTACTTGGACATAAGCACACATACTTTTATCTGAAACATATACTGAATTGCAAAGTCAAAATGTCATGGAAGACTTCCAAAATAACTAAGAGAACATCCCCAAACAGCCATGTGGAGAATATAAAACCAAAGTACATCAATTAGATGATCAAAGGATTGAAGATAAAGAACAGATTGCTGTTAAGAGCACAGATTCTACAACCACTTTGAATTTGATTCAAATCCAGGTTCTTCCTATTATTAAATGTGTGATATTGAGCAACTTGCTTGATCATTAGTTGGGGCATAAACTTATCATCTGTAAAATATATTAAAGATTACTTATACACATTTTGTGAAGATAAATACATGTAACTAACAGCTGGGTGTAGCATGTTATAAATAAAACCAAAGACTTAATGTTCTCTCTGATATGTGGATGCTAACCCATTACAAGGGAGGGTAGAAGTTTATTGGATTAGACAAAGGGGAATGAAGGGAAGGGAAGGGAGATGAGAATAGAAAAGATGGTAGAATGAATTGGAAATAACTTTTCTTTGCTCATAAATAAATATGCGACCAGTGTAACTCCACATCATGTTCAACCACAGTAACAAGATCAAAATTGTAACGGGTTGCACTCCATGTATGTAGAATAGGTGAAAATATACCCTACTATCATATATATCTAAAAACAACAAATAGAGAAACAACATGTATATTATCTGTTACTTTTAAATATGAATCACAAGAAGAAATCCTCTGGAAAAAGAGGGGAAAAAAAGACTGAAGGAGAAGTCTGACTACTTTATACCCTGACTCTACCAATTATTAGCTACTTTAGTTATTTTTCCTATGAGACTAGGAATATGATAACACTTTTTTGCCTCACGGGGATTTCATGAGTTAAATATGAAAAGCACTTACTACAGGGTCTTGTGTGTAGTAATACTCTATAAAATGTGAGCTCTTTCAATGGTAATGCTGCTGCTGATAGTAAGGATCCCACAATAATATGGAAAACATATGGACAAATTACAGTAGCATAGTGAGGTTATGTTTGACTTTTATTTTTCATTGTTTTGTGTACTTAACATGTGTTGCTTAGAAAATACTTTTCCTGGGTAAAGAAAAGAAGCATTATTACTATATGAACACGAGGTTCATCTGGCTGCCATTGTTTCATAAGAGATGACCTTGTGAGGCTACTCATCCATGCCTACTACTGAATTTCCATCAAAGCTTTTCATTAAGTCATCTGAAAAGTTCAATTGTTGGTTATACCTGTTGACTTATGATTGAAAGGGTGACATGGTTTTCTTTACAATCTGAAGATAATTTATAGCATATTTGTTATATATTTAGGTTTGATATTGCTTTATTTCAATTAGAAAGACTGACTTATTTTTCATCCTGAAAACATTTTACTGTTGCTTCTTCTTAGAGCTTTAAGTGATGAATGACAACTTCAAACTAAAATTAGGTAGGGAAAATGAAAAAAAAAAACATGAAGGGAGTTATAAATTAAAGTCTTTGTAAAGTAAGCTATTGATTTCATAAGTGTTGCTAGGTAACTATTGTGAAGTAAATTACATAGACACTTCTCTTGATTTTAATGAGCTGCATCAAAAATATGTGTAAGGAGAATGCATATTCTAGTTTGATATTGGCCATAATCTTTCTTAGTGATAAAGAAAACTGAAATAATAATCATTTCCTTTTTATTAGATATCATATTACCTAGGCAAGTATTTCTGTAAAGTAATTTGAAAGCTTGTGTACCAGCACATAATTATCAGGAAAATTACTTAAGGTCATTTTTATATCTAATCCATGGCAATAATGTTGCAGTCCAGTCAGCAAAACCTTGGCATAACCTTTATTCTGTGCAGAAAATTCTATTAATTCTAATTGTTGCAGACTTAATGAAAGTGTGATTCAATATTCTATAACTGACCTTGGGCCATTTCTTTTTAGGGGTGGTGGCTCCATCATCAATAATGTTATATGAGTCATTCTGAGTTTAAATATTTAAACTTACACATACTTAAATTCTAAGCAAAAGCAAAAAAAAATGAAGTTATAGTGTATGAATGAAGTTTTATAAGAAAGTTCAACATAGACTTATAAGGCATATAACTAAAGAGCTAAATCTGGCCCCATACACCTGTCATCCTCCCCACCGCTCTGTAATTAACTCCCATTGAATCAGCTTCACACCTAAACAGGAACTGGTTTTGTTATCATCTATCTTTAAAATTGTAATCTCCAGCTCTGTTTTACCTGGTATTGTGCTTCTCCCTGTTGAAGCCATTTACCTACAGTTCTTGCTTCAACAGGTGACTCTGTATTGTATCTCCACAAATGCCACAAAACCTTGAGAGTGCAGTCTCGGAAAGATGGCACTCTGAAAACCACAAAGCATTATCACTCAACAGGCTCATTTTCAGAAATTCTAATTTGAATCTTGTCTTTCAATTTTATCATTCTATATCACTTCACTCATCTAAACATAAATTTATCCCTGGATACTTTCTTTGAAGTTGACAAGATAATAAAGACAAGTTGTCAAAAATTTCCAAAATGTCTTGGTCTTCTACCCGTTTATGGATGATTTCAGTTCATCTCATGTTCCATCTTAACTTTCCACTTTTGCATCAATGTGGTCCTTATAATTAATGTAACTCACACCACAGGGAACTTTCATGTGTTTCTTCCTCGAACCCAAAGTTATCTTGAAAATGAACACACACATTTTCTGAGAAACTCATGATCCCCTCAATCAGATATTTTTATTTTTCATATTTCTTATAGGTGTAAAACACTTGATCTCCACTGCTAATCTTTTATTTAACCTCTTGAACCACTGCTATATACTTTCTGTGCCTGATATGCCAAAGAATTTGTTTGAATAAGGAGACTAATGATCTTATTAAGTCCACTAAACCTTTTCAATCTTTACCTTTAGATACGTCTGTCATTATTTGCTACTTCCTCCTATTGAAATCTACCTCCTCACCCCCATGTCTAATGTAATACCTCTCCTATCTCTTACCTCTATACCTGTCTCTCTGCCTACTCTTTCTCATATAATTCTCTTCTGTTACCTCCCATTACTCCTGGACATATCAAGTACTTCTACTTGATCCCATTATATTTCCAACGTGTATGTTTTCTTTCTTCAAACAGGTCACATCAATATGTATAGTTTCAACAATTACAAAGTGGCCAATCCTTTCTCACTACCAAATATTTCTACTTGGTATTTAAATCAAACTCAACATTTCTATATTAAACTCTTATTGCTGCTGTAATAATTTGTCAAAAACTTTGTTACTTAAAACAATCCAAATCTAATTTTATAATTCTGAATGTCCTCAGTTTAAACAGGCATCCTTAACTTAAAAATCCAGGTGTCATCTGGGTGTGGTGACATATGTCTGTAATCTCAGGGATTCAGGAGGCTGCAGTAGGAGGGTAAGGGTAACAAATTCAAGTCCAGCCTCAGCAACTTAGTGAGACTCTTTACTAAAAAAAAAAAAAAAAAAATCTAAAAATGGGGCTGGGGTTTTAGTTTATTGGTTAAAAAAAAAAAAGAAATGAATCAAAGTGTTTGCTGACGTGTGCATTCCTCCTAAAGTCTAGAGAAAAATCCATTTCTTTGAGTTTTCCACTTATAAAGAGTACCTTAATTCCTTGCCTTATGGGCCCTTCTTCCATCTTAAAAGCCAGCAGCACAGCATCTTTAAATCTCTTCTCCCTCTTGCACTGACCTCTTCTGACCTCTAATTCTGTTCTCATATATTTTTCCTCACTCTCCTGCCTCCTTCTTTCCCTTATAGAAACACATTGCGATTACCTTGGGTTCATCTAGGTAATTCAGACAAGTCTTCCATTCTTGGCATCTGTAGTTTAATCATATCTGCAAAGTCACTTTTGGCATTTAAAGTAATATATTCATAGGTTAGAAGATTAAAATGTGGTCATATTTGGGCAAACTATTATCCTGTATGATTCATGACTCAAACTTGTATGAGTGTTTCATCTTTCACCCATATTCCAGTGTTTCCTAACTTCTTAATGACATTGTGGAATGACGATTCATTGTGTATTTTCTTATGCAATTGGCTCATGCTGTCTGGGAAGCAAGGGGCGTCCCTTTGATTCTAACATATTTAGCAGCATCCCTGGCCTCTATTCAAAATGCCAGTCACACCCTTCCCCAGTTACAACAACTAAAATGTTTCTATATATTGCCAGATTGTGTGGGGGCAAAATTATCTTCAGTTGAAAACCACTACCATAAATCTCTTTCTTTCTATCTTCTCCATAACTCAGTGAAATAAGCCTTAATCTATCCAGTTCTAAATTAGGAACCTAGGAGTTAATCTTTACCTGTCCCTCTCTCTTCCCCTCCCCAGCCAGTGGTCACTGGTTTCTATCAGTCCTATCTCTTTAACTCTTCTTTTTCATGTCGCTTACCACTAACACGTTAGGCTCTTCTTTTTTTGTTCTCAAGTGGATTGTTGCAATACTCTTTCCTGACTACCACATACTGATTTATTTCTATTTCTCAATTGCCCTCAAGATCTTACTCCATTGTTACATTTCCTTAAGACTAACTTTGTTTCATCAGTTCATTGAAGAAAATATGAGGGAATACTAAATGTCCTTTTGTTATTTTTTAAGACTTGGACTATGAGATTGGATATGGAATTTTACAAGTGAGTCCCCATTAATCTTACTATACTTGAGTGATTTTTGCTATGTGCGATTTCTCTGTGTATTTAGAGATATTAGGAAATTTGAGACTAACGGGAATCGTCTAACCAACCACACTCTCAAATTGTTCTCACATCTAGTTGGCTCATGTTGTCTGCAGTGCTTGAATTGAATATTTATAATTGACAGTATGAATTACAGTCATGTAGACAAAGTTGCCGTTATTAGCTGCAGTTTTACAAGACTACTGCTTTTGTACCTTCTTTTATCTGGGTACTGATTATTAAAAATATAGATTATTCTAAATTCATAGGTCATACAATAATTTTAAAGATTATAGTGTCAATGAGAAATAAAGATAAATGGAACATTTTGTAAGTAAATATAAATGAATGACTTGAACTTGGAAAATGTTTCAATTGACAGAATGCATGAGCAAATAAAATGTAGAAATGATATTTTCTCAAGTATATATATATATATTTTATATACATGAAGAAGACAAATGTGGCTTAGAAGGAATTATTGTATGGGTATACTTTGTCAGTGCTTTTCTTCTATACACTTATAGTCTTAAGTGGTCATTGCTAAATTCCTGAATTTCAAATTAAAATACTTATTCAAAGATTCAAGCTAAATACAAGTAACATAAAGTATTTCTTTGTGAAAGAACAAATGGAGTATGATATTTTAAAATTGCAAGAATGGAACCTGCAAATTGTTTTAAGTCAAACAATAATTATAACAATTATATTTCTTTTGAGAAACTTTACATAATAAATGCACAATGTACCTCACATGTACTTCACAAAAATATATTAACAGGCAATTTTGTAATCTGACATTTCCCATGAATATTTTTTCTCTACAATAAAGCATAAGCAAAATATGACAATTCATGATAGGAAAGGTATATATTTTAAGGCTTTGAGTGAAAGATCTTTCAGCATTCTCATCACATTCTTAAATGACATTTTTATTTGTTTTCTTTTTCTGGACACCAAAAATGATACTAAAAATATTAAAGTAAAAATATAGTTATAATGCACACATTAATTATTGCTGACATTTTCCTTTGTTATGCATTATGTGTTTTTCAGATTATGATGATTTATGCAAATTCCTTAAAAAAGAGAGAAATACCATATTATCTGGCAATCCCACCGCTGGGTATATATTCAAAAGGACATGAATTTAGGTTGTAAAAAATACTGATATCATACATCATTATTCATGATAGCCAAAATATGGAAACAACCTGTGATAGACAAAGAAAATCAATCTCTCTCTCTCTCTCTCTGTCTCTCTCTCTCTCACACACACACACACACACACACACACACATATATATTTCATATGTAGGACATCTGAATATTCAGACTTAAGAAGAAATTAAAGCTTGCCATTTGAGACAACATGGATAAGTAAGCATGGGGACATGATATTAAGTGGAATATGGCAGGTAAGGAAAAAAAATGCTACATGATGTCATCATATCTGAAATTTAAACAAACTTACAGAAGTAGGAAGTAGAATGGTGATTATGAGAGGATGGAGGTAGGATGTTGGTGAAGGGTCAGTTAAAAATTTTCAAATTACAGTTAGCAGAAATAAATTCAAGAAATCTTTTGCACACTGTGGTAATTGCAGTTGGTAACAATACATTATATACTTGAAAATTGGTAAGATAGTAGATTTTAAGTATTCTTACCCCCCCAAAAATGACAAGTGTGTCAGGTAATATTTATGCTCATTGGTCTGGTTTAGCCTATCATGTATATGTGTATGAAAACATCATGCTGTATACCATAAATATATACCTTTTTTTGTTAAAATAGATCTTTTTTAAAATCACATATGGACCTGCTTTTAGTAGGAATAAATAAATAGCTACAAATCTAATTAATTCAAAAAATATATTTATTTTGTGTTTAAGAAAACTTGTTTAAATGTAGTATTTACTTTTAGTCTATATACAACTGGTTCAATTTTAGAAATAACCATATATTACCCCATTGTTGTTTACTTAGAAATTTCCTTTCATTTGAATCAATCTTTGTAGCTTTATTTTAATGACAAAATGTAATGAGTCATGAGTTTGATGCTACTTCTATTTTGTATTCATTTCAAAATTAAAACTCTTTCTAATTTTAAAATTCAGTTTGTATTTGCAATATTTTCTACAATGAAATATTGAGAAAACAATTCCTTGTGCAAAGAATTAATTTACTATGTACAGAGGTAAATTATTCTTATGAAACACAATAACCAGTTGGTTGACAGTACACCATACACAGAAAGAAAAATATAAACATAACATTTACAAAGTTTTGTATAGGTGCTGTTATGGTTTGGATCTGGAATGTTCCCCAAAATCTCGTGTGTTAAAAAATATGGTCCCCATTGCAACAAGGTTCATAGTTGGGGCTTTAAGGCAATGATTTAATCATGAAGGCTCTGAATTCATTAGTGGATTAATTGAATTAGTTAATCCATTTCATGATTCATTGATAGCTGAATGAACTATTGGGAGGTGGGACTTAGTTGGAGAAAATAGTTCACTGAGGGTGTGTCCTAGAAGAGTTTATCTTGTATTCAGTATTTTATTATTTCTACTTTTTAAATTTATTATTTTTAGATACAAATGACAGTAGAGTGTATTTTGACATATTTATACATACCTGAAGTATAACTTAGTCTAATTAGGATCCCATGCTTGTGGGTTGAAAATAATGTGAAGTTATACTGGTCATGTATTCATATATAAACATAGGAGAGTTATGTCAAATTCATTCATTGTCTTTCCCATTCCTATATCCTTTCCCTTCCCTTCATTCCCCTTTGTCTAATCCAATGGATTTCTGTTCTTCCATCTCCCACCCCTTTATTGTGTGTTAGCATTCACATACAAGAGAACATTCAGCCTTTTGTTTTTTGGGATTGGCTTATCTCACTTAGCATGACAGTCTTCAGTTCCATCCACTTATGCTTCTTTATGGCTGAGTAATATTCCATTGCGAACATATACCATATTTTATTTATCCATTCATCTGTTGAAGGGCACCTAGGTTGGTTCCATAGCTTTGCTATTGTGAATTGAACATCTATAAAAATTGATGTGGCTGTGTCACTGTAGTATGATGATTTTAAGTCCTTTAGGTGTATACAGAGGAGAGGGATAACTGGGTCAAATGATGGTTCCATTCCAAGTTTCTTGAGGAATCTCTATCCTGCATTTCAGAGTAGTTGTACCAATTTTCACCCTCACTAGCAATGCATGAGTGAATCTTTTCCCCCACATCTTCTCCAACATTTATTGTTACTTGTATTCTTGATAATTGTCATTCTGACAGGGCTGGGATGGAATCTCAGTGTAGTTTTTGCATTTCTCTAATTGCTAGAGATGCTGAAACTCTAGCAAATTTTTCATATATTCATTGACCATTTGTATTTCTTCAGTGAAGTGCCTGTTTTTCTGGTATTAAGTTTCTTTGGTTATTTCTCTAACTTGGAAATTAATGTTCCATCTGAAGTGAACGTGGCATAGATTTTCTCCCATTCTGTAGGTTTTCCCTTCATATTCTTGATTGTTCCCTTTGCTGAGAAGAAGCTTTCTAGTTTGATACCGTCTCATTTATTGGTTCTTGATTTTACTTATTGCACTTTAGGAGTGTTTTTGAGGAATTCGTTTCCTAAGCTGACATGATGAAAAGTTGGGCCTACATTTTCTTCTAGTAGGCACAAGGTCTCTGGATGAGACAAACTCTTAATGAAGACATTACAAATGTGAGTGTATGTGTGTACGTGTGCACAAACATGCATCATTTATTAGCTTCAATTCTGTTTTAGCATGGATAATGAAGAGTTAACTATAAAAGACTTACTTTTATCTGTATAAGAAAAAAATTGCTGATTGGTAAATAAATCTTCTGTAAGTTTCCTGTTAAATAGATGAAATATAGATTATGTACTTAGACTTCTGCCTAAATTTTCAGAAGTCCTTTTAAGCAGGCTGTTCACATTTAAATGCATGGTTATAAATCCTATTTATTGTAACTCACTTTATATTTCATTTTATCTTTTCCCTTTTTCTATTTTTATCATTAAGATTATTCCCCTTTCAAAAATTACAGTGATAATTTGTGGCAGTTCATGATGACATTTGAAGCATACATTACCTTTACGTGTTCGAATCTTGATATTCATAAGACAAAAATGAATAATTTACCATGTTTCTCATGTCACAATGAAATTTCTCCTAGTGAACAATATTTTTCCTTTAAAGATTAGTTTTTTTTAAACTAGAACACAGTGTGATATTAATTTAAAGATGAAGAGACATTTAAAAAATAATGTAGTGTTCTTAGTTACAAATAAAATATAAAAATCAATAATCAGTCAATTTTTAGCTAGAAATTACTTACATGACTTCTGAAAATAATTCATCTCCTTTTTCTCCTGCACATTCAATATATTTTTGTCTTAAATCAGCCACATGATTTCTATAGTCAATGTATTTCTCAAACTTTGTTTAACTCATTTAAATGTTTTCTTATTAATACAGAATCCCAGTTGTCATCCTCTTGCTCAAAATCTTGTCAGGGTGCCTTTGAAGAACACGCCTTTCACTCTCACATACATCTAGCTTTATATGTTTGTCTCCCATCCATGTGAAGCCTGTGGCTAGACAGGCATATCCAGCTCTTTAGTCCTTATCAACTGTGTCCTGCTCACTTGTACAGTCCTTGTATTTGTATAGACTTCCCTCCTGACTTATAAAGTTTTTTTTCTATAGCTTGTTTGTCTCGATAAACTTCTTACTGCAGAAACCAACTCAAAATTCACCTTCTCTATTATGTCAACACTGGCTCTCACAAGTAAGGTTTTATTCGGTTCCTTGTGAAGATGAATATCAAACAGGAGATGTATATCTCCTCACCCATCCTCTCCTGTTTTCTTCTTCCTGTTCTCTCTCTCTCTCTCTCTCTACCTCTCTCCTTCTTAAAAACAATGAACACCTTAAGGGTAAGGGTGTTATGCATTCCTTTATCTAGCCATCAAAAATACGAGTTTTTCAAATCACAGATATGTATAATTACAGCCAATTTAATATGCCAGTTTGTTAGATAAAACAACTTTGTTTGTTTTCTCCTCCTAGTGTTTACTCTTACCCTATAAAAGCAGAGACAAATATTTACCTAGAACTTAACTTCCACAGGTTTTTTTTCTTGACGAGTACCTAATTGTACTTAACTCATCAAGTTGCTGAAATGAATAAAGAAAACTTCACAGAGCCCAGGATGTGGTAAGTGTACCATAAAACCTAGCTAATTTATTGTTTTTATTTATTTTATTTTTACATATAATAAAGTCTTCACATTTGGTCAAAACAACACGCATTTTTAAAGACATATGACATACTTAAAGAATATAAAAAGTGAATTTAACCAAAAGTGTTCATCAGAAATCTGTGTTGTTGTTGTTTCATTTAAACCACAAGATAATTGAAACAGAGAAATTAAGTAACTCTGCAGTTAAGGTTCATGAAAGAGTAAGAACTCAAATCCCTTTTGTTTAGTAATATTCTAATTTTATGAACTCTCACATATTCAAAATAGACTTACTAATGGATTAGATTTTAATAGTTACATATAACCTAATTTTAAGATGAATTTGTTGGACTTCTGTACCTCTATCATTATCATTGCTGGAATCTGGCTTCATGACAGAAAGAATGATGTGAGGCACCTTAATCACTCTTTAAAGAATACCCTGGTCATTGTATAGGTCCATAAAATATGGTGGAAGATATAGCTGTATCCATTCAAGGTTTTGAAAAAAAAATGGATACCTCAAGTGTGCATCTAATTTAGCTTCCTAGGACTTATTACTTGATTTTCTAATCATTTGGCTTTAACATTACCTGTCTCTCAAAATGTTAGCTATCATCCTCAATATCCAGAGCTCACTGAGAGCATATTTCTCTAAAGTTATCTACTTTTCACAAGACACATTTCCTTGAACCTGAAACTTGAACACACCCCTTCAGATCCCTGTAAATAGGACTACATTTTATAAGGAATCAAGACATTACTCTCACACAATACTTTAAAAAAAAGAAAACACTAACACTAGACACCACACAGGCTTTCTTTATAAAGTATCTTGAATCATCTTTTTTTAGAAATTTTAGAAATATTTCATTTTTCACTTCCAAAAATTAGACAAACAATTATATGGATATTAGTATAATTTCTTTCCCTTCCACCAAAACACAACCCTATTTTCTGTTTTCCTCTTCTATACAATAACTAGAATATGGATAGCTGTCCATGCATTAGGGGAGAAAGAGAAAGATTAAGTTGGGATCCATCTCCTCAGCAAACTTTTATTTAAAAGGCTTCAATCCAGATTCAGCAGAGGAAAATGTATTCCTCTGCTCAGAAAAGGAAGAATGAGAATTTTGAATTTATTATCTCCCATATTGAGATGAAGTGTCTTAGTTATTTTTAAAATGGCAGCACTTTGAACACATCCTCAGATATCACAGATCCTCAACAGTTTTATTTCTTGACCTTAACTCTAGAATACATTTTCTAAACCCAACATGAATTTCCTAATCTATTTTACAATTAAATCATCCTCTCAAATTCATATAACAATTTTTAATCATGACATTTGTAACCAGCTGGATTCCTCTGTTGTTCATTTTTAAATTTAAGACCAATAATATACATATATGGATCCATGATTAAATTTTGCATGATTTAATAATAGTTATTTTGTTCATAAACAAAGAAATGCAATTAGCAAAACATTCTGCTTAGATTATTAAAATTGTTTTTCATTTATGTTAATAATAACTGTCTACACTATTTGAACATTTAGTTTGTTCTAGTAAAGTGTATTTATAAATTATTTGAATTCTTACATAACATCTTTATTATCCTATTTTTAATGGTGAGGAATTTGAATATTCCACAAATTAGGTGATATATAAAGATTACAAATTACTCCTATGCTTTTTACTCTAAAGCTTTACTTTCAATAGTGTTCTTTTACCAAGCTGATTAAGTTACTATATCAGTAGTTGACTGAAATAGACCAGTGTGCTAAATCAGTAAGCCAGCTTCCTATATCACATTAAAGCCAAAGCATTAGATGGTTATGGGCAATCTTCTCCTCCTGCTAGTAACACATATGCATGCACACACACACACACACATATACACACATACACACACACAGATACATACACAATCTCTCCAAACTTAACTTTTTATTGATACCTCATTCATTCACATTACCTGAAATAGCCTCCTTGCCCTTCTCTGAACTCTTCCAACTCACTCTTGCTGCAAGGTTTACATTTTCTATATTTCTGACTTAAATGCATTTACAGAGATTTTTCATATTTTATAAGTTGACCTATTTCACATCTCAAATGAAATGTTATACTAGAGACTCTGCTCAGGTTTGAATAGCCTCTCTCACCACAGCACTCCCAGCATTCCTAACTTTTCTATGTTCCTCTATAGCACTTTTAAATATCAGACAGATTTTTATTTTATTTTAAAAATATATGCCCACTTTCGAAATTGTTAATATGATTAAGGATTTTGTCTCTTTGGTCCAACTCTATATCTCTAAGAATAGTTCATAGTTGGGATTATAGTAGATACTCAAATATTTTGTGGGAGGAATAAGTAGATGCACAATGTCTGAAGAAGCCTGCTGTCCCTAATAAATTAGGTAAAACTACAATGACCTGCACACATATATAATTAACCCAAAATCATGTCCTTGATAGTCAGATAAGTTTACATTTAAATTCAATCCTGCTTTTCTCCTTTCTGTGACCACATGATAGTACTTTCTTTAAGCCTTGTATCCTCTGATGTGAAACACTAACAATTCTGTCAAAAATTTATTTGGAATAATGAGTTAGAAAACCTGCAACAGTTAATGCCATTTCCTTCTCTCCTCTGCATCTTATTGGATATTACGCAGATAAATAAAGGTGAAGTGAATGTGGATTTATCTGCTAAGCCAAAACTCATTTAAGAATGAAAAAGGCCTTATTTGTAATGATAAAAAGAAAACAGATACACTTCAACAATCAAACCAGAACATATAGTTAGGTTACCTGTTGGGCATAAATTCATACAACAAAAGGGATTAAGAGCACACTAAGTGGGCTGGGCAGAGTGGATTAGCACTTAGCATCATTTATATAATATCCAAAGTTTGGAAATCCACAAACATTTCTCAAGACACCTTCTCAACAAGGTGTCTTAATATAAGTTAGCTGTCAGTTACACACACATTTGAGATTTTAAGGAAGAAGTGCAGGAAAGAACATTCTTATTTGGCTTTAGATATTGCTAAAGTTCTGGATGGGGTGGTTTTAAGTATTAGCTCTAGAGGCCCTTCAAGTAATGGGTAAGCATCTATATTCTTGTATTAAATCTGTTTCTGCTAATAACTACTTTAACAGGTTTCTGTTTCCTGCAACTGAGAGCATACTAAAATGTACTGTAGAGCTTCCTGATTCACAGCACTGCTAATCTAATCTTTCCATAAGTGAGTGAGTGTCCTTGACCAGTCTGCCTAAGCATCATACTAATGAAGGTTGATACATGTCTACACTTCAGTCATGGATCTAAAATAATTATTACTCTCTCTAACCGATTGCTCCTCAGGAAATTTTACCTCATGTAGATCTGTTATGCATAAATATTTCTGGGAGAAATTCTCTTGATTTAAATGAAAATCACACAGATTCATTAACAATTTTATCTACTTCTGGTTTTGGTGATATTGAAAATATATAACAAGTTATTAACAATGAATGGATATGCTGTTCTGTATAGATAAAATTACATTCAACTTGTAGAAGTCAGGCACTGTACATCCACAGGATTAATCTTTAGTTAGTAGTTGACTCAGCCTGATATGTCCTGGCTTCTTTTATTAGCAGGAAAAGATATGCTCTAAGTCTTATAGATTTTCTAGGATAGGAATCTCTGGTGTAGCTATCTGTGAAAAGTAGGAATTTTTGCTTACATCTTCAACTTCTTAAGTTGTCATAATACATATTAGTTAAGGATTTTTCATAGGTCAGCATAAACATATTCAATTTCTTTTATCTTAAAAGTCCCTGGAGAGCGTTATTGTTGATTATATCACAAGGTTATCACATATATATATATATATATAAAGATCAGTATAATATTTTCAAATGTTCATGGTTGAGATAAATGTTGCTTTTGCTGATAGAAATGACAGTCTTCATAAGACTATATTTTTGTGCAATTCATAACTCTGAATATAAAATGATGAGCAGTGCTTTTTAATAATTTAATAATTCAGTAAGATATTTTGGCCTTAGGTGAAGATGAATCAAGGGAACTTTATATAGTATTTATACCCCACAGTTAGGAGAACAAAGCTGTTTGGGGTAATTTGTTTGATTTAAGATTGAATGAGGTCCAATTATGACCACCGCATGATTAAAAAATATGTAAAATTCATGAGTGCAAATGTACAACAGTTGGTAGAGAACAGAAATTTCACTGTAGTTGATTTGATAAACTAGTAAGACTTGCAAAATTGTAAGTTTATTTTTAGGTTATTGGTATGATGGACACATAAAAATCCAGTGAATTAAAATTATATCTAGTGTTTCATTCCCAAAGATCTTATTATGACATCTGAATACCTACTATGTTATGAATAACCATCTGAGGTCTACAGTCTGGTCAAGCATCCTTGGTGATAGCTGATGAACTGATTCAATTATGCTTAAATTAAAAATAGAGAAACAGATCCCAGGTACAAAGGGTTACTTAGAGTGTTTCCCTGACTGTATCTGGTAATGACAAAAAAAAAAAAAAAAAAAGAAAAAGAAAAAGAAATGACTGTAACCCAGTCTGCATTCATATTTCTCAGGCCACTTGCAAATCTAACAAAAGGAGCTATTTTTAAAATAGACCTTCCTTACAGTTAAAGACCATATAAATAAGAAAACACAATAACACATTCAACTTTTCTGCAATATAAATACAGATAAGAAATTGGCATAAACTGGGAAAGAATATTCAAGGGAAAATAAGGACATTAAAATTACATTATATTGCCTCTGGCTTACACAAACTATTTCAAAGATGCAATGACCTCTTTCACACAAAATTTTAGAAAATCAAAATCAGAATAGTTCCTCTGTAAGAAGAGTTCAGAAAGTTTGTGTTTTAAATAGCATTATGCCTGCAGGACTACATATTTCACACAAAACACTAAGAAACTAGAAAACAAAGTAAAAGACCCCTAGGGAGTTCAAATCTCCTAGATTTACTCTAAAATGTATTTTTTTTTTTTTCCCCAGGAAATGAGTTTCCAATAAAGGGACACTCAGGGTATCAAAACATCTACTGAAACGAAAGTAAATGAAATATTCAGTGACTTTTCTCTCAATAACAAAAGTAATAAAGAAAACCATTGGCAACAGCAACCCATTTTAAAGGCAAAATTTCTTTTAGTCTGAGCTTTTTATTTTCCCTCTGTCTTCATTTCAATGGTAATATCTGCCACTGAATGACTAAACTCCTTTATCAGGGTCAACACATCTGCAATAAATACCAACATCAGCTTTTAAGCTTTGCAATTTCAAGTTTAATACTGTACTTAAATGGTAGTAAAAGTTTAACTATTCCTTTGTTCTACTCTGAGAGCATAAATAAAATGTGTACATTGAAGTTTTACTTTACTTCAGTGGTCATTCTATGCAAATAGGTTTTGAATATTTTGAGATCTATTATCCTTCATGAATAGTTCAGAATCTTAGAAGGAAAATTAAAATTAAATTTTTTTGAATAAATTTTTATACTATTTAAAACTGAAATATTTAAAATATATTAGTTATTGTATTCCTACAAAATAATTTCAAACATTCTTAGTGCTTTGCAGTCCTCAATACTGAGAAATCATTTAAATTAATTAGCAGCTAGATTTTTATCTCTAATTTCAGTAACAATAGAAGTATAGGCTTAAGTTTATTATATTGAGATACTTAAATATAGAAATCAAATATTCTAAGTTCTCATCAAACATATCATACCCAGGAAATAATAAGGAAGAAATACATGGGTTAAACATATTATAAAAAAGTTTAAAACTCACTAATGATCCAATAGATACCTATTCATGTATTGAATGTATGTATATGTCAAATGCCATGAAACACAAACAAGACAGGGGTAAAAATGCTAAATTGGAAATTTAAAAAAAAATATTGTGTCAGTGACTTTATGGAGAATTTGGAAATCTCAAATGATATAAATTAATTATAAATAATTATGACACAATATTTTTTTTTTAAAAATTGATCATAATATTAAACATTTGATTATATAATTTTGGACTCAGCAATCATTTTTGCCCCGTGGGGGCAATTATAAGTCTTCTTTAAGAAAAATAATATTAAATGAAAGAATTATTTTATATCTTGATTTCCTTACTTTCCAATGTATTTTTCTTGAATTCAGTTCCCAGATTACTAATTCATCACAAATTATTTAATATTCAGTTATTGATAGGTATTCAGATTGTTTTTATCATTTTTAAAAAATTTTCAAATAAACTATAATAAAAATCCTTTGAGCACAATATTTCCGTATGATGACACTTCAATTTCTATTTGATTAAGGCCCAGAAGGTAATTGCTGGGTCAATGAGTATGTGTGCTTTAATGTTTAAAATTACACCAAAGTTGGAATAAAGTCCAATTTCATTGGATGGGGATCACTGTTGTGTTACATCCTTGTGGCACTGAATATGATCAGTCTTAGATTTCTGTTAACCTGATGTTTTAAAAAAAATACTCACTGTTTCAGTTATCAGGTCCTTGATGACTAGGGAAGTGGAACCTATTTTCATGGATGATCATTTGCATGTTCTCTTCTTTGGATTTCCTGATTATATTTACTCATTTTTCTTCATTTTGTTAACATACACAAATTTTGGTGTAAAGTGGAAATATTAACTATTTATGTAAAATATATCAACTATCAAGTTGAGTCATATATAAATCTGTCAATTTGTGATAAATTTTGTTGTACAAAGATAATTAAGAACTGCTGAACCAAGTATTCATTTTACTTCACATTACTGCAGCATGTCATCTGTCATTTTTCTTATAGTCTTCTTAACAAATAAAAATTTAATTTTTGACAAACTACATATATACTATATAATATATTATATACATATATATTATGTTTTGTTTTAACATTTCTATAGTTTTACAGCTTTGCAGGCATTATAAAATGAGACTTTTCCTTTCAAATAAATAGCTGTCTTTCTTCAAAATTAACTCATCATTAATAAACTTAACTAATATTGTTTCCATTTATTTGTAGACCTGGAAAAATTATTCCAAACCAAAATTATTGCAGGTTTCCAGAGGTAAGTTAAATTTTAAAGCTTACTTAAATATGTAGAATGCAAAAACTAGGTACTCTGATTTTTACTATGGCATCTACATCATGTGAAAGGTAAAATAGTAATGGGTTGAATTTAAAATTTTAAGAACAATAAAAAACCCAAATAGAATAATTAAATATGACAAATAATATTTTTCACTGTGGTATGTCCTTTACTGTGTGAAAATGGTACTAATGGTTACAGGTTCTTTCCCATGGTGCCAACTTAGATGGACTTCAGTGGACCTTGTGATAACACAATAGTCCTAGCCTTTTTGGCTTCTGAAAGCTGTGCTCAGTTTACAGCATATTGTGATATCATTCAGGCTTCAGTTGAATGCATTAGTTAAAGCATCATGAAGACTGCTGTACTTTTTCAAACAGGCTGCATGTTATAAAATAATACTACTTGGAAGTAATATGATATTAAGCACAACAGTTATCCAATGATTCAGGATGGTTTTTTGGTTTTTTTTTTGCATTCTAAAACTCATATTAAAACAAAGTAATGGATTTGATTCCAATATTTTATTACTACCACTGTAACTACTATGAAGTATGACCACTGTTATAGCTACTAACCACAAAACAAAACAAAAACAAAAAATAAAGTACAACATGTAAACAGTATCATACAGAACTTCTAGAAGCATGTGAAGAAGTTAAGGGAATACTTGGAAGAATACTAATGGTCCATCCTCTCTCTTTTCCCCATTAATAAAGGAAATACAGCTGTGTAGATAAAAATCAGAGTAAAAACAGACCACATGCATTCTACACTAGTAATATGTAAACTCTCTCTAGGTGCTCTCTAGCCACAATCCCCTCATAAGCCCTATGCATAGATGCACATTAATTGTGACTATTTACCAAGGATGAAATTGAAACTCAGAGAAATTATAAGAATTCCCCTGAACCATGCAATTACTAGGGAAGTGACTTAGTTTTCATACCTACATTGTCTTTTTCAAAGCCCCTGTCTTTGTGCTACCCCAACCCTGGAGCAATGACTTTCAGCCGGGTGTCTGCTATTTAATGGGTTCCTGCTCACTGCATATGGCTCCATTTCACTGCTCTCATATTTGCTGAAAAATGTTAGAAAAGGCAAACAACTTATTGAAGAAATGAGCCTATGGCAGTCTGTTTAATTCCAAAGCTCTTTCAAAACCTTGCCAATAATTTTAGGTGTTTTTTTCTTCATATATGTATGACTTCATATTTGCAAAAAAACATGAAAAATATATTTTGACATAATTAACAGCAATATGATTATGCAGATGGCCTAAAGTTGCACAAGGCATACAGCAAAATGACACAAATGCAGAAACAAAAAATTGGGGGATCAGACTGTCATGTTTAATTTCCTGAATTTTAACCTTAATTGAATTCAGTGTTACTTTCAGCAAAATTCCCTCCTGCTTTACACCTGAAAGCAGATGGAAGCAGATTGCATCATGAGTTCAGTCCTTTCAAATTACAATAGTTTATGATACTCATCTGCATTTTAATCAGATACAAAGGATTTATTCCTGAAATGCATCAAGAAAGCCTATTTTCAGCATTTGGAAATGCATCAGAGGGTTTATAGCCAATCAAGTAAAATATGTTGCACATTTTTACTTTGTATCTCTTTCTCCTGAGTATATAATATTACATGGTGAGAGGTGTCAGCAGTTTTATTAGAAACTGTGCATAACCTTCTAGAATAGCAATGGGGAGGTGACTTCAAACTCAAAATTCATTTTCATTAGAATTAACTTCTGTTTTAAGGGGAGTTATATTTTTGTCATGTAATTTAATAATCATTTATTAAAATGTGCTAAAGTCTAATAATAGTGTAGACAGCAGATAGGAGTTTGCATCTGCTACAATCTTCTTCAGATCAAATATGAATTGATCAGCCTGCAGCTACCCCTGGAAATTAACTAGGGAATAAAAATAACACTTTTGTGCCTGAAGAAGAAATCTCGTCACTCCTAAGATGTCAACCTTTAGATGATGCTATTTACTTTTAAAAATTCATGTCTATTACTAATGAAATCAAATCACACTATTCATTATAGTACATTTGCTTTATATGAATAAAACATATTTAGCTTCCCATCTAATATTCTGATTACTAAAATTTTTGGAATGCATTGCTATTTTATTTCACTAGCTTTTTATATAGCAATTGAAAGTTAATAAGAAAGAAAGGGGTAAAAAATGCAAATAAGTCACTAAGGTTTCAAAATAAATGTTGAAATAAAGAGAATACTAATGAATTCATTATGCTTAATAGCACGGTTTTATGAAGATGTCTTTAAAATAATGCACATTAACTTATAATATTTATGCCTTTAGTTTAAATAAATTTCAAGAAGTAGATATACAAATGTCTTAGAATTTAAATGACCACATATGCTGAATACTATCTTACCTCCTGGCAAATGTAATCACATAAAGATATTAATTATTAATATGAAATTTAAAGAATCTTCTCAACTATTTCTGGTATTCAAATTATTTACTTATCTGAATTTATCAAATGAGAATGCATTATATTACCATTTTACCTCTTCAGGTTTTTAGTATTCTATTGTTAAAAGAAAAAAAAAAAAGCAAAGAAAGCATGTTGTCAGCAAATAAATCAAACTTTGTTATCCCTGAATTAATTTAGACAATATTTCAATAAATAAGATCAGATTATTTAAATGAATTTATTCATCTTGTTATAGTGATACGGAAAAGATATGAGAGAAATTCAATTGTATAGAGAAGAAAGCTTATCTTAAGGAAACATGATACAAAGAGAATAGACTTTTGTAATCATAGGTCTCACATTTGTTTCATTAGTAGAGATTGATTTGGCAAATCTCAAATAAAGGTTGCACTCTTTGTAGAAACTGGAACACAGAAGATGACTTTAGAAGGATGAAAGCAGCTGTGAGGGAATGTAATGCACAACTATGGGTAAAGACCTGAAGTTTGTTTCAGCTTTGCTATTTGCTGTGTGATTGTGAATATGTCTCTCAGGACCAATGAGCCTCGGTATGCCTACCTGCTAAAATAAGTATTATATTTATCCTCCAAAACAGTTGTGCAATATTTAATGATATAATGTTGTATTAGCTCCCAGTTGCTGTGACAAAATCAATACGATAAATAGTGTAAAGAAGGAAAATTTATTTTGGCTCATTTTACAGAGGTCTCAGCCATGGTCACTTGGCCCTGTTGTATGGGCCTGTGGCTGAAGAGTAGATCATGACAGGAGTGAGGGCAGGGGTTTGTTGACCTCATGGTAGCCAGGAAATGAAGAGAGAATCAGAAAGATACCAGGGTCCCAATATCCTCTTCAAGAGCATACACCAATGACCTAATTCCTCCAGCTATGTCCCCTATTATTTTGTTGTAATCACTATCATATATTGATTTTATGAATTAACAGGCCTCATTGTAAAGTTTACATACTTGCATCTATACTGTCCACCTGCCTTTCTGCCCTTCCTTGTACTCCCCACTTTCCTGTCTTGTCCCTTTCCTGGGAGTCTGTTTTCTAGTTTCAGTTCATCTTTTCTTTTAGTTTCACATATGAGAGAAAATATATGGTGCCTTTATTTCTGTATCTGGCTTATTTCACTTAATATGGTGTCTTTTCGTTCCATTCATTTTTCTGCCAATGGCAGGCTTTCACTCTTCTTTATGGCTAATACTCAGCTGTGTACATATACCATATTTTCTTCACCCATTTGTCTGTCGGTGGGCAAGTAGATGATTCCATAACTTAGTGATTGTGAATAGTGACACAATAAAATTGAGAATGCAGGTAACTCTTTTGTATGCTGATTTCACTGCCTTTGTATATACACCAGGAGTGAGATAGCTGGATTAGTAGAGTTCTTGAATGTTCCACCACTTCCCAGTAGCTCTACAGGCTGGGACTAAGCTATTAACACAAGGGCTTTTGGAGGATATTACACATCCAAGTTACAGCAAATATATACAAAAGTCTTACTAAACTTTATGATTAGACATATAAAGTATCCTATGTTGTCTTTTTATAGTCATTCTCACCACATTCTAAAGTCTCTGTACATTTTTACCAGAAACTACTTTTCTAGACTCTTAATCAGATTTTTCAAGGATGTGTACATGTCCAACATTTGGAAACTAGAAGAGGACATATAACTCAGTGGTAGCCAGAGGCAGCCACAGCCACTGATAGTTTGTGGGCAGAAGTGAAATTCTCAGCAGATTGCAGTTGTTTTTAGGAGCCGCTGGCCTTAATCATTCAGACTGAGAATTTTACTTTTGATTTTACCCAAACTTATTTAGTTTCTCCATGATTGTTCCTCCTCTAAATTGCTTTTTTTTTAAAAAAAAAATTATTTGTTCTTTACATTTATGCATGACAGTAGAATGGATTTTGACATGTTGTGCATACATGGTGTATATCTTCCCATTCTTGTGGTTGTGCATGATGTGGAGTTACACTGGTCTTGTATTCATATATGAACATAGGAAAGTTATGTCCTATTCATTCTACTGTCTTTCCTATTCCCATACCCTCTCTCTTACCTTCATTCCCTTTTGTCTAATTTGTCAATAAATTTCTGTTCTCCTCCCCTAAATATTTCCAAGCATCTTGTGTTGTGTTTTTCTAATATTAAGTACTTTTCACCAAAAATTATTGAATGATTTTTCTTCTTCCTCAAACTCTTAATATACATCAATATTTTACTTATATTTTACTGCACCAACTGTTGGTGATTAAAAGAATGCAAAGCAGTCATTCATATCAATCAGTAATATCCGGAGATTTTAAAATACACAAGGTCATATTTAAGTCAATTTGGCAGTATTCTTAAACTTTCTATTATGATGCTACTTTCATTTTGTCTTCTTTTAATTGCCAATGTCTATGGATTTTGTTTTACTGTATTTCTCCCATTTCCTTCATTTTCCTGAAAACTTGTCTATTTCATCTAAGATATATGATTTATGGACACACAATTGTTCATAATATTCCTTTATAACTTACTCATTTTATTTCAGCAAGTTCAGAGTAATATCCTCTCTTTCATTTTTGATCCTTGGAGTAGTTTTATTTAGTCTTTTCCCTTTTGTTCTTGCTTACCCTAGTATTATTTATTAATTTTATTAGTCTTTTAAAAAACTTATATTTTCCCATTTTTTTACTATTTTTCTATTCTCTATTTCATTGATTTCCACTCTAATCTTATGCCTTTTTTCCTTGTGTTAGCTTTACATTTAATTACTCTTTATCAAATGCCATGAGTTAAAAATTTAAATCTTTCTTTTTCAATGTCAGAATTTACAGCTAATATATTCCCTTGTATGCACTGCTCTAGCTGAATCCAACCAATTTTGGTATACTGTTTTCATTAACTTCCAACTCAAAGTATTTTACAATTTTCTTTGTGATTTCTTCCTTCAGCTATTGTTTTGCCTTATGTTGTTTAATTTCTACATATTTGCATGTTTCCCAATTATTTTTTGTTATGGATTTCTAATTTCATTTTGATGTGCTTAAACAACATACCTTCTAAATTATTTTTATCATTTTAAATAAACTGAAGTGTGTTTTTATGTCTGAGCATATGTTCTATTCTGGCAAATATTCCACATGTACTTGAGAAGAACGTATATTCTGCTGTTATTGGGTAAATTGTTCCATAGATGTCCATTAGAAATATTTGGTAAGGTTTGAGAGTATCTTCTTATATCTGCTTCTCTCCCAGTCATAATCTCTGAACCATGACTCTGGTATTTTTAGAGTGGCTTCCCCAGTTTAGGAGCTGAGAAACTGGTAGACAGTAAGGCAGTGGCTATAGGTCTCTCCTTAGTTTGTCTTTCTCACCGTGAGACCCCTGTGAGAAAACCTGGGGCAATGGCAGTTGAGAACCCAGTATATTCAGCAGTGAGTGCACCAAGGATGGAGCCGCTGATCCACTAGAAGGGACCAGACAGATGAAGGGAGACTCTATCCCTGTAAGGTACTCTTGAGAACTTAGCTTAAGCATTATGTAAGTAGGACAGAATGAAAAATGTTGATATCCTGTCCTCCTAAGAAAATATTCCTCCACCTGGGATCTGAGGGTAGAAAGAGTTCCATATTATTGGCTGTATATCCTGAAGTGGAGTTTCCATTTCACTAAGCTGGAAAGAACTGTGATGGTGCCAATATTAGTTCAAATAACAGACTCAGTAGGACATGGTGGTGCATATGCATAATCCTGAGACTTGGGGGGCTGAGGCAGAAGAATGACAAGTTTGAGGCCAACCTCAACAACTTAGCAAGTCCCCAAGGAACTTATAAAAAATAAAAAGGGCTGGGGATGTAGCTCAGTGGTAAAGCATCTCTGGGGTCATTCCCGTGTACCAAAATAAACAAACAAAAAATAAACATAAACAAAACAACTGCCAAAAAAAAATCTAAGTAACAGACTTGCAGTTCAGATGTTAGTACTCACAGTACCAAATTTTAGTGGATTTTCTTAAATATTCCTTTATTTGCTATATATCTTTAGGGTGTTGTGTTTAAATGTGGTGGTGGTTGTTTTATGTTTCTTGCTTTCACTGTATGTTACAAGAATTCCTCCCTGACTTGTCAAACTCACTAAGTATAAAATCATTATAAAGCAATGCTTTTATATCAGGTGAATCCTAAGAAGAACTGCTTAAGAGAAAAAGCACGTCCCCATTGATTAGCTTTCCTCTATGCATATAGGACAAATGGCTCCAGGGCCTGAAATTATGGGGTCAGCATTCAGTTATTGTCCCATGATTGATATCTTTATATCTAATGCTTCTCAAAATACCATGTGTATACCAATAACCAGGAGAACTTATTAAAATAATGGTTCTGACTCAGAGAGTCTTTCTGGAGCTTAAGATGTGTTTCTCTAATCTCTCATATGATACTGATGACACAGGTTTGTGAATCATCCTTAAATTGCAAGGACTATGTCATCTCAGAAAACCAGTGTCTTAATAGGCCATTTACTAAATGAATTCACACTGATTTTTTTTTTTTTAATTTCTAATGAGCAAGCCAGCATGTGAAGAATACTGTCATACTGGAAAAAAGAGAAGCAACAACAAAATCCAGATGTATACCTCAGTCTTTCAGATGGAATTTTTTTAGCTGATAATAGGACAGTGAAAAAGATATTCTGGGTGTGTATGAGTGGTCTTCATTTGAACATGCAGATATTTAAACTTATAAGAATGCTGCTATTGCTACAAATTAATCCATAATTTATGGTTTTGCCCCATGTGTTATTAATTTTCTATTTCTCCAGGACAAATTGCCACAGACCTAACAGCATTGTAACAACTACTTATTATTTCACAGTTTTGTAGTGTCAGAAATCCAGGCTAGTTGCCACTGGTTTCTCTGCTCAGGATCTCACTAGGGTAAAATTAAGGTGCCAACCAGAGCTTTGATCTCCTCTGAGCTTGAGGCCCTCTTCCAGATTTATTCAGGTTGTTGGCAGAATTAAGTTACTTTTAGTTGTCTCATAGAGGTCCCTATTCTCTTGATAGCTATTGACTAGGGTTTACTGTCAGCATCCAAAGGATATTTTCAGGTCCCAGCCAAGTGACTATCTCACAAGAAGGTAGCTTACTTCTTCAAGGTCAACAGTAGAATCCTCAATGCTAGTCTTTTCACAGAGAATTTGATAATAAGTTAATCACAAAAGTGACTCCCCATCACCTTTAATATACAACATAACGTAACCAGGGAAATGATTATCATATGAGGTTCTCTTCACAATTAAGATATCATACAAAGGCATGGTCACTAAGCATCATCTCAAAATTGTGCAAACCACTACTAGCAATCAGGACTTGTGATGCTCAAGTCAATTTAATTATTTATTTTTAATCTCCATTAACTAAAATGCTGCAGAACAATCTTTTTATTTACATTTTCTATATTTTTGAGATTCTTATCTGTCAATTTATACTAGTTCTGTCCACTTATACTACTATCAATGGAAAAAATATTGTCTTATTATTATATTTTGAATTTTTAGTCAATCTAAATTGATTAAATTTATATAATTATAATGTCAGATTAAAATATGCTCTTTTAAACATTCGTCAGATTCAAATGTGTTAATACAAAAAAAATACTTTGCAAATGGAAAAAATCCAACAAAAATATTACTTTTAACTTTTGTCATAGACATCAATAAGGAGATGTTGAAAGATTTATTTCTTATGCTCAAGTGTCAGAACACTATGGAGAAAATATTTACAAGGAAAAGATTTTAAAGTCTGCATTTATGCAGAGGGTCCCCATATGCAACATCATTGCATATATATATAGGGTTTTTGTTTGTTTGGTTTATGGTAACAGGGATGGAATCCTGGGGCACTCAACCTCTGAGCCACATCCACAGCCCTTTTTTGTATTTTATTTAGAGACAGGTTCTCACTGAGTTACTTAGGGCCTCCCTAAATGGCTGAGGCTGGCTTTGGATATGAAATCCTCCTGTCCTAGCCTCCAGAGCTGCTGGGATTACAAGTGTGCACTACCATACCCAGCATGAATGTAAGTTTTTAAATATAAAATATTGGTTTATAAATTTTCACAATAATTTTCTAACTCAGATGACAAATAATTTTACTATTGATATAAACCCTTTTTAAAAAAAATCACTCATAATTAATTATAACATTTGTTAATCGTTTTCATACTAAGAAATAAATGTGTTCATCTATCTTTTTTAAAAAAAAATCCCATAATTTTAATGTAGTGGCAAATTCTGTAACCAGATTATGGGAGTAGGGTTGATCAAATGGGTACAAAAAGAAGTTAAAAGATTTCTTTCAGATGTCTGGACTACAAAAAAACACAAGTACTTCTTTTGCTATCTAAATATTCTGAATTATGCATTTCAAAATACATGTAATATAAATGATTATGGAGACTCAAAGGAACATCATATTTTCAACAAAATTTCTACCTGTAATTATTTTATATGTAATTTAGGTAACTATAACCCTTCTGTAAGCCATTATGATAGTTTTCTAATTATATAGATCTAGAAAAGCATTTTCCTTAAGGATTTTTACTTATTTATATGCAAATTATTTAGTCTTTTATCTTTTCTTTAGTAGCGATTAACAATGTATTAATTATATATAATGTTTATAAGATCACAAAATAAATTCAAAGTGTACTTATTCATTTCATTGGGAATAAGTAAGAAATATAGAAAAACCTCATATTTAAATATAAGTGTGTGTATATATCACATTAAATATACCATACTTATACTTCTACATATTGAAAAACAATCTATAAACATAAAGCATATTTGTTATAAATTAACCATGAATTGTGGTTTCCTGTTAGATTAGGAAGAGTTAAGCCTCTAAGACTTCAAATTAAAAGCCATTTCTCTTTCTAATTATACAGGTAAAAACTATCATAAATTCCCTTTCATGACAAAACCTAAACAAGTTATGGTATAATTATTTACAAATCTGTGCCAAATAAGTTCATCAAGGAAATTTATTTTCAATGACTCTCTCAGTCATCAAAATAATGTTACTATAGTGATTTTAGTAAAATGCAAAGTTAATCATTCTACTACAAAACCAAAATTTGATGGCCTCCACACTACCTAATGGATAGTTTAAACATTTTGTGGTAAAGTTCTCCTAATTACCTCTTTTGCTTTATTTGTGATGGTCAAATATATTAACATGATAAAGTAAATGGTATACATCTGGTTGTGGGTAGCCATCCCTGAATTATTTGAGGGACTTCACTCCATATGGAGCCATGGAGATTTAGGTTTTTCTTGGGACCTATCCCAGATCCCTGGAGCACAATAGATTGCCCAAGGCACATGACCTTTGTCTCCACTCTACTAGGAAGACCCACTTGTAGCTCCAGAGTTGGGCCCTTTGGGAACTGGACAGCCCACCTTACACCTTAGTTGGCAAAGAACATTCCATGGAAAACCTTTGATGTTCCCTGATATAAATAAAGCAAGTGTGGGTTCCATTTTGCTCTTTTCAGTGTGAAAGCTTGATTCCTTAGATCAGGAGCCCGTCCCACCCCAGATTTTAAAATTACTTTCTGTGTCCTGTGGTTTTTTCACCTCTTAACCATTTTTAGCTTTTATTCTGCAGCCAGCTCATTCCACCAAGAGGAACTCCATTCTCATCACCGGCATGGGATGTGGGCGGGAACTTCTGGTAATCAATCAAAAATATTTCTAGTCTTTGGGTTTTTATGAGAGGTCTATTTCCTTATCCTATTCTCAATTTTCCATTTGAACAATCTCACTGTCCAAGTCATTTATGATCTAGCAATCGTTAGTTTGAAAGTGATACAGGTCTTTTGTTAAGGCTATCCATCTAGGAGAAATGGACAATGATAACTCTTTTTGGAAAATCTAACCAATCAGAGGACTTCCTTTTTGTTTGAAACTGTAGCATTTCATCCCCAGCAAGTGTGTGAAGGATCACTGTCAACTTCAATCAAGTTATGTTTTTCACTTTCCTTAGCTAAATAGGACCTGCTGATAATCAATTGTTGTGGGCTAATAAAAGGTATGCATTTGTAGGAAGCAACTATGTAGCAACAATAGAGTACAGGGGCAACTCTGTAATAAATATCGATATTAATGAAATGTAAACTAACTTTTACTTTATCTCCAGTGACTTGCATTTCTGCACCCCTAGAATTTTAATGGAACATGTACATACAGAAAATACATTTTTATTTTTTAAATTTTACATGATTATTTTATTCTCATATCATCTTCAATACCACATGGTATGCAAATACAAATTTGTAAAATAAAAAAAAATACAGATTCCAGTAGTCTTCTACCAGTACTTTGTAACTAGCAGCAGTTGTAATCAGCAGCTTGCTTGCTGACTGAGAATTTCCTAACTCCAGTCCCTGTTAACTCACTCAGAAAACACAGCTGTGCATATTACCTCTGAATGCCCACCTCAGAAAGAAGTGTTTTTAACAGCCACTGTCCTCATTGGAATTCAGTGTTACTTGATTAAAGCAAACAACTACCAGAATTTCTGGATAAAAAAGGCCACATTTCCATAGATAAAACAAATCTTTTGGCACTGAAACTCTACCCACTTAGAGACCATGATGACATGTGGTTTCTATAAATATTTCTCCCAAATAAAAAGGTACAGTGTACATGGAGTAGATTGTGTATATTTCTTAATTTTAAACTTACCTATAGTATTCAGATACTTACATGATTCTTAACCTGTCTCAATAGTGTACACACTGAATTTTTTAATACCAATTCTAGGTTTTGAGGTTGTTTTCTATTTTTTGGAAATCATATCAAATGCACTACAAATAAAAAGAAGCTGAATCTTTTTAGATGACTAATTTATGAAGAGTAAGTTATCATGGAGAGAAAGGGAAATTCTCCCTTTTTCTTTTCATTAGAAACACATACCATTTAGCTTTTTCTTTCTTTCTTTTTTTCTTTTTTTGGTGGTCCTGGGGGTCAACCCCATGCACATGCTACGTAAGCACTCTACCACTGAGATATATTCCTAGCATTCATTTCGTGTTTTTAGAACATAAAAGTACTAAAATAAAAAAACAGAAAACAAATAAACAAACAAACAAAAAACCCCACTCTTATAATTTATAAATGGCTTTGTGAAAATTGGAAGCCAATATTTTAAAATCAGATTTACCATTAATTTGTTTGAAATAATCATTGGTTCCTAAGATCTTAGGCAATGATTTTTAAAATAAGAAAAAAATATGTTTATACTTACAATCTCTGATGTTATCACTAAAAAATTCTTTTAAAGTTTATATACCAACTGAATTGAAGTCAATCTTGTATAAAAATATATATTGAATATTTCTTATGCTTCTTTGGTATTGGTGTCCCTTTTTGCCATGTCAGTAATTAAATTTATACTAGCATGAGACACTGTTCTAAACCACACAGGAACTTCTTTGCACAGTTTCATGTCATGTGCACAGTAAACAATGGGAATAGTGGTTCTTGAGTTAGGCTACTTGTAAGTTACTAACATCTGTTCTCCCTATTATGCAAGTAACACATTTAGAGAAGAAATAAGGGTGAAACTATAAGGCGGGTTGACCTTTGAAAGTCTACATAAGAAAAGTAGATTTTGATTCATTTGAATTCACTGTTACTGTGAATTGCCTTTGAATGCTCCTTCTCTATCTACAAATTTTGCCCAATATCAAAGTTTATTAAAATAGATTGAGTCATGCCGATTGAAAAAAAATCCATGGCATGTTTTGCCTTTCCTTATACCATCAAAATTTTAATGTGCACCCTATATTTAATATAATAACTATTAGAGATGAAGATGTCTTTCATGGTTTGGCATGAAAATAACTAAGGATGAAATGAAAGATAAGACTCTCTGCCTTCAAGTAATTAGTAATCTGAAAAGACAAATATGGTAACCTAATTATACCATATGACAAAATCCATAATAGAGAGACCCAATATATTACACAGAGTGTAACAGAGTTCTGAACAAAAGATATCATAGGAAAAATTGAAAGAATTAATATGATTTGTCCTACCAAAGTGTGCGTATACTGTATAGAGCATACATCTTTATCTTGCCAAAATTCAATGCAATTTGTTTGTAGTAAAATAAAGTAAAACTATGTATGGAACAACAACAACAAAAGCAACTTGAATTATATCCCCAATACAATTGGAAGAATTTCAGTATTACACAAAGATAATTTGAAATGTCTTTAAGTATTCCTCTTGTTGATGAAAATAAGAAAAGTATCACAAGATTGGACACAGTATTGGACATTCTTGGCCTTTTTGCATTTGTTTGGCTCTTGCTTTTGCCTATTATTCTATAAGTCAAAATATAGTTCAAAATGTTATAAAAATGAAATGAAAACAAATCAAATAAAAAGTAATTTCAATTAAATAAACTAAAATGTTTAAGCAAAGAACACACTGAAGGAATTATATTTGCTGAAAATACTTTGAAAAATGCATCATCAAGGTAGGTACTATAATGATAAATAGTGAAATGGCCTTCTAGGGTATTATGAAGACAAGAATATAGCATCCTGTGTTGGAAAAAATATGCAAATACTTGGAAAAATGGTTTGAGAGACAGAGTGGTCAGAAACTCAGATTCTCTACAGGTTGACTCTGAAGAAAATAACATTTGAAGTTCAAGGTACAGGTGATGGCAAATGGAAAGAAGTTGTCAATGGAGTAGTGTTTCAAAGTAAGCCTTAGAAGATCAACAGAATCAAATTTTAAGCTGTACTCATGTTATCAAAGTAACAATAGAAGCAACATTAGTTCAACAAGAAAATTATTATTTGCCGTCATATTTTTTTATTTCTTTATTTTTTTTTATCCTTTTTGGTACCAGGGATTGAACCCACATGCATTTAATTCCTGAGCCACATCCCCAGCCACCCCACCCTCCTTTTTAAAAATTTTGATGCAGGATCTTTCTCAATTGCTTAGGACCTCACTAATTTGCTGAGGTTGGCTTTGAACTTGCAATCCCCCTACTTCAGTCTCCCAAGCTGCTGGGACTATAGGCATGAAATACCACACACAGAACCTCTTCTATTTTTTAAATAATCAAAAAGAAGGTATGCTTCTAAACAAAATGCCATTGTCAATGAGACAGAGCACTTTGGAAAGCAGATGTTGTCCTGTTGGTTTACCTCTCTGAAGAAAAATTTCTGGTCCCAGCAAACACTTCTAATAGGCTGACTTCACTGATCCTAGAATTTGTGCTAAAAATACTCTTAAAACAGATACTGGTCTATCATTATTTTTACTCAAAGGAATAGCTAGAGGAAATTGCCAGTTGTCTAGAGGTTCTCAAATCTTGCTTGACAAAAAAAGATTTTTGAGGATTATGTACGATCATATTTCTTTATTAATATAAAGTTATATATGAGGGAAAAAATCTTGCAAATAAATCCCTCAAAAGTATTGATCCTTTAAGACTCAACCTTTGATATAGAATATAGCCCTAAAACCCAGGTGATTTTCTTCCCTCCACATATGACACTGCTCTTGCAACCCATGGACCATGAGTTTATAGCTCATAAGGTAACCATAGTTGCTAAGACATTATTTATTGCTTATTCAAAACCTGGTCTAGAGTGCAGAAATCAAACAAGAAGTCTAATTAAAGATCTTTTAAATATTATTTTGAAATAAAAAAGGTTTTACAACTTACTGAGCAGACATGGTAAAAATGTTTTATTTATTTATTTATTATCAGCACCATATAATAAGAAACTAATGCCACAATTTATGGTTGATTTAAAAGGCTTTGTAAAGGTGGTTGACAATTGAATGAAAATTGTTCTTGAATAGGGATGTTAACTTTGAAGAGCTTGGTAAAAAGGTGCTAAAGAGCTCTTGAAATCCCATGCTGAGAAATTAACTTCTGTTCTTCTTCAGGAGGAGGTATGAGCCTGGTTGAAAGAAGATGAAGAAGATAATTCTCAGGAACCCACAGTCAAACCAAAGCTCTCATCTACTTTGAAGGAATGTAGAGCCATGCAAATATAATGCTGAATACCATCTAAGATGTATTGGCCATATGCTAAAACGTCCTCTTTTTAATACTGCCTGATGTCTCTTACTGTTCAAATTTAGAAATTTTAGTTAAGTAGACAACGTGGAAGAATGAAAAGTTCAACAGATTTATTTACAGAAACACCTGGGAAAGTAAAGGAAGAATAACAATGCAGATCTGATATCTGTGAACAAATAAGAGGAAGAAAAGGAAAAAATATTGTATAATAAAATTTCAGTCTCTGAGTTTGAGCCTCAGAATCTGGCTGGCATCCCTAGAACTAAGATTTCCCAATCCATTAGAGGCATTATACATGAATCAGACATGGCGGACTCTGTAGGTTTCCTTGCTGTGCTGACACAAAGGCCAGGGGACAATCTAAAGGTGTATAGTTCTAGTGGGAACATGGTTTTAGTAAGCTTTTTTATATTTGTGACCAAAAGACCTAACAAGAACCACACAGAGGAGAAAAGCTTTATTTGGAGTTCACAGTTTCAGAGTCTAAGTCTACAGATGGCCAACTCCATTACTCTGAGGGTGAGGGAAGGCTAACTATCATGGTGGAAGTGTGTAAAGGAGGAAAGCAGCTTAGGATATGACTATTGTGAAGCTTAGAGTGACCTGACTCACCAGGAACAGAATATTTATCCCAAAGGCCTGCCCCCAATGACCCACCTCCTCCATCCACACCCTACCTATCTATGGTTACCATCTAGCTAATCCCTATCAAGAGATTAATATACTACTTAGGTTAAAACTCTTACAACCCAATCATTTCTCACTAAAATTTCTTGCACTATCTCCCACATGAGCTTTTGGAGGACACCTCATATCTAAACCATAAAATTCTGCCTGGTCCCCAAAAGCTCATACCCATCTCACAATGAAAAATACATGTAGTTCCTTTTCAAGAGTTCCCATAGTCTTAACATTTTTATCTCTGCATAGTTTAAAAATCTAAGTTCAAAGTTTCTTCTGAGACTTGAGCCTTCATAAAAATCAAAAGCAAGTTACAGCTGGGCATGGCACTGCAAGTCTCTAATCCCAGCAACTCTGGAGGCTGGAGCAGAAGGATGGCAAGTTTGAGGCTAACTTCAGCAATTTAGTGAGGCTCTCAGGAACTTAGCAAGACACTAAGTAACTTAGTGAGACTCTGGCTTAAATTTTTAAGAAAGGCTAGGGATGTAGTAAAATGCCTCTGGGTTCAAGTCCCAGTGCAAAAAAAAAAAAAGTTTGTTACATATATCCAAAATCTGAAGGCATAGGCACAGAGTAACATTTCCATTCTAAAGGGAGAAACAGAGGCACAGGGGCATAGAAAGAAGGAATCAAAGCAAAAATAAAACCAAAATACAATGAGGCAAACAAGTCCTGTAGCCCTCTACCCATCATCTGGGGCACATAGCATCATGATGTTCTCTCCAAAGGGCTTGTGTAGCTACACTCCTATGGCTTTATAGGTGCACGCCCCATGACCTCTCTCTTGGATTCTCTCTGCTCATCCTTGCAGCTTCTTTCAGCAGACATCCCATGGTACTGGCATCTCTTAATCTAACGAGGTCTCCAATGCAATTTTTGCTCCTATATCTCCATGTATCACCCTCTCAGGCAGCTCACAGGCATGCAGACCCTGCTACATATAGTCTGGTCTTCCAGGCCTTCCATTGAAATCTTGGTGGAAGCCTCCATAACTCGTTAAGTCCAATATCCTGCAATTCTGAAGAACAAACACTATGCTGTTGATATCAAGGTCTTCCCCCATCTCAAACAGTAGCCAAATCTCCTGGCACCCTGGCTGGAGCAGTCTCTGAGTGCCTAGGCAGCTATGCATGGTGAAACTACTTCCTGGGCCATCCCATGCAAGTATGGTGGACCACCAGTCTCTTCTCAAAGGAATTTTTAGCTTCACATCCTTGAGCCTGAGATAGGACTGGTCCTGCCAGTTCCTGAGATGATCCCAAGCCATCTTTCCTATTGTCTCTGGTTAAAGGACTTAGCATTTCTTTAATGGCCATAATGCAAACCCATCTTCCTTAGCCCCAGTTTTATTGGCACTTTTCTGGCCAAACCAAAAATTTTTCAGATCTTTCTGCTTTGCTCTTTGGTCCTTGTTATCACAGAAAACTTGACTAAAAGCTGCCAGCAATGCCCAGGCCACCCCCTGGAGGCTATGCTGTCTTGGAATTTTCTCCACTATATTAATTAGTCTGTCATCTTTAAATTCAGCCTCCCAGAGAATCTCAGACATGTGCAAAATGTAGACAACTTCTTATACAGAACATAACATGAATGGCCTCAAGTCTCCAACAGAGTCCTCCTTGTCCTCTGAAACCTCATGAGGTTAGTCTTTACTGTTCACAGTTCTATTTGGAATTCTGATCTTCTGAGCTCCCACCAGAATTACCCATTAAGCTCCATTTATAACATTCTAAATCTTTTCCAGCTTGCATCTCTAAGTTTTTCAAATTCCTCCAGCTACAAACCAGTTCCAAAGGCTTTGAACCACATGGTCAGTTTGGTAACAGCAATGACCCCAACTTATCAGCACCAATTTCTCTTTCAGTCAGCATTTTTATTGCTGTGACCAAAAGATCTGAGAAGTACAGCATAGAGAAGAAAAATATTTTTGGAGTTCACAGTTTCGGAGGTCACAGTTCACAGATGGCTGACTCTATTGCTCTGGGCCCAAGATGAGGCAGAAAGAACATCACAGCAGAGGGTGTGAAGGAGGAAAGCAGTTCATAACATTAAAAGGTGACAGACAGATGAGAATGGTGGTGACATGGGGTTAAGAGAATAATTCTATAAAATGGGCCTAACTGTGCTGACCTACACTTGCTTTTTTTTCGGAGAAAAGGCAAGCCTGCAGCCATGCCTGGCCTAAAAGCACAGGACATGTCACATTCCTAACCAAACTAGGGCAGGGGCAAAGTCAGGCAGTCAGTGTAGGTAATGAATATTGGGGTGGAGAGAGGGTGATGACTGGTTCTGATCAAACAGAGAACAATGGGTTATTAATCTCTGAGATTGTGCTCCAGGACACTCTGGGTTGCTAACAATTAACCTCCACATCCCATTTCTCAGGCAGTTCATGAGGAGGAAAGAGAAGACAATAATTTAAAAGAGGGGTTCTGGAATTTATAAAAGAGCTAAACATACCACCTCCTCTCACCTATGATCTGTGCAGGTGGTGGAATTTGGGTTTCCTCTGCGTAAAACAGGCTGGCTGTGAAATGAAACTAAGAAAGAGAAAACAGCAAAGAAAACTTAAGACACAGGAAGTAATTTTAGAGAGCAGGGATGGAATGGCTCTTCGACCTTAGAGGTCAAGCTTCCACACTGGAAAGAGAGGGCAAGAGCCTGCATATATTTTATTAATACGGGGGAAGCATCAAAGGTTTTTCCATAGAATGTTCTTTTGCCAAATAAGGTAGGAGGTGGGCTGTCCAGTTTCCAACAGATTTTGCCCAACTCTGGGGCTACAAGAGCTGTCCCACTAGTAGAGCAAGGGCACAGATCTCATTCCTTGGGCAGTCTACACACAGGAATGCCAAGGTAGTTCCCAAGCGGAGACCAAAGTCCCCTATGGCTCAGTACCTGGTAGGAGACCACTCAAGTAACTTCATGCATGGTATCCCACACCCTCCCATGGGCTTTTTGGCTCCAAAGCCCTCTTCTCTTCAGAGAAGTCTGTCTCTATCACTTTCTTACATAAAAATGCTTTCTACATTTGCCTCCATGTTTCTTAGGTGTTTAATCTTCAACACTGAGGAATAAGGACTTGTTCCTAATCTGTACGACTGGTATCAACATGATCACCAAGAAATAATGAAATAGAGGCATCCAGGTGGCAGGCTAGAGGGTGTCTCTATTCTCTGTTGCTTCAGGACCTGGGATTCAAGTAGTGGGAATACTGTTTCTCTGAAAGTGATTAGAGGACCCCCGACAGCTGCTCCCACACAGGAATCATGGTCCCTGTGCCACACAGGCCTCCAGGCTTAGCGTCAGTGCAGAGCTCCCAGCCACTTGTTCACTCAGGTCCTCTGGTCCCAAAGTAGGACTACAGACATTAGCATCTGTGCTGTTGAGAGCCACAGACAAGTCAAGATGGCGCCTGGCACTTTGCCAAGAGGAGGGGTTTGAGAAGTAAGGCCAGTGAGCCATTAAGATGATAGAGATTCCTTAATGACTGACTGCTGTGTCTAGATTATGTCAATTAAGTTAAGCTGTGTGTAATCATTAAGATGATGAGGATTCCTTATTGGTTGACTGCTGTATCTAGTTTATGTTAATTAAGTTAAGCTGTGTATTCAGTTATGTATATATACCCTTGTTATCCTACAATAAAGCGGCTCCCACTCCTGCTGTATCAATCTTCACAAATTCCTTGTCACTCGCCCCCCGGTTAGTTTGCTGCAGCCAGACTGTGGCACTGTGCAGGACTCCTGGCCATCCTACTGCACAGGAATCTGGGCTGCCTCTCCCATGCAGGACATCTGGCTGCAGCCCATGTGCCGGAACTCTGGCCACTACTCCCTTGTGAACTTCTATGTACCAATGTGGGATTCCTCCAGTCACCTCCATCTTGGGACACTGCAACCACTACCACAGTCTCCTACACACAGGAACCTGCAACTGGGGACACTAAACTGGGTCCTGTGGCAGCCTCCAATCATAATGCTGCACACTGCAGAGCTACATCTTGGAACACACTGTTAAATGCCACCCTACCTGGCACCCCATTGCTGAAAGCAGCTACCTCCATCTTGGAACACCTTTGTTGCCATCTTTAGTTGGGGCAGCTCCCAGCTTGGAACACCTGCTGGGGCTTAGAAACCATGTGGAGATACTGAAAGTCCCCAACATGCCCCTCTCTCTGCAGCCACTAACCCAGTAAAATGCCTGTGGTATGTGGCCGGTCCGTGCCTGGTCCACAGCCAGTCCATAACTCGAAAAACCATGTGGGTAAGTGAGATACAGTTTAGAGACTAAATCAGAGACCAGGAATTGCAAGGTCTGCAGGCAATATAAGGAGATAAGACTAGGCGTTCACATGACCCAAGTGGGCCCCAAAGGAGATCCTTGGGGTGCAGTCTTCCAACAGGGACCATCAAGTACTATATCCCACCTCTAGGAACCATGCTCTAGGACCAAGCCTCTTAACCTAATAACCTTCACCATCCTGAGACTGACAACCCCACCTATTAGATGAGAAGGGAAACTTGAAAGATATTGATCTCAAACAAAAACAAACCTGTATTTTCCTTTGAGATTTATTTTTATCTTGCTCTCTCTCCTCTCACCCTCACATCCCCAAAGTTTTTGAAACCAAGTACTTTTCATGAATTAGGCTACTGAGGACTGGGATGTCTGAATAGTATATTACAGTGGTTATATATATTCTTTTATCTTGTATTTCTACTTTTCTTAATATTTAAGTTTGTGTTTTTTTTCCTACTCTGTTGCCTCTACCAAATCACTTTCTCTCTCTTCTCCTCCTACTAACCAACTTCTTTAGATTCCTCTTTCATGCTTTCTAAGATCTAATAATTCTATGTCCTCACCTCCTATGCCCTCAATATCTCATCCTACACCTCATCCCCAGTTCTATTTCCACCATCAGAAGCTTTAGAACTTTGTGAAAACTTACTGTTTATAGTATAGGTAATAATTGAACTTACTATTTCTGTATATTGTGACAAAACCTTAAACATCTTAAAAATAGATATTTGGTTTAAGGTTGTATAGTGCCTGTATTGGAATCTGTCCACATTGTTCTCCCACTTAAAGGTGAGATATTAGAAACCTGCAGGGACATTATAAGCCTATAGGATAAAAATGATAACTCCTCAGATCTGCAGTGCTAGAAGGGAAGACACAAACAACGTGAAAAAACAAGGGAAGAAAGTGCCCCAAACAAACCAAGATATTATATTATTAGATTCCATAGCCAGGACGACAGAAGAAATGACAGAGAAGGAGTTCAGGATGTACATAACTAAAATGTTGTGTGAATTAAAGTATGATATAAGAGAACAAATATAAGCAGCAAATATCATTTCAATAAAGAGCTACATAAACAAATACAGGAAGCAAAAGATTACTTCAATATGGAGATGGAGTTTCTAAAGAAAAACCAAACAGAAATCCTTGAAATGAAAGAAACAATAAACTAAATTAAAAGCTCAATAGAAAGCATCACCAACAGATTAGATCACTTGGAAGACAGGAACTCAGACAATGAAGAAAAAATATATAATATTGAAAAGAATGTTGACCACACAGTGAAGATGGTAAGAAACCATGAGCAGAACATTCAAGAATTATGGGATAACATTAAAAGACCAAATTTAAGAATTATGTTATAGAGGAAGGAATAGAGTTCCAAGCAAAAGGAGTCAACAATCTACTCAATGAAATAGTATCATAAAATTTTTCAATCATGAAGAATGAATTGGAAAATCAAATGTGAGAGGCTTACAGGATATCAAATGTACAAAATCACAACATATCCACACCAAGGTACAGTATAATGAAAATGTCTAGCATAGAGAATAAGGAGAGAATTTCAAAAGCCACGAGAGAACAGAATAAGACTATGTATAGGGGGAAAACAATTAGGATATCTGCAGATTTTTCAGCCCAGACCCTAAAATCTGGAAGAACCTGGAAAAACATACCCCAAGCTCTGAAAGAAAATTGTTGCCAACCACAAATCTTATATCCAACAAAAGTAAGCTTTAGATTAGATGACAAAATAAAAACATTCCATGATAAACAAAAGTTGAAAGAATTTACTAGTGTGAAGCCTACACTACAGAATGTTTTCAGCAAAATATTCCTTGAGGAGGAAATGAAAAACTGCAATGAAAATCATCAAAGGGAGGTATTACACTAAAGGAAATACTAATAAAAGGAGAAACCAAGTCAAGTTAAATACAAAATAAACAAGTATGACTGGGAATACAAATCATGTCTTAATAATAACCCTGAATGTTAATGACCTAAACTCACCAATCAAAAAACATAGTCTGCCAGATTGGATTTTAAAAAAAGACTCAACCATATGCTGCATTCAAGAGACTCACCTCATAGGAAAAGACATTCACAGACTGAAGGTGAAATGCTTGAAAAAATAAAAATAAAAAACTCACATGGACTGTGGAAACAAGCAGGGGTTTCCATTCTCATACAAATAAAAGTAGACTTCAAGACAAAGTTAATCAAAAGAGATAAAGAAGGACATTTCATACTGCTTAAGGGAACTATACATCAACAAGACATAACAGTTATAAATATATATGCCCCAAACAATAGAGCATCTATGTTCATCAAACAAACTGTTCGCAAGTTCAAGAGTCAAATAGCCCACAGCACAATAAATTTGGATAACTTTAACACACCTCTTTGACCACTGGATAGATTTTCCAAACAAAAGCTAATCAAGAAACTATAGAACTCAATAATACAATCAATAATTTAGGCTTAACAGACTTATATAGGATATTTCATCCATTAATCAGTGAATACACTATTTTCTCAGCAGCACAAGGATCCTTCTCTAAAATAGACCATATATTATTCCACAAAGCAACTCTTTGCAAATACAAAAAAAAAATAGAGATACTCTCCTGCATTCTATCAGATCATAATGAAATGAAATTAGAAATAAATGATACAATAAAAAAATAAAAGCTACTTCAACACCTGGAGACTAAATAATGTGATATTGAATGAACAATCATTGCAAAAGACATCAAAGAGGAGACTAAAAAATTCTTAGAGGTAAATGAGAACACTGATACAATATATCAAAATCTCTGGAACACTATGAAGGCAGCGCTAAGAGGAAAGTTCATTGCATTGAGTTTATTCCTTAAAATAAGAAAAAAGTCAACAAATAAATGATCTAACATTACATCACAAAGCCCTAGAAAAAGAAGAACAGATCAACACCAAAAGCAGTAGAAGACATGAAATAATTAAAATCAGAGCTGACATCAATTAAACTGAAATAAAAGAAAAAAAATGACAAAACTAAAAGTTGTTTCTTTGAAAAAAATGAATAAAATTGATAAACTCTTAGCCATGAAAAAAAAGAGAGAGAAAACTCAAATTATTAATATCTGTGATGAAAAAGAAGATATGGTAGACACTAAAGAAATACAGAAGATAATTAGAAATTATTTTGAAAATTTGTACTCCAATAAAATAGAAAATATAGAAGCCATCAACAAATTTCTAGAGTCATATGATTTGCCCAAACTGAATCAAGATGATATTTACAAGTTAAACAGATCAATTTCAAGCAATAAAATAAAAGATGCCATCAGAAACCTACCAAAGGGGTGAAAAAAAGCCCAGGAGCAGATGGATACACAGCTGAGTTCTACAAGACCTTCAAAGAAGAACTAAAACCGATAATTTCATGAGATAGAAAAAGAGGGAACTCTTTCAAACTCGTTCTTTTGAGGCCAATATCACCCTGATTCTAAAACCAGAAAAAGACACATCAAAGAAAGAAAACTTCAGACCAATATCTCTGATGAACACAGATGCAAAAATTCTCAAAAAATCTGGTAAATTGAATATATATTAACATATTAAAAAGATAGTGTACCATGTTCAAGTGAGGTTCAACCCATGGATGCAAGGTTGATTCCACATATAGAAATCAATAAATGTAATTCATCACATCAATAGACTTAAAGATAAGAATCATATGATCATCTCAATAGATGCAGAAAAATCATTCAACAAAATATAGCACCCATTCATGTTAAAAACACTAGAAAAACTAGGGATAACAGGAACATATCTCAAAATTGTAAAATCTATCTATGCTAAGCCCTAGGGCAATATCATTCTAAATGGAGAAAAATTGAAAACATTCCCTCTAAAAACTGGAAAAAAAACCCAGGAATGCCCTTTTTCATCACTATAATTTAACATAGTTCTTGAAACTCTAGCCAGAGCAATTAGACACATGAAAGGAATTAAAGGGATACAAGTAAGAAAAGAAAAAACTCAAATTAGCACTATTTGCTGATTATATGATTCTAAACCTAGAAGAGCCAAAAAAAAAAAAAAAATCCGCCAGAAAACTTATAGAGCTAATAAATGAATTTGGCAAAGTAGAAGGATATAAAACCAACACCCATAACTCAAAGGCATTTCTGTATATCAGTGATAAATCCTCTGAAAGAGAAACTAGGAAAACTACACCATTTACAATAGCCTCAAAAAATTTACAATACTTGGGAATCAATGAAAGAGGTGAAAGACATCTACAATTAAAATTACAGAATGCTAAAGAAAGAAATTAAAGAAGATCTTAGAAGATGCAAAAATCTTCCTTGTTCTTAAATAGGCAGAATTAATATTGTCAAAATGACCATACCACCAAGAGCAGTATACAGATTTAATGCAATTTCAATCAAAATCCCAATGACATTCCTCATAACAATAGAAAAATCAGTCATGAAATTCATCTCAATAAATAAGAGCCCAGAATAGCTAAAGAAAGAAAAGTGAAGCAGGTGGCATCACTATACCTGACCTTAAACTATATTACAGAGCAATAGTAACAAAAAATGCCATGGTATTGCACCAAAATAGACTTGTAGACCAATGGTACAGAATAACAGACATAGAGACAAACTCACATAAAGACAGCTATCTCATATTAGTGAAAGGTGCCAAATACATATATAAGAGAAAGGATAGCTTCTTAAACAAATGGTGCTTGGAAAACTAGAAATCCATGTGCAACAAAATAAAATTAAACCCCATGCACAAAACTCAACTCAAAGTGGATCAAGGACCTAGGAATTAAACCAGAGACCCTGTGCTTAATAGAAGAAAAATAGGCCCAAATCTTCATCATGTCAGATTAGGCTCCACCTTCTTTAATAATATTCTTACAGTACAAGAAATAAAATCAAGAATCAATAAATGGGATGGATTCAAACTAAAAAGCTTTTTCTTAGCAAATGAAATAATCAGTGAGGTGTATAGAAAGCCTACAGAATGGGAACAAATTATACCACACACACATCAGATAGAGCACTAATCTCTAGGATATATAAAGAACACAAAAATCTAACACCAAGAAAACAAATAACCCAATCAGTAAATGGGCCAATGAACTGAACAGACACTTCTCAGACATACACACACACACACACACACACACACACACACACAATCAATCAATATATATAAAAATGTTCAACATCTCTAGCAATTAGAGAAATGCAAATCAAAACTACTGTAAGATTCCATCTCACTCCAGGCAGAATGACAGCTATTAAGAATACAAACAAGGGCTGAGGATGTGGCTCAAGTGGTAGTGCGCTTGCCTGGCATGCGTGCGGCCCGGGCTCAATCCTCAGCATGGCATACAAACATAGATGTTGTGTCTGCCGAAAACTAAAATAAATAAATAAATAAAAGAATACAAACAATACAGGGAGGTAAAGGGAGGGGACAAGGGGTAGGAAGGACTGTGGAATCAGATGGACATCGTTACCGCAAGTACATATATGAAGAAAGGAATGGAGTGACTCTACTTTGTGTACAACCAGAGACATGAAAAATTGTGCTCTATATGTGTAGTATGAATTGAAATGCATTCTGCTATCATATATTACATATCAGAATAAATAAATAATCTTAAAAAATTATTTATTTATATTACATATTAAAATAAATAAATTTTAAAAAAGAAGTGGATAAAAAGACTAAGTTGAGCTTACACAATATATATTCCAAATCATGCCCTGCAATGACCCACCTCTTCCAGCCAAACCTACCTGCCTACAGTTGTAGCCCAAATAAGCCATATCAGAGAATTATTATACTGATGGGGTTAAAGCTCTTGCATCTTCTCACACAAGAGCTGCCTGAGTACACCTCATATCTAAACCATAACAATGGTAGTAGGTCCTGAAGGTATAGCTAACTACTCCTTGAAATAGATTCTCTCTTGAAGGGAACTTTGAGGGGCACATTTCCATGGTTGCTGCACTTAGAGAACCATACAAAATAAAATGTTCGAGGACATAAATAAAATGGATAAAAACCAATTTTTTTTTCAAAACATTCTGTGCTTTTTTTTTTAATGCATGCAGTTCTGGAGTCTCTACACCAATAACAGAATGATAGGAAATATATGTCAGACCCTCTAGTTCTGATGGTTTGCTTTAAATTGCTTTTCCTCCCCCAGCAACTCTGTAACTCACAGTCAGCTTTGCTTGTCTCTTACCGTGTCAGTTGTCTCCAGTATCAATCTAATCATATTTGGTGAATTAGTAATGATTCAATACAGTAAATAGCCTTTTAAAATCATATTTTCCTGAATAATTTATTGTCATGTTTTATTTATGGTGTTTATTTTATATATAAAGTATATGTTATAACATTAATTGTATGGATTTTACTATTTTGAATGCAACTTATTAGTGAACATTGTCCTTGTTTAGTGATCAAGCAATAATATTAAGACTTTATGATTTATTATGATAGTGATATACATAAAGATTTTTAAGTATTTTAAATAGATTTTAAGAATTTAACTTAGGATTTAGATTTATGTGGAAAGTTTAAAAACTACCATTTAAGGTCCCTGGCAACTTGGAGGATTTCTAAATTTTAGCAATCCTTAGGCTTATCACATATTTCAAACTTTTGAACATGTGATTCCAGTACTTCTATCTACTTTCCTAGTCAAACCTTATCTTTCAATATTCTGTATCTCACACTTTCTCCGTAAGTGATACTGGGGAATTTGAATGCATTATAGTTGAATATACTAGAATATTTCATATTTTCATTTCTTAATTATACTATTCACTAGGATCTCATATACTTCCATCTTTTTCAACCTGGTAAAATCAGAAACATGCTCAAAGCTGCCACAGTCTGACTGGGCAAAATAACAGGGGTGGGGGGGAAGGCAAGTGACAAGGAACTTGTGAAGATTGATACAGCGGGAGCCTCTTTATTATGGGACAGAAAAGTATATATACCCAACTAATTACACACAGCTTAACTTAATTAACATAAACTAGATACAGCAGTCAACCAATAAGGAATCCTCATCATCTTAATGATTACACATAGCTTAACTTAATTGACATAATCTAGACACAGCAGTCAGTCATTAAGGAATCTCTATCATCTTAATGGCTCACTGGCCTTACTTCTCAAACCCCTCCTCTTGGCAAAGTGCCAGGCACCATCTTGACTTGTCTGTGGCTCTCAACACAAAGCCTTGGTTTTACTGTCATTTCTACCAGCTATTACATGCTCTCTTCTGTTCTTTATGCTCCATAAATAGCTGCTATATATTTATCTTAGTTCTTAGTTTTTCATATCCAGAATAAATATTTATTTTGATGTTCTACAAAACATGAAGACTGAATTAAAATGGTAGCTGTGCCATAAAAAAGAACAATCAAGCTTGTTTTTCAAGAAGTTTAAAATTCTACTCACCAAAATCCCAGTCATTTATTATGTTATAATTTTAAAAAGCTCTCATGTAACTGCAAAAATTGTTGCAATTAATGTTCTCCCTTTTAATATAAAGTGCTTACCAACTGAATTAGAAAATATAATCAATGGCATTTGCATTCCTTTTATGATAACATGACCAAACTTATTACTGAATGATAAGTATCTAAAGTTCATTTTTCTCTAAAAGGATTAATTACATAATTTTCCCCTGTAAGTGATATATAAGTTAATGATTTGAACTTCTACATTATATATCTAAATTAAAAGAGTCATTTGGGGCAAATTGAAAGCTTTTTAATTAATCATCCTCATAAATATATGAGGATGATTCTACCAATTTGTTTGAAATCTCTGCTGTCTAGAACTGTCAATAAAAAAATTTAATTAGCAAACTGCCTTATTAGCATGAAATATGAACAGCCACATTTTAATATATATAGCATCTCCTGATATGTAATTTAAAAAGAAGTATACTTGTATTTTTCAAACTACTTGATTTCATTTTTTTAGTCTGTTTATCTCAACTTTTAAATAATGTGGCTTGACTTTGACAAGATGGATATCAGGACTTAATTAATGAGGAAACATTGGATGCCCTGCTTCTGTTGTATACATGCCAGAATTGGCAAAATATCCACTCTATACTAGCAAGAAGTCATATTTCACAGTTACAATGTAATTATATTGTTATTTCACAGCTGTCACAAAGCATAGTCTTGAAATATGACTTTTTAAAGTACATACCTATAGAACTTTCTCAACATTTTACTGAGAATCTTTCAGAGACCTTGTGTTTACTATAACCAGAAGAATATTATGTAGAAGGTTTTTATGTAACTTTCAAGAGAATTTTAAAAATTCTATATTCCAGATTTGATGTACATCAAACAATTTTCATATGAATCAAACAACATATAAAGCCATGTTGTAAAATTCTCACTATTTAGTCAAATAAAGACAAATTGAAGAACTGATCAAAATAAGAAATAAGTGTAAAGTATAGTAAGAAATGTTTTTTTAAAATTTATTTTTATACACAATGAAACCCAACATTCTGTATAATTGGGGTGCATAAATACAAATTTTTTGTAGTTCTCAGAAAGAGTTTGGCCACACAGTGAAAGACATATAGAGATACAATGTAAAAGATATGAGAAGACTAGGGATAAGGATTGTGTGAGTAAAGCAATGAACAGGACTCAAAACTAATTTTAGCTCACATGACATCCATGATGTGATGTCCTCTACAAGTATCAAACATGGACTGTTAGTGAGTTTTGAACTTCCTAATAGAGGGTATTACAAGAAGATATGAGATTTACAGAATCCATGATGTAAAATACCAGATTCTTAGGAGCCAGGCCATATTTCCTGGTTCTAGATGAGTTCAGAAATCATTTCCCTACATTGTTACAGGCCATCCTGTAGCAAGTGGATTACATATTCCAAAACTACCTAAAACCAATATTACATGAGTTTCAGGTTAGTATTTCTTATAAAATTACTATAGCACAAACAACTCTGCATTTGGATCAGGATGTGGAAGACATGTCTGAAAGGTGAAAGAAAGGTAGGTCAGCTCTCTGTGCTTTGATACTGTGGTGAATGTATGGATAAAAGCCCTTTGTTTTTATTTGTCATTTTAATATTTGGTTATTAATTATTAAGACAATAATTAAAGAGATTATGGATAATTTTGCTTCTGGCAAACCATAAATTATTATACTTAAGATTATTACCTTAGTTATAGATAACTGTTATTTAAAATTGTGCAGGAAAGTGAGACAGCTTTAGAAATATAATATTAAGAGCAAAAAACAAGAGAAAACTTGATATGCACAGAATACCTTAGATGGTGATGATTTAGTCCGGAACCCAGCATTCATATGACAGCGTAGCACCTGTGTTTTTTTTTTTCTAGTATTTTTTTTAGTTGTCAATGGATCTTTATTTTATTTATTTATATGCACTGCTGAGAATCGAACCCAGTGCCTCACAGATGCTAGGCAAGTACTCCACCACTGAGCCACAACTTCAGCCCCCATAGTATCTGTTTTTGTTACTAATAACTTTGGAGACTTAAAGTACCTGTTTTGAAAATTACTAGGTTTAATCTTAAAAAAGAATCCTGCTATCATTGCAAAATTGCTTATTTTTTTAATACTTGGATTTTTTAAGTAGATATGTGTTTTTCGTAAAAGGAATGATTCTGGATTAGAAAAAGTAAAAGTCACCAGAAAGTTCTTTATAATTAAATTTTATAATTTAATATAGAAATTAAATTTTATAATTAAATTGTTATTCAAATCAACATCACTAGAAACATAAGTAAACATAAATAACTGCTATATTTGACTTTTGTTTTTCAAGAATGAGAATTTTGTTTTTTAAGAATGAGAAGAATGAACAAAAATAAATTTTGACACTCATGAGGACATTTTAAAAAACAGTTTATGTAAGCATTACTATTTCATGACACAAAATGCATCATTACAGTTTTGATCTCCATTGTCTTTTATTAGATTGACAGAACATTTTTTTTCCCCAGCTTCAAGTTCAATGAAAACAGTTTTCTCTCAAAATGTTTGCCACAACCTTTGGACATACAAAAGTCCAGGAAGAGAAAAACAAACATAGGTATATACACATCTATCAATTTTTTGATATTACAAATCATTCAGGCAGGAGGATAAATATTTTGATCTCACAGAGGGACATCAGTCTTTCAAAAGCTTACTTCTCAAAAGGTGTTACTTGTGTTCAACTATCAGCAATAGATCACTGGAAAAACTGTATCTCACAATAAGTAATAATTTTAGCAATTGAGAAACAATGTATTATTACATCACTATATGAATTAATCATATTTCTAAAATATTATTTTTACATAAAGGAAGGACCTGATTCTCCTCATGAATTGAAACAGATTGGTCCAGTTGGCTAAAAACATAGTAATAAAACTGATGTCAGAGCAAGCTCTAATCTTCCATAATCTTGACCAGTTTTCTAACAGTTTTACATTATTATTTAGATAAATGTAGTACTTGCATTATCTTCTCAGTAAATATCACCTTTACATATCTTGTTTGCACTAAAACTAAATCCTGATTTTTCTCTTTTAAACTTTCTTGACCTCATGACTCCTTTAGTCTATTAATAATCCCATTTCCCCCACAGAAACCCCAGCATGCAATCCTTAAGAAACTCCCTCACTTCAGTGCGTCTCCCAATCTACAGCCCTGGGCCAATTTCTCATGACACAAGTCTGAGAAACACTTGCACTTCAGCACAATTCTGATGACCTCCCTTTTTCTCCTTTAACTGTCCACAGATGAAGTTCTATTACAGAATAGAGGTGCTCATGTTTTCTCAAATATTTTACCCTTTTGTGAAGCTTTGCCTTCTTGAACTTTCCTCATATATTCTGCAGAAAAAATACATTAGTTTGTCAGTCCTTATTGCCCCACTCCACCTCCTGTGTCTATTCCTTCTTGCCTCTTTTTATATTGCTTTTTCTCTTTTTTTCCATTAAAAGATATTCCTTGTTCTTTTCACCTGTTACAATCCTACCAGGAGTCCAAGGGAAAATAAAATAATTTCTTCATAATGTATACATAGTCTGCTTCTTCTGACAGGAATGACTACAAGGTATTTGTTGGTATGCTTATCTTGTTTTACCGTATGTCTGCAAATTTATTAAGTGGAAGGACCTTTTAAGAATCCTCTGATAAATATTTTTAAATAGACCTAATATGAGAAAACAATATATAACTATTGAAATAATTCAATTAAAATTACATTTTTTCTATTAGTACTCAACAATTTCCCATATGAAATAATAAATCATTATAGATTTAAAATATTTTCTTTTATTTATTTATTTATTTATTTATTTATTTATTTATTTTGATGATACTTGGAACCCAGGTTCCTACACATTCTGGGAACATGCTCTACAACTGAGCTTCATCCTCAACCTTATATATAGAAAAACATTTATTTATTTATTTATTTGGTCCCATGGATCGAATTTAGAGGCACTGAACCACTAAGCCACCTCCTTTTTATTTATTTATTTTTTTATTTTGAAACAGGGTCTTGACAAATTGCTCAGGGCCTTGCTAAATTGCTGAGATCGGCTTTGGATTTATAATCTTGCTGCCTCAGTCTCCTGGGTCACTGGGAGTGCAGGTGTGTGCTACTGGGCCTGGCTAGAAAAACTTTTTTAAAGAAATAAAAATCTGCTAAGAAAAAAATAAAAAACATTAATATAAGTCTAGGCTGTATTGATAGCATTCAGGCCTTAAAAAGACATTATTACTTTGTACAGCTTCAAATATCTAGTTTATGTTGTTCACCTTCAGACACATTTTTTATGTTGGCAAGTTTATGTATTTATTTCTTTCAATTTTTAAAATTTATTTTAAATTATTTATTTGTTATTTTTAGTTATACATGACAATAGAATGTATTTTGACATATTATATATACATGGAGTACAACTTCCAATTCTTGCAGTTGTACATGATGTAGAGTTACACTGGTCATTCTATTTTCTTTCCTAATTCCATTCCCCCTCTCTTTCCTTCACTCCCCTTCATCTAATCCAAAGTACTTCTATTCTTCCCTCCCCCATCCCTTATTGTATGTTACCATCTGCAGATCTGAAAGAATATTCAGCCCTTGGTTGTATGGGATTGGCTTATTTCACTTAGCATGATATTCTCCATTTTCATCCATTTACTGGCAAATGCCATATTTCATTTTTCTCTATGGCTGAATAATGTTCCATTGTGTATACGTACTCCATTTTCTTTATTCATTCATCCATTCAAAGACACCTAATTTGTTTCTATAGCTTGGATATTATGAGTTGAGCTGTTATAAATATTGATGTGGCTGTGTCACTGTAGTATATTTTTTTTAAGTCCTTTGGGTATAAACTGAGGAGTGGGATAACTGGGTCAAATGGTGGTTCCATTCCAAGTTTTATAATGAATCTCCATACTGCTTTCCATAGTGGTTGTACCAATTTGCAGTTCCAACAATGTATGAGACTACCTTTCTCCCCACATCCTTGCCAACGTTTATTGTTACTTGTATTCTTTTTTTTTAAATTTTTTTATTGGTTGTTCAAAACATTATAAAGCTCTTGACATATCATATTTCATACATTAGATTCAAGTTGGTTATGAACTCCCAATTTTACCCCAAATACAGATTGCAGAATCACAAGGAGAGATATGAATTACAGTGGATGGGGTAGAGAGAGAAGATGGGAGGGGAGGGAGGGGGGATGGTAGAGGATAGGAAAGGTAGCAGAACACAACAGTTACTAATAGGGCATTATGTTACTTGTATTCTTGATCACTGCCATTCTGACTGGAGAGAGATGAAATCTCAGTATAGTTTTAGCATTTCTCAAATTTCGCTAGAGATGTTGCACATTTTTTCATATATTTTTGACCAATTTTATTCCTTCTTCTGTGAAATGCCTGTTTAGTTCCTTTGCCTATTTATTGATTGGTTGTCTGTTTGGTGTTAAGTTTATCGAATTCTTTATATATCCTGGCAATGAATGCTATAACTGAGATGTCATGGGCAAAGATTTTCTCCCATTCTGTAGACTCTGTTTCCCATTCTTGATTGTTTCCTTTACTCTGAAGAATTTTGTTTTTTAGTTTGATTCCATTCCATTTACTGAAAATGCATAGATTTTCAAGTAACCATATGATTTAGTAAATTCTTTGAAAGGAAATGTAGGATTTTGTCTTTTAATTTGATTTGAGGAACTTTTTAGTCATAATTTCTTGAGATCTAATTTTTTACCTGAGACACTATTTTTCAGTTTTATATTATTTTCCAATTCAGCAAGCATGTGTTAAGTCATTACTTGAAATAAAATAAGGACATTTAACTTTAAAAAAAGAAATAAAAATCTAGGTGAAAATATAAAGTAAGTGAAAAGTCATTTGTTCATGGCTATGGCAGTACAAGAAAACATTGGATTTGTCTTTCTACTTAAAACAATAAAAAAACTACAAAATATTTTAAACAGTGATTTTCAGATATTAGGAAAATAGGCTGCACAGAACTTTATCCCCCTGCGCAAGGGGAATAAAAGAAATAAACCCTGTGAATAACAATGTTGTATTATATTGAGAGCATTTGTCTCATACTGCAAGGAAGGGAAATAATGTGAATCCTGAGAATAAGGTGAAGAGTTTCTCATAAGAATCCACAGAATTAAGGCAGCAAAAATTTTTAGGAAAGAGCACTGGAGATGAGAAGCTTGTACAGAAAGCCCTCTGTAGTTCCACAGAGGGTACCCTACAGTCATCACCAATATCTGATTAACATATCCATGTGAGACAAGTCATAGACAGAAGTGTGATAATGATTTTAGAGTAAACAATCTTGAGAGTTCACACAGGACTGGAAATGTTGAGGGATAACCCTAAGAGAAAGACAATAATAGTGGCATCAGATTAGAGAACCAAGGAATAGTTTCATTTAATAGTGAAAAAAAATTTAATCCTTGACTAAAGATTGCACTGATGCCATATTAAAAAAAAAATCTTAACAGCAAGTCTCACTAGGGGCAAATACTTTAAAATAATACAACCACTATTATTATGTTTTGTATATTCAAAAAGATACAGAAAAGAATGAGGAAGTTAAACAAAGATAAGAAAGAGCAAAATTAAACTCCTGGTTTAATTTTGAGTCAAATCTACAAGGTATTTGAGGAAATGATAAAATGCATTCAAAATGAAATAAGAATAGCAATCTAGTTATCCAATATACTTAATGAACATAAGCATAAAAAAACATGAAGAATATTAAACTAGGTAATACAACTTCAAAATTATTATTAAAAAGCACTTTAAAAGTCTGGAGTTAATACAGTATTAATGGAAATGAAAAACTTAGTAGTGGAACCCAACAGTAAGTAGGAGTTGGCAGAAAAAAAAAACAAAAAACTTGAGGATGAGTCAATTGTGTTGATTTAGTTTAAGGAACATGAAGAAAAAGAAAGAGAAGGAGGAGGAGGAGAAGGAAAAGGCAGGGGAGGAAGAGGAGAAGGGGGGAGGGGCAAGAGGAGTAGGAGGGGGAGCAGGATGGGGAGAAGGGCAACTTAGTCTGAGAGATCTCTGGGCATTAGTAAACATAGTAACAGACATAATCGTAACCTTACAAGGAAAGTAAAACATATAACTGTTAAGTTGGCTATTCTAGTATAGATAGGTATTTTCTAAATTCTAAAGAAAGCAAAAATAATGCAATTAAGAATTATATCTAATAAGACTAATGAAAGTAAAATGGAATTTAAAAAGTAAATCCAAACTACACTGAAATAAAAAAAAGATGTGGAAATTATAAAAATAAATAAAGTTTGTAGACATAATTCTATATCAGGAATTACACTAAATGTACAAGGGCTAAATATCTCAATTAAATAGTAGAGGATATTAAATTAAATAAAAAAGTAAGACACATCTATATGTTAATTTCTAGGAAACTATATTTAATAAAAATATGGATAATAAAAAGCAAAAGTATGGAAAAGTTACAAAGATGAATTAAAAGAAAGCCAGAGTAGTTACATGACTATTAGCCAAACACCATGCCAGATGAAGTAACAGATTAAAATTGTTACATATACAATATTTGTTTTGAAGAAAGTTGTATTTTTGCTCAGAATATAAAAACTCATTTCTTAGATGACAGTCACAAAAAATACATATAATATGTATATTTAAAATAAATAACCTATATTCTTGAGCTGTTTCTTAAATTTAAAACAAACAGCAAAACGTCTATTTTAAAAACATTTCTTGCCAAAGATAATTATGCTTCATTAGATAAAATTGAGTAAAATGCTTTTCACTCTATTCAATGTGGACAACCATAATATGTTCTGATTTTATTATATGACTTATCATTTTGCTGATATGGTAGTTGTTTATCATCTATCAAAGAGAATAGTACTCTATAAAGCAGTTTAAGCAGCAAGTCAGAGTTTAAATTTTTGCTACAGGATGTAGTTGTTTAGACTAATTGCTGAAACATTCTGATATATCCTACTTTTATTATTAGGTTTGTAGATACTGAATGTCTTAGCCTTTCATTCCAGTCACAAAATATCTGACTAGAACAATTTAGAGGAGGAAAGAGTAATTTCAGCTTACAACTTCAGAAATATTAATTTACATTTGGTCAGCTCCATTGCTTTGGGCTTTTGAAAAAGCAGAACAACATGGCAGAAAGAAGGGAAAAATGGTGAAGGAAAAATTATCAGTTCATGGCAGTCAGAAAACAGAGAAAGGAAAAGGAAGGGGACAAAGAAATTATAAACTCTTGCAGGGCATGAACCAGTGACCTATTTCCTTGTACCTCCTAGTAGTTCATAAAGCCATCAATGGATTAGCCACCAATGAGGTCAGAACTCTCATGATCTAATCACTTCCAAAAGCCCCACCTCTAAACACATGAGATTTTGAGGACCTTTCAGATCCAGACAATAACACTGAAAATTCAGCAACATATTCAGAACATATACTAAACAATACTAAAGAATGGTAACAAGTATTATGCCCTAAAATGCTGGACAACTGTGTGGGAGAGATGATTACTGGGATTTGGAGTCTCAGATTCAATACATACAAAAAGAGCTTTACTATTGTCTTTCATATTGCAAAGTATATTTTGCTATTTTATATGTATATTAATAATATTTGAAGGGTCAGTAAACAACACACTTTATGAAGCTATTTATTTTATACTTTATCATATGTCCATAGTAGGAAGTAGTAAATATCTTTCAAGTATTAGGGATATGATGGATGAACCTTATGATTATTTTCCTTCTCATCCATGTTATTATATTAAATGATCCATGTTTTTATTTAAAAAGTATGTTCAGCTTGTGACTATAAAATATTGTAATAATAACTAATTCTAAGACATGTAATTAGACTATGTTTGCTCTTTCTAGTCATATCAAGTATATTACATATTTTAGAATTAACTGTCTTTCCTTTTTAGACTTACAGGGATACTTAAATATTTCAGCATCCTCTAATTTTCAAAGTTGGTGGAATATTTTGCAGTGAGTAGTAAGAAAATATGAGCACAATCCTTCAAATACTCATTATTAAGAAAATAATTCAATTTAATTTGACTTTTCCCCTTTAGGATACAAGAAAAATGCCTGTAATCTCAATTATAATTAGACATCTTAAAGCAGTATAAAATTTCTGTCAACATCTTAGCTTTGTGACTATAGAATAATGTGACTGTACAGTTGCTTTCATACAAATCAATGCATGAGAGTCTCTAAAACTGAAAAATTCTGGTTTTATTCTTATTGTTCTATGGTAAAATAATAGCTATATCTGAAACTTAACCAGTAGACAGAACTTTAAACTAAATCATACTGTATTATTTAGCCATAACACTAAAAGCTCATCTTAGAAGCTCCAAGGTGAAACGAAATTCTTAGAATATTAAGTTGAATCTTCCATTCTTGCATAGGTAATACGTGAATTCCTTTACTTTACTCACAGTATTTTTTTGCTGTAGTAATGGTCAAGAGGTAACATAAATTTACCTTCCCATGGGTGATTCTAACTCTGAGGTGAAAAATAAGAACAGGGGAAGAGAAATAGGTTTTGGTTAATTAAAGGGGCTTATTATACATATATATGAGGATAAAAAATAAGAACACATTTCCATAAGTTTGTTTGAAAGTTAAAAAAAAAAACGATTAGTTCTATTTGATCATAAAAAATGAAATCAAGTCACTTGCTGGTAAATGTATAAAATTGGAGGACATCATGCTAAGCGAAATCAGCCAGGACTTAAAAAATCAAGGGTCAAATATTTTTCCTCATATGAGGAAGCTAGAGAGAGAGAGAAAGAAAAAAAAAGGAATTTAAAAAGGGGATCTCATAAAAATTAAAAAAAAGAGAGAGAGGTAGGGGATCAAGGAGATTGGAGGAAGTAGGGAAAACCGAAGAACGGGGGCATAAAATTGAGCAAATTATGCTATATGCTTGTATAACAATGATTTCCCCTTTTTTGTATAATTATAATACACCAGTGGGAAAAAAAAGTATGTAAATCAATAGAAGTAAGAACAGAAGAACAGACAAAAGAGAGAGGAATGGAGGAAGGGAGGGCCAAGGGAAGTAGTGGAGCCCATCCCCAATAATCTGCGTTTTCTGCTTCCACTGCTAGTGGTGGCTTGTAAGCTTCTCTAGTCTCTAACATATGCCTCTCATTGATTTGTGAACAATTGTCTCCACTGTTAGGCTACCTTAATCCCAGCTGCTCGGGAGGCCAAGCTAGAAGGATTGCAAGTTCAAAGCCAGCCTCAGCAAAAGCAAGGGGCTAAGCAACTCAGTGAGACCCTGTCTCTAAATAAAATACAAAATAGGGCTGGGGATGTGGCTCAGTGGTCGAGTGCCCTTGAGTTCAATCCCCAGTACATCCCCCCTCAAAAAATATTTCTTGTAGGTTCTTCCTCTCAATATTTTTCTAGGACACATCATTTGCTATCTTCTTATGCATCTAAACTCTCCTGGAAGTTATGTGATTCTCTGGGTTTTGCATTCCTAAAAAAATTTTTAAACTTACTAAGGTGAAGAATCAGTCATGTTCTGCTGATGAATGAAAACAGAAAGTCAATCTCTGTGACTACTCCCAAACACGTTAGGGCATAGAGCAATTTCAATCAATGCTGGCCGGCATCATAATATGATAAAAATACATTTTCTTTAATAACATTCACATCCATAGCTTTAATCAGCTTGGTATATCCTATAAACCATTACCAGCACCACGCTTAGCACAGAGTGTAGGCCAGGTTGAATGGCAGATGGATGAGTGTCTGAATGCTTCCCTCTGAGGTTCTCTTATAAGTAGATTTAACTCACATTCTTCCTAAAATCCAATACTTAAATATAATTCTTGGCATGCTACATGCTATAGTCATCTTATTAACTCATTAGGTTTTTATTATTATATAGATTTCACAGTAATTATTATAAACAAGAAAATATCTCAAATCTTATTTTTTTTAAATTTCTATGTCACTATATCAAATACCCAATGGGGTAAATGGTATGGAGAAGTAGTTATCATATAAATTAACAATAGTGTATTATGTTCCTTTATAGAAATTTTTAAATTGCTTGAACAACTGAATAATTTGTCCTTCACCTTTTCTAAAAAAACACTTATTTTTTTAAGCAAGTACATTTGCTGATTTGTGACTTTCTTAATAATCTTGTATAAAGTATACAGTTGTTTTCTATATTTTAAAGAGCACTGGGGTTATCATTTCAATTTACCAATGCCAAATAATTACACAGTAAATATTAGCAAAATATTTACTCATATGAATTCATTCTGTCCTACAATAAACACACGATTATACATCTTTTGGTATCATTCAAGCTTTAATTTTTGTTCACGCCATGGATTGGTCATTATTAGGGATATTTTCTGCCAGACATATCCTCTGCCTTGCCACCTTAACCAAGGAGATGAGGACTACAGAATATCTTGAGTGATTATATTCGAAAATATTTCTGGGGTCATAACCACTGACTGATTATTAAGGACAATTCAGTGCAAAAAATGAGTTCCAAAGTAGCATTCATTAATTATAGACTGTTGATTGCCCCTGGGTATTAGCCTCTGAGGTTACAATCTGGATAATCCTGCTAATTGTTCACTAAATATAAATATTTATTCATGATAATAAGCAGGCAGTAAGCTATACTGTGGGTTGGGATTTCATGTTCTATATTCAGATACTCTGAGGTCTACATCTTTTTCATAATTGTTTTCTTTTAGCTTAGTATTCTAGGATTTCAAACTACACAATTCTGATTCCAGTTCTGTTAAAATAATGAAAATTTCTCTCCCTGATTAAATACCCAGAATTATATTAACGTTTGATTTCTAGCCTTATCGTCCAAAATTTTGAGGTTACAATGAGGCCAGATTTATAAAGGTTGCTCTTCTCATCTTGGAACTCCTATCCCCAACTTGACTTAAACAATAGAAAATATCCCAGAGCCTCTATCTGGCTTTTTTCTTTCTCACTGATTATTTTCAACTATATAAAGTGTTTAATTGTTGATGGTCAGGTCAGTTAAAAAGGCATCCAGATTTTATTTCCTATAATTATGTGATCTATTTTTTTTAAATCTCAGTAAATGTTTTTGTCATACATTATATTAACTTAGAACCTACCCAAACTATTTTAATCACTAGCATTTCTTTGTTTAGAAGCAGAAAGATTATATCTACATTATCTATATTAGTTTTGGTCTGACAGAATTAAAGAAACTTTCATAATTCCTGTGTATGTTTCCTAAGACTATGGATAATGAATTTTATTAAGATCAAATAAATAAGGCTTTGTACACCATTTTGAGTATTATATTATTTCAAAGGGCACAGCTCCTCAACATGCAGTTTGTCCCTTTGAGAAGACTTACATTCTATCATTCTTTGGATAGGGTTTAGCACTCAAAGTGTCATGTGTTGGAAATCCCCAGTGTGTTGACAGAGGTTGTGGATCCTTTGAGAGGTGGAGCTGAGAGTAAGGTAATTATTTTGTTGGGGTCTGACCTGAGAAGGAGTACTGTAGTTCTTGTAGAACCCAGCTAGTCCCTGCGGACTGGGTTGTTATCAAATGGTGAGACCAGACCCTATGCTCTCTCTGTTGCTTCCTGTCTGGACATGTGATCCCTCCCTCTTACATGCACTCTACTGGTGATGTCATCTGCCACCAGGTGATGCACCTAAGAGGGTCCTCACTAGAAGCTGAACACATAGGACTTCCTAATCTTAGAATTTCAGATTCTAAAAAGATCCAAAGAGTTAACAAGCTGCTTTTCATTATATATTACCCAGCCTTAGGTATTTTGTCCTAGCAGTGGGAAATGGCCAAATGTAATTTCTCATTGCTCATTTTTTTTTCTTCAGTCCCTTCCTTTATCTTTTTATCATTTTATTACTTTCATCCATAAACAATTTACCTTTTGATTGAATCTAATATAAAGTCACATGGTGGGCTCACTGCACATAATATAGCAGAAATTAAATCATTGAAGAAGTAGAACTATGCTCTTAGGACATGAGGCAGCCTTTTATTTCTTGCCCCTTAGCATCTTCCTGAAAATACCTGTTCAATTTAATTATAGAGCTTGGTTGAGCAGGGAATTCCTTATGAGAAAGGCTTTTATATATCATCTAGGACATCTAATCATATCTCTCAAAATGACAAATCAGCACATCTCGAGTCCCTGTTATGAACTGAATGCTTATATACCATTCAAATCCTTGTCCTGAAGTTCAAACCCCCAAAGTTATGGTAATTAGAGGGGAAACTGCAATTTGCATAAGATGAGGTAATGAGGGTGGTGGAGCCACATGATGGGAATAGTGTGTATCTGAAAAGAAAACTTGCTCCTTTCCTCACTGAGGAGAAGTCATATAAATAGCCAGAGGCAACATCTTCATGTCAGGGAAAGGGCACTCACCAGAATCCAAATTAACCAATATCTTAATCTTAGTTGTGCCTGACTCCAGAACTGTGAGAATTCCTATTGTTGAAGATAAGCAGTTTACCATGGTTTTGTTATGGCAACCCATGTTGAATAATGCAGTCACAATTATGTGTAAGGAATTTTCCAAATCCAAAAAGACCTAGTAAGCATGGTTTTTATTTTGAAGTGGTCCAAATCTTGAAATAAATTACTAGACCATATTCATGATAACTACAAACTAAGCTTTATTTTGTTTAACCTTTCATTATTTAAACTCTCAGTTTATTATTATAAGACAATTCTACTCTGTCACATGAGCTACTATTAATTTCAAAATTATTTTTGGTATATTTAGTAATTGTTATCAATTACTAAAGTAAAATTGGTGGTGGTATCACTGAATCTAAGCCAACTGCTTCCAGTTGATTCCAGTTGATGATAGCAGATATACTTGAAACAGAATTATGAAAAAAATTTTGCATATCAATATAAAGGCAAAATGGGATTAGATTCTTTCCAATATTATAGTGTAAAAGGAAAACTACTTTGTTTTCAGCTAAATTACAGTTTTTTTTTAAATTTTTATTTTTTAATGAAACCTAAGAAGGCTTTACCACTGAGTTATATCTCCAGACCTATTTTTTTTTAGAGAGAGAGAGAGATTTTTTAATATTTATTTTTAAATTTTCGGTAGACACACATTTTTATTTTATTTTTTTATGTGGTGCTGAGGATTGAACCCAGCACCCCGCGCATGCGAGACGAGCGCATTACCGCTTGAGCCACATCCCCAGCCCACCTCCAGACCTTTTTAAATTTTTTTTTCATTTGTTTTAAGACAGGGTCTCACTAAGATACTTGGGGTCTTGCTAAGTGGCTGAGACTAGTTTGGAACTTGGAATCCTCCTGCTTTAGCCTCCCAAGTTGCTGGGAGTACAGGTGTGCACCACCATGCCCAACTTTATGACTATTTAATATTGTGAAAGGGTCTTCTGGTTTCTACTTTCTACTAATTTATTCAATACTTGGAGAGAATTGCTCTTGACTTGAGGTGATTTTGTTCCCAGGGTGTACTTGGTAATGTCTGGAGACATCTTTGGCTATCACAACCAGGGCATATGTATGTGTGGTTGCAAATGGCATTCAGTGGTTAGAAAGCTAATATACTTCTAAACATCCTACAATGTTAGAGTCTCCAATAATACCTAAGTGCCCAATCCAAACTGTCAGGACTATTGAGTTTGGGAATCCAGACTTTTTTTTTTTTTTGTACCAGGGATTGAACTCAGGAGTGCTTAACAACAGAGCAACATTCCCAGCACTTTTTTATATTTTATTTAGAAACAGGGTCTTACTGAGTTGCTCAGGTCCTCACTAAGTTGATGAGGCTGGCTTTGAACTGGTGATCCTCTGGCCTCAGCCTCCTCTGCTGCTGGGATTATAGGCATGTGTCACTGCACCCAGCTTCTAACATTTTTATATAAGTAAAAGATGACTATTGCCTCACCCCACCCCACCACCCCCCAAAAAAACCCCAGCAAAAATAAAATTACTAACTTAAAAAAATAGTTTCCATAAATTCTTCAAATAAAGTCTGCATTTTTACCATTACCACAACTCCTATATTTATTTACATATTCCACAGTATTTTTATGTATAGCTGAATATTTTCCACACAACATATCTAATGATTACATATAGCTAAATTTTTCTCCCTCCAGAATCTAATTTCCTTTGAAATTAAGATTTTATTAAGCAATAGATTCATCCAAATATCATCTCTGGGAAGAATAACACTGTGTTCTATGTGTGGTACATCTTGCTGTACCAAGACACTGACAGACTGTTTCCCTCAGAAAATTTTCTCTTTATAATCTCTCAGATCAATTACAGCCCTTCAGTGTGATATAAGGTTTTTATATCATTATATTAGCTTCCCATTGATTCCATAACAAATTAGCACAAATGTAGCAGCTCCAGAAAAAGTAAATATATGTTATGGTTTATAAGGGAGGTGTCCCCAAGAGCTTATGTAAGAGGTAATGTGACAGTGTTCAGAGGGGAGATAATTAGGTTGTAAGAGCCTTAAAATAATCAGTGAATGTATGTCTGATGGAATTAACTGAGTGGTAACTAGATGAGTTTTACTAGGTGGGGCATTGAGGGCATGGCTTTGGGGTATATATTTGTATCTGGCACACTCTTCTGCCATGATGCTCTGCCTCACCTCCAGCCCTGAAGAATGAAGTCAGCTTTCTATGGACTAAGACCTCTGAAACCATGAGACCTCAAATAAACTTTGCTTCCCTAAAATTGTTCTGGTCAGATCTTTTATTTATAGTAGCAAAAAAAAACTGACTAAAAAAATATATTTTCTCACTGTGTGGTCAATGTGTATCTCAATGAGATAAAATGAACAGCAATGTTGGTGTTGCCTTTTTTTCTAAGAATTCTGAGACAGAATCTGAATTCCAGATTACTTAGGTAAAAATATCTTAATGTAATTTTCAAACTAAGTTTTCTGTTTCTTTGCTAGTATTCACCCAGGGTGTGATTTTTAGCTTCTAAACACAGCATTTCAATTTCCTTTGTTCTGGTCCACTTTCCTTCAGCTTTGAAGTAAGCAATGGTGGGTAGACTCTTCCTCCTGCTTTTAATTTCTCTGACCTCATCTTCTGCCTCTTTTCTCCTGTGCTTTTCTCTTCTGCAGTGTGATTTCTGACTGTTTCTTCTGGTTTCCTCTTTTGTTTTTAAAGACTTGTATAATAACATTAGGCCCACTTGGGTAATACAGGATATTTTAAGATCAGCCAGTTATAACCATAAATACATGAACAAAACTGCCTTCATATCAAAATCCAGATTGGTATTTGAAAATTTAGAAACTTGGAATCTTTGGAAACGTTTTTAGAATTTTGTCTGCCTAGCTGCATTATCATTTGAATCTTAAGCATATTGTTTCTCCAAAAACCATATGACATAATGCCTGAGATTTCCTATTAGGGGTGTTGTAAGAACATTCATCATTCCCCCCAGAGATAGTCCTAAAACTTTAATCTGCCCCCTCATGCTTAAGAGTCCATTCATTTTGAATCTACCAGTTTAAAGAAAGAAGATGTCACTAAAATCTTGTTTTCAAAAAACATTCCACTCTCTCACTTTTCTTTTCTAAATCTTTATTCAGAGTCTTCTTTAATGCTTACTGTAACCCAAGACAGGTCCTAAAATTTGGATTGAGCGAAACAACACTGGAATATATTTTTTTTCTCCTTTCTTTCTTTCTTCCTTCCTTTCTTTCTTTCTTTCTTTCTTCTTCCTTTCTTTCTTCTTTTTTTAAAATCACTGACATGCCCTTGCTCAGTCTTATATTTGCCAGGTCCTAGTACATTAATTGTCCAGAGCCTACAAATATTCAGATGAAATCGTGAATTAATTTATTGAAGCTTCTGTCTATATTTATACTTGGGTTACCTTTTTAGGCATTCATTTTTTTAATCTACTCAGAAGCCCATTCTTTCTTCTAGACTTCTAATGTAAGTAGTACTTTCATTCTTTAGCTGCCAAAAAACAATTCCTTTACCTACCACAATCATATAAATCAAGTCCATGGTCCACTTTTACACTATCTTACTTCTGTCCTCAGTTGCTATTTAACCCCCTGTAAGACCCTTTCTCCTGACAAATCCAACAACTGTTTTCAACTCTCCTCTATGTTTTATGTCTCTATTTTATGGGGTAAAAAGTTACATGAATCTTAACTGCAAAAATTCTGAAAGTCAAAATTTAAGGCCACTATTTTACTTACTAAGTAATATTTTGGTAGGTGTTACGTTAGAGCCAGTTAGGATGGACATAGTTTGAAGTATTTGACTTTGGTGCTTTTAAGAGTCTTTGAGTAGATGTGGAAAGCAGATAGAAGGGTCAGAAGTATTAAAGTGGCACTGATATAAATGATTTGGTTTAATTAGATGCAGAAGCTGTTAAAGTTTTCCTATCTTTACTTTTTTGAAAACATTCATTCATTTTAATTTCACTGTCAATAGCTCTTAACTGAGCATCTACTTTGTGGAAGGCACTGTATTAGGTACAGTGATACAATGCTAAGGAGAACAGATACCTACCATTTACTAAGTGCTTATGGGGTACCAGGCTAAATGGTTTTTTACATCATTAAAATGAATACTTGCAAAATTATATAAGTTAAGTAAAATTTGTTCCCCATCGTTCACAGAGGTTTTATAATTAATAAATATTGTGGCCATAATAAAGTGCTTTTTTTCTCATACATATTGTAAACCATGAAAATGTGCCCCCACCCCCAGCTTGGACAAGCCTGAAGCCCATTTTCCACTTTATTTCTATGGTATAACCATACCTCTATTATAGCACTCAGAACATAGGATTCAATTGTTGTTTTTAACTTTGAAAATCTTCTTGGTAAACTTTTTGATAGTCCTATAATCTCTCCCTGTTACAGTATAACATAATGTAAGATGTTGGAAAAGATCCTTGACTTTGTATACAGAAATATATGAACAACTGGAAAATGTCAATAACAATATTGGCCCTTATTTGTTCTAAGACTGAATTTCAGTTTTTTCATACTTTGGCTTATTGCATGATGTCATTCACAAAAATTATTTTTCTCTACTCAATACATAATTATATTTTTGTTTCTTATAAAATTTATCTGATAAAAGAGAAATTTCAAACAATTGAAGTAGATATTATTGCTACATATTGATTTACATTTTAAAACATCAATCAATCTATTCCTTAGTTTTATATTGATGCTATTTTAAAATAAGATCATTTGATGCAGGTGACTTTGAAAATGTCACTAAGAGTATTTTATAATAAGTTTCTCTATTATTATTATTATTTTGTGGTACTGGGGATTGAACCCAGGGCCTTTTAGATGCAAGACAAGAACTCTCCCAACTGAGCTATACTCCCAGCCCCCTCTGTTATTATTTTTGAGCCATTGTTGATGGAAAGAAGATATATCTTTCACCTGAATTACCATGTCAATTTAAGTGAAACAAAAAAATTAAAAATTACAATGTCAATCTAGCAAAGACTTTAGGAAAATCCAAGTGGAGGCAGCCAGAACTTTACAGATAATTTATTTGATTTGATAAAAGATTTTTTAAAGGATCACCATTATTTGAACTTCAAAATGTAGCTCATCCCTAGGTTAGTTGGGTAGAAGTATCATTTGCAATCATTTTGCATAAGGTTTACTCATAATGTATATTTATATGGTGTGTGGTGTGTGTGTGTGTGTGTGTGTGTGTGTGTGTAATGCTAGGTATTGAACCAGGGCCTCATGCATGCTAAACAGACTCTCCACCACTAAGCAACAATTCTACATCCTTATGTTTCTGTCTCATATGCTTAAAAACAACAAAAAAAATATTCTCTATGTGAATGCAGAAAATCAATTAATAGTATTGTAGGGATCCAATTTATGTTAATATTTTCCACTGTTTAATCATAGTGTTGACTAGAATCAACAACTGATACTCTCCAACTCTAAAACAGGAAATTTAGCAACATCAAGATTATAAAGCTTCTTTGAACACTGGCCTCCTGTACTGGATGCCTGATCAGATAGTGACAGACCTAGTCAATAAGTCTTCTGAAATTCTAGATTAACTAATATTATATATGTAGTTATTTTAGATATTACTGTAAATTACTCCATTTTTGTTATCTCTGCTCAATTTTGTCTGATTTATTAAAAAAGATACTTATTACAAACCAATATACATATAAATAAAACATCACACTGTATCCCATAATATTTTTTTAAATGAATACTTCAGATGAATAAAATTAGTATATAAACATAAAGATCAGTTTTACTTACTACATGGGAATATTTTATGTTGCTTTTTATAGCCAGTGTTCACAATTTTATTCCCAAGTCAAATGCAACAATATAATTAACTATGGTAAAAAATGATGATGTTATTTTGATTGAATTAACATTAATTTGAAATATGGCAAGTTTTTCTAAAATTAGAGGTCCTAAAATAAACAGAGAATTATCTAAACCTGCCCATAACTTTTAAGAATTCTAAGAAGAGGCCCTGATCTCTGATAGGAATATGTGAGGAAAGACGTGGACAGCACCGAGTTTGATATGCTTTTTTCTAGCTTATTAAAGTAACAATGGGGAAGTATTACAGGACTCTAGGCAATCATGCTTAGCAAGGAATAGGATTGGTATGATAAAACCAGAAAGAGAGCAGCTAATCAGCAAAACGTTATCTGTTGAAATCAAAAGAACATATATAACATTCCTAATAAAGAATTGATGTATTATTGGAAGACAGTTCTTGTTGAAAAGAGATATTAGTATTTAAATAAAGATGAATCATTAGGTTGTATAATATATGGGGACAGAAACACAGCAGTGGTTCTGTAGCTGGGCCTATTTGGAAGTATTTTTAATTGTTTTAATTAAAAATTATTTTGATGACATAATATATATTCAGTTAATAAAATATTCTATTATTAAGAACATATTTGGGTCAGGAAGAATATATCTTCCTTGATACTGCAAGAATGAAGTAGAAAGGCAAGGAGAAAGAGTATGCAGTTGCATGGTTATTGTGACTACAAACTGAGAAGTAATTGATGCTGAGATAAAGATGAACTAATGCTGTAAACAAAATTTGAGATTATATAGATAAGTGTATGAGAGATGGATGACAAGAAATTCAGTCTATTTGCTAAGGAACATCTTGGGAAATCCTCTCCTGCTCTTTCCCTTGTTGGTAGGCTCATGGCTAGGGTAAATGACTAAGTGTACATGAATCAACAGTGCCTCTTCATTCTTGCCCCATTGACAATGTTGATTAGACAGCCATGAGTAAGTTAACAGAATATCTAATTCACCAATTTTGAAATGTTTTTATAATATAACAAGGCAGAATACTATGTTTTCACATGACTCATGATAAAATGCTATTTTGAACATTTGAACTATTTTGGCAAAAGGAGGCAAGCTCTGGAATTTGGCCCAATAAAAGCAAAAAAGAATTTTTTCAAATTGAGTGTTATGGCAGGATGACAGTCCATGAACTAGGGAACAGTTATGTCAGTTACTAGAAATTTAACAAGAAGGAAGTCATTCAAACCATTAGGAATTTAACCTCGTTTTTGAATTATTTCTTTCACTTTCCATTTTAGGCTACCTAACACTTCAGAGAATCGAAGTTTTGAAAATATCAGTTTCATGTTTTACTGTATATAGTGTATGTATATGTACACATGATACTCAATTTACATTGTAATTTTGCAATTTACAATGAGATTATATCTTCAACAAACCCATAATAATTTGAAAATATAAGTAAAAAATGAATTTCACACACCTAATCTACCAAATCTCATAGCTTAGCAACATGGTACACTCTAGACTATCAGTTGTTTGCCCTCATGATTACATGGCTGATTGGGAGCTGTCACTGCCATGTGCAAAAAAGTATCATCCCATATGTTGATAGCCCAGGAAAAATTCCAAGTATAAAATTCAAAGTACAGTTTCTACTAAATTTGTTTCTTTGTCATACCATTCCAAAATAAAAAAATCATGTCAAATCATTGTAAGTTGGAGACCATTTTTCTGTATCTGTGAAATGTCATATCCATTAGAATATCTATAGTTAAAAAAAAGAGAGTGAGAATAATAAGTTTTAATGGGGATATAGAGTAACTGAATTCCCGTGCACTGATGATAGACTATGTAAAATGGTATGTTTGCATTGATGAATTATTTGATAGTCCTCAAAACTAAAATGAGCACCAGAAATTTTACTCTGATATATATATATATATATATATATATATATATATATATATATATATATATATCTCCAAGATAAATACAAACGTATACAAACTCCAAACATGTACATGAATGTTCATAGCCACATTAATAATAATAGTCCATAGTGGAAATGACATGAAAGCCCATTAACTGATGCACAAGGAAAATCTAGATTGTATGCAAAATGGACAAATATTGAGCTGTGAAAAGAAATGAAATACTGGTACATACTGTAATACAAATTAACCTTGGAATCATTACACTAAATGAAAGAAGCCAGAAATAGGGCCAATATTCAGAAATATTCAGAGTATATAAGTACAATATTCAGAGTGGATAAATCCACAGAGACAGAAAATTAAGTGATTGCAAAGGGATGGGAGGAAGAGGGAAATGAGATAGGACATCTAATAGTATTTGGTTTCTTTCGGTGTTTATGAAAATATGTTAGGATTAGTGCACAATTAATTGTTGCATAACTTTGTGAATACACATAAAAGCCACTTAATTATACTTTTTTTTTAATACCAGGAATTTAACTCAGGGGCACTTAATCACTAAGCCATATCCCCTGTCCTTTTTTAAAAAAATATTTTATTTAGAGACAGGGTGTTCCCAATTTGCTTTAGGGCCTCACTAAGTTGCTGAGGTTGGCTTTGAACTCACAATCCTCTAAGCTACTGGAATTACAGGCAAGCACCACCATGCCTGATTGCATTATACATTTTAACAGGTGAATATGATTATGTAAATTATATCTTAATACTACTATTAATACTACTATTACTAATAAGAATAATAATAAACACCTAAGGGTGGATTTTAAAGTTAATTATAAAGATAAATAGAGTCTAGACTGTATGTTCTAAAGAAAATTATAAACTTCAATGAGAGTGAAAACCAACAAATTTAAAATTATTTGAAATGCTTGCTAACTTTTACTGATTTAGAATTAAGATGCTCTTATTCCAAATAAACTACATGTGAGTAAAAATAATTCAAAAAGTTGAAAAGATATTCTCAACTTATGGGGTTTTATGTTCAGAATACATTAAAGCTTCCACATATCAGTAAGAATTAACAATAACCTTATTATACATTGGTAAACAGACTTCAACAGAAATTCTCAAATATGATATAAAAATTATCCATTAATATATTTAATAATGCTTAATCACATTAGAAAATGCACACTCCTCCTTAGGAAATTAAAATGAAAATCAAAAGCATCTATTACTGATTAAAGAGCAGTAGAATTAAATTATATAAACAATAGAATTAAAAGGAACAGCAACCTCAAGTACCAGCAGCAACAACATCCTCTGTACATTGCTGGTGGAAATTCAAATTTGTACTGTAGCTTAGAAAAAAATCTTTCACATAATCTACTAAAGATGGGCATTGTGTACATTGTTAACTAGGAATTCTTCTTTGGTGTGTCACACATCAAGATGAATGCTTGTGTATGCCATAAACCATGAGAAGAATGTGCAGTGTGTTGCTCTTTTAACTCAAAATCCATCAGCTAGCATCTATACAACGTTTAGTTGTAAATGAAATAAAATTGTTAATTGAAGTAAAAATACATACAAACCTAACTATGTATTAGAAATCATGATTTTGTTTAAGTTTAGGAAGAAAGCAACATGCATTCATTACAGAAGGTCATGAATAAGAACTTCTATGATTCTGCTAAGGTTTTATAGTTTGAGTTAGTACATGGTTACACCATCACTGAACTGACTTGTTATGATTTCTGCATTCTTCTCTGGGTTATATATATATATATTTTTTAATATTGTTTTTAGGTGTAGATGAACACAATACCTTTATTTTATTTGTTTATTTTTATGTGGTGCCAGGGATCGAACCCAGTGCCTCATACATACTAGGCAAGTGCTCTATCACTGTGCGACAACTCCGGACCTGGGTTGTAAAATTTTAATGTAAACAATTTTAAACATTTAATTCAATGAATAACATATTAATATAATAATGTGTGAATCCATAAATATGGATACCTCCACGGATAATGATATTCATAAATTGTTTACATATTATATTTAATATATTGTATTCATAGCTAACTTGCATTACACATATAAGATCTAGCAAATACAGAGTTTATAAATACTAAAAAACAATCTAGTTGGATGAAAGAAAATTTTTAGCATTGCTTACCTCTGGATATTGGTCTACGATGATGGAGACAAGCAGAAACTCTCTGAAAAATTTAAACTTTATTTTACTGAGATACTCACATATTACATATATACTTTTAAATAAAAAAAATCATAAGCAACATCAAATATACTTTTTTCTCATTAGTGTTTCTGAATTATAAGTTTAAATCATCTCAGTATAATGTGGCATCATTATTAAGGAAATGCATAGTGGTAAAAATCAGTCACCTGTGTCAAGGCATTTTCAGGCAGTGAACAATATTCAGTAAGCAATAAAGTAAAATTTTAGTAATATTTCTATCTCGATCTTCTGTACCATCTCAAATCTACAAACTTCAAAATTTCAACAAGTTTTTAAGGTATTCATGACAGTGGAATTACATGGAAACATTTCTCTTATAAATCTGTTTTAAAATTTTACAATTCAATATTTTATGATCCCATGTCAAATCTATATGGCAGGCACTTTCTATGTTCCATGCTTCTTGACAGTGGTGGCCTTTTATGCTTGTTTTCAAAAGTGAAATGTGACCACACCAGTAATTTCAAAACAGCATTATTTGTGAGATTCTAGTCATGTTTGTTTCTACTCAACATAGGTAATGCCTGTGCTTCAAGTGTTCCATGACACTCTTCAGCAATTATGAGAATTTCCCCAAAGAAAAGGATTCTTGCTTTTCAATGTATATATTCAGTCGTGTTCCAGTTAGTTTTATAGAGCTGGAAGAATAACAGTAATTTTTTGTCATCACATGATGAGTAATAAATTGTTTTTATTTTAAGCCACTAAACTTTGGGGTGAATTTTATTCAGAAAAATTATGTGATTCAATTATTTTGCTATTTTATAACATGTATCCCTACCCAGGACTTTATTTTTAATTCAAACCTCAAACTCACTCAGTGTAAGAGGGAATATTTTGCTTCACCTAATTCTGAAATTCAGAGACACAGTTCCATGTTTTTTATGTGACTCAGTGTTTCAAATGCTACTGACTCGATGGACCTGATTTTTATCTTAGTTTCCTTTGTACTCTATCATCTGTATTAAACTTTAAACTAAGTGTTTACCTGTCTTCAAGTTATTATAATTTTAGAAATCCTAGGACTTTCTCTTTGACTTAATTGACCTTGGGGTGCACTAGTTATCTTCAGTAAGTCACAAGATATAATCCTTAGCTGGTTACCAAACATACATATGGACATAGACATACTTACAGAATATATGTTTACCCAGAGTGATAATATGTATTTTACTGGATTAAGCATGAGTAAATTCCTGTTGTCAAGAACACCAAATATTCATTATCTGAAAGATTAGTTGACTTGCTAATTTTAAAATATATGGATGTCAGTATTTCAGTATTGTTTCCTCCCAGAAATCTTCCCTCATATCCAATATTAGGTTGAGCATTAAAATTACATATTCATGTAACATTTTTGGTGTTTCTTTGATTAAATAAGCTTGTTTGGCTTCTCATTTATCCTATAGACAGTAAAATCCATGAAACTAGGTGCTATATTTTTCTGGTTTACAAATATAAACTCAGGATCTAACAATGTTTGCCAAATAAGTCTTTATTCAATGAATGAATGCAAGTTTTACTCTTTCCAGATTTCAGATTCTAGTGAATAAGTGAGGCTTCATTTTAGGTTTTTGTACAAGAAATTTCTTCTCAATTATTTTTATTATCTACAAACATATAAATTTAGTTTGAACATATAAAGACCAGTTATTGTAGAGAAAAAATTTATATTGTTTCAAATTCAACATTGTGTTTGAACATTCATTTGAATGTTTAAATTTATTCATCTCACAGCACTGATATTTTAACAAAGTGATTACATATAATTTTGATATGTAATTATATTGTTAAAATTACAATGTAATTACATTGTTATTTTGATAGATTAAAGGTCAAGAACAAAACAAGTATGTGACTAATTCTTTGAAAGTATGGGAATTTTCTTAGTTATCTTGTAGATGATCAATTTTCATAGTGTTACTGGATATTAAGAAATATATGATCTCTAATTTTTTTCAGTAAAATTCTATTATTGGGAGTTATTTTGTGTGAATATTATATATACTTATTAACATTTTAGTTGCTTGAGCTCAAATCATCAGAAGAAATTTGTTTAATTTTTTTTTGCTATAGTGAATTTGTCAATTTCTTCATATTGCTGTCAATTTTACTTCTTTAAACTAATGCTACCTCTGCAATACCATTTATAATTTCTAAATCTTTCAGAATAAACTTCCACTAACATATATTATTTTGACTCTAAAATGTTTTGTCGAAGAATACTGCTATTTAATATGAATGGGATCTTTAAAATATAGTGACATTTGGTTTGAATTAGTCTTTTATCTTCAAAGTAAAGAAAAGAAAATATAAATTTTAGTAAGTGAAACATGTACAGGAATATAGTAAGAAGGAAAGAAATTGAGCATTAAATAGTATTCACAGTACCTGTGAGATAGGTGTTCTGTCATGTGAAAAAACTCCTCATGTATGTATTTGAAATACGCTGTGTGGTCACCAACTATTAGGTACTTTTATGTAAAATGAGAATACTTAATCAGAACCAAATATATTTGCTTTTCCGTTAATCTGGTCTTTGGAATTTGGCATGGACTCAATGTTTCTGTCCCCCTAAAATTCATATATTGAATCCCTAATTCACAATGTGATGTTATTTGGACATAGAGACTTTGGAGTTAGATTAGATCATGAGAGTGGTGAACTTAGGATGGATCTAATTAATAAACTTATGGAAAAGACACAAGAAATCAATGACAGCAAGCACAGGCACCTGTCTTAAAACCAGAAAATGGGACCTTCCCAGATGCTGAAACTCAGCAGGAAAAAAAAATGGATAGGCACTTTGATCTTGGATTTCCCATTTTCCAGGAATGTTATATGTAAGTGTTTCTTATTTAACTCAACCAATCTATGATATTTTGTTATAGTAGCCAGAACTAAGAGAGCATTTTATTTCAATCATGAGTCATATTGTGGAATTCAAGATAAATCACTTACACAATGTTTTATATTAGTTTTTGTAGTGATTAATGTCATTTCTCAAAACTTTTACATAATTGTAAATAATATCAATTTCTTATGTTCTAAAATTTTTTTCTCCTTTACAATTTTTCCAATGCATGCTATAAAATTTGAAGTCCTTGATTTCAGTTTATGCTTTACTTTATTCCATTACAGTGATTTTACCTAGGACCTTCAATGTGGCCAATCCTTTTTATATTTAACAGAAATTTAAACACATGTAATTTTTTAATGGTATTAGCAACAATCAATACTAAGTGGCATTATCTGAAAAACTGTGTGTCCTCATATACCTAATATTTACACTTCTACATCTTTTGAGAGTAAACAAAAATATTACTTTCTCCACAATGTTAGTTCTGACCACTTGATTGCCCTTCTCTGAGTCGATAATCCTCGGGGAATTTCTCTATTGGAATAGTTTAAGACCTTGTTGAAATGATCTGTTTAGAGACTCTACTCACTCAATAGGCTGCTTGAGGAGAGGAGTAAAATATTGTTGAAATTTTTATTTATATTTATTACCACATGATTTAATGTGTAGGTGATTAAGAAACATTTTGAACTCAAGTATTTTATTTAGATATTAGATGGCTGTTTCTAATATGTACTATAGGAAAGAGTTTAAATTCTCAGTAGAATGTGGATATATAGACAGATTCAGATATACAACTATTATATGTTTATAAAAGCTACAATGGAAGACACAAGGATATGTAGATGCTGCTCTAACATATACTTTATATATAAAATGAGTTTGAGCATATTTAATCTATCTTTTACCAAGGGTCAAAATCAAAGAAGATGTAATATTTAACTGAAGATCTGATCTCATTTTAATCCAAGGGCAATTATTTCATAGATTCTTTTAAAACTTTGAACTAAATGTCTGGGGCTGGGGCTATAGCTCAGTGGTAAAGTGCTTGCCTTGAAAATCCGAGACACTGAGTTCGATCCTCAGCACCACATTAAAAAAAATAAACAAAGATACTATATGTTCATCTACAACTAAATAAATATTAAAAAAATAAATAAATGTCTGGCAATATGCCAAGATAATAATAATACATCCATAGGATCTTGATAATTTACACAGCAAAACTTCTGCTTCATATATTTGGCATCATATATTTGCAGTTCCTATATGACTTTGTAAATTAGAACATTTAAAATACTTTAAAATACTAAAAATGTTAAAAGAATTTCAAAGTCAGTAGGACAACCCTTGTCAAACTTTCCCTACTGCAATGCACCATCAGTCTGGAAAATTGAAGAGTCAAGGTTTGCTAAATAACTGCTGCAGACCACAATTCTTAATTAAGTCATGCTTTTGGAGTTATAAACTTTAATATACTTTTTCATGGCATTCTGTATTTTACAATAGCTGCTCCACTCAGAATATATTTCCTCTGACAACATTAGGTATATTAGTCATTAATAAATTACTTCATGTTAGAAAAAAAAATTCTAAGGGAAAGATCTCCACACAAAATAATTTAGTCAGAGATCAGGTTAACAATCCTACTAAGCATATAGTTCTCTGAGTGGAACTTCAGTATTCCTTTTGGCCTTCAAATGAAATTGTGCTTCTGCTTCAGTAGAATTCTGTGCTAGACACTTAGCTATGGACTTAAAAAATCAGCCTCTTTGTATAAAGGGAGTTTACTGGTGAAGCAAGAATATTGCATTGTATTCCTTTCTACAGCAAGACAACAAATATATCTTGAGAGCTCTATTAAGCACACAAGAATTCAACAGTGACACATTTAAATGCCAAATTCAGGAGAAAAAGTACTACTAGCATTTCTAAGGGACTGAAATTGGGTGGCTCAGATTTAAACTGTTGTTCTACTGTGAATAATGATCCTCTTGCCCTCTAGTGGCTCTAAAAGTTGAAAATGGATGTCTGTATTATTATATATTATCTGAGATTCTTTGGGAAACTAAACTGGAGAAGAAAAATCCTCAGTCTTCAGTCCTAGAGAAGCCCTCATTGACTTAAGAGGAATTTATCAGTGTAAAGGGATTGGTTTATTACTACTTTAAACCTCTCATGCATCACAAAGGGATTTGCTAAATACTTTCATGGGGACTGCCTGGTGCTGCCAAGGGGCTTCAGGAAGGCATTGAACCTTCTGGTGATTGAAATGTACACTCCCACTGCAGAGAATTAGCATAATTGGAATCAGGACTAGATGTTTTTATAGGAGCTGATTATATGCAGTTCCAATAGTATCATTACTTTACTCTGTCTTACCCTTGAGGGCATATGAAGTCTTGGAAACAGGTTTTAAATATGATGCCTGCTCAGCAGGTGAGCAACACTTTGGCAAGAGGTACATTAGCTGTAATTTATAAAGTATAGTTGGTGGCATTTAACATTCTAATTATATGTAATGTTAAGATATGTAAAGTAATCATATATTGTTATGCTATCCACCTTGGAATAAAGTTCTAGCCTATCTATATACTGTGATCTATTGAAGCACAAGATTATGCTTCATGGTATATTAACCAAATGAAATGTTAGGGTAATTGAGGCCAGAATCCCTGTAATTGTGGAGTTATGTATCTAAAGTAAGCATTGGTAGCCAGATGCAGTTATATACACCTATTATCTTAGCTACTCAGGAGGCCAAAGAACAAGGATCAGAAGTTGGAGGCCAGCCTGGGCAATTAAGCACGTCTTTTTCTCAAAAATAGAATTTAAATGAAGGGCTGGAGATGTAGCCCAATGGTAGCATGTAGTGTATTTAACTGGTATTTGTTAGGTCCTAGGTTACAGATATATATGTGTGTGTGTGTATATATATATATATATATATATATACACACACACACACACATATATATCTGTTCAACATCTTTAGTAATTAGGGAATGCAAATTAAAACTATATTGAGATTCCATCTCACTATAGTCAGAATGGCAATTGTCAAGAGTATGAATAACAATAAATATTGGGGAAGATATGAGGGGGGAAATGTGCACTCATACATTGTTGGAAAGCAGTAGGAAGATTCCTCAAAAAAAAAAAAAAAGAATGGAAACACATAATATTCAGCTATTCCTCCCCTCAGTACATATCCTAAAGGTCCACAGTCACAATACTATAGGGATACAGCTATCTCAATGTTTATGGCAGCACAGTTCACAATATCCAAGCCATGGAACTAAACTAGGTGCTCTTCAAGAGATGAATGGATAAAGAAAAAGTGGCATATATACGCAATGGAGTATTACTCTGCCATAAAGAAGAATGAAATCGTGGAATTCACTGATAAATTGATCAAATTGGACACTATTATGCTAAGTAAAAAAAAATTTAGAAGTCAAAAGTCCATTTGTTTTTCTGATACGTAGAAGCTAGTCTGAAATAAGGATTTGTGTGTGTGTGAGAGAGAGAGAGAGAAAGAGAGAGAATGGGGGGGAAGGGGGATTTTATCATAACAGAAGATTGATGAATTAGATGAAGGGGACTGAGGGGAAGGAGAAGGACCAGGACAAAGAGAGAACAATAGTGATGAACATTTTTTCATGTATTTGTTGACTAATTTTATATTAACTTCTGAGAAGTGTCTGTTCAGATCCTTGGTCCATTTATTGATTGGGTTATTTGTTTTTTTGGTGCTTAGCTTTTTGAGTTCTTTATATACCCTAGATATTAGTGCCCTATCTGATGTGTGAGGGGTAAAGATTTGCTCCCAGGATATAGGCTTTCTATTCACCTCACAGATTGTTTCTTTTGCTGAGAAGAAACTTTTTAGTTTGAGTCCATTCTGTTTATTGATTACTGATTTTAATTCTTGTGCCACAGGAGTCTTATTAAAGAAGTTGGGGCCTAATCCCATATGATGAAGATTAGGGCCTACTACTTTTTCTTCTATTAGACACAGGGTCTCTGGTTTTATTTCTAAGTCCTTGGTCCATTTTGAGTTGAGTTTTGTGCATGGTGAGAGATAGGGGTTTAATTTCATTTTGTTGCATATGGATTTCCAGTTTTCCCAGTACCATTTGTTGAAGAGGCTATCTTTTCTTCAATGCATGTTTTTGGCATCTTTGTCTAATATAAGATAATTGCAATTTTGTGGGTTAGTCTCTGTGTCCTCTGTTTTGTACCACTGGTCTAACAGTTTGTTTTGGTGCCAATACTATGTTTTTTTTTGTTACTATTGCTCTGTAGTATAGTTTAAGGTCTGGTAGTGATGCCACCTGCTTCATTCTTCCTGCTAAGGATTGCTTTAGCTATTCTGGGTCTCTTATTTTTCCAGATGAATTTTGTGATTGCTTTTTCTATTTATATGAGGAATGTATTTGGAATTTTGACTGGTATTGCATTAAATCTGTATAGTGCTTTTGGAAGTATGGTCATTTTGATAATATTAATTCTGCCTATCCAAGAGCAAGGTAGATCTTTCCATCTTCTAAGGTCTTCTTTGATTTCTTTCTTTAGAGAAATGCAAATCAAAACCACTCTAAGATTTTATCTCACTCCAATCATAATGGCAGGTATTATGCATACAAACAACAATAAGTGTTGGCAAGGATGTGGGAAAAAGGTACACTCATACACTGCTGGTAGGACTGAAAATTGGTGCAGCCAATTTGGAAAGCAGTATGGAGATTCCTTGGAAAATTGGGAATGGAACCACCACTTGACCCAGCTATCCCTCTCCTCGGTCTATTCTCAAAGAACTTTAAAACAGCATACTACAGGTACACAGCCACATCAATGTTTACAGCAGCACAATTCACAATAGCTAAACTGTGGAACTAACCTAAATGCCCTTCAATAGATGAATGGATTAAAAAAATGTGGCATATATACACAATGGAATATTACTCAGCAATACAAGAGAATAAAATCATGGCATTTGCATGTAAATGTATGGAGTTAGGGAATATAAGGCTAAGTGAAGTTGGCCAATCCCAAAAAACCAAATGCTGAATTTTTTTCTTTGATATAAGGAGGCTGATTCTTAGTGGGATAGGGAGAGGGAGCATGGGAGGAACAGATGAATGCTAGATAGGGCAGAGGGATTGGAGGGGAAAGGAGGGGGCATGGGGTTATTAATGATGGTGGAATGTGATGATCATTACTGTGCAAAGTACAGGTATGAAGACACTCATTGGTGTGAATATAGTTTGTATATAACCAGAGATATGAAAAAATTGTGTATAATTATGTGTAACAAGAATTGTAATGCCCTCTCCTGTTATACATAAAATTTTAAAAAATTAAAAACTAAAATAAAGATACTGCAGTGTTGTTGGAGTGGGCACATGCATCTTCTGGCAAAAAAAGAAGAGAAATCTAGGTCTCTCTGAAGGACAATAGCATTGGCTGAACACTGCCGGGGAAAAGAATTCACTGAAATAATCATGAAAAAAAGAAAGAAAGAAAGAAAGAAAGAAAGAAAGAAAGAAAGAAAGAAAGAAAGAAAGAAAGGAAGGAAGGAAGGAAGGAAGGAAGGAGCGAACAGTGGAATGAACATGACCTAATTTTCCTATATACATGCATGAATACCTCACAGTGAATCTTGCCATCATGTATATGCATGAGAACTAAAACAAACAAACAAACAAACAAACAAACAAAATAAAACTATAGGTAAATAACAGAAAGATCAGTAGTGGGAAGGGAATAGTGGGAGAGAGGAGGAGAGAGAACTGGAAAGTACTGGGGAAATGAAATAGAACAAATTATATTTCATGCTTTTATAAATATGTCAAAATGAATTCTAAAGTTATTTATAAACTAAAATGAACCAATACAAAGAAAAAAGGTTTTTAAATTTGATTTTAATTTATCCCATCTCCTCCCACCCTTTGTTTAAATGTGTTCCTGAAAATTTAGATTATCTCACTGGAAACACATCCACATCAAACCCTCGATATAGCTGCTTGGAAAATTGATGAGATTATGAAACCTGAGAATAGATTCCTAATCCAGCCTTGGCAAATCATCTTGCTCTTCTTTGGTAAATTTTGAATGTTAATGGAGAGACTGAGGTCATTAGATGTGGAAAGCAGTTTTAAGAGCACCCATATATTGGTACTGTTGTTGGTGCTAAATAAATGGTCAAGTAAAATTTGGGGAAATAAAAAATGAAACACTCTGCTTAAGAAGCCAATCTTCAGGGCAAAAAAATGAACAGAGACATATGGAGATGAGATGCAAAGTCTTGCAAACACAGAAAGAGATATGTGCAATTTTCATGATATTTCCTTAATATAAAACTGCTTGTCATCCCAACCTCACTTAAACTCATTTGAGTGGGCATCTGTTATTTGATAACAAGATGTAAATGATTATGACCTTATATGAACAAAGGTAATCATACCTGTTATTTCTTAAAGACTCAAAATGACTATTTTCTAGAGAGTTGGTGCTTATATGAACTCGTGATTTTGACAGTTTTTGCTCATAGGTTCTAATTTTAAATTATAAATTCACTGATATTTTCCCTGTGGCACATACTAGAGAGTTATTTTAGAGACCAAAAGAATATTATGATGTTTGATGTTGTCATTTGTAATAGAAATATATCTGTTTGTAATAATGTTGCTCCTTCACTTAAACCATATTTCAACTTAAAAATATTAAGGCCATATCACGGTGCAAAACTCATATGCACTCAGTAGAAACTATACCTCATGTTTTGAATTTTCATTTTTTGGAGGATTGCTATACATGATATGAGGATCCTTGGGATGCTGGGTAGCAGCACTGAGCTACAACTCCCACAAGATCATGAGGGTAAGCAACTGGTACTGTTGAGCATACTGTGCTGCTATTCTATGGTATTGTTATTTTAGGTGCACTAAAGACATTTTTATTTTGAATATTTTATGATGGGTTTATTTGACTCTATAGTAGTGTTCAAGCACATCTGAGTTTCCAGAGTATTTTGTTGGAATAACAGATGTTTATTTCTCTTATTCATAGTTTTCTAGCTAATCAAGTGCTCCAGGTGATTTTACTTCATGTATTCATCCAGAGACTGAGGTTGGCTATAACCTTTTCTCAAAATGTGATTTCCCACACTTTGGGTCCAAACTCATAGAAATCTCCCTTCCACAGCAAGTGAAAGGAATAAAGGAGGGCTGACAAGCAGTTTTATATTAAGGAAATATCATGAAAGTTGTACATATCACATCTACTAATATTCCTACAACAGGGTTTTAACAAATAGTCATTCTTAGGTCTATGAGAAATCTTTTAACTTATCAAACTGGCTAAAATTAAGCAGTGGAGGGTTAAGAAAGGAAGAGAGGGTAACTGGTGAGAAATTAGTGTCTCTATCAGTGAATGATTTTTCTGTTGTAGTTCTTTTTTTTAATACCTTTATTTTATTTATTTTTATGTGGTGCTGAGGATCTAAACCCAGGGCCTCCCAGGTGCTAGATGAGTACTCAAATGCTGACCACAACCCTAGCCCTGTTGTAATCCTTTTGTATATATTTTTCCTACATAATGATAATACTTAGAAATCATAGTTTGACAGAAGCAATCATGCCAGGAATTTTATTAATTATCAATTAAATGTTTTTTACTCATTTAAAGATTCGGCTCATTTTATAAATAATAATAAAAAACTAACTTAAACATATTTTAATAGACCAAAATATGAAATAAAATGTTTCATTAACTTTCTAAAGACCATCATAGGCCATCATTCTTCTTATAGAGCTTTTCTCACTATAAATAACAGTATTATAGTTTTGTTTGAATAGGAAAACAAGTTTTGAAATAAAAATAAGATCCAATATTATACAAATGAGACCAAGTTGTCATTTTTGCCACAATGGTGTAAGAATAGCTTTAATGTTAGAGAGAATTAAAGAGGAAAGTGTCTAAACACTTAAAAGCACTATGGTTTCAAAATTTTAACCACTGATGAACAAGGAACTATGGCATAGCAGAAACTAAAGAAAGCAAAAATGAGATGGTGTTTCCTGGATTAGAAAGGTATTGACCTTTCAATTCTCCATTTCATTTACACTGATTGCATCAGACAAGGAGAGTAAAGTCTACAAATTGTGGCTGATGTGAGAAAGATAAAAAAAAAAAATCTAATGTAGAAGTTAGAAAGTATTGGAAAATAAGTTTGAGGTTTTTCCCTTTCCCCTCAAAACTAAGGGAATCAGTTTTCTTTTCAAGTTGTAGAGAAACAGAATGATATAAAAAAAAGCATTAAAATAGAAAAATATACACGAATATGCACATATACATATAAACATATGTATGTGTATGTATATGTATGTATATATATATATTTTTTTCACATATACATCCAAATGTCCTCATTCATTTGTTTTCTTTTTTTAAATTTATTTCTTACATATATGACAATAGTGGAATATATAACATTCATAATTATCTATTCACAGCACAATTTTTCATAACTCTGTATATAAAGTATGTTCACGCCAAATTATGCCATTAGACATGAGCTCTCTTTGTTGTTTTTTTTTTTTTGCATTACAATTCTTAATACACCTTTATACCACAATTTATCATATATCTGTTTGTATATAAGGCAAAGTTTAGTTCTAAATTTTAAATTTTAAAGTGTAAAATGAAAAATCCTTCATTTGGATTTTAGGATCAAAGTGAAGCAGAATTAGTTCTTTGAAGAAGTTTGGTAACAACACATTCTACTTGGCTTCTTCATGTAATCCTCCTTTAGTTTAGCTATAAGAACATAAATTTAGAATCAAGAGTCACAGATTTGGGTTGGGAATATAGCTCAGTTGGTAGAGTGCTTGCCTCATATGCACAAGGCCATGGGTTCAATTCCTAGCCCCACCAAAAAAAAAAAAAAATGTAAACAGATTCTCTTCCTGCAATGTCATAGTTGTGTGATTTGGGCAAAGATACTCTTTCCCCTATATCTATTTGTTTCTCTAGATTTCTCTCTATCATTAAAGTTTTTGTGATAGGCAGGACCATTACTGACATCTAATATCATACAAATTATGAAAAATCAATAAAATTTTGCACTGATTATAACGAAAAGAAACAAATAATGATTGTGCCCATTTTGTCAGCATTAGCTCTTGACCTGTATACATCTTGTGATAGTTTTCAGTTCCTAATTGCTTTTCTTCCCTATTCCTTTTCACTAAACTTCATTAAACTCTAAAAACCGTATTTGAACAATACGGGTTTTACTGTGCCTTTCTTGCAGAAACCAAAAATATTGTTTACTACAAATTCTTTGAAACTTCCTTTGCCTTCACTGTCTCTCCACCTTCAAAATACTTCCTTGGACTTCTGTCCTAGGTTTTCTTGCTCTTTGTTTCTGACAGGTATTATGCAGCCCAATTTACTACATACCCACTATTTGAGAGTCACATCCAATTAAACAAAGCCTTGTTTGTTCAGCTAAACTTACTTGTCTACAGCTCCTCAAGCATGCTCCTATAGCAGAAGTACAAGAATGTGTCACTGAGATCATCATCCCACAGGCAACACATTAAACCACCTATTTTCCCTAGGCTAGGCGCCTTCCCTCTGAATTTAAGGAGACTAGTTAAGAGAACAAAGTCCACAACTCTCTTCTTGATTTCAAATCCTATTTCTGCCATTTAGTATTACATAGTATTACAAGTAAAATAAATGTCCTCTCTTATTACTAGAATATGAGTCAAAAAGTGTTAGAAGCAGAGGAGAAAACTTAGCCAAGCAAAGCTGAATTTGAATTCTGGCTCTGATTCTCATTAGTTGTGTGAATTGGGGAAGAGACTCCTTGCTGTCATTAGCAGTTTCTTTATGAGGAAATTTGAGAAAAAAAAATAGTAAAGCTGTGGTAAGGATCAGTAATTACACATGCAAAATGATTAGTACGTAGACATCACTGAAAAAATGATGTACTACTGTTCTTGGCACATAAAAGGAAGAAATTAAGAAAGAAGATATAAAAAGTTTTAAGTAATATTTGATGCAAAAAAAATATGTAAGGAGGGCTGGGGTATAGGTCAGTCATAGAGTGCTCACTTGTGAGGCCCTGAGTTTGATCTCTAGAACCACAAACACACAAACAAATGCAAGGAAGCTAATGGTCAACATTCATTCAACAAATATTTTAGGTTACCAGTTAGGGTCCAGGTACAGAAAACTGCAGTATAAAATGAGTAGCAGCAGGTATTGCTCTTCACTCCCATTGATTGCACTCAGTGTGCTTTTTGGGGGAAGAAAGGAAGGAAGAAAGGGAGGGAGGAATGGAAGGAAGGTGTGCAGAAGGGAGGGATGGGAAGGGGAGGAAGGAAGGGTAGCCTTTCATTGTCTATAGAAGCATTCTGTGAAAGACAAAAAGAGAATGGTTCTGTTCCACTAACATGGATTCTAGAGAAACTTAGGCAAATCTTTAGCATAATTATTTTTCTTCCTGGAAACTAACAGTCTTTCTGTGATTGGCCATAACATATATTGTTGAATTTATGGACTTATAAACTTTTAGAAGTAAGTTGGAAAATCATTTCAACATGAAGAAAATAAGTATAGTTAATTACAGAAGAATTTTAATAAAACACCAAGTTTGTTCCTGATTTTTACATTTTAAAGAATTCAGTATGAAAGCAAAACAAAAGAAAGAAAGAAAAGAAAAAGTTAAATCAACTTTCAACAAAGGAGAGATATTGGAGATGTGAGATGCCAATACATCTATGATACTGTGCTTCTTAAAACCTTATCCGTTTCTTTCTGAATCAGTATTCTTGATTGACTTGGAAAAGGCATTAAACAAGCCACATGAGGATTAGGTTTCTAAACAGGAAAATTACAGACATGTATACTGGACTTTTTATGGTATTTACCACTTCCTTGACTTAATATCCAAAAATGATTTAATGGTTCCAGAAAACATATCAGGGAATATATTTGAGTGTGAAAAACATATTACAAGTTGCATATATACTCAAAGCTTGTGGTTTTGTGGCGTACTATAAAACATACATCTTTTGATACTAACTTAAATGTATTCTGAGCCAAAGGTGACTTTGTTTTTCAAATTCAATAACAGATTTTAATACCTCTCTAATTAATTTAAACTTACTCATAGTAAAGCTTCAATAAAGTTTTAGGGAGATATCTGAAATGGGGTTTTTATTTTATTTTCTTTAAATTTCAGCTACTTGAGGGAATTTTCAAACTTTTCTAATTAAACCAGGATGGAATCCCATAACAATAGAAATTTCTATTTGCCTGAATATTCTGGAATTATTTATATTTTACTTATGAGTAATCTGATTTCAATGAAAATCCTTCTGTCAACTTTTCAGTCAGGATCTGAAACTTAGGACATTTCCTTTATCTCCTATTACATTCTTATTTCAAAAAGATCATGATAAGGGGAAAGTGTGTGTGCAGAGATTTAATAAAAATAAAATCTGGGCATATGAGTCAATAAGCTGGAAAACCCTAGAAAGAATCTCTATGAAACAAAAAGATGAAACTTGGGATTGAATCAATAAGGTGAATGAGTCTAGAAAGAATCTATATGAAATTAAAAGATGAAAGTTTGAGTTAAAACAACACTCCAAGCGAGGCAAAAAGTAATTGACTCTTTTTTTATTCCTTCAACTTAATGTTGAAATTCTTGATAACAGATGTCATCATGGCCCTAGGGAGAATGGTATCTCCTCAATGGGATATTTCACAAAAGAAAAAAATCATGAGGGCAAGGGAGGAGGTGTTAAAGAAGGTTCTGATACTCAGATAGCACCGCCCCCAATTATTGAACTGTAGGAGACAGAAGAGAAACAGTAAAAAAGGAAAAGTAATTGCTGAGGTAACTGGACAATCATAAAATTGCTAAATAAAGCCAAGTTTTAGTTCTTTAAAATACATTAAATTGATAAGTTTCTGGCAGCTCTAATTAAGAGAGAAAAAGTTTATGGAGTGTTTAATGAGAACAATTATAACTACAATGAGAGCAATTAAAAATATGAGAATGTTATGAACACTGCTACATTAGTAAATTAACTGGATGCTTGTATAGAAAAATGTAGTCGAAAAGCATAAATCCAATGCTTAAACCAACAAAGAAAATTTAAATATGGTGAAATGGTATCATTAAATAAGCACCATGCAGGCTGAGGATATAGCTCAACTGGCAGAGTGCCTGCCTCGAAGCACAAGGCCCTAGGTTCAATCCCCAGCACTACAAAATAAATAAATAAATATTAAAAAATTAAATAAGCACCTTGCTCAAAATGTTTTCTAAAAATAAGAGGACATAATCTGCAAACAGTGGTTCCCTGGGTTCAAAGATTATTCTGATTGGAGACGATCTTTTATAAACTATTCAACACTTTGAAAATATTCAATAAAGAATATAACTTACTTTAATCATGAGGGAAGAAATGTATTAAGATTAATCTCTGCCTTGAAAAAGCTTTAAAGTGAACATAAGATGATTAATGATTACATTTATTCATATAAACAAAGCAGAGTGTTGATATGTCAAGTGAGAATAACCAAATACATAGTTTTATGAATAGTTTTCATAAAGGTATTTATATAGTGTTTACTGTTTGTATCAAGTGTTAAATAAAACTGAATTTATGCCAATTCATAAATTCAGTCTCTGTATAATTAAAAAATGTATGAGGCGATTAATGAATAACAGAGGTTTGAAAAGAATTTCTCAATGGATAAAACAGATGGATCTGACAAAGTATTTCACAAAAAAATCATACTTGGAGAATATTTTGTTTAAAACACAAACTTCCATTAAGTTTCAAGAGAGGGAAGCGTTTAAGGATATTCTTATCCTCTTGTCTATTTGAATCATCATTCACTAGAAGAATAATTATTAGAAGATTCACCCGATTCATTTTCTTCACAGGCTAACTACACATGGCATGACATATTACAGCAATTACTGTCAAGAGAATTACTATTAAAAGAATCATTTTCTCTGCACTTAAAGTGTTTTCACTTAAAACAAAAAGAATTAAAGTAGTTATGATGTGCCTATTATGGAATGATCTGCCCCTAGATAGTCTCAAAACTCTTTTTTACTTCTTTCTGGTCTTCAGATATAGGAGATCAAATGGCATTTTCTCAAAAAGGGTTTTCTTTGCCACCTGTGTTAGATTGTATTTTTGAATACAATACAATTATTTCCTCTTCCAGGGGATAATACTTTCTTGCCCACTGCCTTCAGGTGGGCCTTCTGACGTGCTTTGTCCAATAGGATGTGAAAGGAAGTGATTCTTCCTCCTGGCTGAAGCCTTAAGCATCTTCACATCTAGGACACATTTTGCCAGGATGTGTTCTAGTGGTCTGGATAGAAGCATCCCCATCATCCTGAATCCCCCAGGGAAGACAACATGGAGAAGCACTATGCTTGACCTGGGATCAACCCACAGAATCAGCCAAAATTAAACTTACCGCAGTAAACCTCAAAGAGTTGGGTTTGATTGTTATCACAGCATATTCCAGCCTGTTTTCAGGGAAATAGCTACCTCATAAAAAATAGCAGACACACTTCCTCTAATGTGTTTTATTACTCTTTTAGCATTTTTTTCCACTGGTTATATATTACTGTAATATTTACTTCTGTCTTTCATCCATAAGTAAAACTGTAAGCTTTATGAGGATAGAGACTTTTTTTCTCTTCATTGTTGAATTCCTGGCTTAGTTAAATCTCTGGTGGTCATTAGTCAAATGGAAGGTGAATGGAAAGAGGAAAAACATTGAAAGCTAAGGTCAAAATCTTCCTAAAAGGCCTAAGAAGAAATACAAGTGGCTGAGTTATAACAACTTCATTTATCCAAAAAGTCTTTATCTGTTAAGGGGAGAAGAACTCCCTTAGAAATTTGAGCATGGCAAGTTTAGTGGCAGAAAAATTAACAGTAACAGAGAATTTGAGTAAAGGGGCAGTCAAGTAATAGAAAAAGAGAACTGCAAAGAATATAATATTATCAAATATAAGAAATAGCCACACTCACCCACAAATAATAGCACTAGGACTGAGATAGAAGATTCAAGAAAGAACTTCAGCTCTTTCTTTCCCCCAACCTTAGCAGAGATATACATTTCATCAGTGAACATTGTTCTTATGACTTACTACATAGTAGAGATGTTACTCTGTTGCTGTCCCTGTGGCATTTGCTGGAAAAGCATTGTCTTTAAAAAAACAGTTGGTTGGACAATGGCTCACTATGGCAATCTGTTTCTCAACCACCCAAGAGAGTATGCCAAGCTTAATGCTGGTCTAGTAAACTGTAGGAACAGGGCAATGAAGAAGCTATGTTGGAATACTACAATGAGGAAGCAAAATTCCTTTCTTCTTGCAATATCTGTCTAGCATCTTCTACAGGCAAAGCTTAAAACCACACTGGCAAAAATAAATAATAACTAAAAGGTCCAGATTTTTTTTCATAGGTCAAGCAATGCAGCATGAATTTGAGGCTTATAACTGACACTCAGGGCAACAGATATTGATGATGGTTCCAAAGAATTGGAAAAGAGCGTGGATACCATAGAGACAAGTAGAGCCAATTAGCAAAGTAGACTTGACAGGATTTGATGACAGATTCAACGTGTGATTGAAGAAAGAGGAGTCAGAAACTCCTAGATTACCCTGTGGAGGATTAATTTCCTGACATGAGGAATTCAGGAAGAAAATCATCTTGGATATTCAAAGAGACTTATGGAGAATGAAGATAGTAAAGCTATATGCTACATATCTAGGGGGAAGTGTTCTTTTTGGGTAATTGGATATAAGGATCTGGAGCTCAGGAGCGAGACCCAATCTAGGATATAGATTTTACACTTTCTGTTCCAAATAATTATTAAGCATTTGCTATTCAAACAAGTGTAGAGTTGCTAGTAATATAATTAAAATTGGATGATCTCATCAAGAATGAAAAGAGAAGGCTGGAATGGATAAGTACCCGATGACACTAATATTTAAAAGTCCCCACTGTTACCTTGACTTCTCTCATGATGTTTAATATCACTTATTTCCTTATCAAGGTTAAGCCTTATGAGGTCCATGGGCTTTGTTTCCTGAGTTGACACATTCCATATGCACCTTTTCTTTTCTCATTTATGGCTACCATGACAGGGGTACCTTATCCATAAGCAGATCATGGAGTTTTACAATTTCTCATATAATGAATGATGTGAGCTGTTGCGAAGCAACATCATGACAATAAATCAAGAGCACCATCTGCATGGGGTACATGGCCCTGAGTAGAAAGAGCTTGCTCTCCCAGAGAAGTTTCATAGACAAAAATTCTTAAGTGAGTTACAAGATCCCTTGGAGAAGCCAGAGGGCTATGGTTGGAAAGTCCATGGTTAATTTATAGTCACATTCCTGTCAGTAATAATAAAAGCAAAAATTGTACAGTTAAGAAAAACTTCTAAGAATCTAATAAAAGAGGATAATGAGAAAAGCCAAATGAAAATAAGTAAAGATTTCATTAGAAAATTAAAGCTAAATTTTAAAGATAATGCATGTAAATAAGGTAAATAATTTTACACAAATAAACATAAATAAAATATAAAATATAAAATCAGTTAAAAGCTAAAGCAATGAGATTTAAAGATTATAATAAATTAGATATATATTTAAAGATGTGAAAAAAAGAATATTCTTAAAATCCTCAGGCAAAATATAAATATGAAATTCATGACCAAATAATTATAAAATATAAAACTATATATCTTAAAGTTAGAAAATATATAGTTTATAGTTTTAAAAAAAGAAAAAGTATGAAACAATAATATAAATGCTAAAAATATGCCAAGGTCAGTTATATAGTGTCTTTGAATAGAAGATTGGCAGGGAATAAATGAAGAAATCAAATATAATCAGGACAGGGATATACATTCTTACTCAGATATTATTTATGTATACATTTTTGTATCCATTACACCACCTTGGGCTAACCTGGCCCAATCTTAAGAATAGCACAAAATACTTTTAATTATAGTATTTATTTCAAGTCAGGACAATAAGAAGACCCTCACTGATGTACAAATACTCAAATATTAGTGAGTTCCAGGCTCTCAGAAATCCTAGCAGTCTCCAAAACTTAGAGAAATAGCAGATTTACTCATGTTTCCCCTAAGTCATTGATATACATTGAGCTCCATCACAAAATTACATTGGGAGGAAAGACAAATTAAAACATGAATGAAAAAAATTAAACCTGGCAAAGAGTCTTGACTAGCAGAAAATTCATAGCTGCTGTTGGAAAATTCATATTTGTATACTGTATATTTATCTCAAGATGACTTGAAAAGTAATTTCCTTATGAAGATTAGAAACAGAGAAACATTGGCAATTACCTATGTATATGATCATAGCTCATATTTCCTCCATTATTTAATAAATCATTGGAATATTTGTCCCGAATGAAACAGAATTCTGATATTATAAATGTGTGGCTTTAAATCTCAATTCTATTTCTTATTGACAGTAAAGTTCCCTCCCCCAATATCTCAGATCCTCAATCTTCTAATATCTAAATGAGGATAGGCTACAACCTGGAGGGATTATACCAAAGCTTAAAAATAATGCTTGTAAAGCATGTTGCACAGTGTAGGGGAACAGAGAGAGTGGTACCTCTCATTTTTGTTCTACTTACACCTACTGTGTTAGCCCTGCTCTGCAGAAGCATTAACCTTCAACCATAAACTATCTTGATCAACTAGCAGGGGTTTCAAAGGCCAAAAGCAAGGCAATTAACTATGTTAATGGATGTCAAAAAAAAAATGAACACTGTTCCTCTTTTTAGAAACATCAGTGACTTTCCCTCTAAATTAAATTGGAGACATTAGTAAAATAAAATAAATATTTGATAGTTACAGTTCAAATAATTTCATGCTGACTAATTCATTCGTTGATGTGTCTTTCACAGTAGTGAACTGTTATTCAGTAAGAATAGCAATGTCAGAATTAATTGATCGGATGACCATTCATATAAAAACAAGGGTACACAGTAAGTTAGACATGACAGGGTCAGAGGACATGAGGAACTTAGTCATTTGCCACAATAGGATTTGCCTCTAAGGTAAGAAAAAGTTGTTTTAAGTATTATTGATTTTTACTTGGAAAATGTGTCCTATTGATTTTTCCATCTAGATCCTTAACTACGGCTTTTACTACACTATTCTTGTCTGTAATGACAACCAATGGAAAACACAAGAACAAAAATGTGGAAGAAAGATAAAATGGGACTTCAAAATTACTACTTAACAGATTACCCCCACCCACACCCCCAGCACATGCAATATTATTTCAGAGTTCTACTTACTTCTGAAAGGGGAATAAAGGATTTTAGTTTTGTAGTTTTTTAAGTGCAATGGTGTGGTGATTTTACAGAGTCGGCAACTGAACTGGCTGTTTCAAAGCCCCTGTGCTTGTGGGCAAAGAATTTCTGGATTTCTGCCAAAAATGAAGTTCAAGTTATTTGAAGGGATTGGCTGTTGCAGGTTCTGTATTTCTTTTAATCAGGCTTTGTTTTTCACAGCTGTCATTAGTCCATTCTAGTTTATTACCTGTTGGGACTTGGAGTTCTGGCATTTGGAAATGTATTTATTCAGTCAATGTAAAAAAAAAAAAAAAAACAAACAACAACAAACTGTCACAATTTTGAAGAAGGTTGTTTATCATCTGGCAATGCACAGGCAACAGTCTTTTTGCTTCAAATACCTTCTTCTACACATCTACCTCGGAGAAACTTCTGGAGACAGTGCCTTTATTTTCTTTTTATTTCTTTTCTCCATAAATCCCTCCTACTTTTCTTCTATATTCCTCCCTCTCCCTCCCCTGCCCCTGCTCTCTCTCTCTCTCTCTCTCTCTCTCTCTCTCTCTCTATATATATATATATATATATATATATATATATATATATATATCCTACCCTTCCTTTTCTTATTCTTTCTTATTTCCCTCTTCTTCCTCTTTTCAGAGTTCCTCTCTGTCTCTTTTTATTTAAATTTGGAAGCTCTAAAGAAATAATTTGACTTGAAAGTTCAGTATTTGTGCAAAATGGCTCTGACAGAAAACAGAGTTTATTATATGTATCAGATTGAACAGGACAGAGTGAAATAGTAAGAATTGCAATACTGCCCACATGGTAATAGAAAACCACCTTTTATCTCAACAGTTTATGATTTTAGTTTATGTCTATGCAAGGATTTCTTGTTAAATCAGTTTCACTTAAGTGCTCTTGAAAACTTCAGATTTTTTTTTAGTTAAGAATCCTACATTGATATGTTTGGGGGCTCTGTTGAGCAATTTTTTTCCAGACATTGATTACTGCCTGAAAGAAAATAAGTTAAAGGAACAAAAAAGCACCTACTAACTAGACAAATTATCAACCTACATAATATTGAGCTTATTATCATTCAAAATATTAAAAATCTATAGTTATGTGGTGTAAAGGCTTTTGATCAATGTATTACTATAGAAAAAATTCTGAGCTTCCCTTTTGCATTTATTGTTAACTTTATTTTTTTATTTTTAGTCTTGGAACTATGGATTGAACCCAGGGGCAGTTAACCATTGAGCAACATCCCCAGCTCTTTTTATTTTTTCAGTTTGAGACAGGGTCTCACTAAATTGCTTAGGGTCTCACTAAGTTGCTGAGGATCTCACTAAGGTGCTGAGGCTGGCATTGAAATTGCAATCCTCCTGCCTTAGCCTTCTGAGTCACTAGGATTACAGCTGTATAACTCTGCCCTCATCTGTAGTTAACAGTAAATGCCAACCTGAATACAGTAATTTATGAAAAATAATAATACACGTGTTATTCAGATTTGTAGGCCTTTAAATTATTACAATTTGTTACAATATTTGATCAGGGTTCTTATATGGTTTTGTATAATTGTATGCTTTATTTTCTGCTTGATGATCACTGAGACAATGTAAATTGCTTGTGGTCACATAGTAGAATAATCAATACTTTAGTCCTCTTGCTCTTGCTAGTCCTTATTGTGTCTTAATTTTTAAAAATTAGATATACTTCCTTTAAGAACATGACATACAGAATTCACTTATTTTAACTTAGTCAAGTGGCAAACTTAGCAAAAGGATTGGCCCGTTGCATAAGAGTTAAATTATGGGATACAGCAATCAGTGGGAGGCCAGCCTAGGTGAGGCCACACAATTTCAAACTAGTTTTCTGCTTCTCTAAAGAGTCCTTCTGACTGGTTCTCAGGAAATAGTGAGATAACTTGAAACTCATTAGATATTTTATATAAGCTTTGTGTGTGTGTGTGTGTGTGTGTGCTTGGAATCATATTAGGGAGAGGGTATAAGATAGTTAACACAGGGATGTTTAAGCAAGTGATCATCTTCCTCAGGAAAAATTGGAGATGACAAATTATATTGCCTAAGGATAAGTCTATTTGTGCTAGCCTCTTTATTTAAAAAGAGACTTTCAGAAGTAGTTCCAAAAAGCAAAAACAGAATAACAACATAACAGCAACAACTGTTTATTTTATTTTTTCCTTCACAGTCTTCTGATTCAAGGAAAGATACATGTTTAAAGGCATATTGTACAAAGTTGTCTTCCTTAGTCATTTAGTTTAGTGAATGACCTGGTGCTCAAAACTGCGATTCTGCAAACAAACTTGATACCATTTAGAATTTAAATATTATTTATAAATGTTATACCTTCTCAGATTGCTCTCCCTGTTCATAGACCATGTCACAAAGATGCTACACACCAGAGAAGACCTCTGAAGCAAATCATTAGATCATTTTCCTTATAAGCCTCTCATTTTTAGTCAGTCTACTGAATCCCTGCACTCTGACACCATAATTAGCCTAATTATATTTTTTAGTTCTAAGATCATCATTGTCATTTAAATTAACATACTACAATTAAATATGACATAACAATATTTACTTTCAAAAAGCCTCAGAGCAAAGAATGAAACTTTCTTATATCTTCAAATCCTCAGCAGTAAATCCTATTCCAATGCATGCCAGTAATTCATTCAACCTTAAAATATTACTGATGTGTCACGCCACATTTAGAAAAGCATCCTATTTGTTCACAACCCTTTTTTTAAGATCTTTTGGCATTTTGTTGCTTGTCTTTTCAAAAGACAAACTGCACAAAATATTCTAAGTTTACTGAGAATTATTACTTTATCAATCTTCATTTTCACAGACTATCATCTTCTTTGATGTGAATCACAAAGAAAATTATCATCTTATGAAAAGCAACAAGGATTTCAAGTATTTTCTGTGAAGTATCATGAGCTTTGCACCCTGACCAGTCATTCTGACACATTTTGAATCAGGTGTCCCTAGGCATGAGAATAGCCACTTTCTCCAGAACTGGCATTTGGTAAACATCTATCAGTCTAATAAATGCTAACCAGATCACATTAGTAAATGCACAGCTCTCAAAAATGTGTTATCACCATTCAAATTCACTTTTATAGAACTGAAGCCCAACATTATTTTCACTGTAGACACAACTGTCAGGAGAATTAACAGTAGCTTGCATTGAATGATTGGGTGCCTGTGGGAAAGATGAGCAATGTACACATTTGGGAAGCATTTTGATCATGGAACATAGAGATATTGCTCTATGCTACTGTTTGATGGCCATTTCCTACATTTTATTAAACTTCCATAATCAAAGAGAGATTGGATCATTTAAGTACAATCTATGACATACACACAGTGGAAATTTGTTTGCAAACTACAGAACGTATATTTAAAAGAAAAAGGACTGCAGGTAAAATCAGGTATAAGAACTAAGAATAGAATCCCTGTGAAGCTCCAGGAAAGGCTTGAGGTAATACCAGGGGATTGGAAACACACCTGTCACTTGGTAAACACAGGCTAGATTAGGCAGAACTGACAGTATCCAAGTGCAAATCTAGGCTAATACATAAACCTTTGATTTTTAATCTTGAGATGGTAAAACCAACAAGTTCAGAATTTCAAAAACCTAGATTGGTCATCCTGCAAATCACTAAAATACAAACTCATTTTCTGAACAGGCAAGCAAACATCCCTTACCTTAGGTGAAAAAAAATATATCAGTGTATAAATATATAACGTATAAAGCAGGCTTTAGCAAACATTTTCCATAAACTTTAATGTTATAATGTTAAGTACTGTCACTAGTACTTAAGTCTGCTTTTATAGTCGGGGTTGCAGCCATACACAATAAACATATGAATATGACCAGGTTTCAATGAAACACTATTTATGAATAATAAAATTTGAATTTTCACATGACTGAAGATTTTATTCTATTTTGATTTTTTTAAAATCATTTGAAACCATGTAAAAATGTTTCTTAGAACACAGGTTACATAAAAACAGGTATGACATGACTTTGACCATGTATTGTAGTTTGTTGACCCCAGTACACAGAAATCTATATAATAAGTGAGAATATTTCTTTGATGTTGGGGATATGTAAAAGCCAGTTTGATTGTTTTTAAAAGGATGTTCTATGCTGAACTTATTTTCCAAAAATCAATAGCACCAGTGATTTGCAGTATTCTAATTCAATTCTTCTGACATAAGAGCCTAATGGCTTAATTTAGTAAAAAATAAAAGAACTTAAATAACTTTGGTAGATCCAGCCTAGTATTATTTTAGTTTTTTTGTATCTTAATCCAATTACTGTTATAAATCTATCTTAGAGAATCAAAGGGTATTTTAAAATAGTCATTTTTTCTATAAAATTTGTATAGATCTAATGTATAGCTAAATATAACAAAATATCTAATTTATCACATGGCAGTCACTTGAATTTCAGTCTTGAGTATCCAAATGATACTACTATACTAATTTGAAAGACAGTATTCATGTTTTTTAAGGCATATACAGTTGTGAAGTGACTATTCTTTCTATATGGACAGATTACTTGTACAAATGAGAGTTCTATTCCTTATTAGGATATGAATTTGGCAAATGCTATAGCTTAAATCTTAGGTGTCCCACAAAGGCTCATGTGTTAAAGGCTTTGTCCCCAGATAGGTGATGGAACCTTTAGGATGAAGCCAAGGGGAAGATGTTCAGGTCACTGGGGTGTGTCCTTAAACAGATAGTGGGACCCCAGCCTGAGCTTCTTTTTCACTTCCAGCTCCTCAAGGTGAGCAGCTTGCTCGGCCCTGAACTCCTTCCCTGATGCACAGTCACAGGCCCAAAGCAATGAAGCCAATTGATTCTAGATTGATTTGGCCCAAAACTGTGGGCCAAAATAAACCTGTCCTGTGTATAGATGGGTTATAACAGGTAATTATAGTAACAGAAAGTTGACTAACATGGCAAGTTACCTGAACCCTGTATACCAGCTTATTCACCTACACAGCAGAACTATTCCATGGAGTTGTTTTAAAGTCACTATGTAAAGGATTTAAGATAGAGACTGACACAAAATTGGATTTATGGAGATGTTTGGCTTATTATCATTATCAAAAAACATTTTTTCATGACTCATTTGCTCATTATTACAAACTCCCTGATCAACTGTAGTAGCATTCACATATACACTCAGACACATGCAAACACACACACACACACAATTTGGGTAAGTATGATAAATTAGGTGATCCAGATAAATGTCTCTTAGTGAGCTTTAAAGGATCTTGATCAACTTTAAATATAACATTTATTAATTAAATTCCCCACCTAAATCATAGACATAGACCTTGTTCAAAAGCATTCAAGAATACTTAATCTAACAATTACTAGAGGAAGAGAGAAAAGTTTTGACTTTCACAAAATAGTTACTTGATGATTTTTAAGGACACAGATTTGAGCAAAAGAGAGCAATATCAAACAACCACCTTTGATTATAATGAAAAGAAACAGATAACGCTATTCTACTAACAGATTACTCTTCATCTGATTTAAATGACTCTGTGCCTCTGGTTGAACATTATATGTGCATTTCTATGTTTAGAATATTATTTCTACTACAGAAAATTCAATAAGAAAGCTAAAAATAGAAATGACTTCCAACTTCCATATTTATGAATTTGCCTTTGGGTAAAGTAGTTCAACAATTTGGTTGCTGTTTTCAGCTTCAAATGTTTATATATTATGAATGACAGTACTGCTACTAAAGAATAAAACTTCCTATATTCTTGTCCTCAGATCCTTTTAAAAATAAATTCTAAAATGAATGTTTACAAGTTTAACAATACAAAACCCAAACTTTGAGACACAAACAACAAAACCACCATGAAAACAAAACTGTGATCAAAACTCCAGCTGGATTATGTATAATATGAAATATCTGAATCAATGATGTAGGATTAAATTCTTAAAATTCCACTTAGATGTACAGATTAAAAATATCTCTTAAAATATTGAGGATATATTTTTTAATCATACACAAATTATGTTTCATTATGATAATCAAATTTTTCAATGTTTTTTTCTAAAAGAGACTCTTTAACAAAGGTGGAAGAATATTCCACATTACTTTTCTTACTTATTTATTTTTTTTCTGGTACTGGGGATTGAACCCAGGGGTGCTTAAATGCTGAGCTACACTAACAGCCCGTTTTCATGTTTTATTTTTTGAGACACTAATTGCTTGGGGACTCCCTAAGTTTCTGAGGCCGGCTTTGAACTTGCTATCCTCCCACCTTAGCTTCCCAGACTATTGGGATTATTAGGCATGCGCTACTGCACCAGGTGATATTACACATTTCTATCAAGGATTTTCTTTCGATTTATAGATTCATCATAAGCCAGTTTCTTAGTAGTCAAGGACAGATTTTTTAGGGACAATATATAATTTTAAAGCTAAATAGAACTCTGCTCTAATCATTTATCACAACTATCACAAAAATATTTACTTTGTGGGAATACATAGTTTATAATAAAAAGGATATAACTAAGAATAATACATACAGATCATATTTGATGATGGTTATAGTATTCACTGGATATTACCAAATCTTATATTTATTTAATTCTGATCAAAGAACATAATTTGCACATGATTTTATCTGGCCTCCTTGCATTTTTTTTTTAGGACAGGAACATACTTAACCTTACTTTGTCTTCATTATTCTATTAGGTATTTATTACTCCCCCCGCCCCCGTCTTTAAGTGAGGGAATATAAAAGTCTGACAAAGATTATGTCTTATCTTCAAGATTGTGCTGCAAATACATGCTATTGTCAAAATTTGAATGTAGGTTTTGAATGATGGTCCTGGTCTCTTTTTACTCCACAAAGATGACTGAGTACTGAAGGGGAATGGGCCTAGTGAATGTTCCAGAAGTGGAAAGTGCCTCTTGGGTCCTATACAAACATTTATTTTAATCATTTTTTCATAGGAATCTTCTGGAAGACTATTAACATTTGCCTGTCTCCTTAAAAGAGGTCACTAAAAGGAATTTACTCTTATCTTGATGACTCACAGTCTCCATCATGAACAGCCATTATCACACCCTGAAGCAAGGCAGCACCTGTCAAGCTGTCAGCTGTCATGTCTGCAATCATCCTGCTTGCCTCTAACAGCCTTCTGCTCTGATTCTGCTCAATGACTCCGGGTCAGGGAACCAGATGACCAAGGCTTTTAAAGATTATACGTAAACGTTCTCAGCTTTCTCAACTGTAAAATGAGGTTGCTTTACCAGACCAGTGGTGCTCAACTCTGACTATGTATTTGAATCACTGTGCTCAGACTCCACTACTCATATGAAATGGGGATTTAACACTGGTATTTTTTGAAATGCTCTTGATGTTGTTGTTTTTTTTTTCTTAATAAGCAAACAGGCTGAAGAAACATAATGCTAAAATATCTTTAAATCTGAAATGTAACATTTCCACAACTTAAAGAATTATAAGTTCCTAAATGAAGCACTATACCTTATACTGTATTCAGTGTCTAGTAATTTAGACACACACAGAGACAAAGACACATATACCCTCTTCATCACTTGAAGGTGGTGCACTGTTCTGTATATTCAGGCAAAGACTTCCTCTTTGTCACAAACCTATTTAGTATTTCTTCTTTAATTTTTCTCAGTTCTCTGTTTCTCCAGCTAAATGCTTAGATTAGGTAGTTGCAATAAATAAATAAATAAATAAATAAATAAATAAATAAAGTACATACAAATTTAAGATTTCAAAATATATATACACATGTATATAATTTAAAAATATAAACTTTTAAGTTTATACAATATGTTATTGTATATTCCTCTCTGCTTCCCTCCCTCGACTTCTTGTATCCTTCTTTCTGCACCATTTTATTTCTATTACTATGCACTTGATATTCACAGATATGAAAAGAACAAAAGTGCAAAATCTCTGTTGTAATGGAGTTCATTGATAAATGTGATTGAATGAGCAGGTGAGCAGACCATTGTAACCAGTGTTGCAAAGACATCTGTAGGTTTCTACAGCAGCACAGATGGGCAGTGCAACCAGCCTAGGAGTAGAGTAGAATGAGGACACCAGGAGGAAGCAAGAGTTGAGTTTAACCTTGAAAGACTCATCCAGGTGGAAAAAGAAATGATCACAGGAAATACTACCAATAAGGAGGAAAATATGTAAAGTTTAAAAGATGGAATAATATAGGATATTTGAGGGAATTTTTAAGTATGTAGGTCAGTGTGTCAGGCAGTATAAATGGAAAGCACACACACCTGTCCTCACTAATGAGCTTGGAGCTTGTTTATGGAGGAACCTGTACATCCTGCCAAAGATGTCAATTAATTTTCCTTTCTTCCTTTTTTTTTTTTTAACTCAAAAGGCAATAGGAAAACATTAAAGAATCTTGAGAAAATCAAACACAAGTTACATTCCATGACCATTATGGAAATACTAGCACATGATTATCTTTTATTAATATATATATACACATGTATATAATTAAAATATAAACTTTTAAGTTTTATAATATATATAATTTGTTTTAATCCCTTTTCTAACAATTGGCTTTTATCACTCTTAGTTTTTTTTGTTTTGTTTTGTTTTGTTTTGGAGGGGAGTGGAACTGGGAATTGACCCCTGGGGACCATATCACTAAACTATGTTTTCTAGTTATATGCATCATAGTTACATTATATTGGGTGGAATCACGTGTGTCAAAATTTCAAACTTCTTTAATAAATGAATAGTTATTATTTTTGTACACCTGCATTTGTTAAAAAAATTTTAAAAATTTGTTCTAATTAGTTACAGATGACAGTAGAAAGCATTTTGACACATCGTACACAAATGGAGCACAACTTCTCATTCCTCTGACTGTACGTAGTGCTGAGTCACACCAGTAGTGTAATCATACATGTATATAGGGTAATAATGTCTGTCTTCTTCTACTGAAAATAACATTTCTTAAAATTGAAGTTCTTTGATAGCTGCAAATATGGTGATGACCCATAGCAGTTTTCAATCAATCTTGTCAAAAGTTTTAAGTTAGAGGTTGAGGTTGTAACTCAGTAGTAGAGCGCTTGCCTAGCATGTGTGAAGCACAGGGTTTGATCCTCATCATCATGTAAAAAAAAATAAATAAATAAAATAAATGTATTGTATCCATTTAAAAAAAAAAGATTTAGGTTATCCATCAGGGTATTCTAGATAACTGCAGTTATAAAGCTGGGTGCACACAATTACCAACCATAGAGATATGCATTTATATTTTTTTGTTTTTACTATTTCTTTTTTTAGTTGAGGATCGAACCCAATGCCTCACACATGTTAGGCAAGCGCTCTACCACTAAGCCACAACCCTAGCCCTATTTCTATGACCTATTTCTTTATGGAAATGATTTATCTGGTCATAACTCTTACATTTGTGCTACTATGGTTAGTAAATACAAGCATTTATTCTTGCAAAAATATGTATGCTTATTTTATTATAGCCTATTTTACTGTGTAAAATTATGCAAGTATTTATAAAGTAAAATTATGTAATAAATACTTATGAAGTTATATATATGTATATATATATATATATATATATATATATAATTTGTGATTTTAATGAAATACTAATGCTATATCCTGACTCAAAATGGGCATTCAGATTTCACTGCAATAATCAAGAACAGCAGACAATTAGCAATTCTGTTAGAGAAACTGTGTAGAAGAGTTTACCATTTATAAGCCCTGAGACATGGAGTACAGGAGTTAATTTAGGAGGATTTGTCATTGTTGAAGTGGTGACTATGAGACAGGGGACTGAACATGTTGCACATCTACATTGGAAGGCTGATCCTAGGAAGGCAACACACACTAGCATGAGAAGCAGAACTATAGGACATTTAAAACATGGCTTCATAAAATGATACAGATGGAAAAGCACAGACACAGACATGACAGCTACTCATAAATATGCTTCCTAGGATTACTCTTTTAGTTAAGGAATCAGGGACTTAGGTCACATCTTCCAAATTCCATGCTATTCTTAACAACTGTTTGTAAAACCATCCATAAGATAAATGTCTAGAAACATTGTGCAGCTTTTTAAAGACATTAATATTTTTCATTTCTAGAAAATTTGCCAAGGAATGTTGAAAATTTAATATGATTTTTTTCCTTAGAGAAAAGAAAAGAGAATAGCTGTTCTGGTTATTCTAAATAATTAAACTTGTATAAATATATGATGATATAGCAAGTTAATGAGTTTATACACACTAATTTATTTAGGTTAAATAGTTGAAATTCGTGTTGGTTAAAAATAAAAATACTAAATAGAATAGGCACAATACTATGCAGTCATTAGTGTGGCCATATTAACATTGAATACTCCTTTCTTCATTCTTTAGAAAAAAATATTAGTATTCTTAAACAAAATTTGTTCAGTGTTCAACAGAATGTTAAAAATCTTAAGTGTTTAGCTCTTAGAACTCTTTATTTTTACCCATTTTCCCTAGGAAACAGCATCCAGTCCCAAGGCTTTAAATACCAAATGAATGCTGATGAGTCTCTCATCTGTATCACCAGTTCCAAATACACCCAGATGTGCACATTCACTTGCACTACAGAAAACTTCATTTCCCTGTTTGGATTACCTCTGGTGAGAACCTCAAATTTGCACTGAAAGAGGAACAAAGCAAAACAAGCCATTTCTCCCTTTTGTTTACTGTGGCCCAAAACACAAGGCTCATACTTTCTATCTTGGTTTACCTTGTTCTTCCCTGACACTCAATGGCTTGAGACCTTCTGGCTCATCACTAAACCACTGTTTAGTTCTGTATCATCCATCTCCTCCTCAATTCAACAACCTCTGAAACATAGTTTCCCTTTTCACTGTAAGTTTTCTAAACACAGTAGCCTGCATGATCATTGAAATGCAAACTAGATCATGTCTTCTTGGCCAATTTTTTCTGATGGCTTCATATCACACCAAAAATGCACCAGAAATGCAAACTCTTAACCCACCATGTATTTTTATGATGTTTTCATGGTTGTTGACATACGGCAAGATTATTACATCTACAGAGAGTGCACAGTTGCATCCTCCAACCATGAAATAAGTTATACAAAAATCCTAGCCCACAAAAATTAGGATGATGCCTCCTAATACCACAATATAGGACCTTTGGGATTTATTAAATCATGACAGTGGCACCCTCCTGAATGCCTGAATGGGATTATCACACCTTTAAAAAAAAAAAAAAAAAAAAAAGACCATAGAGAGCTAATTGGCCCCCTCTACCATGTGAATACACAGCAAGAAGGTGACATTCTGCTCTATGACCAAGAACCAGGACATCATTAGACATGGAATCTTAGAGTTTTCAGCTTCCAAAAATGTGAGAAATAAATTTCTGTTCTGTATAAATTATTCAGCATATAGTATTTTGTTATGGCAGCCTAAATAGACTAAAACAAGTTGAGACTTGCCACGTGAACAGAAACAACGTACTCTTCTAGACTGGCCTATATAATTATTGTCTCTTTACATCCTAAAGTCATACAGAGCTTGGAAAAATGTCACTGATTCAGACAGATCTTCTCATTATCTTGTTATACTTCCATGTTGAATATATATATGGCATATGTTTATATTCCATGCTAAAACATAGGCTCCTAAGGCAGAGAATTTGGCCAATTTCTCAATGTTAAAGATTGACACATAGTAGATGATATATAAATTCTATTAGATGAATGAACATAGTATTTTAAATGTCTGCAGACACATTGTAGAGATGGCTCATCTACTTTGGTAGCATTTGGTATTTGCATTACAGTATATAAAACTAATTGAAGATGTCATAAGGCCTTAGATTTTGGAAAATCCTTTCACAGGTTATCTGATACCATTATCATAGTTGAGAAAGACTTAAGGAGACTAGGATAAAAGAAGTTAACTGACATTTAATGAATGGTTGGGAGTTAGTGAAGAATCCCAGCTCTTTACAGACCTCTTCCTAAGCAGCTGAGCATCAGGATTGATGTGTAATTGTTTTGTGTTCAATGTAGTTTAAAAGATACATAGAACACCAGATCCTGTCCATATGGTTACACAGTTTCTAAGACAAGTCTGCATTTTTAAAAAGTAAGCATTTCAAATATCTTAGCCTCTAAATAAACAATGGTTTAGAAACATAATAGCAATTAACCTATCTAATTTCCTGGCAGAATAGAAACATTACATTCATTGTTACAGTGCTCTGAAGGTAAATTCATGACCATGTACTTGAAACAGAGTGAGATAGATATTACTGAATGTGATAGGACAATTCTACATAATTTATAAATGCTAGGTTCCTACATTATGGTTCTTTTCATTCATTTTTTCTATGGCTATGAATTTAAAGCTGTTTGAATCCACAACTTCAGGAAGAAACAGGCAAAGAAGGCAGGTCTATTTGTTATACATCTGCAAGCACTGTTTTTCTGGTGTGTGATACATCATGCTCCTGAGACTACTTGTGCATTCTGCTTTCAAGATGTCGGTAATTTATTTCCAAACCTCCTTAGCATACTTATTTAAATAAAAATTATGAGAAAGGACCTATTATTCACAAAGGAGAAAATATACACTACTTAGAAATTCCTGTGAAATACGTTGTTCTCCACGTACAGATACTGTATTTTAATCCATAAAATATTCCATCATCATATCTTTGAGAATTTAGATTTCATTATTAATTCTGCGGGACTATAATAGCTTCTGTAATAACTGTGTCAGGACTAACTAGCTTGCCATTGATGTGATTAAAAAATACACACTATATATCAAAAGTGGTGCACACTACAGAGCTTGATGTAAAGGAGGCCAGGCTCTTACATTAATTACTTTATAGGCTATGACAATTTAAATTCCCATAGAATAGGAGATTTTCCCTCTGCATAGAATATGTATATTAAAAGATTATGTACATGGTGCTCTGATAAATCAGTTAGGCTTTATTTTAATTGTAAATAATCATTTAAGATAATGCCACCCAAATTCATTTACACACTCATTCATTCATTAAACACTTTTTTACTTAATGAGTACTATGCTAGTTACTTGGAGTAAAAAGATGAACATGAAATGATAAAACTTCTAAAGGCCATTCTATAAACTAGTAGGACAGGCAAAGAAATCAACAATTATCTTGTCACTTTCTATCCATGTGACATCTGCCCCAACTATAGGTATATTCTGGTTCATTTTATTAGACCCTTAATTATAAATTACTACATTGAAATTCTGATATGTAAAGCTTTAATGAGCTTAACAAAAACTCAATCATGAAAAATTGATTCTTCCTTAAATTGAAGTCAAAAGCAAGTTTCTGAGTTCTAGAACCTTGAAAAGTGGAAATTTAATGAAGAAACATGATTTGAAATCTGGGCAACTTTTGCTGCTATCATCATTGTTCTATACCTAGAATAATGCCTTCAATATAAATACTTGAATAACAAATTCCTGAGGATATAGATATAATTAACTTACAGCAATGCTATTTTTATCATGTCAAAAAATCTTGAAAAGATATCAATTGATCATATGTAGAAGAAGAGAAAAACCTAAAAGCACAACCTTATTATGAAATTGATGGCAAAGGACAAACGATTTTGTCCAGTGACTTCTGGGACTGAAATTCTTTTATTTGGGGGAGTTCTGAAATATTTTTGGCACCATTCAAGAAAATGTTTTAATCATAATATAACATTCAGTTAATTAATGGATAAACAATATTTTTTGAAAAATTATGTCTCTTTGCATCATTACATAAGATGTATATTTTTAAAGCATCTTGACCCTTTTCATTGGTAGCTGGTATATTTAGCTCTAGCTCAGTTTTTTTATGATTGAATGAGGGCAATTGGGGCTCTCTTTATTGGTAACTACTGTGACAACTAGATGTGGGATTCATAACTAGAAAAAAAATCATTTGCCACATTATAACCTGAAATGCTATGAATCCATTTGGACAAATTCTACATTCTCTGAATTTCTTAGTAAATGAGCTAGTACAAAATGCACTTGTATAGATTACAGACAAAGATATACAGCTCATGGCCTGCAAAGAGAAATATCATAGCAAATACATTTTAAGAACTCTATTTAAAAACTTTGATTTTGATCTATTTTTCCCTTTTTCTACAGTGTTAGGGTTTATCAAGAAGGATATGCTTATCTAACTCCACTATCACCACCTCTCACATTTTTAAATTCCCTTGTTATGTAGGTCTAGCAACTTAAAATGACTCCTCAAACCTCTCTTTGAGGGATATGGCTTTAAAGTAACAGAATATTTCACTTGATTGGAACAACAGCATGAAGTTTAAGAAACTACAATCCAGGGCACAGCACCTTTAATTTGGAGCTGATTTAAACATTGCTCATTTTGTAATTGGGGTACGTTATATAATAGCCTTATGTCTCAGTTTCTTTATCTATAAGATGGACATAAGAATAACTCATATAATTGTTACAAGTATTAAATAAATTAAAATATGAAGAAAGAGAACCTATTTGGCACTGAGGAGACTATATATATATATATATATATATATATATATATATATATATATATATATATATATAAGCTTTATATATTTATCTATTTGTTTTCCAAATCATAAAACAGGCCTTTGGAAATCCGCTTTACAGTTCAGCATTACAGAACACAATGAATCATCCTCCTCATATTTTCATTTCTGTACTTTTAGCTTAAATTTCATTGTCTACCCCTTCAAATCCTTCTTCTTGTTGTATTAAATAGACCTGAACTACTCTTCCATCAAAAACAGAACACTTACAAATTCCAGATGGAATTATGTCTGCTTCAGTGAAGATGAGTGGGGCTGAAGGACTCACTGCATTGGGGACAAAGACAAAACAAAAACAAACCAGAAAAAAAAAAATCCATGGGACTTAACAGTGGGCTAATTAGTCTCATGTTAACTCTCGTCAACGTTAAAGATGTGGAGAGGGTCTACTGCACTGCCCTCCTGGGTTGAGTAACTCTCCCATTACCTGGAGGAGTTCACACTGCTCTCCTCAAATTTATAATTATTGTCCCTCTTTCATGTGGCCAGCACATCACACTGTCACTGTCACAACCCATGGCTCAGGCACCTGTGCCTGCCTCTCCATTTCCCTTTCCCTGCTGGAAAGCTGCCCATCTGCTCACCTGAGGCTCATGTCTGTTCATGCCCTGCAGGTTGCATCCTTTCTCTAGGTATGAAACATTTTAATGAAAATATTCCCTTTTTCATATCATCAGTTTTTGCTTTGTACAGAATTATTTATAAAAGAATTCCCCATTTAAGTAAGAAAAAAAAATCCTCACTTCAATTCATGTCCTTCTTGCTTTCCACAATTATTCATTCCCCATTACAGGAAATTGCTCAAAAACAGTAGTATTTAATATCTGCAGTTCCTCTTCTTCTTTCTTGAAAATAGCCCAATATCTCACCTAAAACTCGTTTTCAAATTTCCCCTATATTGACACATTACTCTATCCAGTGAGGATTTCTAAATCTAACTGTTATCATTTAGTCAGATTATTACTGGATAATAATCTTCATTCAGTATTTACCACTGCAGCAAGAATAGCAGAGTCAAGATGAGGTAGAGGAGAGAAGTCAAGTGGAATGATCCCAGAGTTTGAAACACTTTTTCTGTCTGTGCTGCAGACTCAATGCAACAGGTAAGATTTTGAAATATAAGAGTATTCAGCAATTGTCATAGTGCTGAAGACATAAATTGTCGATGAGGTAGAGTCAAAAAAGAGGTACCCTGGTAAGGACCTTAAGGCTGGAGTTTAGAACCCTAAATGGATATTCCCTTGGAATACAGGAGTGAATTGAAGTGGCCAGCTTGATGCAGCACTGAAGCTGTCACCAACTAGCTAAGTTCTTAATTGGATTACGGTGATCATTCCATATTCTAGCTGGTATCCAGAAGGAATAATGATTATCAAATTATCTTCACAATCTGTTATATATCTGATATTTAGTATAACATGCAGGATACACAATATGTCCAAACCAATACAGAAATGTGTGTGTATATGTGTGTGTGTGTGTAATAGAAGCAAAGTCTTAGGAAACTTATATAATAAAGTTATATAGAGCTTGTATATATCTATGTTTACACATTTAAATGACAATGCAGAAATCTTTTAGAAAATAAGTCTTCTGAGTATATAGAAAAAAAACTAAATGAAAAAAACTAAAAATTATGATTTAAACTATCAGTAAATAGATTCAATATCATAGTAGTCATAGTTGAGGAAAGAATCATTATAATGGAAGATGAGTCAAATGGGAAGTATGCCATATAAAAATGGAGCCATGTGAATGGCCCTGGAGTTGTGTGCCTTGCTCCTGTGGTTAGGAGGCTGGCGACTGAATCATCCACACTGGTCCTTTCAATGGATCCATGAAACCTCTTAGTTTCTTCGGGGCAACATCAGAATTGTTGAATCTTAATTTATTTTTAATGAATGAGTTTTGTATCAATAATAAAGAATTCCTTATTTTGTATTACATCTAATGCTTCCTGTGTTGGTCTTGGAAAGCTGATGTCTCAGGTAAATGATGGACTCTGAAGAACATTCCACTAATGCCACAGAGAACTTCTTATTGATGTGTCTGCAGTATTATTATAGAAGATGGACCTTTCCTGTCCTACATAATGTTCAAATAGGCTCTGTTGTGACTTTTCAGCCAGTGGCTTATTTATCTGAGTTTTTTCATGGAAGTGGCAGTGAAAAGTAGGTTAAACTTTAATTTCAGTAACTGTACCCAATTTCATCTTCCTAATTAATGTTTTGTACAATTTCTAGACTTTATACATTTTGTTCAAGTATACTTTTTTCTAATTCCAGTAAATTATGAAAAGGAAGTTAATACAGAAAAAAAAGAATTAAAAAGATAAAGAGAAATTTATAAAAGTCAGAGAAAATACAGTAAATACTACAAAAGGTGTCTGGGCCATGTTAGAAAGGTCAAATATATTTGTAACTTGAGTTTCTACCACTCTTAAAAGAGGGGAGAGGAAAGGGAGCATGGGACAGCAACAATATTTGAAGAAAGACTATTTGGGAATGTTTAAACATGAAAAACATAGTAAGTCAGTGATATATAAACAGTATAAATACAAATATATATATATATCACATATAGTATATAATTATCAAATATTCTACCAAATAAATATGTGCAGATATGTAACTATATTTAAATTGTCAAAAATATCAACTATATCAGAGAGAACATTTGGGTTTTGGTTTTTTGGTATTGGCTTATTTCACTTAGCCTTATCTTCTTCAGTTCCATTAATTTACCAGTGAATGTGATAATTTTATTCTTCTTTATAGCTGAGTATTGAGGATGGGGAGGGAAAGAATAGAAACCCATTGGATTAGATAAAGGGGAAGAAAGGGAAGGGAGGGGAGAGGGGAATAGGGAGGAAAATAAAATCAATTGGACATAACTTTCTTAGACTTGTATTTGAATACACTACCAGGGTAACTCCGCATCATGAACAATCACAAAAATAGGATCCTAAATAGAATACATAATACTCTGTGATGGCTAATTTGTGAAAGTACATTCTACTTTCATGTATAACTAAAAAGAACAAAATTTTAAAAAAAATATAACAACTAAGACCTTAATAAAATTGTACAAGGCTTTTTACAAAAAAATAAAAAAAACTAAATTCTTATTGAGAAATAATGAAGTCAAAAATAAATAGAATTATATGTCATGCTATAGATTAAAAGACTCAATTTTTTAAAGTTTATTCCTCACCAATTTGTTTTAAATTCAGCATAATGCTTTCACAGCTATTAGCAGTGAAAAAAAGATACAAATGGTAAAAATCATCTGGAAGAAAAATAAGATTACCATTGTAAATAGCAAGATTTTATTCTACGCTCTAATAATTAAGAGAGAACAATAATGGCACAAAGATTTTAAAATTTATAATATTAGTATTCATAAAGACCCCTATTTGTACACAGTCTTTTAAATTATAGAAATGTGGTACTACAGAGCTCAGGAAAATTATCTTTTTTTCAAATGAAGAGTGCTCAATCATAGAATTCTGAGATGGGTTGTAGCAGGAAGAGTGCTCATTAAGGAGAGTGCTTGGGAGCAACAAAGATGGCAGGAAAAAGGACATTCAACAGAATTAGACCTACAGCTTTGTTTGTCCTCAGGGCCGTTTGTAACTAGAGTGGCCCATGAGAGTAGTCTTCACCCTCAGGGTGGTCAAACCTTTATGCACATGCTTGGGTCAGCCTTTGCTCATGGGCCACCCTTGGAAAAGGGTAGTTTAGGGTAAATCAGTGCTTTGTAGCTAAATTAAACCCTGAAGTGGGCTGGGGATGTGGCTCAAGTGGTAGCGCGCTAGCCTGGCATGCGTGCGGCCCAGGTTCGATCCTCAGCACCACATACAAAAAAAAAAAAAAAAAAAAAAACAAAGATGTTGTATCCGCCGATAACTAAAAAATAAATATTAAAATTCTCTCTCTCTAAAAAAAAAAACAGTTAAAAATAAATAAATAAATAAACCCTGAAGTGTTTGATAATTGAAGGCCACCTTCAGATAACACTCTTTGCAGGTGAGGCAGTTCATCAAGTGTCTACCTCATTCTGTTTGATTACTTATGTCATTTGTCACTATAAGTTGTTTACACATTGATTGATTGCAAAACTTAATGAGGACAAGAAATCTCTTGATTATTTTTTCTCTAGTATTATACTAAGTGTTGGCGAGGTTGTGGGGGAAAAGGCACACTCATACATAGCTGGTGAGACTGCAAATTGGAGTACCACTCTGAACAGCAGTATAGAGATTCCTTAGAAAACTTGGAATGGAACCACCATTTGACCCAGCTATCCCACTCCTCAGTCTATACCCAAAAGAGTTAAAATCAGCTAACACAGCCACATCAATGTTTATAACAGTTCAATTCACAATAACTAAACTGTGGAAGTAACCTAGATGCCCTTCAATAGATAAATGAATAAAGAAACTGATACACACACACACACATACACACACATACATACACACACATACACACACCTACATACACACACATACACACACACATACATACACACACACACACTGGAATATTACTTGGCATAAAAAGATAATAAAATTATGGTATTTGCAGGTAAATGAATGGAACTGCAGAACATCTTGCTAAGGGAAGTAAGCCAATCCCCCCAAAACCAAAGACCGAATGTTCTCTGATAAGTGAATGCTGATTCATTATGGGTGGGGACATGGGAAAAATGGAGGAACTTTGATGGTGCAAAGGGGGGGAGGTATGGGGAGAGGGAATGAAGGTAGGAAAGATGAGGGAAAGAGATGGACATCATTACCCTAGGTACAGGTATGACTGCAAATATGTACATCATGTACAATCAGAGAAATGAAAAGTTGTGCTGCAATTGTGTACAATATATCAAAATTATTTCCGCTGTCATATGTACCTAATTAAAATAAATAAATAAGTTTAGAAAGCTGTTTATTCCATAAAAGATCTTAAATAAATGAATGATGCTGAAAAGTTAATTAAAGGCCAAACTGTGAAATATGTTATAAGTATTGTTAAAATATGTCAGTATCTGGTTTATTCTGACCTCTTTTGTGTCAGGCTGACTTAAATCTAATCTCTAGTTCTGATATGTACTAGTTAATTGGCCTTGGATGCATAATTGTGTGTGTCTCTGTGTAAAAATACTTGATTTGTTATCTAGATAAGAAAAAAATAAGTTATTCTTACAAATCACTTACATGATACTTATAGTCATTAGGAGCACAGAAAATGTAACAAGATTAAAGAAACAATTAATTTTATTTAACTGTCATTCCCTAATTGGTCAACTTAATCTTAAAATTGTAAGTAATGAGAAGAAATTTTAGATATTGGGTTACTTCAACTATAAATTATCTTTATTCCTATCTCCTTTGTGAACCTTGTGTCTGGCATGAAGTCTATCTTCTCTATGTTATTAGAAACTCTTCAGTTTATTCCTTTTAGCCAATAAATACTAATGTCTAAATATCTAGGAGCCTTTGTTAAAGTGGTATCCATTCTTTCCAGCTTATTTTCTCAAATTTGGACTTAAAAATATATACGTATTTTGTTTTTCCCCTGGTACCCAAAAATAGAGGAGAAAAACACTTTGAACATGTAACTTACATATTCTTCTGCCACATATATTGTCTCCAAATAAATTATGATTAATTTCCAGACATATTTCCAAATGCATTGAATGAAATATCTATCTGTTGTGTCTTTCCACATTTCCAGGTTTCTTAGTGAATGTTAAATCATATACTATGGATCTCCTTTGCTCTTCTCTTGGACACTACCTCTACCATAATTATTCTTCATAAGCTACTCATTTTTTCTATTATACATTTGATAAATGTCTTTTCTTACATGTTCAAAATAGATACTGAATATAAGAAAACATAGGAGACCAATGGAAAAACTCTAGTTTCCTTAACATAATTTTCCTTCAAATTTTCAGGTTATTTTACATATATTGACATGAAGAAACCAGAAATGCAAAAAAAATGTTTAACAGGGAAGTGCGGGAAAACTGGAATTGCACTTCTTATAACAATCAAGAATTAGATGTTACCAGTATTTTAATGATTTGGTGAAATTTTCCCTTGACTTATATAATTTAAAATTTACTTGAAAGAGATCAAAGCACACCTATAAAGGTCACTTGGAAAAGTGACAGCAATGTTCCCATAAACAATAGCATTTGAGTTATTAAGAATATTCACATGTTAAAAAGAAGCTGTTAGTCTAAAGATGAGATTGGTGTACCAAGAGCATACATGATAAATTATTTTAAAATATCCAGAAGTCTTCCCAAACACTATTCCACCATAAATAAAATTTGAGAAGAGACATTTGAGAAACATAGACCTGGTGCCAAGTCCATCCTGTTTTGGAAGTAGATGCAGAAAGGACTCTCAAAACCCTGGTGCCATTTTGATGACCATCTAAATTTTTAAGAGGATATTTTATTATGCATTAAACCTAATTTCACTTTTAGTGTTACAAAGCTGTAGTCTCCAGACAACCTTCTGTTTGTGATTTAGCTTTTATTATGGGCCTACCTAGATAAAAATAACACTAGTCATGCAGCATTGTAATTCATTAACATCTTCTTAATGGCTTCACTGTATATGCAGCCACTGAACAAAGAGAAAATTGTTTTGAGTGTGCACTTTAAATCAGAGATCAAGCCTAAAAGGAACAAGGCTATCTTCTGAATTATTACAAATTTTCGATGTAGGAGATAACCTCCATTTTGCCTTTCTTTTTCCTTTTCTCCCTCCAAATCATCATGTGACTTGCTCAAATTTTGTAGTGTTTAGTTGATAAATCTTTATTTTAATGGATCAATAATGGATCAACAATGGATCAATACAGCAAATTTCATATACAAGAATGGATATCTCCTTTTTTTGGTAATGCAGTTGGCCCTTGGAGAAGCTCCATGAGCTCTACTCAGGTGATTAAGTTATATAATCAATATGCTATTGATTAGGATTTCCTATATGTATTGACTATAGCATTGACTACAACTTTTATATTTTTAGTCTCACAAATGCATGTTGTTTACCTGTGTGATACTGCCACTTTATCGTTGATTAATGCTGAGTGTTTCTGCTATCTTGATCACTTTATTATATTGAAATGGAACAGCCAGGGAATCATAGTGAACTGATGAAAATGGTAACTCAGTCCAAATTTATCATCTTATAGCCACAGTATGATTGGGATTCTGGGAAATAAAATTCAGCTTAGCAAGGCAAGAGTCACAAAAGTCACAACTAGAAAAATCAGAACCAGAACTTGTCCTCCAAATTGCTGCACAAATTAAATTTTATCTTCCAAGTATTTCCTATTCACTTTTATTTTACCTATTAGAATGAAATGCTATTCCAGATCTTTTGTTTTAGAAAATGAAAAACTAGGAAATTTGAATAAATCTCAATTAAATGTAAATTCACTATGATTAACTAAACAAGAGCAATGATGAGAATGACAACTGCAATGTTGATGCTGATGGTGGTGGTGACAAAGATAGTGGAAGTTCATTGTTAAACGTTAAAGTAATACTGAAGGCTACATAATGAAATGCACAACTCTATCCCTGATCCTACTCTCTACTTGCCACCTAAAATCACTCTCCAGTATTATCTCTCTCATACTTTATCTTAAATTTCACAAATAGATCAGCTTCATCCTTTGCAATAGCTTTGTATTCTATTGGATGTATATACCATAATGTGTCCAATCAGGAATCTATTCATCAAATTTGTGTGAACTCTATTTATTCCTTAGCTTTTGCCAACCATGCAACAATGCATAGAGTTTTGTGAACCTTCCCCACAGATTTAGGAATGGAATAATGTCTGTGTCATAGTGAAATCTGAGAAAAATCTGTCACCCAAATGATGAAAGACTCCATTCTTTAAATGAAATCGAGCTCTTACAAAGAAAAAGGAAAAAATAATCCTCCTCAAATGTAAAGGAAGGATAATGATAGATTCACAAAGAAATTATAAATAAATAGCCAATAAACATATAAAAAATGTTTAATATTTCTCAACCTGGGGTACAAGCAACGTGTGCGTGTGTGTGTGTGTGTGTGTGTGTGTTTTAACCTAACCTTTTGGAAAAGACAAAAATATTTACTACCACTCAGCCATTAGTAAGGCAGTAGGGCTGTAGTATGTTTTACATCCTTACACCTCTTATGGTGGAGGAAATATAATGTATACAACATCTTTCCCAGATGATATGGTGATAGAAATACATAATTACAATTATTATATTTATATTGAACTGAGACTTTAAAAATGTTCTTTGGAAAATTTAAAAAAAAAAGAAAACCAACTTTCAAAAAGTCACTGGAATAGGAAATGTATGCGGTAAGCATGTACAGTGGGGATGTGTGCCGGGGTATCCTATTGATTTATGTATGAGTGCCACATAAGTTCATTTCAATCACATTTAGTTTATTCACTTGGTTTCATTCTGAAGGAATGAATTCATTCCAATCATTTTGTCTGTGGTTGAGAAAATTGAACTCTAACAGATTGCAGTCCCAGAAGAAATTGCCTAGTGTTAGAGCTGCAAGTAATTGCTAAACTCCCACGTGCCTCAGGGGAGAAAGTATGTCCTTGATTAGAAAAATATGCAAGGAAAAAGAGGCAGTAAGTTCGTAGTTAATGGGCAAGATAGCATTCTCTGTTAAGTGCTTTGGAGCAACCAGGCACATTTTTCTCCATTTTTACTAACTAGAGGATTAATTTATATTCCAAAAGAAATGTTAAAATTCTAATCATTCTTCATCATTAAGTAGGGATTCTATATCTTCTCATTACCATACAGAAAGGAAGTTTAATTCAAATAAAGAAGATAAATAAATAAATCCCAGGGACTTATTTAAATTCATTTAGTATATAATTCTAAATTACATACTTCTGACAACACTGCCGCAAATTAAATAGGATATTTTACTGTCCAATCATGATGAATCCCTACAGTCAGAAAATCAATATACTGTAGCAGGATAAGCACTTAGATTGTTTTTAGTGTACTATAGAGTATTGTTTCTATGTCTTTTGAGGAGGGATATATATTTTTTCATTTATTCACTCCATTTCTGATTGGGTTTTGATCATAAATGGACATAAATTTATTTATAAACTTAGATCATCAGAGCATGTATATTGCTTCAAAGTCATACAACATTGACCAAAACAGAAGTAATTTTACAGTATGTGCATATGCCTTGGTTTTTACTTTTTATCAAAAATTTATTTTTCTCTAATGTCTACTAATAACTGCAAAGAAATCCCGAAGAGAGCCAAACCAACAGATGAACACAAAATTCAAAATAATATACATTGCTTAAATGTGCCCATATTGGAACCACATGAGTAGTGCCTGGAAATTATGTAGCTAAATAAAGTCAGAGCAATTCAAACATTCACAGCACAAAGTATTTTTATATATGTATATATCTCTCTAGTATGTGTGTCTGTGTATACATACACACACATTAAACATATTTATATTGAACTGAGACTTTAAAAATGTTCTTTGGAAGATTAAAAAAAAAACAATTTTGAAGTGTATCAAAAAATTCTTTCAAGGAAAAAGCAAACTGTTTCCAAGAAGAACCAAACTTTTTTATGATAAATAGCTAAAACACACATATAATTAACTTAAACATTAAAAACTGAATTGTCAATAAAAAAACATATAAAACAGCAACATTAACTTTTATGCTAATTTCATGATGTTTTTCTATGCATATACCTGATCATACAGAAGTTACATTGTTTATAAGTATTGTTATCCACACCTTGGTACATTAAAATATAAGGCACATACTGGAAAAGACAATTAAAATCAAGATAAGCTTTTCAGAGCCATGTGACTATGCTTATCTAATAACTTTCAAAGGAAATGATGACATTGTTTAAATGAAATGACATTCTGACAGTATTATTTCTACATAATAATCTTCTAATGAAAACCAAGAAAAAGTGATGCATATATAACAATATTTTCATATACAGGGAGTTATGTATTATCTAGAAAGAATAGTAAAAAGAATGTTTTGATTAAAGTAAGATAATATATGACCATAATTTTAATATAGCCTGCTTCAATAATTGAGTAATGCTGACTCTTATTATTCTAAATGTTGATCTTATAATGTTTTTTGATTTAAAAAATCTAATAGGATTTAGAGCACTATATGCATTACTTCATAATCTTTTCTGAAAATCATAGTATGAAGAAAGTAGTATTACTTTCTCCTACAAAAGTGAGAAAATTAAGTTTTAATGATATTAAAGAAAACACTATGGAACTGACAAATGACAGAGCCACTTTTATCAAACTATAAAATAGAATCTTTTAAGGAACTTAAATACAATAAAAACATGGATATGACAAATTTGTCAAGAGGCTATATGAAAACTCTGTTGTTCAGTATTTTAAATAGAGACCTAGTTTGAAAATCGTATCTTTTCATGTTTCCTATTCAGTTTGAGGAACATGGACAGATCAACTATTTTGAACTACAAAATTCATACATTTGACAAATGATTAAAGAAATTCAATGCTCTCGCTCAAAATTTTGAAACCAAAGTTCTTTCATATTTTTGTCACTTACAGTCCTTGTTTTGTAAGTCACAAAATGTAACTGTGGCTAGCTCAGTGCAAATGGCCTAAACATGGGAATCCATGTCATGAGATTTGTGAGCAATAAAAGAAACAGGGTTGGGGGCACTGGGTTTGTGGTTCAGCAGTAGAGCACTCGCCTGGCACATGTGGGGCCCTGGGTTCAACCCTCAGTACCACCTAAAAGTAAATAAATAAAATAAAGGTATTATGTCCAACTACAACTAAAAATACATATATATTAAAAGAAAGGAAGGAAGGAAGGAAGGAAGGAAGGAAGGAAGGAAGGAAGGAAGGAAGGAAGGAAGGAAAGAAGGAAGGAAGAGCTAGCCAGCCAAGGAATTTCTGGAAGCAGCTATTTGTAACATAGTTTGGTTAAAGCAACCCAAAGGCAATATGATGATAAATATGATCTTTTACAGTAATAAGTGAATAATCCAGAGCTCATTTTAATGATATTTAATAATATTCAGGGCTCTAAGTCCTCTGTTTGAACTTTTTTATCTAATTTTCAAAATAATCTCTGAAAAAGTTATAATTATCCTATTAAGTAAGTTCTCTCTATCCTGGGTAACAATTTTACCCTCTTGGAAGATAACATTATCCAATTTAAGTTATGGGCCATCTCTCTGTGCTGGGCTTCAAGTGGGAGGAGGTGAGCTCTGTCTTCTATTATCTAGTTCAGGCTTCACCCTCACCCCCACCCCCATGATGCAAAATGAAAAGTTTGAATAATATGTAAGTAGGGATTTTTGCATACTGGAAAGCAAAACAAATGTGTTTATATTAGCATTAAATTATAAATTCTATCATTTCTATTAATGAATCCATTGATCACAAAGAAGTATTTCAGTTAACTTTATATGTTCATCATTGTACTAATAAATATTTGCAGAATAATCTATGTTGGAGAAAGAAAAACAGGAAACTAGGAAAGTAATATACATAATAGTTGTACTGGGTACCTATGCTATTTCCTTCAGTTCTAATAATCATTATATGTTAGAGTCTGTAAACAAGTCTAGATGGTGCCTGGCAAAATGCCAGAGGGAGTGGTTTGAGAAGTAACAAAAGCGAGCCATTAAGTGTGGAGATTCCTGATTGGTTGACTAATGTATCTAGTTTATGCTAATTAGATAAGCTGTGTGGAATGTATAAATACTGCTCCTGTCCTACAATAAGGGCTCCCACTCCTGCTGTATCAACGTACACAAGTTGTTCGTCACCCCCTGGTTATTTTGCTGCAGCCAGCCGGACTGCGGCAATTATATAAAGCAAACTTTATTTTACAACATTTAAAAAGTAAATTTCATTAGTGATATGTAGTGAAATTAATTTTCTGGCTAAAACTCATCCTATGGAACAGAGTTTTGAACTCAGCAGTTTTGTATAAAGAAGCTTAGCACATGATATTCTAATTGTAAAATTTAAAAGGTTTTAGTAATAACAAGATAAACATACATATAATAAAACCTATACCATCATAGTAAAAGTTTTCATGTTTTTTCCTCTTTCTTCATTCATACTGGATAGTTTCATGCTCAGGTAACTGACCATATTTTTTTCCCACCTTTTCAAATTATAAACAGAATGAGTATTTGAAGCTGTTCTCAATGAAAGGTGAAAGTGTGTTATTCAGGCCCCAGTAGTCAGACTCAAACACAAGAGACCTTTGATTTATTTCTGAGATTTGTTTACCACAGGTACATTTTCCTTTCCCAGAATAGTTACACCATTTTAATATATTGTTCCTGCCAGCACAGACTTCAAAATATATGCCCTAAGTGTTTAGAAATCTACCTGACTTCTTTTACTTCCTCCCTCCCTCCCTTCTTTTCTCCTCTTTGTCTCTTATCTACCTAAAATGCTAAAAGGCTGAACAAGGTAGAATGTATTTTATTTTTTGCCACTAAGAAGCTGGGTTAATCATGGGAAAACACATGATTAAGTACTAAATTTTATAGTACACACTATTAAGAATGATCAAACCTCAAAGGAGAATAAGAAGTTAGAGAAGGTTTTATAATAGTATTAGAAATCCACTGGGCCTTTGAAAGGTGGATGGGGTGTAGAATGGGTTTGGGAGAGAAAAAGGCATTCTAGCAAAGGAATAAAAAAAAAAATTCTGTTTTTTTTTTTTTTTTTTTTTTTAGTGGTGCTGGGATGGAGCCATTCATGCTAGGGAAGTGTTCTACCACAGAGCTACATCCACAGCCCCCTACAAAGGAACTATCTTGGATTCAATATGTAGAACTCTGTGAGCTATTGGTGGGACAAGAAGATATACCTGAGTTAAAATCATAAGGATCAGGCTAGAGCTTAATCTACAATTAAGCTTCATTGATACAGTATAATACAATTTGTGAATCTTAAAAGAGGAATTTGGGATTCATATATAAGAGAAAGTTACTTTGGAGAGAATGAAAAGCTATAAGAGAAAGCACAATGTAGTTGAAAAAACAATTGAGACTCAGGAGATTTTGGTACTAGACTGACTACCACAGCAGACACTGGACCAGTTACTCAATTTTTTGTGAGTTAATGCATCCTTATCTGAGAAAATAGGGTGCTGGTATACTATTGAACACCTTTTGAATATATGATGCTGTGATTAAAGTTCTCTTAAAGAAACATTCCTGTGGTAAGATAAATGGAAGCAGGGAGAGGTGAGAATCATTGAATCAATCTCTGTTATAACAACATGGCCTCTAAGACAGTCTTTACTTTCCAAGAGGACCCCAGTGGGAAGAGTCAACACTACAAGGAAGGGTTTTCTGTATGATGGAAAACAAAACAATTACATGCATATTGCAATGGTCCTAGACAAGGATAGATATTGAGGGACTGTAAAGAGGATCATACAAGGGAAAACCTGCAGACTTTTAAGAGAAGATGATTTCACTGAAGGATGAGAATTTGAAGGAGAGACACATCTGCATTGAGGTGGTAAGTTATAATATACAAGTATTAGGTGGGGTTTGGAGGATTACCTTCACACAGTGTCCAGCAAATAGTAAGTTCTTCTTGCATACATACGAAAGAAAAATCCTTCAGTTCTTTGAGTAAAATTAATTTTTTTCTGATCTTAATAACAACTGAAATTTATTGATTGATGACCCTTGGTAAATTCTCCTTCATATAAAAGAAGTTATGAGATTTTTCATATAATAAAATAAATTAATTCCTACTTCTTCAAGTAAAAGTAGTTATGAGATTTTTATATGATGAAATAAACCAATTCCTACTTCTATGCCAATATGAATCCAAAGAATGTGTAAGAATGGCCAACAGATATTAAAAATCTTTCAAATTCACGAAGTATTGAAAAAATAGTGACATTGAAAAAGAGATGTCATTTTTCACTCTCAAATTGGATATCTCCTGCTTTCTTTTTTTCACAAAAACAATAAATGTTGATAAACATGTGGTGAAGACTCTTGAACATCTGACAGTATGGCGTTCTGTAATATTTCCAGAAAGTAGTTTCTCCAGTCATAACAATAACTGTCTCTTGTTTCCACTACCAGGAATATGTTGTCTTACAATTGCTTCCTAAAGACTTAAACTATCATATGTCTACTTCTGGTTTTCGTAAAAAGTTCAAGCCTCTGAAAGGATTTCAGTACATATATTTTATTGACTCTTATGGCAGGAAGTAAAGTAGAGTAGTGAAAGAGAAAGAGCTCAAACCAGGGAAAGAGGTGTTTAAGGTAAAGTCTGTTCCTGGCTCTCCTGAGTTACTCTCTTATCTGTCAGCTGAGGAAGCTGGGGTGAGCTAAACTTGGATGTTAGCATCCAACTCTCCTGGTGGCTCAGAGATGGGTACTTGATCAAATAATAAAGAGGATTCAGGCAATGTTTCCTAGCAGATCTATCACACAGTTTTGGTTTTAGAAATAATCACAAATAAAAACTCAAAATTTTGCATGTCAAATGGTCCCTACACTGTTAAACTCATGAACATTTAGTTCATTGTTATTATTTTTTTGTTTTAGTGTATTTTTTAAAATTTAATTTAATATATTTTTTTCTTTTTGTCAAGTTAAAAGAAGATAAAAGTTATTTGGAATAAAGGATAAGAGGAAGAAGAAAAAGATATAGAAACCAGATTGGCTCTCTCTTTACAAAGATAGTTATTTAAATTGGTATTTTTATATTACAATTCCTAACATGTTGAATTACACAAATTCAGAGAGTTTGGCATTTTCCATAATTTTATTATTCTGTGTCAGGGCCAGGTATACTCTTCGATTGACCCAATACAAACTGAAAATGTGTGGCTTCTTTTGAAAAATTCTTAATCATCTCAAGACAACAGTGGAGTCACAAACCCAGCAAGGGAATTTCAGGTCGTGAGTATCTGTTCTCTACAGTTCATATAGCTATGGAGGCTGTTCTGCCTGGTAGCAAATACTACAGTTCTAAATGGAGAGATTTTAAATTTTTATACATTGCCATATGCTGAAGAATGTTTCTCATGCTTTATAAATGCCTATGTAAAGGATAAAATCTTTTAGATTCTAAATGAATGCCACTTTCCTATTTAATTATATTATAAAATAAGAACATTTTGGTTTAAGATTATAGAAGATACATGTGGAAAACAGATGCATAAAATACATTATATACTGAAAATATATCCAAAATTTTTAAAAGTTAATAACTTTGAAATGTATAAATATAAAACCTACTCCTCTTTACTCTGAATTAATAAAACATAATATTCTAATTAAAAAAACAATAAAAAGATTAAATATTTATAATAAAATGTTTTCCAAAATTAAGATGTTTGCCTGTGCTTGACCTATAAAGAACAAAATCAATGACTGCCTATAATAAATAAATAAATAAACAAATAAATAAATAAAAATAAAAATAAAAATCTTTGGACAGTCTGTAAAAATCAGAAGCAGAAACTCATAAATCTCAGGGAATTCATTGTACTGGGCTGTATATTACCAGCACAGAAGAAATCAGTCTTCAGGGGACACTGAAATCTGCCTGATGAGTGTCCAACATTTCATGAGTAAAAGTCTACTTTACAACGTTTTTGAGTCATGTTGTGTCACTCTGAATCATGACATTATTTTGAAAACTAGCTTTTAGTTTGGGTATTAATCATTAAAACTAAGCATTTGAAATTTTTTTACCTGCTGGCCATAACAAAATGTAAAACAAAATTAATATTGGAAGAAGTTGCAAATAGAATAACCAAAGTACATAAGGTCTCAACTGAACTATCAGGAAGGATGTGCTCTATCAAGTTCAATCTACATAGCATCTAGTAGTTGTTGACAATTTTACCTCTTCTGGTTCCCTTCCTTAAGAGTCCATGTTTTTCCACAACCCTCTACCTATTGATCTTCAGTCATTAAGCTAGAAAACAAAAAGGCACCCATCCCCATGAGAGTAATAATGAGCACTGCTAAAACTCTTTCATGGATAGAGATTTTGTTCAAAGGTTAGCGGTACAACAGTTTAGTCCATCTGTAATTGCCAATTATTTATTCTGAAAATCTCTGTAGACCAAGTTTTCACTCTGATTAATTACTGTGAAATCGTTCCACTCAAATATGTACTCCTGACACACAAACCCAAACAACAGACACACATGATATTTATACTACTATGTCCAGCACTTCTGCTTATATGGGAAACAACAGTGTTGCAGCTAACTTGTATCTCTTATTCAAAACAGATGGTTTGAATGAGGGAGTTGTTTTAGACATTTAATATAAGATATCTATGAGACCACACAACTCCCTTTATGAAATTGTTGATTTCCAGGAATTGGTTCTCTCCCCACCAAAACGATAATATGTTCAAACAGCTGTTGAACATTTCAACCAACAAGTGTTATATTGACCCTAACCTTTCAGGATGCATCAATTTATTCTGAAAGTCTTCATTCATCTTCCTGGTTTATTGCAATCTAATGAATGCATCTCTTACAGCCAAAGGCTGATAGAGGGGTAATATCTATTAATATTCATGGGATATAGTTGGGGTTTTTACTGTTTGTGGGATTATAAACACTTGTACCTCCATTGTAAAAGTTATCCATCTATATATCTACACCTTTTGAAGAACTATGCTATAAAAAAGAATAGTTTTATAAAAATATTGATTATGGATACATAGTAAATAAGACTAAAAAGCAAAAATGCAAGCAAAAGTTTATTTCCTGAGCTTTTACTATGTATCAATAGTTTTATATATATTAGCTTACTTAATTGTTTCAAAGACTCTATGAAATAATCACCATTTTATCTTTATTTTAAGAATGATGATGTTGAGGTTTAAAGAATTTTGGTAACTTATCCAAAGTTCTATAGCTTAAGTGGAGAAACAAAGACTTGATTTTAGACCCTGTAACACCAGTGTCTATATCCTTATGGAAATACTTGCATTCAATTCAGAGGTCCCTTTTTCAACATACATTTTAAACATTCACTGAATATGTATAGACCTGTGTTACAGATATGTATGGTAGAAGCAGCCTCTTGAAACTGACTTATACATAATATGTTGTACTGCATTGTGTGAGTCACCTTGAGCATGGGACAAATTTCATACATGGAACCACAGAACTAAATTTCTTTTGAAAAATAAATGGACATCATTTAAGAAATATTGAATACAATAGAGTTATTGGATGAGGAGTTAGAATAAAAGAACTGCAAAAAATATTTTATAATAATTATTATTGCTAAAATCATCTAATAACATACCAAATCTGAAGAATAACTATGATGTGGGGACAATTCCATTATAAGTCCCATGAAAGTTTACCTCATTATGTTAGAATCAATTATTTAAAATCACAGATCATTTCTAAATATTTTTCTATTTTTAAAAATGGGTAATAATTGATTTATTCAGACATGTTTCCCAACACACAAAGTCTTTTAAATACTGTCTCAAAAATATGAATTTTTGTTGCAGCATCATTTTTATGGTATAACCACATTTTCCTACAATATTTTTTTCAAGCAAACTACCTTACCAAAACAAAGTTAAAACAAAAATAAAGATCAAATGTGCTAAACCATGCAGTTGGAAGTCAGGAGTTGTGTGCTCTTGAAGTTGGACTGACAGTTAAAGAACACAAGGAGAGATTTTGGTTGCTCAATGTTGTTTCTTTACCTTGGCCTGGTGACATGATTATGTTTGGCTTGTGGACATTTGTCAAGTTGTACAATTTTCTGTATGTATATTGTGCTTGAAAAAAAATGTTTAAAATTTCATTGACTTTATTGTTGTCCATTTGGGGTTATGTGTGGACACAACGACAATTGGAGAAGAAATCATAAAATGATGAAATTTCAAATTCAAGCTCCCAAAGCTGCTAGATATCAACATTTTGGCTCTTTAGCATCACGCCTTTGTTTGTTTTTCTAATCAATGTTTATTTTACATGTCCAGAGTCTATTCCTTTTACTTTGGAACTATAAGATATATTTTCTGGACTTAGTATGTCTTAATCAGCATACTTTAAGGTTAGTATTCTTACGTATGAATGCTTGAGTTTCAAAATCATGTTTACTGAATTTCAAAAGGGAGTGCATTTGTCTTTTATAAAGATTTATTTTTAAATCAAGTAGTTTTAATGTGTTTGATAGAAAAACAGCAAGCAAAACTAGAAATTATGTTCTTATTTTATGTTTCAATTTATCCATCTAAAATTAATCAATCCATTTATAATCTAAGACCTACTGTTTTAACACAGATCAATACATTATGTGTGCATAGACTGTCCTCCGGATTTTCTAAAAGATATAAATTGTCCACTAATTGCCAAGAACCTTTATCAAGTATCAGAAATCTGCTAAAGGAGGTACATATAGATACTAAATAGAACAAAACATTAATTTATTATTAATCAAAATGATTTAATATGTGCCAAATTAATTTTAATAGTCATTAACATTAAATAATAAAGCATTTTGATAAATCAAGTGCAATCCCATCTCACTTTTAGGTAGTAACTACTGCCTTTCCTTCACAACATGCCTGTACCAACTGTTATCTTTTTTATTCCTTTGGTTGGTGTTCATTACTCTTTGAAAGAAAATATGACAAAATCTAAATTATCTCATCTCATTTAGCATATTTCCCTTGGAAAAAAAAGTAACATTAATAACAGCAGTAACATAAGGGTAAATATACTGGCATGCTAGATCTATCTAGTTTTACAACTCCTTTCCTTCCTAAAGAATGTACGGAGTAAATCCACCCAGAAGTTATGAATAGTTTACAAATTAATTTATGTGTCATTGAACTATGTAAAGATGGTAAAAAGGAGAAAAATGGTTTTAATCTATTTGAATTTTCTGGGTAATGAATGTCCTCTGATAAGTGTACTCTATCAACCGATGACAGATATATGCCTTGTAGCAGTGCACGTCAATGACCAGGAAAACGATAATGTCTCTTATACTTGAGAGTTAATTCTGGAATATGAGGAGGTAGGCACCAGCTTACTGGAACTCCTAGTTGAACAAAAGTATGCTAATACTTGGGGAGTGGATGAATCCTTGCTCTTTAAATATGAAGCTGATTCTTCTTACTTTCTAGCAGTATACACTACACTCTGAGCTGCTTTTATTGTTCTGGTGATGGATTCACACTGTCCAGTAGTGAAAAAGGATTTGCACTAATCTACTCATGGTTTCTCATGGCTGTGACAGCACAGCATTGGAAACAGAAATAAGAGCATCATCATTGACCTCAGGATGGGGTAGGGAATATTTTGCTCTCTTTTTACCCAACCTCCTCAGGCTTTTAACACAATTTAAAAGTAGATGCAAGAGAAAGGTATGGGATGGGGGAAAGTGAGGGAGAGAGAAGAGAAAGAGAGAGAGAGAGAGAGAGAGAGAGAGAGAGAGAGAGAGAGAGAGAGAGAGAGAAACATAATTATTACCATGACCTGGTTGTTCAGAGAGAAAAGTCTGAAGCAAACATAACAAATTACTGCAAACCACACAGTCCATTCCTAATTATCTCCCACAAAAATATGGATTCAGCAAAAACAAAAATTAGGAATGTGAATAATTTAAAACACTAAAAATTCAAGAGTAGCATGGATGCTAAGACTTAGGTCCCCTCACCCCCAAATCTAACTCCTTTGTTCCTTTTCCATGACTAACAATTCAGATAGTGTTTCTTTTCTGAATTCATGCAATTATTATCATCAAAATTTGAAGTGTTAGATTATGCTGTCAGGAATATACGCCATATGACACTAGTCTCAATTAGCCTCAATTAGTGATTATTTCTTGATAAGTAGTTTTAAAACCCCAAAATGCTAAATTATGGGGTTATCTGAGGGACAAAACTCATGTCTTAGAAAGCCATTAATTGATAAAAGTACTTTTATTGAAAAATATAGATTATAACTTTAAAAAATCAGGTGAAGCATGAAGAGGAATAAACCCAGAAATTTATTGAACATTAGGTTAGCCTTGATAACTTTAAAACTTAATGGAAATCTAGTTCTATGTGTTCACATAAGGTAGCATGTACCTCTTATCAACTTTGTAAACACAATACCTAATTTTGGAATTTGCTTGTTTCAATAGTCTTTATTTCTTGGTTTATTATTAGCAGATTTGATATGAATTTTTGACTATGTAGATTATAAACTTTTATATATTTTTTTCTGATTTGTTTTCCTTCTATTTGTTCCTTAAATTTATCTAAACAGTTTGTTATGGTTTAGCTATAAGGTTTCCCCAGGAAGCTCATATATGAGACAATGAAAAAAAAATTACAGGTGAAATGGTTGAGTTATGAGAGGCTTAACCTAATTGGTTCATTGATTCACTGATGTGGACTAATTAGGTGGTAATTGTAGGCAGGCAGAATAAGGCTAGAAGAAGTAGGTCACTGAGAGGGGGTGCATTTGCAGTTTTTTATTTTAGCCCTTGTGAAGAGAGCTTTCTTTATGCTTTTTGATACTATGTTCTGAAACACTTTGCTCCACCATGACCCTCCACTAGGATATTCTGCCTTACCTCAGGCACAGAGATATGGAGTTGGCTAACCATGGACTGATCCTCTAAAACTATGTGCCAAAGTAAACCTTTCCTCTTCTAAGTTATTCTTGTCAGGTCTTTTGGTCACTGCAGTGACACTAAAATACAGGAGGTTCTCAATCAGTAGTAATTTGACCCCCAGAGGTCATTTTGCAGTGTCTCTAGACATTTTTGATAATCCTGACTGATACTTAGAATGGTTATAAGCAGTTGCATCTGATTAGGGTTGATGCTAAACAATGTGCAGGGCAACCTCATAACAAAAACTATTTGACAGTAAATGTAAGCAGGGCCACTGTTTAGAAACTTTGATCTAGATCATAACCATAAAATAAACTCTAAAGAGCCTATTGTTCAATTTTTTTATAATGCAAAAACAACTATTTCAATAGTTCTTTCTCTGATTATCTACTGCTATGTAATAGCTCCAAACAGTACCCTAAAAAGATATAAATCACTCAATTTTTTCATGACTCCAGTTGGTAAGTGGACTCAGCTAGTCTGAATTCATGCATCTGGCCTGTCTCTCAAGAAGGAGCAGTCACATAGTGCCTGGGGATGGGGCAGCTGAGGGTTCTCAGCCAGCATCTTGCCTAGAAAAATTCTAGAATCCAACTTGTCTTAATTTTATACTGTCCCTGTGTTTTTGGTCCTACTGATAAAATTAGTTTAAAATTATGTGGGGTTTAACCACATCAAAAAGGCCAAATGTTTTCTCTGATAAGCAGATGCTGATCCATAGTGGTGGGGGGAGGGAGGGTACAGAAGAATGAAGGAACTTTGGGTTGTGCAGAGGGGAGGGAAGGGCTGTGGGGATGGGAAGGACAGTAGAAGGAGACAGGTATTGTTACCTTATATATATATATATATGTATGATTACACTACTTGTGTGACTCAGCACCGTGTACAGCCAGAGGAATGAAAAGTTATGCTCCATTTGTGTACAATGTACCAAAATGCATTCTACTGTCATGTATAACTAATTAGAACAAATTAAAAATAAAAAAAAATCAAAGTAAAAAATACATTTTTATTAATGATATTGAGGAAACAAAACAAATACGAAACTGAAAATCATTTATAATAAAACCTTCCTGAAATAGAATAGGAAAAAAAAAAGGATATACACACATACAGTGTGTATTTCTTTGGATAAAGCTTTTTTTCTGCCTTGGGGTTCTTATAATACGAATCTGGAAGAGTACTTAAAGTTCTTAGATACCCTATTATTTAATGAGGCTTATCTATGAGAAATACAGTTAATATCTTCAGAAGGCATTTTTACCAGAGAGAGCCTGACTTTAGATATTTTTAGGTTCTTAATAAAAGTCCATTTTGAATTTGATCCTTGATTGGAATTGACATCTTAACTTGAAAATATTTTGAAGTTTAGAGATTCTGAGGGTGAGAAACATTTTCTGGGGAAATAGGGGATAGTGAGGAAGGTTCAAAAAAATCCTGACTTATTGATTTACAGTTCCTTTAAATTTGAATTAAAACTTAATATTTTCTTTTCTGATTTTCTTTCTTTGTTATCTCCTCACATGGCATCTTCTTGGGGGCTGGATTTTCTTGGCAGCCTTTTGTAATCTACTTTCAGAAATATGAAATATCACTTATCCTTCAATGTATCCACTGAAGCAGTCACAACATCACCCAGGTCCAACAGGAGTGGACACACACTTGACTTCCTGCTGAGAGGAGAATCAAATAATTTGTGACACATTTTAAAACTACTACAGTGTTCTATAGCTCTAATTCTTTTGAAGAAGTACCCCAATTAGGTCCTGTTAATATCAATGTCTACACCCTACCTATGTTTTAACCTTTCCCCATCAGAATTTAGCTCTCAACTCGTGTTTTTCCCTTTTAAAAATCTAACTCCATCATTGATCCAAAATTGCTAATGATGATTTATTTGTGTCAATAAAGAAAAATAAAAGGAATAAAGTACATGATTCATGACCTTGAGGCACTCAGTAGTTAGTGCAGGAAAATTCTAAAATATGAAACACAATTCTAGAATATAAACTAATGTGACAACATATTAAGAAAAAAATATTGCCCTAGTCACCAATATAAAATGTATGGATCATTTATAGATGTTCGAGCAGAGAATTAAAATGAATCTCTTCACTCAAATCAAAGACATAAACTGGTAAAGATTTTAAAATAAAGAAAGAAAAATGGAAGGAAAATTTATTTGGATAGAGTTGAGCAGTGAATTGTACACTATGCTCTCCCCAGTAATCCCATTTTCATAGGCATATCAAAAATGAAGAGTGAAACTAATCCCAAATTAGCAAGAGAAACTTAACAAACCAATAAGTAAAAGTGATATATGTTCACTGAGGGTATTTGGGCACTGTAGAATGGTGTTTGACTTGTGCTTGAGAAAACTAAAGCAGAAACAGTAGGTGACAGGTACAAAATAATGAGACTGTCCTGATGATGAACAGAAAATGAAAGAATCTAGTGCAACGTGTGTGGATCTTGCAGGATGAACATTGGCTGCAATCATTTAGAAAGGGATCTTGTTCAATAGAATGACTTTCAGGACCTGAAGGTCTAGCCAAGGCTGTGGGTATGTATGATGTCACCATATTAGGTTTAACTGGAAGAAACAATTAAAAGAGATCCTGATTTTTTCCAAGGAAGGGGCCCCCAAGAGTAACTTGAGACAGTCACAAAAATCCTTCATAGGAAATAAAGTTTGAACTGAGTAGTCCATCAGGTCCAGCAGATATGAATTCACCTTTAAAATATTCCTTGTTCACTTTCTTCTCTTCCCTTAAACACTTTGATCATAGATCTGGAAAAATCTTCAGCTAATAAAGTGTTTTTTAGTCACCTTTTTCATTTCTACGGCCAAAGGACCTGACAAAAACAATTTTAGAGAAGGAAGAGTTTTTTTGACACTCACAGTTTTAGAGATCTCAGTCCATGAACAGCTGACTTCTTTGCTCTAAGCCAAAGGACAGGCAGAATATCATGGCAGAAGGGTGTGATGGAATAAAGCAGCTCAGGACAAGGCAATTAGGAAGCAGAGTTCCATTCACTATAGACAAAATAAAAAAACCCAAAGGCAGACCCTCAGTTACCCCCCTCCTTCATTCATGTCCTACCTGATTATAGTTACCACCAGTTAATCCCTACTGGTGGATAAATCAACTCATAATCTAATCATTTCACCTTTAAATGTTTTTGCATTGTCTCAGGTGCTTTTTGGAGAATACCTCCTATCTAAACCACAATACAAACCCAATATGGATGGCAGAATGCTAGGTAGGACAGAGTGAAGAACCACCTCTTTGCCTTATATAGAAAATCCCTGGATGGGGAAAGAAAAATCCTGAAATTACATCTAGAATTTCATCATTATATTGTGTGAGCCAATCCTTTAACACATAAGGACTGTGTTTTTGTCTTAAAGTGATCACAAGGCTTTTGATAACATATTAGGAAACAAAAATTGCAAGAGGTCTTCCAGGGGGTCCAATCTGGTTTGCCAAGGGTTTAAGTCTATTCTCTTTATGGTGTAAAACACACTCTGCTTCAATAGCACCTTCTACTGTATATTTTAAAAGAGTAAATCCAAAGATGTTATTGTGATATTTGATGTGAGTAGAATCATTAGCCTAGATATTATTAATGTCAAGTCATTTAATGATAGAAAGAACTGTGGATAATATTTATTTCCATGGTGTCGCTAAATCACCCAATAACTCAAGCTCTTACATCCTAGATTAAGCAAATATCAACATAAATAACAAGGGCAGTAAATAGAAGAATCTTATGGCTGAATGAGCACTTTAGCACTTTGCAGTCATTGTTTAGAATGGTTCTCTTCTCCCATCAGTGAGCTGGAGAACTAAAGAAATGAGGATGATAGCAGGAGGGAGGGCACTGTTAACTATGCATAACAGGAAGCAAGCAGGGTGCAAACTGAGAGATAGAAATCTAGCATTGCTGCAGGCTAGATAGGACTCTGTGCATGCAGCCAAAGATCCTAAAAGACACTGAAAAAAAAAAAAAAAAAAGCAAATGTCCTGAAAACAGTTAAGCATGTAAAGTTGTTAAGGCCCATTCTTTAGATTTCAAGAAAAGATGGAAAATTTGCAATTATATTAAGGATCTTGACCTGGTAATTATTTTATCTGCTAAAGAAATTATACATAAGCATGCATGCACAAGCACATTCACACACACACACACACACACATACACACAGAAACTGTGAAAGCATATATCTAAATGCTTCCTTAGTCTAACAATTTTTGTGAAAAATCTAGATTGTCATAAAGTAGCACTGGGATACAGTCAAGCATACTATTAGGGCTACCTCAGAGGATGACATGGAAGTCCCAAACTATCATATCACACCAAGTCAATAGATTCTTTAGTGGATTCATCAAGAAACAGCCCCCAATGTATCCTGTGAGATAAATTTTTTTCTATTCCACTTATGAGTGGGATCATGGGGTGCTTGTCTTTCTGTAGTTGGCTTATTTCACTAAAAACAATCATTTCCAGTTCCATCTAGGGTAGTTAATTACAATTAAAATAAGAAGTTCATGGAGGCTACTACACAGTGGCATGCCTGGAAATAATAATGTACTGTATATTTTAAAAAGAAGAGAGGAGTTTGAATGTTTTCACCGTAAAGATGATAAATGGGTGATGAGACAGATATGTTTAACTCCATTTAAAGATTTTATAATGCATATACCAGTATCCCATAAACATAAGCAAATTTAAATGTAAGTTAAAAAAACAACAAAAAAATCAATTCCTAATAATAGACATTTTAAGCAAATATGGTGGCTGATGATAATGGAAAGATTCTAGGTCTCAAATCATTCAATAGAGCCTCTGTCTGTTTATATGTTAGCTTTGCTTAACTCCGTTCCCCTAGAGTAGCAAACGGGGACAAAAGCAGTGACCCAATTTGTTTCTTTCACACACTCCTAAACAAATCTCTGTGATCAAGGGAGCAATGAACTCGAATTTTATAGACCTGAATCATTCATCCATCTGTCATTCTGGTTTTAAAGGTTAGAAGGGAGAAAAACTTGGTCTTCACTAATTAATACTCATGACTGATCTGGGTTATTTTAGTAGGCTAATTATATATTTATATAAAAACTGCATCTCTATCATATTCTGAGCGTATTCTAAATTCAGGTGTTCTACTGCTCATTATTGCTGCTTCTTAAGAAAAATATAGAAAAATGTACAGCATTCGAGGTGGAATTCATGTTCCAAGTCTACACAACTAATTTATACACTGATAGGCCCATTACACAGTGCTTATTCAGAATTTATAAACAATTGGCTAAAAAAGTTGGCTCTTACTACTCTGAGTTTTCAGATAATTCACAAATGTTGCTAACTTCATCATTTCTCTTCCAAAATTCACTAATAAATATTTTTTGTGTCTAATATTCTACATGTTTATCCAGTTGGATGGTGTGGAAGTAAAATCTCTACCTCAGACATGAAATGTTTCTTGTGATAATATATCTAGTTATGCTACAACAAGTAACATAATTGATTGGCTAAGAAAAACAGAAATTTATTGTCTCACCATTTGGGGATCCAGAAGTCTGAAATCAAGTGTCTCCTCTAAAGTTCAAGGGAAAGATCTATTTCAGGCATGTCTCCTATTTTTGGTAGCCTTGGGTATTTCTTGGCTTATAGATGGCCATCTTCTCCAGATCTGCTTCCCTTGTTTTCCCTCTAAGTCTGTGTGTTCAACTTTCCCCTTTGGATAAGGACATTTGTTGTATTGGACTAGAGCCCACCCCAAAGACCATGTTAATTTGATCACCTCTGTGAAGATATTATTTCTAAGTTAAGTTCTTATTTTCAGATTCTGGGAGACTCTATATGAATTTAGAAAGGACACAATTCAAATCATGGCAGTTTCCTTTTTTTTTCTCACAATTTTCTCCAACCAACAGTTAAACTTTTAAAAGATTTCAATAACAATTTTCAAACTATTCTTATAATCATTTTAGTTCTATGGAGGTTATAATAAAAGTAAAATGTAGTAAATACAACAAAGTTCACTGGTAAATATGCAAACAGCATGTAATTAAATTGTTCATCCCTAAAAGACTTTCTTAAATTGTATGTTTGCAAATTATGCATGTGTATGCTTTTTCTTGTTTAGGTAACAATTAAAAGAATAAAGCCAAATTTTCCTATATCAGGCAATATTTATGTTCTATTTAGTACTCATGCATTGTAAATTTAACTTTTTTTCTGATTTTTTTTAAAAAAGTATTTTAAGTGAACAGATGAAACTGAATAATATTTTTCTGTAAAAATGTTTTAAAATATATACATTGTTGAATGCCTGATATAGCTAATATATGTACTACTCAACATACTTATCATTTGTGGGCTAATAATACTTTGTATGTATTCTTTTAATGTTTTTCAAGAAAACAATAGACTATTAACTATAATCATCCTGTTGTAAAATTAATCTCCTGAAATTATTCTTCCTGTCTGACATTTTGAATCCTTTGACTAATATCTTCACAACCCATACCGCCAACTACCCAAGCCAATGTTAACAATATCTACTTTCTATTTCTATATCAACCATGTTTACAACATTCTGAGAAAATCCAAACTAAAATACAAATTTATTTTATAAATTTTTTATCACATATGTATATAATTTTAAATTAGGAAATATTATTATAATTCAAAATTAACATTGCCATTAATTTATATGTCAAAACAGCTAACGTAAAAAAAAAACACCCCAACAGTCAAACTTCTCTTAAATTTTGCATTTCACAAAGTAAGCAAAAGGTGACAGTATTTGTCACTTCTTTGTCCTGCTGCCCCTCCTTAAATTGTGAATCTTTAACTAATTGTCCTTTGATGGGATTATATATGCCTGGCATTTTTCTGAAATCAAATTTGCTTATTAATGATAAATTTAAAACATAAATAATCCAATACATTATTATTATTATTTCTTATTACTTACAGAGCTCTTATGGATCCTTTACTTTTATTGGCCTAGAACTTATTTTAAGGAATTTTAAGCAACAGCTTTGGAAACATAGATTTTAATCATAGGATTAAAATGTTTGTAATTTTAAAAATGACCTTTGTTTTAATTCTAGGAATTGAACCCAGGAGCACTTGACCACTGAGCCACATCCCCAGTCCTATTTTGTGTTTTATTTGGAGACAGGGTCTCACTGAATTGTTTAGGACTTCATTTTTGCTGAGGCTGGCTTTGAACTCATGATCCTCCTGCCTCAGCCTCCTGAGCCACTGGAATTACAGGTATACAGCACTGCACCTGGGAAAAATGACTCTTAATAATTGTCTGAACTTCTCACTATACATTCAGTAACAAGAATAGCACACTAGTTCATTAATCTTTGTCATTACAAGATGAAAATTAAAAGGTGCTAATTTTGAAAAATAGAGATTGCAGTTGGTAAAATGTCATTTTCATAATGTTAACATAAATAATTTGTTAAAATTACTGAAAGCTTAAATGTCAACACTACCTAATTTTAACAGGATCTCTGTTAGTAATTAATAGCTTGAAAACTAGTGACTTAAAAGTCAAAATGTTTCTTATGGAAAGAGCTATTACCTTCTGTACATTATCATACACTATAAGAGATTGGAACTTAGGAATCTACCTTCTTACAAGATAGAGTACACCAGATTTTCCTGTTTTACCTTTCTTTAAACAAGGAATTCTTGTTACTTGGTTCTCTGTTGGATATATTCCAGTTTGCTGATTCTCAGGGAAGAACACTGCCAGCCTTAAGCATTTTGGGTGTTAAGTGATAATGATTTTGAGTTAGAATAACTCAGAGGAAAGACTGTAAGAAACTGGACAGAGACTGAAATCACCAATGTCCGCTTCTTATTCTGTATAACTTTATGCAGTCACTACATCTATTTAAAATGTTAGCCATACATTATGACTTTGAAGTAAAATGGTAAAAAAATTGTGTCTTCTCAAGCTTTTTTGCATAATTGAAACAATATTTTAAATTATAATATGATGACATTTTCATTAAATGTTTAGCAATTAACCCTTTGTTTTACATCTGTGAATAAATATATAAAAACACATCTGAATAGTTGAGAAAATAAATAATCACATTTCCAAATAGTCACAGAAAAATGTCCAGTGTCCAAAGATTATGGTTAATCCTTCAATCAACACTGGAAAACATGCTTTAGACGGACATTTCAAAAAGTCAATATTAATAATAGAAAAATATTCTATCACTCGACAAATATGGAAGCAGCTGAAATTGGAGACCATCTCATGGATATAACTATATCATTGTCTACAAATTTTAAAATAAATGTACCAAATTAGATCAAAAGGTATTTTTACAAATTCACATAATCTTTATTTCCTACATTTTTTTTACTAACATAAGATATAAATCTATACAGATGGGATGAACAGGCAATAAATAAAAAAGCAGGCAATAGAGGTAACAGAAATTCAGAAATATAAATCACTCTTATGAATGAAATTCCTGTATAAATCCATGATGGACAATATGATAATGCCTAATATAGTATATATGCCTGAATTTCATCTGGATTTAGTGTAATGAAAAAATGTATTTGTCCACATTAAACAAAAATTATTTATTTGTATTACCAGACAGAGGGAACTAATAATACACATAATTTCTCTCTCATCCTTTCATTTATTCATTGTGGTATGTCTGGAGATACAACCTGGTTTACAGCTCAGATTCGATAAATAATTACTCTGTATGTTTGTTATTACATACATAGTCCCATCCAGTGATTTTGTTATTGTTTCTGTCTAACATGTATAATATGTAAACATCACCAAATCTAATTTGATAGCAATTAAATAAAATGTAAGTCATATATAGAGTGCTAAACATCATCGTGAATCAGTGGTTATAACTCATTATTGAAACCTTTAAATTAAAATGAAAATAAAAATAAATTGATTAAAAGGTATCAATTTCTAAATATTATAGCTATTTTTTTAAATCAAAATATTTGATTACTCATAAGATACTATGGAGGACACGGAGGTATATTCTCATTTGAAGGAAAATACTATGATCTGTACAAATTGTGATGTGAATTATATTTTAACCCACTCTGCAATAAATAGATCATATTACAATTATATCTGCAAATACACTTTTTCTTTATCCTCAGTTATCTTGAACGTTTAAATTGCTAAATTTAAATTCTTCTTAGAGAAAACTAAGTATCTAAAACAAATAATATTATCAACATATAATACTTGATGGACAGTTTTAAAATAGTATATAGTACTTACCCATACAAGAAGATGTAACAGCAGCTGATAAGCTGTCAAGGAGAAAAATGTCAAAAGAATTAATAAATCATATTGGAATTACAAGAGGATGAGAATTATAAGCAGCTATGTAAAAATTAGGTTGCTGGTAGTCAGATGACCTGGCTTCTTTAGCCTCAGTAGTAAAGCAGTGTATATTTTTTAGTACGAAGTAGTAAGTAGTTAGAAAGTTCAGAATACATAAACATTGCTTATGTATCAACAGAAGACCTTATCTGTGAGGGCATGGAAAAATCACCCAATGAATGTGGTACTTCACAGTTCTAATGTATTGCTTGGCCTTCTTCAGAACTTCAACCATTAACTGCATGGGGATTGGCAAGTAAGTGATTTTTTTTTTCCTGGTGGTAATATCACTACTTTTATTTACAATCATGATTAAGTATATAAACATTATGATTGGCTTGGATCCTGAAAGTGTATTCTGATTTATTGTGAACTATCAGAGATCATAAATATTACTATAGATGACTGAGGAGGCAAAGAAAACCAGAAGTCAAAGAAAGTGACTGATAGAAGACAAATTGAGAGGATAATTAGGAAATAAAGCATGCACATTCAATGATACAAGAATTCTAAAATAAATTAATGAAATCTAAAAGTCCACGTGGTTCATAAGGAAGAGTGATTAAGATGTGATTAAGATGCATCATTAAAATGTAAAAAAATGAAATATGTAAAATTTGGCTTAAAGCATTCTTTAAACTTTTAAGATTTAAAAATATTTCTTATAAATAGAAAGCATATAATTTTCTTGTTATATATGAAAAGATGTATGTTGGTTTTCACTTTTATTAATTGTGACTGTAAATAAAAGTAGTGATATTACCACCAGGAAAAAAAAAAATCACTTAATTGCCAATCCCCATGCAGTTAACTGCTGAAGTTCTGAAGAAGGCCAAACAATAAATTAGAAATGTGAAGTACAGTATTTAGTTTGGTGATTTTTCCATATTCTCACTGATTTTATTGATAGATAAGTTTTTGGAAATAAAACTTAAATGTTTATAGAATTTTATTTTAACAGAAAGAAAAATGTATGAGAAATGAGACATGTTTTTAAGTGCCATAAATGAAGTTTTTGAATATAAGTCTATCAAAAAAATTCTATATTGTATTACATATATCAATAATCCTTAATCATGAACAGAGATTTTAAAACCATAGTCAAAAAGTAAGAAATTTAATACCATCTATAGTTTTATGTCTTGGAGTTTAGTCATTATTAATAGGTTAGTTTATATGCCTCATATTTCCTTCATGTCTTATACAAAAATTTGGATATTAAATCAAACCAAAACAAATAATATGTACAATTAAGGAATGAATGTTTACTATTATCCTGTCAAGATATGATATCAGATATTTTTCTATGTACATGCCAACATGTTTTAATAATTATCTAACACAAATATATCTCCGCATACTGCTATGCAATTATGAAAATACACCAACTCACTTTTTTGTTTTAGTACTTTATCTTAGATATCTTTCAATATTTGTTTAAATATATCTAATTATTTAATGATTATGTACTTTTAATAAAAAATAAAATTAATTTATATGTTGCTTTGGTAACAGAATAATTCTGCACTTATTAAGACCTGTCTATTATTAAATATGTTGTTATAGTTACAATATAACAAAACTAAGTACTTTAAAAAGAAAACAAGGGAAAAGCCCTTAAGGAGAATTTATGTTAGGTATAATTTGCAATGATAGATGATATCATTAAAAAAATAAAATTACATAACTAAGGAAGCTGAGCACTTACTCAGCAGAAAGCACATTTGAGAGGTTTACTCCTGAACACAATAAAAAATAAAAGTGGATATTGGCAGATTAATTATAAAGTAGATTTACTGAGCTTGATGCTAAGAAATGTTTGAAGTCATTTCCTCAAATCAAGAGTCCGGGCTTTTGAAACAGTGAAGCTATTCCAACATTGATGAATTTTTATTTTTTATGGATGTGTGTGTGTGTGTGTGTGTATAAGATGATGAGAATTATAAGCAGCTATTGGATATTAAATCAAACCAAAACAAACAGTAAATTAGTAAATTAGTATATATATATATATATATCTATATATATATATATCAGTAAATTAGTATATATCAGTAACTTAGTATACTAATATATATATATATATATATATATATATATCAATAATAAACTAATATGTATATATTAGTTATAAATCATCATGTTCAAAGGATTCAATAGGATGACCTGCATTTGAAGAATAGATGCTTAATCTCATAATAAAATCCCTGAAAAACTATAACATATTACTTCTCCATATCTACCATCATGGAGTCTTTCTCCAGAACAGGAGTAGAGTATCTTATTGGGTCTTACTTAAGTGATGACTTTTTAAAGAATATTTACACTATACAAACTTCAATAGTTGTTGTGCTATTATTCTTAATGGCATGTTCAGAAATTGCATGCTTTATGTTGTTCAACCAAAATTTCTAAAAATAAAATGCCTCTCAGTTTTCTGAGATTAATCATGGCATAGTTTTATTATTAAATCTTAGGTGATTGAAAAATAAATCATATGTGTTGCAAATATACTTTGAACAACAAGCATTGCAAATTGACATTACAGTGTGGATTTTTCATCTTGACAGTTTATCGTAGAAGCCAAGTAGACCCAGATTTTCATTAAAGAAAATGAGGATAAATCTGAAAAAAACATAAAGAATAAAACAAAGTTCTTGTTTATTTGTGCAAAGGAATCAAATTGTAGATCAGATTCAATATCAGATTTATTCCAATTGCTATTCCAAAGATGGAAAATTTTATCCATAAAAATTAACAGCAATTTTGCTCTTTTCAAAGAGCCAGGAAAAAAGTAAATGGGGAGAGTTAACTTAATTGAATAATTACACCTCAGCTTGTTCTCAGTTTAGAAAGAAAATAACAGACTCAAGAAGAACTCTTAGTCTTTTCAGGGCACAGATGAAAAACATGTTCTTCAATGTTGTTTGATTAACAATGAATGCTTCTGTCAATAAAGCCTTAGTTCTATAATCTATAGTTGTTCTGTTAATGTACTGTTAGGATGAAAAGAATAAGTGTTGGAATATACCAAAATAAGTAGACCCAGGAATAATGTAACTATGAAAATATGTGATACATTGCCACAAATGAAAGATCTACAATTTTATTCTACCACACATGCATACAAAGAGTCACAGAAAGAGTCAGGACTTCCTGATATTTACAGAACACATACATTCTAGAAAAGGTAAACTTCCAATGAAATACTTATTTTGCTTTTGGGAGGGGAATTAGGCGCCGCATATGCAATGGTCAGAAAATGTCTTAGAAACAGTGGGTTAAAGAGCATATTAATTGTATGTATGTTCATATATATATATATATATATATATATATATATATATATATATATATATAAAAGAAGCGGAGGCAGATGGTAATTTAAGGATTATGATTATGATCTTCTTCTCCCTTTTTAATAATATTGTTTCAGTTAATAGTTACTATTGTCATATAATAGGTACTAGGCTTAACTCTTCAGATACAGTAATCCTATTTAATTCTCCACAGCAATACTATAAGATACTTACTTTTAATGCTACTCTAGAATTAAGAGAATTAAATACAGAGACTTAGTAATTTGTTTTTGGTCAACTAGTTAGTGATGTGTCAGAAGGAGAAGTAGACTAAGATTATCTGACTCCAGGGACTGATATTTTGATCTTTGTGTAGATAGTCAAAATTATTCATTTGTGTACAATATTTACTAGTTCATAAAGAATTTCCATAATTGTGTGTGTGATCTCATTTAACCCTTACAGACATTATATTCAGCCTGGGAGGTGATAGCTGTTCTGATTATATATATATAACGATGCCAAATAATTGAATTTCATATATATCTATCTATATATTGAATTTCAATATATCTATCTATCTATCTATATATCTATCTATCTATATATATATATATATATATAGAGAGAGAGAGAGAGAGAGAGAGAGAGAGAGAGGAGACAGAGAGAGAGAGAGAGAGGAGACAGAGAGAGAGAGAGAGAGAGAGAGAGAGAGAGAGAGAGAGAGAGACTGGTTTTAAATAGTAATTTTTGGAGTAATTAGCACTAATTTATAATATAATCAGCTGAGGCTTCTATTGCAACTGCATCTCTCTTGCTTTCTTCCCACTCCAGCTTTTGCTTTTTGCCTTAGAGATGTTTTTCCACAAGAATGAACCTAAATAAACTTCCTGCATGCAAATCTCTCTTTTAGAGTCTGTTTCCAGGGACCTTGACTTCAAACAGTAGTATTCAATATCACAGCATTCTCTTGAGTCTTATCTCAAATCCTCTTGGTCTCTTTAATATTATTTCTGTTTTTTTTTTTTATTTGATTTATTTCAGGACCATCATTTACTTATACAACCTATGGAGTATGTTTTATGTATCATTCATGATATTCTGTCTTGTATTTCTGGAGGTTCCAAAGGGCAGTTCTTATTTCCTTGAATGTTTTGTGCTTTTTATTATATACTTGTGTTTCTTAGGATTTTAATTGTGGGAACAATTTGTGGCATGCTCTACAGACAAGTTCTTTCAGAGGAAATCTGCAATTGTTTCTTCCACGTCCCTGGGGCCTATACCAACCTAGGAGCAGTTTAAACTGTGATATTGCATTGATGATTTTTTTCTTAGCACAAGTCAAGTTACACTAGAATTCAACATAGAGCCTGGTTTTTAGCTAGAAGGATTAGTTTCCCCTGTCATTTAGCACTAGGATTCAGGACAGGAATAACCTCTTGTAAAACTCTTAGGAGTGGATATTTATTTCCCATTCACAATTATTTCAGAATCTAGCCTATTTGATGGATCTAATTCTATTATGGAGTTATACTTCTTAATTTAAGCCACAACTGGACTTTTCTCTTTATTCCCTATGTTCTGCAAATCTATGAAAGTTAAAACTCAAATTCACTAGAATTTGCAGTTGCCCTCAAGGTGAAAGGTAGTATCAGTATTCTGCTTATCACTTTCATTTTATCCTTCCATTTAGTTTTGCCTCAGAGTATTCTTTACTTTCTATTGTGCTCATCAATGCATTTAAATGTTTCAATATATTCAACATTTAAAGTGGACAGATTAATCATTTTGTCATACTGCAGAAATATAACTCTCTCCTTTTAATCATCAAATAACTTCTAATTTTTACATGTGGTCCCCCCCGCTTTTTTTTTTTTCTAAGCCCAGCAAGCTGTAATGAAATGAAAGTAGAGACCTAAGGGCAAAGATACCAAATATTTGAATTTTAAGTTAGTGAAAGCTATGTTACTGATATAATAGACACATAATTGGAAGAATGGAAAAATTAAATCACTCTTACCTCTTTTAAGAATAAAAGAATAATTACTCTCTCTGGTACACATAATAGTTGAAAAATGCACTAAAGAGAAAACTTAGATCCTGTGAACCTAAAAAGAAGGTCTATTCATTGTGTAGTCTGCTGTTAAGTTACTGAAGAATATAAGATTTGCTTATAGAACACACAGCTGTTTGGAGATCCAAGATTCGAGGATATATTTTCCTTTAATCTTTTTTGGAAAAATGAGAAGAAATATCATCTTAGGTTTCTTCAGTAACCCAGTGAAAAGGGAGCAAAAGAGCTGGGATGAGGGCTGGGGATGTGGCTCAAGAGGTAGCGTGCTCTCCAGGCAGCCCGGGTTTGATCCTCCATACAAAGATGTTGTGTCCGCCGAAAACTAAAAAATAAATATTAAAAAATTCTCTCTCTCTCTCTCAAAAAAGAGGTGGGGGGGCTGGGATGATTGCTTAGTGCCAGAGAAGAGGACACAGGCAGCTTACCTGCAGTCCATCCCCCACCAGGCAGGTCCCCTGGGGTCCTTGACCAACAAGAGAGAACAACAGGATTTCCTTTTGCCTCTGACAAGACACTTGGCCCAGAGGCAGAAAGCAGGCAGATGTTGGAGGGGGTCTGTGGTAACATGATGAGAGGAAATTATAACAAAGATCAGAGGAGAATGCATGTCAAGAAACCAGGTGGGAATACAGAGATCACACCAGATGCCAATGTGGCGAGTATAGTATGTGACATGATTGTACATTGCAGAAGCCAATGTCAGACAACGAAAGGCTGAAATGCAGATGCTTCACCATCTGATATTACTGTACTACATATAATTTCCAGAAATTAAACTGATCCAGGAAAAAAGGAAGAAGGATGGAAAGGAGATTTTGAAATAACTAAATTAAAACCTGAAAGTCCTGAGAATATTTTGAAGAAACTGAGTTTACTTTGAAGTGTTTCAGTTAACTGTTTCTCCTACCCAGCAGAAAATCATCTGCATCAGAATCTAACAGTGGTTATAAATAAATAAATAAACAGAATTACATACTGTGTTCACTTTAGTTTTAGAATTTCACATTGGAAGATCAAGAGGACAGTCTTTCAAGGGAAAAGTAGTGGTCCATTGTGTACTGTTGCTGGAAACTAAAGTAGGATGGGAACATCTTGAATTTAGCAGCAGTTCACCATCTGTTGACACTGGGAATGGAACCCTAGGGTGGCAAGGGTAGAAAATTAGATGGAAGCTGAGAAAGTTACAGTAAAATATGTTAAAAGAAAAAAAAAAGAGAGAGAAAACACATACACATACAAACTCCCTTGAAAAGCTGGTTATAAAGAGAAATAAAAAACAAAAAACTAAAGCATTAATTAAAGGAAGATATGAGATCAAGACAAGGCTTGTTTTGCTTTGTTTAGGATTACAGTACTAGTCATGCTTGAATGACCCCAGGGAGTGAGTAGTAGAAACCAAGATGCTGAAGATTCAGGAAAGAGAAAAAGAGGTTGAGGGGCAGTGGATTCAGAGAACTGCTGGCTAAGTGTCAGACTGGACTAGTGTTTCATTCATGATAAAGAGAAGGAGTTGTGCTTTGATCTGAATATTTGTGTGTTCCCTTACTTAAATTCATATGTTGGAATCCTAATCCCAATGTGTAGGTCTTATAAGAGGGATGGATTTTTGAGATGTTATTAAGTCATGACAGTGGTGCCCTCATGAGTGAGATTGGTGCCCCTAATCAAGGAGACCCCGGTGATTTTGCTTTCCTATTCTTTCTGCTCTGTACCCTGTGCATCTATAAGAAAAAGATAACCAACTGCAAGCCAGTGTCCTCACTAGACATTAGATCTGTTGCTCATTAACTATGGACTTCTAAGCCCCTAGAACTGAGCAATAAATTGTTGTTGATGAAACCACCTAGTGTATGATATCCTGTTATAGAAGCCTGACCTGACTCCTATAAATGATAAGAAAACAAGCTGATTCTCTAAATTTCTGTTGTTACAATCTGATGTATTTACTCTTGTAAGAAGTGAAATCATGCACTGAGGTTAGTAGAGGGATTAAGGAAGTGCCAAAAGATTTAAGTAGAGCAGATAAATGCGACTTTATGTGGGAAGTTAGTGTAAACTTGTCAAGGAAACATTTTTTCTTGTGTGTATTTGTAGAGCCCACAGAGTCTGATGAACAGGAAAACTGTTCTGACTCCATTCTACTGTTCAGGACTTAGCTGTTAGGTAGAGAAAGCCTTCTCCAGAGTTCCAGTTCTGTCCAGTAGTGTAAGATTAGAACCAGGGCGTTTGAGAAAACTTTCAATAGTGTAATAGCAAATGTGATACAACAGAAGAGGGCATGGAGGAAGAATGTGGAAATAGTGAGATAGGGGATAAGGAAGACAGGCACTTGGATACTGAAGTTGCTTGTGCTGGTGGTGGCTGTTAACTTGGTCAGCCTATAGAAATCATCAATGATCTGAATCCAATACCAAGGGGATTTGTAAATAGTCATCATTAGAAAAGAAAAGGCGGGAAAGCCAGACAATTTCAGTGTGGTGGTATAAAGAAGAGCCACAAAAAAAGCAAGTGAAACTCATACTCATGAAGAGCTAGTGGTGTACAGACTTACAGTTCACTGTAGGATAAACAAACGGAAACATTTTTGAACATAAAAAAAGAATGTCTCATTTTTGGAATGTGCAGCCTTGGAAGGAGCTAGCTATAAGAAATATTTATAAAAGAGACTGGATCACTGTTAGTTATATTGTTCTGTGATTGCACCCATTTTTTTTTTTTCGTCCACAACTCTTCCCAAACTTCAGTTTCAAACATGTCTTGTTATAGTTTTCTTTTGTTCCAGTTCACTGGTATGTATAGGAGCTCGACTTCAGTAAGCTTTTGAGGTCACTGAGACTTTATTATTTATATTTATCTTACAATCCTCGCTTAACATCCATACTGCTATCATTTTCCTGCTCAAAAAATTCACTGATAAGTATCATAAAGTTCCTAACTTAATTGAAACATCAACTTCTTTGATTCCTATCATATTTATGTACTTTCTGAACTAAACAACAACCATGGTTAATCCTGTGTTCCATACACTGTGCATCTGCACCTCTAGTGTTCCAGGAGAGAGGAAATTCCAAACTACCAGATCTGGATTTACTCTAAATTCATGTGCACTACTAGCTCCATATTTTCATTCTTTTTAAATGTAGCACTAAACTATTTTGCACTGTGTATTCTTGCCTTAATTTCTTCCACACTCAGATGGTAAATTTTTTTTTTCTATTTTATAGAAGAAAATAAAGCATTCCAAAGAGAAATTTTAGCCAATCATGATGGTGCCCACTTGTAATCCCAGCAACTCAGGAGATGGAGGCAGAAGGATTGCGAGTTCAAAGCCAGTAACAGCATCTTAGCAAGACCTTAAGCAACTTAGGGAGACCCTGTCTCAAAATAAAAAAATAAAATTAAAAAAGGGCTGGAGATGTGGCTCAGGACTTAAGGGCCCCTGGGTTCAATCCCCAATACAAAAAAAAAAAAAAAAAAAAAAAAAACGATTCCACCAACTTCCCCTTTTGTGTTTACCTTTGAATGCTCTAACTTATCTTCTGTTTAGGATGGACAGATCGCCAAGTAAATATAGCCCTTCTATTGTGCACTTGAGCCTGTCACTTTTTTTTTCTCCTGTTTCAAAAATATCGCTTTAGTAATTTTCCCATCTGTCTCTTGAATTATCCAATATTCATGGATCATGCCCATCCGTATTGAAACAATATGCTACAAATCCTATAAATTCTTTTGACCTCACTTTACTTTCTGGGTATGACTTCATTTCTCTTTTCTCCATAAAGAAAAAAAATCTTAAACTAGCTGTCTGCATTTGATTCATTAAATGTTTTCTTTCCATTTTATGTTGAACTAAGTTCTTATCCATATGACTCCACAAAAACCGACCTTTTGTTGTTGAGATTGGCTTCCACATTGCTAAATCCAATGGTCAGTTCTCAGTCCTTTCCCTTTTGGAGCTATCAGAAGCAGTTGGTACCACTAATTATTCTTTCCAACTTAAAATATGCCACCACTTAACCCCTCTTCTAAGAACAAACAGATCTATTTTTTTGTGCTATTCCACTGACCATTTTTTTTCAGTGTTTTTTAAAAGAAATCATCTAACAAATACCTAGAGAGTATACTACCCTAAGATTAAGACTTTGAACTGCACCTCTATATTAATTCCTCTAAAAGTAATATTTTCTTGTTTTAAAGACTTAAATCTCATGCCTAGTCTGGTGTTTATGTCTCCAACTACTCTTTCTTCCTGTGTTCTAGGCTCATTTATCCAGCTACATAGTTCAGTCATAATCAAATTTAAGACCTTTACACCTCCCCAAAAATCTATGCTTCCTGTGCCTCCAACAGAGTCAATGATTTTTTGTTTTCCTTTCAGTTGCCTGATTAGAAAATATTGATCCTTCTTTTAGTATGTCCCTCTCACAGCACATACTTTTCATCAGAAAATCCTATCTGTATTTCTTTCACAATATTAGTTCAGTAATTTTGGTTTGCACACAAATTTAAGCCAATATCAGTTCTTGCCTAGAGTTTGAAATGACCTTCCACCTGTGTCCCTGCTTTCTTTATCCTGCTCCCACCTTTCAATCTGCTGTAAATGAGGAGAGAGTCCTCCTAGAAACACTCAGGACAGATCACAATACTCTTCTCCAAGGAAACCTTCAATCAATCATGGTTTCATTCTTGAATGAATGTTGTAGTCTTCATTTGTTAGACCACTTACAATCTGACTTCATGTCCTTGCAGAACTCACCCAGTGCAACTCTTCTCAATTTCTGCTCCTCTTCCCAATTTTCAAAACTGCAAACTAAACTGTACTTTGTCTTTAATCTAAGTACCCTTTTCCTGGGACGCTCTTCCCAAACATATCTGTGTTTGTTTCAGATATTTTATTTGAGAGAGAGAGAGAGAGAGAGAGAGAGAGAGAGAGAAGAGAAGAGAGAATTTTTTTTAATATTTATTTTTCAGTTTTCGGTGGACACAACATCTTTATTTTATTTTATGTGGTGCTGAGGATCGCACCCAGCGCCCCACGCATGCCAGGCAAGCGCTTTACCGCTGGAGCCACATCGCCAGCCCTGAGATATTTTATTTTTTAAAGAACTATGTTTTTCATTCCAGCCTACCATATCCTCACTAAAATTTTCTTTACAATTCCTCCACTTAATATCCTCCCATCTGCCTTTTATTTTTTATTTCTTTTTGAATGCTTGTCACAATTTAATATATGGCATATGTCTATATTGTTTCTTGTTTATTTTCTATTCCCTCACCATAATAAATGTGTTAATGAAAGTGGGAATTTTCTCTTATTTTATGTTAATTCATAGAAATTCTACTTGCAATATGTTTTTTAATTGTAACTTTTCTTTTAGAAATGAAGGTCTCTATCAATAAAATATCAAATTTTATAACCAATGGAAATAGTGCTAATGATCTGACACATACTTTTAGGTGTTTTGATTGTAAAACAAATTAATAGTGCAAAATTGAACTTATTAGTTAGGAATTTGGAGTTGAATTTCCTGCCTGCCACAAAATTAGTTGATCCTTAAAGATCTCATTTCTAAAAATTAAAGATTAACATAAAGCATTGCAGAACTCTTTGAACATAAAATATTACTAAATGTCTATCTACTTTTAGAGCTGAAAAAGAAAAAAAGAAAGTTTAGAAATTATACTCAAATTTGTCTTAAATACTGCTTTTTAGGTATAAAACATAGGGAAGTTACTGGATGCCTAGTAATGCCTAGTAAAGCATTGTTCCTCTGTTTATAGAAAACTCTATGTTAAAATTAAGGTAAACAAATGTCATATAAGTGTTATAAACTTAAATGCAAAGCAGACATTGGCAAATCATTGTATCTATCCTTAGAAAATGAAACTATGACTACAAGTCTATGTTTTATCCATGGTTAGAATAAAGGAGAAAATTCAAATATATTTTTATTTTACTCTAAATTAAAATTTATATGTTCATATATGTGACTTTAAATATATTTCCTCAGTAACTTTCAAATAATTTCAAGTCTATATTACTTTTGGTAAAATACATAAGTAATACACAGTTATATATTTATATATGCACATATATAAATATTCTAAAATATATATGCAAATACATATTTATATCCCAAAATACAACACATATAGGTAATATAGACTTTTTCCCTTAATTGAAAGAGTCTATTCATAATCTAATGTTCCTTAAGAGCTACCCATAGCTAAAAAGCCTTTTTAAGAATACTGAGAAATATCACTTTTACCCTCCAGTTCATAACTGCTGCTGATTCCTAAGCATTATTTTCAAAATCATAAAGATATTTGAAGCAAAATGTTCACTTTCATTTTAATAAGAACCCTTCATTATCTCAATCCTTTTCCAAATTCTTTTCAGCCACTATTGAAAACTATGCTTTTATGAGGACAAAAGAGTCAATTTTATTTCACAATATTATATGAAAGCTTAGATATTTTAACCTTTCTTTTTCTATGAGAATAATAAAATTACTTTCATGAAACTCCCCATTCTACTATGTATATATTTTTAAAACATTATGTTGTCCCTGTTAAATACATATCATTATATTGATTACTTATATCTCTTAATAAATAGATTTTAAACAGTTGTAAAATATTCATGAAGTCATGGAAATAAATATTGAATTGATAATTAATTTTGGGAGAATTAATTTCCTAAGAAAGTACCTGAAGTTTTCTGTCTAGTTATTAAGTGTGATGTCTTGGTTTGTGCAATTTTATGTATCTAAAGTGTAAATATTCCATGGACACTTTTTATATAACTGACAGGAAGCAACATACTTTTAAATTACTATCAAAGACTAGCCAGGAGCAATCTCTGGTTCTACCCATAGAAGGTATCCTTGAATAGTTTTGCTTGTGCACAATGAATCATCTTCCTCTTCTTTCTACATAACTACCTGAGATTCTCATGTCATCTAAGGACTCTTTCAAACCTGAGATGCTACCTTTAAATAGAATGTCCCTTTCAATCACTAAATATAATAGAGAACTATCATTAATAAGGGCTTATTTAAGATCACTGTCACATCTTTAGATGTTTATTTTTTATAAGGTTTATCCATTTATGTAAGCATTGATATTTAATCAAGTACAGGTAATTTATGGTTCTTTTGAGTCATTTCCTGTATTAGTCTTGAATTTATTTTTATCTGTGTTGTGATCTTGCATCTCCTTTGGGGCTTAAGGATATTAATGATTTATATATCATTTACCTCAAACTGCACTTGCTTTGGTACTAATTTCTGAAACTTATTGAAGCATAATAAATATCGGTTGAATAACTAAAACCAACTAAGTGCACAGTGTCTTTGCAAAAAAAAAAAAGTCTTATTTTGTAGATTGTATTATATATCCATATTTTTTCTTCTTTCCAAGTGCCTCCTGTCAAGATTCGGTGTGCTTCTATAAATTATTAAAGCTACATTGACTATATGATTTACTTTAACCAATGGGTAAGTAGCAACTGACATCTGGCTTGATACCCTAACAGAAGTGTCTTCTTCTACCTTGTTTCTTGAGTAGGACAAACCCTAATTAGCCATTCTTATTCAGTCAGTGATTACACATAAACCCTAAGGCTGTGATCCATTTTAAGCCCCATTTATCCTGGATGGAATTAACTGACCTGCAGAAAGTTGAGATTAAATTAGTCATTGTTGGGCAGCACTCGGGTTCTGGAGTGTTGTTAAACAGCATTATCACAGCAGAAAACAGACTAACACTTCTTAGCAGGCAAACTGGTATACATAATACTGGAAGCTAGTACCAATTGGAGCAAGTAAGATGATAAAAAAGTTATGAGTCTTTCATCTTAATTAAATAATGTTCACAGGTGATGAATTATTCTCAGATTAAACCTATAAAACTTTAAAGATGTTTTTAGAATGTCTCAAAGACTGAAAGATCTTTTACCTCTTGGTTTAAAAAAAATAGAAGAACCACATTAGGCCAAGAAAATATGTGTACACACAGATACACACACAATAAACTTAGATGTCATTCCCAGAATTCTCTCTGGCTTCCTTTAAGATACCATGGGTACTGTAGAGTTAAAGCAAGCATTTATTTACAGAGAACAAAGAAAATAGTCATGTTGTATAAATTTCTGAAAGTTTTTAACATTACACAAATATTACATACAAAAATTATATTCTCTATTATATTTTGCCTTAAATAGTAACATATTTCAGTGACTTAATAATTTATGGTACACATACACTGTATGTTTAAAGAGGTAGTATATATCACGGGAAGATAAGATTTTCCTTGATGAGACCCCTTTACACTTGATGTAATTGCTTGGGAAATATTGGCACAACATAACCATCTCAGCTTTCACATAAGTTTTACTGGCTGTGATGGATTTCTGAGTGTCTTAAGTTTATTCTTTTCTACTTAGCATGCTAGCATAAAATAAAGGCTCAAAGGAATGGAAGCACAGATAAAAATAATCAATACACTTCCATAGTTTTACAGAATGTTAAAAGAAGTCTATATTTTTCCATGTTCATAAACTTCAGTAATCTTCAAATCAAATATCCATCCCAGATACATATTCTTTCTTCCATCCCTACAGAATACCTAGAAAGACATTTGACTTCTGGGATACTAGTCATCCATTTAAAATTTGACAGTTGTAAAATTGAATTCACTTCTATTTTTCACAGTTAATTGTGGCCCTCTTTCATTTTTAACTCAATTAAGTAGTTATTAAGTATGAATTAGAATGAATGTGGGTATCAGTCAGGGTTACAACAGAAAAATGTAGCATATTCAAATGTAGTAATTCAAGAGAATTTAATGCAGGGTTAGCTTATAAATTGGAAAGCAGATTCACAGAAAACCAACAAGGCATACTGAAGCACCAGAGGTGAGCAAGAGCAGCAATCCATTAATATCATTTGGCTTAAGGAAGCAGTGGGCAGAAACACCTACTGAAACTCAGAGCAGGCTAAGCTGCGTCTGGTGCTGGAGTACTCTAAGAGAGTACTGCCCCACAGGATCTGTGGAATGTGTGGAAGAACTCAGCAAAGGCTAATTCTTGACTGGCAGGGAGATAATCACAGAACAAAATATCTCCACTCCACTCCACACCTGTCTTAACAATGGCTTCCATTAGTCAAACCCAGCAGGATGCTGAGGATAAAGCAAAGGTCATTAATAAAGTTCTCAAAGATGGGTCCTCTGGCACCATGACAGGTGGAGAATGGTGAGAGGTAGATTTAAGGGGGTAAAGTGAATACATTTATCAGACCTAGTTAGTGTTTCAAAATAAATCAAAGAACTTTCCCAAATATCTCCCTGTGTTTCACCCCATCCCAGTTCAAAGAACATCTTTTTTTGGGGGGGTGGTTACCAAGGATTGAACTCAGGGGCACTTGACCACTGAGCCACATCTACAGCCCTGTTTTTGGATTTTATTCAGAGACAGGGTCTCACTAAGTGACTTAGTGCCTTGCTTTTTTCTGAGGCTAGATTTGAACTCTAAATTCTCCTACCTCAGCCTCCTGAACCACTGAGATTACAGGGGGGCAACAGTCCTGGCTCAAAGAACATTTTTATTTGTCTAAAATATGCATGCAATTCTGCCTCTCCATGGAGTGATTTAATGGGCTGAGGCAACTACAGATGTTTAAAAACCAATCAGTTCTCAGTGCTTCTCAAAATGTAAAAATAAGAAGGAATTGTGATATTCCATCACTGATTTTTTACTATTTTGAGGTGGCATCAGTATGAAAGCCAAGACATGCACAGTAAAACAAAGTCAGAGTTACAGATCTGTAAGTATGGGTGAAAGTATGTCTTTATAGAATGCACTCTGAAATTCAAAATATTAAAAACGTCTCCATTTGTGCCACCAGGTAAAAGTAGCTATCAGGATAACCACATCTGAGATCTCTGCACCAGAATACAAACAATTTCATACCAGTGACCTGAACCCTAAATATATATATATATATATATATATATATATATATATGTATGTATATATATACACTTAATACCTTATATTTGGTTTAGGTTTGGCAAGGGACTGAAGTGACTTGAGAAAGAAGAATCATGATGCAAGCCCACTCTGCATGGCCTTAAGAAATCCTGGGGAGTGAAGAGAATATCTTCAGGTAATTACTGAGCTGGAGAAATAGTAAGGCTGTTCACCCAACCTTCTCTTCCCTAGAGGGTAGTTAGAGCTACACCCTATGGGGCAGAGAGGAAAGGGCGTACCACCTGTGTTACACCTGTGTAAAAAAAAAATTAAAGACTCTTGTCAGCTATTGAAAAACATTTCATCTTTTAAAATGGCATAGAAAGTCTGGAATAACTAAATTGTACAAAGAGAGGCATGTATATTCAGATCCAAAACAGTCATGTAAATGAAGCAGTTTGCATCTGGAAAATGAGGAAATCTCCTATTTCTGTGCAATCACAGTATTTTGAAGAACTAAAGGCAAATTTGATATAAATGAAGTACCAATTTCAGAAGATATTCACATACAACTATGAATATAATCTATGCTTTGAATTTCTAGTTCTGATTTTGGAAGCTAAACTTTACAATGTAGTAGGTATAAGTTCCTAGTGTGGATAAGTTTCAAAAGAAATAAAAACACCAAGATAATACAATTATTCTTGGATATATCAAGAAAAATATTGAGAAACATTTGCCTATAAAGAGTAAACTTTGAACATAATTTGTATCTATCTGATGCTTAATCTGATGCTCACAATGAATCTCTATTGATTAACAGTAAATGAGTAAATGGATGGATAAAATAAAGAAGGTGTTAATAAATCTAGCTCCCTGAAAGAATCTTAAAAAAATAAAAAAGGAAATAAATAAATATTAAAAAAAAGAACTACTGAAGCCACTGTCTCTTGAATTGACTTTGTGTCAAATGCAAGATACAGAATGACTGAGTACTCCTATGTAAATCAATAAGGGTTTCTTCCAGCTTTAGAAATAGAAATTCAACTTCAGGACTTTAAACTAATCAAAATTTTGAGGCATATTTTTAATGAAGCAGAATTGTAAAGCTGTCCAATCTTTGGAAGGGAACATCACTCTTCTCTGAAGTGGCTTTTGCTACAGCCTCTGTAAGACTGTTACTGGAGTTTGTTTGTCTAGCACACTTTACACCCTCCTGTCGCCTATGCTCAAATGAAGCTGGCATTCTTGTTTTGTGTTGCCATAGTGTCAATGTAGTAAAATTTTCTCACCACTGACCAAATTTCTATTGCTCTTCTAGACCTGCTTATGCAAGGTGGAACCAACATTTGTCTCATTTTTTACTTTATTAGCCCGCATCCACAAAGCACCTAGATGGATCTTTTTAAAGTGGAAATCTTAGGCTGGCTATATATCTAAGTGATAGATTAATTGCCTAATATGCATGAAACCCTGGGTTCTTGACCCAGAACCAGAAAAAAAATAACATGGAAATCTTATTGTATATAGGCTCTGCATAAAACTATTTAGTGGCACTTCACAGTGCCTCAGAATAGTGCACAAATGGCTTGGTTTATTCTCTAAGGCTCTCTGTATTCCTCAGAAGTCCAAGATTTTATTTAAGGAAGAAACTAACTATCCACTGTACTGGACTGTACCTACTGTGAAATCCTGCCCCATACAGACTAATTCTTGGGAATGCCGCCCCTCCATCATTGCATCTCCATCATATACTCACATCTCCAGATATTTCCAAATGTTCCTGGGAAGGCTGAGAAATCTCTTCAGTTTAGAATATTTCTCCCTGAAATACTACACTTCAGCTACAGTGAATTATTCACAGTTCATGTAACAAGCACCATTACTGTTACCGCTAGTTCTTCTATGTGCCTCTCACTCTTTTCTTCTGGAACAATCCTCCATCTCCATAAACCCAACAAATTATAAGAAGATCAATGAATGCTTCCTTAAATATCTTCTTTGTGTTCCCTTCAAAATGTTGGTAATGTCTCCTTCCTAGGTACTAGGAAGACACTTGTTGTTTACTCTGGATATCATTGTTTAAAAATCATATGACCTAATAATCGCTTCACCTGCTGCATTTAAAGCAATTGGGAAAAAAAAAAAGTATTGTTCTATTTAGATTTATGACCTAAGTCCCTGTCCTATGATATATTTACAAGGCACTGATACTAACTAGGTGCTCAAAAATAAGTGAATTGATAGAGGTGATACTATGAATCAGATAAACTGATTTTGAATCTCTATCTCAATTCCATTAGTGTGATCTTGGGAAATTCTCTAATAAATTCAAAGTATCCTCTGATGCTCCTCACCCTGTAGGATTTCAGTGGGGATTAAATGAAGTAATTCATGGAAAATTTCTTTAAATACTGATTTACATCTATAATCATTATAAATTCAAACACAAATTTTCTAAATATTAGGACAAATGCTATTGAACCTTTAAGTTTTATTTTTTTAAATGGCTTAAAAACTTTCTTGACCATGCACCTTATTAGAAATGCAAATGACTGTCCATCTTAGAGTGTATTTAAAAACAATTCTCTGTTTAATCAGCCTGTACTCCTGTGGAGGTTGTTTTAATTCACTTCAAACTAGCTATTTGTGATCCTCATGTGAACCAGTTTCACAATTATTTCTCCTTAAAACCACATTTTCTCCAAGTCATTTAAACTTTTGGATTTTAAAATTAGACAAAATATAGCTAAATTATAAGAAACACAATAGCTTACTCACAAATGTGTGCTAATAAAGGCTTTAGGATATTATTTTTCTTTTTTTTCCCCTCAGAGCAAATTTTACTACAATTTCCCTTAATTAATATAATTGATAACACTTATAGAGATATCTGGCATTTTAATCATGCAGATATGTCTTTTGCTGTCTAAAATGAAATTAAAAACTACCAGCAGTCTTATTTTCAGCAGTAGCTAGAAAGGAAATTAAAAAAAAATGGGGGGGGCTCGTAATAAACGCCTGATATATTCAATTTGAAAGATCACAGATCTGGGTCACATATGTGCAGAAGGGAGGACACAGAATAAGGAGACAAACACATAGAAAAATGTTCTATCCACAGAATGAATTTGGAATTCCAAAATATTTAAGAATTCTGTAACACATATTGTCATCACCATTATGATAAGGAAATTTAATTTGATTAGAATCAATTCTTATGTAGATTTAAAACAAACAGGATCCAAACCCTGTATTACTGTTTCTATATTTACCAATATAAATTCCTATATATTATCAGTGTCAGTGAATATTTGGTTAATAGGATCTAGATATATACACAATTTATTTGACCATGCCATCCATAGCTCATAAAAGAGTACTAAAGTTATTCTATTAATATGCTAAATGGTAGAACTAAATGGATGATCATCAGGCACACTGAGATAGATGATAGAAAACTGTCATCAACTCAGTGTCAGATAACATATGCAGTTAGAAATGTTCTCATCAATTTGAAAGAAAGAGTTATCTTAGAATTGACCTATGGCATCTGGATAATATCAAGAATCTATGATTATAGAAACTGGAAAGTTGGTAAATAGCCTGGAATTCAGCAATTTATTTCCAAATCATTCATCAATGAAAGCAAATCACTGGGGACTTGAACTCTAGTACCTAACATGCCAATCTATTCAGGGATAATTGACTTTAACACCCGGAAATGGTATGAGTAAAGATTCTAGATGAGGTTATGATTGTACAGGAGTGTCAAGAAAGAATGTATAAAAAGGAATAGAGGAGTATGGAGGACAAAACTACAGGGAATACCTGCCTTTGGAATGCAAATAAGAGAAGGTGCAATCAGGGTCAAATATATAGAGTGTACAATATTTTGTAAACCAAAAAAGAATATTGAAGGGGAATAGTAATCAATCACTGGATATCTGCAGAGATTTTAGTCAGTACAAGAAGTAAATTTTAATGTCTTACTAGGGTCAAATTATTTTTGTTACATTTACAAAGCCATATGTTAACAAAATGATACAGAAACAAAAGAACTAAAAATTGAGCGGATCAGATGCCAATATTACTTTATCAGTTAAAAGTGTTGTTTTTATTTATAAATTTTAACTTGAAGGAATTTTTTTCATCCTTTTCTTATTTGATTATATCCAGGTACCATGCAAAATAGCTGACACATTGTTTTCCTTTCCTTCTAACACTCTCATTTGGGTATTCACCCATTTGAGTTTGTCCATTGTGAATTTGTCCCCCACATTTATCTCATTTCAGTAATTATTGCCTAGTCAGACCAAACAGGGGCTGACAAATAAAGAATAATTATATATTTATAAATGGCAGCCTTTCTTAACATTCAATGTCTTTCCCAAGTTTCTTTACTTTTAAATAATAGACTTTCCCTTTTAATATTTTATTCAATGTTTACTGTTATATAGAAATAAACTAAGACAATGTGAAATCTCTTTAGTACTTAACAGATGATCTATCTTTTGTTAAGTTTATTGCATTAGCTTGCATAAAACAGATAAAAACTTTCACTTCAGTAAGGGTTCTAATATAAAACCTACATTGTCCTTCAACTATTTTATAAAGAAATAGTGGCTGTCATTGAATGCAAAGTAGTAGCTTTTTGTTTAATATCATTTCATCCTTTTTGAAGACAAGTCATTATCCTCAAAGGATCACAGAATTTACTAATAAAGAGAAAAAAGAAGAAAATAGTGTATGTTTACTGTTTTTTTTTTTAATGCCAACCATAATCCACCCACCTCCCCTAACAGACAAATAAATTAAGACAAACATGGTTTCTACCCCAAACATCTTGGTTAAGTTGGCTGGGAAAAATAATGTGTCACACAGCAAAGAATGCTGTCAGTTTTAGAGATTATACAGTGTCAAACTCAGAATTCATGCCTGACACTGCATCAGCTCCAAAGACATTTAAACGTCTGAGGGAAGGTTTTCCTTCGGTAATTATAGAGTCCCAGTTAGCTGAAGGAGAGATTCTAACTAAAGTCAGTCCCAACATGTCACGTGTATGTTAAGAACTGTGGAGGATAGAGATTTATGTGGCTTGAGTGATGATGATCAAGGTTTATTCAGCTTAATTATGGTAAAAACTTTGGTCATGAACTACAAAGAGCATCTAGAATAAAGTTGAGCATAGGAAAAATCAACATATTTGTTGGGTTGTTGATTTTATTTCCCTGGTGCATATGTAAATAAATTGAGATGCAGAGTATAATGTCAAAATTTAGACAAAGGGGAAGCAGCCCTGGATAAGGGCCTATTGAGAGATAGGAGGAATAATTTGGTTTAAGGCTCAAGTAACTGTAAATATGCAGTTAATCCTTTACAAGAGCTGAAGTAAAGCCTTATAGGATATGTATGTGTTTCTCAGGAAGGTGACAGCTCAGCTAAAACCCTGCAACTACTAATTATTTGTATCACAAGCTACCAACATGGAGCAGGCTGAGTTCAGCTGGAAGATATGTTTTTGTTTGTACTGAATGTTTTAAAAGTAAACTTGAATATCAATAGCAGGGGCAATGCTCTCTACTTATTATTCCCAGTTATTTAAAACTAGATAGGCTTTACTTTTTACATTTTTGACTGGCCCCCAAGGCATTGGAGTAGGAGAGTCTTGCTTAGGCAAACAAAATAAAACCAACTTACCCATAGTACTATTTCAATTTTGCCCAGAAAAATGATCCTGAGAAAACAATTCAAATGAAAGTAATTTATTTGGGAATGTATTTGAAAAAAAAATACTGTAGTGAGAAACAAATGTGAGAGAAAAAGACCAATGTGGGTAACATGGGCTTAATTACCTAGTAACTTTGGAAATAAATACAGAACAGGGACTTCAGAGCTATGATAACCTAAAAGTCAGAGAGCTAGTATTTTTTGTTCACCAACTCCAATAGGACCATGAATGAAGACTGATGGGGAGTGAGTAGGGTGGGATGGTGGCAGGTATGAATTTTCAGAAAGGTAAGGTCTGGCTTGTGTGCTAGACTCCAGCAATCAGACATTTACTTCAGTGGTAAATATTTAGAGTTATGGATTGGCCAGCCAGCATCTGGTAGAAGTAGTGTTTAGGATGCTAAGAAATGACTACTTACCTGGATAGTCCATGCCACAAGAGCCTAGCACATCAAAGATCAGGGGGCGAAAACATAGTAAATAGACCTCACCAATGAAAAACTTAGGAAACCAAGGACAAGAAAGGGACCAAGGAAAGAAATAAGGGTGAGAAGTACTGCCAAGAAAAGCCACTAGTTTCTAAAAGGCCCCAGCTAGGGAATAGAAAAGAGAATACTATTCTATCAACTTTGGTTAGCGTAATGTTTCAGTTATACACACACACAGAATATATATAATATAAATTAAAAGTTCATACAGTTGTTGTAATTTTCTTGTAAGCTACTCTTTTCCTTAATTTCTTGGACCTATCAATTTGTGAGGATACGCCTATACTTTTAAGGAATATTAACCAGTTAACTGTGCAGAGGTCATTGTAAGGGAGAAGTAATGGTGTAAGGTGATAGAAATTAGAGTGAAATTGAAGGAGCTAGAAAATAGCTAGAAACCATCAAACATAGCTCTTCCTGCTCCCTATGCCAATCTACCCTTTCCATGCTCAGCTACTTAATGGGCATATTAAAGCAGAATAATATCATATTTCAAATGACTCATTTTTTTAAAAAAAATTTTCTGATTTTGTCACGTATTCATTAATAGTTCTAAGCTAATTGCTATATTTCTTGAACTTCTTTATAGGAATTTGGATTATAGATTTTGGTATCTTGGGAAATTCTAGGTACATTGTCTAATTTAATGATAATTTAGGGTAAATTATTCCATAGCAGTGGGCAAATTTAAGTCTGATGAAAGAAAAATGTCAATATAAGTCTAACGTCCTTCAACTTTTGTTAGGTAGTTTGCCATAGTATGTGAGAGTGCAATGGTAAGGAGTAAATAGAAGAGTACACTACAAAATTAAGCATATAAACTCTGAAAATTTCCCTCCTAGAACCAGGCTTCATCTAGTACTAAACTGATATAAACCAGGTATTCAATAACATGCATTAGCATTTTAATAATAAATATTATTTTATTTTCATCTAAGTTGGAGAACAAAAAGACACAGAAAAAGTTTTAAGAAGTATATCAATTCCAATTAGAAAAAAGTACAATGTTGAATGAGATAATTTAATGATCACTAAATAAAATCCTATAGATGTTTAATATTTTAAAATATTTTGCACTGAAAAGGGGTATTAGCTGAAGAGACTTATAATTTGGATATGTAATTTATAGTGATTTATCTTCCCAAGATGATAAATTAAGTGAATCCTGTTATTGGCCCTCAAAATTCAATTAGTGATGCTCAGACTCATCAATGTTCCAAAGTTTATTAGATTTAGAAAGTTAAATATAAAATTTTATTATTAAAGGGATGCATATACATATACAAATACAACTCTCTTTTGATCACTTTTGTTTTAGAATAATTCCTGAAATCAGTTAATGCTAATTCTCCTTATTTTCAAATTTGCTTTAGCTACTCTAGGTCTTTTGGATTGTCACTTAAGTTCTAGTACTAGTTTGTTGCTTTCTACAAACATCCCTGTTAGTACTATGATTGGAATTACAGGAATTTGTAAATTGATTTAATGAAAATTAATATCTTAGAATATTAAATATTCTAATAAACAATATATTACTTCAGTCAGTTCTTTCTTATTTTATTTTAGTAGTCATGATAGTAGCATATTTATAACACTAAATCAAGATAAGAGAACAGAGTTCAGAAATAGATCCACACATATCTGGACAAACAATTTATGACAAAGCTTATAAAGGTACTTCATTCAAAAAAGATAGCATTTTGGGGCTAGAATGTAGCTCAATGGCAAAGCAGCATTTGCCTTGCATTCACAAAGCCCTGGGTTCCCCACCCCCACATACACACAGTTCCAGAAAAGAAGAAGCCCACTGTTTCAGTCAACTTTTTCACTGCTGTGACTAAAGGACCTGACCAGAACAACTATAGAGGGTGAAAATTTTATTTGGGGACTCATGTTTGCAGAGGTCTCAGTCCGTAGAAGGCCAGCTTCACTTCTCAGTTCTCAAGGTGAGGCACAACATGATGGCGGAAGAGTGTGGTAAAGGGAAGCAGCTCACATGGTGTTCAGAAAGCAAAGAGAGACTTCATTCTACAGATACAAGATAGATACCTGCTAGCCATGCCCCCAGTGAACCACTTTCTCCAGCCACACCCTACCTACCCCCAGTTACCACTTAGTAAATCCCATCAGGGATTAGTCAACTCATTATGTTAGGGCTATAACACAATCATTTCTCCTCCAAACCGACTTTCATTATCTCATACATGATATTTTGGGGGACACCACATTGAAACCATAAAACCCACCAAAAAATAACATAAAAATTATTGCATTTTCAATAATTTTACTCTAACAAGTTCCTGTCCATATGCATAAACAAGTCTTTATTTTATACTTCTATATCACATAAAAAATAATTCCAAATAACTCACAGAAATTGTCAAGCCTAAGCACTAAAACTTCTAGAAAAAAATATAAAAGAGAAAATTTTTATGACCTTGGATTTAGACAACTATTTTTACAGTTAAGAAACCAAAATCATGAGCCATATAAGCAAAGTTATAAACTAGACACTCTTAGTGTTAAAATTTCTGTCTTACAAAAGAATTGGAAAAGAATGAAACGTCTTAGAATGGGAAACATTATTTACAAAGCATACATCTAACAAATAAAAAATCCTCAAAATTCAATATTCAGAAAACAATTCAAATTAAAGAGTAGATAAAAGTTTGTATGCTTGCTTCACCAGAAAAGATCTATGGATGGCAAATACATTTATGAAATGACTTTTTTTTAAGAGAGAGAGAGAGATACAGAGAGAATTTTTTTTAATATTTATTTTTTTAGTTATTGGCAGACACAACATCTTTGTTTGTATGTGGTGCTAAGGATCGAACCCGGGCCGCACGCATGCCAGGCGAGCGCGCTACCGCTTGAGCCACATCCCCAGCCCATGAAATGACTTTTAATATCATTAGTCATGAGGGAAATGTAAATTTAATCAGTGAAACAGAACTATACATTTAAGAATGTCTAAGACTAAAATGATCAACTATAACCAGTGCTGGCCAAATGTGAAACAAGTGGAACATATATTCTGTTGATGAGAGGTGAATAGCACAATTCTGGAAAGCAATCTGATGACATCTCCTCCTCCTCCTCCTCCTCCTCTTCCTCCTCCTCCTCCTCCTCTTCCTCCTCCTCCTCCTCCTCTTCCTCCTCCTCATCTTCCTGCTCCTCCTCCTCCTCTTCCTCCTCCTTCTCCTCCTCTTCCTCCTCCTCATCTTCCTGCTCCTCCTCCTCCTCTTCCTCCTCCTCCTCCTCCTCCTCCTCCTCTTACTCCTTCTCATCTTCCTGCTCCTCCTCCTCCTCTTCCTCCTCCTTCTTCTCTTCTTCCTCCTCCTCATCTTCCTCCTCCTCCTCCTCCTCCTCCTCCTCCTCCTCCTCCTCTTCCTCCTCCTCATCTTCCTGCTCCTCCTCCTCCTCCTCTTCCTCCTCCTCCTCTTTCTCCTCCTTCTCCTCCTCTTCCTCCTCCTCATCTTCCTGCTCCTCCTCCTCTTCTTCCTCCTCCTCCTCTTCCTCCTCCTTCTCCTCCTCCTCCTCCTACTCCTCTTCCTCCTCCTTCTCCTCCTCCTCCTCCTCCTCTTCCTCCTCCTTCTCCTCCTCCTCCTCCTCTTCCTTCTCCTCCTCCTCCTCCTCTTCTTCCTCCTCCTCTTCCTACCTTCTTCCTCTTCCTCTTCCTCCTCCTCTTTCTCCTCTTCTTCCTCTTCCTCTTCTTCCTCCTCTTTCTCCTCTTCCTCCTCCTACCCTCCTCCTCCTCCTCCTCCTCCTTCTTTTTCTTCTCCTTTTTTTTTCATTTTAGATATACTGACATTAGAGTGTATTTTGACCTATACATACATGGATTATAACTTATTCTTATCCATTTTTTTGTGCTCGTGCATGATGTGGAGTTTCACTGATCATGTATTCATATATAAACATAGGAAAGAAGTTATGTCTGATTCATTCTACTGTCTTTCCTATTCCCATCCCCACTCCTTCCCTTCATCCCTCTTTGTTTAAGCAAATGAACTACTATTCTTTCTTCCCATGCCCTATTATTATGTGTTAGCATTCACACATATCAGAGAGAACATTTGGCCTTTGTTTTAGGGGACTAGCTTATTTCCCTTAGCATGATAGTCTTCAGTTCCATCCATTTACAAGCGAATGCCATAATTTCATTGTTATTTATGGCTAAGTAATATTTCATTTTCTTTCCCCATTCATCCATTGAAAGGCACTTAGTTTGGTTCCATTGCTTAGCTATTGTGAACTGAGTTCTATATACATTGATTTAGCTATGTCACTTTACTATGCTGATTTTAAATCCTTTTTGGTATTTGCTGAGGAGTGGGGTAGCTGCGTCAAGGTTAGTGTAATATATGGTCTAACTATTCTCCTAAAAATTTACTCAAGAGAAATGAAAGCCTATTTGTACACAAAGATTTGTATATAAACATTTATAGCAGCTCTATTTATAATATCCCTTACTGGGAACAACCTAAATGTCCTTCAAAATGTTAAATTGATAAAGAAATAATTGTGCTATTTCCTTGCAAGGAAATATGACCTTCCAATAAAAAGACATGGATTCTTATTACATTCAATGCAATGGATGAATCTTAAAATAATTATATGGGAAATACAGGTTCAAAAGTACATACTATATCACCATTTACATAAAATTCTAGAAAAGCAAACTCATCTCTAAGCAGCAAGGGACTGATGGAGACAAGGATTACAGTAGCACATTACAAATGATGGTTTTCATTGTGATGTTAGTTTCATGATTGTATGTATAAGGTAAAATCTACCAAACTGAAAATTTAAAATATGTGTAGCCATTTTATATCTCAATTATATTCCAATAGAACTGTTTAAAAGATGAATGCACACAATCAAACTGGCAATTTTGTAAAGACACACAGAAAATAAAACTGTCACTTGGATTGGAGCCTGGAAAGTGGATATTTTAATCCATGTAAAAATGATATCTAGGAGGCAAATAACTATATTTATTGGTGAAAACTTAGAAAAAAGAGAGAAAAGGCCAAATATTCTCTCTGATGTGTGTGAATGCTAACACATAGTAAGAATGCAGGGGAAGAAAGAATAGTAGTTCCTTGGATTAGACAAAGAACATGTTTGTACTTTTAGGCAAAGTACATGATTGCTTAATGAAATTAGGCTATATGATCCTGTTGTATCCATGCTTTTCAAGAGTAAAGGGATTTTCAAAATTAATGGTGTTTTTTCCTCAAATTTTCTTCCCCTAGACAGAGATGAGAATATCAGTTTCAGTGCTTTCTTTCTTCACTGTCTTTGCTTCTGTGATACTCTGAATAGCAATCAGCATATTATTTCTGTAACTTTATTCATGTATCCAGTAAGACTTGGATCTAGATTTTTACTCATAAGCTTCCCTTTAAAGAGATTTGGTTAGGAAACTGTCATGTTTAGTTTCATGTATTCACTTGGTTAGGCTACAGCACCCAATTATTTATCAAATACCAATCTAAGCATTGCTGTTTGGGCATTTTGTAATGTGGTTAATATCTATATTGACTTGACTTTAAGTTGGTTTAAATAAACATGATTACTATTCATTATTGTGGATAGTCTCATCAACCGGTTGCAATTCTTAAGAATAAAAACTGGGTTTCCCAGAGAAATAATTCTGCCTCAAGATTGTGGCACCAACCTCTACCTGAGTTTTCTGCTGGGTTTCCTGTCTCACAAATTCAGGAGTTGCCAGCTCCCACAACTACATGATCCAATTCCTTATAGTAAAGCTCTTAATCCACCTGCATTTACTACATCTGCATCTGTATCTTAGCTACATCTTCATCTCTCTATGCCTGTATCATATTGATTTTGGTTCTCTGGAGAACTCTAATTGATATAATTACTAATATAATATGCACTGATTTGTAGACTTACCATGAGGAGGAATAATATTCCCGATTTCCAAGATGATTGTTACTTCACCAAAAACTAATAACATTCTTAAAATTTAATAAAATACTTTAAATATTTTCAGATAATCATGTTCATTAATATTTAAAGCATGACTTATAATTTTTAAAATGTTTTTTTTAAAGTAAGCCCAATGTATATGTGTATATGTGGTCAGTTTGGGATATTGTAATAAATTCCACAGGCTTGGTGGCTTCAACACAGACATTTATTTCTCTTGAATCTGTAGTCTTAGATTTTTCATAAGAAATCTAATATGAGGTTGCTGTCAATTTAGTTTTTGGTGAATGGATTTTTTTGACGTTTTCAGATGGCCACCTCCTTGCTTTATGGCCACTTGGCCTTTCCTACATTACTGGGGATGGGGTTGGGGTGGGGATGATGTTAGGTGGGGGTCGGGGTTGGAGTAGTCAGGGGTGGAGGGGTGAGGGTAATACCCACAAATGCAGAAGAAAGCTCTCAAATGCCTTTTTAAAAAGGGCTCTAATTCCATCCTTATAAGTTCATCTAATCCTAATTATCTTCCAGAGTCATTTCATAGTGGTAGTTGGTACTTAAACGTGAGTTTTGAAGTGAAGCAATTCAGTTCACAGAAATACATAAATGGTCTCCTCCAAATAACACCAATGACTTATTTTCTTTGGGATTTCATATTTATTAGAATATTATCACTTATTTGTTTTATTAAATACTATAACTGATTCACCTAGCATCATTTTTATAGCATCAACAAGAACTAATTCCATTCAATTCACTGCATTTTTCTTATTTTTGCTTTGGTTTAAAATATCTTCCAATCCATAAAATAAAAGGCTGTATATCAGTGTGGAGTAGAGAGAAAAAAAGTCATCTATGATGAAACTCAGTTCTGGCATTAGTGTTCACTTTGCCCTCAAAGCCCTGAGAGATAGCTGTTCTAAAAACTAAACATGAATAGGTTTCCAGTGAACACAGTGTTAGCTTCGCTTCCATTTTATAATAGTGCAATCACAATAGGCTGCTGTCAGATTGAATAATATATAAAAATTGATGTTGTCAACTAATTTATCTAAAATATCTAGAATAATTCTCAAAAACTCTGCATAAAACATAAGCACAAATATTCAAAAACTTCTTTGTGCATTGCATAAGATAACATATATTTCTCCCACTTGAAGGGAAAATACTGTAAGGTAGAAACTTTCAAATTGGTTTTAGGTAAGAAATTTTAAAATAAATATTTTACTGAAACACAGGATATAAATTAGACTGAAAGTGCTCTCTAATAAAGTGGGAGGGTGTGTGTAAGTGCAGGAATCTGGACTTGTATCTGTCTACTTTGTTGCCTGAGTACTGAGGATAACTAAAGGGAAACTTAGTTTTTTCATGCTATTAAAAGGATTTCAAAATTCAAGTTTTAAGAGATATTTGAATACCATTTAACGTTTAATATCCAGATTCCTCTCTTCTTGGAATAGATATTTATTATTAAAAGTATAAAGGATACTCACATATGCCTGCTACATCAGAAATAGCTCCCTGTAATATAGTACAACCCTGCAATTCTTGCCCTCCTACTGACTTTAACCTCAAGGCAGGAAAAGATAACCATCCTGTCTAACACTAAGTAGTAATTCAGTTTCCTATTCTGCTAAAACTGTAGACTCACCTCAATTTTAACAACTGAAATTCTTATGTCCTCTATGGGTCATATCTGGTCACTTTTAAAACCTCTTAAATTCAGTTATGATGGAACCAATGGATATCACATTTAGTATCCTCAGGGTGAACTGAAAAGTAAGTCAGAAAATGCCTTTCTCTAATAGCTGCTTTTCAAAATTGTCCAAAGAACATTTTATATTGAGCACAATTTATGGGACACTTTACATTTTTCTTATGATAGGTGGCAGAACTGTTGATTGAGATCTTGCATTATGAGCTTCTACAGAAATGCAACAAACTACATTTCAATTACCCAAGGTTCCTTTGGTCCTGCATCTGTGTCACAAAAATAAATTGCTACAAAACTTCACAATCACATACCACTAAAGATTTTGCTAGACCAAGTTGGCAGGTTATCAATGAAGCACATATTTGGATAAAGATGAATCAAAGGAATTTTGAAAAGCTGAAAAATGTTAGAAAACAAGGGTAGGACACATTTTCATTTCTGACTGATTTTTAAAACAATAAATACATTATTTAACTCTAAATAATGTATATAACTTTAAATAAAAATTTAAAGCTCTATTCTTAGGTAGAATTCTTTATCAACTCATCAAACTTTTTTGAGAGAACTACGTTTATGAAACGTTGATTTACTTGATAGGAAAATGGGGGCACAGAGACTAAGTCAATTTCTCAAATCCATTTCTATAGTAAGTGACAAAAATGACAAAATCAAGATTCAAATAGAATTCTGGCTCACAGATTTCTGAATGGATCTGTATTTATGTAACACTGACATTTTCAAACGCAAATCAATGCAAAAGATCAAGTTCAAAGAAGTTGTATCATTTGCATTAACACATTGTAGATATTTTATTAAGCAATTCTGGCAGCTCTAAGGATTACATCATCATAAATGCACACAGACTTTCCTTGAGCTGTGCTTATGTTACTAATACCATAGTACAGAATTTTCTGAGCACAAGTATGACCAGAACGCTATAATGGTGATGGATTTAGAATGAAATATAAGAAATCACTATGCTTCCTAGTTTGTAGATTAAAACATAAGCATCTTTACAAAGTAGCAAATGGAAAATGCAAAATTGCATGATTTGAATAATAAATTATATGAGAATTTTGAACAACTGATAGCTTTGACTTCTATTCCAAATAAAGTCAGGGATTTCCTGTCAGAAAAAACCAAAAGATAAACAGAAAAAAATAATTCTATACAAAATTATGACACAAGAGATCTGGAGACACTGGTCAGGCAAGAAAGAAGAATGTTCCCAGAACACTGAGAAAGAAAATAGTGAGTCTCATGATAGCTAAACTCATTGCCTTGAGAAAACAGCTAGATTATTTATTTTCTTTAGCAAAGAAAGAAAAGATCCAATGGAATTCCAAATACCCCTGAGTTGAGAAGATGTTGCTGAAAGTACTCTTACTTCAGGGATTGGAATTGTGCCTACAACAATCTCAAAATAATTATAGGTAAAAGAAATCAGGCAAAAAGTTAAAAAAAATACATTGTATATACTACCACTTCCATGAAACTAGAAAATTCAAACTAAAAATGCAAATTTATATACACAGCATATCAGTGCTCACCTTGGGAAAGCCACTTAAGAAGGACTTGGAGGAGATTATGTGAGGATACAAGGTAACTTTTGGAAGTGATGAACATAGTCACTATCTTACTTTTAGTGATGGTCTATAACGGTACCAAATGTATTAAATAAAATTCTTAAATCTTAAATCACAGGAATTTAATTATATTCAATGATATATTAGCAAAGATAAAAAAATACTCTGGTTTGGACATAATATTTTTGAAATTTTAGGTTTTATAATTGACCTTCCATGGACCAATGGCATTTAATAAAATTAAAGGAAAGGAAAGACTATTTTCTGCTTCATGAATGGCACAAGTAAGTACAGTGGAAGTATGTTGTTTCAGAGAATTGTAACAGATATTTTGGCTTGAATATTAGTTAATTTGGGTCATTATTAGAGAGGTAGATTCAGGTTAAATATTATTATGTGGCAATAATTATCTACAAAGATATTACCTCCATTTATTATTGCTGTGTAATCATTATCACCAATCTAGTAGTTTAAAACAATATAACAAATTTAATGTTTCAAACTGTGAGATCAGGAATTCAAGCATGGATATATTAGTTTCATATTACTATTGTAACAGATTATTAAAAATTAAGCTGCTTCAAACAACACAAATGTGTTCTCTTATATTTTTGGTGATTTGGAAGTATAAAATTAGTTTCAATAAGTTAAAGTCTAGGTGTCAGGAGTCTGTGAGACTGGTTCCTTCTGGATGCTCTCACAGAAGAATTTGTTTCCTTGTTCTTTTCCAGCTTTGTGGCTACCTGTGTTCCTTGATTTGGTTCCTTCCACTATCTTTCAAGTGCATCACTCCAATCTCTGCTTCCATTTTAACACTGCCTGCTGTTCCTGTGACCTTTTTCCTTCCCCTTATAAGGGCCTTTGTGATTACATCTACTCTACTCCTTCCCATCCCACCTCAAATAATTGAAGATAATTTTCCCTCTTAAAATACTTAACACACATCTGCAAGGTCTCTTTGCCTTGGCAGACAAGGTTCCAGGGATTAGAACAGGATATCTTTGGAAGGGCTATTATTCATTCTACCATACAGATGAGCTGTGTCCTCTGCCAGGGTCTCCGCACAGTGAAATCATGAGGATGGTCAGGTCTGTAACCTTGTAGGAGGCTCAAGGTCTTCTTCCAAACTCATTCAGGTTATGGGCAGAACTCAGACCACAGAAACTGAGTTCATAAGCACTGGCAGTTGAGGGCATCACTGTTACCTGAGGCTGTTCTCAGGACTTGGTAATACAACTCTTTTACAATACAGCAGCCTGCACTTTCCAATTAACAAGAGAAAATTTCTCCTTTCATTATGATGGTGTCTTTTACAACAGTCTTCTGTGTCACTCAGCATTTTCTCCCATTTAAGTAAGCTATGAAAAGCCCATCAAATACTTTCATATGAGATTTAAGAAAAAGCAGAAGCCTTTTGGAGGGTATTTTTGACAGTTAAAAACATTGGGTCTTTTTTTAAAAGCTCAATCTATTACATGTTAAAAAGTAAACAATGAACACATTTCCAAAGTATAAAAACCTTCCTTCATAAAGCAGAAGCTGGTTTAAGGTACATAAATAAAAAGCCACCCTGACGATGCTCAGTGCTCTTTTCTGCCATTTTCAAATAAAAAGCAAGTACAAAACCCTCTAGTTTGCAGGTGTTCAACATAAATCAGACACTGAGTCATGACACACGTTTTTGCTCTCCATGGAATTTATTTTTCTTGAAGACATTTGTAACAAAATGTCCCTACTGAATTTTTTTATACATGTTACAAAATATGGCAACATAAGCATATCATAAGGCTTTGTTTAAAAATAACAATATTTATTTTTGGTTTAAAATAGTAAAATAAAGCACATTTTCATGTTCATGTTTGATTTATGTGAAATCAGAAAGAAATTATCTGAGAAAAGGATTTAATGTTATTGAAAACATAAATTTGTATGTCAATAACAAGGGAAAATTAAAAAAAACAAAAGTGATACCTGTCTCTGTAGCTTCTGACAAAATTATGAATCTGTTCTACAATTCATAATTAATTTTTGTCCCTACAAGAATATATTATACTAGGTAGGATAAAATTTTTCCATTCTTTCAGAGTTGTATTCATGTGTATTTTTTTTTTCATTTTATTACAACCATATATAAATCTATACTGATTGAATATGACACTAATTTACTATCCTATTAGTGTGTTCTACTGAATTTCAATATTATTTTGCAAACATATTATATGCTTCAATAAATTGTGAACTAGAGGACACACATCATTACATATTTCTCTGTTTCATCAGTGTCTATATCTATGCTTTGATTACAACCCTAAAATAATGCACAATAGTTCTACAAATAATTTTAATAAGTCTGATTAAATTATTTTATATGACTTTGTACATGTTGTAATCTAATAGTTGTTTTTTTTTTATTGTTGTGGACCCAAACATACACTTGACACATTAATATGTTTGTGTATTATATATTGTTCTGTAGCTAATAACTATAATAACACTTGAATTCTATATGTAGAATAAAGTTAAGAATGACACTGAAGCCATTCTATTAGAAACTGACACAAGTTGAACATTGGTGTTTATATTTATGATCAATGTATTTTCCTGTATTCTTGAATAGAGTATATTATTCATAAAACATTTGAGTTTCATGAACAATAGGAAAACTTAAGTGGTTTTAATATAAATACTGATTTATTCTATTCCATTGATTTTCATGTCTACTTTGATACCAATAGCACTCTGTTTTTGTTTTGTTTTTTAATGATAGCTCTGTAGTATTATTTGGGGTTCAGTATTGGGATGCTTCTAACATTGCTCTTCTTGTTCAGGGTTTTGGCTACTCTGTATCTCTTATTATTTCAAATGAATTTTAATAGTTTTTAATAGTTCTGTGAAGAATATCATTGGTATTTTGATGGGGATTGCATTGAATCTGTATAATCCTTTGAGTAGTACATTCATTTTGATAATATTAAGTCTGCCTACCCAGGAAAATGGGAGGCCTTTTCATTTTCTAAGGTCTTCAATTTCTTCCTTTAGTGTTCTGTAATTTTTACTGATGAGATATTTCAATTTCTTGTTTAGACATATGCCTAAGCATTTTATTTAACGTTTTTTGAGGTTTTTGTGAATGAGATAGTTTTCTTAATTTCTTTTTTAGCAGATTCATTATTGGAGTATAGGAAAGCAATTGATTTATGTGCACTGATCTTGTATCCTGTTACTTTGCTAAATTTGTTTATTAGCTCTAGAAGTCTTGTGGTAGAGTTTTAGGGTCTTCTAAATACAGATCATGTTATCAGTAAAGAGAGATAATTTGACTTATTATTTTCTTATTTGTAGCCCTTTAATTAACCCACACAAATGCAATCATGTGATACTTGACAAAGGGACCAAAAAAATGTTGGAGAAAACACAGCCTTTTTAACAAATGGTGGAAAACTGAAAATCCATATGTAGAAGGATTATGTAGAATGAAATATAAGAACTAAGGATTAAACTTGATCTCTCTGTCTCACCCTGCATTAAAGTCAATTCAAATTGAATCAAAAACCTAGGAATTAGACCAAAAATCCTGCAACTGCTAGAAGATGATGCAGGTCTTAATACTCCAACATACTGTCATGTGCATCAACTGCCTTAACAAGACTTTAAAATACAAGAACCAATAAGTAGGAAAGTATCAAATTAAAAAGCTCCACAGAAAAAGAAACAAGAGCATGAAGAAAGAGCCTACAGTATGGGAGAAGATTTTTACCACCTGTTCCTCTGATAGAGGATTAATATCCAAAATATATAAAGAACTTAACAGCAGATAAAACCCACAATTAATAAGAGTGCCAAAGAACTAAACAGATACTTCTCAAAATAATACAAAATGACAAAATGCCTTTGAAAATATGTTCAGCAAAGAAAAGAAAAAGCAATCAGGGAAATGCAAATCAAAACCAACTCTAAAGCATTACCTGTCATATACCAAAGAGTCTATACTTCCTGTTAAGTATCATCTAGCTAAGAATATAGTCATGGTGAATTGTGGGCTTACAAAGCATATGACTCTCAAGGACAAGTATTCCACATCTAAGCCTGCAAAGAATAGCACTCTAGCACAACTGAATTCTTCACTAATTCAAGATTTAGCCAAGGCTGAGGCACAGGTGTAACTTGTAAACCTGAGTTGGAATAGTATATCTGCAAATAAAATTAGCACCATATATCACTTGTACATATTATAGTAGATACTAAATAAAGGTTTGGCTCTTTTTATTTTTCATAGCTTAACTCATTTTAATGTGGTTGTTCCTATTCCTGGGTAACCTGAAAGTTGTCTTAAAAGGACAAAATATTTTTTTAAATTGCTTTCAGTTTACCAGGAGATCCAACTGATGTATATAATTGTTACTCATATGTTAATATACCTGTTTTATAAACCTGGCATTTGCTTTTTTAAAAGGTAGTAAAAGTATCCATTAGTCTATACTGCATGTGAACTAAATCATCTTGAAGAATCTTCTGCCTAGTTCTTTTTTTAAGGTAAAAGATTACCAACTTAAAAAAAAATAGATTTTATCTTGTTCCAGTCAGAATGGCAATTATGAAAAATACAAATAATAATAAATTCTATCAAGGATATGGGGGAGAAGTATATACATACATTGTTTGTGGGACTGCAAATTGGTACAACCACTTTGGAAAGCAGTTTGGAGATTTCTCAAAAATCTAGGAATGGAACTACTATATGACCCAGCTATCCTATTTCTTGATATTCATCAAAAGAAACTAAAATGAGCAGACTATAGTGATAGAGCCACTTCAACACTTATAGCAGTACAATGCATAATAGCTAAATTATGAAATCAGTCCAGATGTTCATCAATAGAATGGATTAAGAAAATGTGGCATATTTACAAAATAGAGTTTTAGTTATAAGGAAGAATAAAATTATGGCATTTGCTGGTAAATGGAGGGAACTAGAGAACATCATACTAATTGACATAAGCCAGAATTAGAAAGTCAGGGTTCAAATGTTTTCTCTCAGATGTGGAAGCTAGACCAAAATAAAAATAAATAAATAAATAAATAAATAAGAAAAGAAAAAGGGATTGGGAAGAATTCATTCATTGAAAGTTGAAGAGAGATCAGTGGAGTAGAAGCAAGGGACTGCATAGGAAGGGGGAGGGATTGAAAAAAGGAAAGCATTGAAAGTTTTGCTGCAACCAACTTTCCTATGTACATATATGAATATACCACAGTGAATTTTAACTTTATGCATATACATAATGCATTAATAGAAAAAAACTATAAGTAAGTAGGGAAAAGAACAGTGGAGTAGATAAAAGGGAACAGGGAGAGGAAAGAGAGTAAGGAAAGGAAAAGTAATCGGGACTGAATTGGAGAAAGTTATATTCCATGTTTGTATAGGTATATCAAAATAACTCTAATATTTTGTATAACAATAATGAATGAATAAAGAAGGAAAAATAAATAAATACCCATTTATGGTGACAGCAATATTATAGATATTGTGAAATAACTACATTTATATATCCAGTATACCAAACTGCTATAAATGCGACTTTACACTCACCCCCATAGGAGATATATATTGTTTTCATTAATTAATCCTTTATTCCCCAATATTAGTTTAATACTGAAAAAAGTGACTATTAAATGACCATATACAAATAATACCACTCTATTATTATTTTGTTGAGTATTCAAATTCTTGGGGGCAATGATCTTTGTAGCTTTCTGCGATTTCTCTTTATACATATGTTTAGGCCTCTTGAAACTGTGCCAAAAATTATATATGATACATAAGACTGAGCTTGCAAAAGGCAGTTAAGATAATTTTTAAATAATTATTCATTTTGTTTTTACATAGATAGAATATGGAAGTAAAATCCAGGTAATTCCTGAATATACGTTCACTACTATGGGCATTAGATTATGTGTGAATATTTCCAACATTAAGAACAAAATTCAGTCTTAAAAACAGTTAATGACCAACATATGCATTATGAAAATTTTAGGTGTTAAATCAGGAAAAAAATAAAATAAATAAGAAACATTATAAGAGTATGAACTTGAGTGGATTGCCTACAAACCTTTAGTCATATAATACAGTGTTAATTTGAACAGAGGTGTTATGAGCTGAAATGTATCCCCTCCCTCTGCTTCATATATTGAAGTCTTACCTCTCGTACCTCAGAATGCGACTATATTTGGAGACAGGGTCTTCACAGAGGTAATTAAATCAATATGAGGTCATTTATTAATTCCTAATCAATCTGACTAGTCTCTTTATAAGAAGAGAAAATTTTGACACAGACATGTACAGAGTAAAGATGATGGAAAGACACAGGGAGAATACAGCCAACTGTTAGGCAAGGAGAAAATTTTGAACCACATTTTTCCTTCACAGCCTTCAGAGAAAACAACCCTGACCATCCCCACACACTTCTAGCTTCCATAACTGTGAGGAAATAAATTCCTAATATTGAAGCCCCTCGGTCAGTGACAGTTGACTATAGCCAATCTAGCAAAGCTAATACAGATTTTGATACTAGAGAATGGGGTCCTGCTGTGATACCTATCAAAAACTATGAAAGTAGCTTTAGAATTGATTGATAAATAAAGGTGGAAGAGTTTTATGGCATATGTTAGGTAAAGCCTAGATGTCCTTGGAAAGACTGCTGGTAGAAATGTGGATGTTAAGGCATTTCTGGTAAGAACTCAGAGAAAGAAAAAGGAGAGCTATGAAAATGGCTTTGATCATCTCAGAGAAGACATCAACCATCAGGGACAAAATATTGGTGAAAATGTCAGTGTTAAATGTACCTTTGGTGAGGCCTCAGGTGGAAATGAGGAATACATTATTGGAAACTGGAAGAACAGTTTATGTAGAACTTAGTCAAATTGTATTCTACTTTTTTCCCCCCACAAAATAGAATTTGATATATTGGGATATTTAGCTAAGATTTCTCTTGAAGGTTGAGATATATTCTGACTTCTTATAGTAAAATGTGAGAGGGGGGAGATAAATTGAATTAACAAATCATGAAGCAAAAAGGAATCAGAACGTGAAGTTATGGAACATCCTTGAGTTACCCACATTGCATGTGAAAAGCATGAGCTGGAGAGAACACCAGGAGTACATTTATGTGACCATTTGCTGAGGGGATGTGGATTCAACCACCTCAGGAGATGTTAGGAATAAAGATGTGGGTATTTAAGAAAGATCTTGATAGGATCTACTTGATGATTTGGAATTGAGTGAGGCCAGAAAAGTTTTTGTGTACTTGATAAAGCTGAAACCCTCCCAGCTTGCACTGAAAGAAACAGAAATAGGACAATATGAAGGAAGGCTATTGGTCTTCTAGAATTTTCCAGAAGAGGTTGATGGAGCTAATATGCTATGAATATGCATCACTCTTCAATAAATGGGAAGAGTGGCCTTGAAATCAGTTCACAGGTTGGTAGGGCTGCCACTACCATAAAGAACTTATATCATAAAGGTTCAGGGTATACATTTCTTTTACTTGCTTCCAGGTGGCAAGTTTCTGAAGTTTCAGAGGTCCAGGAAACTGCCACTGAACAACAAAATATGGGGCTGCTACCTTTTGGGGTCTAAAACATAGGATTTGTACCCCAGAAAACACAGTATTGAGCTAAAGAGGACCATTCTTGAGACTTAAAATCTATTGAAATTTTCTCTGCTAAGTTTTGGATTATCCTGAAACTTGTAGGTCTTTACTTTTTAATTTGTCCTTTTTGAAATTGGAATGTCTATCCTACATGTGTTCTACCACTGTATTTTGAGAGGCAATAACTTGTCTCATTTTACAAATTCATGGCTGGAAAGAAATTTTCCCTCAGGTTTCATCATGCTTGGCATCTCATTCATACCTGATTTAGACAATATTATATAATATTTTGTACTTAGATTTGATGCTGTCTCTCACCATACACAAAACTCAATAGAAAATGAATCAAGGACTTAGGAATAAAGCCAGACACCCTCGGTCTAATAGAAAAAAAAGTAGGCCCTAATCTCCATTATGTGGAATTAGGCCCCAACTTCCTTAATAAGACTCCTGTGACTCAATAATTAAAATCAAGAATTAATAAATGGGATGGACTCAAAGAGTTTCTTCTCAGCAAAAGAAACAATCTGTGAGGTGAATAGAGAGTCTACATCTTGGGAGCAAAACTTTACCCCTCACACATCAGAGCACTAATCTCTAGGGTATGTAAAGAACTCAAAAAGCTAAGTACCAAAAAATAACCCAATCAATAAATGGGCCAAGGAGCTGAACAGATACTTCTCAGAAGATGATACACAATCAATCAACAAATATATAAAAAAAGTTCATCATTACTAGCAATTAGAGAAATGTAAATCAAAACAACTCTAAGATTTCAACTCACTTCAGTCAGACTGGCAGCTATTATGAAGACAAATAACAATAAGTGTTGACGAGGATGTGGGGAAAAAGGTACACTCATACATTGCTGGTAGGACTGCAAATTGGTGCAGCAAATATGGAAAACAGTATGGAGATTCCTTGGAAAATTGGGAAACATTTTTTTAATTGACATAGGCACTGCATACTTTATAATTCTATTGTATAATAAAAATAATAATTTGTATTCATCTCTTAACCATTGTCAAACAAGTCCTATGTATTTGTGTGCATATATGAAAACACATATATCTCAAATTATAATATTAAGTATGTGTACACATATATAAGAATCTATTCTCAAATTATAATATGTATGTGTGTGATAATTTCCTCAGTGAACATATTCTGTAAACACTTATTTGTGTTTATATACAATATAGTATACTATGAAAAGCATCCAAAGTATTTCAAAAGTTTTGTAAAATAGCTAATTAAATATAGATTATTTGATTTGCAGTAGATGACAAACTATATTGAGTCAAAACCTGTTAGTTTAAATAAAATAAATTTTCAAGGTACCTCGTATTTTTGCTCAGCCATGTAAATAAACATAAATAAAAAGACATAAGAAATATTTGTTTGAAGCTATTTATCTCATGGTTGGGCTTGACTGCATTCTCAAGTAATTAACCTACTCTCATACTTTTCTCTTTTTGAAAAGGAATCTTGTTTATAGCAATGCAGTTTGTATATGAAATAATTCACTACATTTATCAATATAATTCTAATTAGATTTCCTGAACCTGAAAATATAATTCATTATTACTACAAAGGATTTACATTTACCATTCAGAATTATTTTAAATATTTTAGGAACTGTTTTCAAGAAAGTAATTCAAGAAGTTTCAAACGTCATTTTATTAATAGCACTAAATTAATGATTGAAAATAGAGTTGGTTCCTTAATGAGGCCTCATGAGTACTTAATTATGTGATAAGGTAATACCTCATAGATAAGTGATTTTTAGAAATGCAAGAGAGAAGTGTTGGCAAGGAAAATATCAATATAATAGATTATCTTTAGGTCAATTATTCTTAAGAAGAAATAATTCTGAGTTATTCTTTCTTAAAAGTATATCAAAGATTGCCTTTTAAATATATATTATATTATTAAAAACATCAGGGTATTTCTACATTGAAAACGGTTTTCTAAAGTGCTTTTTGCATAGAGGCAGAAATTATCTTTTACTGTAGAGAAGGCAAGTGGTAAGTCACCTTTGTTACTTTAACTGGGAAATATTTAGTAAGAATTTACATCCTACTGAACATAGCATAAAACCTTGGCCCTTAACATAAATATACATGGACAAAAACATCAATTCATTTTTATTCATATATATATATATATATATATATATATATATATATATAGCATATTTAATAATTACACAAATAAACTATGCATATAACCTTTAGTACATTGTTATATGATATAAAATCATTTAATATAGTCATTTATATATTTGCAGTTACTTAGAAATTTAACAAGAATTTTATCTGTTGTTATGTCTGGTTTCTTGTGAACTAGTGTATATTACAGAGGCAAAAAGGCATCATCCTGACTTCATAGGATGTGAAAGTCTTGGGCAAATGTCAAACATATAAGGAAATAAATGAAATTTGATAATTCTATCTTACCAGTGTATAAAAGCACTGCAGGAAGGCAAAAGGGGAAAGTAACTTTTTTGAAGGGTTTAATACAGATCTCACAGAGGCACTAATATTTAATATGTGAATGATGACCTTTGGAAGAACAAAGAAGACTGAAATATGGGTTACATAAACACATAATCGTATCATTTGCAAAATGATACAATTTACAGTTTCTGAATCTTCACAATTTTTACTTTCCTATGTTCTGGAGTTCTAGCATATATTTTTCCCTTTTTAACCCTAAAAACAGAATCTATAGAACTTGATGACTGAGTAGATACAGCAGTTGAGTAGAAAGAGCAAGCATAAGATAATTCACACTATTTTTTTTAGCATAGGGAGCAAATAGACAATAGAAATAGTTATGGTAGGAAATATTGGAAAAGAGACAGTTTCAAAGATCAGATAGAGGGAAAACAAAAAAATCAATTATTGATATATTAAATGCATACTTATAAAATGTTATACTACTATAATGTCCCTAAAATTTATAAATTCATAAGAAAACTCATTTAAGGCATTTTTCTTAAAATTTTGGCATAAATTCAGGGATCTATTTTCAGGCATGAGGTTCTTTGTGATAAGTTTATTTAAGATATGTCAGCACTCAGAATTTTTATAGTTTAACAAAGGCAAAAATTCATCCTTAAATAACTCAATAGCTTATCAAAATTGTAATTATAAATAAATATCCTTTTCAGAGTCTTATGTAGGCTAGAAGATAATTTAACAAGAAAATTATATCCATTTGCTAATTTTTGACCTTGTGCATTTATAAACTTTGGTTTTACTATCTAAAGATATAGATGTTGCTACAATTATTATAGAACTAATTTGACAAAATATAGCAAGCTATCTACTGCAGTATTTTCCATGTTATATTTCTTCCTTCCCACTCTTCATACCCATATGTCCAATTCAAGATACGTAGAATATTTCTTAAGTATAACTTTAAAGTTACATTCAACATCAGTTCTGAAAATATTCAGTTTACTTGTTTTTGGTCTGGATATTGTATAAAACAAAAATTATCCTAAAAATTGTGTGCTTGACTAAAAATTACAGCCAAGTAAACCTGTACCTAGGAGCTATCTAATTCTTCATCAAATGACTTCAGAGAACAAGCTTGTCTAATTTAGCAACATTCACACATGAAATTCAATGGTAAATTTCCAAATAAATACACTGTATTATATTTAGTGATTTCTTACAGTAATTTTTATTAAATGAAAATATAGCTTAGCATTATGCTGGAAAATGTTACAAAAACATTTTCTCTCATATATTCTCCTGGTAGAACTTCTTATGAATTCTGTCATCTCTGGTTGGTTACAGTATTGACACTTCCATACTAGAAGAATATCTAATTTGTTTGCAGATAATTTATCAGAATTGGACCAGTTTTCCTCTTTCACACATTGTTTGGCAGATCAAAAAGTATCCTGGCCTGGTCTGTGTTTGGCTTGAATCTCTGATGGATATTTTGGAGATAACGAATTAGAGGCAGCTGGAGCTTGTGAATCCTGCGGTTGGAAACATTCCAAGTAGTCTCTGGCACAGATTTCCCCTTATTCAAGGGTGTTAGTTTTGGAAAACTAGAAAGCTGAGATAGAGGAACATGAGAAGTGAAATATATATATAGCACAGGAAACATTCCTTTTGGCCTAGGAAGAAATACACAAATTTAAATTGACTCCCAAATTATGGGCACCCTCCAGAAATTCTTTGAAATAATATTCAAATGTTTTCTGAGTATTTGGAATAAGGGAGTCTAAAGTCATAAAAATGCTGACAAAATCAGGAAAATATAATAATATATAAGAAGTCAGTCTTCCACATATTTAAAATTAATTCTCCATATTATATAGAATGTAAAACTTTTAATTTTCAATAATACTGGTTAATTTGTTTCTATATTTCTTATGGGGCAGTATATTCATGAAATTTCTTATGTGAATTATGTATTTCTCTGGGCAGAATATATTTCTTTAAAAATCATACCATTAAAGTTTTTTTCTCTCTAGAAGGAAAAAGATAAGTACAGTTTATGGATCCAATCAAATAAACTGCAAATCGAATCCCAGCTCCATGGTTTAATAAGAGTGTGGCCTATGTCAAGCAACACCTTTCTCCCTCCAAGCAGAATTCTGTCATACAAAAATGAGAATAATACCATCCTTGTGGGAAAGTTGATTAGTAGAATCTTATTTGTAGAGCATCGAGCTCAATTTAGATATGTCGGGGAGTATTTGTAGTTTTCCATCTTTATTTATGTACGTGTGTGTGAGTGTGTGTGTGTGTGTGTGTGTGTGAGAGAGAGAGAGAGAGAGAGAGAGAGAGAGAGAGAGAGAGAGAGAGAAGTAAGTATGTACAAAGATGCTTATTTTAGAAAACATGCATGTTATAAAAAATACCTCAATATACCTCAATACAACACTAAGAAATTTTTCCTTTATAATATTTAATAGAAGAATGAAATCTGGTGGGAAAGAGTTGAAAGAATTTAAGAAAAAGTTAGCTCTGTTCAAGTACTAAAGTGCTGTATAAAAAGAAAGTCAAAACTCTATGTATAGATAAGCAACAGAATACACCTAGCCACCAGAAAACTATCTCCAGGTTAAATTTGACAAGTATCTAAGGAAAGAAGTTCTACTACATGCAAAATGGGCAAAGACGGCCTACTTTTTTTATATGTGTCACTAACATCCTATGGCTTCTAAGCCTGTGAATGACAAGTAACAGAAGGTCATACATAGTATGTCCTTTAAATCATCCCTGTTGTGAAATTACAATGTAGAAAACAGGATTTCTAGGACGTAGCTTTCTTACCAAGATACAACTTTTATTTTTATGTTTTCAAAACCTTTTCAATTTTCCTGCAGAGTGCAATTAGCTGCATTAGTTGAGAGATCTATATTTATATTTCTAGTTTTCCTCACAAGAGAGTCTGACTTGATTTTAATATAACAGAAGACAAATATGTAAATGTTCAATATGTAACAAACCAAAACTTGCAAAACAACAAAACAGGCAAACAAAGCCTCTACTAGAGGATAGGAGGGGAACCATCTTTATTGTGCCTTATAGGTCAATTTTTTGGAAGGGGAAACAAAGGGTATAGAAATTGCCAGAGAACACACAGCTGGTAAGCAGCTTAACTGTCAGGGATTACAATGTAGTTATGTTTAATTTTAAAATCTGGTTTTGGGCTGAGGATGCAGCTTAGTTGTGAGTGCTTGCCTAGCATGTAAGAAGCCACAGACTCAATTTCTAGCACTGCAAAAAAAAGTGTTTAAATAAATAAAATAAAAAAACAAAAATCTTGTCCCATTCTTCTATTGCATTCTGCCTTTCAATTATGCTGTATAGAATAGAAATTATAAAACAGCAAAAGGTAGAGTAAAAAACTGTAGATGATTGAGGAATGTCCCAATATTCCCTAGGAAGTTCTGTAAAACCTAATATTTGTTACCTACCAATATGGATCATCAACATTTAAAAATGCACTTTCAAAATAGAACAATATGTATTTTTAACTGTGTTCTCAAATTAATGAAAACAGGTTTTCTCACAAAGCCATATAGGTAATATACTTGCCAAATCCTCACTTTTGGGTAGTCATGTTCTTATACTCAATACCAATACTTTTAAATGATAATTAATGAAAACATAATTTACTTTTGTTTTCTCTTTAATGTTAATTTCAAAGTTAAATATATGGTATATTAATTCTAATTACAATTGTGTAATTGAGTAGTTATGTAATATGCATCTTAGATGAACACTAAAAATTAAAAATAACTAAAGATGTAAAGAATTAAACAGGTAACTTAGCACTCAGGAAAAGCATGATGGTAGAAAAACTTCTACCTAAAAAATGTGTACGTATTTGAAACCATATCAACCTTGGTCTATTTCCATATATTAGGATAAGATTCAGATGAATTGTCAAGTGCTAATGGATATTACAGTAGTTGTTCTAATTATGTATGATTTATTCATTCAACAAACATTTTAATACACTCATTTTGAAGAAGGTATTTTTTTCCATTTGTTAATGACATAGTGGCAAAAAAAAGAAAGAAAAAGAAAAAAGATTCAATATCATTCACATCCTCATGAAAATTCCAATGTAGCAATGTTATTTTAGATCATAATCTTGAAATTCAACATTCTCCATCCTAGATCTTTCCTTTTATAGGTTAAAAAGTCTAGAGGTGGATACAAGATATTTAAAATTATATTTCAAAGTTTAACAATTTAATTATGTAGTTATACACATACTTTGGATGTTTTACCATGAAATTGTTTATTTTTGTATAGAAGCATTGGTTATTTTATTTATTTATTTATTTTTAATTTACTTTTTTTATATATGTTGGAGGAATGCATTAAAATTCTTATTACACATATAGAGCACAATTTTTCATATCTCTGGTTGTATACAAAAGTACTCATACCAATTCATGTCTTTATGCATGTACTTTGGATAATAATGTCCATCACATTTCACCATGATTTCTAACTCCATGCCTCCTCTCTTTCCCTCCCACCCCTCTGCCCTATCTAGAGTTTGTCTATTCCTCCCATGCTCCTCTTCCCTACGCCACTATGAATTAGCCTTCTTATATCAAACAAAACATTTGGCATTTGGTCTTTTGGGATTGGCGATTGGCTAACTTCACTTAGCATTATCTTCTCTAACTTCATCCATTTACCTGCAAATGCCATGATTTTATTCTCTTTTATTGCTGAGCAATATTTCATTGTGTATATAAGTCACATTTTTTTCCATTCATCTACTGAAGGGCATCTAGGTTGGTTCCACAGTTTAGCTATTGTGAATTGTGGTGCTATAAACATTGATGTGGCTGCATCCTTGTAGTATGCTGTTTTTAAGTCCTTTGGGTATAAACTGAGGAGAGGGATAGCTGGGTTAAATGGTGGTTCCATTCCCAATTTTCTAAGAAATCTTTATATTGGTTGCACCAATTTGCAGTCCCACCAGCCGTGTATGAGTGGACCTCTTTCCCCACATCCTCGCCAACACCTGTTGTTGTTTATATTCATAATAGCTACCATTAACAATATATACCAAGCTAAGAAAATGGATGCCAACCAGGCATTGGTTATTTTAAAGTTTTTACACAAAAGTAAGATAAAATAGTTTTGTTTTGTTTTTTTTTTTTGTCTTAAGAGTTTAACAGTTAGAATTTGTTTGGAGTAGGACTAATAAAATACTAAATCTCACAAATGTTAGTGATATAAATGTGCTTTGTTTTTCAAAATAATGCAAGATTTATGTTATGGACCAAACTTTGTTCTCCCAAAATTCATATGTTGACTTTCTTTTCTCCAATGTGACTGTATTTGTTGGTGGGGACTTTAAGAAGGTAAACATGATTAATGAGATGATTAGATTGAGCACCAATATAAAAAAGTTTCTGTCTCTTAAGAGGAGAAATAAATACCAAATCTCTTTCTCATTCTCTGTATGTGCAGAGTAAAACTATGTGTATTCACAGTCAGAAATCAACTACCTGCCACTTAGGAAGAGAGCCTTGACTAGAAACCAACCTTAATCTTGGACTTCAAGCTTTCAGAACTATAAGATAAATTTCTGTGTTTGATCCAACCAGTCTGGAGTATTTGCTATGGAAGCTCCCAAACACGACTCTAATTTATAATAGAGCAGCTAAGTTCTATGTTTTTGTTATTTCTTTCTAAATAATCTCATTTCTTAATATCTTATGAAAAATTAACAAAAGCAATGCATGTTTTAAGACATAGTTATGAGTTTAAGAATGCAGTGTCAATTTTCTGTGGCTGTGACAAAATCTCTGAGAAAAATTAACTTAAAAATATTTTTGTTCACAGTTTCAGAGGTTTCAGTTCATGGTTAGCTGGCTCAAAGCTTCTCATCTCATGACACCCAGGAGACACAGAAGGAGAAAAAGAGGAAAGGGTGAGGGAAGAGCTCTACCATTCTGGGGCATAAGCCCAGTTAGCTACTTTCTACAACTAGGGCCCACTTTCTACACTTTCCACTGTCTAGCAAAAATTCCACTCAATTATAAACCAATCAACAGGTTAATCCATTGATGAGATCAGAGCCCTCATGATCCAGTCACTTCCCAAGCCCCACCTCTGAATATTGTAGATCCAATCTTCAACATAGGAGCTTTGGGGGAGCATTTCAGATCCAAATCATGACAAATAAGCACAATAATTATTCAGATACTTAGAGAAATCTCCTTTTTGGTGGCCACCTTTGTTTCTTCACAAAGCTGAGTATTCTGGTTTGGGGATTGTAATACCACCTATATAGATTAAATGAATAAAGTCTGAAAAGGTGTAAGAGTAAAATGGAAACATGAATCCAGCAGCATGCACATAGTTAAAGTTTGATTGACAAAGTGAAATATTAACTTTATCATCAAATATTTATATAATTTAATGCAATTGAGAAATTTATTTTACATGTATTATCTCACTTATCCCCCACAATTCAAAAAACATTATAAAAAGTTTAACAAGCATATCCTATTGTACACTCATAGAGTTTAAATTAAATGCAAACCCTCCTAAAAGACTGCCTGCTTTTTCTTTTTTGGTCCTAAAATTTGGTATTTTGTAAAACCAACTGAAATTATTTTTTTTAATGAAAATATGATCACATTTTACATATGTTAATCATTTCTATTAAAAATCTGATGTCACCCACAATATACTAACGTAAATCAAATCAATTTATATTTTATACTGACTAAAAGTAAATTAACAGTACTTACTGACAATTTATTTGGGGTATTAAGAAATTCTTTATAAGGGTAAAGACTTTATCCATCTTCCTTCCAGTATAGGAGGGGAGATTCCTACACCCTGAGCATTCATCAAGGTTGGTTTATCACTTCTCAAACTTGAAGAAAATTTGGTGAGATAGTGATAGGAAATAAGTTTTAATTATATGAAGATATTGACATTTGAGTATACTTTGTCTGACCCAACCTCCACTTCTATATTTACCTATAAAATTACTGATAGTACCTAATTGCCTAATAAATTCACTGATATTACATCATGGTTAAATGGAAGTTCCATTCCCAATTTTCCAAGAAATATCCATATTGGCTGCACCAATTGGCAGTTCCACCAGCAGTCCACCTAGGAGGAAATGTGTAGGGAACCACACAGTAGCAACACTTCCTACTATCAAAGGCCATTAGGTTTGTCTCTAGACAAGTTGAATAAGAGGCGGCAAGAAACAAACAGAGTGTCACAGGATTCTGTGACAAGATTAGAAAGACTTCTGTATCCAGTAATACAGCATGTGGACCCTTGAAGAGCAGCCTATATGAAGCAACAAGAAGTGAAGACCAGATTCTACACACAGGACCCTGCTCCTGCTAATCCTAATCTTAAAGAAGAAAAAGAAAAAAAAATTGTTAGGCATTGGGGTCTATCATTTTGTGTTTACATGCAAGATTTAAAAATTGTAAAATATCAAATTTGTTTTTGCAAAGTTTTAATTCACATCACACTAAAGAGATAGTGAAAGGATTATAGGAAGCCTTGGATTGAGATGAGGAAACAATGGTTATGTTTTACAATTAGACAAATCTGGGCCTTATGATCAATGCATTTTATAAGTTTGGAAGAAAAAACATTTGTTAACTTCCAAGGAACTTCTTTTCTTTATACCATTCTTTTTCATACAGTTTGATTAAATGCAAGACAGCATTAACTGCCAGGAATAACTATAAATATTGTGGCTAAATTATACAGCTATTTCATGCACTATTTATCATTTCAATATGAGAAAACTAAGCTATCATAAATGTCTGCCTCTATTTGCTGGAAAATGAATGCATTATATTGATTCCAAGATAATGAACAGCAATATTCCCTTGCTCTGACACTAAAATATCTATTCTTCATTTCTGTGCATTTTTCTCTTAACTTCTAAATTGAATGAAAACATTCAAAAAATAAAATATATAGAAACTATTATACACTTATAGTATATACAAAACTATTTGGTAAGTTCATAAAAGAAAATTAGATAAATGCTTTGAGCAATTAAGTCCCAATCTTAAGGAAAAATTAAATTCCATTTCACAATGTGCAAATATTATACATAGGTTAGATTCACCACACAATACACAATTTTTTTGGCTTATGGAGTATTAAATATAAGACTTATTCACTTAATTTTTATACTTTAGTGAGAACAATGTCTAATATTCATTAAAAAGTGAAAGAGGTCATGCCAAATAAATAAACTTTTATTATTACAATGTTAACTGAAACATTATTATTTCAACATGTTAACAATTAAGTTATCAGCTAATACAATAAAATTATAATGCATATCATGATATCTTACATTATTTGAAAAAAGCATAGATTATTTGTGGTCATCCAAATTTCCCTCTTTTCTCTTTTGATTTAGAGCACATTATGGAATTACCAGTGATTAACACCCTAAATAAATTAACTTAAATTCTAATTTTTTTAACCTCTTGTATCATTAAGCAAAAATCATTAGCCTGTGACACAATTTTGCTCCCTTCCTTTTTCTGTCTATATAGCACTATGACCTTCCTTGCAGCCCATCAATATATATAATCACTCAACATTACATATGCCTCATGGCTGGCCATCACATGTTACATGTTAAGGGAATAAAAATGAATAAAAGAGTATTCTCAAAGTTTAAATACTCAGGAAAGCAGCAGGTAGATATCTGATGAAAATGTAATGTGATAACCATTATGAAAGTTTATGAATTAAGATCTCTGAGAATACAGTGAAAGAAGTGGCTTGTTATTTTATGGAGAGTACTGTAAAGAATGACTTTTAACAAAAGGATTAGTAACTGAGCTTTGAAAGAAAAACAATATGAACCAATGATGTCAACATAGCTTTTTATTTTCTTTCAGATAAAAGTAAGAATAAAGCAAAAGATATCCGGGACCCAAATAGGTTGGTATGATTACAGCGATCTCCTACAATTGGTCCTGGGTTTCCTTTTTCATGAAATACACTAGGTTTAATTTTACCTCAAATCTCTGCTAAAATTTTTATTCTTTTATGCAATTGTATGCATTATCTTAAAAAATAATCTATCTCAAATAAAACCAAGAAGGATGAAAATCTGTCTTGGCCAGGTACATGTTTAAAGGTTATCTTTCTTCTCATTTCAGCTCCATTGCTCTCCTCTTTCCATCTCTGAATTTTTAGAACACTAGTTCTTTAGATTAGTTACATTAATCCTGTTTACATATTGCTTGTCTTGTTCCATGTCTTATCTTCATAACTAGTAAACATTTTGGACAGGAGATTTTTCTCTGTTAATTTTTTATTATACCTATAGTATTATGCACAGAGAAGTTTCAAATAAATATCTGTTGCATTGAACTAAGTCTCCTTTTAGTAATCCTTAGAATCATTCCCCTCAATTATAAATATCAGACTCACTAAATTATGTGCTTTTTTCAAAGGAAATCGTTCTATCATATGCCCCACATCTTTTTGATGACTCCCTTATTTCCTATAGTAAGACAAAGTCGCAGAAGTTTATCATCAACTTTGGACACTGCTTTCTCCTTGAAACCTCCTTTGATCCCCCAAAATCCATCAGATATATCACCCTTGGATGTTAATACACAACTGTGTTAACAACATAACCTTTATCAGGATATTTAGGATTGCACATTTTATTTTATTTTTATTTTTACCTTCTGGGGGTCATGAAAAAGGAAGATTTGGGTTTCTGGATAATAAGTTTAGACTAGAATTAGATGAGTTATGTATTTTTGGTCAGCATACATTTCTTACATGCTTTTACTTTATTTTTTATTTATTGTGTATTTAATTTCCATAAAACATATCTTTTGGAAATATCCCTTTTCATTGAAGTCATTCTGATTCTCTTTCCACCAATTTGAACTTTAATCATTGATAAAGAAGAAAAAGTTGGAGTAGCTAAAATATTCCAATAGTACTAGCATGTGTCAATTTCCATCTTACACCTGCACATTTCCATGCATTTTATCCTTCGACAGAGCTTTCTTTTCCTTTTGATCTATGAGTTATTTTGATTCTTTCTATAGTTCTTTTTGTTTCCCTTTAGCTGTATAGAGTTGATTTCTGTTGCTTAAAACTAAGATGCTTCTACTTAGAAAGTAACAGAATTACATCCTATGACTTTTTTCACATAGGTAATGAAAGTCAGAATCAAACAATATTGTTTCTCATAGGTAGTTTTGATAGATGATGCTTTTTAAAAATCTGTCTAGTGAAAAACTTATTATAGTACAGATGTTTTCCTATGACATCATTATGTAGAAAATTCTATTCTAACTTTTGAAAGAAATCTCAAATCAATATGCAAAGCAACTATGACTTAGAAAGGATTTTTGAAAGGAAATAAGTTTCTCAGATTTTCTTGCCAGATCATAAAATTCACCCTTTGTATCCAGAAAACAAGGCTTCTTCTTGGATAGTGTAAAGAAGATATTTTCAATTACTTGAAAATGTGTAGTTGGCAAGAATTGCATTCATGACCAAGTAATTTCCTTTAAAATAATAAAAAGAGTAAACTAAAAGCAGGAAAGACTCATTATAAAAACAATACTGAGGAAGAAATTTCTCATGATTTAAAAATGCGAACTGATTTAGATTTCAGGTATTCATCACACCTCTTGCTAATATCCAACAACTTCTGCTACAAATGATAGTTGAAATATACTCAGAATTAACTAACAATCTATACTGAAAGCTATAGGTTATCTCATTCAAACTTCACAGGACTACAGTTAGAACAGGTAATTCTTAAGACTCTTTGATCACACAAGAACAGAAATCTCATTCTGCATTTTCTTTGGTAAGTAGAAAATGTATCGGCTAACATAAAAAAAATTTACAAAGGGGTTGTCTTAAAGGATAGGTTAATGTGTGGGCTTAATACATGTAAATAATATTTAAAGTCTCAACTTCTTACTCTGAATCTTCAGTCTCTCAGGAATTTTCATTACATAAACCTTCATGATTACAGGATGACTAACTCCAATTGAACATTGTAAAAACTGAGTCCAGAGAAAATAGAAATGTCTCATCCCTCAAAATGATAAAGTCTTGGCTTGATTCTCCATGTCTAGAAGAATGGTATTCATTCCTATAACAATAAAGATATGTGTTGATGTATTTGTATTAGTTCTAACAATATATTTGTTTGCAGTTTAATGATAAACATGAATATCATAATAATGGTAGTGAAAACTTATAGTACTTTCTGAATTTTGAAGTCTCTGAATAAATGAACCTGTAGATTTTGAAGTAAGTATAATGTGAATGTATGTGACTATATGATATGATGAAAAATAGGAATTTCATTTACCATACAACATTCACACAGGTGTACATGGCACGGGTTGGATTTGATCAGAAATTGTCTGCCTCTAAAGTACACAAAGCAGTCATCATTCTGTGCCATCATTTGTTCTTGGAGCATATAGTTGAGTAACTCTTGCAACCACATGCGATAAAGATAGTTGAGTGGTTGCGTGGTGTTACAGGAAATAAGGTGAGTTTTTCCAAAAGACAGTAAAACCAATGCACAGTCATTAAATAGCTACTATGAACTAATGAATCAATAAATGGTTGAGTTAGAATTCAAACTAGGTCTAACTGATTATACAGCTGGAAATTCTGACTACTAGAATATGTGAATGCATATAAGGACAGTTACTGAATGTTTCTGTAGAGAGATAAGATTATCAGATTTGCATTTGGAGCCTGTTACCTTGATGAATTCCATTTGTTCCAATAATTATGTTCCTTGATAGTCTAAGACACACTATAAGAATCTCAACCTATGGAAATGAAATAGAGTCACTGCTATTTAGAAGAAAAAAAAGCCATTGACTCTATTTAAATTTCAGTGGAGAGTTTTATTTTTTGGTTTTGCTTTTTTATGAAAAGTATTACTCTGCGCACTAAAGCAATAATCTTAAAATTCAGACTTTACAAAAGATGCAGAGCAGTATGATATACTAGCTTCCATTCACATATGAAGAGCCAATTTTGTAGATTAAATCATAGAATTTTCCCTTAATTTTGAATATATACCACTGACACCATTAATGCTGACTTAAAGTTGCACATGATGTAGGGAGATCTAAGCCACAGAAAACAAGAAAGTGGCAAGTCCAAGACTTTGTCAATACCAAATCCCCATTACAGACTTATTAAATTTAATCTTGGGTAAATCAATCTATCTATATCAATCTCTCTCTCTCTCTCTCTCTCTCTCTCTCTATATATATATATATATATATATATATATATATATATATATATATCTTGGGTAAAAATTTTTTACCCAATATATTTACCCAGTACATATTCTTGGGTAAATCACACAAACATATATATACACACACATACACACACACACACACACAGAGAAAGAGGGAGGGAGAGGGAGAGAGAGTTTTTAATGTTTAGTCCATGTTGAGAAAATATAATCTAAGAAAACTTCACTGTATAATCAATGCCCACATTTTGTAGGTAACAGCAGAACTGAGCCATTGGGAAGTTTCTGGAGAGTTGCCAGGAAGATAAGACTGAGGAGATTCTTCCAATACCCCCTAGTCTAAGCATAGCCAGTAATGATAGGTAAGATACTGTATGCTCTGTTAAGGGGACAAATAGGTGCTTAGAGGGTCAAGGGCTGGAGTTTGGACCAAGAGATCTCTGCATTTTGGAGTTTTACATATATGATGAAAATGATTAAGACCCAAGAACAGAGAAGCCCACTCAAAATATTCAGTATATCATAAACATCTGAGGCCTCCTTGATATACAGAAACATCATTAAAGAAAAACAAAACAGATTCTACAAAATAGATATTTGAGCATTTACAAGAAAGATTTTTCTTAACTTAAACTATGGCACTTCACTTGATGTTATTATTTGTTTATTTTATTGTATTTTTAAATCTTAAACCACAGCAGGGTGAATATGAAAGCTGAGGGAAAATCTCAGGCTTGAGAGGAAAAAAAAATCACTTAAATTATACATAATAAAAAGCTTTATTTCCTCTGAACATTTAGGTGGTACTGTGCTCATTTTTTTGACCTACTTGTAAGAATTTGAGAGATGCTTTTTGATTCTCCCTGCAGCTTTGACTCCTTTTTCCTCCCATTGAAGCACTTAGTAACATTTCTGCTTCCTTGCTCAAGCAGAGGTTTGTGACTAGACAGAAAGCTTATCTCCTTACCAAACATGACTTTCTCAGCTATGACTTCCAGTAGTCCACAACCACTCAGGGCATTTTCTGGAGTGTGCTGGGGAAGACATAAAGAGATAGATCCATCTCTGAAAAGAAAAATACAGAAGGAGAGAATCTATCTAGGAGATGGAGAAAAACCCAGTTGGTAGCATGAACCGTGAGCTTGGAATAAGCGAGATATAGACTTTGGAGGTCTTTAGTAGCACATTACAGAGGGCCGACAACATCTGAATGGAGTCTGCACCTGGTACTTAGAGAAACATCCATATAGAAATTTATGCTAGTAAGTGTTGACCAAGATTCTTATGTCAACAACAAATAGCAGAATAGCATAAGGCCTCTAGACCATGGAAGGTACAATCAACAATGAGAGCAGTAGTTTCTTCTGGTGTGGTGAGTTGCAGGGCACAGTGGAAAATGAGGTCAATTAAAGAAAAAAATAAAGTAGTGTTTATTGTAACCTGAGTACTATATTCATAATTCTTATAGAATACATAACTTTGAATTGATCACCAAAATTTATAAACTTTCATTAAGATCTCATTAATTAAGATCTCCAATAATCAATAATTGTTAAAACATTAATGTACAGAGGAAAGATGTATTTTTTAAATAGTACCTACTTCTAACAAGTATTTATTTTGAATAAAGCATGCATTCTTCAGTTAGAGTTATAAGTATACTGTTATTGGAATGACTTAGCACAATGCACTCCTTTTAAATATCAATTGTAATATCAATATGTTTGAGAAACATAATAATTTTCAAATTTCCATAATTTCTTTTATTTTACTTTAAATTCAGAATTTCTATAGCAAGTTTAGCTATAGATAAAAAATTATCCCTCAAATTAAAAGATACTAAAATAGAATATGTCAAAGAAAAAACAACAGATATGGAGTATATTGCCTTTTTATTTTTAATTTTTTTTAATTTGTCCTAATTAGTTATATGGCAGTACAGTGCATTTTGATACATCATACATAAATGGAGTATAACTTCTCATTCTGGTTGTGACATGATGTAGCATCACACGGGTTGTGATATATGTTCGTAGAGTAACAATTTCTGATTCATTCTACTTTCCTTCCTATTCCAATACCCTCTTTCCTCACTTCACTTACCTCTGCCTAATCCAAGGTACCTTTATTCTTTATTTTACCCTAGCAGCACCCCCCCATTGTGAATTAACACCCACATATCAGAGAAAATATTTGGCCTTTGGTTTGGGGGGGATTGGCTTATTTTTCTTAACATAATATTTTCCAACTCCATTCATTTATCTGCAAATGCCATAATTCATTCTTCTTTAAGGTAGTGTAATAGTCAATAATATATATATATATATATATATATATATATATATATATATATATATATATATATATAAAATGTCTTTATCCATTCATCAGTTGAAGGACATCTAGGTTGGTTCCATAGTTTGGATATTCTGAATTGAGCTGCTATTCTAATTGATGTGGCTGTATCATTTAGTATGCCAATTTTAATTCCTTTGGGTATAAACCAAGGAGTGGAATAGCTGCTGAGAGCCATTGCCAAGTAGGAATGACGCATGACAATTTCTTTGTCAGCCTACCCAATGTTGCTTAGAGGGAGGACTCTCCATTGTGGAAATGGGCTTGCCTTGGACCCAGGTCATTTGCAGTGACATTGCATCAATGTTTGAGAAAGGTGACCCTGCTCAAGGACCAGTGTGGATCTGGGTTTAGGGAGGATCCTGCTGGAATAGGGTGGGTCCAGGTTTAGGGTGTATCCTGCTGGGAATAGGGAGTATCCTGCTGCCTCCGGCGCCTGCCAGCTCCTTGAGTTCCTGTTGAGTTCTCCAGGGATTCAGAGAGAATTTGGGATGCAGAGCCCTGTGGAGGTGAATTTTCTCCAGAACGTGCGTGTAGAGTGCCGGTGACAGTTCGGGAATAAAGAGTTGCTGTTTGAATCTACAGGGCTGTGAGTGGCTCATGATTTTGTGCCCAGCCAGACTGCAGCAGATAGCTATGTCAAATGGTGGTGCCATTTGAGCACCACATGATCTATAGTTTTCTAAGAATCTTCATACTACTTTCCATGGTGGCTGCACCAATTTGTAGTGCCACCAGCAATGTATAAGTGTACCTTTCTTCCCACCCCATCCTCTACAATATTTATTGTTGCTTATATTCTTGATAATGGACATTCTGACTGGAATAAGATAAAATCTAGAGTGGTTTTGATTTTCATTTCTCTAATTTCTAGAGATGTTGAACATTTTTTCATATATTGGAAATTATGTCAATATTATTCAAGTTAGGTCAATATTGTTCAAATTAAAATGATAAGTAAATTTCTAACATTAATGATTTCCCATTAATATAGAGTCAAAATTATAATAAATGTTATGGAACCATGGTATATCAAGACATCAAAACACTTCCATTTAATTGTTTCAATGTGGCAGAAGTATGAATGTTCTTAATTATATTTTACTTAGTAATTGACACTTTTTAATCTGTCTTAATTTTCTTCAACAAATAAACTAGGAACTAGGTTCTTTATTCATTGATATTATGAATTTTAATAAAATTAGTTTTTAAAATATTTTACTATATTTAAAGTGATTAAGTCATTTTCTTTCTACTACGTATTTCATGCTTCAGTTAAAATCTATATTCTAGAAAGGAGAAGTTTATGTAATGTTAATGTTTAGTGTATAGTTAATATCCAGAATACATTACTATTGTTAAATCATTTTACTCTCCTTTAAAATACTTATTTTTAAAAGAAAATCAGTGTAGAAAAAAACTGAATACTAAGGAGCAGAAAAAAGAATCATATTCTCTGTGAAATTCTTCAAAATATGCTTTAAAGTATCTTCTAAGAGAACTGCAAGCTCTCCTTTGACTGTTTTAAAGCCACGAAGTTGGGAAAAATTGAGTACAAACAGAATTCAACTATTCTCTTTGGTTTTTTTAGAATAAAATATGACATCATATATCTAAACTTTCATTGTTGTTTTTAGCTATGTTTGGACAATACAAAAGCCTATTGAAATCAAATGGTTGTACCCTATGCTTTTGTGAATACTTGCTTCAAGAATGTATTTGATTTAATAATTGCTTCATAGGAATGATAGAAAATGTTTACTATTTTGTTATAAGTATAATGCTCAATTTAAAATCTCATTTACTATTATTACATTCATGATAAATATCATGTAATATATTAATGAGATTTCAAAATGTATAAACCATTTGTTAATAATCTTTTCTTTTAATATAAAACAAAAAAATCTTCTATTTGAAACTCTACATTTATTATTTTCTACTTATAATACTATTCTGCTTCTCAATGACAAGAGAAAAATAACTTATTTGCCTTATGTTATAATTAAGAAAAGGTGAAGAAAAAATAATATGTGTACTATTGTTGAGTTTTTCTTCTTCTGGGCTTGAATTTGTGAATTTCAAAATGGAATTTGGGGTATAAGTAGTAAGGACAGATATTAGATACGACAGAGATAGAGAAAGAGACCAACATGAAAAGAGGGGGATGGAAAGAAGGAAAGCTAATAAATATGTCTGAGTCATCCTGATTATTTTCAATTATACTTGCTATAAGCCACTGTTGTCCTATTTCCCTGCAAACTTTTCCACAGGAATTACTGCATATATCTATAAACTTTTGGTGCCTACATTGCTTTAAATTTTTTGGCTATACAGAATGGCACAGTTGTTCCCAGCTTAGTAGATTTTAAATCCTGCTGTTTGATAGAGATTTTTACATAAATACCTCCAAAGCCCTTCAGAAGTAGGTTTGAAAGCAGAATCATTCACTGCCATATGGAAAATTAGAAACAGAATGATGTGAGATTTATGATTGTTAGGAGCAAGGAAATACAGCTTTGCAAGCAACCTTTTAAAAAATTTATGTTGGCTCAAATATTCTTTGCAGATCTGATCATGAAAAAAAAAATGTTCAAGTTCAATTGGTGTTGGGTCATTCATACAATAATTTTGACACAGGAAGAAATCTCTGTAACTTGAACTTTAAGTCCTTCTGTAACTTCTTTGATATGTTTGTTTGTTTATTGTAGGTTGTTTTTTTATATCTGTATAATAATATGCATAATATATAATACCTGCACACTTGATGTGCTCCCAATCACACTAAATTACCACCGAAAATGTCTAGGTGCTTGTCTTTCTGGCATTTTAATCATGTTCTTTTCTCTTTCTCCTTTCTTCACAAATGTTTATTGAGTACCCACTAAGTGCCAGAGCTGGTATTAGTGGTACCAAGAGACATAGTAGAGAGCATGCCTTCCCAGTACTCAGCAAAGCAAAATTGTTATTCTAAAGAAATAAATCCTGTCATTTGAGACAAGGATGAAGCTGGGAGATATGTTAACCAAAACAAGCCAAGTACAGAAAGACAACCACCACATGATCTCATTAAATGGGCACTATAAAAATTGATCTTGTAAAAGTAGAGTGTAGACTGGGATTACAGGAGCTAGAGGATGGCGGGATGTTCATCAAAAGATACAAAATTTCAGTTAAATAGGAAAAATAAATTCAAGAGCTTCATTGTACAGGGTGACTCTATAATGTATCGTATTCTTAAAAAAAAATGCTGACATTGGATGTAGTGTTCTGATCACAAAAATTATGAGCATGGGAAGTATATGTTAATTAGCTAGAATTAGTCATTATCCAATTTATATGTATACTCCAAAACATTATGTTGTACCCAGTAAGCACACACAATATGAGTACCATTTTTAAAAATAAATAAGAAACAAATAAAACTTGGTAAAAAATGATAAAATGAGTTTAGCATGGTGACACACTCCTGTAATCCCTGAGGCTTGGGAGGCTGAGGCAGGAAGATTGCAAGTTTGAGTTCACAAGGCCCTGAACAACTGAGGGAGACCCTGTCTCAAAGTAAAAAAATAAAATAAATAAAAAGGGCTGGGTATATGCTCAGTCGGTAAGTGTGCCCCTGGGTTCAATCCCCAATACTAACTAACTAACTAAATAAATAAATAAATGAAAAGGGTAAGATGTTCTGACTATATTCAGGAGTGAGGATGGCTCTGCTTGACTAGTACTAATCCTGAAGTAGTAACATTATCTAATTTCCTTCTTCCTATACAAGGGGATTTAAGTGCAGCAGGAATAAAAAAATAACAGCCATTCAAACTACTGCTTTCCTTTCTCCATTATTCATATAATCTGTGCTGGACTTTTCTATATTATTTTCTCTTTCTCAATTGTTGGCTTCTTCCCATAGGCATGAATATTCTCAAATGCTCCCCTATAATGAAATCAATAAATAACTGAATAAAAAAACTGTCTTCCTGATACCCAAATCTCTAAAGTTATTATTCAATTTTTGTTTTTCTCTATTTTCTCCCAGTTTCCTTAAGTTTCTTGCTCTTTTAACGTCCTCACATTTCATTGAACTCTTATTTCAAGACCACTGACGTCTATAACTACCATATAAATATACTATATCAACACGTATGTCAATCATTACCAGATGCAACAGATACTTTTATAACTCAACTAAGTATTCTGGATGCATTTGTTTTGTTCTCTCTAGTATTTCTGTATAAACATTACATCCATGAATACTGCAGCTCTTGTAACTGCTTGTCCTATCTGCTTCTGTTTGCATCTGTCTTTGATTCCTTAGCATTCTGTCCTTGTCTAAACGTTTTCTGTTTGGGCAATGTAAAGGGCTCTTCAGACTTCAAGTAAAGAAACCTCACCCCTGTATTATGATTTAAATATGAGATGTCCACCACAAGCTTATCTGGCAATGCAGGAATGTTTGGAGGTTAATTGATTAGTGGATGAGAGATGTAACCCAATCATTGAATTAATGCATTTGATGGGTTAATAATTTGAATGGATTCCTGGATGATAACTGTAGGCATATGGACATGGTTGGAGGAAGTGGGTCATGGGGCCCATACTTTTGGGGATTACATTTTGCCCCTAGCTCTTTGCTTTTTTCTCTCTCTTTCTGGCCATCATGAGCTGAGAACCTTTCCTCAGCCATGCCCTTCCACTCTGATGTCCTGAATCATCTTGGGTCCAGAGCAATGGAGATAGTCAACCATGGACTGAACCTCTGAAACTGTTTGCCCAAAATCAACTTTCTAATTTCTCATTATTTCCATATTAAAACTTTTTTGAACAATAACAAAAATTTGCCTGTTTTAAACAGTACTTTAAATGTCAGTCCTGAAAGGAATGTTCTCTAAAATGCATCATTTCTATACAGAGGTCTAAGTTAAATTGCTCTCTATTTTACAGCATTCTCCTTTAAGTTATCATTATATTAGTTTTTTTTATAAACCATTAATTATAATCATAAGAAAATAATATTTTTTCAGAAGCAACTTAATAGTGAAACAACTATTTTGTTCTATGTGATATTTCCTATGGCCTTTATTTTTTTTCCCCTAATGTGGATACTTTATTGTCAGTTATTTCTTTTTTAATTTTCTTTTCTCTGTTTTTATGTGTATTGTTGAGAGTGTCTACATTTGTTTAGATATTAAGTCATCAGATAGTTAAGAATTACACTTGAACCTAATGGGCAGGTCTGCATATTGCCTGTAGATAATGACCAGAAGTAAATACTTTGACCAGTTAGATTTTGTGCCTGTGAATTCAGGACAGAACACAAGCACATTTGTTTGTGCAATGCATAGTTGTTTCATGTTAGGCAGAGACACTGAATTATGCATGAAGTTGTGCTCAACATGGGCCGAAAGTAGAGAATGGATTCTGAATGGCAAAATACGTGGTCTCTTTGGTCCAGCCTGCAGATGCCCTCAGATATAACCATTGCCTTCTCTGCCCTTCCTACCACTTATCTCAGGATGGTTATACTTAAGACTCTCATGTCATCTGTGTTATGGCATGGTTCGCTGATAAAGGAATAAAGTATTTTGTATTGTTTATTCCTGAGCCTCATATGGCATATGATAGTGCTAGTTTACATCTATGGTGACAATTCTCACTACACAGACTCAGTATGTAACACTTATACTGTGTGCTTCAATATCCTGATTTCTAGCAGTGTAAGTCTCATTCTTTGGTCCCTTCCATCTGGTAGTGATCCTACTGTTGGTAATCTCAGAGATATTCTGCTTGCAGTCTTTATCATTTTAAAACAAATACCCTGCTTTATATTCCACCTATTCTAAATACTAAAGTGGGTTCTGTTTTTACTATTGTACTCTAGTTGATAGAGGAATTGGCAATGAGATACTAGGATCAATGTATTATGGGTTCTGGTGGTACAGAAGATTTCCTGAGAGATGAATATCAGAGGAAGTAAACAAGAAAAGAGGAATCTGTAGTCAGACTATGAAATATTTAAAATTGAAACAAAGGGAAGACTGTAGTTATTTATAATAATTACTATCAATTTTAGCCATGGAAATTGTTGTCAGAAATACTTATAGGAATATGTTAACATCAGACAAGAGCAACTAGAACTGAGAGGGAAACATATTGGAAAGAATCTGACAAAGACTCCTCTCTTTGACCAACTTTATTCAGACTCCTCTGAACAATTTTCTTGACTCAACATTTGTACTTCTGTGTTCATCTTTGCATAGCCTAATTTCACCAAAAAAAAAAAAAAATCATGTTAGGTCAGTTTCATCCAGAGTCTCCATCCTCAATATCTGATCACCCTTGATAACTGATTAAATTTCTAAGCCCAACCATACTCCAGATGATATAGAATCATGTTGGCTGTGTTCAGCAAGAAATGCATTATGTCTGCTTAATCAGACTCTCCCTACCTTTGATATCTTCTCTTTCTCATCTACCATAAACAATAGTTTGTTTCTTGGCTATAAGTTTCCATGTCTATTCAGATTGAGCCCAATTGTGTTCCAATTAAAATTTGCTTTTACCTCTTTAACTATTTCAGCCCTGTTTCTATTTTTGTTTGTTTGTTGAAAAGTCTTTCAATGGATAGTGAAATTAATGAGAATCTTGATGGAAGTAGTGCTGATAAGAATGCATAAAATTCACAAGAATTCAAAATGCTGACCAAGGACATGGGTTTCTGGGACATAAACGGATAGTCAGCAGACACTGGATTTAGAGTTGGGGAAGAGATTGTTTTGGGAAAGGAGGATATGATGTTAGGAAACAGCAATGGAGAATATAAAAGATAGTGCTCCTCATTTAACCATGTCACCTCCTTAGTAATTGAAATGTTGGAACAAAAAGAATCACCACTTTAAAAAGCTGTAAGAGAAGCAGTGTCCCTAGGAGAGAGCAAGGTTTCAGTAAGATGATAGAGGAAGGTGAATGGCAAACAAAGGTTAACAACATGTGACATTTACTGGGGGAATAGACTGAGTTCCACAGGACTCAGTGTTAAGGTTTCAGAGTTTGGGAAGGTTAGAAATGTGGACGAGAAAAGCAAATGTGGAAGACCACTACGGAAAAGAGCACAAATTTCTAGAAGATCTCTTGAACGGTTTTCTTAAACAGAGTTAAGGATTGATTTTTAGCTGTTGGTTATGAGGCAGAAAGTGGTATTAAGACTGTAAATGTTGGTGGGAGATAGGGAGATGGAAGTATAAATGTGCTGATAATTACTGACAACTCCTGGATGAAGTTGGGTTGAGTCATTTCTGTTCTTCCCAATTTCCACTTACCACCCTGAAAGTCATCTGACATATATTACTTTATAAGTGGAATCATTTTTTCTTCAATTTCTTGGTACTTACAAGACATTCAGTGAAAGCTGGGAATATCCATTATATCTAAGCCTGATTCTTTTAGAAGAAAGTAATGCAAAATATTGAAGTAAATATTTTATTTTCTCATCTAATGGAGTGTCAGATTGCAGTGGCTTATGGTTGGAATTTTAAAAATCAGTCTTATGTAAATGAAGTACCCAATTATTTCCTATTATTCAATAACTCCCTCTGCCCCTCCTCCTTCTCCTTCTTCTCTTTCCTCCTGTTTTCTTTTTATTCTTACATTCCTGCAGCCACACTTAAGGACTTGCTAATGTGGAACCCAGGACCTGCTCTGACACTTAGTTAATAGCCATTATCTAAAATAGTCTCTAAAATATTATAGTTGACAACATCATGATTGACACCTGTGTAAACCCAGAATTAGCCTCCTTTTCCTCCCCCTCACAAGGTGCCTTATATTTAGAATTTCTGAAAGGTCATGATGGATTAGGTATTTTAAATACCTCATGAATGCCAGTCTTTTGTCAGCACTGAAATAAGCAGGGTATCTTCACAGATCTGCTGCTCTTGCTAAGATTTATTTGATTCAGTTTAATCAATCTGTGATAAATAAACGGTTACTGTGCTAAGTACTTGACATAAAAAGATGAAATAAATATTCTGTTGCACATATAATACTCTATTAACAGCTTTTAAAACTTTTGTAATTGTATCCATTATTCTATCCTATTACATTAGGCTCACACTTTTTTTCCTTTCTTTTGTGGGGGTTACCAGGAATGAACTCTGGGGCACTTGGCCACTGAGCCACATCAACATCCCTATTTTGTATTTTATTTAGAGACAGGGTCTCACTGAGTTGCTTAGCACCTTGACGTTGCTGAGGTTGGCTTTGAACTTGTGATCCTTCTGTCTCAGCCTCCCCAGCCAGTGGGATTACAGGCATGTGGCATCATGCCACATGTGAGCTAGGCCCACATTTTGAGGAAAATCATTCATTCATTCACTAATACTTTTAGTTTTTCTATGTCCTTAGCAAAGCTCTAGAAAATAAACACACAGTTGAATCATGTTATTCTATCTCTCAAAAACCTGTTTCATTTTATTTATGTCATATTATTTCCATTTGGCTCTCATTTCAGATTTCACAACAAGTAATAGATATTTTGATACCTTGATCTAACTAAGATATTTGCTGGTAAATGGATGGAACTGGAGACTATCATGATAAGATTAAGCTGGACCCCAAAACTCAAATGTGAAATGTTTTCTCTGATATACAGAAGCTATTCCAAAATAAGGCAGGGTGGGGGTTCCATCAAAATAGAAGAAAGATTGTTGGATTAGATGAGACAGATTGAGGGAAAGGGAGGAACAACAGGCTAAAGGAAGAACAGTGGAATGAATCTGACTTAACATTCCTATGTACATATATGAATATTTCACAGAGAATCTCACCATCACATATATTCACAAGATAGTAACTAAAAATGAACAAACAAAAACAACTGTAAGTAAATAGCAGAAATATCAGTAGAGTAGAAGAGAGCAGGGAATAGGGAGGGGGAGGAGAGGAGGAAAGAGGAAGGACTAGAGACTGAATTAGAGCAAATTTTACAACATGCTTTCATAATTATGTCAGAATGAATTCTAATGCTATGTATAATTAAAGAGAACCAAATGAAAAAAAAAATCAAACTATACACTTTACCACGTTATGTAAAACAAACAAAAAAGAAACTCAAAAAGAGTCAAAGACTTAAATGTATAACATAAAAGTTAAAACTTTTAAAAGAAAATAGGAGACAATCTTTAAGACCTACAGTTCAGTAAAGAGTTGTTAGGATTCCCTAAACTACAATCTATATATGAAAAAAAATTAAAAAATATATTTCATCAAAAATATTTTTTTCTATGAAATTCATGTACAAAATGAAATGATAAACTCCAGAGAAAACATATTTGCAAAACAGGTATATGACACTGATACTTTATGTAGACTATATAAAGAACTTTAAAAACTTAACAGGAAAAATGGAAACGAAAATCAGTGTGAATAGAACATTGGCAAAAGATCAGAAGATAACATAAAAAATAAAGTCAAATAAATATTTCTGGCAACTAGGGACATAAAAATACATTCAACAATATTATCCAGAAAGAAGATGCAAATCAATGCCACAGTCAGACATCACTACATTTATCAGAATGGGTAAAATAAAAGTAAAGCAAAAGTAGTGACAACAGCAAATTCAGGCAGATGTACAAAGAAATGGAATCATTCATATATTACTGGTGGGAATTTAAAATGGTACAGCTACTTTAGGAACCAGTTTGGCAGTCTGTTATAAGAATTAATAAAATCGCCAGTCTATCATTTAAACTTTTGGGCATTTATCAGAGAGGAATGAAAACTTTTGTTCACATGAATACATTTAAACAAAATATTCATAGAAGCTTTATCTATCACAGTTCCAAATGAGGAATAGCTCAGATATTTTTCAGCAGATAGATGATTAGACAAACTCTAGAAGAATTTACAAAGTAAAGTTAGATGGTTATAATACAGGTAATCATGGTAGATATTACAGAAATTATAGAATTACTATCTAAGTCCAAGATGCACAAAGGTCCTGAGGAGAACAAATCCATCATCTAGATATAAGGTATGGAAAATAAAAAAAAAAATCAAAAACCTCAGATCTTCTAAAGAGAAAAAATTGAGCAGACATTTCACTAGGATAATTAAGCATATGAGCAAATACTAACAAAATGCAAAAGAAAATCATAAGTACCTACTTATAGAATGGTAAAAAATAAAGTACCTACTTATAGAATGGTAAAAAATAAAGTCTTAAAGTACTGTCAAGGATGTTGAGACGAATTTCACATATCTGATGCAAATGCAAAATGGTATAAACCACTTTGATATAAACCACAACTAATATTGATAGTTTTTATCTTTTTGTTGTTGTTGTTCTGGAGATTTAATACAGAGGCTCTTTACCACTGAGCCACATCTCCAGCCCTTTTTATTTTTCATTTTGAGACAGGATCTCTCTAAGTTGCTTATGGTTTTCTCCAGGATGCTGAAGGCTGGCCTTGAACTTTTGATCCTCTTGCCTCAGCCTTCCAATTTCCTGGGATTACAGGAATGCACCACTGCATCTGGCTATCTTTTTTCTTAATAGATGAGGAAAATGTGTATTTACATTTAATACTTTCACATGTCAGTCACCAAAGGTATTTATGTAATTATTCTTGATTATTTATATCTGCATTTCTTAAATAGCAAATAAAAACCTGAAGCTAAAATAACTTGCCAAAACCCATAACAGGTAGTTAGAGTTTCAGATATAATATAATTTTCCTTTTTCTTTAAACTGTGATGTGGCATAGAATGCTATATTTAATTAATTTCCCATTTTCTGTATGGATTTTGGGGCTTTAAAAAATATAAAAGCAAAACAACAAACAAAAACATCTATGCTAGAAATTATAGTTCATTCTTCTTCTAGAAGTTATAATATTTAAACATTTTTTCCAAATCATACAATGCAAATTAGTGACTTCATAGTCTGTAAATATGTTGTGTGTAAAAATGGTATTGTTTTCAAATATATTGGGGAAAAACTGAAGTAAATGATAACAGATTATTGGTGTAATTTTTCAAAACCTGTCTTATGAAAGTTGATATTATATTTCTAAACCAGTTTATGAGTGTGTGTGTATTTCACTATATATCCCTTTTTTTCATGAAACACCTTATAGAAATAACTCAGATTTAAAATATAAATAACTAACTCAGATGTATAATATCTTCATCAATATTCTTCTTAATCAATAGTGAAAATCAGTTAAATGTTCACTATTGAGGCTTAGAATTTAAAGGGTTAGTTTACACATAATAAAATGTCTAGTTTTCCAATATGAAGAATAATGTTTTATTAAAGTGTTTAATAAATATAATAATTAAGTACAGCTCTTCACAAAAATTGATAATCAGAAATATCTAAAATATTTGAGCATAATTTTTGGGTTATGATGATTAGAATATAATGGGATAATTTGTCATGTGGTACAGATACACCTGAGGGAATTTTCTTTTCTTTTCCGTTTTAAAGTTTTATCTGCAATTCAGAAAAGAAACTGCTAGGAAATATGAAGAGGATTTTAATCTTAACTTAATCTAGAAAATTTTTATAGTAAATCTTAACCACAGGAAGGAAATTTTTTGTTCTTGTTATAGTGGGAAAAGTTATATTTCCAAAACAAACAAAATAAAATGTGGCTCAACATTTCAACAACTATTTTGTGTTATATGTCCATTGTGAGTTGGGAGCAAGACCCTAATTCTGGTATTTGGTATGACAGAGATATAATGTACACACATGGGGTTTCTCCAACAAGAAAAGAGAAGATTAGAATTTGACACTGTCAACAGGTCCCTGACACTATCAGCAGATATATAAAACTTCATATCTGATTTCAATGTCCAAAGAGAATCTAGTAGTCATGTCTATCATTAAGTGGCAATAAGCTTCAATGTAATCATGTGCCATGAAGAAGAACCACAGTATGTGTGAACAGCCCTAATAATTAACCATGAGCAACTGTTACTTAAAAGTATTTTACAAAAGTTTTAAAACGACATTCCAAGTTTAACTTTTCAAAGCATTTAAAAATAAATCAATGCAAATATTTCACATGAATTCCATTATAGATGGATTAATGAGAAGATACAGATACTTACAATATCTTAAATTTGTTAATGTAGTTTTTCAGGCTGAATGTGAAGGAAAATCTGAGAAAACAGATAAATCATGTTGAACAGTGTAATATTAGTTTACAGTAGAATTATTTTGCTGATTATTTCTAAGAAGTTATTATAAATGTTTCCTACTTCTCATCTATAATATATTAAGTGAAACTCTACAATATTTGATGTAATGAATGAAAATATTGAAAGAATCCAGTGGTGAAATATACTTAATTTTTTTAGAGCATCACATTATTAGTGATAAGAATCATGAAGCATTTTCCAGCCTATACTAGATGGCATTTTTTAAAGCATATATTCTGTCCAGTAAATCATAAATAAAGTTAAGTTTAAATAAATAAGAAATATCATTTTTTAGCTTAGTCATTAGAGAATTAGCATGTGTATAGCACATTAAACAAATTGCAGTTGGTAAAAAAGTATAAACAGAATGTCAACCCTCAGAGACCTTGAAAATTATCATTATGCAGTTGTGTGGCTCCAACAACTATAAGAATACTTAGAGTACAACGATAAATGAAGAGGGAAAATGGAGTTATCATTGAGGAAAAAGTAAAAGTAACCTTTTAAAAATACATTGAATAGATTTAGTTATAGGTTATATCATCTGCCTGTTTTCAGGAAATGCAAAAATTGGAATTTCATTAAGAATTTGGTTCACTGGATATTTAAATCTATTAAGATAGATTTTGAAAGCCACAAGTGAGCCACACATATTAAAAAGAATACCTACAGAAGTCACAGAAATGAAAAAGAAAATGAAGTCAAAGATTATTAGCAAAATATCAACAAAACCAGGAAGATAGTAAGAGAGAATGGCAAAGAAACTATAAGATGAAGAGAAAACAATTAACAAAATGGCAATAGTAAATCTGTATTCTTGATTAATTTAAATATATGTGGAATAAATTTACAAACCACCAGATATTTATTGGCTGAATGACTTTTAAAAAATTGAATCATACCCTAGCCATAAGAAACTCGGTTTAGATATAAGGAAACACATAGACTCAAAATGATGAGATGGCAAAAGCTATTCCATGTAAATAATAAGCAAGAGAATAGAGGTGGTTATAATTATAACAGACAAAATAGACTTTAATTTAGAAAAAGTCAAAAGATAGAAAAGAATTAGTAAATATAATGATAAGTTTTGTCCCAAAGATAAAATGTTTTAAATATATATTCATTCAACATAAGAATACACAAATATAGGCAGCAAATATTTAAAAAAATTGAAGGGAAAATGGATGACAATACAACAAAAGTGGACTAATTCAATAGCATATTCTCAATTATGAGTATAGCATCCAAGTTTCTTGACTTTAAGAAAATCAAGGAGCAAACGACTTGAACAACACTATCCACTGAATAGAACTCACAGGTACATAGAGCACACCGCCCACAGCAGCAGAACACACATACTCACCATAATTAGTCACCACAGGTCACAAAACCAACATGAATAAATTGAGGAAGACAAAATCATACCAGGTCATTTCTGACTATAAAAGAATAGCAAAAGGAGAAATGAAAAATTCCCATATGTGTAGGAATTAAACAAAACTTATTTAAACAATCATTAGGTCAAAGGAAAATAAAAAGGAAATTAGGTAATAGCTTGAGACAAATGAGAACAAAACCACAATGTAGAAACATTAATGCTATACACAAAAGGAGTACTGAGGGAATTTCATTGAGGTAAATTTCTCTGTTAAAAATAAGAAACATGGGCTGGGGTGGTGGCTCAGTCGTAGAGCGCTTGCCTCGCACGTGCAAGGCCCTGGGTTTGATCTTCAGCACCACATAAAAATAAATAAAATAAATTATTGTGTCCAACTACAATTAAAAAATAAATATTTTTTTAAAAAAGAAACACAACAAATAAACAACCTTGTTTAATGTCTCTATAAATGAAAAAAAAAGAACTAATTAAGCCTAAATTTAGCAGCTGAAAGGAAAAATAAATATCAAAGCACAAATAAAATAAAGGATAGTCAAAACCCATTAATGAAACAGAATTGGTGTTTTCAACAGATAAACAAAATTGACAGTTCCTTTGTTTAAAAAAAAAGAGAGAAAAGAGAGAAAAAACTCAAAAAATAAATGTATAACTTAAAAAGGAAATACTATAATTGATAAAACATAAAGTACTATAAAAGACATTATGAAAAATTGCATGCCAACAGACTGGATAACCTAGTAGAAATGGATGTATTCCCAGAAATGTATATCCTACTGAGGCAAAAATCATAAAAAATAAAAATTGTGAATAGACCTTCAACTGGAATAGAGATTGAATTGATAATCAAAATTCTACAAACAAAGGAAAGCCCAGAACCAGATGGCTTCACTCGTAATATTTTGCCAAACATTTACAGAAGAATTATTGCCAATTCTTCTCAAATTCTTTCAAAAATTGGACTAGATATAAACTTTTCCAAAATAACTACATGAAGCTGGCATTACCTTGATACTAAAGCCAAACAAAGACACTATGATTAAACTGTAGGCCAATAACCCTGATAAATAAAGATACAACAATATTTGACAAAATACTAGCAAATCAAACATAAAAATACATTAAAAGGACCATATACTATGGACAAGTGGGACTTATTCTAGGATTCCAGATGGTTCCACATATGGAAATAAATTTATTTGATATAACACATTAACAGAAGAAAATATAAAAATCATAAAACCATCCAAATAGATACAGGAAAAGCATTTGAGAAGATACAATATTCTTTCATCCTAAAAATTCAACAAATTCCGTATATAAGAAATTTATCTCAACACCATAAATGCCATATCTAAAAAGTCCACAGCTAACATTCACAACTGAAAAATTGAATTTTTCTCTCAATTGATGAATAAAAAAAAAGATGTTCCAATTTTGCCACTTCTATTCAACATAATACTGGAAGTCCTAGCCAGAGCATTTAGGCAAGGGGAAAAAAAAAAAGAAGAAGAAGAAGGAGGAGGAGGAGGAGGAGGAGGAGGAGGAGGAAGAAGAAGAAGAAGAAGAAGAAGAAGAAGAAGAAGAAGAAAAATACAAGCCATCCAAGCCAGAAAGAAAGAATTAAAATTATCACTGTTTGCAGACACTGTAATCTTATATATTAATACATCCTAATGGAATCCCCCAAACCTCCTAAAGCTAATAAATAAATTAAGTAAAGCAGCATATAGAAAAGTGTCTAAAATCAATTTGTGTACCCAAACGGCAAATTATCTAAAAGAGAAATCCCATTAAGAATAGTTACAAGAAAAAAAAAATGGAGCCAAATGCTTATATATTGAACACTAAAATCCATTAATAAAAGAAATTTAAAAATATACAAGCCAATTGAAAGACTACTATGTTCATGGATTAAAAGATTATATTATTTGAATGTCTGTTTCTCCTCTCAAGTCAATCTACAGAGTCACTGTTATCCTATAAAATTCCCAATGGCATTTTTTTACAGTGATAGGAAAAAAAATTCTACATTTCATATGGGACCACAAAACAATGAACACTCAAATCAACTTTGAATAAGATAAGAAAAGTTGGAGATATCAAATTCCTGATTTCAAACATTACAATGCTACAATAGTCAAAACCATATAGTCCTAGCTTAGATAGATATACAGATCAATGGAGTAGAAGAGAGCACAGAAATAAATCTACTCATGTACTTGCAATTACAACCCTTTCAAGAATATACATGAAAAAAGGAAAGTCTCTTCTACAAATGGTATCAGGACAATTGGATATTCACATGTGAAAGAATTCAATCAGATCCGTATCTTATGCTTTACAGAAAAACTAAGTCAAAAGGGAAATGAGCAGTAATGGAGAATGTGATTGATCAAAGTATCTTATATGCATATACAAATATATCACAATGAATTCTAGTATTATGTGCAATAATGCATAATTTTTAAATAATGAAAGAACATACAATATTTCTAAAAAATAAAATCCACTCAAATGGAGTTGAAGATTTAACTGTATGGTCTGAAACTATAAGACTACAGGGAAAACAAAAAACAAGAGGAAAGCATTATAATATTGGACTGAGCAATGATTCCATAGGTACAACATTAAAAGCAGAGGCAATAAAATAAAAAAAAAGTCATACCTTGTTCTAATGTCTTTTGCTTTATTGTACTTTGCAAATAGCTGCCTTTTCTACAAATTGAATGTTAATTGCCATTCTGTGTCCAGCAAGTCGATCTGAGCTATTTTTCTAATAGCATGTACTCACTTCATGTACCTGTGCAATTTGTCAAATTCTCAGAATATTTCAAAAATTTTTATCATTAAAACATCTGTTATGTGATCAGTGATCTTTGGCTTTACTATTGCAGCTCTCATGGGTGCCACACAAATCAATTAGAGATGGAGACCTTTAGTGATAAATGTGTGCTCAGACTGACCTGGAACTGGCTATTCCCCTGTGTTTCTCCTTCTTCTTCCTCCCTATTCCATGAGACTTAATAATATTGAAAGTAGGCCAATTAATAACCCTATAATGGACTCTATGTGTTCAAGTGAAAGAAAGATTTACAAATCTCTCATTTTAATCAAAAGCTAGAAAAAATTGAGACTATTGAGAAAGACACATTGAGAGTTGAGATAGGCTGAATGGCCTTTTGCACCAAGCAACCAAGTTGTGACTACAAAGGAAAAGTTCTTAAAGTCAGTTGAAAGTGCTATCCTAGTGAACACAGAAACCATCAGAATGGGGAACAGCCTTATTGCTGTTAAGGAGAAAGTTTGAGTGGTATAGATAGATTAAACCAGCCATGATGCTTCCTAAAACTAAAGTCCAATCTAGAGTAAATCTCTCTTTTCAATTCTACAATGCCTGAGAGATGTGAGGAAGCTGTAGAAGAAAAGTTTTAATACAGTAGAGGTTGGTTCATGAGGTTTAAGAAGCCTTTATATGTGTGTGTGTGTGTGTGTGTGTGTGTGTGTGTTTATACATATTAGTGTGTATAAACTTTTATATATATATATATATATATAAACATATATATATATATAAACATATATATATATATATATATATATATATATATATATATATATATATTGCAAATGCAAAATGAAGCAGCAGGTGCTTATGTAGAAGCTGCAGCAAGTAATTGGAAGATATAACACTTGATGACGGTGGCCCCACTAAAAAACAGATTTTCAATGCAGATGTAATATTCATATATTGGAAAAAGATGCCATCCAGGATTTTCACAGCTACAAAGAACATGTTGATGCCTGGCTTCAAAATTTAAAGAACAAGGACTATTCCAGATGATAACTTTAAGATGAAGTCAATAGTCATAAACCACTCCAAAAACCCTAGTGCCAGGATCATTAAGAACTATATTACGTCTACTCTGCCTGTTATATATAATTAGAAAAACTAGAGGTTTGTTGTTTACTGAATGGCTTACTAAATATTTTAAGCCTACTGTTGAGAACAACTTCTTAGAAAAGAAAAAAAAATTATATCAAAATATTACTACTTATTCACAATCCACCTGATACCTTAAATCTCTGATGGAGATGTAAAATGAGATTAATGTTTTATTCTTGCTAACACAACAACTATTCTGCAGTCCATGGGTCACAAAGAAATGCTGACTTTTAAGTATTAATAGGAAACACAATGCATAAGGACATAGATGCCATACACAGATACTCTGATGCATCTAAGAAAAGTAAAAACTTTTTAATGGATGAGAAGTGGCATCCTAAGGATGCCAAAGAAAATAGTTTTCTGAGATACAATCCATTTTTGGTAAAGATACTATGAACATTGTTGAAATAACAAAAGATTTAGAATTTTATGTAAATTCAGTTAATAAAGCAGTGGCAGGTTTTGTACTAATTGACTCAAATTTTGAAAGATGTTCTACTCTGGGTAAAATATTATTAAAGTGTTTCATATGCTATGGATAATTTCCTTATGAATGGAAGTCAATCAGTGCTGCAAACTTCATTGTCTTTATTTTAAAATTGCCACTGAGACCCCAATGTTCAGCAACTACTGCCATGATCAATTAGCAGCCATTAAGGTAAAACCCTCCACCAACAAAAAGACTACATATTGCTGAAAAATCAGATACTTATTAGCATTTTTAGAAACAAAGTATTTCATAATAAAGGTATGTATATCCATTTTTTAGACACAATGCTATTCAAAGTCAATAGACTATGATACAGTGTAAATATATTTTTTTCAATTTTGTTATTCTTAATTTATTTTTATTCTTATTAGTTATACATGATAGTAGAATATAATTTTTACATTCACCAGGAAACCTTAAAAATATCATGTCACTATCTTTATTGCCATATTTACTTCATTGGTGTGATATAGGGCTAAACTTACAACATGTACAAGATATGCCTATGAACAAGAAAGACTACATTAAACAGAAATTTTTCCTTTTAGCAAAGGAAACAATCAAATTCTAAATGAAAAAGTCAACCTTTAGAATTGGAGAAAATATTTGCAAACTATATCTGATAAGGAGATTTTTCAAAATACACATGCAACTCCTACAACTAAATAGCAGCAAAACTAAAACCCATATTAAAAGGTGGCTAAGAACTTGAATAAACATTTCTTCAGTGAATACAAAGAAGACTGGGTCAGTGTTTTATAAACAAATGCTCAATGTTGGTACTCCTTGGGGAAATGCAAATCAAAGCTATTATGACAAATCACTTCATACCATTCAAGATGGCTACTATTAAATAAAATGCTAAGTGTTGGCAAGGTTGTGGAGAAGTTGGAACCTACAAACACTATTGTCAAATAAAATGTAGCTGCTACAGATAAACACTATACAGGCTTTGCAAAAAAATAAAAATATAACTATTATATGATCCAACATTCCCATTTCTGGGATTTTCTCCAAACCATTAAATCTGGACCTGGAAGAGATATATTCATTCCTACATTCATTTAAGCACCATTCTCAACAAACAAGAAGTAGAAAAAATAAATGTTTATCAAAAGATGAGTGTGTAACATGATATACATATGCAGTGGAATATTCTTCAGCCTCTCAAAAATAAGGAAATTTACAAATGTAGTAACATGGATGAACCTGTAGTACTTTATGCTAAGTGAAATAAGTCATTTGCTCAAAGACAGAGGTCTCATTTTAGTACTCATGAGTACTTACATCTATTATTTTATCTGTAGGTACTTTTATAGTGCATATAAGCGTGCTTATATGAAATTAAATAGCTAAGTTCATAGAATTTAAGTGTGAACTAATCATTGCCAGGGGTTTGGTGTGGAAAATTGTGAAGGTACTAGTCAAAGGGTGTAACATTTTCATTATGCAAAATGAATAGGTCTATCCTATTCTCTTGAATAGTCAAAGTTAATATTATCAAAAGGGCCACACTAGAAAAAGCAATCTACAGATTCAATGCAGTCCTCATCAAAATACCAATGACATTCTTTGCAGAACTACAAAGAGTTAAAAAATTAATTTGGAAGGATAAGAGACCCAGAATAGTAAAAGCAACCCTAAGCAAGAAGAATGATCTCAAAGTGAATCAAAGATCTAAGAATTAAATTTTTCTTGATTTACATGATTTTTACCAAGAAAATTAAAAAATAATTTGAATATATAAATAATAAAATTATAAATATTCAAATTATATAATGGATGTGAGACATATTTGAAGGTTCCAAGGATTCTCTTGGACTTTTCTGAGGTGAAGCCACTCTGTACTGAAGAGATCTTAACAACTACATCTAAAAAACATGAAGAATTAATTAATAAGAAACATAAAGAATAATTAAATTGCATAAGTAAATAGTATTAGTGGAACCTTTAGCCAAAATTTCTCTTTATTAACTTTCTAGTTAAAATCTACCTTCCTTATAGAAATATAAGTACAATGTAGTTCTTTATAATATATTCATAATAGCCTTCGAATGCCTTTACTGTAATTCTTGTATATGGGTCAAAGCTATGGCAAATAAGCATAGTGAGATAAACTCTTCCCACTGGCCCTGTTATTTTTTATGTTTGCTTAATAATTTGAAGTAAAGTTAAGCTTCTGGATCTTTATTGCTGGGGAATTTTCTAGCATTTTATTTTTCTTTATATTTTAATCTAATTTTTAATTACATATATATTTATTGAGACCAATATATGCCAATGCTACAGAAGTTACAAAAAGTTACCTATAAAACATATTTCCAAAATAAAGAGGTCTAACTATAATAAGCTAATACATTTCTTTTAAACAATAAAAATAATTATTAAGCACTTAATACTTTTAGACCCTTTGTTAAACACAATAATTAGCCAATTATACGTTATAATCTAAAGAGAAGACAAATACAATAGCAAAAGCAGCCATAATGATGAACTGTAAAAACAGTGGTGAACAAAAATAAACATGTTGGAACTGAATTAACCTGAGACAACAGGGGAGGTCTTCCTGAGGAAGATAACAATATAATGAATGATATTAGCAGAATACAAAGTTTAATAACAGAAGAAATGTAAAGTAAAAAAAAATGTACTATTTGAAAGGCTAAAAAATATTTTTTGGAATTTGATGCAGTCTGTCATATTTGAAAAGATCTGGAAGTATGCATGTAATTTTAGTAAGATGAAAGAAAGAATCATCTATAAGAAAGGGTGTTCATAAACAAAACAGGTTAATTAGAAAGAGGTGGTATGCAGCAAAAGGTATAAAACACCAAGCTATTGAAATGTTATTCATGTTTAAGGGCAAAGGATATTATGCACCTTCAGATCAGAGTGCTAGAGACCTGGTACATTATGATGGAGCTTTTGAGATGGATTTTAGAAGACCAGTATCAAATGAATAAGAGAAGAGCCTTGGGAGAAGAAAATAACTTTATGACAGAGAGGGCTCTAAGATGCCTAACTGAAGAAGCATCAGTTGAGTTGTGCTTTAAAAAATAGAATCTTTGCAGAAAATAGCCATTCTAGGTATATGTAAGTATCATATGGATAGAAAAGCAATTTGAGGTCAGGCATATGCCAACTACTCAAGAGCGTGAGGCAGAAGATCACAAGTTCAAGGCCATACCGGGCAATTTAGAGAGACCCTGTCTCTAAATAAAAAATAAACAGGGCTGGGAATGTAACTCAGTGGTACATCACTAGCATGTGTGAATCCCCAGATTTAATACTCTCCTCCATGCCAAAATTAAAAAGAAGAAGGAGGAGGAGGAGGAGGAGGAGGAGGAGGAAGAAGAGGAGGAGGAGGAGGAGATAAGAAAAGCAATATTCATTACATTTGGAATAGATTAGAGGCAGAAAGTTTGAAGGCAGGTTATAATGCCATTTGAAATGATAGTGTGGCTCTGGGCTATATTTAATAAGGGTTTGTTTTAAACTCATGTCAGAGAAGACATATATAGAAAATGTCCAATAATAGATGGTAGAGGGGTTTTTGTTCTTGATTGGATAACAATCATTCCAATAAAACCTATGGAAAAATATGCCTCAAAATTCAATCCTAACAATTTGAATGAATATTCACATCAGAAAGCTAACAGGAAAATTAGATAAATGGATTGGAAGAAAAGACAAACTTGTTTAAACCATTTGGAGAGTATAATAAAATATAAGCTGTTCAGACTGGAGAAATTGCCACATGATACCTGCTGCAACATATCTAAGCATACAACTAAAAATTCATTAACTACTAATGTTCATCAAAATATATAACAATAACACAATCATTATGGACATTGGATCTCAATTTTGGGGGCTACTTCATGTGATATTGGTGGTATGAATGTCCTTTTATTGTCCAAACTGAGATACCCAATGAAAGATGATACTATTAATTATTACACAAGTATTGCAAAAGTAAACTCTAGAAAACTGGGTATAGGGTTACCCTAGGCATTTGCAATTTATGTTTTTTATAAACACAATCATTACAATCATTATATAAAATGCCTGATACTTTTCTAGATGTGGATATTAAACATTGACAAAATGGAAGAAATCACGGTCCTCATAGATCTAGTGGGGGTACCCGTAAAAAAAAAAAAAAAAGAAAAAACACACAAAAGAAAATAAAACATTCTAATATCAGAGTTGTAACTCATAAAGAAAATGTACAGGGGAGTAAAGGGATATTTACAATAAATTGTCTGTGAATGATTCTCAGAGGAAGAAATTTTTAGGATGTGAACTATACCAAATGAAAGTGCAGTCCAGAAATGATAAGATAAAAGATTCTATTCACAGGGGAAAGCAAGAACAAATGACAGGAGAGGAAACATCAAGGTCAGCAAGGGGGTATTGGCATAATTGCTGATAGCAGAAGAGACTGCAGGAGTAGAGCTTTAGGGAGGAGAGCAAGAGAGAAGGTAAAAGCATAGATGGAATATGGGTCCAATTATGGACATTGGGGACCACCTTAAGGACTTTGTCTTGTTGATTAAAACATAAGCAATTATTAGAAAATGTTGAGTAGGGGTAGACCAATCAGATATATAGTTTTAAAATATGACATTAAAAAATTTCTTCTGAATATAGAAGAATAAAGATGGCATTTTTCTTTCTCTCTCTCTTTCTTTCTCTCTAAAAAAAAATGGTTCAAAGCAATAGAAGGAGAGGAAATTGAGCGCACAAAGTTCTACTTTAGATAAAACCAAGTGAAACCTGAAACCCCAAATAAAAAATACAGTGAAGAAGAAACAAGAGTGTATGAAGCAGATGTCAAAAAAAAATGTACAAGTCTAGGAATTTCACAAGATGCCATCAAAACACTTTCTCAAATATGAGATCATATATTTAGCTGTGGTCTAAATCTTGTTTGTTAAAGTAGGAATGGGGACATGAATTAGAGGAAAGAAATACTCAGGAACAGCTTGATCATAGAAAGCAAGCAAGGGATTTCCAAATAATAAATCACATGGAAAAGGTATGTTTGCAAAAGTTGTCTCTATGGATATGTAAACTGGAGTAACTCTGCATCCTAAGAAATCTTAAAGCCATTTATTTTCATTACCTAGGAAGTACAGGCTAACTTCACTCACATTCAAAATCATGGGTCTGGAGGCTTGGAATGTAATGCATGCTAGAGAACAGGTTTAACATACAGGAAGCCCTGGCTTCATTTCCCAGCACCCAATCTATCAGTGGAAATCTTGGGTAATAAGGAAATTTGTGCCTAGTCTGGGGCATACCTCTGGCCACTCACTAACACAAATTTCTTGCAAATTATTGGTTTAAGATAATTAAATTTGTAAAAATATAGGTAAACAAAATCAATAACGATACAACTTTTATAAATAATTTAATGAAAGAAAGGAAAACAAAAGGAATAGAATAAGAAAAACAAAGTGACAGATAAATTGAAATAAAGTATACATGGGGGATATTTTGTCAAATCTTCACAAGTAAACTGCTAAGTTTCTGGCTTTTTGATTTTAGACTATGTAAGTTTTTTTTTTTTTCCTAAATGACAAAAAAAAAAACAATAAAATTATTTCTCTTCAAAAAAGATTGATTCAAAACCAAGACAAGCAACTCTAGTTATCTTGACTTTAACACCCAGAATTCTAAGATAATGAAAAAATTACTGTAGTTAAATGTTTTAGAAAAGCTGTTTTTATTGTAGTACATAGCAAATTCAACGATATTATGTATATGGTCAATACAAAAATATTTTTATAGATAAGAATAGTGAAGACAATTGCAACTGTTTATTGCCAAAATGATTTAATGTGAGATACCTACCTAAAATCATTTCATTTGTACCAAGTAGAAAGTGGGAAATATTAGCAGCAAAAAGTTTGGTTTTACAGCATCCTTGAGAATAATGATGGGAGACAGTGCATTTAATTAGAATGCAAAATCTCTTTGTTCCTGGGGCAACAATGTACATGGTCCACAAAGTTATAAAATGGCAAACAGTATTTTCTCTCTCAAAAAAAAAAAAAAAGGAATTAGACACTCTTCTTTCTTTTAAACTTTCCTAAATGTTTTTCTTAATAGTCTTTTTTTAATATACAAAATTTCTATTAAATCTTGAGCATTTAATTACCAGCTCAGAATCAAAGGGAAGAAGTCATGACTAGGGTTACAGATTTAGACAGAGTTGAATATGGGACAATGAATGAAACCACCCAGACTGAGCAAATATAGAGCAAAAATATATAGAGAAAAGGCAAAGAATTAAACTGAGGAATGTACCCTTAAGAGATGAACAAAAGAAAGGATTCTTGGAACGCTGTGTTTCTTATATTTAAACAAATAGAGAAAGCATTAGGGTATATTTTATTTTATTTTATTTTTATTTAAATTTCTTTTTTTTTGGTTGTTCAAAACATTACAAAGCTCATGACATATCATCTTTCATACATTTGATTCAAGTGGGTTACGAACTCCCATTTTTGCCCCAAATACCAGTTGCAGAATCACATTGGTTACACATCCACATTTTTACATAATACCATTTAATGACTGTTGAATTTGATTTTTTTATATATCATGTGTGACAGAAAAAAAATCTACTTAAAATCCAAATAAGCTTCATTTCATTTCCAAGTTGACTAATGCAAAATCAAAATATATATAAAGGCAGCATGTCAATTGATCAAAAGTAAATGAATAAATAGAAAGATTGTCATGAAGTAAAAACTTTGAAGAGGGGTTTAGATGCTGTCTGGGCTATCAGCAAATTTAAGAAATGGCAGAAACTCTATCAATAAGTAAGTTAATTTATAGGTTTTCTCAGTCATCTACATGATTTTGAATGAATACACAAAATGTTTTCATTAACAGCATCTAAAGATCAAAACTAAAAAGACCAACCAGCTCTCTCACAGTAAGTCATGCGACAATGGACAAAATTAAATGTAGAAAATTTCCAGAAATTGAGAAATCCACTTTATGTGGAAAATCTGTTACAAACAAAAGAGTGAAATCACTTATCTATAGATTTTAAATTTTCATAATATTTTCTCAGAACACATTGAATCTTTTATGAGAGGATATTTTCCCTCATATTTATTAGGAATTCAGCAAACACAATAATAAAGAATTTTAAATAGCCTATTTAACATAATATTTATATGTTGAAATATATTAAATAATATGAATTATATTTAAAATAAAGAACCTAAGCTTATCAGACCAGAATATATAGTTAATCATCATCTTAATATACCTATATAATAAACTTTTAAAATTCATTTGTTTTAACCTTAGCTATTAAGAAAGGAACGTTGAAAATCTCAATACAGGGTAAATTATTTTGAACATTATTTAGTTTCCAAACACATGATTATGCTGTGAGTAGAGAGATTCTAAGTACAACCATTCTCTTTTACTAAGAGTGAACCACTATAAAAAGTCACTTCAGAAACCATCTATTTGTATATGAACTGGTTAGTAGATAAATATCTGGTATATCCAAGAAATAAGATGCTACTGTGCAATGAAAAGGTGCTACAATATGATGAATCTCAAAAACAAAAGACTACATATGACATGGTTCTATAGTATGAAATGTCCAGAAAGGCAAATACATAGAGACAGAAAGTGGCTTAGTTTTCAGATTGCCTTGGGTGTGTGTCCTGGGTGTATATAGATATTTCCATTTCTGGGAGAGAAATGGAAATAACTATACATAGACACATAGTTTCTTTTGAGACTGAAGAAAATGTTCTGAATTTTGATTATAGTAATAGTACAAATTTCTAAAAACTTTTAAGCTATGTACTTAAAGTTGATTAATTTTATGACATATAAGTTTTATCGCAACAAAGTTGAAAAATGAAGGATGCATTATATACACACATACACTATACTAAGATTAAAAAGGAAAATATTGCCTTTTATGTTCCATCAAAAGTAAACTCATAACCAAACACAAATTCCAATTTTTAGTTTTTATTGAAATGAAAGAATATTAGAATGATGTAAAATGGTAGTTTTAAAATATGAGAAATTGTTTAAAGTTTTGAATGGTTGAGTTATGTCCACATATCAAAAGGAGCCAATTACTATATTATTATTAGATAAAATACTCATCTTATTAAATAATTTTCATATGTATATAATTATATAGTCCATAGAGCCTTCCATATTCTAAAAATTGGTTAAGTTTTGTTATCTGATTGATAGCATTATAATTTTGAAGGAAAATATATAATTTTGAAGGGAAATAACTGTTTCAAATAATTCAACAGTTAAATGTAAGTCAAAATTTTTAAAAAATTTAAAGTCAAATATCTGTTCATTCACACTTTAAGTTTTCATTCATTCACAGTAGCATTGCATTTTCCATTCCTTTCTCTCTCTCTCCCCCCCCCCCTTTTTTTAGTTAAATAAACTCATGTGCATTTATAACTTAAAAGTGATATCAGTGACTCACAGCAAAAAGACCAAGGTCTACAATAATTGTTCTGACACTAATAATGTTTTGGAGGCACAAGTGTTTGATTTGATTAGTTCTTTTGTTTGATTTGTAATTGTTGATTTGATTAGTTCTTTTGTTTGATTTGTAATTGTTATTGCTCATCCTAGAAAAAGAAAATTGATTATTTTCTTTTCTGAATTCTGACTTGTCTCTTACATTACAGAGCTTGCAAATAACTTAAGGTACATTTCAACAGCAACCTATCAAAAAGTTGACTAATTTTATTTGGTTTTCTGAACCCAAAGAACATGTGTAGATAAAATTAAGAGGAACTACAAGGCTGAGTTTACATACATATCCATCATTGTTTATATCTACATTTATGCAATGAGAGAATGTATTGATGGAGATACTTTAGAACAGTTCTTCCGTAACAATGGAATAGTTTGTTATTAATTTTGCCTAATTTTGTAGAGAGTACTGTTCAAGTGTTCCCAAACAATATTAGTGTTTTTTTAAAGTTCTTCTTATGGATAAGTATATATTTTTAATTTTATAATTAAAAGATGGCTACTGGTTATTTACAATGATAGGTTTGATTGACAACTTACTTTCTTTCTTCTTCTTCTTCTTCCCCGCCCCTCTTTAACTGGGATTGATCCCTGGGGCACTTTATTACTGAGCTACATCCCTGATCCTTTTTTTTTTTTTTTTTTTTTTTTTTTTTTGAGATGGTCTTGCTAAGTTGCTGAGGTTGGCCTCAAAGTTGACATCCTCCTTTCTCAGGCTCCCAAGTCACTGGGATTACTGGTATGAGCCAAAGCTCTTGGAAACAATATTCAATTTAATGATGACTTTATTTCTTATATTAGATTGGGATTCTGACATGGATTTTACTGTGCAAATGAGGCAGCATAAGAATTATTCATGAAGTAGGTCAACTGCACTTACAGCACATGCAGGTGCTGGCCTACTTTTCTTTTCAAAGATGCTGTACCAAATTCAAATTTGGCTAGAAAATATGACTCAGTTCAACAAAAAATACTAACGACACATCAGATATATCACTGAACTTAAAAAGGACAACCCAGGAATTCACACACTATCATATGCTTCTTAGAATTATAGCAGAATTGCCACCTGGCAAAGTTTTTCCTTAAACATGTCCTTTCACAGAAACATTCCAGTATTTTCCCTGTTGATGCTGTTAAAATGATTAGAAATAATAGAGTATTTATGACTACTTGTTAAATTAGTTCACTTATCATTTCTCCATTTAAAATGAAATTTTAAATTTAGTATTAAAATTTATATGCAAAATTAAAAATACAATTCCTGTGACTTTTAAGACCATATTATATTTTTCTTTAGATTTTCTGTGATAAAACTAACTTCTTTATCCATACTCATTTGTTGTATAATATTCTGAGAAAAAAGTCTGAATAAAATGTCACACCCTTCCGGGCGTGTTGACACACACTTGTAATCCCAACTTGGGAGCCTGAGGCAGAAGGATCACAAGTTTGAGACTAGCCTCAGCAATTCAGTGAGAGTTTGTCTCAACATAAAAAAATAAAAAGTAGAGCAGGGCACAGTGACACATTCCTGTAATCCCAGTGACTGTGGAGAATGAGGCAGGAGGGTGGCAAGTGAACCTCAACAATTTAGGGAGACCCTAAGCAACTTAGTGAGATCCTGTCTTAAAAATAAAAAAAATTAAATAAAAATTAAAAAGGCTGGGAATGTTCCTCAATGGTTAAGCACCCTTGGTTTAATCTGTGGTGCAAAATAATAAAATGAAGAATAGAAAAGAAAAGTGATGGGGATATATAGCTCAGTGATAAAACACCCCTAGATTCAATTCACAGTACAAAAAAAAAAAAAAAATCCTAGAGGAAAAAAACACCTAATGTATTAACATAGAATGTGGGATTAAAGAACACCATGTAATTTTTCCCTCTCTTTCTCCTAAATTGCCACTCAATATTTGTTTTTTTCCCACATTTTCACAGCTGTTCTCCTAGTAAATATAAATTCCTCCTGTGGCTTGAGTGCTCTTGTGCAATAGTGGTTAAATGCCAGATTGTAGCCAAAGATTCTGAATCCAGTCCTTGGTTAACAACACAGCTACTTATGCTAAGTAAACAGTAGTCAGTTGCTTTATGTCCTGTGCCTTTATTTCCATATCAGGAAAATGATTACAATATCAACTACTTTGTAAGGTTGTTGGTAGTTATGAGAAAACACATGGTAAGTGCTTTGAATGCTCTTTATTGCAAAGAATGTACTCAGTCCAAGAGAAAACTGCAATTGTGTTATAAATTTTATCTTATGCCATTTTAACATTGAAACTTTAAGTGTCCATTAGCAATGAAATTAAAATATCCTCATAGATATTCACATCAAATTTAGGCATTTGGAGGGGTTTTTCTAGAAGTAACAGATCAAGTTCTATATTTGAGATTCAAAATCAGTGCTGCCATCTGCAAAGTTGATTATCTTGTGCAATTAAATGAAATTTAGGACTTTAAGTTAAACTTTGGAAGGCTTTGGAATACCTTTTGAGAATTAGCAAACTGGGCCAAATCTGGCCTAAGAGTGTTTTTAAAAATTTTAAAGTGTGAACAAGAATACTTTTTACATTTCCAAAGGCAAAAGAAAAGAAGGAAGAACTAGGGGGGCTGAAGAATTTGTTTTTTGTTGTTTTCTTTTTCTTTCTTTTTTCTTTTTTTTTGAGTATCAGGGATTGAACTAAGGATCACTCGACCTCTGAGCCACATCTCCAGCCCTATTTTGTATTTTATTTAGAGACAGGATCTCACTGAGTTGCTTAGTGCCTCACTTTTGCTGAGGCTAGCTTTGAACTTATGATCCTCCTGCTTTAGCCTCTTCAGCTGCTAGGATTACAGGTGTGTGCTACTGCACCCAGCCAAAGATCTTAATGTGTTTACTCTGTTACTTTGCAAGAACTGTTACAACAAAGTACCACAGACTGGGTGGCTTAAATATCAGAAATTTATTTTCTCATAATTCTGGAGGCTAGAAATCCAAAATCAAGCGGTCAAGTATGATTATTTTCTCAGACCACTCTCCTTGGCCCATAGGTCTCCCTGTTGTTCCTGTGGTCTTGCCTGTGTGTCTGTCTGTCCAAATTTCCTCTTCTCAAATTACAGCTTACCCTAATGACCTCATTTCCACTTAATGTAATGTAATGATTGAAGCAATTTTAGTGACACTATGAAGTTAAAAAACAAACTTTTGTCAGCAGACTCTTGCTTTTATATCCAAGTTTTGATCTAGCTAGAAAATGATATGTACTTTCCAGCAATGGACTTTCCAAATAATTACTTGGTGGTTCCAAGTAGGAAACACCAATACAAAGAAATATAAAGCAGACAAGTGTTATGCTGAATTAACATTGGCATATAAAAATATTAAATAGTTTTCGTGAATATTCTAACCCCGTGATATGAAATATATCTAGAAAATTCAAACACAAAATTTTTCAATAGCCTTGAGACCCAGTGAAAGCAGTTTCTAGCTTATATACTATTTTTATAAAGATTTAAATTCACAGTTAATGTCAACATCTGGCTGAATTTAACATTCACCTTTGACAGTTTCACTCTCGTTAAAAAATGTTTAGCATGTTTTCAAAGCAGAAGCTGTTTTTTAATTTAATAAAAGTTTTCATATATTTGTATTGTTCCTTGAGGGGTACATTTGAATGCTTGAACTACCCTGGAATATGAGGCCATCTCACTAGACAAGCCACTGTAGCAAAATAAAACACAAATGAAAGGGGCAAAGGGTACAGTATAATGAGCAAGAGGATTTATTGTCTTGTCTTCTATTTCCATATCCTTTAGGAGAATGGATAAGAATAAAATCAGATATAGTTCTTTTTATCTGCTTTCCCTGGTAAGTTATGATTAATAATTTGGCTATTTGATAGTCATAAAGAATATACGGACTAATTTCTCAAAATAATAGATTTCAAAATCTAAATATGTATGGGTACCTACAGAAACTTTAGGACCAAATAATAAATATATGCTCTATGGATTATTTTCATTTCTAAAACTACTAAATAAATAGGTCTAAAATAATACACATTTGTACACATAAACCAACAAACACACAGGCATCATTAAAGAAAGGTAAGAGTCAATGTTGTTTCAACTGGAACATTCTTATATAAAACACTTGATAAAATACACTCAAAAAGTAGATACCATATATCAAACATGTAATGTGCACTAACTCTGATAGTTAATGTATGTGATCTCTATTAAGAGTATAAAATGTAGGTACCATTATTGCCATTATAGAGATGATGGGACAAACATATATATAGATCGATTAACTTTGACAATTTTGCTTAACCTATATAAACCTAATTTGCCTTATCTTCAGTCCAGTGTTCTGTCTACTATAATGCTTTGACATATTAAAAGGCCAAGAGAGAATCTGAAAACAATTCAATATTCAATGTTCTTAGTAAAGATGAATGAATATAAGATTGACTGAATATAAGACATTTCATGTGCTATATGCACATAAGAAGCCACTAAAGAGCTGGGCTTAATTTCCTCCTTTTAGTGTACCAATTAGAGGTCCTGAAGTATTAATAAACTGGCTGATTTAAGAGAGAATATGATTACATGTTTTCTTCCTACATGTTGCTTGGAAGCAACAAACATCATGAGCACTCAATAAATGTTATTTAGTAGCAAATAATAAAATGAAATTATGGTAATATATTTTGCAATGAATTCACCATAAGATGAAGTAAAACAAGTTTTAGTGCTAGGCCTGGAAGCTGAGCAGATTTCAATGGCAGGGTAAGAGAATGAAACCTGTGGGGAGGGAGGAAACACTAACATGATTATTGTAGAAAAGGTTAATAGGCGGTCAGAGTGATAAGAAAATTTTGGAGCAATTTGACAAATAAAACTTCTTCTCCTGGTTTTAATATTTGTTCTATTCTTCTAACATTTAAAAAACATAAAGTTAAGGATATATTATTAAGCTGGTATCATATCTTCCACATGCTCACACATAAAATGACTACATTCCATTCTCCATTGGTACTATTTTATTTTAAAATAACATAAAATGTGTTCTCTGAAATTCTTTTTTTTACCACTACTTGTACCTCCTTTTGAATATATCCTAAGATTTTTCAGAAGAACCAGTTGTAATTAAAAAAAAAAAAGAAGATGCTAAGTCATTTCATATTCTGGCATTCATAAGCCATTGAATTGAAAGGCTGATCCACCTAGGAGTGTATGCAGTTTCAGAGAATGGACTTCTATAGAATTGCATTACAGCAGCAAGTTATTGGGGAACAAACCAGGTCAGGGGCAATCTAACTTATTCTTTTTTTTTTTTTTTTTTTTAAGTGAGTAGACAGAAAATAATCCACAAAGAAGAGGAGAAGGTTGCCAAATGGAGGAATCCTTAGGAAAACCTTAAATCCCCCTTCCCCAATCCTATATGGTTCATGAAAAAAAGAAGGACTTAGAAATACCCTATGAGGACTCTATTCTTTTTCCTCTTTTCTATTCTTTGCCTTTGACAATCCTTATGAGGATAAGGGAAGAGGCTCTGAAAGTTACTATTTGGGGTTCTTCTCTGTTTCCTTTATTCTTCTAATGCTTTCTTCAATTCTCCAAAGAAATCAGAACACATTTAACAAGTGCTTTTGCAAAGCTCAGCCACCATTTCCTTTCTCAAGCTTGTGATTAACCCACTGATGGGTTCACAAACTCTGTGTTCCAATCCAAATACAGCAGCAGGTATGCCAGTCTCCAGGTCAAACCCATTTTAATAGACATTTTTAACACAACAATATCAATGAGGTATGTTACACTAAGCTTATTCACACAGGAATAAAACATTAAAAATGCATCAAAAGCCCTAAGACCATATTTTTAAGTATTTCTTCATGTTTTTATAAAAAGAGAATTTTATAAAAATTCACTGATTATTCTGTGCTTGTTTTCTATCCCACACCTGTATTCACTCACTGAGACAGAACACCATTTCCCCATATATACACATACACCTTCAACTTTTAGGGAAAAAAATGACAGAGATCACCTTTCCTGTTGCAATAGATCATTGGTATAATGAGCTAAATTTTATTTTAGGAGAAGATTCCCTGCCTTTTCATTGGTTCAGTTACTGTTCAGAAGTTTTCCAGCTTTTAACATTTTACTTTGCTAAACAGTTTGTACCTTTCTATAGACTATATTAACATTCTTACTTAACAGAACAAAGTTAGAAAAACATTTTTTATAATATAATGAACCAACACTGTACTGATTCATTTTAGTAAAATTCTTTCAAGCTCAAAAATGAGATCTATCAAACGAAGTAAACCAATATAGTATTATCAAACAGACTTCTGCTGGAGTTTCTCTAAATTCAATACTAATTCACGTATTTATATGCGATCAACATCAATGACAACCGAAATAATAGCATTTGAGACAAAGTTTGTGTTTGTGAAAACATGGATAGAATATTATGGTTATTCAAATATACATATGCCTGAGTTTCCAAAGTATGTATTTCCCTTCATTATATGTTGCAGCTGCAAAAGGAAAATCCCTCAGAGAATTAATATGAACTTATGATAATGCAGCCTGCAGCACGGTTTTGTTTTGGTTTTGCCTGTTTTTGCTGACAAGGCAATTCAAACTATATCCTACTCATCTTTAGTAAAGGAATCAGATTATTTCACCTACAAGCATGCAGCAATAAAATGTCATTCTTCATTGAATACCGACTACTTAACATCTTTCTCTTTTTATAGGTTTGGATCCCTAGCTCATTAGACTATTACCTGATAAATAGGAGAGGGTAATGAATTGAGAAAATAACTACGTACCTTCAGAGAAAACCTGCCCGATAACAATAATCCATTAGAAAACTGGCAATATCCTCTGATCTATTGCCCGCAAAGCTATGACTTGATGGAGAGTTTCATTCCCTGGGCTCAGTTCTCCAGAAGAAAATCAGCACAATTTAAATATTTCTTGGAATGTGACAGCTCTCTAGATCCCGGGTTGCATTCTGTTCCCCAGGGATGGCAATCTGGTGTTCCTGTGTGCATAGAGCAGTGAAGATGAATTGAAAACGCTTGAGATAAATTAGGAATGGCTAAGTTAAAATTGTCTCTGCTCCAGACTCTCATCTGCAGTCTGCAAGCCTGTTTTTCTGTGAAAAAGCTAGATGGCAGGCTGCCTCAGTAAGTTCTTCTTAAGCGACAGAGAGCATTTTCAATGAAGAAAAATTCTCCCATTATCTAAGCTAATGTGACTGCTGCTAAATCTAGTTTTTAAAGTGTCTACTGGCATGAAATTTATTTTCACTATTGCTTTCTTTCAAACTACAGTCTAGAATCTATACTATCAGACTAGTACAGTTTTATCTGAGAAACATTCCAAGTTTTTTGTTAAACTAAATCATATCACTTTGTGTAGTTTTAATGATCATTTACATAAGAGGAATTTCCTTTTTGGATATAAAAGACATGTTGCTATATTTTATAGTGTGAAGAGGGTTTTGCTTTAAATCGCAGGGTTCTTACTATGAATGATGGCATTTTGATTAATAACCATTTATGTTATTGCACTTCCATATAAAAGTACATCATATATAAATGTCAGGAAAATTGCAAAAGTTACATCAAAACAAAAAAGTGTAGTGTCTAACTCTGATAAATGAATACATAACTAAATATTTACTCAATATCCTTCTTAATAATATGTTCCAAATAACACCAAAGTTTATAAAGTATTTAGCTTCTAAATAAAAACAAGCCTTAATGAATTCTGTTAATTGCTGAAGAGTGATGTATTGTGAGATGATAAAACTACATGATAATTTTACCCCATAACTTAGGCAATTATTTTAGCATTTTAATAAAATTCCAGATCTGAGGCAAATATATATATATATATATATATATATATATATATATATATATATATTCTTCTTGATATATTGGCAACACAAAAAAAAAACACTGAAAAGTTATGAAATGTTCAGATCCATGTCTTCACTTGGATTTGATATATGAAATAATTTCTACATAATCAGACACTCAAAAGTATCATAACCCATGATACTTTTCACATTCCAGGTCCACAGCTCTATGTCTGATTATTATTATTATTATTATTATTATTGACATTTAAGCAAATTATTGCTTCCATAACAAAAATGGAGTTTATATAAGGTTGGGGAAGCAAGATAATATAATCACCTCTGTGACATTATTTCAACATCTCTTACCTGTGTAACATAAAATGTCCCTTTTTCTCCATCTACCCTGCAGCTATAGCTATAGCTTCATTCACAGAGTTGGAAGGGAGAAGAAATAGAAGAATCAAAATGAAGCACCATAGCAAGATTTTTTTTTTAAATTCCTCCCTCTTCAGAAGTGACATCATGTTAGGTAGCTGCTTCTGACAAAGAACCAAAGGGAATTGGAAAGAAGCAACATCATTATTCCACTTAAGAACCAATGTTATTTAATTACTAGAGAGAGGGAGAGGAGAGAGAGGAAAGAGAAAGGAAGAAAAGGAAAGAAACGGAAAAGAAAAGCTATTGATCAGCTTCAGTTGCCATTTCTAAGATATGCACAGTGTTCAGTGTTTATAATATATAAAGCAAATGAAGACAATAAAAGTATATCTAAAAACTGGCAGTTGATGGAGTGTCCAAGTATGCTCACATATACCAAGCACTTTAATTAATGGAACAGATAACTATGGCAGAGAATAGGGTACACACTCCTCCTTTAAAAATGAAGGACATAAACAGAGATGAGTTTGGAGCAATGATGAGTCTCTTGCACTTTATTGATTAGTTTGGATTCTGTCTTTGAACCATTCATAGCTCTTAAATATGAAAGAAAAATTCATTTTAGAAAGAGAAATTTTGAGGTCCTACTCTCTAAGTAAAAAGCATAATACATAATTAGGCAAGCCAGACAACTTGTAGTCATATATTTCTCCCTTTTCTTTATTCTAATACCCAGTTCATCATCTATTTTTATTTACCTTTATATCACTCTCATATTTCCCAACTTTCATGACATTATTTCCAGTTTTCATCATATCTTACCTATATAATGGCAAGAATCTGCCATTTGATCTGTTTTTAGTCATTTCTTTTATCAATTCTTCCTACATTGTTATCAGTTCTCCTTTTGAAATGTACATAATAATGTCAGTTTACGAAAACAAGCATAATCGTTTATCACTGCCTGGAACCTTTAATGTCCCAAGTTTTTAAAATTATATGCCATATCTTACTTAATTAATACCTTATTCTTACCAGATAGCATCCAAAGGAAAATAACATTATTGAGTTACCCCCTAAAATACATATTATCATATTGTACATAGTGCCACTTCTGCATAGTTTTCATCTGAACTATGTGACTGAAGAACTTCTTCACATCATGGTTGACATTTGTTAACTGTTATTTCCTTTTTGAAAACATCTTGATTCCTCACAGAGTCAGTTTTGTTCTCCAAATCAAAATGCATCTGTAATGTGATGGTTTGGTGATACCCTGATGAAGTCCACTGCAAATAAAATACATTTTTCCTTTTGGAATATTTTTCCCTTCTCACTTTCTCTCTCCCTCCTTTTCCCTCCTTCTTTTCCTCCATAATTTATTGTTGCTTCTTATTTTCCATAGGTTTGTGTATATCTGCATCTTCTGAGTTTTTGGTGAATTTTTTAATCCTTTTATCAGCTATTTTTTCTAATACTTTCATTGATATTCTTCTATTTCTCTCTTTTGTCTTCTATTTTTTCTTCACTTTGCCATTTATAGAATTATCTTTTATTCCTCTTCCATTTTTTCTCTATCCTTGTTTCATATCTACACAAAAAAACTTGAACCCATCTCCTTAACTTTTAGAGAAATACCCTAGAAATCTCTACAATTAATGGGCATTCCAATTTCATTACTCAAATGAATTTTAATCAAAATAATCAGAAAGATTTATGTCATGTGCATTATATGATTTTTTAAAATAATGCCTTTCTTCTTAGATTTATTTTTTAATAACTTGAACAGTACAAAATTTGACTTTTAGAAAAAACTCAGAAATTCATCATTCATAAATGTTCAATGTTAAATGATTTATTTCTTCATGAATATATATTAAGATGGCTGACTTTACAACATGAGGATGATTTCAACATGGGAAACTAAATAAATAAATAAACACAAACAAGCATTTTGTTCATTAATAAAACTGGCATAGATCCAAAAGACAGGAAATATTCATGGGAAGCTTAACAAGAAGAAACATAGATAGACTAAATACTAAATACATAGATACTGGAAACATTGTTTGAAGAAACATATATACTTACTCTAAATTTAGGAATATACTTAACCAATGAGGTGAAAATTTTATACACTAAAAACTACAAAATATTACTGAAATAAAGATAACAAATAATTGGAAAATATTCTGTACTCACAGATTGGGCGAGTTAATGTTAGTAAGATGTTAATACTAACCAAAGAGATCCGCAGATTCAATTTGCAGATCAAAATAGCAATGACATGCTCTTGTGTTTTTTTCTGCAGAAATATAAAAATCTATCTTAACATTCCTATGGATTTTTTTAAGAGAGGTCAAATAACTAAAACAATCTTGACAAAGAATATTGGAGGTCTCATATTTCCTTATTTCAAAACTTATTATAAACTATAGTAATCAAAACAATTTGATTCTGATGTAAAGAGGACTATTAAAACCAATGTAATAGAATAAAAAACCCATAAATAACCCTTTACTATATGGTCAGATGATTGTTATCAAGAATACCAAGACCATTCAATGGAGAAAAGACAGTCTTTTTAAAAATTATGTTAGGAGAACTGGATATCTTCATGTAAGAGAATGAAGTTATACTATTACCTTGTACCATATATAAAAATCAGCTCAAAATGGACTAAGACCAGAATGTAAATACTATGCTATAAAGTCCTTAGAAGAAAACAAGACAGAAAAGCTCCATGACATTGTATTTGACAATGATTTCTTGGATATAACACTAAAATCAATATAAGTAAACAAAAACCAGACAAACTAGAATACATTAAAATTAACAACTTCTGTTCATAAAGGGACTCAGTCAAGAGAACAAAAAGATAACATGGAATTGTAGAAAATATTTGCAAATCATTTTTCTGATAAGGTTTAGTATCCAGAATAAAGAACTATTACAAACCAACAACACCAACAACAAAATTAAATAACCAGACGAAGAAAAGGAAAAAGATTTGTATAGACATTTCTTCAAAGAAAATATACAAATGGCTACAAAGCCCATGAAAATATGCTGATTATCATTAATCCTTAGAGAAATGAAAATTAAATCATAAGATACTGTCTCACACCATTAAGGATGAGCACTTTCAGAACAACAGAATGTAACAAGTGCTGACAAGGATGTTAAGAAACTTGAATACTTGTTCACCAGTGGTAGATATGTAAAATGGTGTGCCTATATTTAAAACTGTATGGTGGTTTCTCAGAATATTCAAAATAGAATTATCTAATAAACCAGCAATTCCACTGTTAGTTATATTCCCAAAAGAAACCACTCTAAGATATCATCTCACTCTAGTCAGAATGGCAGCTTTTATGAAGACAAACAACAATAAGTGTTGGCGAGGATGTGGGGGAAAAGATACACTCATACATTGCTGGTGGGACTGCAAATTGGTGCAGCCAATTTGGAAAGCAGTATGGACATCCCTTGGAAAACTGGGAATGGAACCACCATTTTCCCCAGCCATTCCTCTCTTCGGACTATATCCTAAGGACTTAAAAATAGTTTACTACAGGGACACAGCCACATCAATGTTTTTAGCAGCACAATTCACAATAGCTAAACTGTGGAGCCAACCTAGATGCCCTTCAGTGGATGAATGGATAAAAAAAATGTGGCATATATACACAATGGAATTTTACTCAGCATTAAAAAAGAACAAAACCATGGCATTTGCAGGTAAATGGATGGCATTGGAGAAGATAATGCTAAGTGAAGTCAGCCAACCCCCAAAAAACACGGAATGCTTTCTCTGATATAAGGAGATTTATTCATAGTGGAATTGGGAGGGAGAGCATGGGAGAAATAGATAAATTCTAGATAGGGAAGAGGGGTGGGAGGGACAAGGAAGGGCCAGAGAATTAGCAAGGATGGTGGAATGTGATGGACATCATTATACAATGTACATGTATGAAGACTTGAATTGGGTATCCACATACTTTATATGAAGAGATACAAAAATTGATAATATATATATATATATATATATATATATATATATATATTAAGAATTGTAATGCAAAAAAAAAAAAAAGAATAGCATTACCTTAGATTAGGTAGAGGGAAATGAAAGGAGGGGAAGACAGGGGATGTGGGGATAAGAAAGATAGTAGAATGAAACAGACATTATTACTGTATATATGTATGTGACTGTATGACCCATACAGTATACAATATGTATACTCAGAAAAATGAGAAATTACATCCCATCTATGTATGATATATCAAAGTATATAAGTGAATTCTACTTTCATGTATAACTAATTAAAACAAATAAAAATTAAAAAAAAAATAACTAAGAGAGCCATGCATGGTAGTGCATGCCTGTAATCCCAGTGACTTGGGAGGTCAATGCACTAGGATCCTGAGTTCAAAGTCAGCCTCAGCTACTTAGTGAGGCCTTAAGCAACTCAGAACCTGTCTTAAAATAAATATTAAAAAGTGCTGGGGATGTGGCTCAGTGGTTAAGTGTCCCTAGGTTCAATCCCCAGTACAAAAAAAAAAAAATATTCAAAGAGATATTTATGCACCCATCTTCCTACTGGTATTGCACATAATAGTCAAAAGGTACAGATAAAAGAAATTTCAGTGACTTATTTCTTAAAAGTGAAATTTTTACTATTTATTTATAAATTCAAAGTAATTATAGCAAGTAAACTAGATATATCAAAGTTGCGATGTAGCCTCAGTTGAGATAAAATATTCTTCATAATTATACAACAAATCTGAAACATTTCATGTTATACATCATAAGGTAAACCAAAGAGCATAAATGCAAGTATCTTTTGTGTTCAGGAAAGCTGAATTATTAATACTTCAGAAATCTCATCAAGACATGTAATAATATAAATGTCATAAATAGAACCAGAATAAGGGAAAATGCATGTGAGATCTTTTGCTGCTTTGATGAAGTGAACACTAAATTTTAAAATGTGCAAAAGGATTAGCAAACTGCTTTGTTCTTCCAAGGTAAATGAGTTTCTTATTTATCTATTATATTCACACCCAAAAGATAAGCACTCCAATCTTGGTTATCTATTCATGAATTATTTCTGATTTTCATGAAAATAGATTACTTATAAATGAAATGATTGGAGAAGAATTCAAAATTAATCCCATTAGAACCAACATGTGATTCAAAAAAGTTCAATTTTTATTATAAATAATAAACCACTCTGATAGCAAGTATTATTTTAAAAATTTCTAAACTACTTAAACACATTTTCTAAGTAATGTTGAGTAGCTTATTAGGTACATAAACACAATTTAAGAGACCACTTGAACACCATTGCTGAAAGAATTCTACCTTTGTAGATAACATAAGCTGTTAAAGCAGTACATTAATAAATATAGATACATAGAATAATACTAGATATGTTTAAATGTATCCTCAATTAAAATAAATGTATATAGAAAATTGAGAGAGATGATCAGTGTAATTAGCATAATTATCACCTAATACTCTTTTTTTTTTATTACAGAGGATTGAACCCAGGGGTGCTTAAACACTGAGCCACAATCCCAGCCCTTTTTTATATTTTATTGAGAGACATGGTCTTGCTGAGTTGCTTATGGTCTTGCTAAGTTCATGAGGCTTGCTTTGAACTCAGGATCCTTCTGACTCAGATTCCTGAGCCACTGGGATTATAGGCATGTGCCACAGCGCCTGGCCTCCCATACTCTTAAATACATTAATAAGGCTTATGTTAGATGTGAACTTTAACATCGGTTATTTCATATATTAAAGCAAACAATGTTTTTAATCCTAAAATGATAAATACATAAAATATGTCATTAACTTGGACAAAATTCTATATTTCTCAATGGAAATCTTAAAAATTCAATATTTACAAGATCCATGTTTTTTCATGGGTCAAAAAAATAATTGACTTAATTTGTAAAGTTAAAATATTCATATCTGTAAGATTAGATTTTATACAACTATAAATAATATATGCAAAATTATACAGTTTCAAATAAAAAGGTATCAAGTAAGTCCCTGATGTAGGCCAATGGATATACTTGGAATAGGTTCTCATTATTATTCAGACAGCGGCCTTCTTGAGAGTAATTGCAGAGGTTTTAGTTCACTATAGGGAGAAAAAAACAAAACAAAACAAAACAACTATTTACTAGCAGTGTTATTGGCTACCCTTAGATTGATGAGAAACCTGAGTGTGAGAATCACGAAAACAATCTATATTTCCTGTAGCCAAAATACTGTGTGGGGAGCTCTGCACACCATTTTATAGTATTATTCAATTTTTTTCATGCATCCTGGCTCCAGTGAAATATAGAACATGTGATATCTTTGGGGAAGTATTTTAAAGTTATAAAAATTCAGTTTGTGAAAGAACCTTAAAGATAGGAACATCAACCCACATTTATTTATTTACTAGCTTATTGTCTTGTCCAAAGTCACACTCGGAGGACCTGGAACCAACACTTTTAGATCAGTAATAATTTTATCATATCATGTGATGCCTTTAAATATATAAAAAGCCTAATTTCTATAATTTATTAAAATTTTCTTAGTTTTTACCTAATATTCTGTTCCTGTTCTAGGATTCCTTCATGGGTATTACATTATCTAAATTTCATGTTTCTCAGGCTTCTATTGGTTGAGTTTTTCACTTCCATGTTTTCGACAACCTTTATAGTTTTGAGGAATACCAGTCAGACATTCTGTAGCCACATTTCGTAGCACTCTCAACTGACAGTACAAGAACATATAGCTACGTAGTTATAAACATTTTTACATGTAAAAATTCAGTATCTGTTAATCTATACATGAATTTATACTGATTCTTCCCATTATATGTAGCTTATTCTCTTTTTTTCTCCCTTCTGCTTTAAGTGAGCCCAACATTGCTTATCTTTAAATTCCAGTTCCAATCCTATATACAACGTTTATATAGACTCTATTCTTTCCAAAGTTATATAAGCTAACATCTTATTCTCCTACCCCTTTCTTGGTGGGATTGTTTTATAAATTTATAGTAGCCAGTTTTGCACCTATTCCAGGAATGAACTCCAATATTTTAAAAGTCTGTAAATATTAACACCCTGTGGGTAAATTTCTGACAAATGCATAGTAACGGTATTCATCATTACAGAATTTTGAAGGATAATTTTACTGCCATAAAATATCCCCTATGCTTCACTTTCTCCATGTTTCCCTGAAACCCAAGAAGATGGGTTGGTGATATTTCTATACTCTTCAATTTTGAATTTTCCAGTATGTTATGAAGTCACAATCATACAGAATGCATCATTTTCATTTTGGAATCGTCTACTTGGCAACACACCTTTAAAATTCACTGATGTTTTTGATTATTTGATAGTTCTCTTCATTAATGAATGATATTTACTTGTACTGATGCAGCCATAGTGTTTATCAGTCACTAGTGAGGAATTGTTCCTAGTTTTCAATAAAAATTTACATGCTGGTTCTTATGGAGGCAATTTTTCATATCAATTTGAGAAAATGCCTAGAACTAGGATTGCTGGATTACATATTCAGATTTTATGTACTTTTACAAGAAACTTCCATGCAGTCTTCCAGTGGTGATTGTATCTGGATAATTCCCATTATCCAGGAACAAGAGTTTCTGCTGTGTGAATCCTCAGCAATAGTAGAATGATCAGGTTTTCCTTTTGTTGGTTTTTGTTGTTGTTGTTTGTTCTTATTCTTAACCATTCTAATAGGTATGTGGTGGTTTCTCATTGATATTTTAATTTGCAATTCCTAGTGACAAATGATATTCGATCATTTTCATATGCTTATGTTTATTCACCACCTATGCATCTTCATTACTGCTTTGAATATACAATACACACAAAAACACACACATAAGCACATATATGTACCAGGAACTAAATTCAGGTGCATTCGACCACTGAGCCACAATGCAGCCCTATTTTGTATTTTATTTAGAGACAAGGTCTTGCTGAGTTGGTCAGTATCTCACTTTTGCTGAGGCTGGCTTTGAATTCGCCATCCTCCTGCCTCAGCCTCCCAAGCCACTGTGATTACAACAGGTGTGGGCCACCACACATGGCTGCTTTGCCTATTTTTTTAATTCAGCTCTTTGTCTTGTGGTAGATTTTCGAGAGGGGTATACACATTTTAGATCAGATATCAGATATGTGTTTTCATTCTCTTATTAGTGTGTTCCTCAGATTTGACTCTTACTTTCTTATTTAATAAGGATTGGCTTGTTCAATTTTTCTTCCAGGGATCATGATTTTGATGTTGTAGCTAAAAACCTCATGACTGAACTAAAGGTCATGTAGATTTTCTATGATATACTTTCTTTCTTCCAACTGTGTCTTTTGTTTCCTTTTAGTATGTCTTGTAATATTTTGGTGAAAACAAATAAACGAGGAAATAAATCTTTTAGTGTGAAGCTTTATAGTTCTTGACAAAAAAACTTAAGGGAAACTTCTTGGCTATTCACTGTGAGAAACTGGTGAAATTCGGTATTAAAATCCACAAAATTTGCTCTCCAAAACTTAGTTCCCACCCCTAAGATTTTCTTAAGCTCTTCTACACTCAGCCTCCAAAAGTTTAACAATATTACCAGTTAAACATTCCCATCATTTATTGTTCCAGCAGATTCAACTCCAGGTAAGCAGATATTGTCTGTGATTCTCTGCATCCCCACCTTTCCTGATTTGGGGGTGGTAATTTCCCTTGTAAATTTAGTAATCTGACATGTCAAGAAGCATTTCTTCACTTTCCTTTTGTTCAGTTATTATTGTAAGCACAAGAGTGATGACTATTAAGTTCTTTGTATATTTTGGAGCAGAAACCAAAAATCCTTTCTCTTATTTAAAAATCACCAGGCATTAATTGCATGATTCACATTTCAAAATTTAGAAAGGTAGTAAAATGCACCATCACAGTAAAATATCTCTTTATTGAGATGTTTTAAGAATATGTCAGAACAAAGGAAAATGGATCATAAAAAGATGAAATTATACAAAAAGGATAGTTAACAAATTTTAGAATGTGATTGAAATTTACAAAAAAAGTTGATAGTATTTTCTACACATAGAAACTTATACATTTTAAATGACCAATCAGTATTTCTGTTGTATTTCATCATATTAACATACATAATCGCCTATAGCAGAAAATGGATATTGTTATGGGAATTGATTTTAAAGACAAGTTCAGTCATCTTTGATATTGAACTGTATAAAAATTAGGATTTTAATGTGATTCTTTATATGTACTATATGTATCTGCTAAACACATTATAATATGCAAGAAGGCCCTATCATTTTAAGAAAATACAGATAGAAACATAAGATATGCATATCCTATACACTTAACTTTGAATCAACGTTTAGGCAAAGGTTTGCTTAATCAGCCAGCAATTTCAGGTGTTAACACAGTTCACTGTACATAGTACATACTATCATAGAGTTTTCTAATGATCAGTTATTTACTAGCACAAATACCAACAGTAAGAATAAAAGTACACTAAAAGTATCTTAAAAATAAGACATTACAAAATTGCATTATCATGTGAAATGATGAATGATAATATACTCTATGAAAAATATGATACCCATTTGCTGAATGACAATTATCTTACATATTTTGGCTTATAGTGTTAAGTAAGACAGATATGGTGCATGCTCAGGCAGGGCTAGTCTAGCAGCAAAAATGCTTTCATCAAAATTTGGCTTGATTCTATTTACATAAGTTCTTTGTCTACAATAAAATTCTGGTACTCCTTCTTGGGAAAAAAATGTAAGAATGAAAATGCATCAATACTGCAGTCTATCTACAAATATACATTAAGGTTTTAGAGTAAAGATACTCAATTTTTGAATGATTAAGTATAATGTAACCAATGTTTTCATGTATGTAAATAACCAAACAAACCAGCTTTATATTTAAAAGAAAATGTTAGCTAATAAAGATTTCCACTCTTAATCCCACCATGAACAACAACCAGCAAATACCTCAAACACCCAAAGCAAGTGAAAAGAAATGAATAAATTCAAATATTATTCTGTGCATCTGGCTTTGGTCTTGTTGTCTTCTGTACATGTAAGGGAATTTTATGCAAGTGGCCTCCTGGGGTTTAAGTGGGAAATAGGGTCTAGTGCCTTGAAATAAGCATATTTTTCAAGTATGAAACTGAGAAGTGATTGCCAATGACAACATTTAGTTGAATAACAGATTTGCACTAAAGAAAATGTATTCAAACACACCAAAATAAGAAGATTGGATGAAGATATAAAGCAGAGTTTTCAAGTGGATAGAGGGGTTAGCCTGCAGTAATTTCTTCTTACTCTTTTGCCACCTCTAGCTTGAATGTATTGTAAGTTTTAAAGGAGTTAAAAAGGAGTATACAGTAACTAATCCTCATTCATTTTTCCATACTCTTCTGAAGCAGCTGTATAATAATCTCTAAATCCTTGACATTACTTGATTATGCAATTTAATTAGCACAACAATCATCACTGAATATTAGAAGTTTTTCATCTAGTATCTCAAATGAATTTTCAAATCACATCCTCAAATGCCCAAAATTCTAATATTAATACATTAAGAATACTGCTCCTTTATATTGAAAGATGTTAATTTATTTTAAAAATTAGTTTTTCTTCATATTTGAATTTTTGTTCAAAATTTTATAATTTTGTCTATAAAAATGAACTTTTTCATTAAAATATGATTTTCTTGTTTAAAAGATTCAGATGTATTTTTCATTAATATGCATTCATTGTTCTTATTAATGGGGTTAAATGTAACATTTTAACACATGCATATAATATACACTAGTCAAATCAGGGAGGAAAAGCATAAAAAGTGTTTTTTTTAATATAATATACAAGTGAGCACATCAAGTTGGAATTTACATGATTATAACTATATTAAGGATTTTTCCAAATCATAAGATTCTGAAATTTATAATTAAGATCACATCCTAAAAATAATTTCTAGAAATAAATTTGACTTATAAAATTATATTTTTATAGAACTGTGTCTGAGACTCATGCAGAAGAATAAATAATTCAATATCATGTTCGTGTGGTGGAATATAAGCATACATGTATTTAATTGATATGTTGAATTTGGTCTATGATTTAGTCTCTATTTCTAGTTATTCTAGTTATTCTAGTTATTCTTAAAAGTAATTTTAAGGAAATTCTCTTTATGTAGACAAGGTAACTCTTATAAATTAGAGATACCTTATCAGTAAAATATTAATTATTTTTATCACTCATACTCCGGGTTTTTGAAAGAAACTTTCCATCCATGGGATGGAGTGGGGAGATGGGATATGGAGTGAGGCTTGTAATAAAATAAGTTCTTGTGTTTGACTGATTTTTGGTGCCTTTGTTGTACATTTTACTTTGGAGAAAAGGCTGGCTTTCCCACTTCTTCAGTGGGTCTGTGCACAGAGTGTAATGAGTTTGTGTTTGCCAGCAGGGCTCCCTAAGGACTTAAAGGAATATCAAGGAGTAAGACACAATACATGGTACTCCACATTAGAATTCACAGAGTAAAAGAGCTGTGTTTTTAGGGGATATTTAAAAGCTTTTTCGAACAAATTGCTCCTAATGAAAACACTTGGCTAGTAAACATGGCTTATAACAATTTTTATAAGTTTTGACAACCAAAAGTATGGCCATGACAACAAAATACTAAATTCAGTCACCCAAATCCACTGCTAACCTGTACATGCTTATGTAAGCACAATTCTGTCATTGAGATGTGACACAAATGACAGGATAGATTGACAGATTTATTTATTTATTTTTTGTTTACATTTGGAAAGTGATCTCATATGATACTACAGACATATACATGTATGAATTCTAAACGTTTTAAATTCATGCATCATTCGAAGAATGTAACCCTGAAATACGAATACATGTGTACGTAGGCTCTCATGTTCAAGGATTATTTTTACAGTCAAGTTACATTACTATATCCAGGATCTCTCAGCACTTGTAGAATGATTTTATTGGTAAGACATGTAATATTTTGAAAATTGTTTCCTCTACCCGCCTACCACAACTGGCACCCACAAATCCCAGACTACTTTTTTTGGGAAAGTCAGTGTACCAGATTTTTTGTGGGAGTTCACATAGCAGCTTCCTTAAACAATGTGTTAGTCTCTGATTTATCCTGCTTCCATTTCTAGTAATCTCTTTACAACCCACATCAGACTTCCAATCTCAAATCTATTCATTTTTCTAGAGTATTTCAAGCCAAACTTACATCCTTCAGACTGTTTTATTAAACAAAAATGTGAATATTAGACAATTTCCTACTAAAGCCAACATATGTGATGAGGATAATCTCACATTTTAAAAGCTACAATTATTAATAGTGTATTAGTAAAAGTTTAATGTCATTTAAAATTAAAATGGCATTTTTATAATCTTAAGGAACATAATAGATATGTGTATATTTTTAATATTGATATAATTGCCTTGATTATTTTAGTATTCAGATATTTTTTACTCAAATTATCTTACTAATTAGATGCATCTAATTATATATTTGATAATTTATATAAAATCATATATTGTTATATGAATTTATGTGCCAAAAGTTTAGATCTTTAAACATATTAACTGTGATTTATGTATAGAGATGTTAGTATACATTTACATGGAAAATTATCTATATTTTAAAAATATGTATGTAAATACATGAATATATTATATCTTTGAAAAATGTATTTTTTATGCTTAAGGTAACAGATGAATGGATTTTAAAATTGAAAGGAAACTATGACATACACAGAAGAAAATAAAATTATAAGATATTATAATACATAAGACTGTATTAATGGAATTGAAAATTTCTGAGTTGGAAAATATAATTTATTTTGGCATCCTTAGCAAGGAAATTATTTTTTATCCTTGGTATTAGGAATGTGCCTATTGTAAGTTTTATACTATAATTGTAGTTTGTTTTTTTTAAATTAGTCTGTATTATAATTTGTTATTTATCTATCTAGTAAATGTGCATCTATACAGATAGATAGATACACACAAAAAATAATCAATTAATTGTAGGAATTTTGTGTGTTTCACTTAACATCAACACACATTTTTCTTAATATTTTGAGGATTGCAATTTTAAATGCTTGCTTTTTTATGAGCCATGCTATTTATCAAGGCAGAATCCATTTGCTGTATGAATGAGCAGAAAAAATATAAAGGAGTTACAGGTATAAGAATATTAAGTTAGTAAGAGTATCAATTTTAATTGGAAAATCAGATGCATCTGAAATACTTAGATGCTTTCTATGATGCATTAATTTATTTTATTTACTGTTTTCAGATTATTTACTTTATCAGATTATCGTTCTGTAAATTATAGTGATTTACTATCCTGCAAATATATGAAACCAAATCATTCTTTTCCACTCAAATAAAAAATTACTTTGACTCCAAAAACACCTTGAAATACAATTTATGAGGCATATTAACCAAAACAATACATCAGAGGTTAACTGAGAGATGTAAACTAATAAAATCACATATAACAATTCATTAGAAACATGTCATATTAAATTATAATTATCTGAACAATGCAATCAGCCCATGTTCTATCCATTCCTACAGCCAGTCTACCCTAAATATTTTCCAAAATAAAAAGAAAAGCACACTTTCACACAGGCATCCTGATAACAAAAGAGAATATGCATACAGATATATTGAATCTCACCTTATAAATTTTATAATATTTGAATATTCTCCATAGCACTACTTATCCCACTAGTCAATACTGGCAGAAAGACCTATGTTTTGAGTACACTGAAAAATCTTGAACAGAAAAATTAAAACAAAATTTTAGAAATGGAAGCAACTTGAGAGATGGACAAGTGAGATCCCCACATTTTATATGAAGAAACTGAAGTCAAAATAAATGATATGACTTCCCAAAACAGAAGAAAAAAAATTACAGACCATATGGCTAACTACTGACATAAGTTTAAAAAAAAAGTTGGGGGGTGTCGGGAGTGAAGGGGAAGAGGGTAGGTAAAGAAAAAGAAAAAGAAGTACAGGGAATATATATATAAAACAGACCTACACCAAACACTTTCAACAATGTCACAGGAGTAAAATTTCCTACTCTGCTTTCTGGGGTCTTGAGCATATTTTCAGGTCTCAAAGAAGAATGAAATTATGTTATTTTCAGGACAGTGGATAATACTGGAAAATGTCATGTTAGACAAAAATCAACCAGACTCAGAAATACCATATGTTTTGTCTTATATGTGGATAAATAAGGGTGTGGGGGGGGATATCTATGGATATCACGAAAGTAGAAGGAAGACCCGTAGTGTAGAAGAAGGGGATCAGGGTAGTAAAGAAATGAGGGCAAAGGGATGTCTTGGGGAGTGAAACTTATCAAATAATAGTGCATGCATGTGCCAGTATGCCACAATGAAACTCACCAATCTGTAGAGCTAATCGGTACCAATTATAAAACACCCCCAGTTAGGATGATCAAATTTGCAAAATAAAAAGAAATAATAGTTGAGTAACTGCGTCATAGGATTATCAGGTTGCCATCTCTTGAATCCACTGATATCTTCTAACGTGGCCAAGATGCTTTGCAGCCTCCTGATGTGACACTGTTTGAGGCACAAGTTATTGCCTGTGCAGTATTCTTACGCATTCATTCTGAATCTACTCAAGATGTTATATATCACTTCCAATTTTAATTAAGTACAGGAGATAAATAAGCATATTCATTGACAACACAGGGAAAAACATTACACAAATTGGATTATGAGGTATTATAAGAGAAAACTAATCCAATTTCTTCAAAAAATAAAAAAAAAACATTAAATAGGGATAATGATAAGGAAAGGAGAGACTATTCTACATTAAGACATATAAAAACCTAAATGTCAATATATGCCACATTTATTATCCATTCATCTACTGAAGGACATCTAGATTGGTTCCACAGTTTAGCTATTGTGAATTGTGCTGCTATAAACATTGATATGGCTGTGTCCCTCTAGTATGCTGTTTTTAAGTCCTTTGGGTATAGACGGAGGAAAGGGAGAGCTGGGTTAAATGGTGGTTCCACTCCCAATTTCCCAAGAAATCTCTATACTGCTTTCCATATTGGCTGCACCAATTTGCAGTCCTACCAGCAGTGTATGAATGTACCTTTTCCCCCACATCCTCACCAACACTTACTGTTGTTTGTATTCATAATAGCTGCCATTCTGACTGGAGTGAGATAAAATCTTAGAGTAGTTTTAATTTGCATTTCTCTAATTGCTAGTAATGATGAATATTTTTTCATATATTTGTTGATTGATTATATATCATCTTCTGAGAAATGTCTGTTCAGGCATATATACACAATGGAATATTACTCAGCAACAAAAGAGAATAAAATCGTGGCATTTACAGGTAATAAAAGGAGTTAGAAAGAAAATAATGATAAGGGAAGTTAGCCAATCCCCCCAAAAACAATGCTGAATGTTTTCTCTGATATAAGGAGGCTGATTCATAGTGGGATAGGGAGGGGGAGCATGGGAGGAATAGACAAACTCTAGATAGGGCAGAGAGGTGGGAGGGGAAGGGAGGGGGCATGGGGTTAGAAATGATGGTGGAATGTGATGGATCTTATTATCCAAAGTATGAAGACATGAATTGTTGTGAATATACTTTGTATACAACCAGAGATATGAAAAATTGTGCTATATATGTGTAATAAGAATTGTAATGCTTTCTGCTGTCATATATAAATAAAAAAATAATTTTAAAAATTAATATAAAAAATCCCGTAACCTCAAGTACATCACAGACAAAGCACCAAATGTACCAAAGTGAAGTTCTCACTAAACTTCCCATTTGTAGGTCTTAATATGATGCAGCCACCATTATAGATTTTTTTTTCTAATAGAGACACCATTTGATGGCTACTTGGCATATTTTTATAACATTCTGGGAAGATAAACCTCAGGATAACTGAGCGCACATGATTCCACATGCTTCAATAAACTGAAGTTGTCTAAAGTGTTTTATAATATGAGGCTACTTAATATTGGTAGAATTTAAAGCTTAATCCATGTGTAGAGTAGCTGATAAAGGCAAACCCCAAATTGTCAGTAGTCTACATTTAGTTGGCTTCTACTACTGAATAAACTATGCAATATTTATTCCTAAAGTATTTTATGGCTGCTGTTCCTGTTATGAACTTTTGGTTAGCAATCCAAACATTTTATTTTCCACAACCTAACTGCTGTGCCCATTATCAATGGGTATAATTTCAAAGCTTCATTATTGACTCTCTCTTAATAATATACAAAAGCCCTTCTTTTCTAATTCTTCATATTTTTGAAACTATTAATCAAATGTATGTAAAACTTTTTTATGTCAACTTTCAATTTTGTCCTGTGTCTCCTCTTTATTTAACCAGTTGTCCTTAATTCATTACCAAGTATCTTCCTCTAGAATTCAAGTTGAAATTCTCATGTCTTCCTTTAGGGCTGATTTGCCAGGTTTCTATGGAATAAATTTATATGCCAACTACTGAAGTCATTAGTGCAAATTACTTGAGATTTTGGTGATGACATTCAATCTCATTATCTTAACCTTATTTAGTAATCTGAAGAAAGTCAGCCATTTTTCTTTTAACAAATATGAAACTATTAATATCAGTATTTATAAGAAAGAAAAAAAGTATAAGAGAGAAAAGTATTTTCTGGAACAACTACAATTTTAAAAATTAAGTTATTTTCTTCCCCCCTTTTTTTAAACTAAAAAATCTCAATATTCAATTAAGGAACCCAAATTTCAACTAAGATGCAAGCTCAATATTATCAACTCCCTTTTGACTATAATTTTTAATAGCATAGAAAATAAAGGTTGAGAACTTTCCATAGTAAGGAAAATAGAAACCAAAGGGCATTCCTTTGGATATCAAATGAAATACTCATTTCAAGGAAACAGTCTCATGCACAATAAACATAAACTGAGAGAGATATAGCATTTACATGAAAAAATGTCATGTCAAATTTATTTATAAATAACTACTATACATATAATTTGAATTGAGTAGTTTGGAATTGAAATCAAGTATTCATATTCTGTATTCATATAAGCTTTCAGAGGGTAATTATCTGTACTATTGTCTAAGTAGGAATTTAAAGATATTCCACTTTATAATATAGTGGAATGTAGTGCAGCCAAATGAGCTCTCATTAAATCCAAGAACGATCAAAGTATTTTAAGTTCTGGACAAAGTTAAGTGAATATTAATTATTTCTTCAAATAAAATATCAAGGGATCTATAAAATACTCTAAATATCTTCACTTTCTCCATTGTCCATTTGGAAAATGTCTCACATTTAGTCATATATTACCAAGTTATAAGTTGTTCTTTGGAATTCGATGAGAAAAGCCTTTGAAAATTGGAAGGACATAATTAATTTAAACTGATTTATCACTAATAAGCTAAAGAACTAAGATCCACGACTTTCTAAAGTTCCTAAGAAGACAATTTTAAGTCTACATTTTTTGGCCTTTAAAAATACTAGCAGCAAAACCAACAATAAGAGTTCTGGCTAAAACTAATTGACTAACACTCTAGGACAAACTGATAGACGTTTATAAATCCTACATATATTATCAACAACATCATCATCTTCCTCTTACAGATTATGTTCTAAAAGTTGCAGTAATTTGTCCAAACTTACAAAGCTTATTGATAGTTAAAAAAAAAAAAGTCACAAACCCAGTGGTAGTACAAAAAAAAAAAAGTATATAAATTCAGGTAAACTGACTCTGGAATCTTGGCCATTGACCATTACATTCCATGGGATCTGAACCAATTGTCAGCTGTTAAAACAGCAGCTGAAACATATTATATCTTTTGTGAAGAAATAATGGTCTTATGCAGTCCAGGATAACTTAGAACTAACGAGGGCCATCACTATGGCAATATAAGTGACTCTTGGAAACCACAATTGTTCACTGAAAACCTATTCCTGGATGAAAATAATAATAATAATAATTTCTAAGAAATTTTTTTTCTGGATATTTAATTGAGAAATCACTCTTCCATTTTTATCAAGCCATCTGTGCTTTACTATATTCACAATTATCACTATTTTTACCACAATACTGTGGGGTCATTATGTATTGTGATTTACCCAAAGTCATAAATTTAGTAAGAAGTCAGGAACAAAATTGAGATTTTACCATGAGTCAGTCCAAAATGCTGAGGGAACAGCACAGAAAATAAGGTGAGTTTAATATAAAATAAGCCAAATAAAGAACTATTTCAATCAAAAAGACTGAAGAAGTGGAGATAATGTAAAAAAATTCAAAAACATTGGGGGACAGTGACATTGTGATATTAAGGATGCTGCTACTATTACTGCAGGTGAACAGAGAGTTCAGATTGGTTACTCTAATCACAACTTTATAAGGAATCCAACATAATACTTAAAATAACTTTCATTGAGTAACAGCATATTTTGTGTGTGTGCCTGTACATGTGAACAGGCACAATTAGTGTGCACAATTAACATTCACAATTTACTGTGATATATATTGAAGTAAAGAAAAAACTGTCCATTTATTACACTTTATAAAATATAGAACAGAGGTATGTTGTAAAAAACAATGCTACAAACTACAGGACATTCCTTCTGTATCTGGGAATTTAACTCACAATGGTATGTATCAGATTTATAAAATTCTTCTAAGGTTATTCTTTTTTTTTTTTTTTCCTGGTGCTGGGGAGCGAGACTAGGGCCTCACATATGCTAGGCAGGTGATCTACCAACTGAACTACATTCCCACCCTAAAGTTATTCTTGATCAGATCCAAACACATATTATGAGATGAGTAATTTTCTTTGATACATGAAACTGTGGCATAAGTTCATAAAGATCTTATCAAAAATGGTCATGCCTGCATTTAGTGTAAGGGTTATAAGAATTCAATATACTAAGAGGAGGCCAGGGTTCAAATAGCTTTATATATGAATCCATACTTATTTGACTCCACTTTCTTTGGAATTGAAAAAAAAACTCTATAATGATAGAGAATTAATATTATTTTTCAGAATTTCCAGTCAGGGAATTTTTTTTTCCAGTATTGGGGATTGAACCCAGGGCCTCATGGATGCTAATCGAGGGCTCTACAGATGAGCTTCACACCCAGCCCAATTTTAATTTGGGTCTTGCTAAGTTGCCTAGATCGGCCTTGCACTTGGGATCCTCCTGTCTCATACCCCAGTATAATTGGGATTACAGGCGTTGGCTACTGCACCTAGCTCATCACTCCACTCTAAACTTTTTATGTCTACATAATTAAGGACTGTCACTGATTTTCTCTTCCCCTACTTGAAATCTTGCTATTTTCAATTGCATCCCTCTTTGTATCCTTTATGAATTATCTCATATTAAAATTTTCAGTTGCTACATGTAATTATTTTTGATATACTTCACAATATACAAAAGTACAGAGGTACTTTCTAAAACACAAAAAATGACAAACTGATGGACATTTATAGGTCAATTTGTATGTGGAGCAGGATATACATTCTCAAACATATATTGAAAGAATAAATTCAGTTTAATATTTCCCTTCACCAGAAAAAAAATATTTAGAAGGGTATCAAAGTATAACAGATGATTAGGCCTCAATATAACCTCATAATGCTTCAAAAATTGTGAGTGATAAAAATAACAAAGCAACAGCAGAACCTTTGCGTGCTTCACCATAGACAGGGCACCAGGGAAAATGCTAAGTATTTTCTCAACATTAACTTAGGTAAATATTTTTATGTTAATGCTGATGGTTAAGATATATATGGAACATATTTTTTGTAAGTCTGGAAACTTGAATCTTCTCGGTTTCTAGTAAAAAGCTATTTAAGTCTCAGAAACAAACTCAATTCATATTGTTGAGTGGGTAAAATAAATTTTGAAGACAGATGGCTCATGAGTTGACTTTTGGGAACATTATCCTTTAAGATAATTAAGAAGAATTAATAATGATTTTACTATGGTTAAGTTGCTTTCACTATAAAACCAAATTTCACAGTTTTTTTTATACTGAATTATTCAATAACAGTCAAATCAAACCTAAATTAATTTATATCAAATTAATACTGTAATGACTTAAAAATATGTAGTGTTCAATTAGAATTCAATCAGTTCTGACCTGAATATACATTTCTCAAAAGAGCTATTCAAAAGGCAATAAGTGTATGAGAAATGCTCAATCACACTAATCATCAAGGAAATGCACTATTAGTGTCAACACAAATTGGTATAGCCATTATAGAAATTGGGATGGTGTTCCTCAAAAAACTGGAAATAGAATTACCTTATGATCTGGCAATCTTACTACTACTTATATAGTCAAAGGAATTGAATTTAGTATATCACAGAGACATCTGTATTCACATGTTACTGCAGCACAATTTACAGTTGCCAAGGTATGGAATTAATGTAAGTTCCTCATCAACACACAAATGGGTAAAGGAAATGTGTTATACATACACAATGTAATACTATTCAGCCATAAAAATAACAATCAAATTGTGTCATTTATAGCAATATGACCAGAACTGGAAGAAATAATGTTATAGGAAATAAGTCCAGTACATAAAGAAGAAAGTTGCATACTCTTACTTATATAATGGAAGATGAAAATTGATTTCAAGGAAATAGGGAATAAATACTGGTGACCAGAGCCCGATATGTGAATGGAGTACAGAGGGGTCTAGAGAGGATCCTTAATGTGTATGGGAGTACAATTGGATAGAAAGAACAACTTTCAATTCTATAACATATTAGGATACCTTTAGTTTAACAGAATCAATTGCATACTTAAAAATATGTAGTGGAGAGAACTTTAAAAATCCCCAACACAAGAAATTATACATGTCTGAGGTGACAGATACATCAATTATCCTGATACAATTATTTGTATTGAAATGTTAGACCTTATGCCATAAATATGTACAATTTCTATGCATCAACTAAAATGATAAAAATTAAAAATATTTTAATTCATTAAAATAACACCTGAGTACCTTTAAAATAAATTAAAAGTTATTTTATTTTTTCTGTAGTTGTTACCAGTCCGAATCCATTTTCTTCATTTTAATAAGAGTAAATATAATTATATAAATACTGAGGAATAATAATGTTTCCACAAAATTCTGTGGAAATTTAATCATTGTCTTTTATTAAAATAGTTGATGTTTGAGAACAGTCTAATATCAGATTTTTTGTAAATAACATAACATCTTCTTTATTTTAAAATATAAGGTAAAAAGTAATTGCAGAATGTTAATCCTATTTTTGTTAATTTTGTCTGTAAATTAAAAATTATGTCAAAGTATAATTCAATGAATATAACAACCATATATGCAAATGATTTGTAATAAAATTTAAGTGGTATAGAGAAGTGTATCATAAGGGGACTTATTTTGATATTCTAACAATATAAAATAATGTGACACCTGCAAAATAAATAACAAGTAGAACACAGTGATAAAGAAAACTATTTGACTCTCAGTAACTCTTGAAAATGATTATGTTTAAGAAGTGTATTAAATAGCCTTGAAGAAAAAGTATTTATGAAGTATTTTTACATATTTTCTTTGTTAGGAAGTACTCAAGTGAAGAAAAATAAGATTCATATTTTCTGACCTTTTTTCCCTGGCTATATCATTTTAAAATTTCTTCTTTATGAGATAAATTGGAGATCTAAAGGAAGCACATATCCAGCATCAGTGTGACAAAAAGGTGATGTAGAAGAAGATGCTTCTGTTTCTTCCTGTGTTTAAAGGGATGCTGTATTATGTCTGGACTTTTCTTACTCCCATAGAACCCTCTACTGCCCACCACTTCCCCACCTTACCCTTTCTAAGTCGATGAATTATTCTCTTTCCTCAGAACTTTTCTGGAACATAAAGAGTGAGATCTAATTGGTCTTTAAAATCTAGGTGCTTTCTTACTTCAAAGCAGGTCATCTAACATGCAGTTTTTCTATTTTAATACCTCACAAAGGAATACCTTTGTAGTCTGCTGATGAACTTTTCATTGAATTTCAAGAGAGCGTTCAAATTCATTAAGGCTTAATTCGAGAGAGAAAAAATATATACTTTGGCCATAGCACACAAATAAAAATATTGATTTATTTATAGCACTATATATTTCTGTTCAACAATAAAAGTCCAACTGCTGTGATTCATTATTCATTGATGGAATTCTTGCTCTTTAGAGATGTAAATGAGAGCCAATGAGTTACTTTTCTGGGGCAAGTTTTATGCACCTGAATTACTAAAGTCAGTAACAATGAACACAGATATTAACCCCTAGGTGGATTTTAAAGAAATAGTTTAAGTAGTTAAATTCTTCTTTTTGTTTTTACATAAGAGATCATGATTAATCAGGCCAATGTGCTGTGGCAGAACTAGAGTTGGACTAAAAAATTAGAAAACAGTTTCTTATCAGTGATGGACTTATGGCTACTATTTGTCTGTGAGCTTTTTGTTTTGTTTGTTTTTCTATAACCTGGTGAACAATAAGATGCTGTCATCCTCATCAGCCTCAAGATGTTTAATCTGCAACATTAAATGAGCAACTCATTGGCCAGAAGCTCTCTCCTTACTCTGACTTTCTGTGTAACAAAATGCAACCTAACTAAGTACATAAAGCAACCAAAAACTAATTTAAAAGTCTAATTTTGTAACACATATTGTGGTCTTAGCCAATCACAATCTGCTAAACTTCAGCTATCACAGTCTACCAACTGATCAGGCCATGTCCAAATAAGCAAAGGCTGGCTGTAACCAATGGAGTTAGTTCAGTACTTCGCTCATATATTTTATTAAGTATGCATCACCCATGTTGCTGGGAAGCTCTCTGAATCTCTTCTGGTTTTGTGTGCTGCCTAGTTCATGAACTTCTGTTTTCTGTTAAGTTTATCATGTCAAAAGATTTTTTGGTGGTGCCAGGGATTGAACTCAGGGGCACTCAACCACTGAGCATCATCCCCAGGCCTATTTTGTATTTTAATTAGAGACAGGGTCTCACTGAGTTGCTTAGAACCTTGCTTTTGCAGAGGCTGGCTTTAAAAATGAGGATCCTCCTGCCTCAGCCTCCTGAATGGCTGGGATTACAGGCATGTGCCACTATGCCTGGCAAAAGATTTTAACAAAGCTCTAGGCATTTTTTTTAAGAGAAATAGAGAGAAGGGGGGAAGAGAGAGAGAGAGAGAGAGAGAGAGAAGAGAGAGAGAGAGAGAGAGAGAGAGAGAATTTTTAAATATTTACTTTTTAGCTTTCGGTGGACACAACATCTTTATTTTATTTGTATGTGGTGCTGAGGATCGAACCCAGCGCCTAGCGCATGCCAGGCGAGCACGCTACCACTTGAGCCACATCCCCAGCCCCTCTATGCATTTTTTTAAAATATTTATTCAACAAATAACAACATTGAATATGTAACAAATATTACTCTTTAAGTGGAAAAATAAAAGCAAAAGGAGAAAACACCACAAGCTTCATTGGAACTTGAAAGTTCTGAAAACTGAAATATATGATTTTAAAAGCATATTAACAAATGAGATAAGCACAGGATCAAGTAGAATCACAAAGTGAGGAAAATACTAATCTAAAGGCTGTTAATTCCAAAGGAAGGAGTTTTTAAATATGCTTTTAAATCAATTAACAATAGATAGAGGATGGAGGAAAGGTCCAAATAAATGAAGAAACAGTGAATTTTGAAGTATGGAAGTCAAAAAGAACATGGCTCATGCATGTGATTATGAAAAGCTCCATTAAGTCCACAGTATAGAAACTCCAACTATGGTCTTATCCAAAAATCCAACTTTGCCCCATATATGTTAATTCTACCACAGACATTAAAATGCCATTCTAGGGTAGTACAATTTAGAAGCATGCTGCCTTGTACTTTAGTTGAAGAAGTGTATATAATAATAACATACATTTCATATTCTTAAGATTCACAAATGAATCCTAAAAAGAATAGGAAATACTAAATCAAAGAATGAATGAAAAAATTTCCTTGGCTTATTAATACAACATAATTGCAAATAGATTTAAAATAATAGCATTTATTTTCATTATTTTTATTAACATATTCATTTATCCTCTTAGCATTTTGTTTTTGGGATATCATTTATGTGAAAGCTATAATTGTGTTAATATGTATCATTTTCATAATATTCCATTTTAGAGAAAAATTGAAGGCATTCCCTCTAAAATCTGGAACAAGACAGGGATGCCCTCTCTCACCACTTCTGTTCAACATAGTTCTCAAAACACTGGCCAGAGCAATTAGAAAGATGAAAGAAATTAAAGGCATAAAAATAGGAAAAGAAGAACTTAAATTATCACTATTTGCAGGTGACATGATTCTATACCTAGCAGACCCAAAAGGGTCTACAAAGAAACTATTAGAGCTAATAAATGAATTCAGCAAAGTGGCAGGATATAAAATCAACATGCATAAATCAAAGGCATTCCTGTATATCAGCGACAAATCCTCTGAAATGGAAATGAGGACAACCACTCCATTCAAAATATCTTCAAAAAAAATAAAATACTTGGGAATCAACCTAACAAAAGAGGTGAAAGACTTATACAATGAAAACTACAGAACCCTAAAGAGAGAAATAGAAGAAGATCTTAGAAGATGGAAAAATATACCCTGTTCATGGATAGGCAGAACTAACATCATCAAAATGGCGATATTACCAAAAGTTCTCTATAGGTTTAATGCAATGCCAATCAAAATCCCAACGGCATTTCTTGTAGAAATAGAGAAAGCAATCATGAAATTCATATGGAAAAATAAAAGACCCAGAATAGCAAAAACAATGCTAAGCAGGAAGTGTGAATCAGGCGGTATAGCGATACCAGACTTCAAACTATACTACAGAGCAATAGTAACAAAAACAGCATGGTACTGGTACCAAAACAGGCGGGTGGACCAATGGTACAGAATAGAGGACACAGAAACCAATCCACAAAACTACAACTACCTTATATTTGATAAAGGGGCTAAAAGCATGCAATGGAGGAAGGATAGCATCTTCAACAAATGGTGCTGGGAAATCCATATGCAACAAAATGAAACTGAATCCCTTTCTCTCGCCATGCACAAAAGTTAATTCAAAATGGATCAAGGAGCTTGATATCAAATCAGAGACACGCCGTCTGATAGAAGAAAAAGTTGGCTACGATCTACATACTTTGGGGTCGGGCTCCAAATTCCTCAATAGGACACCCATAGCACAAAAGTTAATAACTAGAATCAACAAATGGGACTTACTCAAACTAAAAAGTTTTTTCTCAGCAAAAGAAACAATAAGAGAGGTAAATAGGGAGCCTACATCCTGAGAACAAATCTTTACTCCTCACACTTCAGATAGAGCCCTAATATCCAGAGTATACAAAGAACTCCAAAAATTAGACAATAAGATAACAAACAACCCAATCAACAAATGGGCCAAGGACCTGAACAGACACTTCTCAGAGGAGGACATACAATCAATCAACAAGTACATGAAAAAATGCTCACCATCTCTAGCAGTCAGAGAAATGCAAATCAAAACCACCCTAAGATACCATCTCACTCCAGTAAGATTGGCAGCCATTATGAAGTCAAACAACAACAAGTGCTGGCGAGGATGTGGGGAAAAGGGTACACTTGTACATTGCTGGTGAGACTGCAAATTGGTACGGCCAATTTGGAAAGCAGTATGGAGATTTCTTGGAAAGCTGGGAATGGAGCCACCATTTGACCCAGCTATTCCCCTTCTCGGTCTATTCCCTAAAGACCTAAAAAGAGCATGCTACAGGGACACTGCTACATCGATGTTCATAGCAGCACAATTCACAATAGCAAGACTGTGGAACCAACCTAGATGCCCTTCAATAGATGAATGGATAAAAAAAATGTGGCATTTATACACAATGGAGTATTACTCTGCATTAAAAAATGAAAAAATCATAGAATTTGCAGGGAAATGGATGGCATTAGAGCAGATTATGCTAAGTGAAGCTAGCCAATCCCTAAAAACACAAATGCCAAATGTCTTCTTTGATATAAGGAGAGTAACTAAGAACAGAGTAGGGTTGAAGAGCATGAGAAGAAGATTAACATTAAACAGGGATGAGAGGTGGGAGGGAAAGGGAGAGAGAAGGGAAATTGCATGGAAATGGAAGGAGACCCTCAGGGTTACACAAAAGTACATACAAGAGGTAGTGAGGGGAAAGGGAAAAATAATACAAGGGGGACAAATGAATGACAGTAGAGGGGGTAGAGGGAGAAGAGGGGAGAGGAGGGGAGGGGATGGGGGATAGTAGAGGATAGGAAAGGCAGCAGAACACAACAGACACTAGTATGGCAATATGTAAATCAATGGATGTGTAACTGATGTGATTCTGCAATCTGTATATGGGGTAAAAATGGGAGTTCATAACCCACTTGAATCAAAGTGTGAAATATGATATATCAAGAACTATGTAATGTTTTGAACAACCAACAATACAAAATTTAAAAAAATAAAAAAATGAACTGGAAAAAAAAATATTCCATTTTAGCAATGAATCTTTGAAATCTGTTCAAGTATCTCAAAGATAAAGATGAAAAATTCTCAAATTTTTACCTTAATTTTCATTTTATATGGCAACGATATATACATTATAAGGGGCTTTGATCCAGTTAGAGCAATTTATAAAAGCATCAACAATTAAAGAATAGAGGAAGCCCCATTTCAAGGGGAGCTGTTTCAGACAGAACAGAGTCATAAATGTGGCTCTACTTAGGCATATGGCAAACACGTATCTCTATGAATTTCAATGAAGCCTGGACATATGAAGAAGGGAATATAGGAAATTATCTGATCAAATACTTTGTCCAATCCAGCAACAGGTGAAATGAGTTATAAAACTAGAAATGAGTTGTTCATGAAAGTTCAATTTTAGTAAATGAGTTGTCATAGCAGCAGAATTTAAACTAATTTGACTCAACTGAATGTCTTGACATAGCATAGATGCTGTTGAAGACTAATAATAAAAATGGCACTGCTGAATACCATTTTGGAACACCTATGAGATATTATAAATGCAAAAGTCATTTGAAATGCTATAGTTGCCATAGGAAAAAACTAAAATGGCTTACTCAGATTTAGGTTAAATGGTTATTACTACTATTGCATCTTAATGTGGAATTGTTAAGGTCAAGAAGCCTGTACCTTGATCCCTATTTTCCAGACCTTAGAATTCTTCCCTGAAACTCTGTTATCAGTATTTCTGTCATATGATTACCCAAGCATGGTATTTCCACAGGTTATTAGACAGGTCTATGGATAAAAATAGCTCTTTTACTGCAATCAAGAAACAACACTCAAGTGTTTTCTTCTTTTTTGCATCCTCCTGATCCTACCAGAAAAGGTCAGATGATTGCATGACACTTAAACATGTTTCTTAAGTTAACCTATTTAAATTGTTTATTAAATTAATAATGTTATCCCAGTACTAAATCACCTGTATTTCCATTGTATTCTACCCAGATACTTGTATTTCCTTCATCTAAATTCAGTTTCACAGACTTCCTTTAGTGATAAATATGAAATCAATGAGTACTAGATTTGCCTCAAGCCTTGACTATTAGGGAAAATCCACTTCAATGTGACCTTTGCCTATCATGGGAGAGATAGAAGTCTGCCCAAGAGCAGGCAATATGGAGAGACAAAGCCTGGAGATAATTTGTAAAAATAATAAAATTAGCTAAGAAAAGTTTCTGTAGTCTATTATCAACATGATTCAATAATTTTAAACAGTGTCAGTGATACAACAATTTAAATTGTAAGTAATAAAAATACCCTTCCTTAATTTTTTATTAGTCTACATTTAAAAGGATGTTGTTATGGTAAATTTTAAAACTTGTACATATGCTTCTGATTTACATATTTTTTAGTCCTTTGTTAAATATAGTTTACTACATAGAAGTTAACTTAGGGAACTGTCATTTATAGAGTAAGACTCCAACATAAGTGGATTAAGATACAGTCACTCTTTTCAAAAGAATATTTATAGTGCCATGGAACCACTTGAATCTCCTTTGGGTAATGTGTGTGTCCCAACCAACAAAGAACTACATATCACTACGTTTTAATAGTAGATAAAAATAAACATGATAGTCCAATTGCATAAAAAATAGAACTTGAGTTATTTTAACTATGTCATTCTATATGATCACTAGAAAATTAATTTTTATCTTAAAATATAAATGAATAAAATAATATGTGAGCTCAGAAATGTAAAATATTTGCTTGATAAGTTTAAATTAATTTATGCATAAATTTTAGTGATTCAAATTATACATTTAAAAATTGGATTTTATTCTTCTGTATAAATTGTTAATTTTTTTTCTATTTTGGAAACAAAAAAAATCATGAAAATAAAATTCATACCAGTGAATCAGTTCAGTAGTGGCCCAATTGAATATTAAACATTTTATTTTAATCAAATATACATAGGCAGTTACAAAAAATAATTTAAGTAAAGTAGTATATCAGGTTGTAGCCAAAGGATCAAAGTTCATAATGTTTACTATCAACTACATAACTATACTCTTCTTTTTGCAGAAAAGAATTTTAAGAACCTGAAGTCATTTACAGAATTATTATGAAATCAGTAACTGGTTCATAATGATTCTAAGTTTTGTAAAGAATTTTGAAGTGAGGCACTCTTATATATATGAAACAGTAACTTTCTAGTGGAGTTGAACTCAAGGAAAAGGAAAAAAAATGAATAAATTGTCTAAATCTATCTTTGGAAAGTTTAACCCTTTTCAAATCTATCTTAAAAAGTTTAACCCTTTCCAAATATAGTCATGTCTGCAATTCATGGAAATTTATATAAAATTTAAGCTTGCACATCCCAAACACCCATATAAGAAATAAGGGAAGGTGAAAATGAATTATCCTCCTTAAACTCAGATAATGAGGAAAGAAAAGAAAAAAAAGAAGTCTCATCAAGAGCCAGTCAATATTACTACTACCACTACTACTAGTACTAAAAATAATAATAGAAGGAAGTAATGCTTTCAAATATCAAGACCACAACTTCTGTAAAACTATAACAAATAAAATTTTAATACAGTGTCACTATTTGATCAATAATGATTCTAGGTGATTTAATGTTAAGCTGACTAAAATAAGAGAGAAATCATTTTACAATAAGGTGTTGAGCAACTGAGTAAGAATTAGAAAAGTACAAAAAAGAAGTCAATATTTCTCAACTTTATGGCTTTCTAATATTTTCTGTTCTTGAGAATTTATATGAGTTGTTTGAAATTATAAACTTCTTTATTTTATCTGTTTTCAGGTAATCAAGTAAAAACATTAATATTCAATTTTATAAATTATTTTAGATTTGGTGAAAATAATAATCTAAAATTCTTAGTTTTTAGATATTTAAGTGATAGTTTTACAAATCCATGATTTTGGGAACAAAACTGAACTTAAAGTAGTTCTATATCTGAACTGAAAATCATTATTATCTAATATATACATTTAGATATGTATACGTGTATGATATATATATATATATATATATATATATATATTAGATCTAATATAGATACATAAATGCATATGAATGGATAAAGAATAATTCCCTTTTCTGATCTCAAAAACCATGTTATCAGCTAATAAAGGACATTATGTTGAAGTGACTGAAATTTTCATGACTGCAATTTGAAAGAACTTTTTGTAAGAATAGTATGCTTTTCTTCTAAGTAGGCGATTATAAACAATTACATTCATCTTCTGGGAAATTATGTTAAAAACCCCAACAATTACAGATATTACAAATGTAATTTTACAGATATAAAATAGTTTGAAATTCTTAACAACATACCCAAACTTTATACTCATATATATATATATATATATATATATATATATATATATTGATCAGACACATCAATATGCAAGTAAGTCAACACAAAATATAGAAATTAATTTTGAGTGTTTTTTTAAATTGCTCATAAGAATGGTTTTGAATTTCTAGGCAAAATATTCAAGCAACTGCACAATAATCAAGGATATGACAGCATTACAACTGTAGCCAATATACATGCTCATATTGAAGAAAAAAAAAGAAATGAACCTGGATTTCTTATTTTCTCTTCACAAACATTATTCTCAAAAGTTTAACATAATTCATAATTTATGTTGGAATTCGTAAAAAATAAATTTGTCCTTTTCAGTCTCATCTCACCAAAGGAAAATGCTACATAAAGTAGCTATGACTACATGAAAGTCATGACAGGAGCACCGATTATGAAGTTCTAGGAATAGGAAAGACAAATTTTGATAGTTAATTCAACCTGTGAGGTATGATCTGAAGGAGAATGTGAGTGCAAGTAGGACCAGCTCAGACACTGTTGTCTACTATATGTTGCTTTTCTGAGTTATCTTTGTTTTGAAGGTAAAATATGCAAATGTTAATGAGATGCAAAAATACTTGCAAACAACCAGAATAATTTACATGAATATTGGTCCACAGAAATAATAGAGAATGTTTTTAACTCTGCAATGAGAAAATGTAAGTAAATAAATTTTTGCAAAGAAAAAAGTCAAAAATAGAAGAAAAATGTCAGAAGACATTATAAATGATGATGGTGTTTTATTACTAGAAGAAATCAAATAGACAGCACATGAATACCTCAATTGTTTTTTTTTACTAAAATTGAATAATCATTCTAATTCAATAGATCAAATGAAGTCAGTGTAAATAACATTTAGTAGTTTTTTCTGAGCATACATCAAACATTTTTATCCAAAGTGATGGAAATGCATGACTAATGCTCTGTTAAGGATACTTTTGGGCTATCTATATTGGATATCTTCTAGAACCAAGCGTAAAGAAAGAAAATATGCCCATTAATGAGAATGCTTAGATTTTTATCATAAAATTTATTTTCTATGATTTTCCACAGACTAATTATTATACATCAGTATTTTCCATTAGAATAAGTGTTACATAAAGTGAAATGATTTTTAAATTGAAAATTTAAAAAAAACATTTTTATCAACCATTATAGTCTGATAAATCAGACTATCTACCTATTCCACTTATTGAGTACAAATATATAAAGATAAATTTTGACAAAGTCATTAATAAGTTTGAAGGGACTAAGTTTTAAAATGAAAAATGCCATGTTATCGCTTATCACTGTAGCATTCTGGTATATGGATATACTTGCTATTTGTTTACCTATTTTCCCTTTTATACAAACATAAATTTTTGAGGTATTTTATTTTAATCATCACTTTTCAATTTTCCTTTTTGTATTAAAATGCTTATTTTTAATTGTGTAATATTGATATGATTTTATAAATGCAAAATTCAAAACAAGAAAATATTGTCTGTTTTTTTTTTGACCCTTATCATTATTGATATGTAGCATTATACCTGAAAATAATTCCATCATACAGAAAGTGTTGGAAAGCAACTGGTATTTGGAGTCAAATACATTAGGATGCACTGTATTTGAATCATTAAAATCATTAAATCTCCCTTCAGTATTGTCTAACCTCAGACAACGGCAAACCCTACTCTAGACTCAACATGTTTTGTTGTTCTTTCTTGCTACCCTTTTGTACTGGTCACATCTTCTACTCTATTTGAAAATCCTCTTGTTGCAGCAACCAGATCCATGCACACTTCAACCAATTTTCATTGCTGTAGTCTCACAGTGACTTGCTTCCAGCTTTGGAACTTTCCAATGTGATTTCTACCCTGGAGTTTCTCTGACACCTAAGGAGGAGATGTCAGCCAATCTGACTGCTTTGGCAATGAATGTCAACAGGGCCACCCTGAAAAAGGATAGTCAACAAATATTTCTGTTTTGTATTTGGGTGGACAATTCTGTTTTATATGTCTCCTCTAAAGGTCCCAGTGGGAACAAAGAACAGTGCTTGAAGAGCATCCAACTTAATACCACACAGTTGTGTTACCTTTTCTACTTTTCCCTTTTCTCTCTCCCTGTCTTGCATTCCAACATTTCCTGGGATAACAATCTGAAATAGACCACACTTACACAAATTTTGACTCAGTTTTTTTTTTCTAGAGAAAAATCTGGACTAAGGAACAGCTACTATATCATCTCAGCTGTGTCATCCTTTAGAAGTAAATTGCATTATTTTATCAGATCTATTTCATGAGAAAATGGGAAATACTTATGTTTTCACCTATAATAAGTGTTCAATTTAAAAGTTAAACAATCAATTTTAAGGTTTTAACTTTGATCTGTCTAGTCATCTACCCTAAAATCTGTCCAGATTTTCTGTGGCAGACTAATACTGCTATCACAATATTTAAACAATTGGTCCTAGATTGCCGAATATAGGTGAATTGGGAGAATGACACTATGTTGTGTTACAATAATGGGTTTCAGAGTAACATAATGGGGGAAAAAACAGCTTACTATACTTCATGAACAGATGTCAACTCTCTGGGAAAAACTAACAGTTAATATTTTAAATGTAGACACGTTATTGCCATCTCATAGTTGAAAAATTATCCTTGGGAAATGGAAGTCCATTGGCTATACAGCTCTTATTTGCCACGTTAAAAAAATGATTTTCAAGTTTGGAAATGTTTCATTTTCTAGATAGTTTGTTTTCAGAATGACAGGCTTGGTGAATTTGTATTGGAACATAAAATGACTTTTCTTCTCTCAAGCAATTTCTCTCTTATAGCTTCTCTTGAATGCCATCCTAATCTTGATGACCCTCTTTGCTTATAAATTATCTCTTGTCTACAGAGATTTGTACAACTTTTGACTTTGGAAAAATTAGATCTATAAACAGAGTGAAAATAGGAAAAGAAATACAAATTGGAATAACTGGAGAGACACAAATTAATTCTCAGCTGGCTGAAAATTGTGAATCATTGTAAATATCTTAAAAATACTACTCAAAGAAGCACTTTTGTAAAGAAGATTAAGTAGGTAAATATACTTAGACAGGCATGTTTTATGAGAGGGTTTTTTTTCCATAAGCCTAAACTCAACAGTAAGAAATTCCTTATTATTAAAGTGATTATATCCTTATATTCATTTCTTGTGTTTTAGTAATAATTTTTGCATGTATTTCTTTCCTGTTTATTTCTCCCTATGCATTTTTTAACTTAAATAGGTCACTTCAATACAAAGCATGGCAAACTGTTATTTCTTCATTTGATATATTCTGTTCTACCCTTTGTCTCACCTGTGTGTTGAAGATGCAAAGCTATTGCACTAAGATGAACAGACTCTCCCTCTGCCACCAGTTCAGTTTTATATATAAGATATAGCAGATATTGGATGAAGGTCATTTGACATTTGAAAACCCAAATCATGTATACCTACACAGTTTAAGCTTCATATTAACATGAGTTCACTGATCTTTAACTTCATCTTGCTGTTCCAGAAGCCATTGCCCAGAAAGAGAAAATATGTAAACAACATTATTGTTCTTCTCAAGAACTTTAGAAAAACTTATTTGGGTGAAACTCAGCTATGCTCTGTCCACCAATCCTATGGAAGCTAAAACAAACAAACAAACAAAAAAACCCCAAAACAAAAACAAAAGATAAATAAAACAAACAAAATAAACAACAAAAAACCCCACAATTACCTTAAACTATAGCCCACAAAGCCTCTTAAACATCTGAACTTCCCCCTCTACTTCATGAAACACCATTAAGTAAGGAGTCTCCTTTACAATGCCCATAAACATATGGTTTTAGTGGAATTAAACACTTTGGATACAGCAAAATGCTCAACTTAAGAATATCCTTATACAAATTTCTCCTGATTTTTGGGACACAACTCTCCATGAATTTCCTATCCATATCTATGTCTTCTAAGGAAAGACATTAACAGTGTTTGTTTCATACTATCTTTCAAAGATGCTTATACATAGCCTTAAAAGATAGTGTCATCCCCCAAGAAGATGGTGTACTGATTTGCTGTTTATATCACTAATGGCACTGTCTTTCTCCAGGGCAAAGGCTGGGTAGGTTTGGCAGCAATCTCCTTAAAGACTGGGGGTTTACTAAACTCAAGAGTTTTCTGTAATACAACCCACTGTGAATAGGCCTCACTTAGACCTTGTCATGTCACCTTGTGGGAAATATGGCTTGGGAAACTGGTACCAGGAACGCCATATTGACTTTTGCTGTTGCTGTAATAAACTGTCCTTTTCTCCTATGCAGGAGTCATGTGTCTTTTTGCACTATCCATGAACTCGTGGCAGGCTGACTTAGCTCACATGTAAGGCAAAAAATCTCAGACTCTTTAAGTTCTTGACATTTGCATGAAAGATGGCAGATTTAAAATTAAATTCTTTGCATCACTGAACTTAAAAGTAAAATCTGTCTTAGAAGCTACATTTAATATTAGTCATGAATACTTTCTCCCTCCGTGAAGATTATATTGATAGGTGAACTAATTGCAATTCTAATTTAATAACCATTGTATATGGGTCAAATACTTAAAAATATACTATAGAAATGTGAGATAATTTTATTTTCACAACAAATCAGTATAGTATGTATAGTTAAACCAGATATAAAAACATGGAAACTGTTATCCAAAACTTAAGTGTTATTTTTCTCTAAGTCAAATAGGTGGTGACTGGTAAAACCAGATTAGTACTCAATCTGATACTAAATCCAATGCTAAAACATGTGTTCATGGGTATTCTACACTGTGACTTCAGGGTCTCAGTTGAAATTTGGCCTTGATATTGTCTAAAGCTGACATTTGTCCTTTCCTATATGAAAAACACATTTCACATGTGATTGTCCATAAGAAGATGACTTGAAAAACAACTTAATACATTTTTTGAGTGAATTAAACAGTCTATAATACAGGAAAAAAAACAAACATCATTTTTTCTACTATTCATATATTTCCTTCATTATTTCTAAAATGTCATTAGCCTGATATCAGAATTGTAGGTTCTGAGCTGGGTGTGGTAGCACTTGCCTGTAATCCCAGCAGCTCTGGAGGCAGAGACAGGAGGTCTGTGAGTTCAAAGCCAGCCTCAGCAAAAGCGAGACACTAAGCTACTCAGTGAGACCCTGTCTCTTAATAAAATACAAAAAGTGGCTGGGGATGTGGCTCAGTGTTCGAGTGCTCCTGAGTTCAATCCCTGGTAATAAGACAAAACAGAAAACAAAACAAAACAAGAATTGTAGGTTCTGAAAACATTTGTGAAGATGTGAAGAATTTTGAAATTCAGTGAATGACATTAAAACACCATTAGAATTGTGCCAGAGCCAGAGAAGAAAGCATCAAAATGCCCTTTAGAACTGCCGTGGAGATCATGGGAACCAAGGGAATTTAATTAGGCTGTAAATAGAAGAGTGGAGAATTCCATCTATCTAATGGGGCAACATTAAAACTGTTCCTGTTTAACTAGTACCTGGTAGTAACAGAGCCTGGTTGCATGAAAGTGACTTCAAATGTATAAATGGTAAACAAACATGTTAATAATTCCACAAACTTACAGTAGAAAATAGGATGCATCCAGCATGCCCCTTACTAAAAGAGAATCAAGACATAAAGAAAGGAGCCAAGTCTAGAACTCTAATACTTCATTATTAATATTAGAATAATCTGCATTGTTCTCAATTTAATGTACGTGCTTGTGATATTTAGGGGAATATGGCATAACTGACATTTTACTTGAGCAAAAATATCTAAATTGTTTTGTTTTCTGTTAAAAGTATTAGGATGCATACAAGAATTTAAATTTGTAAGCTTGTATTTATAAAAATTTAAGACATTTTGGGAGAGTACTTTAGTTGTTTAATTTGAGTTCATTTATATTGTTCAAAAGCCTTGCTGGAAGTATTTGTTTACTATATATAAAAATAATAATACAGATTTATAAATTTAACTTAAAAGTTTGAATACTATAAATTATCTGAATAGGAATTTAAGATAGTTGTTAATTATAGTATACCACAAACATTCACAACATTGTCTTAAAAATATACTAAGTAACTTTGAAAAGATATGATATGATCTGATATGAAGTTTATGCATTTTATTTTTCATTAAAATGTTTTAATACACAAAATCATCCCCATGTTATTAGGTGTGTATAATTTGAGCATCAAGATACCGTCCTAGAGACTTTTTTTTTCTTTTGATAAGGGGTGACCATCTTTATCTTTGATAATCCTGTGCCACAAAATCATTCTGAAAAAATGTGAGAAGCTGATTCACATCATATTTCTATTTTTGGTCTTGGGGGAATCTACATGCTACTTTCCATACTGGCTATACCACCTAACAGTGGTATATAACTAATGCACTCTGTACATCATCCTCATCAATATTTCTTACTCTTTTTGATTAAAAAATTTGCTAAGAGTTGTAAGGTGATATTGAGGTTTTCATTTCTGCAAGATGATTAGTGATCTTCAGCACCTTTTCCTTTATCTGATCATTTGTGTATGTTGTTCCTAGAAATGTCCTTTGCCCATTTTTAATTTGTTGTTGCTGTTGTTATTGAATTGCATGTATTTTATACGTATTTTGAATCTTAACACTTTATCAAATATTTGGTTTGTAAATATTTCCTTTCATTCTTTAGATTGCCTTTCCCTTTTGTTGGTTGTTCTGTTTGCTGTACAGAGCATTCTAGCTGCCCCCTAGTCTATTTTTTCTTGCCTGAAGTTCAGATATATCTAAGAAATCATTGCCAAGGCCAATTTCCAAGTATCTTTTCCCAAGATTTCTTCTTTAGAGTTTTAAAAGTTTTGTGTGATGTTTAAATATTCACCTCATTTTGAGTTTGCCTTTGTGCATGATGTGGTTCAATTTCATTCTTTTGCATGCAGAGTTTTCTCAGCTCATCTCTTGAAGAGTCTATAGTATTCCCATTATTTATTCTTAGCTCTCTTGTCAAAGGTCAGTTAGCATGGTATGCATGAGTTTATTTCTGGATGTTCTGTTCAATTCCATTAGTATGTAGTTCTCTCTTTATGTCAGTGCCATAAAGTTGGGATAGCAGGGTAATGAATTTGAGGACCAGAAAGTGTAGTGCCTCTAGCTTTGTTTAACTTACTCAAATAATATTGGGCTATATGGGATCTTCTGTAGTTCTACACAAATCTTAGAATTTTTTTCTAAAATCTTTAAGAAAATTCCATTGGAATTTTGATATGATTACACTCATCCTTAAATAACTTTGTAGTGTAGACATTGAAATAATATTAAATCTTTGAATCCATGAAAATGCTATGTCTTCATTGTGTATACTTTATCAGAGTTTTATATTTCAGTTTGTAGATCTTTCATGTCCTTTCTTCTTAGTCCCTTAGTATTTTATTCTTTTTATGTGATTGTGAATATTCTAAAATTTTTCAGATAATTTATTTTCACTGTATAGAATTATAACTGATTTGTGTTGTGTACTGAAATGCTGCTAAACTTATTAGTTCCATTAGTTGTTTTTTTAGTGTTTAGACTTTCTGAATATAAGATCATATCCATGTGCAAGTATCGATTTACTTATTTTTGCCCTTGATTTTTTTTTTCTTTTTCTGTCCTAATTTCTCTGGCTAATATTTCTAGTAATATATTTAATCATCATTATGAAAATGGGCATATCTTTTTGATATTAAAGGAAAACTTTCAGATTTTCATGGTTGAGCTATTTACAATAGTGAACAGAGTCAGAAATGTAGCTCTACTTAGGCGTATGTTAAGCATGTATCTCCACGCCTTTCAATGAACGCAGGACATATGAAGAAGGGGAGATAGGAAGATATATGGTTGAGTATAAAATTAATTATGTGGAATATTCATATATGGTTTTATTTAAGTTCCTTTTATATTGAATTTGCTGAGTTTTTAATCATGAAAAGGCATTGAATATTTTCAAGTGTTTTTCCTGCATCTTTTGAGATGTTCATGTGATTTTTCTCTTTATTCTGTAAATGTGGTGTAAAGTATTACTTGATTTTTGAGTGGTGGGCCATTATGACTTCCTAGGGATAAATCCCATTTTGTCATGGTAATGTGCTGCATTATTTTGCTGATGTTTATTGAACACTTTTACATCCATGTTTATCAATGGTATTCACTTGTACTTTTCTTGTGCCTTTTTCTGGCTTTGGCATGAGGATGCCAAAAGAGTTTAGCCTCATAAAGAGTTTTCAAGTTTTCCCTCTTTTTTTTGGAAGGGTCCTGGGGATTTATATCAGAGGGGCTTTTTCATTGAGCAACATTTCCAGCCCCCCCCCCTTTATTATTATTATTATTTTTAATTTTGAGACAGGGCCTCACAAAGTTGATGAGACTGGCCTTGAATTTGTGATCCTCCTGCTTCAGCCTTTGTAGTTGCTGGGATTACAGACATGTGCCACCATGCCTGGCAGAAGAACTGCTATTATCTTTAACTTTTTGGTAGAATTCACTTATAATGATATCTGGTCCTGAGTTTTTCTCTTTCAGAAGACTTTGATTACTGATATAGTCATCTTATTTATTATAATTCTGAATGATGATTTCTATTTCTTACTGATTGATTCTTGGTCAGTGGTTTCTTTCTTTCTTTTTTTTTTTTCCACCAGTGCTGGGATTAATGCTAGAGGCTTGTGCATGCATACTGAGCAAGAACTCTACCCCTGAACTGTATCCTCATTCTAGAGACTATCTGTGTCTTAGTATTTATCCATTTCCTTTAGGTTGTCTGATTTTTTTTTGTGTGTGTGTATTTTTGTTCCTAATAATTATTTTTTAAAACACTTGTGCCTTTGCTTATAATATCTCTCTTGTTCTTTTCAAAGAACAAGATTTCATCATTTTTTCTATCATTTTTCTATTCTTTATTTATTTCTGCTCTGATTTTCCATTTACTTCTGCTTACTTTGGTCTTAGTTTGATCTTCTTTTTCTAGAATCTTATGGTGTCATACTAAAGTTTTTTTTTTTTTTTTCCTTTTACAACGTAAGAGTTGATCCCTGTAAAACTCATTGTCCCTTAGTAATGCTGAATTTGCATCCCATAGATTGTGGGGGTTTTTTTGTTCAGAAGATATTTCCTAATTTTCCTTTTGATTTCTTCTATGACCCTATATTTGTTGATGATTGTGCTGTTTAATATATTTGCAATTTTTTTTCCATTTCCTTTTGTTATTCTTCTCTCATTTATTCCACTTTGATTGGAAGAGGTAGTTAGCATGATTTCAATTTCTTAAATTTGTTAAGAATTGTTTTTTAACCAAGTATTTGTTAAGACTTCTTTTTTAATCCATGCTACAACTGAGAAAAATGTGAATTTGGCTACAGTTGTGTGGACCGATCTAATTCTGTCAGGTTCATTCAGACTACAGTGTAATTCAAGTCTACTGTCTATTAAAAAGTGGAATATAAAGTATTATACTATTATTACATCTGTTTTATATTTGTCAATATTTGATTTATATATTTAGTTGCTCTTATGTATGTATATTAATGATTATTATAACTTCCTGTTGAATGGATCCTTTTATTATTACATAATAAACTTCTTCACTTGGACTGGGAAAGGTCTAAAACCTGGGTCTCCAGGCACTACCCACTCCTGTATTGTTGTTTTCTGCCATATGCCATATATTAGGTTGCTTAACATTTCTGAATAATTCCTATATCAGATTTTCATTTATCATTTTACACACACACACACAAACATCCCCCCCCACACACACCCCTGTTGGATTTTGAACTGCTTTTATTTTTTAAATAATGGTTTGTGATTTTCTGTTTAGAGTTGTATATATCATTTATTAAATTTATTTAAAAAGAAAAGAGTGGTGGTAATGTAAATAGTAGTTTTCAATTTCAAATCAATTTGTTAGTTGGTGACTTAAAGAAACATTTGAGTTTTTATATTTTATCTTGTATCCTCATGCTTTTAGTTAATTCACTTATTAATTTTAATAACAACAAAGTGGACTCTATATGTGTTACATGAACCTAATCATTTAGACTTATAAAAATGACAGCTTTACTGATATTGTTCCAAACTTTAGGTTTTGTGGGGTTTTTTTGGTGTGTGTGTGTGTGTATGTTTTTCCCTCACTAAATCTTACTGGCTTAGAATTGCAGTATAATTTTTAATGCAAGAAGTTTTGGCAGGAAGCCACATCTTTTCTCAGTCTCAACAATAGTCACCTCAATATTTCATCACTGTTATCCCAATTGACATGAAAGGATTTTCTAGTCCTTTACCCTCTTCAAAAATTCTGAATTTAAGTTTTAACTTTTCAGCTACATGAAACTTATGAAAACCTGTCTCTGCTTATCAGAGGCTCCCTCTGTGTTTTTTGAGCGTACTGCCCTGGCTTTCAGACTGATAAGCAATGAGTTGCTAAATGTCATTGTCATTTCTCTGAGGATCCTGCTGCTCCCAGGTATCAGGTCCTTGAGAGATGCTGCCTTTGGAAATCAGAATCCTAAATTTGGTATCTCTGACCCTGTCAAATTTACATGATCTCTACTGGTTTTCCTGATTCTAAGCCTTTCTATGGCCTCTCCATTAACCCATAAAAGGAAAGTCTCATTTTAATGTTTCCTCTTTAGGTTTTGGGCCCAGAAGTCCTCATTGGCACAGTAACACTTTAATTTCTCTGAAATATTTTTTTTCCATAGTTTCTTCATCAAGACTATAAATATTTTGCTTCTTATAACAAAAAAGGAAGTATTTACTCATTTTTTTATCATTAACCATATTTAATAAAATTTCATCATGCTTATGTTACAGTTTGTTCCATGATTTTATTATTTGAAGTCCTTGAAGGTCAGATACTACTTTTTTCGTGCTGTATCTCCTCAATGGTTGAATGTTCCGTCTTGTAGTTTTTTATGTTGTATTCTGAACATAATATTAGTGATGTTTTTAATTAATCTCTGGAAATATTGTGTGATGTTGGTACACATGTATATACCCTATTAGATTTTTGTTTTGCTGTTATGTTTTAGTTAACTTTTTCTTTTTTTCTCTATTTTTTTATTTAAGACTAGACAATTGTATAATCGTTTTTCTGACACCTTCTGATTTAATGATTTTTCTTCTTAGTCAAACTATTTGTTTTTGAGGTTATAACACTTAAAATAATATAGTTGTATGGAGGTTTCCCTTTGCAATTCTCTCTTAAAATGCAGATTCCTTGTCAGGTTATTTTCCTCAGGTATATACAGAGACAATAAGGAGAGAGATCTTACCTTCACCCTCCCTTCAAACACAAATGACTCAGAACTTCTTCGGAATTTCTCTATTTCTCTCTCTTTTGTTTGCACAGCTGGGGATCAGGCCCATATTCTCATGCATAAAAAGCACCCAGTCTACCACTGAACTACATCCCCTGCAAAATTGCTTCAACGTTTTAATTTTTTTTTCATTTAATACTGCTCAATAATTTACTAAGTTTCCATTTTTTTTTTTTTTTTGGTGCCTGCATTTTCTGATAGCTTAAGTTCAAATATACTTTAAAATCTTTTCTAAAAAGTATATTTATCATTCTAGATTTCTGAAGTAGTCAAGTATTCAGGTGCACACAAAATACCAAAAAATGAGTGCTCCAATATGATGCCTATATATACATTAAACACACAGATGATAGTGCAACTGATCCATTCATTTTTTCACACTGCAGAAATTTGCAGAGGCAGAGTACTATGCTATTATGTTGGCTGAAATAATCACTGTAGATCTTGTAGAATTTGAAATGAACAGAGAAACATAACACAAGTCAGACTACTTCCATAGTAACCTGGCAAGTATAAATCCACACTTTCAAATGATCTGTCCTGGATTAAATCAAGTATATAAATTGTGGTTAATCCCTTATAAAACTTACTTTCTGTAGTAGTCAGCAACTTCCTTTGCCGTTAAATTTAGAATTAAATATCTACTTCATATTAAACAAGTACCATGCGTTAAAATATTAAAGAGACAACCATTAGGATGCAAGTACAATTTCAGAAGAGAGTCAAGAATCAGAAGAGTTTCAAATGGAATACTGTAGCATGAGAGAGTTCTTTCTATGGCAGCATAGAGTCGGCAAGGCCGCCCATAACTGAACTTTATCACAGAACACAGACTTGCATGGCTGAAAAAGATAGTGCTTCAATGCCAAATAGAAATTGTGTGGTGAGCTTGGCAGCACAAGCAAGCACTTTTAGCAAGAAAGCAGATGAGGAGTGAGGCAGCCCATTTGCTTCCATAGGGAATGGATAAATAGCTAGGAGACTAAAAATAGACAATGCCATGTTTTCTATTAATTGAAAATAAAATGATGCTTCTCTTCCCACTTCCTTTTGATGAATATTAATCAATTTATGCTATTTTAGAATTACGAGCTGAACTAAAATATCTATGGTGTACTAGGAAGCAAGACTATAATTTTCTACATTTGCATTACTTAAAACACATGAGCTGCAAACATTTTCATATTTTATACACTTATGTCATTCTCAATTTCTCTAAATACACACATATGTAGTCAAGAAGTAAATATTTTACGTCTATTTCAGTTGTCAAACTTGTGAAATGCTTTAAAATTTGTAATTTAAAAATATAATTTAATGTGGATAATTATTTACATGTATGTCACTAAAAAATTTATAAATCATAATGTCTATCCCCTTTAAAATTTGTAATTTAAAAATATAATTTAATGTGGATAATTATTTACATGTATGTCACTAAAAAATTTATAAATCATAATGTCTATCCCCAAATGAGAAATGTATTTTTATTAGAAAGAGGCAAATTCTCTTTCAAATCCTGCCAATTGTGGCTTTTCATTGTTAGTTTTATTCAAAGCTTCTAAAAAAGTAGCGCAGGAAAAATATAACTTATATAGTAACATTTTTGAATGGATATGACTTATTTTAGTGCTATATTTCACATTATTATATCAGAAGGATATATTTCCAAAAATGCTGATAGAAAGTGGTTTTGAAAAGAATCATTCCACTATCTTTAGCACATTTATGACTACTTCAATAGTATTTTCATATCTGTACAGCATAGAGTGAAAGAGTAGTGACTTAAATAAATTAGAGCAGATCATATCATAATGTTAGAAATTTTAGTACATCATGAAAAGATTACATGAAATGAAATGATTATCTTTTCACAGTGCAAGTCTCTCCAATGTATTTCCCAAACACTCTAATTTATAAGGACCATAAAACAAAATCCCAAGACAAGGAATATGAGATTTTGTTTTATCAGTATTGAAAAATGGTTTGCAACATTTTAGAATTATATTTGTCAGTATTAAGTTTTCTATCCAGGGACACATGATTATAGACTAAAAAATGAAAATATGAGCTTCGATTATGAAATGTACTTATTGCCCTTGCAGAAAAAATGATAATCATCTAGAATATGATTCATGTTAAACAAAAACTAATCATAATTGAGGCAAATGTTCTCTATTCCCCAAATTCTTAGCTATTTTATTAAGCCTAGGAGGCACTCAATCTCTTACATGGCCAGACACAGCTCATATTACAATGGTTTGCTCACAGTCTCTCCAAATAGAACATTTGATTTTATTTTGGCTCTGTTGGAAAAAATTCTGCTTCCGTGTCTAATGGTCTGAGTACCAATTCTACCTGATTTTAGGTCCTGAGATAACCTTGTTTAATTGTACCCCTAACTGAGCATGTAGCTGAATTAGAGCAGCCTGGGATCAAGTTACTGAGACATAGCAGGGAGCCTATGGAAAAATTAAACAATTTTATTTGTAACAAAACATTTCATTAATATCTCAATTATCTTTCAGGTCAAAGAGCTACTTTCTTCTTCTTCACTAAACACATGTATCTATGGTAGATTCTGAGGTGTTAGATTTCTATAGTAATGTTCACCTGTTGACCTGAATTTCTGCATGTATAGAACTGACAGGTCACCAATAAAGATAGCATGAAATACATAGACTTTACTGAGAAGCTCACTGTAGAAAAACAAAGTCCATAATTAAAATAGTTGTTACATGGGCTAGTTGCATTATCTAATTAATATCAAAATACTTTTAGTATTGCCCCTGTTTTAAAGCTGAAGAAAGTGAAGATTAGAGTTTTTAAGCATACTGCATAGTGCCATATTGCTGGTAAATGGAAGAATTATAATTCAAATATATATAACCTGAGTAGCCTGAAACTCTCACCCTTATACTATATTGGTGGTTGGGAAGACCAGTTATTTACTGAAATACTGTAAAAATAGATAATTTAATAAGTACTAAGTGCTTCTCAAAAATGACAAAATTTGGGGGAAACATGTAAATAGTGAACTTCACAAGAATAAAGACACCTACGAAAGAAGCAACAACATTATCCATTAAAAAACAGACATAAGCCCAATGAAGTTTAAGAATTCTTGTTAGAAACTTTGAAAATGAGGTAAAGGGTTACGAAAAAAATTAATGAATCTGAGAGCATATAAGGACTGAACAATAGTGGGCACAGTGGAATTGCTATCAAAACCTCAGTGATTCTGAGAGAATCTCACAACAGTAAGACTACTCAAACAGAGGAGACCATCCTCCTCGGCTTGAAAAATAATCATTCCCCCACATAAAAGAAATACAGAGTGATTATTAATTTAAAATTAAATTTTATATTTATGCTTTTTTATGTTCTTCATGCTCTTTAGTGTATTATATTAAAAAATAAACCCGATAATTTATTTACAGAGTAACAGAATTATCCATCTTCATTTATAAAGGGAAAAGTTGATGGAGAAGCAGTTTTATTATCTTATAAATATTGCAATTAACCTCTAAATCACACTTGTTTTTTTTTTAAATGAAGCAAATAAGCAAAAATTTCCAATAGTATAATTTAATTAGCTCTAATCAAATTGTAGCATGTCACTAAATGTAATTACATTGCTTTTTCATAGTGTTATATCTCATAACACATTAATTGTTATTATTGGTTCTGGGTATTTTATACTCTGCAAGTAAGCTGATAGTTATTTATGGCTATTTTATGAGATAAATTAAACAACTACTAAATCATTTTATAACATAATCTGTTTGGATGGGTTTGGAAAAAAAAAAAAAAAAAACTTCTATGCTGCGATAATGTCTCCAATGGCAGAGTATGCTATGATGAATACTCTATCTTATTAGATACAATCAAGTTTGTTTCTGGAATAATTGCATCATCGAAACACAGGAGAGCCCTGTAGCTTTCCCCAATCTAATTTAATCTTACAGATATTGGACCTTTCTAACTTCTTACCACCACCAATCCCCAAGGAATGGGTTTGTGTGTATTGTAGGCCAGTAGAGATTGAACAACTCTTAAAAATTACAGAAGACTCTAAATTAAATTACTCCTGTATTTTTAGAGCAAGCAATATTTCATTTTTACAATGTTATCGTACACTTATAAATTCCTTATGAAGTTTTACAATAAGCTTAGCTGTCACTTGTGTACAATCTAAGTGACAGTGTTTCATAGCCAGCAAAATAAAGAAAAAATAACTTTTTAGATTGGGGGAGAGAGAAGAGTGTTATACAAAATATATCATATATAATGGTATTTAATCTGATAATTCATTTGAACTAAGATATTGAAAATCCTAATTGAAATATAAATGTGTTGTGTAGGACTTCAGTGTAGATTTAAAAATAGCGATAACACCACACTCTTTGACCAGCCCATGCTAGAACATTGTAAATGAAATTATCACTATCCACATCTATCAAAATAGAACACTAAACTAAAGCCAGAGTTTTAGTACAGATAAGAAATAAAGCTTCATTCTGGACATGTCTGCCCCAGTAAGTTACCTGTATAACATGCTGCCTCTGGTAATTTAATGGCATTAATTATCATTATGTATTAGCATTAGTTGCAAATAGAGAGATTCAATATATTTTATTCTGTTTAATTAAATTAGTAAGTATAGATACATATTAGGTAATTTCTTTTGACCTGGGACAATATTTTAAGCATCTAGAAGATGTGGATCTTGTCAGACATTATCTAATAAGACAGGCAAACATAAAATGAAAACCTACCATAGAAACTTCTAAATATGATAGAATATTTAAAAATTACAGTGAATGCAAGAAGGACGTGGTTAACATGACTTGAGAGTGAAATCAAGAAAAAAATTAAAGTGCACTTTTATAGAATAAATCAAATTTGGTATAAGAGGGAAAACTTCTTTTAATGCTCTGAGAAAATGGTTAAGGTCAGAATGGAATAGTAGTCAGGATAGATTACCAGAAGTGAGTAAAGGACTGGTAAAAATCAAAGAGAAGGTTGAAAAACTATGGCCCTGAAACCAACTTTGACTTGTGAATTGTTTTTGTATTGGTCCATGAACCAAGAATGATTGTTACACTATTAAAGGCTGCACAACAAATAGAATCAAGGAACAAAAACAGTGGTCCCCTAATTTCTAAAATATTTACTCTTTAGTGTTTTACAGCAAAGACTTACTGAACCCTACTTTACTGTAAGAGTAGAGGCCCCAAGGGAATCAGTGAGAGACTGGAATAAAGGGATAAAAGAAAGCAAGAAGGAAAAAATAAATTCAGGAAAAGTGTTTCAGGGGTGTCCAAAAAAATTTTAACATGTTTTATAAGGTCTGTCCTATAAAACAAGGGTAGAAACAATTTATATTAGCTCATTTAGGTCAAAAAGTATTTTAAAGACTAAGAATTATGTATGTTTAAAACAAAGTTTTATCATTTATCATGATAAGCATTTTTAAAATATTATAATTACTTTTCACCCGTGCTCCAGATGTACAAGCCCACCTCACAGACCCACTAAGAAATTTGCTCCATATGTTTAAAAAACACAGTTATATTATCCTATTAGTGGCTTGCAAAACAGTATCCTCCAATGTTTAACTCAGTAGCTGGTGCAACCATGCATACTGTTATATGAAAGTATTCTTAACAGTTATTTCTGTTTATTCACATCCCCATTAACCAAATACTATTGATTTTACACATTAAAGTCCTTCAAGCCAATTCATGCCTCTTCATCCCCTCAACTACTTTCTTAGATCAATAGAATATACCTTTCTTAACTTTTTTTCTTAGTGTTTAATTTGTTCTAATTAGCTATATACTACAGTACAATCCATTTTGACACTTGTACACAAATGGAGCACAAATTCTCATTCCTTTGACTATACCTGGTGCAGAGTTATACCAGTAGTCTAATTATATATGGATATAAAGTAATAATGTTCATCTCATTCTACCATTCTTCCCACCCCCACACTCCTTCCCTCCCCTCACTCCCCCTCTGGCTAATCCAAAGTTCCTTCATTCTTCCCTTCATTCTGCCCACACCCCATTATGGATCAGCATCCACATATCAGAGAAAACAGCCTTTGGTTTTGGGGGATTGGCTTATTTTACTTAGCATGATATTCTCCAGCTCCATTCATTTGCCACCAAATGCCATCATTTCATTCTTCTTTAGGGCTGAGTAATATTCCATCATGTATATATTCCACATTTTCTTTATCCATTCATCTATTGAAGGACATCTAAGTTAATTCCATAGTTTAACTATTGTGAATTTAGCTGCTATAAACATTGATGTAGCTGTGTCACTATAGTATTCTGATTTTAAGTCCCTTGGTATAAACCCAGGAGTGGGATAGCTGAGTCAAATGGTGGTTCTGTTCCAAGTTTTCTGAAGAATCTCCATACTGCTTTCCATTTTGGTTGCACCAATTTGCCGTCATGAAATGTTTGCCTGTTAACCTTTCTTATCTTGACTACTATGTTCACCTTTTAAGTGAGTTCTGTTTCTACTTGTGCATCCTCCAAACCATTCTATAATATATACCCTCTAGCCAAAGAGGCATTTCTAAAATACATACAACAGCATGATTTGATCTGCCTTTTGAAAATTCCTCAACTAGATAAACATCTGTGAAAGAAAAAAAATTACATCTGTGATGAAAGGCTGAGTGTACTCCCATGAATAACAGGTGAAAAAGTAAAGAGGTTCTGCTTTCCATTTTTTTTGTTTTATTTTTTATTCATTTTAATTAGTTACACATAACAGTACAATGACCTTGACATATCATACATTTGAATCAGATGAGATATAATTTCTCATTTTTCTGAGTATACAGGTTGCAGAAATACATTGGTCATGCATTCACATATATACACACCTTAATAATAATATCTGTTTCATTCTACTATTCTTCCTATCTCCCCAACCCCTCTCCTCCCCTCCCATCACTTCTCTCTACCTAATCTAGGGTAATGCTATTCTTTTTTTTTCCTCACATCTTCATCTGCTTTCCATTTTTATTCATTAGAAAATTTAATCCCTGTGATAAGGCAAGCAAAAGATGTAATGGGCATAATTATTAGAAATAATTAATTTGACTTAATTTGAAGATGGCTATAGAAACTGATAAGTAAATTTGAAAGTTTGCAAGCTAAAAAGTCAGTCTACAAACTCAATGTGATCCATGTATGAGCCATGAAGATTAGACAGTGAAATAAGCAAGTAAGCCTTCAAAAAATCCACTTATCATGGTATAAAAACATAAAAACCTAGAATATTTAATATTCTACAATAAAAACCTACAATATTTAATCATATTGTTTAGACATTTAACCTAAAATATATGAAACCTTACCAAGACTTCTAAAAAACTTCTAAATAGAGGAAAACACCATGTTCATCAACTGAAAAACTTAATCTCATTAAAATCAAAACTCTCATCAAATTCAACAGATTAATGCAATCCCAATAAAAACTATAACAGACCATTTTGACTAACTTGGAAAGCTGATTTTAAAATCAATAGCAAAGGTAAAGGATACAGAAGGGAGCAGGGAAAGCAATTTAGAAACTAGCACTACCTAATTTTAAGACTACTTTAAGGCTACATTGTGATATTGGAATAAGACAGATCAATGTAAGACAACAGAGTCCAGATCTAGACCACACTTTTCTAGTTAACTGATTTAACAGAAGTACCCAATGTTATTCAGTTGAAAGATAATTGCCTTCCCAAAACTGCATATCCACAGAATAAAATGAGATTCAATATATATTACACATGATAAAAATATCAAATGGATATATATTTAAGTACAAGAATTAAAATTTAAATTTCAAGAAGAAATCATAGGAGAAAATCTTTGTGAAATTTGGGTTAGGCAATTTTCAAACAGGATTCAGAAAAGCACAGTCTATGAAATAAAATAATTAAGTGCTTTTTAACCATAATTTATTTATTCTCTCCTTGAATAAACTGAAGGCACAAGTTACAAACTTTTCAAAAATACGTATCTGAGAAGCAATTATGTTCTAATATACGAAAAGATTATAAAACTCACCAAATCACCCAATAACAAAAGGGCAAATCATTACGAAAGACACTTCAAAAGCACAAGGGTGGTAAATAAACACATGGAATGATAATCAATATCACTAGTTATCAAAATTTCAAATTAAAATCACAGTCAAATATAACAACATACTTAATAGAATAAAGTGTCTGCTAGAACCATGTGCTTGTTAGAATGAGAACTGGTCCTACCTCTCCCGTATTCCCATGAAAATTCAAAACAGACACCAACTTCTAAAAATAGTATGGCAGTATCTTATAAGGTTAATAGTATACTTATTATAGAACCTAATAATCCTAATTCTAGGTACTTTCTTAGTAAACTATGTTCAAATATGAATACACATTTTCATTTCACAGTAGAATTACTTTATAATAGCCACATACTGGATAATGTCTATCCAGTGGAAGATGATAAAAAAAGTGATATATTCATACTATAGAAAACTCAACAACAAAAATGTTCAAATACTAATTCACAGAACAACATGGATGAATCTCAAAAATATTAAGAGTCAACAGCAAAATGTGACATATCCAATAGTTCTACTTATAAGAAAATTTTGAAACTATAATGATACTGGGCAATTACTGATTTCTTGAGGGTAAGAGGATGTATTGGTTTGCCTAAGCTTCCATAACAAGTACCACAGAGTAGGAAGCTTGAACAGCAGACATCTATTTTCTAATAGGCATGGATAATAGAAGTCTGAGATTAAGGCATTGGTAGGGTTGATTTCATATGAGGCCTCTCTCCTTGGCACGTAGATAGCTGTGTTCTCCCTGTCTTCACATGGTCTTTCCTGTGTGTGCGTCAGTGTCCTAATATATTTTTACAAATACATCAAAGATTAGAACCCATATATATGGCTTTCACCTTAATTACATTTTGGAAAGCTCCACCTCACATACTGTTACACTCTGAGGTACTGGGGCCAGCTCTGGCACCAATTTTGAGAGGACCTCAAGGTGGGAAATCAACTTCAAAGGGACAGAGGAAAACTTTTAGGGTGATGAAATTTGATGGCATGTTTGTGGCAGAGAATACATGATCGAATAAAATTATCAGAATGGAATTCTATAGTTAATAAGTGTGAAACTTTTTTAAAGTTAAGTTTTACCTATGAAACATAAAAAAATAAGAAATCAATTTTCAAAGTTTTATCAGTTTTGTGTTAGTTTTACCACCTATTAAAATAAAGGCGCCTCTGAGAAATACTTAAAAATTAAATGAAAAGGAAACTATAATATTTAAACTACCATAGCCTACACATATGCTTTGTTTACTTCCCTATTGCTAAAAATTACTATAGTACCATTCATTTTAATTATAATAGTACAGTCTAAAATTGTTCATGACCCCAGCCAACACTCCTGATATGTAACCATTTGGGACTCTGTATGGTAACTCAATGGAGTACAGAGCAATGGAGCTGTCATCTATGGTCTGAGACATCTAAAGTCATGAGACTCCAAAAAACTGTACTCCTCTAAAATTGTTTTTGTCATGTCTTTTGGTCATAGTGGAGAAAAAACTGACAAAAACGATGGGGTTCCAATAAGTAGGATGGGAAGTGTGGAGGGGGGCTCTTAAAAGAATCTAGAAGCAGAAACTATGGAAATTCAGACTGATAGGCTGTCACAGTATGTCACCAGAGTCCTGTCTTCAATAGGGCTACAGCAAAGAGCAGGGTTTAGTTAAAAAAAAAAAAAAGTCTGATATACATATTAGTAATGTAAATCAAAATCCTCAATTCATAGAACTAAAAAGTTAGGAGGGTTAGTTACTCTCAAGTACATATTCCAAGAGAGAGAATTTAAACTGTTAGAATAGAGTTGTACAATAATAGTTTTTAAAATATCTGTGTTTTCCTTTATTACAATTATTTTAAACTTTTTCAAGGATGTTCTTTCAAGTATTCTAATAAAATTCCTATTGTTTGAGGCACATAATTATGCTAAGTAAAGAAAGATTCCAGGTGGTTTCTATTTAGGCATTTTTTAGACTATATTTTTAGTTCTTTTTTTTAATATCTCTTAACTAGTTTTATTTTCTAGAATCAGGCAACATTTTGTTCCACAAAGAACAGCTTAAAGAGAGCAATTTTTTTTTTTTTTAGAGAGAGAGAATTTTTTAAAAATATTTATGTTTTTTTTAGTTTTCGGCGGACACAACATCTTTGTTTGTATGTGATGCTGAGGATCGAACCCAACCCGGGGCCGCATGCATGCCAGGTGAGTGTGCTACCGCTTGAGCCACATCCCCAGCCCAGAGAGCAAGTTTCAATACATATTATGGGGTATAGTGCGACAATTACACTACATGTGTGGTAATCAGATCAGGAAAATTGACAAATATATCACTTCAAAAATTTCTATTCTTTGTACCAAGAATGTTCAAAACCTTCTCTACCAGTTATTTTGAAATACACAATTGTTGTCAACAATAGTTATCTTACTGTGCAATAGATCCTTAAATGATTCCTTCTATCCAATTGCATCCTATAGTTGTTAAACAACCTCTCAACAAACCTATTTCCCACAGTATTCCCACTGTCTAGCAACCATTATTCTACTTTCTAATTCTATAAGCTCAGTCTTTTAGCTTCCACCAATATATATGTGGTGCATCCCAGTGTCTGCTACAGTTCATTTTACCTGGGCTAGTCTTTATCCTCTTCTGGACAACAAGCTTCTTACAGCAGAAGACAATGGAAAGAATGGTTGAAAAGCTGCTTTCACAGCTCTCAAAGGACTTAACAAACAGTAGGCCTCAGAGCCCATGTGTGCATGGGCACTCATGGCTGAACAGAGATTTTTCTGACTTCATTGAGTCTACTTTCTAAGACAGTCAGCTCAGGCCTTAGCATGCAGGCAAGAATCTTTGTCAAAGTCATTATGACTGTGACTTTAGAAGTGTTTTTAAGGAATGTCTTGGTATATAATTAAACATTTATTTACTGTACCTAAAATAACTCAAATTCTTCTACACTCTTCTCGAAGTTACATTTCCCCATCTTCCTCCTTCCTCTAAGATTTTAGAAGTAGAAAATGATTATTTCAGATAGAAAATGATTCTGCAGGAATATTGTATGCACATGTATTTAAATTTGTGTGTACTTGTGAAGATCTATGACATATATTGGGATGTATTTTTTCTATGAATAAATATATTTTAAGATGTGCCAAATCTGTCTTCTCCTGACATCTCTTTTGTGTCACATAGACATTTTCCTAAGATAAAAGCTAATATATACTATGAGAAAAATACCTAAAATTAAAATATTGTTGTGCAAATATTATACATATGTTAATCACTATAGAGTAAAAGGAAAGGATTCATATGTGGTCTTTTTGGTTTTTTTTCATTGCACAACTATTTCTTGCCCAGTGTATGTGTGTACATGTGGCATTGTTTCAACTCCTCATAATTTTAAGCTGTAGTTTTTCAAATAATACATAATCTAAAGTTCATTTAGCAAAATGGTAAAGTCATAATCATACTCCCAGGTTATTTGAATATAATCATGACTAGTTATAATCCCTTTTAATTTATTTCATCAAACACATGTTAAAAGGTGAGGGAATGGTGCATGCCTGTAATACCAGTGGCTCCAGAGGCTGAGACAGAAGGATTGCAAGTTCAAAGCCAGCCTCAGCAACTTAGTGAGATCCTGTTTCCAAACAATAATGTGGGGAAGTTGTTCAGTGGTTAAACAACCCTGAGTTCAATCCCTGGTACCAAAAAACCCCCACAAAAAAAAACAAAAAACAAAAAACTCAGTGAAACATACACATAGACCCACACATATGTAATTTAAATATTATTTTGAAATATAAAATTTCCTTACAATTTTACTTAAATATGGCCTATGTTTTTAAAGGAGTGTTTGAGTTGAAATACACTAAAGCCAAATCCAATGTCTTCACATTGATTATAATTTATATATATTTTAAAGGTAGAATATCCATCATATCCTTTTTATACTATAATCAATCTACATTACTTTCAAAAAGTTCAATTATCATATTAAACATTGATTAATTTTTATTTTTTCTATTTATAGGCACTGCGGATTGATTGCAATTTTGGATAACATGACTTCATGTGATTGTTTTTAAAGCATTATGTTAATCCATTTGTAAAGGTGAGAAACTTGCTGCATCACCTAGCTTGCCACAGAGCAGAGTTTGTGAGTTTTGGGGGACTAAGACCATTTATGTTTGCCAATGAGCCTTACCAAAAGGTAATATTCTCCTATCTTTCTGACAGGAGGTGTTCCATGACTTGCAAGGCATCTGCTAATTTTAGGCTCCTACCTTCCCTCCCAAAGACTGGGAGGTAGGGGATTTTTTTCTCCTTGATTATTACATTTCAAAGAGACTGTTCCAGAGTACTTCAGAAGACACTTGTGGGTTGTAAAACAGGAAAGAGGCTTTGTAAGTAATTTACATATCAAAGGAGCAGGAAAAGTATTTACAATTATATACTGTCTAATATTAAAATTCCAAGCAAAGGGAGTTCAGATGCCCAGAGTAAGGAAAAAGACTTCTTATGTTCAAACTGAGAAGGGCACTTTAAGGCTGTCTTGGTCATCTCCAAAGGACAAGATAAATAAAACTTTATGCACACTCTTAAGCATCTCAATTTGTGTGAAGCTTTTGTTTATAAATTGTTTTCCTTAATTAATCAAAACTTATTTTTTTCTGTGGATTAGCAAACTTTGAATTTCTAACACATATACTTGCTTAATTGAAAAAAATGACTTAAAGCAAGGTATAAGCTGAAACACATTGTTAAATAGTTTGTATTTTTAAAATTATTTAAAACTCTAAAAATATGTTCTGTGAAACAGCATTGATGAAAATATTACATTAGTAATCATTCCTTAAATATATTTTAGTAACTAGAAGATAAAGAATCCTTAACCATGTTATGGTTTATGTATGAGATGCCTCTCCAAAGTGTCTATGTTAATACAGGAGATGAAATGATTTGAATATAAGAGGCAAAACCTAATTGGTCCACCCTAGTTTGAATGGCCTGACAGGGTGGTTCTATAGGCAATGGGACACCACTGAAGGGAGTAAGTAAGTTGGGGTTTGCCCTGGAAGGTTCATCTGCCTGTCTGACACTTATCCCACTGCCATGTCCTGAGCAGCTTTCCTTTGTAGGCCCTACCTATACTTGGGCCCAGAACAATGAAGTCTGTCAATCATGGATTAAAATCTTTGAAACCATGAACCAAAGTAAACTTTTCCGACTATAAGTTGTTCTTGTCAGGTATTTTGGTCACAGTGACACCAGGCTAACACACTAGGTGAAGACCTAAGAACAACGTGTGTATAGATATTAAGACTTTACTGATGCATGTATAAGTCAATCCAATATTTCTGTTTGGGTAAAACAATTCCTAGACATATATTATTAAAAAACAGGAAAAGGTACAAATATTTACCTATAAGAATCTATAAACAATTGTTCATATGCATGAAGATTCATATATAAAGATTCCTAAAGAATTTAAAAATAGAACAAGGTATAGTAGAGCACACCTGAAATGACAGTTACTCAGGACTCTGCGGTAAGAAGATCACAAGTTCAAGGCCAGTCTCAGCAATTTAGCAAGACACTGTGTCAAAATTTAAAAAATAACATAAAATGCTGGGGATATAGCACAGTGATAGAGTGCTCCTGGGTCCCATCACCTTAGAACAAAATATTAAATTAATAATAAGTAAAATTTTTTAAAAAGTGCTGATATATAGCTCAGTGGTAGAGAAAACTTGGGTTCGATCGTGCGCACACACACACACACACACACACACAATCACTATATGAGCCAGAAATTCTCCTTCTCAGTTTATGTCCAAAAGAAATGAAATTGCCTGATGAAGATACGTGTACTCCCATTTTCACTATAGCATTATTCCTAATAGCCAATACATGGAAACAACCTAAGTGTTCTTTAATAGATGATAAGATTTTAAAAATAAATCAATAAACTGTAATATCTGTATAAATACACAAAGGGATATTATTCAGTGTTTAAAAAGGAGGACATCTGCAACAGTCTGGTAAACCTGGAGAATATTAAGCTAAGTGAAATAAGGTAGACAGAGAAGAAAATACATGACATGATCTCACTTAGAGGTAGAATTTTTTTAAAAAAGGCCAAATATACAGAGAAAATATAAAACAATGGTTATCAAAGACAGGATGATGGAGAGGAAATGGACAGGTACAGCTCAAAGATTCAAAGTAGCAGGTATGTGGGATGAACAAATCTAAAGAGCTGACTTATAACATGATGAGTACTTAGGATTACATATCTAACCTCTAAACTACAGTTTAGATATGAATTGTCCTCCAGAAACTCATCAGTGAGACAATGAAAGAAAGTTTAGAGTTGAAATAATTGTGTTATAAAAAGGTTTATTCTAATCAGTGCATTAAGCCCTAGGGATTCACTTGGTGTTAACTATAGGCAGGTGGGGTATGGGTGGAGAAGGCAGGTCCTGGGGAGCATGCCTTTGGGTTTTATATTTTGTCCTTGCTGAGCAGAGTGCTCTCACTGCTCTCCCTCTCACACTCTGCTTTCTGTTGCCATGTCATGAGCTGCCTTCTTCCCCCACACTCTTCCATCATGATGCTCTGCCTCATCTCCAGTGCCAAGCAACAAGTAGGCCATCTATGGACAGAGACCTGTGAAACTGTAAACCAAAATAAACGTTTCCTCCTCTAAAACAGGAGACCCATTCTGGTCTGGTCTTTGAGTCACAGAGGCAAAAAAAAAAAAAAAAAAAAAAAAAAACCAGAAAAAAAGAATGACTAAAACATTACACTTAATAATATCGTATTCAGGATTTATATTATGCCACTATCAATATTGTTAAATATGTAGTGTGTTGATAAATATTGAGAGTATGTGCACATTTGTTTATATAAGAGTATGAGTGGGGAGGGAGGTGGAGAGAGAGAAAAGAGAGACACAGAGAAAGATAATTTATATAGTGGTTATCATTAAATGGTTAAATACTGTCTATAGGTTTTAGAATATAGGGCTATCCTTGGAGATTATTCCTAGAGATGAAAGCTTATATTTAAAAGTCACACCTTGGTAAGGAAATACAAAAAGCTTTTCTTACTTTCCTGACAGTAATTATTGTTCTTTCTTATCCAGAATACAATGACAACTTCCGTGTCTCAAAAGGGATTCAAATACTCAAAACTATAGGGAAAGTTTGGCAGTATATCTGCTCTACTGAGACACAGAGAGCCATCCCAGAATTTTCACACATGTTAATCGCCAGAACTAGCTCTCCTTTCTACCTCTAAGCTTCACAACATTGATTTACTAAAACTTGCAACCACATTTTCACCTCTGTTTTGTCTTATCCTTGTGTCTCTTGGATAGCACCATTCCAATTAGTTTCCCTCTTTGCCTCTTTCATTTAAATTTCTGCAAACTACATGTGGTAATGCACACCTGTAATCCCTGTGACTTGGGAGGCTGAGGCAAAAGGATGACAAATTAGAGGCCAGCCTAGGCAATTTGGCAAGACCCAATATAAGAAGAGCTAGATATTTCCAGGTGTTTTTATAGATCAGTGGTAGAGCACCACTGGGTTCAAATCCCAGTACAGAAAAAGAACATTATCCAGGTAAATTATCTGATTGGATAAAAATCACTAGGTAGTAAATTATAAATGTTTTCATATCCTGTCTCATGATGCAATGATCACATGTGTAATGCCTGACTTCCATTTATCTGCCTTTTGAGTTATGTACAGCTAGGATCAGTGGAATATAAAATAATATAAAAACAAATATATGTATATAAAATATATCCCTGGATTAATATCATGATTTTCCAAAATCATTTGAAGTAATAAGAAAATTCTAATTTACTTATATCTTGTCTTCCTGATTCACCACTCAATTAGGAACTGTTTCCAAACTTCCCTGGATGAGGAAAAAGAAAAGAAGAAGAACAAAAAGAAAAGTAAGCAGTATGAGAAATTGCTTACTTGATGCTTAGTCTCATAAAAGAGCTTAGCATATTTCACACTGGGCAAATAAATATTTCATTATACTCCTCCTCTTGCTTATCTGTTCTGGGCCCATCAACTCCAATTCCCTGGCTTGATATTGACCAGGTGGGCTGACAGTCCTCTTTTTCCAGAGTCTGACTTTCCAGTAGCAGACTCCACCCAAATTATGTATCCTTTCCAAAGATCTGCAGTCTGGCTTGGGTATGGTTTATATCCATCCTGACTCTATCGCAAACAGACTGCATATGATAAAATCTGAAAGTACAGACTCAGCTCAACACAGAAGCAAGCTGACACTAACCCCAATCTTGTTCCAATGATATAAAATATCTTGTCCTCTTAGATCCCTCTATGAAAGTTCTAATCGAGGTTACTAAACATGTCTGTATGGCAGTCCCCCCCCACCCGTTATCCACGGCTTGATTTTCCATGGATTCAGCTAACGGTGTTCTGAAAATATTATGTAGAAAGTATGAGAAATAAGCAATTTTTAAGTTTTAAATTATAAATTACTCTGAGTCATGTGATAAAATCTCAGGCCATACTGCTCTATCCCACCTGGGACACGAATCATCCCTTTTCTGATTATCCATGTGCATACATTACCAGTCCATTACCTCCTAATTATCTTTGGCCATGGGATTTTCATGGTACTGCAGTACTTGTGTTTGGGAAATTCTTAGGTTATAGCCCAATGACCATGTATTTCACCTCACTTCTCCTCATCACATGGGTGCTGTATCATTTTAGATAACCACAAGAAGGCTAAGTACATCATGACATTATTGTGACAGAGAAAGACCATATTTGCTCAACTTTTGTTATACTATACTATTATAATTACATTTTATTAAACGTAATTCAACTTTTGTTACAGTATACTGTTATTTTTACATTTTATCATTATTATCATTAATTCCATACTGTATCTAATTTATAAATTAGGCTATATTGTGTATGGTATAAGGAAAAACAATCTATACAAGGTTTGATATTATCTGTGGTTTCAGGCATCCACTGGGGTTCTTCAAACACATCCCCCATGAATAAGGGGTTACCCCTCTATTTTCTTTCTAAGGCTGAAAAAACAACATGAAACAGACTTAGCTTAAGATAATGGAATATATTGTCTCCCTGTTTTGCAGGCTGCAATTCTGAAATCAAGGTGAGCCATGCCCTTTCTGAAACCTGTAGAGAAGGAATCATTCTGTGATTCCTCCAAACTTCTAAAGTTTTCTAGTCATATTTGAGACCCGCTTATGCCTCTTCAGTCTTTGTCTTGTTGTCACAGGGCATTGTTCTCTCCTGTATCTCTAAATTTCTTGTCTTGTTATGAGGACAACAATCATATTGAACTAGGGTGTGCACTAATGACCTCATTTTAACTTGATTATATTTGCAAAGGTCCTATTTCAAATAAGATTACATACCATAAGTGTCCAGGGTTAGGACTTCAGCATATCTTTTTGGGAGGCACAATTCAATGCATAAGAGTATCTAACCATGTAATTGATATGCACCAATGTCTTCAAATGGTCCCTCTCGCTTTACATTTAAAAACATGTTCTCCCCACCCACCTCATCTCAGTGCATGGATATGGTAGTAGAATGTGTGGTTTGGGGGTTGGGAATGGCACAGTGGCAGCAATTTCTTTAAATACTCTTCCAAAAACCTATCCTGTCTTACTCATCACTCTCTTAGTTTTTATATTCCTTCTTGTATGAGGAAATTTTGTTTTCTTTTAACAGCTGTGGAACTGGTTCCTTTCAAAATCTTTAATCAGGTCTGGTCTTAGGTTGGTAGTAGATATATACTGCATGCCATTTTTTTTTAGTGTCCAAACCTCCCATTTTATGTATACAAGACAGTTCCTTGTGACCGACTGAGATAATAAAGCAAGCACAACCAAATCAACAAGGAAAAAATTTCACCAAACCAAACAGATGATTCATTTTGACTCATTCTAAGCCCATGGTCACATACCCCCTCATTGTCTCATGAATCTGTTAGACTAAGAAACAACTGATATCAGGTTTGCCACTACAGGTATATCTTTCCTGATTTAGGCTTTCATATAAATGGTTTTATTCATTACGTATTTACATTTGCCTTCTAACAAAGAACAAAATGCTTGGTGGTTCATTCCTCTGTTACATGTATTAATTTGACCTTTTCATTGCCAAGTAGTATTTTTTCCACGAATATAATTTTTATACATTCATTTGCTGGACTTTTTGATATGTGTGTTTTATGAATGTTTTCATTTTTAAAATAAATGCCTAGGAAAATTACCAGATTGTATAGCAAATGTATACTTGATGCTCAAAAAAATTCCCAATTTGTTTTCCAAAGGAGGCCAGTTTCCTCACATCTTGATATTGCCCACATCATTTTTTTCTACCCTTATAGATTTATACTTTGGTATTTCATTATAGTTTTAGTTTGCATTTATCTTATGAATAGTGATATAGCAATCCTTTTCTTTTTTTTTAAATTTTTTATTGTTGGTTGTTCAAAACATTACAAATTTCTTGATATATCATATTTCACACTTTGATTCAAGTGGGTTATGAACTCCCATTTTTACCCCATATACAGATTGCAGAATTACATCAGTTACACATCCATTGATTTACATATTGCCATACTAGTGTCTGTTGTGTTCTGCTGCCTTTCCTGTCCTCTACTATCCCCCCTCCCCTCCCCTACCCTCCCCTCTTCTCTCTCTACCCCCTCTACTGTCATTCATTTGTCCCCCTTGTATTATTTTTCCCTTTCCCCTCACTTCCTCTTGTATGTACTTTTGTATAACCCTGAGGGTCTCCTTTCATTTCCATGCAATTTCCCCTTCTCTCTCCCTTTCCCTCCCACCTCTCATCCCTGTTTAATGTTAATCTTCTTCTCCTGCTCTTCGTCCCTACTCTGTTCTTAGTTACTCTCCTTATATCAAAGAAGACATTAGGCATTTGTTTTTTAGGGATTGGCTAGCTTCACTTAGCATAATCTGCTCTAATGCCATCCATTTCCCTGCAAATTATAGCAATCCTTTTCATGTATCACCTATTACTGTTTGTGTCTATAAAATTGTCAAGTTAAATACCTGTTCAAAACATTTGTCTATTTTTCAATGGATTGGCAATCTTATTTTAAAATGTTAAATTAAAAGTATTATGCTTATGCATATAAATGTTTTTTTTCAGTTTCTTAAAAGCACTTTTTAAAGAACAGAGCTTTTAATTTTGATGAACATATTTTTAAATGTTTACAATGTAACAGAATTCTCCAGTGTTTTCTCCCATATTTTATTTCATTTTTTTTCTATGTGATGTTGGGGATTGAATCCAGTGCCTCATGCATGCTAGGCAAGCACTCTACCATTGAGCCACGACTCCAGCCCTTCTCCCAGATGTTATAGATTTACCTTTAATACTTAAGTCCGTGATCTATTTTTAAGATAATCTTTGTGTAAGGTGTGATACTTGTTTTTATATGTGAATGTCCCACAGTTTCAGTAAACTTTCTTGAATTACTTCCACAGATTTAATATCAATTCACTGCACAAGTGAGGATCTATTTCTGAGGATCTATTTGCTGTTCCTTTGGTTCATATGTCTATCCTAGTATCAATACCACCTGGTCTTGTTCACTGTAGATTTATAATATGCCAGCAAAATAGGCAGTGTTTGTTCTCTAAATTTGTTCCTTGTTTTCAAAATTGATTTTGTTGTACCACGATCGTAGAATTTTCATACACATTTTGAAATTACTTTGTCAAATTTTACAGTAGTTTTCTGGGATTTTAAGAGTCGTTGCAAGAAATTTATAGGCTGATGTGAAGATAAACTGTTTCTTAACCCTACTGATTCTTCCAAGCCAAAAAATAGCTTAGGGCTGAAGTGTGATTCTGTGGTATAGCAATTGCCTGCCATGCAGGAAGCCCTGTGTTCCATTTTCAGCATGGAGGGGAAAAACAAAGTCTGGCTCTTTGCTTTGTACATGTTACTTGCTCTTGACAATATTTTATATTTCTCAGCTTACAGATCTTGCATGTACAGTTAAATTTATTTCTAAAGGTTCATGCTGCTTAGCTTTCAAATTTTTAAAAACTTCTATTTTCAATTGTTTGCACATGTAATTGATTTTCATACACTGACCTACCAACTTATGCCTTGCTAAACTCATAAGTCTTTTTTTTACAAGGACTAACCATTCTTTTTGAGGTTCCTTAGAATAATATTCTACATATTCAACCACATCATCACCACAAAGATGTAAACCAACCTATACTCTCCTCTCTCTCTGACTTTGAATTTCCTAGGATCATGCTACCACATTAGCAAGAAAGGCAGAAGAGTTCAGATATTCATTAATTCTCAAGGAAAAGCATTTCATACTTATCATTAAGCATATTAGTGCTAGCTTCTTTTGTATGTTTTATTTGAGCTACCCTTTATGAAATTAAAGGAGTTCCTCTCCTATCTGGTTTTAATCAGAAACTAGGTTAAGATTATTCCCTGATTTTTAAAAATTTTATTGAGTGATATATCCCCTTTAGAAAATGAACATTTTTTTTCTCATTTATCTTGTTAATATAAAAAACTGATTTTTTCCCAAAGTTGAAACAGTTTTGAATTTCCAAGATAAATTCCATTGCTACCCTTTTATACATGGGCAGATTCTAAATATGCATTTTTTAGGAAAGCTTTCACATAACAACAATACACATACATACACTCAAATTGGGGTAGAATTTCCTTGAATTGTCACTGTTTGGCTTTCATATTTCATTTAATGAAGAGATCACTATTAAATCTCCATCTGTGCTAATGCTTTTTCCTTTTTTTTTAGGTTTTGTCAGTTTTTGTTTCATTCATTTTTAAACACCTTTTCCTATAAATAGTATCTTCATAACATCTGAAAAAGATATGTATAAGTTGATTATATAACTACAGGTATTACCATCTTATAAATATTTTTGAGAGTTTAATATGTATCATCAAGAGATATTTGGTTAAACATCTGCCAATGAAAAACTAGAAAAATCACTTTATAATACCCTTTCATCTAACATAAGATGTGTTTATTAAAGTTGTTCTGAAATATGACATAGAGTTTGTCACCACAACTCTTTAGAGTATTTTCCATAATAATAAGTAAGCCATTTGGTAGGCAAAAGTCACAAATACCCTGGTATGGGAGTAATAGGAAAACAGCATGATATTGTGCTTAGGTGAAATTGAAATTAATTTTCACAGTTTAGTTGTCGGTTGGTCTCAGATGACATGACTGTTTAATCTTAGCTAGTACAGGTGTGAAAATCATAATATGAAAACTGACACATACAAATAGAAAAACAGACAATATTATAATTAGGCTTCATGTTCATAGTAAAGTGTGAAAACAAAGGATTTTTACCCAATCTCCTGAATTTCAGAAAAACAACAGAACTTTTTGGAAGATAAATATAGATGTCATTGAGTTTCATATTCTGTATTACTTGTAGCAAAAGCTCTTTTTGGCTAATGTATATGATCAAAATTTTTATTTTACCAGTGCCTGAGACAAATTTTTGAGCCACCCTATTGATGGAAATATGCCTAATTTTGTGGTATAAAAATCCATATTTTCCCCAAGGAAAGTTTTGTTTTTAAATTAAAGTATGCTCTGTCTCCTTTTCTACCTAATTAAGATACAAATATCATTCGGTTTAATCATCACAATATAGACTGTGGAAATATAACTACTATGAATTTTTCCTGAATCCTTACATAGTTTTATGTACTACATATATAACTGATAATATATTGAATAATATCATATATATTGGACACAGAATATATAGCTGAATTGATTATAGCATCCTTAGTAAACATTTATAAGATTTAAGCCTGGAGTAGATTAAAAGCATTATGTGTGTTTTCTTTATGAGCAAAGTTACATTATAAAATTGGAAATATCTTATTCCATTAATGACAATTACACATACAGGATTATTGTGACAAAAAATAACATTTAAAAACTATTGAAGATGAAAGAAGAGACTGAACTACATCCTATGATACTGTAGAAAGCACAAAATGCAAACCAGACAAGAATAGCCTTTGTTACAAAGTATTACATCAAAACAAAAATTCAGATTTTCAGTGATTAAACCATGACCATTGATTCAGTCTTTTAAATCACAATCCAATATGGTTGCTATTAGGAAACAATACCCTATCCATCTGTAAATCTTGTGAAGCTGATCTTCCTAATGCAAAGCCCATAAGTTTGTAAGGCCCCAAAACAGGATTGTACAAGGGAGAGACTACACTCCTGGTTTGGCTGCAGTATGTATCTGTTCTTCTCATATTTTATTAAGCAGAAATTTGTCAACTACAACCACCTAACTGCATCAAAAGAAAGAGTAAAAACTGGAAAATATAATGTTTCTGTATTCTTAGGAGGAAAACTAAATATGTTTATGGTGGGGGGGGGACATGATTTTTTTCTTTATCATGAACACCCAACAACAACAAAAAGGGGCACTTAAAACCACATTCATAAAATATGTATTACAAATTTCTGGAATTTCCAGGGCAGGAATGCTGCTGCAAATGTTGGGTAAATTTGGCAAGAACAAAAATAATGTACTTGATAAACCACAAGTACCCTACTCAGACTTCTTTCATTTTCAGAAATCAAAATTAGCTTCTCAAAGAGAAGATTGTGAGAGCTGCTTGTACATCTCAAAACAATGTCAAGTATTCATTATCACTGTAAAGTAACTTGTGTTGGTAGATTTTTTTCTTTATTAATTGATGTGGTGTTTTCTCAATGAACAAAGCATGTTTGTAAATCAAAAAATATATTTTTCTTTTATTGGGAAAGAATAGTTCATCAAATAAAGTGTTCTAACAAATGTCACTGAATAATTATGGTTAGAGATACTATGTTGGGAAGCATTTTGCACGTATTTTGTACTGTATAATTTACATGAGATTTTAATACTAAAAAAGTTTTATTATTAAAGAACCCAGAAGATCATATTATCCCTAATGGTCATCTCACTTTCTGAATGATCCTGCATCATGAACCCTAAGAATAGAATAATAATTATTATTCATTGTAAAAATATGCAATGTAATTAATGTCATCAGTGGAATTATGGCTGACATTATTTTATTTAAGTGTATCTGGATCTTGCTTCAGTACTTCTGGTTTAGCATTATTGCAGTACTTATCAATAAAACAACTATTTGCCAATATTTCATTAACTGTTTTAATTTTGTAAAATCCTTAAACAAAAAGATATACTAAAATTTGTCAGGTATATCCTAATATTAAATGTAAATACTGTTAACAATATTTAAATAAAATTATTTATGAGATATTTATCTACATGATAAATATTTATACATATCCTAGCACCAAAGTAGAAACATTTTTAAAACAAATGAAAGCTGGAACTCTGAAGAGGAAGACTTGAATATATTTGAAATGAGTTTCTAAGGCAATATTAAATATTTATTTATTACAGTTTTTCTTCCATATTCAACATTCAGTTATCAAATCTTAAAAGATTATTGGTATTTTATGGATAGGATTGCATTGCATTCCAACTTAAATCAGAATATACAAAACATACAAACTACTGAAAAGAAAAAAGTTTCTTAGGAAATTGTCAGTCTACTGGAATTCTTAGGTTTATACTGAAAATAGGAAACTTTTTCCTATTACATTTTAGCAAAAATATTTCAGAAAAATAATCTGTTACTACAGATAGTGAAAATGGATACTGAAGTAATTTTATTACAAAGTAAGGGATTTTTTATCCTAACTTGTGAACATATTTTTGTTTTATTTCCAGAACAATATTTACATACTCATTTTTTTTCAAGTAACTTATCTCAAAGACACCTGACAGTCATACCTAACTTCCTTCATTAGAACATTTCATGCGTTCCATTTCTGAATTTTGAAGCTGATAACTAATTTTGAATTTGTTAGACATGAATGAAATAAATTCTATTACTAACATTACCATTAATATAGTTCCTTCATTTAAGATTGTTTCATTTTTGGAAAGAAATGACTAAAGTAATAATTTGAAGTAATACTAGGAAAGTTACATGCTTTTCATGTCCCTACCAAGAGAATAAGCACTTTTAAATTTAAATCACATTTCTACAATCTATAGTATGTGAAAATGTTTTGACATTGCTGACTAAACATAATAAGGTGGCTAAGACAATCTAAAGGTGATTCAGTTTAGACAGGTGGGGTGGTGCACATAAATAACCTCAGCTATTCAGGAAATTGAGGCAGAAGGATCACAAATTTGAGGTCAGCCTATGCAGCTTAGTGAGCTCTTTTCTCAAAATAAAATAAAGAAGGACAGGAATGTAGCCTGAGTTCAATCCCCAGTACCAGGAAAAAAAAAAATGGTTATCATCAATTGATTACTCAGACCAGATATTAAGCTACATGAACACTTAGAAACTTCAAAGTACATTGCATACCTAATACTACTTTTGCTTCTTTATAACTATGTTCAAAATAAAAAATAATAATGCATTAGGTTATTATAACTTATGGATAAGTAAAATGAATAAATGCAATTTCATAAGTGATGAATAGGAGGAACTGAAAACACTGTTACAAACTACTGTACTATCACGGAAATAACATAGTGTTATTTTAAAGTAAAACTATTGATTATAATTGCATCTTTGTTAACAATCTAAGGCAACAACAAAATATCGTTTTAACAAAACATAATTTATATGCTTAGAAAAGAGAGAAAATGGAATCAAAAAAGGGAAGAGAAGGTTTTATAAAAAATAAATAAAATCAAGTAAAGCCAACTATAACAATAGTCATTTTAAATGTAAATGGCATAAGTACATCAATTAAAAGAGGCTGTAAATAATGGATTCTTTAAAAAAAGAAAAAAATTGATGCATACACAAAGCATAATACAATTTATCTCATAAAAATGAAATTCTGTCATTTGTGAGAATCTGGAAGACATTATGCTAAGTGAAATAAGCACAAAGACACATACTGTTAAATCTCTCTTGTATGTAATATCTAAAAAATTCAAACTCATAGAAGTACAGAGTACAATAATGTTTGCCAATAGGCAGGGAGAGAAGGGGATGAGGAGATGTTGAACAAAGAGAAAAATGTTTCTTAAAAGAATAGAAACCACACAAAAATTGATTTCAAATTCTAATGGGATTATACTAGAAATAAATAACAAAGATAACTAAAAACAAATCATTTATAAGTTAAAAACTTGGGCTTCTAAATAACACAGGATTAAATAAATTTCAAAATAGTTTGAACTAAATGAAAAATAAAAATAAAACTAGTCAATTTGTGGAAGCAGTGATAATTATATTCAGGGCAACTTTATAGCAATGAATATATATAATGGAAAAGAAAAAAGATCTAAAATTAATAATTGACACTTTTACTTACAAAACTAGAAAATAATGAAGTTATATCCAGTAAGCAGAAGAATATAGCCATTTTTTTTAAATCAATGAATTTAAAAATAGGTACTCAACAGAATTTACTGCTGGTTCTTTGAAAAGATAATAAAATTAATAAACATCCAGTAAGGCGACTCAAGAATAAAAGGAGTCAGGAATATAACTACTCATTTACTTAAAAGAATAATAATGGAATATTACGAATCATTCTATGCCTATAATTAAGTTGAAATGGACAATTTCTTGAAAGATATAACCTACTAAAATAATATATGAAATATGTAATCTTAATAGGTTTTTGTCTACTAAAGAAATTGAATGAATGATTAATAACCAAAACAAAGTACCAGGCCTTGTTGGCTTCACTGGCAAATTCTAACCAAGAAAGACACTGATTCTCTATAATGGCTTCTAGAAATTCAGAAGGAGGGGGCAAATTTTCTAACTCATATAGTAGGACCAGTGTTATTCTACCACAAAACCGGACAAAGGTATGACAAGAAAGAAATATTATGGAAGAATATTTTTATGAAGATAGATGTAAAGTTCCTCAAAAAATATAAGCATTATGAATCCAGCAATGTATAAAAATACTACATAGGATCAATTGGGATTTATATCACAATTCAAGACTGTTTCAACTTTCAAAAATTAATTCACATAACAGACCATATCAACTGTCTAAAGAAAAAAACATTCATACGATCTTATCAAAAGATAGAGAAAAAGCATTTGACAAATCCAATACCTATTCATGACAAACTCTCAGCAAAAAAAAGAAACAGAGGGGAATTTGTTCAACCAGATAAATAATATTTACCAACAAAAATACAGGTACTTCATTCTTTATGGTGAGAAGTTAAATGCTTTCATCTGAGATCTGACAAGCCATGGAAATCATTTCTTGCCATTCCTATACAACATTCTAATGGCTAACAAAATATTACAGAAAGAAAATAAACTATCTGGGAGAAAGAGATAAACATATTTGTGTATAGATGAAATGATTATTTGGGGGAAAATCCCAAAGAATAGAAAAACGTAGAATTCATAAGCAATTATAGCAAATTATCAAAATATGTGGTTAATATCCAAAAGTGAATTTCCTCTCTAATTACAAAAAACGAACAACTGCAATTTGAAATTTAAAGCATACTCTTAACATTGGCACCCAAAATACAAATGCTTAAGTATAAGTATCACAAAATTTGTAAAATATCTATATGAGGAAAACTGCAATACTGACAAAATACACTAAAGAAGATTTAATAAGGATTCTTTTTGTTAATGAATATAATAACTCAATATTGTTAGGATGCCATTTCCCCCTTCGTTATTCTAAAACCTCAATTCAATCCAATGAAGATCCCAGGAAATTATTTTGTAGATTATTGGCAAATTGATCTACAGTTTTTATTAAGGGGAAAATGATACAGAATAGCCAGCAGAATATTAAAAAAATAATAATAATTAGAGGACCAGCATGACCCAACTTCAAGATTTACTATGAGGCTATATTAAAGAAAATATGGCAATAGGGATGAAAAACAAATTAATAACAGGAATAGAATAGAAAGTCCAGAAACAGTGGGGGGGAAGAAAGAATATAGACATAGACCTTAAACATTTTTAAATAATTCAAAGTGGGTCATAAACCTAAATTTTCAAAACAAAATAAAAAAAATTCTAATCTCCTAGATGATGACATAGGAGAAAATCTCAGTGATCTTGAATTTGAAGATGATTTTTTGATATATCACAGCACTTTACAGGAAAGACAAAATTGACGTTGGACTTTATTAAAGTCCAAAAATTTATTAAAATTAAAATTTTCCCTGAAAAATACAACTGTTAACAGGATGCAAAGACAAGCCATAGACTGGAAGATGATATTTACAAAATTCCTATCTAAAAAGTACTCATTTCCTAATATACAAAAATTTTAAAACTCAACAATAAAAGAAAACTAAAAATAGACAAACTATGGAAACAGACACCTCACCAAAGAAGATATACAGATGGCACATGAACATATGAAAGTATGCTGAACATTATACATCACTAGGGAATTGCAAATTAAAACAGCAATGATACTATTAGAAAGGCTAAAACCCAGAACTTGGACAACACCAATCACCAGGCTTTGAACTTGTGATCCTCCTACTTCAGCCTCTGGAGTAGTGGGATGACACCAGACAGGGTGTGGAGCAAAGGGAACTCTGATTCATGACTGGTGAAATACAAAATGGTGCAGCCACATTTAAAGATACTGGCAGCTTCTTGCAAAGTTAAAGTCTTACCATATGTCCGAGCAATCACACCCCTTGGTATTTACACAAATGAGTTGAAAACTCACAATCACACAAAAAAACTTGTTTCTGATGTTTAAAGCAGCTTTATTCAAAATTGCCTAAACTTGGAAGCCACCAAACACCCTTCAAAAGGTGAATGGATAAACAAATCGTGGCGCACAGGGGACATAATATATTCAGGAAAGAAAAGAAATAAACTATGCACACCATGAAATGACATGACATGGAGGAACTTCAAATGAGTACTGCTGTGTTAAAGAGTCCAGTATGAAAAGGCTACATATCACATGATTTCAACTGTATGACATTCTGCAAAAGGCAAAATTAGACAGTAAAAAGGTCAGTGGTTGCCAGGGGCTCTCACAGAGGGAAGAATAAATAGGTGGAGCACAGAGGATTTTTTTGGGCTGTGAAACTATTCTGTTTATTACTGTAATGATAGACACAGGATATATACTTTTTCAAATGTGTATAGCCATATAAAAATAGACACAAACCCTAAAATTAACTATAAATTTTAGTTAATAATAGTGTATTGATATTGATTTGTCAGTTGCTAATGAATGTACCACACTAATGTACAAGATGTTAATTATCAGAAAAATTCTGTGTGGGTAAGAGGGAGATGTGTGCAAACTCTTTGTACTTTCTCTTTCATTGCTCAGTAATCCTAAAACTGCTCTAAAAAATAAAGTCTCTGAATCAGAAGTAGAAAAACTTTGAGTTTTTTTTTGTTATTCTTCTTCTTAAAGCAGCGTAATTTACTTCATCCTGTCTGAAACATAAATTAGTACCTATAAATGGGATACTGCCTCAAAAACTGAAATCCAAGATTATTGTTTTAGGGATTAAACTGTAGGTGGTGTGAAAAAAAATATTATCAGAATGCAAGACAGTATCCGTAATATGTAATAGAAATCTTCAGTACAATATGCCAGAATAAATAGGAAGATTTGTACAGACAATGCATCTAATTTACTTAGGGGTAGGGGGTTATAGAAGGTTAAAAACAGCTTGTTGGTAGCATTTATTTTATTTTTTTTTCTGTTTGCTATGTTTGACAAGGCATTATAAGAAACATAACTAGTAAGAGACTTGGCTATTTTGTAATGAATGACAGGGAACAAAAAAGAGTCAATAAATTCAGGTGTCAGGTTGGAAAAGATAGCTAATACTTGGTCTAAATTAAATGATAAAAATGAGAACTGTATATTAATAAAGAAGACGTCAAGATAAAATCTTGCTGCCTGTTACAAGGGTTAGAACAAGGTCATAACATCATGTGACTCAATGTTCACAGGAATGGGATTCACATAGCACCTGACAGGTCCTTTTAATTCTACTTGTTTGGCTCTTTTCCCTGCACAAAGAGGATATCAAGAAGGCATTGTTCAACAATAATTACACAAAATAAAAATGACTCAAGAAATCACTAGTAGGCTGGGTGTGATGCGCACACTATTAATCCCAGTGGCTTGGGAGGCTGGGGCAGGAGGATTGCCAAGTTCAAAGCCAGCCTCAGGAATTTAGGGAGGAGTCAGTCCATAAGAAACTTAGTGAGACTCTGAAAATAAAAAGTAAAAATAGCTGGAGATGTGGCTCAATGGGTATGTACCTCTGGGTTCAATTCCTGATATCAAAAGAATAAAGAACTCATTCCTAACAATACATAAACACATAAATTCTAGCTTAAAAGAAAAAATATACTTAGAATATAAGGGGATGTACTGCATCTCATCTCCTATGATAGGTACGGGAGCTGTACATGTACACACAGCTTTTTTCAACATAACTTGTCCTTGAGAGACACAAAGAATTTTGCTCTTCATTTCAATTTCGATGCTATGAATATTACACAAAATTCATGGATTTAGTGCCACAAGTTAAAGCAAAACAAGTTGAAGAATATTTTAATCTTTTGTTAACTAAGCCTTTCTAAAGTAGGTAAATATCATGCCCAAAATAAACATTCTCATCAAGTTTTTAAATAACTTCCTTTTACTGAAAATCTACTCATATCAATCAGAATTTGTTTCTATTGATGATTTATGTACACACAATCTAACTACAATTATAGAATATCATTCAAACCTGCATTGGAAGTGAATGAGAAACTTGTAAGAAGATGAACTTTGGATCATTCACTTATTATCATTGAACCAAAGTAACAAGATCATATTTCCTAATAGAAATATATCATCATGCCACTACCTTCTATTAATTAGGTTACTTTAATAATATAGTGGAGCAGATACAATATATTTCTAAAATAATATTGCACAGGAGATAAAACAACAGCTATGAATTTAAAAACTTTGCATTTAAAATAAAATGATATAACATTACAATCTTCAAAAATTGTTCAGCTTCTTTTTTTTCAACTCAGAGGGCATCTAAATTTTTATTTTTAATCACACTAAGTTCACAGTGGTGCTGATATAGTAGCTTGGTAGAGGGAAAAATAAATTATGGACAATTTTAGCTTTGCTTTTTCCTCTGTCAATTCCTTTACCTTTCTCCTTCTTCTTCTTTTTTTCAACTGATACCCTTGCTTTATGATATCACAGCCTCACAACCTTATTCACCTCAGCAGGAAGCACCACATAACAGAGAAGCTTGAAAGGGTAATGGCATTCACCGCATTACTAATCTATTCTTTCAACCACTGATTAGCATTGAAATTGGTTTTGAACTTCTTGTGACTAAAATGACATTAATCTAGCATTTGCTGTTAGCAACATAACACCTATTTCATGTTAGCAGGTGATGACACGCTATTAATTTGATAACTTGATGGTTCTAACTCTTTACAAGCCATCAAAAATATTAGTCCAAAAGAGCACCATAAGAGAAAGTAACTGTAAATGTGTTCGAATACCAAAAACATCAAAAAAAGTTCTTTTTCTGGAAAATATTTAGACCAGATGGTTTCAGTGTATGCATACAACTCCGGAATTCACATCAGTAGTTTCTTTATTGAAACTCAGAGTTCTTAATCTTACCTGAGTGTTAGAATCACTGAAAGAACATTGAAAATATTGATATCTTGACTTTAGTCCCAGAGATTCTGGTTTATTTTGTCAGTTCTGAGAACTATCAATGTGCATGTATTTGTGTATGTGTGTGTAAACATATATATATAGCTATTATAGCTATGATTTGAATCTGGAATGTCCCCAAAGTCCCATGTGTTAAGATTATTCCCTAGGGTGGTGTTATTTGAAGGGGAATTCAGGATCCCAGTCTCTTTCTCTCTTTTACTTCTGGCCATGAACTGTGAGATTTTTCTACACTATTCACTTAGTAGAAGGAAAAATAAGTTAAGGAAAATTTTAACTTTGCTTTTTCCCCTCAACATAATTTGCTCCTTTCCATAGGCCCCAAACACCCCTTAACATTGGACCAAAAATAAACCTCTTCTCTAAGTATACCTTTATTGGGTATTTCTAACAGTGATAAAAGGCTAGGAACACACACACACACACAGTACAACTTGATGTTTTGAAACATACATTGTGGGATAACTCAAATGAGCTAACTGGCAATATGCATTGTCTCAAATGTTTATCATTATGTTTTTGTGATGAGAACACTTACAATCTATTCTCAGTAAGTTTGAAAATATAACACATTGCTATTAAGCACAACCATCGAGTTGTACAATAGATGATTTAAACTTATTCTTCCTAATAACCTTTCTGTTCTTTGACCAACGTCTCACCAAACCCCAACCACCCCAGCTCCTGATAGTTTTTCTACTTCCTATTCATAAAAATTCATCTTTTTGTTCCTAAAAACAGTGATGAGAACCTCTTTTAATCCAGTATTCAAGTATGCACTCTGATGTATAACTGTTATCTCAGAGTCACTCTCCACTGTGTGCTCCATAAATGTCTGTAAGTAGGAAGTAAAAATATTAGGAGTTTGGGTTTTTAACTCTCATGATGAAATTTTGTGCAAGCCGAAAGAACAGCAATGTTTATTTCCCCTTGTAATATACTCTAGTGCTTTTTTTTTTCTAGTGCTTTGATAGTACTTTCATTAAAATCATTTTTAATCACATAGACAAAATATATTGACATCATTTTTTAAAAATTTCAATCTTTAAAAAGATATAACCAGCCGGGCACTGTGGCACATGCCTGCAATTTCAGTGGCTTGGGAGGCTGAGGCAGGAGGATCCTGAGTTCAAAGCCAGCCTCAGCAAAAAGCAAGGCACTAAGCAAGTCAGTGAGACCTTGTCTCTAAATAAAATACCAAATAGGGCTGGGGATGTGGCTCAGTGGCTGAATACCCCGGAGTCCAATCTCTTATACCCCCTCACCCATCCCAAAATGTACCCATACTATTTTTAAAGATATCTCTGAGTCTGTGGAGTTGGAATAAAATATTGACTTCTTTATATTAATTTATAATTTATATTATTTTATATTTATATTTTTATATATTAAATTTATATTTATATTAACTTCTTCCTATTAAAAATAACAATATAGTCAATGGAATATTTTTAAAATCTAAAAATAAAAACCACAATCTTTCTTAAAAATCATTGGCCCCAAAATCATAGGATTAGGATTCTAGAAAAGACTCTACTGCTCACTTGCTGTAAAATCTAGAGAAAGTTCATCCTGCCTCTCTTCACTTTTGTAGAATATGAAGTTTGCCTTAGTTTTATTCTAACATTGAGAAATTTATTTCCCTCAAATTGATTCTTAATACTCAAATAAACTAAACCCCCTTTAGATCTATATCTGAACCACATTTACTTTGGCAATTAAAAAGTGCTCAGAAATAGTTATGAAGTAAATGAATACCTGTTGCCTTCACTCTGAGAGTATTTTACCTTAGGACCCTAATATTTTTCCAAACATTAGGGTTGCATATTTAGATTCTGCTAATAACAATGTTTTTGGGGGGTGTTTTTTTTTTTTTTTGTACCAGGGATCGAACCCAGGGGTGCTTAACCCCTGAGTCATGTTCCCAGCCATTTTTTCATATTTTATTTTGAGGCAAGTTTTTGCTAAGTTGTTCAGGTCCTCACCAAGCTGTTGAGGCAGGTTTTGAACTTACGATCCTCCTACTTCAGCCTCTGGAGTAGTGGGATGACAAGTGCATGTTACCATGTCCAGCTAATATATTGTTTTTAAGACTCCTAATTCCAACCTCATCCCACATATGCTACTTTAGCAATATCACTAATTAGACTGTATTTATACTAATTATTAATTATATAAATTCCAATTCTCTCTGCATAGTACCTGAAGCTTTAACATATTTTTACGTGTACAAATATGATTCTGAAAACAAAAATTCTGAATGATTCTGAAAACAAAATATTGCCTTCTGGTGAAGCATCACAATCCCATTTCACAGATAAGGAAACAGTTTTGTTCTTGGGAAATTGAAAAATGTTCAAATATCTTGTTCTTGCCATATTGCTGTTAGTTATATAGTAAACATCTGGGCACAGATATGGTAAACAGCTTCTGAAGTGCCCCACAGTGATTTTTGCCCGTGATATTCATGCCTTTGTACAAACTCTTGCCTTCTGTGTAGGCAGAATCTAGTGAGTCACTTCTAATAAATAATACAGTCAACATGATGAAAGTCCCTTCATAGATTAGGTAAAGATAGAGACTTACCTCTCTCTCTTTCTCTCTCTCTCCATCATGCTGTGAGCTACCTGCTAATGAAACCAACTGATGAGGAAGTAAATGCAATCTGCCCAATAGCAGGCAAGCAATCAAGCCCCTCATTTAAATAGCATGTGAGTTGAATCCTGCCAGCTACCAGGTGAGAGTACTTGGAAGAAGGTCCTTCTCCAGCCAAGGCTGCAGATGAGTACAGCCCAAGCTAATGCCTTGATTGAAGCCTGTGTGAGGCCCTGAGCTACAGGACTTAGCTAAGCCCAGATTCCTAAAAAACGGAAATGAAGATAACAAATTTTGCTGGGTTTCAACAAAAAGTTTTGGGATGATCTATTATGCAGCCATAGACAATTAATAACTAGACTTCTAAATCTAAGTGTAAATTATCTTTTCTACTCTGGCTTTAATTTCTACGTGCTGTTTGGCTGCTCTCACAATTCTCCTCCACTATTATTTACTTTGTCAATTTGATTACATGGTGCAAATTTTTCAAGGGAAAAATATAATGGACAGAAAATAATTAAGTCATTCAGAAATTACACATTTGGTAATGTGAAGGGGAATCACTATTCCACCACTTAAGACCTCATGTCCTTTTACCTTTGGAAGGAAAGATATCAAAAGGACAATTAGATTGCTTCTTCTTTACAATCCTTCTCTTGACCTCTACACACTCTCTTGGGTGAAGGAGTTATCACTTTAGCTGGTGAGAGTCCAATATCATTGAATAACATTACTGCCAAGGTGGGGATACTTAGCTGACCCTCATCTCACCATCAACAGGTGTTCAGAAGAGAAGTCTCATTCTGCTCCCTGCTACAGACAGTACCTTGATTACAGTCTTAGGTGTCAAGACCTAACTTCTGGGATGCAGATACTCCATTCTTTTTCATACACTCTCTTTGAAAGCTTTGAAAGCTAACAGAATTGTTGAAACAAAACTGAGATGGTTCATGGAAATGTCTAGGAAAATGAACTCAGACTGCATGTGGAATCAAATCATCGAAATGCAAACCTCAAGTCATGATTTCAGACCTCTGCTAGGAAAAATCTCATTTTGTCTCCAGCTTGAATTTGTAGCCTGCTTCTTACATTCATTCAGGCTTAAGTATTTTTGAGTTATTGGGCCAACCTTACTAAAATTAAATGAAGATGCCAATTTGACTGTTTGAGCATTATTTTTAATAGGGGAGACCATAGTTTAAAAAGTTTAGTGATTGCAGAAAGAAGCCCTCACCAATAACAAATACATCATTTATCAGTTTGTTAGACAAGTCCTCACTCATTTGCTTCCTCAAAATTCACTGTAATGTTTGATTTTATATTTTCACAAAGATTTTGTGATGATTAAATATGAAAAATGGTCAAATAAAAGTGTTACATGCTGGGCCAGGGAAAATAAATGATAAATATGAGTGAATAGAATACATAGTACTGGTGCACCATTTCAAAAGACATCACAATCACAAGTCCAAAGTGGAAATAAAATGTGGTGATATCTATCTTATTTCAAGACCCCTTCCTTCTGCTTGTTCATAGCACTGCTCTATTCAATCCTGCAAGTCTCATTTCTATACTACAAAAAACCTGCTCTCATTCCTACCTCAGGGTCTTTGTTCCTATTCTTCCCTCTGCTAAAATGTTCTTTAGTCTAATTGGATACATCTCTTTGCATGAATGTTTGCCCTTTGACCAGCTCCAGCTAGCTCCTCTTTAAAGAGGAATTACCTGAGTGCTCCAAAAAGATTAGTTTGTTTTCACTTTCTTACTCTCTGTCCCTTTATTCTGTCTTATTTAGTAAGGCACTTACCGCTATTATATACTGTATTTGTGTTTTAATATATTATCTTTCTTTCCTCCCAATAAAAGAGAATTTAGCCTTAAGAAAACAATGACTTCACCTATCATGTTCAATGAGTATTCTACAAAACAAAACAAAATCAGTCTATAGAAAGTACATAGTTGCTGGAAAATGCATAGTAATCAAAGGAACAAATAACATTTATCAGTAGATAAAGGCTGACTACAGTATATCTGTTTTACAACTGCCCAGTTACTCTGAACTTCAAAACTGAAAATGGGAGAGAATTAACATAGCAATTACACTGGGAACAGAAAAGTCAAAATAAGCATTGTAATCTTATGTACAGATAAATAATATGATAGATTAAAAATAAAAGAAGTCAGAGGTTAAGATAGTGTTAGCAATCAATAGACAAACTGTCAGGAAGAAGATAGATCCATTTTAATTAACATAAGAAAGAATTTAAAGCAGCATGATTCATGGGTGAGTGAGAGTACAGAAGGTGACGGGACCCAAAGACCCTCTGTGGAAACAAAAGAGATTTCATCGAACAGCTATCAAAAGACAAAACAAAAGCGAAGAACAGAAGACAAAGAGAAAAAGCCATTGTTGTCAAGTAAAATTTATTTACCTTTAGGAAGTATAAAAAAAAAATCCTCACTCAATAAGTAACTACATCCGGTATATTTTGCACCTTGAATACTAAGCTTATTGCTTTTGATTTCATTTTATTTTAATCTAAGCAAATGTTCTCTAATGTCAAACATAGCAAAGGGACATTTAGACCATCCTTATACTCTAGTACTGACAATGTCTGGAATATTGTCATGATTAGTAAATTGAAGTTTCAAAATGGATAAGCACAACTTATTTTTCAACTTTAATGCTAGAGAAATAACACCTTTTTTCTGAGAAGCTATAACTTAAAAACGTACAAGAATTAATAAAATTAAAAGGTACTGTACTCCTCAAGAAAAAGAAATTTAAAACTTTTTACATAGTAAATTGAAGAACAGTTTAATACAATTTTGATTCAACGGTGTATTTTGTGTTCTTTAATTTTACACAATAATCTAGAAATTGCAAAAGATCAATAGGTGCTCAACTTGAAAACAAAATAAAATGGCTGAAATGCTACCTTACTACAAAATCATTATTCTGACAATGCTTTTGCCACATGCAAGGTGAAAATCATGGCAAGGGTCTATGGGCCTGCCATTTTAAAATAAGTAAACTAGTAAAAAATAATGAAAGAATCTCACAGAACAACTTGGGGACTATAAAAATAGGAAAGCAACAATAAAAATCTAAGGAAGACAAACACATAAGATATGTTTCACTAAAGTTAAAGAAAAATGGAATTCAAGAAAAATCTCTAAGGTATGAACATGACCTTTCAAAGTTGCTATAAAAGGACTAAAATAAATAAAAACAATACACATGCCATTAAATATTTGATTCCTCCCCCAAAAGTTGGTGTGTGTGTGTGTGTGTGTGTGTGTATGTGTGTGAGCATGCATGCATGCATGTGTACAAAGAAAGTAACACTAAAAATAGCTTTCCACTTTGAAACTGTATGGTATAATATAAATTGCACTGCAGCAGAAGCCTGTCATGATATTTCTATGGTTTAAAGTTTCATCAGAAAATAAAATGTTGATGTATGATTTTCAGTAAAATATACCATCTATCAATAAAGATATATGTTTGCTTCCCAATAAATGGTATATACACTGAAGGGATGATGCCTCAGGCAATAGTGCCTGTTTAGTAGGCACCAACTTTATTTGAAACATAGGTAAGTGTATGAACTGATAGAGTAATGGAAGAAGAAATGTTATCCACCAATAGCAGTGGTGCTGGTAGGATCCTTGATTTGGCCCTGAAGAGTTGAGATCTCAACTTACTATGTATTTGAGAAGCAAAAAATAGTATCCTATAAATTTCAAAGTTAGAGGACAAGAAGGAGGATATGAAAAGTGCGATTTAGTTTACACAACATATTTTTTTGAAATTGGGGGTGTTAAAGCAATGTTTCAAAAATACTAAAAGAAGTAAGTATTAAAAGTTGAATACATAAGTATTAGTGCTGAATGTAGACTATTAAAGAAAAGGAAATAAAATGCAATTAAATACAGTTTAATATTAGATGGTGAGGTTGCTCTGAAAAGCAAAGATTACCACTGAATACTGAGACTGTGAGAGATCAGTCACTGATTTTTAAGCAATTACTCTTAAGGTCTCTAAGTTTGTTAAAAGTTTATCCTTTCATCAAAAACTTGGAATAATCTTCCCATTTCACTTAAGATTCAGGAAATTAGAGATTTAATGTGAAATTTTCTTGTGATTATTTTTGCTAAGTATTTTCTAAACATGAAATTGAGGAGGTAGAGAAAATGGTGACTGAGAAAGATCCTCCAATAATCTTATTCCCACAGACACACATATCCAAAAATTATTAAACATATCCAAAGCTATTAGTTTTATGTACCACAAAAGCTATGATTTCCAAGTGAAACAACAAAAGACTGGTTTTGATAAGTTGAAAAAAAAAATCATGCATCAAGGAAGGCAGGAAAACTCTGCTGGTATCACCTCTACCACAATTCTAAGCACCATGAAGATGCCTCCCTCTTGCTGGGCGGTAAATCCAGAGTTTATACTTAAACCTTAGCATCAGGCGTAGCACAATGAAATCCAATGCTAGGAAGAGTACCATGAACACTACCTGAAGCCCAATACCTGAAAACGGAGCCACTGGAACTACTTTGGTTAGGACTAACAGACTTCACTACCCCAACACCAACCTTATACACCAAACAGGGGTAAATCAGCCTATGCCCACTGAGGAACAGGTCATTGTATTGGAGCTCAGTACTACAACCACTATAATAAGACCCAACACCAGAAAAATCCAAAGGTCCTAAGACCAGGCCAGAGTTCACAGATGAATCCTCTAGATGTTCCCTGGCATCAGGTGGAGACATGGGCATCAGTGAGTCAGATTCACTTTCTGGCCTGCATCATTGTTAGCTGTGGAGTTGGCCTGGACTACGTACCCCTTTCCCCTAGACTGCACAGTTCTCTGTGGCTGTGAGACTCAGGTGTAACCCAGCTTACCATCAGCAGACAAAGGACTACATTTACCAACACTAAACCAACTTCAGACACCACAGTTTACAGAGCAAGACTACATTTGCTAAGGGTAGGACTGGATAGTTAGCACAGACTGTTGCTTTGGAACTTAGTGCCAGGCTGGTGCAGCCCACCACAGGGAAGATTCTAATGGCCCTCACCACTAGGACAGTTCTCTCAGACAAAGCCTGTGGAAGAGACCCAGTGCCAGGTGGAGACATGCAACTCTAGACTATCAAATTCTATTCTGGCCAGCATAACCAGTGTCTGGCTGCAGCTGTCTTGAGCCCTGAGTCCACCTCAGTTGAAGGCAGCCCCTAGCAGTGTGGGCCTTGATTCTATCCCAGTACTGTGCTATTTTGTTTCAGGTTGTTGGCTTCCTATGGGGTACAGCTTTGAGTTGTTGTCTGTAGCACACATGGGAGCTTAGTAATTGTCTCTCCACAGTGAATCGTGTAGTGCCAGACCACAGGCCAGTGACCTTGATTAGGCCTCTGGTCCTATCCTAACTCCAGAGAGAGGCTTAAGGGGATGGACTCCCCATTATAGCTACCCTCCTGATTCATGCTGAACAACAGATTTGGGACAAATTTGAACTTGGATTGCCCTCTACTGTTGAAATAGTGACAATATTCTAAAAGTCAACTCACAGCAAACCTAGATTTAGGGGAACATCTAGAGCTGAAATAGCAGAAATGAACAAAAGTTCAGAGAAAATGAGCTGTTTAGAATTTCTAGAAAAACAGGTACAAACAAAAGCAGATTATAAAGACTAGAATAAACATACAATCTTTCGATACCCAGATGACATCACATATCAAGTCAAAGCTTTCAAGAAAATACAAATTCATCTAACAGTCAAAATATGAAGCTGATTAGATAGTTATAATTATGGGAGAACTCTAAGACAATTTAGAAGAGTTGATATATGGAAACTCAATGTTCTTCAGGAAAACATAGTTAAATGATTTAATATTCTAACAGAGAAGCTTATCAGAGAGATGGAAGCAATTTTTAAGTCAATCATGAGTTCATGAGCAGAAAAATCCACTAAGTGAAATAAATATGCAATGGAAGACATCAAGAGCAGTATGAATCAGACAGAAGAAAGATTTAGCTGAAAATAAACAGTTGAAGGAGGAAAAAAGAAAAGGGAGGGAGAATGAATAAAGCTTATAGGAATTTTGGCAAAGCAAATATTCAAATTATTGAGACACATAAAGTCAGAAAGCCTTTACATTGCAAACATGGTGCATAAACCACTCATATATTTATGTTAAGAGGTTACTTAGAAAGATGTGAAATGAGATATTAAAAAAAATCAGAAGTGGGACTTGAACATTCCAAAGGGGTACACTTGTTCAAAGAGATAACAACAAAAAACTTCCCAAATCTAGAGAAGTATACAAAAATCCAGGTATAGGAAGGTAAAAATTCATCAGTCAGATTTAACTCTAACAAGTCTATCCACAATACATTCACTCAAGCCCTCAAGATAGTAAAAGATGAAGATAATATTTTCAAAGTCTCAAGAGAATATGAACAACACATAAAGGGGCCACAATTTACCTGATATCAGATTCTTCATCAGAAAACTTGGAGACCAGAAAATTGTAGCATGAAATTTTCACAGTATAGAAGAAAACAAAACAAAACTGCCAGCCGAGAATTCTGTGCCCAGTAAAGCTATCCATTATCAATGGAGAATTAAAGTCATTGAAAATCTGAGAGTATATATTTCCATCAGATTGGTCTTTTTAAAAAATGCTGAGAGAAATTGACCAAGCTTAAAAAAAAAAAAAAAGGTGATGTTAATCACTATAAACCATTGAACGTTACAAAAATAACTGGTAAGAATAAGTATATAGACAAATTTGGGATGCTCTTACATTGAAATCATGGTGAATAAACGATTCATGTTTATGTTAAGAGATAGGATACTAGAAATATGTAAATTAGGACATCAAAAATTCTAATCATGGGGAGAAATGGATTGCAAGTATAGGGTTTTAGTATTTTCTCTGATTATTTTTATTTTTATTTTTATTACCTTTGTTTTCCCACATGTTAAGTTGCTGTCATTTTAAAATAGCTTGACATAATCAAAAGATGACTTTTGTAAGTCTAATGTAACCAAAAAGCAAAATATATAATAGATAAACCAAAAATTCTAAGCAAGAAATCAAGACACCCTACTAAAATGAATAACTTAATCACAATGGAAGAATGTAAGCAAGGGAGACAGAAAGAAAGGAACTACAATAAAAGTAGAAAACAAGTTACAAAATGTCCACAGAAAGACTTTCTGTTGATATTTACCTCAAATTTAAATTCATAAAATTCTCCAAAGAAAAATACTTCAAGAGAAGAAGCAAGTCTCAACTGTATTTTGTTTATAAGAAACTCACTTCCTTCACTACTAAGGACATACATAAACTGAAGGTGAAAGGATGAAATAAAAAAAAAAAAATAGTCCATGTAAAGGGAATAGAAAAGAAAGCAGGAATAGACATACTTCTACCAGATAAAATATACTTTAAATTAAAAGCAGAACAAAGTGACAGGGAGGTCATTAAGGAATCAATTCAGGAAGAAAAATTAACAACTGTAAACATATATGTCCCCAATATCTGAGTGTGTTTTTCTGTTTTTCATCATTGTTACCAAAATATCTGTCAGGAACAACTTAGACGGGGAAAGTTTACTTAATGCTCATGGTTTCAGAAGCTGAGGCCATGTTACGCCAACTCCACTGGTGTTGGCTCAAGGTAGTGCAGAACATCATGGTAGAGGCAAGCTATTCAGCTTGTATTTCTGTGGTATTATTTGTAATGTCTCATTTTCATTATGGGAAATACTTGAAAACATTGGAATCAGCAAGGATACTTTAGATAAGAATATAGAAGCACAGGAAGCAAAAACAAAATAGGTAAAAGAAATTACATCAAATTGAAACACTTCTGTACAACAAAGCAAACTATCAAGACAGTGAAAAGACAACTTTCTGAATGACAAAAAAGAATTGCTAACCCTACATATATAAAGGGGTTAATATACAGAATATATAAATAAATATAAAATATCAACAGAAAAAAAAGAAGGAAAAAGGAAGAAAGAAAGAAAATTAAAACAAAGAACCTAACAAAACAAAAATAGGCAATAGAGCTAAGTAAATATTTATCTAATGAAGACACAGAAATGGTCAACAAGTATATGAAAAAATGTTAAAACTCACTAATCACAGGAAATAGTCACCACCACCAATCACTAGGAAAATGCAAATCAAAATCACAACGAAATATCACTTTACTCCAGCAAAAATTATCAAAAAGACTAAAAAGATAACTAGTGCTCATGAAAATGTGGCAGGAGAATCGAAAGTTCAAGGCCAGCCTCAGCAAAAGCAAGGCACTAAACAACTCAGTGAGATGCTGTTCCTAAATAAAGTGTAAAATAAGGTTGGGGATGTGGTTCAGTAGTCAAGTGCCCCTGAATGCAACATATATATATATATATATATATATATATATATATATATATATATATATATATATATATATATTTTTTTTTAAATTCATTTTAAATTTCTTTTTAAACTGATGCATAAAAATATAAAAATTGTACAATTTATGGTGTAATTTCTTGGTATACATACATATTTTGTAACATTTAAATAAGGTTAGGTATATCTGTCTTCTCAAACATCAATCATTTCTTAGGCAAGGCAATCAAAAGTCTTGTAGTATTTTATGTTATGCAGTACAAAATTGTTATCTACTCATTGATCAACTTCTCCCCATATCTTCTGTCCCCCACTCCCACTCTTCCCAGCCTCTTATACTCACCATTCTACTCTCAACTTATATGAGGTCTAAATTTTCAGATTCCGTGTATGAGTAAGATCATGTGGTAGTTGTCTTTTTGTGCCTGGTTTATTTCATTTGGCATAATAATTTCTTATGCCATCCCTGTGGTGACAAATGACAGAATTTCACTTTTATGACTATTTTACAATTGTACACATGTAGCACATTTTCATCATTCGTTATAAATTGATGGACACTTAGGTTGTATCTATTCCTTGACTATTGTGAATATTACTGCAATAAACATCAGAATTCAGGTGTCTCTTCTACAATACTGACTCCCTGTCCTTTGCAAATACACACAGTCATGTGATTGCTGAATCATATCATAGTGTTCCTTTTTTCACCACATTTTTAATTTTTAATGAACTTGTGCAGCTCTGTGTTGGAGATACGGACTGGACACTATTTTTTTTTAAATTTATAAGTTAATTTAGGAAAAAAAACTATGTTTTTTGGTTGGGGAGGTTGAAATTTTCTATCCATATAAATTACATTTTTTTTCTTGTTTAGATCTACTTTGTGTCATTTAGAAATATACTTTGTAGTTATCTGTAAAGTTTCTTGATATTAATGGGCTTATATATAAGAATATTTAAGTTCTGCTTTCATAAACAATTTCTCTTTTAATGTTTCCTCTTATTCACTGTTCTTTTATCATAGTTATTTGTTTTTAGTATGTGGATTGTAAATCCAGCCTCTTTATTGTCTTTTTATTCTTGTATTCTGTACATGATTTTGAAGAATATCTCCAGATGCATATTTGGATACCAAAAAAAGAGCTTACATTTTTCTTCCCAATTCCATTTGAAACATTTAAACTATCCCAACCTTTGCCCTTGGGAAAGATACATGTGTCTAATTATTATATTATATTTACTATCCTAGCCAATAAATATACCTTTCCTCTGTTCTGTAGGATGACATTGTATCTATCTTCCAAACTTTTTATTATACAAACACATGTGAGAATATATTCTAGAGCAAATGTTGTTGGGATCTTTAGAAAGACCAAAGAAAATAAAAGAATTTTGAAGATGCAATTAAGGTTCCTTAGTAGTTTACTTTAATCCAAAGGACCCTTATCCTAGGGAGTTCGATCTAATAGGATTAGTCATTTTTAAGAAGGGTTCAAAATCACAGACCACAGGAAGTGGAGAGTAGAAGCACCAGAGATATTCTCCCTATGGCCATGAAGAAGCTCTCAAGTATGGTGCAGGCTGTCAATAAACAGAGGAAGAAAATTGGAACTGAGAAACTTAGTCCTACAACTGCAAGCTATTGAGTAATGCCAATAACCCTGTAATCCTGGGAGAGAACCCAGACATTAGGTAAGACATCTTGAGTGCTAATTTGCAAGATCCAAAGCATAAGAACTAGTTAAAGTGTGCTTGAACTTGTTAGCTATAAAAACTGTGAGATAATAAATGTGAGTTGCTTTAAAATGCTAATCTTGAGATAACTTGTCATGCAGCAATGCAAATTAATATATTGTATAATAGATGTGTTCATGGATTTATTAATGCATATAATAAATTTCCATGAATCCTGAAACGAATTTCACTTTAAAACATGTTTAAGATGTCATTGGTTTTGCTTTAATAATATTTATGGATTTTACATTCATGTATAAGTTTCATATGGAGCACGTTTGAGGGGTGTAGTATTCCAATGTTTTAGATAACTTCAACATTTGATAAACTTGATAAGCATTGAATGTTGGCAGTCTCTATTGTAATATTTATATTTTCTTTCCAGCAAAGGGATTCAAATAATTGATGCAATTTGTCTAATAATAAGAGTTAGCTAATTCCTTTTTACACTTGATCTAAGCCAAAAGGCCAAGAAATGATACCAAATTCCTTTTTATTCATAAGAAAAAAGATTATTTGTTGATATAAGAAGGTATTCAAAATGTCCCTTGACTTCTCACTCTCTCCTTTTTTTGTGGTTCATTTTTCATTTTTTCTGATAAATCTTCTGATAAATCTTTCAAGTTAGTTTATGGCTGATAAATTCCTGGGATGCTTATATGTTGAAAAGGTATTTATTTTACCTTGCCATTTGAAAGCTCATTTAGTCATTGATATTTAGAGTTCAAAGTTATTAATGATAGGGGGCAAGTAGAGGCATTTTTCAGTTCTTTTTTACATGAATATATTGCAAGAACTTTGAGCCAGGATTGAAAAATTGTATTTGCATCATTAAATTTGATTAATAAGTAACAATTTCAACATTGCATTCCACAAGCTAGTGTTGTGTGTGAGTTAACAAACTATGGATAACTTCATTCTGAAGTCTTTGAAGGTTTTCCACTTAGTATGCAAATATGCATGTATGCATGTATTCATTTTTTATTATGGTTTTGCTTGTTTGCTTGTTTTATTAAAATGTTAGCAGCTGTGCACCTAGGTCTTTATAATCATACTGTTCAGAACTTAGAGGGAATACTCCATATGTAAGTATATTTTTCTTTTACTCTGTAAATTGATTTGTTATATGGTAGCTGCTTTTATGTTTTGTTTTGTTTTGTTTTTGAACCCAGTAGTATTTCACCACTGAGCCACACCCCTGGCAATTTTTAATTTTTATTTTGAGACCGGGTCTTGCTAAGTTCCTTAGGGTCTTGCTAAGTTGTTGAGACTGTCCTTGAACTTGCAATCTTCCTACCTCAGACTTGTGAGTTACAGGGATTACAGACATGTACCACCATGCCCTGCACTATTTTTTTCCTTAATATTCTCATTGTAGCTGACCTTTATATCTTCTATTTTAATTTCTTATTTTTGATTAATTTCAACTATGTCTACTTCTTTTCTTTTTTTTATTTTTTTTTATTGGTTGTTCAAAACATTATAAAGCTCTTGACATATCATATTTCATACATTAGATTCAAGTAGGTTATGAACTCCCAATTTTACCCCAAATACAGATTGCAGAATCACATCGGTTACACATCCACATTTTTACATAATGCCCTATTAGTAACTGTTGTATTCTGCTACCTTTCCTATCCTCTACCATCCCCCCTCCCTCCCCTCCCATCTTCTCTCTCTACCCCATCCACTGTAATTCATATCTCTCCTTGTTTATTTTCCCATTCCCCTCACAACCTCTTATATGTAATTTTGTATAACAATGAGGGTCTCCCTCCATTACCATGCAATTTCCCTTTTCTCTCCCTTTCCATCCCACCTCATGTATCTGTTTAATGTTAATCTTTTCTTCCTGCTCTTCCTCCCTGCTCTGTTCTTAGTTGCTCTCATTATATCAAAGAAGACATTTGGTATTTGTTTTTTAGGGATTGGCTAGCTTCACTAAGCATAATCTGCTCTAGTGCCATCCATTTCCCTGCAAATTCTATGATTTTGTCATTTTTTAGTGCTGCGTAATACTCCATGGTGTATAAATGCCACATTTTTTTTATCCATTCATCTATTGAAGGGCATCTGGGTTGGTTCCACAGTCTAGCAATTGTGAATTGTGCTGCTATGAACATCGATGTAGCAGTATCCCTGTAGTACGCTCTTTTAAGGTCTTCAGGGAAAAGTCCAAGAAGGGCAATAGCTGGGTCAAATGGTGGTTCCATTCCCAGCTTTCCCAGGAGTCTCCATACTGTTTTCCAGATTGGCCGCACCAGTTTGCAGTCCCACCAGCAATGTACAAGAGTACCCTTTTCCCCACATCCTCTCCAGCACTTGTTGTTGTTTGACTTCATAATGGCTGCCAATCTTACTGGAGTGAGATGGTATCTTAGGGTGGTTTTGATTTGCATTTCTCTGACTGCTAGAGATGGTGAGCATTTTTTCATGTACGTGTTGATTGATTGTATGTCCTCCTCTGAGAAGTGTCTGTTCAGGTCTTTGGCCCATTTGTTGATTGGGTTATTTGTTTTCTTATTGTTTAATTTTTTGAGTTCTTTGTATACTCTGGATATTAGGGCTCTATCTGAAGTGTGAGGAGTAAAAATTTGTTCCCATGATGTAGGCTCCCTATTTACCTCTTTTATTGTTTCTCTTGCTGAGAGAAAACTTTTCAGTTTAAGTAAGTCCCATTTGTTGATTTTTGTTATCAACTTTTGTGCTATGGGTGTCCTATTAAGGAATTTGGAGCCCGACCCTACAATATGTAGATCGGAGCCAACTTTTTCTTCTATCAGACGCAGAGTCTCTGATTTGATATCTAGCTCCTTGATCCACTTTGAGTTAACTTTTGTGCATGGCGAGAGGAGGGGATTCAGTTTCATTTTGTTGCATATGGATTTCCAGTTTTCCCAGCACCATTTGTTGAAGATGCTATCCTCCCTCCATTGCATGCTTTTAGCTCCTTTATCAAATATAAGATAGTTGTAGCTTTGTGGATTAGTCTCTGTGTCCTCTATTCTGCACCATTGGTCCACCCTCCTGTTTTGGTACCAGTACCATGCTGTTTTTGTTACTATTGCTCTGTAATATAGTTTTAAGTCTGGTATCGCTATACCGCCTGATTCGCACTTCCTGCTTAGAATTGCTTTTGCTATTCTGGGTCTTTTATTTTTCCATATGAATTTCATGATTGCTTTATCCATTTCTACAAGAAATGCCGTTGGGATTTTGATTGGCATTGCATTAAACCTATAGAGAACTTTTGGTAATATCGCCATTTTGATGATGTTAGTTCTGCCTATCCATGAACAGGGTATATTTTTCCATCTTCTAAGATCTTCTTCTACTTCTCTTTTTAGGGTTTTGTAGTTTTCATTATATAAATCTTTCACCTCTTTTGTTAGGTTGATTCCCAAGTATTTTATTTTTTTTGAGGATATTGTGAATGGAGTGTTTTTCCTCATTTCCGTTTCAGAAGTTTTGTCGCTGATATACAGAAATGCCTTTGATTTATGCGTGTTGATTTTATATCCTGCCACTTTGCTGAATTCATTTATTAGTTCTAGTAGTTTTTTTGTAGACCCTTTTGGGTCTGCTAGGTATAGAATCATGTCATCTGCAAATAGTGATAATTTAAGTTCTTCCTTTCCTATTTTTATGCCTTTAATTTCTTTCGTCTGTCTAATTGCTCTGGCCAGTGTTTCGAGAACTATATTGAATAGAAGTGGTGATAGAGGGCATCCCTGTCTTGTTCCAGATTTTAGGGGGAATGCCTTCAATTTTTCTCCATTGAGAATGATGCTAGCCTGAGGCTTAGCATAGATAGCTTTTACAATGTCGAGGTAAGTTCCTGTTATCCCTAGTTTTTCTAATGTTTTGAACATAAAGGGATGCTGTACTTTGTCGAATGCTTTTTCTGCGTCTATTGAGATGATCATATGGTTCTTATTTTTAAGTCTATTGATGTGGTGAATAACATTTATTGATTTCCGTATATTGAACCATCCTTGCATCCCAGGGATGAATCCTACTTGATCATGGTGCACAATTTTTTTGATGTGCCTTTGTATCCGATTCGCCAGAATTTTATTGAGGATTTTTGCATCTAGGTTCATCAGAGATATTGGTCTGTAGTTTTCTTTCTTTGAGGTGTCTTTGTCTGGTTTCGGAATCAGGGTGATGTTGGCCTCATAGAATGAATTTGGCAGAGCTCCTTCTTTTTCTATTTCCTGAAATAACTTGAAAAGTATTGGTATTAATTCTTCCTTAAAGGTTTTGTAAAACTCCGCTGTATACCCATCCGGTCCTGGGCTTTTCTTGGTTGGAAGTCTTTTGATTGCTTCTTCTATTTCATCTATTGTTATTGGTCTGTTTATGTTGTGAGTATCCTCCTTACTCAGTCTGGGCAAATCATATGACTTAAGGAATTTATCAATGTCTTCACTATCTTCTATTTTATTGGAATATAGGTTTTCAAAATAATTTCTAATTGTCTTCTGTATTTCTGTAGTGTCTGTTGTGATATTGCCTTTTTCATCCCGTATGTTAGTGATTTGAGTTCTCTCTCTTCTTCTCTTCGTTAGCATGGCTAAGGGTCTGTCGATCTTATTTATTTTTTCAAAGAACCAACTTTTAGTTTTGTTAATTTTTTCAATAGTTTCTTTTGTTTCAATTTCATTGATTTCCGCTCTGATTTTAATTATTTCTTGCCTTCTGCTACATTTGCTGTTGTTTTGCTCTTCCTTTTCTAGGGCTTTGAGATGAAGTGTGAGCTCATTTGTTTGTTGGTTTTTCCTTTTTTTGAGGAATGACCTCCAAGCGATGAATTTCCCTCTTAAAACTGCTTTCATTGTGTCCCATAGATTCCGATATGTTGTGTCTGTATTTTCATTTATCTCTAAGAATTTTTTGATTTCTTCCTTTATGTCTTCTGTAACCCATTGATCATTCAGTAACATATTGTTCATTTTCCATGTGATGTAGGATTTTTCCTTCCGTCTTTTATCATTGATTTCCAGTTTCATTCCATTATGATCAGATAAAATGCATGGTATTATCTCCACCCCTGTATATTTACTGAGGGTTGCCCTATGGCATAATATATGGTCTATTTTTGAGGAGGATCCATGTGCTGCTGAGAAAAAAGTATATCCACTTGATGATGGTTGATATATTCTATATATGTCAGTTAAGTCCAGGTTGTTGATTGTGATATTGAGCTCTATAGTTTCTTTATTCAGCTTTTGTTTGGAGGATCTGTCCAATTGTGAGAGAGGTGTGTTGAAGTCACCCATAATTATTGTGTTGTGGTCTATTTGATTCTTGAACTTGAGGAGAATTTGTTTTATGAACGTCGCAGCACCATTATTTGGTGCATAAATATTGATAATTGTTATGTCTTGTTGGTGAATGGTTCCTTTTAACAGTATATAATGTCCTTCCTTATCCCTTTTGATTAATTTAGTCTTGAAGTCAATTTTATTCGATATGAGAATGGCCACCCCTGCTTGCTTACGAGGACCATGTGCGTGGTATATTTTTTCCCAACCTTTCACCTTCAGCCTGTGTATGTCTTTTCCAATCAGATGTGTCTCCTGGAGGCAGCATATTGTTGGATTTGTTTTTTTAATCCATGTTACCAGCCTATGTCGCTTTATTGGAGAGTTTAAGCCATTAATGTTTAGAGTTACTATTGATATATGGTTTGCACTTCCAGCCATGTTTGATTATTTATCTTTTTCTTTTTTTTTTTTTTTAATTTAGTGTGTTTCTCCATGGTTAGCTTTCCCCCTGCCCTCTGTCTTTATAGAGGCACTTCCCTCTGATGGTTTTGGTTATTGTTTTTCATTTCTTCCTCGTGTAGTGTTTTGCTCAAGATGCTTTGCAATGCTGGTTTTCTGGCTGCAAATTCTTTTAGCTTTTGTTTATCATGAAAGATTTTTATTTCGTTATCGTACCTGAAGCTTAATTTTGCTGGATACAGAATTCTTGGTTGGCATCCATTGTCTTTCAGTGTTTGAAATACGTTGTTCCAGGATCTTCTCGCTTTCAGCGTCTGTGATGAAAAATCCATTGTTAACCTTATTGGTTTACCCCTGAATGTAATCTGCCTCCTTTCTCTTGTAGCTTTTAGTAGTTTCTCTTTGTTCTGTATATTGGATATCTTCATAACAATGTGTCTTGGCGTTGGTCTACTGTGATTTTGTGTGCTCGGTGTCCTGTATGCATCTACAATTTGTATATCCGTTTCCTTTTTTATTTCTGGAAAGTTTTCTGTAATTATTTCTTTCAGCAGGTTACTCATTCCCTTGGTTTGAATCTCTGTACCTTCTTCTATCCCGATGACTCGTAGGTTTGGTTTCTTTATGTTATCCCATATCTCTTGGATGTTTTTCTCGTGGTTTTTAACCAGCCTTTCTGAGTTGGCTAGGCTCTTTTCAAGATGATATGTTTTGTCTTCATTATCTGATGTTCTGGCTTCTACTTGCTCCACTCTGTTAGTGATACTCTCAATTGAGTTTTTAATTTGGTTTATCGTTTCCTTCATTTCTAGAATTATTGTTTGGTTTTTTTTATAATCTCAATCTCCTGATAAAGATGCTTAACTTCTTCTTTTATCTGTCTATGTAATTCATTTTCAAAGTGTTCTTTCACTGTTTGGATTTGCTGTCTCGTATCTTCTTTAAGGTTACATTCCATCTGTCTGAGGTATTCCTTGAGTTCTTTATATGACCATTTTTCTGCTGACTCTAGGTCCTCCTGAATATTTAGGCTGTCCTTCATTGTTTGTACTCCTTTTCTTCCTTGCTTTTTTATGCTGCTCATGTTACTTCTTGTTCTGTTTGACTGCTGAGTTACTGTTTACTCTTTTAGATTTATTTGATGCTTGAGAGGAAAGATATTAGAAGAGAAGGGAAGAAGTCACTAAAGAGAATGAGAGTAGGCAGGTAGAATTCAAGGAAGGGGGAATAAGAAGATTGAAAAGAAATGAAAAGACAAAAGAAACAAGAATAACAAAGATTAGATAATAAAGAAAGAAAGAAAATACGAAAAAAAAATTTTAACAAAAATAATAGTGATAATAAAAAATGAAAATTAAAATTAAAAAAAAAATAATAATAATAAAATAAAAAAAAATTAAAAAAAATAGAAACATTGAAAAAAAATTAAAGAACAACAACAAATAAAAATTGAAAATGAAAGAAAAAGGAGAAAAAAAAGAGAAAAAAAAAGAAAAAGAAAAGAAAAAAAAATGATAATAATAATAATAATAAATGCAGTCCTAGAGTTCTATTAACTTCTCTTCCAGTAGGTGGAGCTGTGCCCACTGGGCCAAGCTTCTCCTCTCAATAGGTGGGAACCATTCACTGTGCAGCAGCTCTTTCTCCTAGACTGGGCGGGTCTCCAATCCTGAGTGTCTAGGGCCTTGTTTTGTGTTTCCTCAAGCCAGGCTGTGCTCACCTGTGGCGCTCACCACAATACTGGCTACACGCCAGGTCTGCTGCTCCTGGGAGCCCTGTTTTCATGAACACCTGGGCTCACTCTCCCTGTTTGCCTCCCTCAGACCCTAAGTTTGTAGAGCTTGGGGCTGAGATCCCCCAGCGAATTTGCTTGCCCTCCTGTAGCCACGCCCCCGGTAGCTGGTGCAAGAGACCTCAGTTGTCAGCACTGGTGGGAGCGGTAGCCGGGAGTTCCGCGCCGCGAGTCCCGCGCCACTCCTGATTCCCTCGGTCTGGTTATTGCATTCACAGGAGAGCTGGGAGTGGCCCTTAAGGTTTCCCTGCTGTGTGGAGAGAGATGGCTAGGGGATTACACACCTGTCGCGCTGGTTTCAATGCAGTTATCTCCTCCGCCTGTGATGCCATTTCTCTGCCATGGTGATATCCCATGCAAATGGTGACAGTTTGTTCCCTTTGCCGGGTGACCAATGCAACGGGTGGGTCCTGACTGTCTCTCCCAATCCCCGTTTCAGTCCTGTGGCCACTGCCTATGAAGGCTCGGTTGGCTTTTACCTCTGTAAGTTCCTAAGGGCCGGCCAATTATTTCAGCGGGATCGTTAGTGTTGAGTCACACGAAGCAGGCGAACCGGAGCTTAATTGCCTCCAATTCGGGCTCTGTGTGTGTGTTCTGAGGGGCCCAGCCTGTACACCCCAGATCCACGTCAGCTCAGCATTGCCTAGTGATCCTGAGCAAACAGCATTTAGACAGTTTACGGCTCCCTATGCCCGCGCAGTTGAAGATGTCAGAGACTTGATCTCTCTGCGCCTGCCACCATGTTACATCTCCTCAGTAATATTCATGTTGCCCTTACAGCTTCCTGGTATAAGCACGTTCTTGGGATTATACAAACTGCTGCTTCCGTTTCCAGTCCAGATTTCTAGAATGAAACCCTGCCGCCGTCGCCTCCGTCTCTGGGCCGCGCTGACGAGCGTCGCGCTTGTCTGCAACCGTAGCAGAGCCGCCCTGGCCTCCGCAGCTCTTCAGCCCGGTGCCAGGCCCCAGGGGCCCAAGCGGCTGCCGCCGCGGCTCTCCGTCCCCCTCCTCCGGAGCACGGGTCCCCTGGCAGGGGGGTGCAGAACGACCCCAGAGCAGGCTCTGCCGAAGGTGCAGCGGCGAACACGCCACAGAGACGCTCGAGGCTGCAGTCCAGCCTTCGGAGGACAGGGCTCGGCACGCAGCCCAGCTCCAACCTCTAGGTGCGGCTGCCGGACAGTGTATACAGAGCCATCAAGACAGCAAGCAGAAAGCAAATGGCGGCTCCCGCGGAGTGGATTTTCGGCACAGAAACCACAGCCCCGCCAACAATCCCAATCCACAAACTCTCCCTGTATAAAAAATATTCAAAAAAAAAAGAAAAAAAAAAGGCGGGGCACACTGAGCTTTCTTTGCCTCGGGTACTTACAATCCACTGCTGATTACACATTCAGCTTCTCTGCCCTGAGCGAAGCGAAAGAGGAAGCAGATGGGAGCAAAGCACCCGCGGCTCTGAGCAGCCAAGCGTCTCTTTTTCGATTTCTTTGTTCTTCCTGCTCCTTGGCAAAGTGGTCCACTACAGATTAACGGTGAAAGGAGTTTTAACAGACTGTGCGAAATCTCTATTAAAGCCGCTGCTTTGAGCACCACGCTCAGCACTTCAGCAACCCCCGTACGCAGCGGCCATATTCTGTCTACTTCTTTTCAAGGAAAAAAATAACCTCAGTTCAAGTTTCAAACTATTTACATATTTATTCTCTATTCAATCAGTCTATTTAGTTTTATTAGTAGATTCTTAGGTACAGTTCAAGGAATCCTAATGGTCTCATTTTATTGTTGGTTTGAACTATTTTACTTTTTAAGATGAGATGCCACTCATATCTTCTATCACTATTAATTCAACAATCATATACCAATCATCTACCATATTTCAGATTTTATAGACCTTTAAATTGCAGTAGGCAAAATTATAGATCTTTGCATTGCAGCTTAATTCTAGAGAGAGATTTTAAAAATAAACTCGTGGGTTGGGGCTGTAGCTCAGTGGCAAAGTGCTTGTCTAGCATGCGTGAGGCACTGGGTTCGATCCTCAGTACCACATAAAAATTAACAAATAAAATAAAGGCATTCGGTCCAACTACAAAAAATTTAAAAAAATAAAAATAAAAATAAATAAACTCGTGTGTGTGTGTGTGCGCATATGCATGTATGATGTATTACTAATGCAAAAATGAGCAGGCAAAAGAGTTAGGGAGGAGAATGGGGAATAGTGGGCAGTGTTTTATGCAGAATGATCAGAAAAGTCTCATTATGTTGTAAGAAGAAGTGAACCACCAAGTCAAGTAGAAACTAGAGGAGCAATACAGAGGGAGGAAGAGTATGTGTGAAGCTTATTTTAAAGAATACACAACCCTGAGTGTTTATAAAACCCACTCTTTTGTCTTGTACAGGAAATATTATATGCACCTTCCCCTTGGTCCTTCCATTAGCTATTTATGAATAACAATCTACCCTAATGCATAAAGGCATAGAACATAAAGCATAGGTTCTTTTTCATGAGCCTGTATGTTAGCAAGGTTGCTCTCCTGACTTGAGTGAGACTCAGCTTATTCCTGTAGACCTTTGCATTTGAGATGAGCTGATGGGTTAAATGGAGGCTTGCGACTCCAGGGTTTCATCAATCTGGATGTTCCCTCATATTCCTCATCCTCCTTTGATCTAGCCTGGCTTGTTCTCATGGCTGTGGTAGGGTTTGAAGAGTGAGAATGGAAATGAAGTAATAGTTTTTCACAATTCTTGTACAAATTTTTTCTTATTTCATTGGACAAAGAAAGTTCCATGATTAATCCCAGAGTCAAAGTGAAAGCAACCTTTAAATTTATAGAGAAAGGGCATCATCTCAAAAGACCACTTAACAATGACTGTTAGGGCATTCAGACAAACAAATCAATGGAAAATCACTTTGAGAAGTGGAACTTTTAAGTCACCACTTATTTGGAGGTTCTTGGCTTCTATCTCAAAGTGTCTGTCCACCTATGTGTGGATGCTCTTTGTGTGTGCCTTGGTAAAACTGCTAGCTCTCGGGAAAGCATGCTGCCTTGGAGTGTGACCCAGTTCTACATCTTCTTAATTTTTTTAATTCAACTTTCTATTCACATTCTTCCTGTTTTAGAAGAGATAAATTAGCTCATATTAGACTGACTCTCATGCTGAATGTAACTGTAAATGGTACACAAAATATATAAAATATTTTGAAATGTTTTGGAGAAAAAGAGTAGAGGAAGGATTTAAGCATCTATCATTATTGAGGAAAGTAAAGCATAAAACATAACCTATGCAAATATCCTGTTTCTCTCTCTGGGTCATTGTTGCTAAATTATTTTGTATTATTGAATCAATTGATGGCAAAACAGTAAATACACATTTATTAGTCAACTGATCTGGGTCAGCCTCTCAGTTATGATAGTCAGCTAATCAGGAACAGAAGATCCCCCAAAATATACAACTGCTTGATAATTGGTGAACAGCATATCCCCACATGACATCTTAAACTGCTGATGTCAGCTTAGCCACACTTCTGAAAATCTACTAAACTACAGAAATTGCATTTACTGAAACCTATGTTAATATCAACTCAGTAATATTTTTTTAAAAAGTCTAAGAAGAAAAAATTCTCCTTTAATATAAAAATGATAGTTTCAACTTCTTAAAAACAATTCAGATACCAATGCTGGTTTCACTGTCCTATGAGAGTGGAAAACCAATTAAACATAGTGATCTACTGGTATGCTGTCCATTTGGCAGAGGGAAAAATAAGGCTGTGTGGAAAAATGTATCACTCAGTCACTTTGAAATTTTATTATTGACAATATCTGGGGTTCTATTGAAGATTCAGAAGTTTGAGTTAGAGATCAAGAGGTGATCAAAAGGCAGTGAAAATGTACTATAGAAACAGACCCACAAGTGATTCAGATAAGAGTTATCTTCAAATATTGATAATACAATATTGATAATATGGAAAAAAACATAGAAGGTAGACAAAAATGATAACATTTGAAAAGATAGGGATTTCCAACAGAAGATTTTAGTCCAAAAAAGTATTGAAAGGATACATAAAATGGACAAAATACACATCACCTGAAATTAAGAACTCATTAGATGGAATTTCCAAAACTCTGGTTTTAAGGGAAGATAAAATTATTGAACTTGAAATCAGTGACTTTAAAAAAAAAACAAGTAAAAACATTTTGGAAATTTGTTTGGCTCTAATTATTGAAGCTAAAAAAATAATTTCATTTCCAAATATTTACCAAATATGACCAACAAAAGACAGGTCCTCAAACATTTAATCAGCTTTATTTGCAGTTGAAAGAAAAAAGGAAAAACCAGATCCAAATATTCATCAGTAGTAGACTGCATGAATAAATTGTTGTAGGTTACAAAGGAATACTACACAGTAATGAAAACACTGAATTACTACTATGTAGAGTATTACCAAAAAAAATAAACGTTCAAAACATTGTGTGCAAAAAACTAAAACACTGAATATAGTGGTGGGGTTTTATTTAATGATCTCCAAAATCAGGCAGAATTAATCTATAGTGAAGATGATTATATTAAAATATTTTTTAAAAGATGGAGTTTACATGGCTGCTATGAAATTTACCCCCAAATCTGCTATTAGAGGGTAGAAACACACAACTGCTTATTCTTATGCAAAAAGGATGAAAAAAAATCTAAAGAGAAAAAAGGAAATAAAATAAAGACATTAGTTAGAGAAACTTTTTCCCTCACTGTATGTTTGCTTAGTGTTTCCGCTCTTTTGACACCTAGGACCCAAGAAAGCGGTGATTTAAACTTCAACTGGAGTATAATGTTTTGATTATAAGAAAATCTATTTTTCAATTTTATTTTATATGTTTTCACTGTGTTGATGAAGGAATTTGAGACATGGTCTTTTATTTAACGATACTAATGTCTTGCAAATGGTGTTTAAGAACTCTGATAGCATTGACCTAATTCTGAATAACTGAAAAAGAGTTGCTATCTCAGGTGGTCATTTCAAAGGAACAGAAATGAAGCAGCTGTTTCCCATTATCACCCACCTTTGGGGGACAACAGTTACTTCCCTCACTTTTTCAGAGGTTTAAGATGTTAATTAGGTGCTGAGTTCATCTTTAATCACAGATATGCCAGTCTACTGAGAACATGGATTCACTCTTGACTACCTCTAGCTATGACAATGGCAAATTGTTTATTTTCTGAAATGACTTATTACACATCTGGCTTTAGTCTATTAACTAAAACCCAAGTTCATTTGAATACACACGCATAAATTAGAACCACTGGTAGATGAGACTGTAGCATTAAAATGTTTTATGTTTTCTATAAAAATTCTTTTAAAAACAAAACAAAACACATAGTACAAATGACTGCCAACCTAGACTGGCATTAAACTTGAAGGCACCTAGTACACTCATTTTGAATACAAGATATGATGAAGATGTTTGACATTTTATATCTCCATTTTTAAAAATGTAAACCCAGTAAGAATGTAATAGCAAAAATGCACATGGAGTACTATAGCATAGCCTGAGGAGTGTACTCAATAATTAAGAAAAAGAAATATTTCATACACAATGGAACATTACTCAGCATTAAAAGGAATAAAATTATGGCATTTGCAGTTAAATGGATGAAATTTGATAATATCATGCTAAGCTAAGTAAGCCAATCCCTAAAACCAAAGGCCCAATGTTCTCTCTGATAAATGATGCTGATCCATAACTTGAGGGGTGGGGTTGGCATGGGAGGAATGGAAGAACTTTGGATAGGACAAGAAGGATGGGGTAGGTAAGATGGTGGAATGAGATGAACACAATTAGCCTAGGTACATGTATGATTGCATGTATGGTGTGACACTACATCATGTACATCCAGAGAAATGAAAAGTTGTGCTGCAATTGTGTACAATGAAACTAAATGCTTTCCGCTGCCATGTATAACTAATTAGAACAAATAAAAATAATAATGAAAAACAAAATAAAGTACCATTGCACAAAAAAGAAAAAGAAATATTTTATATGTCAGTCCTTTTAACATACAAACAGTACAAAATCAAACTTTACAAAAATTTTTGAAAACAAAATCTAAATTTCTGCCTTTAATTATGTACAATTTTATACTTAACTATTTTAAAACAAGAGCCATACATTTTTGTTGTGTTTTGATTGTCCAAGAATGCACATATGTGTGTGTGCAGACATACATTTCACTTTAACCAACAACACATATATATAGGATGAATAAAAGTTGAAAATAAAGATCTGAATGAATTAAAAGCAAATGATTGAAACAACTAGCATTAGCCTACTGGATGATTACTCATGAGGAAATAACCATTTGAAATAGAAATTTGGTATTTATATTCCTGGAAAAGATGAGGGACATATATTTAATTTGTGATGCTATTCATCTTCGATTGTTAAGATTTTTCTGACGTGTGTATATGGGTGTCTATCTTTTGAAATTTTATTTAAAAGTTCATTTTTAAATTAATTAATTTATTTTTAGCTATATCTGACAATAGAATGTATTTTGACAAATTATACATACATAGAATGTAACTTATTCTGTTTAGGGTCCCACTGTTACTGTACATAATGCAGAGTTACCCTGGGTGTGTATTCAAATACAAGGCTAGGAAAGTTATGTCTGATTAATTCTACTGCTTTTCCTATTCCCCTCCCTGTTCCCTTCCCTTACTTTCCCTATGTCTAATCCAATGGATTTCTATTATTTCCCTCCCCAACCTCCCTGGTTTGGGTTAGCATCTGCAAATCAAAGAGAATATTCAGCCTTTGATTTTTGGGGATTGGCTTTTTTTCCAGTTCCATCCACTTACCAACACATGTCATTATTTCATTCTTCTTTATGGCTAATTAATATTCAATTGTGTGTATATACCATATTTTCTTTATCCATTCATCCATTGAAAGACACCTAGGTTGTTTATAGTAGCTCAATTCACAATAGGCATGCTATAGAATCAACCTAGATGTCCTTCAATGAATGAATGGATAAAAGTGTTTTAGTCTCAAAAAATATTATATTGGCTTATGGTACATATACTGTAACCTAAAGCTTATAAAAAAAAAACATTTTAACATTAAAGTCTCTCATCTTTCCATGACCCAAATTTTTAAGTAAAAATTCACATCAGCTCTGTATTTAGTGAATGTTCAAGAGCCACATGTATTATAAGTCATTTTCAAAGAGAACTTAAGAGATAATGTCCTAGGAATGATCATCTGTCAAGTGCTCTGCCTTCTCAAAATATGGAAACTGGACAAGGCCATGGTTCACATTTGAAAATGTGGACACTAAGACTCCATTTACAGCTGCTATCAAAAGGTAAGAACTCATGGTTTCCAAACCAAATGCTGATGTTGTGAGTTCTGCCATTGGATGGCTACATTACAGTTGCAACCATAAGAACTGAACCACAACACCCTGATGATGCCCTAAGAAGTGTTGGTTCTCCCACTGAACACCAGTGCTGATCCAGAAGGAGCTGTGGCCAACGTTCTGACATTGCTTTGAATCCTGGCCCCTGATAACATGAGGGGAGAATCCAATACTTAATCAGGCAGTTCAGAGCTCCTCAGGCTCCGAGGTTAGACCTAGCACTTCAAGAATCTCCAAATACTATGAGCAACCTTGGTTATTATTTTTCCTTTGCCATCATATATCACCTGTCTTAACACTAAAATATATTAGAAACTCCTCATACAAGATTTTCAAAAGTAATAACACAAGCTTAAACACGAAGAAACACATTATAGGGAAAAGAATGAGTAGTGGACAGTTAATAAAAATGAATGTCAGTAGAGGGGGCAGAGAGAGAAGAGGGGAGGGGAGGGGGGATAGTAGAGGATAGGACAGGCAGCAGAACACAACAGACACTAGTATGGCAATATGTAAATCAAAGGATGTGTAACTGATGTGATTCTGCAATATGTATATGGGGTAAAAATGGGAGCTCATAACCCACTTGAATCAAAGTGTGAAATATGATATATCAAGAACTATGTAATGTTTTGAACAGCCAACAATAAAAAATTAAAAAAAAATAATAGCAATATTGAAAGCTGTTCTATCCATTGGGGTTATAATTTTCATAGTGAAATTGTAGTCCCTAAATGCACTGTTTTTCAGTCAGTTCACCTTTAAAAAGATATACATGTACCTATGCAATATCTATATGTGTATGCTTATGTTTACATATCATATAGTTACCCTTGACTCTTCTCTTCATAAGCTGAGTTAGTTTCTAGTGGGCTAGTCAGATATTTCCAGAGCACCAAGCTAAGAGAGGAAAAATAAAATAGATTTTTCCAGCCGAGGACTGTTTCATTATTCCAGACGACACTTTGTATTGATCCTCCTCTATTTATTTCTAATTTTGTTGCCACTGATTGAGTTGAGCTCTAAATCTTGTGATGGCTCACATGCTGTTAGGATGCTGCATTGCTACCAGAAACACAAGGTAGCAATGTTCTCATTTTAAACTCTAATTTGGTCTTATTTGCAGCAAATTAAGGTGCCTGATGTGGCATTTTAGCACCAAAAATGCTTTATTATATGTCTTTCTTACTCACCCTCACAGAAAAACACAGTGTATGTGGTCAATACAAATTTGTGCATTAGATATCCAGCAATGGGAATCGTGAGCCAGATAAACTAACATAGAAATTGCCCCAGCATCTACCAATATAGGTGGCAGATAATGCATGCTTAGTATGGTTCCATTGCAAAATTTCTTTGCTGTAAACTTGCCAGAAAATCCAAATGACAGAAAAAAGAGCAGATATCTAAACAATTCCATAATATATAGATCCAGAATACTCACATTCTGATAAGGATTTGCTTTAAAGATATGTCTCATTAAAAATTATATATGTAGTGCATTTACTCATTGAAAGTATTGATTTCTCACATTAACAAGTTTCAGATTACAAAATTAAGATAGTTATACTTATTAAAAGAATAATTGTATGAGAAAGAAAGGAGTCTACAAAGGGGATGTAATGTGGAATATATTGCCATAAGTATTTATGGCTCCATGCTTAAAACGTGGTTTCATTATTTGCTAGGGAACACTCAAGAGAAAAAACAAAACAAAACTGTAGACTTTAAGAATCATAGACAATAAAACTAAACATATATTATGAAATGCTGGTTTTACATTTGTTTTTTGATGTGAAATATAAGGGCTTCACTGATTTTTATTCACTGTATTTTTTAAACGGTGAATAGTATTTTCATTAACATGTTTAATTGTGCATATTTACGTGGTTTAATGTGATATTTCCATACAAGCATATAGGATGCACAGATCAGATCCAGTGGCCCCTTTTCCACCCCTACCCCATCCCATAGCCTCCTCAATCTCTAGATCACTTTTAGGTTGATGATTTTTTAGCTACTAAATATAAAAGAAAACATGCCTGATTGTCTTCAACCTTTAATTTATTTCCCTTAACAAAATGTTCTCCAATAAAGAAAAACAGAATTTGGATAAAAGCTATAGAAAAGACCAACAAGGTCACGCAAGTTGCAGCCTTCCCTCTTTGCTTCCTTTTGGATGACTTTGTCTTTGGTAATAGACTTTATCAATATACACTTTCTTTAAAACCTGAAGCTATGGAGCACAACTTAATCATTTCGTATTTTTAAAACTAGCACAATTATTATTTATCACCCTTGGAATTGAAAAAAAATAGAATTTAAAGTCTACTGGTGTTAGAGTCTGTAAACAAGTCTGGATGGCGCCTGGCAAAATGCCAGAGGGAGTGGTTTGTGAAGTAATGCCATGGAGCCATTAAGTGTGGAGATTCCTTATTGGTTGACTGATGTATCTAGTTTATGTTAATTAGATAAGCTGTGATATCTCTCTGGTCCTACAATAAATGGCTCCCACTCCTGCTGTATCAACGTACACAAGTTGTTCGTCACCCCCCGGTTATTTTGCCCAGCCAGCCGGGCTGTGGCACACTGGATTTCATCTTTAGGAGGAAAAAAACACTAATAGGTGGAAGTTCAGTACAATTACTAAATTTCTCAATAAATTTCTCAAGCACCCATAGTTATCTCACATTCATTCTGCAATAGTGATCAGCAAATTTTGCTACTAGAGGTAACACATGACATACGGCAGCCAGCCACAGGACCTGTCCTACAGTTCTCATGTGGTCTTAATGATAGTCTTTGGTATCACATCATATTATATTTGTTGGAACTCAAGCCCAGAGAAAGCCAAAGTCAAATTAATTTGTCACCTTTTATTTTTATGTATTTATTTATTATTTTTACCTCTAAAGCTTATATCTGCTTCTACCACCATGGTATTTCCTGCAGTGCCCTATTAACTGATTCAGGTTGATCAAAACTTATGAAGAATTTGACCACCAGCAGTAACCCTTAGAGAGGGAGAGAGGTATAGAAGTTCAGAAATGTTATAGAGACTCAGCTATATAGCTAGTGTCAACATGAGTAAAGTGACTTAAAACTCTGATGAAATTCCTAAGTGAAAGGAGACATTTTAAATTGAATAGAGGGTTTTCACATCCTGTGCAGCTCTTCACTCCCTGTGCAGCAAACTAAAAACAACAATAACAACAACAACAACAACAACAACAACAAAAATACTGGCTTTAAAATATGTGATTTAAAAATAAAGAGTGTTATGGGTCCATTTACATTTTGCATGTAGCTTATATTTTAAAGGAGGAGAAGGCACAATAATCTCATTAAACAACAAATATGTTCCTTGATGTTACATTTTAATATAATTGTGTGTGCTAGTTACAGTTCCTAAAAATGTAGTCAAAACAGAAAAGTATTTAATGTAGGAATAAATGAATACTCAAGCTCAGCTATAAGTCTAATATCTCCTAATGAACTGGATGCATAATGTTGCAACTCATAAGTGAGACAGATGATTTGGCTTTTAAAAATTTCCCAGCACACCTGTGAATTTTCCTAAACAGACCAAGTGTTCATGTACTTTCTCATTCCTAAATATACGCATTAACTAATACTAACTGTCCAATTTTTAGTACAGACATACTTCTGTCAGTAGTAGAAATTAAAATCAGTAGAGAAACTGACAGTTTTTATCTTAAATTACTTCTGTCAATCTTAGAAATATGTATATTTTGTTAAAATATGACATTTACTGTCTTGCTTAAATTTATTATAAATTTCAAAATGACTCAATAACTTTAAACATAGTTATGAAATAACATATAACAATCTAATTTCCAAATAAACTGACTTCAATTTTTATTTCTGCAGAAAAATAGGAGAAAATAAAGTTTAAAAGAACATGGAATCAGTCAGTTTTTCTGTTAATTGTGCCCAATGTGTATTCAGATTACTCCTTGAAATTCAAGCACCACCCATCTTTTCTGAGATGTGCCAGTAGCCAAAGGGCATTTATAATTATTAAAGAAAACAAACAAACAAAAATAGAAAAAAATATGGCTTTTAAATGATAGTTTTCATGAAAAAAAAATCTATACTTAGCTTGTGATAACAAGATATCTTGTGATAACAATAAGTAAGGATACCTTTGCAGAAGAAGTCTACAATTGGACAAATGAATATGAAATTACATAATGAAAATTTGCTAAACAAACACCAAGTATTCAAAATTTAAAAAAATCTATATTAATTTACCTTAATCAGACTAGCAAAATGTAGAAGAGCTATAAGATCTATTTATGGCCAGGCCTTAGAGAGTACTGTCAGTAGAAATGAGAATTGACAGAGCTTTTTTTGTAAGCTACCTTGTGAACATAAATCTCCTGGCTGTATTCCACAGAAATAAGTATCTTGGATGTGTTTTGTGCATTGAATATAGGGCTGTGATTTTGAAAAGAATGTATGCCCATCAATAGAAAAAAATGCTCTAGAAATGATGGTATTTCCATGTCCACACTGTCTAATGTGGTTGTTGAGAATAAATTAGAGAGAGATGAGGCATGTTCATGGCTGATAGCCTTAACATACTCTGTGATAACAAGAAGTATACCTTTGCAGAAGAAATTTGAGGATAGAGTTCTATAAGAACTTTTATGAGCAACAGATGAGGACACAAAGTTAGGGCATGAATAAAGATCACAGAGCAGTGCTGAGCACCCAGATAAAGTTGAAAAACAAACCTGAAAAATCATGTGCCTTTCTCTGACCTACAGCCTGAAGCCAGCTGAGAGTAGGAGCAGGAAGGCAAATGGTGGAAAGATCAAACAGAGGCCAGGTGGTGGTGTACACCTGTAATCCCAGCAGCTGGGGAGGCTGAGACAGGAGGATGGTAAGTTCAACAGCCTCAGCAAAAGTGAGGCACTAAGCAATGCAGTGAGACTTTGTCTCTAAATAAATTACAAAATAGGACTGGGGATGTGGCTCAGTGGTTGAGTGCCCCTGAGTTCAACCACTGGTAACCTCCCCCCCCAAAAAAAATCAAATATGGAGTATATAAAAAGGCTACAGCATGAAGCTCAAGGAGTGAGGAGAGTGGACATGCTTGTGACAAAGAGGGACTAGGAGAGATACACCATGGTCCAAGAAAGACGGAAAGGCGTGACTAAAGAACAGAAAAGGGAATAGTAGACAAGTTTGAAAAGTATGTAATTTTTTTAAAAAATGGAATAAATTAGAGCAATACAACTCAATTGAGTTTATAAGGTTTTGCTGGGTAAGAATCCAGTAGGGGAGATCCAGAGCCAAGATGGTGGGCTAGAGAAAGGCTGCATTCCTTGTCACTCTGGGACCTGGGATTTAAGTAGTGGGTATATTATGTCTCTCCAAGTTATTAGAGGACCCCTGACAGTTGTTGACTCACAGGAATCTAGGCTGTTGTGCCCATGCATGTCCCCTAGCCTCAGTGTCTGTGCAGGACCCCCACTGCCCACCCAGGCAGGACCCTGTGGCTGCTGCTCCATGTGGACCCCCATGTACCAGCATGGGGCTCTCCCAGTCCCCTCCATCTTGGGCCACTGCAATCACTGCCACAGTCTCCTTCACACATTAGCCTGAACCAGGGACACTGGACAGGGTCTGGAGACAGACACCTGCAACAGCTCACCACTAAGCTGCATGAACAACTTTGTCAAGTGATTCTCTTGGAATACATCTCTTAATGTCTATCTCCCACTTGTTCTGTTTCTCTGATGAACTTAGCAACAAAAATATGTAGTTAAAAATGAACATGGTGTGTCCAAGGAACTGAAATCAAGTGTATGGCTGGAATGCAGTGGGAAAATTAAATGGACTGAGTAGCAGATGAGCTCTATGCATCAAAATATTGCATCCATATGATGCTTTTAGAGATGAATAGTATAATCTCCATTATGAAGAAACTAAAATTTTTGAAGTCATGAAATGTTGCCTAAATTTAATGCTAGATAAGGGCTTTTGATCTAGGAATTGAGGCACAAATTTATCCAGCTGCACAGCTCATGATTCTTCATTTGTGCTCTGTGACTTTCTCATTCATATGTAGGGAAAATAATAATGTTACAATGACAGTCTAAAATACGACCGCTGTGGTTGGTTCACAGACTTAAACTAAGACTAGGTTCCAAGTCCACATTGCCCCTCCACTTGTCCCTCTATGGGTTATTTGTTACCTGACTATATCACTCCTGCTGTTCTTCATATCTGTCATTTATCATACCATTTCCCAATACATTACAAACCTTCAGTCTTCTTGTGTGACCTCAGCACGCAAACATGTTTTCTGCCCGACTTTGTCTTTCCTTGACGCTTTGAACTCCAATGAAGCTTTGAATCTGTTCTGCTTCACATTTGACTTTGCCAAGACTATTTACCTTTCTATTTTGTTGTTTCACTCAGGGTAGAATGTTTCTAGTTTTTTCTCTCATCAAATACCAAGTTCAATTTACATTTGTGGTTAATTGGTTAATTGGTTAAGTTAATTGCTCTTTCAGTGTAGCAAACAAATATATGTCCCTTCTTAGCTTTCTCTCTTTACTATTGTTATTGTTCAGAGCTGGGCTTTCCCAAGTTCTTTAAACTTTATATCCAATTTATTCCTCACTTCAGCAAATGATTTTGACTTTTTCACACACAAACTCCATTAAGCTATCGCCATGAACACCACAAATTTACTTCACACACAACATTTTCGTTTTCTGTCTAAACACAATGGATAAAATGTCCCTAGTCCTCTAAAACACAATTATTTCATATGTGGTTTCAGTGTTTTTGAATGCTAAGTATCAATCAGTTAGTACCCATTTACCTTATATCTTTAGCTTAATTTTTACTCTGCATTTTTCCTAATTATAATATTCTCCATTTTCTTGAAAATTGACTTTAAAAAAAAAACCTTTTTACATTCCATTTCATATTCTACATTAGGAAACATTCATGCTTACTTTAAAATACATAGTCAAAACTTGAAAAATAAATTGTCTGATAAAGAAATAAACACTTTTCAATCTTTATGCTTCTCCCCTTTTTCCTTCTTTCCTTCTTTTTTTTAACAGAGCTCCAAAACCTTTTCCAATCAAAGTCTTCTTTTCAGTCTACTTTTTAGACTTTCCCTCTTCTGCTTCTCCAGTAAGAATTCTTCAAGGTTCTCTGTCACTAGCTATTCATGCTCAGCATCTCCCTGAGCTTCAAACAATGAAGCCCAGATTGTATGAGAAAGATAGTCTGCCCGATCTGCTTTTCACAAACTTGTGGCCCAACTGCTGGGACTGAAGTTAGGAGATAGCCTCCAGCTCACAGCACCTTCAAGGTCTTACCTCAGTTGCAAAGAACCACCTCACCATAGGCAATTATTGCTGCAGAGCATCCTAACACCAAGCTGCCTGAGGCTTCATCCAGCCTGCTGCACACAGTTCAGCTACTGCTTCTGCCCTATTCTCCTCCATTCATATTAATAAATAGCTACAAGATGTAATGGAAGAGAATAACCCATTTAAAAGAACAATAAAATACACAGTTTCAAGAAATTGATTTTAAACCCCCATCTCTCACCATGCACAAAACTTAACTCAAAATAGATCAAGGACCTAGGAATTAAAACAGAGACTCTGCATCTAATAGAAGAAAAAGTAGGCCCTAATCTTCATCATATGGGATTAAGCCCCAATTTCCTTAATGAGACTCCTATAGTGCAATAATTAAAATCAAGAAACAATAAATGGATGGAATCAAACTAAAACGTTTCTTCTCAGCAAAAGAAACAATCTGTGAGGTGAACCAAGAGCCCACATCCTGGGAGCAAATTTTTACTCCTCACACATCAAATAGAGCACTAATCTCTAGGGTATATAAAGATCTTAAAAAGCTAAGTGCTGAAAAATCAAATAACCCAATCAACAAATGAGCCAAGGACCTAAACAGACACTTCTCAGAAGAAGATATACAATCAATCAACATATATATATATATATATATATATATATATATATATATATATATATAAATGCTCATCATCTCTAGCAATTAGACAAATGCAAATCAGAACTACTCTAAGATATCATCTCACTCCAGTCAGAATGGCAGCCATTATGAAGACAAACAATAATAAGTGTTGGAGAGGATGTGGGGAAAAAGGCACACTCATACATTGCTGGTGGGACTGCAAATTGGTGCAACCACTACGGAGAGCAGTATGGAGATTCCTCAGAAAACTTGGAATGAAACCACCATTTGACCCAGCTATCCCTCTCCTCAGACTATACCCAAAGGAATTAAAAACAGCATACTACAGGGACACAGCCACATCAACGTTTTTAGCAGCACAATTCACAATAGCTAAACTGTGGAACCAACCTAGATGTCCTTCAGTGGATGAATGGATAAAAAAAATCTGGCATATATACACAATGGAATTTTACTCAGCATTAAGAGAGAATAAAATCATGGCATTTGTAGGTAAATGGATGACTTTGGAGAAGATAATGCTAAGTGAAGTTAGCCAATCCCCCCCCCCAAAATAAACAAATGCCGAATGGAATGTTTTCTCTGATATAAGGAGACTGACTCATAGTTGGGTAGGGAGGGCGAGAATGCAAGGATTAGATAAATTCTAGATAGGGAAGAGGGGTGGGAGGGAAATGGAGGGATGGAGGGGGCAGGGGATTAGCAAGGGTGGTGGAATGTGATAGACATCATTATTCAAAGTCCATGTATAAAGAATTGAATTGGGTGTCAACATACTTTATATATAAACAGAGATATGAAAAATTGTAGTACATTTGTAAAATAAAATTGTAATGCAAAAAAGTACATGTATAAAGGCATGAATTGGTATGAACATACTCTATAAAAAGATGTGAAAAATTGTACTCTATATGTATAATAAGAATCGTAATGCATTCCACTGTTTTGTTTTGTTTTTAAGAATAAAATAAATAAAACTAAAAATTGAACAGATCAAAGAAGATTTTTATTTCAAATTATACATATGTGTGTGTATATACATACATATATATATATGTATATATATATATATATATTTACCTTGTTCTCATTATATGCAATAATATTTTGTTATTTAAGTTATGTCACCAATAAGATCTACTAAATAACCAATGAGGTAATTCTTCAGTGTTAAAGTTTGTAATTCTAGTATACAAATAAAGCAGAATTAATCGATCATTAAAAAAATAGAAATTGATTTTAAAAATATGCAATGTCGTCCATATGAAAAAAAATATAGAACACACAAGAGGATACTAGAACAAATAGAAAGCAATCTTTTGCCAAGAGATAACTTTGCTCAGTAAAATAAATATGTTTAAAAAAGAGATGTCTAACTAATTTGCTTCTCTGCTACATATATCTCAACACACACATATATGTAATGTATGCGGACATGTATATATATTTACATACATATAAGTATATATAAATAAGTATTGATACATACCAATATGTTATATATGTTTTATACATATATACATTCAATCACATAAGTTCAATTTTTTTTATAAAATATAATAGCCTACCAAAATCTTCAGCATGATCATAATACAGAACTCCTTTCCTAATGTGATTTTTACAAATTCAACTCAACCATGATTGGTAACTAGCTATTTTTTTCTGTAATAACAAATATTAATAATGAAGTTTCTATTAAAAAATAAGTACTCAAAAAGTACTTAATACGGCACTAAAAAAAGGAGAGCCTCGGAGGTACTAGAACGTATAGTCATTAAAACATGCTACTAACCTCTATCTAGGAACTGGGTATGCTATCAACTTATGTCTTTACTTGGTATTCTTGCTCAACACATTTCAATGCATTAGGTTTTTCTGATTTTTTTAAAAGTTTCTATATAGAAAATAGATCACAGGTAAATAGATGCATTTCTTTTTCATTAAAATTGACATGTATTTTATATCTTCCTTTTTTCCTGTTTGCACTAGCTTGAACTTCCATTATGATCACTGTGATGCTGAGTAACATGGGCTAGGAAGAACATTCTTGCCTTTTCTCTGAACACAAATAGAAAGAATGTTTTCTACTAAGGTAAGGACATCCTCTTCAATTCATTGTTTGTTTAGAATATTAATCATGTATGGGCATGGAGTTTTGCGAAATGCTCTTTCTATGTCAACTGACCTGATCATAAACTATTTTTCATTATTAATTTGCTGAATTACATTGTTTTTATTTTAGTGTAGAACCAGTTGAGTATGTCTGGAATGAACCCTACTTAGCATACATGCTGAATCTGATATCTAATTATTTGGTGAAGACATTTGCATCTATTCCAAAATGTTGGTCTCTGTTTTTTGTTTAATGACTTTGTCTGGTTTGTTATGAAAGAAATACTGCTTTTATAGTATGAGTTGAAAATTATTTACTCCCTTTTATTTCTGGAAGATATTGTTTACAATCAATATAATTTCTTCACTTCTATTAACATCCGCCAGGAACTTTAGATGACAGTTTTCACTTTACTGTCTCTTTAATTTAATCTTTTAATTTAATTTAATCTTCCATTCTGAAAATTTAATCTTCCATTCTGAATAGGAGGTAGAAGAGGTGGGCTCTGGATAAAGGGTTTGAGGGAAAAGCCTCCAATTTCTAGCTAGTAGCAGAAGCAACTGATTTTGGCTTCATCCTGATCTTTTTCTGTGAACTCCTAGTCAGAGTCAAAGGGGAATTTCTGCAAAGGTTGTGAACATCTTAAGTATGAAGTCCTAGTGGACTTTTCACACTCATCTAGACTACACTTGGTCCTTAACAGTTTGTCCGAGAATTTTTTCCTGTGTTTCTTATTCACTCCACAGTTGGGACCTGTTTTATATTGCAGTTGGCTCTCCTCCAAAAAGTTATTAATAGCACTGAAGACTCAGTTCTGTGATGGGTTCAAAAATGGCAATTAATGTGAAGTTTTTTCAGGTTTATCAATGTTATCAGATGAAAGTTATCCTCTTTCTAGTTCTCTGCATCTCTGAACTTCAATCAGACTCTTTTAAAGAAGACAAACCTAACCTTTAAATGCATCTTGATAAATTAATGAATATGTTAAATAAAAACCCATCGAAATTAACACAATTCAATGCAAAAATCCTTTGCTTCTCTGACTAATCCCTTACAAAATCAGCAAAACAAACTTTTTTTGCAACATTGAAATAAGCCTCAGTTAACTTAAAGAATAAAAGTTTTAAGTGTTTTTAAATTATTTTTTATTATACTTAATACTTTCATTTAATGCTCTATAAAAAAACACATGTATTATACAAGTCATATTACATACAAGGCACATTCAAGAACCCCGAGTGCCAAAACATGGTTATGGATAATGGAGTAGTTTTAATTCTTTAGAAACATAAAACTTCCAACAAGCATGTTTTCTTTGTGCCTTATGCATTCACTTTCCTAAATGTTCTTGGAAGCTTGCCACTTACAAACATCAAGAAGAGATTATCATATGTTTAAGGCATTTTCTTTCACATGCTTTCACCTAGTGAGGATAACATGTTTAGACATTAATTGGTCATTTATTTCTATGCATATCAAAGCATGTTGCACTACCTTTATGTCAGCATTTTCCTTTCCCCAACTCAAAACTTTTAATACAAACAACTTTGTGACTCTCCTTGGCTTTCTTCTTCTTTTTTTTTTTTTTTTTTTTGCCTAAAAACCAAAACTAGGTCTAGGAAAAGAAATTTGAGTAGGAAAGAATATATATAGCTGTATATTGATACCTGTCTGCCTATTTGTCTTTCTATCTCTCAGAACAGACACAGCAGGTGTAGGATCAGACATGGATTGGAATCTTCACCTCCACAAGTACCTCAATCCTTTGAAATGTCTCTACACACTTTGGCACCAGCCTGGCAGAGGAACCAGAATCAATGAAGTGATACAGTGCAGTAGGTGTTCAAAATAGATGTTAATTGGCATTTGAAAAAATATAGTTTTTATATGGTGCTATGGATTGGATCTTAAATGTCCCCCAAAGGCCCATCTGTTGAAGAATTGGTCCCCAGCTCAAACAGTGGTGCCTATTGGAAGAAAGGAGATTAGGGACATTTCCTTGGAGTGGATATTAGGACCCTGGTTCCTCCTCTTCCTCTCTCTTCATTACTTGGTCACCATTAGGTCAGCAACCATCTCTGCCAAGTGCTTCCACCATAATGTATTTTTATCTTGTCACAGTCCAAAAACAATGAGGCCAATCAATGGTGAACTGGGGCATTTGAAATCATGACCCAAAATAAAGCTTTCCTCTAAGTCAATTTTCTCACATATTTTGATAACATGCACAGAGATTCACTTACTCATATGAGGAGGCTCATTCTGGACTACTGAGAGTCCAATCCTTTCATTGACTCCAGCCTATGAAAAGTTCAGGAGATCCACATAAATGACCATGTTTATGTTGCTCACCAATTTGGAAAGATGAGAGCTCAAAATTAAAATTAACTTGAATTTCAGAAAATTTAATTAGAATTTCTGCTCCTCTTTTTCAAATTATTACCTATTAAAATAAAATACTACAATTAATCTTGGTTTATATTAACTAATTAACTCATCATTTTTTTCTATATTCTTTCCTTTTTCTATTTTCACTCCAAAATATCATTTTAAGAAGCCCAGAAGAGAATAAAACAAAAACTGAATGTTTGTCATCTTCCCAATTGTTTTGATTTCAAGATTTTCATTATTCACTGCAAAAAGTAGACATTTTACTAACTGACTTGTAGTGACAAAAATATGTCTTACGGCTGTCATTACCTCTCTTATTATAGATTGATAACAATGTTTTTATTAATTTTGACATTTTAGATGAACATTTTATTTTTGTCCTTTGCAATGCAAGAATCTTAACTGTAGTTTGAAAATATTCATATTTATAATTGATGTCTGATTTGTACTCTCTAGGTCCCAATATAACAACAGAAAAGTATAGATTAGGGAACTGAGTAGCTTAAGCATATCGTTTAAAATATTTTTTTCAAATTCTGGTTTCTAACAAAATAGTAATATGACATTGGTTTAAGAGGCATTTACATTGATGTGAAGTATTTTATTTGTTTTATATATTGAAAAGTTTTGAAAACAGGATATATTCCTAAAAAATGTTTATTGTGACATTGGAAAATAAGGCCTATGTTTTTTTTAATGGTCTATATTCTTAAAATTTTTTTTTAAATTATAGAGGGCATGGTAAACTAAGGAAAAAAAACATATAAAGCTGGATATGCTATCTGCAATGTATTTTCCAAAGAAGAATTGGTTTCAATTATTTGTCCTGTTATTTGATCATGTATCAAATTGTTTTCATCTAATTTTTATGACATCTTTATTGAAATATGATTTATATTCCACAAAATTTGTCCCTTTAAATTGTTCAATAGTTTTTAAAAATGTATTCACAGGGTAATGCATACATCACCTCTATTTAGTTTGGGAACAATTTTTCTCAGCCTTTTCCCTCTGCAAGTCCTCTTCTACTATCAGTGTCTGTGTAAACATTTTCTTCTATGACTGGCTTCTTCAGATCAGCACAGGTTAATCCATGTTGTAATAAGTGTGAATATGCCACTCAGTCTCTTGAGTTAAGGACTATGGGCCTAGTATTGACACTCAGAGCAGGCATGGTCAAATGCATTGAGCATATTCGTCTTCAACACCAGAGGCACAGTACAGCTAACAGGTAGTTATAAGGACTATGCACTACATAGGTGTTACCACTTGGTGATTAGTCCTTCCACAGACCAGCACTCCTCTTTACTTTAGTTTTCTTTGGTTTCTGGTATTTTTCTCATTTGATACTACTTTTAATAGTATCCATTTTTTCCTTCCATTCCTTCTCTGGATTTCATATCATGTGTACAAGAGTGTGTGCAGATTCATGCTCTTTTTTATAGCATTGCTAGAGTTTTATCTCCTACTTCTTATCTTCCCTTTATATTTTTCTCCCTTTAGATTTATTCTATATGGTGAATTGATTAACATCAAAATTTGTTCTACTCCTTCCGTGAAATGGAGTTTACCTTTGTTAAATCTGCGTATTGACTACGTGCAAATTATTGAGCGTAATTCTGAGGGTGCCATGATAAATGGAACAGTGTCTGACCTCCTCACAGCCATGCTTCGCTGAAGAAGGCAGATATATAATCAATAATGTCAACTCTGATAATTTCCTTAACAAATAATTTACCACAATGTGATAGGAGAGCATTTTTAAGGGTAATACAAATTGCATAATGAAGCATAAGTATACTATTGGTAAATAAATCTGTGATAGAGGAAAAAAAAATTTGAGAAAAGAAGAGTTTACCTAAATTCAGTAAGATTAGTAATGTATTCTCAGAACTTGAAGCTTCTTTATCTGAAATGGCTCCAAACTTCTAGCAATGGACACCATATTCAAGACAGAACATTAAAGAATATATATATAAAAACCTGTGTTAATGCCAGACATGGTGGTGCAGACTTGTAATCCCAGCAACAGGGGAGGTGAGGTAGGAAGAGTGCAAGTTTCAGGCCAGCCCCAGCAATTTAATGAGGACCTAAGCAAATTAGCAAGACCCTGTCTCAAAAAAAGGGTTGACTCAGTAGTTAAGTGCCCCTGAGTTCAATTACCAGGACCAAAAATGCATAAATTAATTAAATAAATACATAAACAAATAAACAAACGTGTTAAAACACAGTTGGCAGTTTCATTATTCAGGCTTAAGTAAAGTAGAAGCAACACTCATGTTTGCCTTCTATCAACCCTCGCCCCCCAACATGAACTTTTCCTCAAGATGGCTTTGGTGTTTATTCAAGTATATGCTTCAAGCTCTCTTTCTTGTTCTGCATCCTTCTCCTGTGCTTAGTCATATGTGGTACTGACTACCCCAAGGACATCATGAGAGCTTTCAGGGAAACAGAACTGCAAATGTCTTCTGGAATTTCTGATTGAGTAAGTCTAGGATGATTGTAGAATCTCTATTTCTATGGCCATCAATGTTTTTGATGCATTACCTCATCTTTATAAAAGATAATCTATAAATAAGATGTCATTTTCTGTATATTATAATCCTTAAGTTGAAGTTTATTTCTTAGGAACATTTCCAAAGTCATCAATCTCTAAATCTGAGAAAAATAAATCAGTTCACTATCTGATTTTATAAGTAAATTTTTATGTTTTTTTATTTTTAAAAATTTTTGTTTGTTCTTTTTAGACACACATGACAGTAGAGTATATTTTGAAATTATACATATGTGGAGTATAATTTATTCTAATTAGGATTCTGTTCTTGCAGTTGTACATGATATGGACTTTTGCCATTCCTAACATTTCTATTTATGTTTCTTTTTTTTCCCCATTGTCCCTATCTGAAGAGACAAAGAAGATGTTTCCCCTTGGTTACAAAAATTCTTTCATCTATGTTCTTGTTTCCTTACACTCTTCTGGAAACTTCTGTTGTACTCAAAATATAAAACTATAGTAGTAAAAATGAATGAACTCTCCCTGTTTCATATAAAAGCAACTGCAAACTTTGGCTTCATTTATGCTCCACACAGTTTAGTCTTCATATTGCAAGTTTTCACTGATTTTCAACTTCATCTTGATGTTCCAGAAAACACTTGCCCAGAAAGACAAACATCAGACTGATACACGTGTGTGTGTTCATATACACATATTTAGATGTTTAGATACACAAATATTTTCTATTGTGCAACAATTACCTGAACTATTCAGACTGCTGTATAGGTTTGTAGTCCATGAGTATAATAGGATTCATTACATAGCATAGGTTTGTAGTAGGCCACCTTGTGATATATATTAAATATACTCTGTGATATTACATGGTGACAGAAACACCTAACCACACATTTCTCAGAATATATATTGCTACTGTTAAGTGACATATGGCTGTATTTGACCTTTAATTAATACTCAGTAGCAGTGGGTTGAAATTAAAGGTTTCAGCAAGATCACTCTCCTTGGAGGCTTCAGAGGAGAAATGGTTCCTTTTCTCATTCATCTTCTGGTAGATGTTGACAATGCTTGGTTTGTGGTGCCATTACTCTAATATTCAAAGCCAGCATCTTTAAATCCCTTTTTGTTCCATCCTAACATTTATTTGCCTCTATGGATGTGAAATTTCTCTCTGACTTCTTCTTCTAAGGATATGTGTGATTGTGATTACATCTAAGGCCCTTGGATAATCCAGGCTGATCTCTTCATCTCAAGATCCTTCACTAAATCACATCTATAAAGGCTTTTATAACCCTATAAAGTAACTCCCCTAAAAGTGAGACATGATATCTTTTGTAGGGGTACTTTTCAGCCTATCTCACATAAGATTTCTAATTACTTTGCAATTTATGTCTTTTGATGTTGATGTGTGAAAGGGAAAAGAATAGGACTATTTCTCATTACTTTTGTGCTGCACATAAAAATATTTCAGTTATTAAACATACATAGTGCAGTAAGCTTTTCTTCATAGAATTTTGTATTGAAAAATGTTTGGAGCTAAAAATTACCAAGGTGGCAATATAGTTTGATATAATTTTATGAGAAATGTTTGTACATTGCGTTTGTGTTCTATAAGTATAGACCATGGAATGCTGTTGTTTATAAGAATAAAAGGAATTAAATGACCTCAAAAATCACTGGAATTGACTCAAAAGTTTTCCATGCATAAGTGTAATATAATGTTTTTAGTCAATCACCAGTAGCTGCTACATTTCTCCCCCTCTTTTATCTTCTTTCCTTCTTTTCATTGCTTTTATTTTCTGAGAATAATTTGGAACCAAATGCAGGTACTGGACTAGTAATAATAAATTAGTTCATCCTGGGCAATGATAGAATATTACATGTTCAATATAAACCTTAACATTTTGACTTTTAATATATTTTCTTGCTGCTATGGGGTATTCATATTTACATTGTTATTAGTGCCATCCATCTACACTTCTTGCTTTCAGGATATGTTCGAAAGCTGATTACTCCTTGTGTTTGAGAAACATAAAATAAATATTGGTTGGTTGATGATTTAGTAGACTTTGTGATGCTGTGACCTAAAGACCTGACAAGAACAACTTAGAGAGGGGCAGGTATTGTAGCTCATTGTTAGAGCACTTGCCTAGCACATGTGAGGTATTGGGTTTGATACTCAGCAACATAAATAAATAAGTAAATAAATAAATAGTGGGTTTTTTGTTTTTTTTGTTTTTAAAGAACAACTTAGAGGAAGAAAATTTTATTTTGGTTCATGGTCTCAGAAGTTTAATCCATTTTTTGCTGACTCCATAGCTCTGGGTCCAAGATGAGGCAGAGCATCATGGTGGAAGGGTGTGGCACAGGAAAGCAGCTCAGAACATGGCAACCAGGAAGCAGAATGAGAAAGAGAAAGCGAGAGAGAGAGTGCCAGGGACAAAATATAAACCTCAAAGTCATGCTCATTGACCCACTTCCTCTAGTAACACCTTCCCTGTCTACAGTTACCAACCAGTTAATCCATATCAGTGGATTAATCTTAAACTATCACAGTTCACTTGTCAATTATTGTCATAAATTGAATCATTCTAACATCCATAGTATAAATTAAAAAAAAAAAAAACAGAAGAGTAAGAAGAAAATTATTTCTAATGACTTACCGATTTAGATATTTGGGGCTAGGAAAGTTGTAAGAGGGAAGTGATAGTGTGAGGATTCTGGGAAAGTGCTAATTTAGTAGACCGAGAGACATTGACTGTTCTGAGTTACTAAATACTTAAAATCCCAGAAGTTAAGTGGGTAGGAATTCTTCCTCGTGAATACTTACATAGGAACTCTCATCTCTCAACTCTATATTTAGGTTGTCAGCCACTTTATCTTGTCACCTGTCCCAAAGTGAAAAATCCCATTTCTTTCCGACAAAAGTCACACTCTTGCCCAGCAAGAACCATCTGACTAATGTACTTTTTAAAATATCTGGCAGAAGGTTGGTGAAGAACTTTTGTCTTAATCTTAGAAGTTTACAATGTAGCAAACTGAGTGAAGATGAGATTTATGTCATTCTAAACTAATGTCAGTGTTATAATGCTGGTACTGACATTGGCCATGCTGAACTGCATACAATGGAGACAACAGAAGGTATGAGTCACCTTGTTGTTTAGGATACTTGAGGGAAAGGATTCCCCAAACTAACATGACAAAGAGGCAAAAAATGTTTTCCACTAATTTATAGACCCTGAAGCTACCATTAAGGTGCAAAACATAATATAAAAATAGTTCATGTCTCTCTGTACTTTCTCACTGTCCTCTCTCGAAAAAGCACCTAAAATTTTGACCTGCTGTATGAATAAATAATATAATAAGCATACATAGCATCTGGCATGTCATTTTCATCTATGAAAATGAGCTCAAAGCCAAACTTCATTCATTTGCTGGTCTGTAAAGATAACAATGTTTCTACTATTTCTATATTGTTATAGAGTTTAAAGCTACAACATTTCCCAGATATTAATTGTTGCTCTTGATGGGTTGTGTTGTAGCTATTTTTTATACTAATGTAATTATTATATAATTACTACAATACAATAATTATTATGGTAGTGGTGATTTTTATTAAAATCCCAGCATTCTCCAAGGATAAGTTCCTTTATTAATTCTAATACATGTCTATCAGGCTTCATTCTGATAATTACTAAAATTGGTTTCTATGTGATAGAATCTAAAAAAAAAAGTTGAAAGTAATAAAATAATTTGCAAAATTTATACATGTCATATGAGAAGAAACTTCTGCTATATTCAATTACTTGCTAATGTGAGTGATTTGAATAAAAAAAATCATTATATCTTGTCACTTCCAACTCTTGGAGACTGCTGTTTTTCTTTTCCTCCGAACATCTAAGGTTAAAATCATTGGCATTAGAATTTTCAGATTGTGTTGCTGAGGTTGATAAGCTGATGTCTTCATTTTTGTCAGTAGTTCTTTACCTCTGTGACCTGATAAAATAGATACTCAAAACAGCACTGTGAAATGTGTAGAATCTGGGTAAGGAAATTTGATGAGTACTGAAAATCTTGATAGATAAGAATATGTGTGCCTCTGTGTGGTTGCATTCTTCCTCTCTTCCATGCCATTGTCCATACTGAAGTCAGCATAGTCACATACTAGGAAAGCTGAAACTCTGTGACTGTAGCTCAAAGCCAACAGATCTCATTCATTTGCTGTTTTCTAACAGTGAGCATTCTTCTGTTATATACTAGGTGTTGAAAATGAACAGCTTTTTCCCTGTGTCTTTATTGTTTTATCCTATTGGTTCTTACTGTCATTATGATTGCCCTAGTCATTCTTTGAATTAGAAAAATTTTATATATTTGTAGCCAACACAATTATGAGGACCTAATTTTGTCTTGATCACTTTTAATATGCAGCATCTAATACAATCTTTTATTTTGTAGAAGTTATCATTAAATAACTTCTCATTTCAGTATAGCAGAAAATAAATAACCATGGAGGCAAAAGAGGACTAGGTTTAGAATTCAAAAGTTCCTCCAAGGATACCTCTAAGTACATCTGTGCACAGAGAAGAGGAGCTAATGAAAAATTCTCTACCTCAATTATACAACTATTGGCACTCAGGCCTTTGGGAATGTGGGTTTGAGTAAATCAGTCTGTCACTGATCTTTGACAAGATAAAGTCCAAATTGAGGGTAAAGAGAAATGAAAATGGTAGTGAATGAAGATATCAATAATTTAAAATATTCCACATGACAAGTTGCATTGACCTATTATCCATTTTTATCTTCTAAAATTTTGTCCTAACCCTTTATACCAGAAGTACTAATAGTTGACATTTCAACTTGGTTTGGAACTGGAGAATATCCAGAGATAAATGTGACTATAATTAATGAGGAATTAACATCTTTGTGTGGCCCAGTGAATTATCCACCTTTCTCCTTTTTATAAACAGATGCTTTAACCTGCCCTGCATGAAGGTGTGAGGAACATGTTGTTGTGGACAACTTGATAATATGCCTGCATTACTCTGACTTGGTTTCCAGGGTCCCTTGTCCCTCCTTCCTCCTTCCTGGAGTAGAGTTCTACAATTAGGAACACACTTTTGAAATATAAACCAACTACATTCCCAACCACCTTTTTTATGGCCGTTATAGTCTAATTTACTAGACAACTACACCTATTCTAATTTACCCAGAGCCACATACCAAATGACTAAGGGTATCCCCTATGCCCCGGAGCCTGAACTACCCAATTCTAGGTAGTTCATCCTATTCTATGAAAATCATAATAAAGGCTCTTTCCCACAGTTTCTCCTCTCTATTTTCTTCATGAGCAAAATCTGTGCTTTCTTGTGTGGAGCTATAAATAATAAACTAAAATTTCAATGGCACTAATCTTCTAATCCATAGGACTTGCTATTCCTTAAATTTTATATCTGTATACTCTATTTTAAAATATGCATGTTGGAAGATGGTCAAAAATCTTTAGCTGCATAATAGATGGTTGCATCATATAATGAAAAAGTTGTTATTATAATTACTATTTTAAAGATGAGTGGAGGGAGAGAAAGGATACTTAGAAGCTAAAGCAATAGATGATTCATCATTTATCTGCTTGTTTTCAGCCCATGTTTCCACTCATCTAGGCTAATTTAACTTCAAGCTAGTCTCACAAGTTAAGTAAAACAACAACAACAAAAACAGATTTTTATTTTGCATCTGATACTTTGCCTCACACTAGTGATAGTATCTAAATTAAGATATAACTTACATCTTGGACTACTGTCATGATTTGGATCTTCATTATCCTTAAAGATTCAAATATTGAAGGTGTGTTCCCCAATGCCACAATGTTTATAGGTGAAGATTTTGTAAAATGATTAGATCAGGAGGGCCCTGACCTCACCAATAAATTAATTCATGGAGGGATTCATATCTGACGGCATTATTGGGAGATAATACAATATGTAGGCAGAGAGTACTAGGTGGAAGAAATAGGTCACTGGGGGCACAGTCTGGAAGAGTATACCTTGTTCCCTGGCCCTTTCTTCACCTTTCTCTCTGCTTTCTGGTTGCTAAGAGGGGAACAGCTTTCCTCTGTCTCATCCTTCCAACATAATACCCTGCTTCACCATATGCCAATAGAAATGAAGCCAGCTAAACATGGATTTAAACCTATGAAACCATAAGCCAAATAATCTTTTCTCATTTAAGTTATGTTACATGTCAGGTGTTTTGGTCATAGTGACAAAAAGCCAACTAATACAATTACCTAATTTTTAAATCAAAACTAAAACAATATAACTTAAAGTCTCATAGACAGAATATTAAAATTAAGTTTTCAAATTAATAGTGAAGAATTAGCTTCATAAAATAAAATCTTTAAATATTTCAAAATATTCCACATTTAAGCAATAGTAACTCACTTATAAATATTAACTCATTCATGCTAAGAATAAAACTTAATAAGGAAAGAGACAAATAAACAGTAATTTAGCCCAGATCCACCCAGACTGGCCTAATGTGGGTCCCAGGAGCACAGCAGGCATGGTCCACCCCTCCCCTGATGGGGCAGATACCAGCCAGAGCACAGCCCCTGGAGCAGGATCTCCTCTTCCAACCAGCAGATTACCAGGAGAGATTAAGCCCAATGGCCCAGATCTACCCACTCCAATTTAAGCGGGACCCTGATCCAGAACACACCAAGCACATGCATTGAGGGACACTAGCAGGGGTTGGAAGCCCAACATCAAGGTGAGGTACAGACAATCTGCATGGGTACTACAAAAATATAGGGAAGAAACTCTAATATCTCAGATCCACACTTCAAGAAAGGAAGACACATAGACAACATGAAAAAACAAGAGAGGAAAGTGCCCCAAACAAACCAAGAAACTATAATAACAGAATCCATGGACAGCAAGGTTGATGAAATGTCGGAGAAGGAATTCAAAAATGATCTGTGAATTAAAGAATGACCTAAATAAGCAAATACAGGCAAAAATTGATCACTCAAACAATGAGATAAGGGACCAAATACAGGTAGCAAAAGATTACTACAAGAGAGAGATAGAGACTCTGAAGAAGAAAAAAAGAGTCAGAAATCATTGAAATGAAATAAAAAACTCAATAGAAAGCATAACCTACAGGTAAGATGACTTGGAAGAAAAAATGTCAGATAATGAAGACAAAGTCTACAATCTGGAAAATAAAGTTGATCACACAGTGAAGAAAGTTAGAAACCATGAACAGAACATCTAAGAATTATGGGACAACATCAAAAGACCAAATCTAAGAGTTATTGGGATAGAGGAAGGCACAGAGTTTCAAACCAAAGGAATGCACAATCTCTTCAATGAGATAATATCAGAAAATTTCCCAAGCATGAAGAATGAATTGGAAAACCAAATACAAGAGGCTTATAGGACACCAAATGTACAAAATTACAACAGACCTACACCAAAGCTCATTATAATGAAAATGCCTAGCATACAGAATAAAGATAGAATCTTAAAAGTCACAAGAGAGAGGAATCAGATCATATATAGGGGGAGACCAGTTCTTATCTCAGCAGATTTTTCAACCCAGACCCTCAAAGCCAGGAGATCGTGAAACAACATATACCAAGCTCTGAAAGAAAATGGATCCCAACCGAGAATCTTATATACAGCAAAAGTAAACTTTAGATTTTATGATGAAATAAAAACTTCAGATGAATATCTCTAATGAACATAGTTGCAAAAATTCTCAACAAAATTCTGGCAAATCAAATACAAAAACATATCAAAAAGATTGTGCACCATGATCAGATGGGATTTATCCCAGGAATGCAAGTTTAATTCAACATATGGAAATCAATAAATGTAATTCATCACATCAATAGATAAGAATCATATGCTCATTTCAGTAGATGCAGAAAAAGCATTTGACAAAATACAGCACACCTTCATGTTCAAAAAACTAGAAAAATTAGGGATAGCAGGAATGTATCTCAACATCATAAAGGCTATCTATGATAAGACCCAGGCCAATATCATTCTAAATGGAGAAAAATTGAATACATTTCTTCTAAAACAGGAACAAGACAGGGATGCCCTCTTTCACTACTATTATTTAACATAGTTCTTAAAACTCTAGCTAGAGAAATTAGACAGACAAAAGAAATTAAAGGAATACACATAGGAAAAGAAGAACTCAAATTGGCATTATTTATTGATGATATGACTCTATATCTAGAAGACCTTAAAAGTTCCACCAGAAAACTTCTAGAACTAGTAAATAAATTTAGCAAAATAGAAGGCTATAAAATCAACACCCATAAAACAAAGGCATTTCTGTATAATAGTGATAAATCCTCAGAAAGGGAAACAAGGTAAATTACCCATTTTCAATAGCCTAAAAAATAAAATAAAATACTTGGGATCAACTTAATGAAAGAGGCAAAAGATCTATATGATGAAAATTACAGAACCCTAAAGAAAGAAGTTAAAAAGTCCTTAGAAGATGAAAAGACCTGTTTTGCTCTTGAATAGGCAGAATTAATATTATCAAAATGACCATACTTCCAAAAGCACTATACAGATTTAATGCAATTCTGATCAAAATCCCAATGACATTCTTCATAGAAATAGAAAAAGCAATCATGAAATTTATCTGGAAAATAAGAAACCCAGAATAGCTAAAGCAATCTTTAGCAGGAAGAGTGAAGCAGGTGGCATCATTTTACCAGACCTTAAACTGTATTACAGAGCAATAGTAACAAAAACAATATGATATTGGCACCAAAACAGACTGGTACCAATGGTACAGAATAGAGGACAAAGAGACTAACCCACAAAACTACAATTATATTAGACAAAGGTGCCAAGAACATGCATTGGAGAAAAGATAGCATCTTCAAACATGCATTAGAGAAAAGATAGCATCTTCAACAAATGGTGCTGGGAAAACTGGAAATCCATATGCAACAAAATGAAATTAAACCCTTATCTCTCACTATGCACAAAACTCAACTCAAAATGGATCAAGGACTTAGAAATAATACCAGAGACCCTGTGTTTAATAGAAGAAAAAGTAGGCCCTAATCTCCATTATGTGGGATTAGGCCCCAACTTCTTTAATAAGACTCCTTTGGCACAAGAATTAAAATCAAGAATCAATAAATGGGATGAACTCAACTAAAAAAGTTTCTTCTTAGCAAAAAAACAAGCTATGAGGTGAATAGAGAACTTATATCTTGTGAGCAAATCTTTACCCCTCACACATCAGATAGAGCACCAATCATTAGAGTATATAAAGAATTCAAAAAGCTAAGCACCACAAAAAAATAAAATAAAATAACCTATTCAATAAATGGGCCAAGTACCTGAACAGACACTTCTCAGAAGATGATATACAATCAATCAACAAAAATATGAAAAAAATGTTCATCATCACTAGCAATTAGAGAAATGCAAATCAAAACCACTCTAAGATTTCATCTCACTCCAGAGAGTATGGCAGCTATTATACATACAAACAACAATAAGTTTTGGCAAGGATGTGCAGAAAAAGATACACTCATACACTGCTGGTGGGACTGCAAATTGGTGCAGCCAATATGGAAAGCAGTATGGAGATTTCTTGGAAAATTGGGAATGGAACCACCATTTGACCCAGCTATCCCTCTCCTTGGTCTATACCCAACAGACTTAAAAACAGCATACTACAGGGACACAGCCACATCAATGTTTATAGCTGCACAATTCACAATAGCTAAATTGTGGAACTAACCTAGATGCCCTTCAATAGATGAATGGATTAAAAAAATGTAGCATATATACACAATGGAATATTACTCAGCAATAAAAGAGAATAAAATCATAGCATTTGCAGGTAAATGGATGGAGTTAGAAAAGATAATGCTAAGTGAAGTTAGCCCATCCCAAAAAACCAAACGCCCAATGTTTTCTTTGATATAAGGAAGCTGATTCTTAGTGGGACAGGGAGAGGGAGTATGGGAGGAATAGAGGAACACTAGATAGGGGAGGGTTGTTGGAGGGGAAAGTAGGGGGCATAGGGTTATAAAAGGTGGTGGAATGTGATGATCATTATTATCCAAAGTACATGTATAAAGACATAATTGGTGTGGATATACTTTGTATACAAACAGAGATTTTAAAAAAATCTGTTCTATATGTGTAATAAGAATTATAATACATTCCGCTGTCATATATAAATAAGTAAACAAAAAAAACAGTAATTTACACCAAGTTGGCAGAGTCTAGAAGATGTTACATATCTTGTGCTTTAAAAATATTTATTTCTTAAAATATTTGTAAATTATTCAGTGGCATTCCTTTTCAATAAGTTGTCACATCATTAAACAGTAATTTTCAAAACTTCAAGAAAAAGTGCCAAAGGGACAGTATAAATCAAAACTGAATATATTAAAAAAACTTATTTTGACTTTCATTCTTTTAATAGTTTATATAGCACTACTATTAATTTTTTCACAAAACTAACAGTATTTTATCCTTTTCTGGTCTTAGTGGTTCCATGAACAACAAGGTATATCTTTTAGATATTTTTTGAGTCTATAGTATAAAATAGGATCTGAACACGTTCTGTTATGAAAATATTCATGGTAACTATGCATTTCACTTCATGATATAATTCAAATAATTGTTAGTCATTTATTAATATAATTTTATTGGCTACTTTTCATTGTTGATATTAGAACTTTAAATGATATATACAACTTTATTCCTTAGTATAAAAATATTCTTGTAACATTCTTATAATTCCTATAATTGACCTTTCAAAATTTCAAGCAATACTTTAAAATTACTTCTTTAAAAGACCATGATTGCATGCAAAGTTATATATATTTTTTCTGCAACCCAAAGCAGATTATTCTTATGTATAAAGGTGGTTTTAAAAAAAGAAATTATTGGTTGATGTTCAGGAAAGTTTACCCAATTTTGTAAGAGTTCTATGAGCATAATTTTAATTTTTATTCTTGTCTGATTTTCAGGGGGAAGAAAATCCTAGAAAAAAAGCTCACATGAGTAGGAAAACAAATGACGAGTAAAATGGAGTTCCATGTACATATCACAAATGCCAATGACCTTTTTCTAGAGTGAAAATTATACCAGACTGAGAGCCATTTCAGGATGAATTGTACTCCTGATTTTGAAAAGTAGTACTTCAGAAAAGAGGATTTAAATATAGAAAAATCTCCATTAACAGCTTCTTGTACAGAGAGGTAAAATAGATTAGAATCAGGCAAACAAAGAAACATAAATACTTTCCTAAATATGTGACTTTTATTAATAATAAACAGAGAAGTAATCAGAAGATCATGGGTAGCATGGATTTCTCTAGGGTTAGTAGAGGAGGAAAAGTAAAGTCTAAATAAAGAGTTTCAAAAGAAAAAGAGAATCCCAGAACACCAGGGCACAGGGTTTGTCCCTGACAGAAACTAGAGACAATACCTTGCCTGGCAAAAGATACATGGTCCTAAGAACACTATCCTGAAATTTTCAAAGCAAAAAATGCATCTGATGCAGATTTACTGTAACTTACCCTTTCTAGCCTTCTGCATTTTAGTGTACCACCCCCAAATATTTTTAAGTATGCTTTGTGCCTTTGAACAAATCTGCATTTCTAAATATAGGCCTCCTAGAGAAAGCATTTAAAAATGTTTGAAGCAATTGACATTCCTCTGATATTATTATTGTAATTACTGTTAGGAGTTGAATTGTGTGTTCTCCAAAATCACATGTTGAAGTTTTAACTCCTAACAGTTCAGAACACAACCTTATTTGGAAACAAGGTTTATAGGGATATAATTAGTTAAGATGAGGTCTTGACAGTTAACCCTAACCCTGTATGACTGGTATTCATATAAAAAGAGGACATTTGGACAGAGAGGCACCCACACAGGGACTCTGCCATATGAATATAAAAGCAGAGATCTGGCTATGTTTTTACATCCAAAGGAACACCGAAAATTGCCAGCATACCACCTGAAGCTAAGGAAGAGACAGAACAAATTCTTCCTTACAACCCTTAGAAGGAATCAACCCTGATGACCTCATGACACCTTAATCTCATACTTCTAGACTGGGAAACTGGGAAACATAGTATATCTGCTGTGTAAGCCCCTTAAATTATGGTGCTTTGTTATGCTAGCACTTAAAAGCTAGAATATTAATGAAGGTTCCAACACTCAGGGTGCCAAAAATACATATACATGTGCGCATTTATATGAGTATGTGTGTGTGTGTGTGTGTTTGTGTGTATATACATATATATTCAATATATATAAATAGAATTAATATATATAGAGAATCAATATATAAATAGAATCAATATATACAAATATACATATATCAACTCAACTTGCTAATTAAAAATACATATAAGTATATATATAAATATACTCAATGTGCTAATTAAAAAGTCATATATGTATATTTATAAATTATGTCTATGTGTGTGTATATACATATATAGAAAATATATATAGGAAAAGAAAAAAAGAAAGAAAAAGAAAACCTGGTCCTGGCTCAGATATTTTGCTAAGAATTGTCTGAAAATGTATTACATTCCAAAATCAAGTGCATACAGTTTGAATGTTCCCAAGCTGAGTCCTAAAATTTCTTTTCTTGTTCTTAATCTTTTACAAGGGTTGAAAACTGTGAAATAAGGCATGCAAATAATATAACTGGGTGAAGATCTTAATGATAAGTGTAAGTGTATGTGTGGGGGGTTGCCTAATGGGAAAACATAGATCTTGCATAAAATAATTTGTGTTTATATTTTAAACATTAAGCTTACCAAATAAAACACAATTTTGAAATCCCTGCTCTCTTTTTCTCACCATGATACTGCCGGTTATCCAGGGACGAGTCCTGCTTCCCCACATGTTGAAGTTTGAACATGACAGAAGGACACCTAGGCAAGCTTATGAGGCAGGGTTTATTTAAAAAGAAGTAACACAGACTTCTCCCAGGAGGCAGAAGGGGGCCAAAGCTGGTATCCTGGTATCCCAAGAAGTGAGGTGTTCGGCCCTTTTTATATATCCTAGGCTTCCTTGGTTTTCCTGCTCTCTTTCCCCTTATCTTTCCCTTTCCTGTATGACTAGGCCCAGGAATGTTGGTAGGATGCCCAAAAGGTCAGAAACAGGTGAGCTGAAGGGGGAAGGGCAGGATGGAGTAGCCAAAGGCTCATTAACAACCTTATAGCTCCCTGTAGGGAAGGGCAATTCCTGCCACAGGTTACCATGGCAACAGGTAAGAGCAGGGCTGGGTTCTTTTTTTTTTTTCTTTTTTAAAAATACCTTTATTTATTTATTTATTTTCTTTTTTTTATTGGTTGTTCAAAACATTACAAAGCTCATGACATATCATCTTTCATACATTTGATTCAAGTGAGTTATGAACTCCCATTTTTACCCCAAATACAAATTGCTGAATAACATCAGTTACACATTCACATTTTTACATAATGCCATATTTGTGACTGTTGTATTCTGCTGCCTTTCCTATCCCCTACTATCCCCCCTCCCTTCCTCTCCCATCTTCCCTCTCTACCTCATCTGTTGTTGTTCAGTTCTCTCCCTTGATTTTCCACCCCTTTCCCCTCACAACCTCTTATATGTGATTTTGTATAACATTGAGGGTTTCCTTCCGTTTCCATGCAATTTCCCTTCTCTCTCCCCTGAATGGATAAAAAAAAATGTGGCATTTATACACAATGGACTATTACGCAGCACTAAAAAATGACAAAATCATGGAATTTGCAGGGAAATGGATGGCATTAGAGCAGATTATGCTAAGTGAAGCTAGCCAATCCTTAAAAAACAAATGCCAAATGTCTTCTTTGATTTAAGGAGAGCAACTAAGAACTGAGGAGGGAGGAAGAGCATGAGGAAAAGATTAACATTAAACAGGGCTGGGTTCTTGATAAGAGTGGAGGAAGGGCTCTGAAGGAATTAACATTCCAGTCCCTCAGGGGATAGTCTCCAACTTGCCAGAATCACTCAAAAAAAAAATATATCTATATCTATATCTATATCTATAGATAGATAGATAGATAGATAGATTATGTCCACCATAGCCATTATTTCATTTATTTTATATTATTCTCAAATGTTTACCATACCCAGTGTTCTATATTTTCAACTCTGTATTAAACTTTTTCATACAGATTTAATATTTGCCAGGTGAAGGCAATTCTCAATTCCATACATTTTTTTTCCTACCAGTGACTAACATCAAGGGGGAACCAGAGACTAACCATCATATTTGATAGCCTCCATTTTCTTGGCATATATTATCAAATTCACTGTTATCTTGTTTTGTTTTGTTTTTCATTATTCATGTATATTTTTTAAAGTCATTCATTGAGCGTTATGTTTATTTCTGTGTGAAATATCCATACCAATTATGTTCTGTCATATATTGCTAGCTTAAAAGGCAGATTAATGTAGTTTATACTTATTTGCTTTAGGTTGCAATATTCATAATAAATTACATTTTAATAAATATAAAATTACTTCTTTTTTCCAATATAATGCACATTGCAATGGTATTATTTTCTCTTTAGTATTCCTGCTCTTTATTTCATAATGTGTAAGCTTGATAAAACTCTGAACATTACTTTGTTCACAGAATTCTCTTGCTTGTTATTTTAGGATTTATTATAAATAATTAGGCAATAGGGTGCCATTGTATGACAAAGGACCTACTTGTCTGTAGCTATAGTACTTCTATCTCAGTAGAATTTTGAAATATTAATAACAAATTTTCTAAGAAAGATCAAATAACTAATTTACATTTCAGAAATATTTACTATAAATAGAAATCAGTGTTATAAAATTTATATGATGTGTGTCTGTACATATTAGGTAATAATTAAAAGAAATAGCAACTGGTACTCAAAAAGAGTTTTTTTTAAATATTTGCCTTCATAACAAGAAAGGGAAGTGTGAATGTAAAACCCTTTGAAGTACTAATTTGTTAATATGTATCATATTTTCATGTTTCAGCATATACTTCTTTTATTGATATTTTACTCCTTTGAAAATAATCAATAATTCCCAGAAAGACAGAGATTCATTTATTTTTATTTCTCTTTTATTTAAGATATGGAATATATGAGCATATTCCATATCTTAAACCATATCAAAACTCTGTCATTAAATTTTTTCAAATATAATGCAAAAATGACATTTTTATTAAATATTAAGTAAAAATGCAAGATAAAAAAATGTTTTTTACCTTGCTTAGGAAATGCTTCACAAACCTGTGAGTTATACTATTTTTAATGTCAAAATCACAATTCCAGTCCCCTAACCTGCTTTTTTTTTTAACCAAAGGTAAAGTCTTTTTTTTTTTTAAGATTCATAACTTAACATAATAAGATGTCAGAGAATGCTCTATTTTCCTGGAGGGTTTCCTTCAACAAATGCTTATCAGAATGATTTAATCTTGGTCATCCTCAGACATGCTACAAGTGAGAACAAGAAAGAAATGTACTGACATGAAGATGGCTGTTCTCACAAGGTTTTAGGTTTGCTGATTATTATTTAGCTTTTATTCTTTTGCATATTTTTAATCATTGACATTAAGTATAGACTTCAAATTAGATAAGAAATGTCATTAAAATTGGGGTTAAATGTATATAGTAGAGAAATTTTATTTTTGTATATGTATCTATTTCATAAAATTTATTTCATTTACTTTAGCTTCTGGCCTTTCAATTTTGGAGCTACTTTTCCTCTAATGTTCTGTTAGTTGACCTGAAATTAATGGTGCACAAAAGGACAATCATTGTATGACAGATATTTGGGTTCTATAAGAATCTCAATGGATTGGATCTGTCTTATTATGAGAAAAAAAGCTTAACTCTGACATTAATGAGAACTAATCATGTTAAATTTATCAGCCTACTGAAGCTTAACACTGACTTGTTTTGTCAACGGGATAGTTATAAACAGACATCAAGTCAGGGATAACATACTGGAATTCCATGCACTATTATCTCTCAGTTTGGAAATTGGAAATTAAGAAAAATATTTACAAAGGTTTTAAAACTTAGCAAAACAATAATTTTAAACAAGGTATATTAAACTTGCTCTTTTATAAGACAACAGAAATAATGTTATGTTCAGTAACTACTTCATTGTAAATATTGGTCCATAACACCAAGGGTAAAATCTATTTTCTTTTTTAGAACCATAATTTAACATAATAAGATGTCAAAAGCTGTATGATATACTGTGCTTTGAATGTGTGTTTTCTTTCATGGACAAAGAATAAGAAGTTTAAAATAATAAAAAAAATTATCATCCTAAAAATAGCGAAAATAAGCTAGAAATTAGCATAGTGTCTATAACAACACACATCTTATAATAACATTTATTAATTCATTAAGCTTAATTCAACCAATATTTTTGCAGCAATTATTGTATACCTGGTACATGCTAGGGGTTGTGGACAAATACAAAGAAGAAAAACACACCAAAAAATGGTCTTTATACTCATGATGCTAATATTCTGGAGTGGGAATGTGCAAGAGAAAATTAATTTAGATAATATATATAGTACTCATAACTGGTTCTAAACTATTAGAAGTAAACAGAGTGTATAAGCAGAAAACATAGGGTGGCCTACCTCCAACAGTTTGGCTAGTCGCAGCTTGGAAGACTGACAAATATCAAATTAGTGGGGAAGAAGATTCTAGGCCAAATGAACAACAGCAAGTGATGAGAAGGTAGTTGAGAGAATAGTGCTACCTTCACATAAAATGGATTTATGTTTGATTGTGACCCAGGGGCCTGATTAATGGCCTACAAGCCAGGTGAAAGATGATTACTTTAGCAACACATTATGTTTTCTGTAAATCAGAGCATCATAAGTCTTTGGAAATGTTTGAAAATCATTCAGCTCTTTTTTTTTCATTAGAAACTTTAACAAGATACATTTGCCAATGGAAAAATAAAAAGAGATAGCTTAGATGTTTCTTAAAATAAAACTTCATGCTTTGCCCTTCAAAATTTCCTAGCCAAGCTTCAAATTTTCTCTCTCATGGATCCAACAGCCTATCCTCAGTTTGAACCCAGCCACTTTCCCTTAGCAGGACTTTTTTTCATAAGCACTGTAGATGGCAGGACGTTGCAGCCTGCATTTCAGAACATTTTTTTTTTTTTTTTTTTAGCTCCTCAGACTCCCACATGTCCCAGTGCTCAGAAAATGTCCTATTGAGAGAATTGGTCAAGCATTTAAGGCCCCTTGGTTTCCTGCTTTTTTTATTCCAGTGCTGCATATCAACTAAAAAGCTTTCTGGTTTCTCCTTCTTCCAGCAGAGCCTCTCTGCTTGAGCTATGCCTGATCCACAGTCTATGCCCAGAATCAGCAAATGTTCCTGGGGTTCTGAAAAAGTCTGTAGCCAATCAGTATCTCAGGAGAATTTATCTCCTCCCTGAAATTTCTGTTGATCTCTCAGAATTTTGTTTCTTCCACAGCTGTTTCATGCCTTTAAAAATATGCATTTTTGTCATTTTCTTAGTTTTTGTAACTGGGTCATTGATCTCTGTTTTCGTATTAGAATGTACCTAGAAAGCAGACTTAGTGATATTTTAGTTTACCATTTTGGAATGGGAGGGTGAGATTCCATCATCTGGCACTTGCTCATTCTTCAATAACAGCACTCACAACAGTCTGGTACCCAATGTATGTATAGTACAATGGTCACATATTTCTTTTTCTAATCAATCTCTTAAGAGCTAGGGAAAGAATTGAAGTGCATTTTGTGTTGGATACACTCTCCTTCACTGAGACAGACTTGAGGCAAAACTCCATGCATCACCTCATCCCTTTAGATCACTATTATCCCTTTTGGCATTTTGCTGTAACAGGGATTCTTGGAGCTCAGGACCACTGTGAAATCATTAGGAATTTCCATTTCTCTAATGCACCATAACTCTGTTTAATGTCTATGAGTTCTTTGGGGGAGACTCCAGGAGGAAGTCATACATTATTAATTTCTCATGTTATTATAAATGCATTAAATGTATCAATCTTAGTCTCAAAGAGATTCATTCTTCGAACTGACCAAGCCTGAGATTTAGGTCAGAATCCATAATTATATGGGTCCAGTTCAGCCATATGTTACTACTGATCATGATGACGTTTCAGTTGTATAGTCTAAGCACAACCTTAGTTATATCCTGTTATTTGCAATGAATGTTTGTGTTCCCTCCAAATTCATATGGTGAAGCCCTAATTTCTAGTATGATAATATTAGGAGTCAGGGCCTTTTGGAGGTAATTAGTTTTAGATGAGGTCATGATAATGGAGCCCTTTACATGATGGGATTTCTGTCCTTATAAGAGGAAGAGACTCCATTAATACCCCAGCCATTCTCTTCCACATGAAGACAGGGTGAGGAAGGGGCTATCTGCAAGCCAGGAAGAGGGCTTTCAACAAAACCCAACCATGATGGCACCCTGATCTTGGATTTGGAATAAAAAGAACTGTGAGAAATAAGTTTCTGTTGTTTAAACCACCCAGTCTGTGGTGTTAGTTATGGCAGCCCAACTGAATAAATTATTGCCTATTAATTTCATTTCTAGGGGTAATATAATAAGTTACCCATGTGTATTGAACAAACCATTCAAACTACCAGAATGTTGCTGAATCTGCTTGTTGCATTAGTTAAAGAAAAAAGTAAGAATACTGGTCATTAACCAAAGAGAAGACTGTGCCAAACTGCACATGTAAGGTTCTCTAAAATACAGAAGAATCTCTGTATTGCCCTAACTCATAGATGGAAAGATAATTGAACCTTATGCTGCCTATGGATACTGGAAGATACAGTCAACTCCTTCTAGAATATTCTGTCATGTGTTCCTGGAGAGGCTAGAAGACACAATTCAAAGACCACATGGAAGCCTGAGATCAGAACCTCTGATTAGTTTTCCAGTATGAGAGATACCAGTCTTGTTGAAAAGTAGAATAAAGATGATTTGCTGTGATTCTGGCTTGAAGGGAAAGTCAAAAGATCATTGTAGTCAGTGGTAGAACATTAGAGGCAATTAAACAAGGGTAAGCAAATAATTACAAAAAAATGTGAATGGGAAAGGGACTGCTTGCAAAAATAAGACAATTTTGCAACTTAATTGACCTTCCTCAAAATAGTGCCCGAGGGGAAAACTGCTTCTAAACAAAGGTGAGTAAATAAATCTGCTTTAAAATCTGTGCCACATCTGTCTCCTTGCAGGCAGAATTGACCTTGAGGTTCTTCTATTTGTGAAAATATATTAGGAACAAATTGAGTTAAAATTAGTGTTCAAAGGTTAAAGCGTTTATATAAGTGAGAATATTACATTTCCACTGGTAAATTGGTAATTTATTTATGATATTTAAAATTATTACAGGTTGCCTGTTTGAGGCTTGGCTTATAATTATCTTTAAAAACTGTTTATTATCAAAAGAGTCCATAATTTCCTACTGAAGTAAACTAAAGTTATGACAATTAATATAAACAATTATCATAAATTTAGTGATACTGTGATAGATTACATTATAATTCTCAATAATTCATTCCTCCATGTATCTGTGCTCTTTACTATATGACTTTTTTTTCACAAGGAAGATATTGTCAGTTTGCATAGTGAGATATTGAAGCCCATTCAGATCCACAGTGTTAGGTAGAAACCGCCCCCCCAAAAAACCCCACCTACATTAGCTGATTTATAAGGTTGTAGACATATGATCAGGAGAATAAATCATTGTGTGTTACTGAGGTTTGAAATGGAGTGCTACTAATCATTATTGAATCAATAGCTGAAAGATCAAGACATTAGTACCCTAAAGTTCAGTGCCTCTATAAGAAAATCTAAAATATGGGATATGGCCTTTGGGACTGAATATTGGGAGTTGAGAAAACGATTTAAAAGCATAGAAAAGAAGGCGATAGTATAATTAGAAACAGAAACAAGAAGAATTATAGAAAGCTTATAACAAGCACATCTAGCACTGAGACCTTGTTTGCTAATAAACTTCTGTAGTTAAAAAAGAAAATTAGGGATCATTGGGAAAATGACTGATTCTAGTACCAGGGAAGGAGATATATAAAATCAGTCCAGAGCATATTGTAATATTAAAAAGAAAGAAAGAACAGCGAAGGAAAGGAGGAGAGAAAAGAGAAAAGAACCCCAATATGGAGTAGTCCCAAAGGAGCACAGAAACAAATTGAAAGAATTACCAAAGCTGAAAGAATCTGAAAAAAATAAGTAAACTAAGAAAACCCTCTATTTAATGACAAAAACAAAAATGAAAACCTTTTGGAAAATACTTATAATCTCAAATATCTATAAAATAAGAATTAAGCATATTTCAAAGTGAAGTAGTTATGAGTTTGATTATAACCAATTTTATATTTCTTTTCTATACTTCTCCTTAGAATATCAATATTTTCACTGGGTGGTATATTGGACAATTCTGTTCCACTTCCTCAACTTAACATGCTTTCTTCCCCTAGTCATCCCTACTTTAGAATAAGTGAACTTCTTGCTCTTTATGGCTCAATCTAAAATACTTGGGGATGCATTTTATTTCTCACTTTTATTATATGCCACATGGAATGCATACAAAAAGTTTATTGCTTATAACTTCAAAATATAATCATAATCTCACTAATTTTTATTAGCTTCACTGTTATCACCATAGTAATTGCATTGTTTTTTCCTGGCCAATCACTAAAATCTCCTGAGTCTCCTAGAATATGCCTCTCATTCAGATCTCTACTAACAAGGGGGTAAGAGTGATCCTTCTATAATTATAGATCAGTTCAAATCACTAATCCACTCAGTGTCATCAAATGTTGTGACTGCATATAAAATTTGATATCTAAGGGTAAAAATCTATCTCTGTCCTTCAATATTTCTCCATGTTTAGTCATTTACCTTTACAGACACATTTTTGAAAGAGCATGTCAATTTCATTGTATACAAATATTTTTTTTACGATCATCTGAAGAGTGGCACATCATAAGGTTTGAACCTTGGATTAGAAGAATTTTGTGGGAATTGGAAACATTTTACACTTTTCAGGCTTGATTTTAAAGAAAATTTTTATGTGGACCATTCTCTATAACTGAGAAAATGTGGACAGCCTTATATATTTCTATTATAGCTTTAATAAATTTACTGGTCACAAAAGTATATAATGTGACTTTTCCATATACCTTTATCCCCTATTAAAGATAATTTCTATCAAATAAAAATGAAAATAATCAGTGTAAGTGTTCATTTCAGGTACCTGTTCATTTTTCATCATTGTAGTACTCACTTGTAAAGGATTATATAAAGATTAGTCTTTGATTTTAATTTAAATGGATTTTACTGGTAAATTGGATTTTGTTATGCTTCATAAGGATATATTTCATAGCAAACTGAATTGCCTACATTTACAAATTGATATGGATCAAAAGAGAAACTTTATTTCATGCAAAATTTTTATTATTTAGACAGAAATATAAAATTTACTATTGCAATCATCTGTGGTTCTACTGCATTAAGAATTCTATTTATCTAAGTAAATGGAATAGCTTGCATTTAAGCATGTCCCTGTGTGCTTCTCTACAGTATTACTTGTTAATATATTTAATCTATTCCACATCTTCAGATGTTTTAAACATAATCACATAAATTTATGCACATGCTTGGGTATCTTGTTCATACTTTTAATACCTGTAATGAATTTGATCTGTCAGTAAAAGCTCTATAAGCTTTTATCTAGTAACAACCACAACATCAAAACCATAAACATTGTATTTTTAGAAACTTACATCTTCAGCTCCTAGTAATTGATTATTTTCCATATTGAATATAGAGCACTTTAAACACTTTTAATTTTCTAGAACTTTAAGTCATTACTTTATCATAAAATATCTAGTTCTATCTTTCCTTAAAATGAGAATTTGCTATTAGACATATTTCCACACATAACATTAATATAACATTAAAATGCATTACACTGAAAAGCATGCTACCTTAATAATTTATAAATGAAAATTAAGCATGGACAATATTGATACTGCAGTTATTGAATAATTAGTAGCAGATTCTTCTACAAAATCTACAATTTACATAAAAATATTAACTGCTTCTCTGTCCACTTCTTGGCCAACCAGTGTCAATTAATTCAGAGAAGCTGATTGTATGTTGCTATCAATTTGTCTTCCTTAGTTTATTAAATCCAAATTCTGTTTGAGCCTTAACATGCTGGATTAGATTAGCACAAATATTTTCACTAGCTCCACAGAATAATCATTGTTGGTCTAAATCAAGCATGGTAATTGCCATAACCTCTATTAGTTACCAGTTAGGAATGAGTGTGACCAAATTATGAGCATTTTCATTGATGAAAACAGAAAGAAAGACAGGAGTGCTTCTTTTATTGTTTCAAAATTTGGACCCCAAATAAGTAAATATAATTAGCTATGACTACCATTTGGGGTAATAATGAAAAGAATAACACATCTTTTACATACTTCATATGTTTCTATGTCTTTTTTAATTTTTTTAGTTGTTGATGGATCTTTATTTATTTATATGTGGTGCTGAGACTGGAACCCAGTGCCTCACACATGCTAGGCAAGTGCTTTACCACTGAGCCACAACCCCAGCCCCGTTTCTAAGTCTTTTTGTATAGGCTTTTATCTCCTGGAATTATCACAATAAAATTATAAAATATGTGATTTTATCATAGGCCCTTTGAAGATACATAAAAGGAGGCACATACAGATGAAGGAAGTTTATACAAACTTGAAATTGCAAATTTGCACACAGGTAGTCTGGCCCCAAGGCCGCAGTTCAGCACTGTTATTCATTGGGTGCCATCAGAGAAAATAGGAGTAGAGATAGATTTTGTATTGTATCACATACTACACAATTGATATACAAACAAAAGATAAAAAGGTTAAAAAACAAATACAATGTTTTAAAATGAAAATAAAAAAAAACAAAAAGCTGGAAAGTTATGCTTTGTTACACGTTTTCTATTACTATCTCTTGCACTGCATATACTTGCTATTCTACTTCAGTGTAGGTTTATATTTCTTAGAAAATGAATTACTGGTTCTTTTGTTTTTCTGTGTATTTATGTAACTTTTCTTTTTTTAAGCTAGAATTACTTCCCTGAACAACTGATAAAACATTTGTTTGCTTTATTCCTCTTATGAAACATATTAAAAGGTATGAGAAAAATATTATAAGTGCTATTTACTAAAATCTTAAATGAACTTGAGCCTGTGATTCAACATGACTTGGCCCCACCCCTTCAAATGTGTGTCATAATAATGACAAATTATGTTCAAAATGTAATAGCTAAAAAAAGTCTACCATTGGTTATGGAATCTATAATCTAGATCTACAAGTTAAATTTCATGATTGAACTATATAAAGTTTGGGTTAAATTAGAAAGAATGTATTTGTTTATTATTATTTCCCTACAGACTAGATTCTTATTTACCAAGGTATCAAATTATAAAAAAGAAAATACATGGGTCAAATTTTTTCCCTCAGAAAGCACAAGGGGTATCAAATACAGTTCATCTCTAGAAGTGTGAATTTATTTTTTATATAATCTTTTTTATATAATCTTCCCACATTCTTTTGCTATAATATATAACCCCATGAGCTTTTGATTTGCTGATCTTACATCTACAACAGAATAAACAATCCTTGTTCCTCTTTTTATATTTTTCCCAGAAGTATCTGTACAGTGTTTTCTTTAAAGTTCTATTCCTATCCCTACCTTCAAGTAAATTTACATTGATATTAAGATAACTATATATATATATATATATATATATATATATATATATATAAAATATCAAACACTATTATATATATGTGTATATACACACACACATACATACACACATATATACACACACACATATATGTATATATAAAGCATATATAAATCCATGGAATGCATTAACCACAATAAATCATAGAACAAAATATTTCAACTTAAATCTCTACCAATTATATGCAGTATCTTCTATTTTTTGAATAAAATATAGAATAGTTTCTACATTTTCTTGTCATGCAATTAGCTTATTTTAATAATTATTTCTGATTTTCTCCACATATATTAAAAATAAGTTTTTTTACCACTTGCATCCAAACTAATTACATATCCAATATTTTCTTTTAACTATAATTGTTCTGCCACAATAACTACTGACTAGAAAGAAATTTTGAATCCTATATGAAAACATTTGCATTTCATATGTAGTGTTCTTATTTACATAGAACATTGTTATTTTGAAAGCATTGCTTGCATAATGTGATATGATAACTCAAAAATGATTGGGGGAAATGCCTATGCTTTTTGGGACTGCACAGCATTGTATTTATGGTCAACAAAAACATTTTTAAGCCTGTTGCTTAGCAACCTGCATGCAAGGAAAAATCTGCATCAGTGCTTCTAGAATAAGGGTTTATGATATTAAATTCTTTAACAGTGTTTGATATTATTGCTCTTCAAGAAGTTCATCAATAATACCAATTTGATTGGCTTTATAGTTTTATTTGCAACTTTCAGTTTACTTATTAACTTTTACATAAAAACACAAAAAGAAAAAAAATACAAATAAGACCTAAAGAGTTGGGGTGGGAAGAAAAGACGAACTGACAAAGAATTTCATTCTTATATGCAACATCATTTCATTACTTTAGGGAAAATCCACTGTGATCAAAATTATTGTGTAGTTACTCACCATTTTCCCCCTCTTTTTCTGGGGCTATTTTGTGTAAATACTCTTATATCCTTATGAAATTACTGCAGTGAATTTCATATAGGATAAATCAAAATAGAAAGATAAAAAACAAGGATCTATAACCACAACTCTTTGAATATTGTATCCTTTGCCACACTTATTCATTCTATGTGATTACCTCCGACAAGCTATACATTTCTACTTGAATCCACAAGGAACACCAGTAGATCTGTTAGAGTCTAATGATGAATCACATTCATTATTAGAGTCTAAACGTGAATCACTTTCACTAACCAAGTATAATATTCATTAACAAGCAATATTATGAAATTATTAATATTTTGTCTCATTAATATTAATATAATTTTTACATAAAATAAGTTTTGTGTATTCTTTTTCCTTTTCTTCTTTCTTTCTTCCTTTATTTTCTTTCTTTCCATGTTTCCCTTAGTGGCACGAATGTAATATTTTCTGGCTAAACTAGAAATCAGCTGTTATCAACATTGTGTACCCTTGTGGGCAAGATGTCCTGGAGAGCTCTTTACTAGTACATGCAATATGTAAACAGACCACTTGTTAAATTCGCTTAATCCATTGGTTCTTAAAATAAAAATATTTTCCATACCTATTGCGTTTGAATTATCATTATTGAGCTTAGAATTGCTTCTAAAACTGAACTAGCCATTGCTTTTCAAAATGTAGATATTCCTCAAAGGTTTCTCTTTCTGCAGAAATGATCGTATCCCTCCTTTACTAAAAGCTCTTAAAGATTTCCTATTAACTGCACCGAAGGATCAGAAACTCAGCACAGCATAACATGTGACCCCAAGGATAACCTCTGCTGAACTAATTTGCACATTTATTGATTAGTTTCTCCCTGTTACCTACTATATTCAAATAACATTGAGGTAATTATCATTTTCTAGATGTGCTGTTTTTTTCTCTCTCTATTAATTTAGACTTATAATCCCTTTTCATATCATTTCCTTCTTTTTGTTCTTCAGAAAACAACCAGTCCTTGACCTTCAAACATACCACTGCTTTTCCTCAAAAGCCTGATTAACTCTGCTTTTTGGTGGAGCTGAGTATTCCCTTGTCAGTATTACCACCGTAGCTGAGGCTTACTTTTGATACACCATATTACATCTGCTTACAGATCAGCAGCTCTGATGTAATCAGCAGTCATTTTTTCCAACTTTTTATCTTCAGGGCCTATATTAGAGCACCCTTTATGTCCTAGGGCTCAGTGGTTAACATATATTCAATTGCTTAATCATATGATGTTTAAAAGTGAATTGATTCATATATTAATTTAATGACTGAAGTAGTAACATGAATTTTAATAGGTAAGATTTGTGAAACATTTGGAATTTGCTTCTAGTGAGAAGAAGAGATGGAGTGAGTTTCTCTGAAGCAATGACAGGATTTTAACCTTTTTTACTCAACAAATATTAACTGGTCACAAGTTGTATCCCTTAAAAAAATAAAAAAATTGAAATGGTCTCAACAGTAACATATTTATGATCTCTTAGACAATAGTTTCTAAATACGAGAAAGTTGGGCTTATATTAGCCATTATGAATGTGTGTGTGTTAGACTGTAAACAGAGACACTTAACCTGAACCAGTACAACCTGAACTCTGTTTAGAGAATAGACAGAACTGAACCAAAGGAAAAAGTAGATAGAAGACATTTCTAGAAATGAGAACAGCAGGAACAAAAGTTTAGAGAGAAAAGAATGATATTAAGAAGGGGTGGTTTGCAAGTAGCTAACACCTATTTCAAAAACGTCACAAATTCAAAATTAACTTAAATAATAGGAGTTATTGTAAGAACACATATAGATGCAAATAAGTATTTATTCATTCATTCCTAATGTTCATGTTATGCTTGAATTCGGGACCCTCAAAAGACTACCAGAGACCAAGATCGATGTAAGCAGCAAAGAGGTGTTTATTTCAAGCTAGCTAGGTCCTCCACGCGCACACAGCAACTGGTGATGCTGAGAGGCCCCGAGCCCGGGGTTTGCAGCAGTTTTATACACTCTTTGGGGAAGGCAGGGACTTCACATACATCATAGCATCTCTTAGCAAATCATCACACACCACGGGAAAATCAAACAACAACTCTAAAACATGATTAGCACATTCACTGGCGGTAACAAGTTGGGTAGGGGTGATTGGTTACTACAAGAGGGGGATTCATTTGAACTGATTGGTTTAAGCTAAGAGGGATGTTCATGCTGAATTACATGGTTTTCCAACACTTTATCAATCACCATAAACTACTGGGAGGGTCATCTGGCATCCCAGGTATTTCCCTGTCTCATGCTGATTGGTGGCTGCTAGGGGGTTGCTATGGGTCCCCACTTAGCCTGACTGAGTCAGGGACACCTGGGCAGCAGATCTCTCCTGTTATTTGTAGATAAACAACTTAGCAGTGTGGGAATGTGCCTAGGAGTGCTCTGTGGGTCTTTCCAGGACAAAGGTCATGCCCCTTCCTTGGACAGGCTTTGCTCTGAGGTAGAGGCTGGTTTTTCAGTTCATGGAAAACCAGGGATAAAATGGGCATTGTGCTATAATCTATGGATATAATGTTCACCCCAACAGTGATCGACCTTGAGTTTTATGGTCCTTCATTCTAGCAAGATTATTATAAATTTTATAGTACCACAAATAGTTAATGCTGCTGTGACAGAAAAGGACAGGGAAGGATAAGTACACACACAAGGAAAACTGAAGCATACAAAACTCACCCAGCAGTTGAAAAGCCAGGCTTCATGCAGACCTGATATTCAGAATTCAATAAAAACCCATTGTGCTGAAATCCTAGAGTATGTGCTATAAAGAGTGAGTAATTGACTTCAGGGTCAAACAAAATGAGTTTAAATTGCTTGCAGGAACAACAGAGGTGGTACTCTAAATGGAAGATTTAGCTGATGTTATTTTTCACCAAGATTTAGATGGCAGAGAAGAACTTGGGTAGGTAACAAAAAGCTGACTAACATAGGTGTATATATGTGTATATATCAAACATGTATATAAAAAGAAAATATTTTCATACATAAATTTCTTTTCCACGAGGACAAAATGAACATATCCATATAAAAGATGAATATCAAGTCTCATTTAGATAAGATAGAATCTGTTCATTAAGCAACAAATTAGTAAAAGCTTAAAATTTTTGTTAAAAGGGGTAGGCCTACATTTAATCATTTACTATCCTCTTTAGAGCAACTTCAAAGCAGTTTTAATGAAGCATAAAATACATCAAATCACTTCTTGAGAAAATACTCTGAATATCCCAAATTTTCTGCTTAGCATATTATAAAACAGTTATTTAGTAACATATCATATATATCAAATTTCTAAATGAAAGCATATGAATTTCCACATTGCTGTTATATGATTAAAGATAAACAACCCATCAAAAATGTCATCACTAATCAACATTTGAATGCATACATTAGAAATATCCTTAAAATATTTTGATCTTAGAAACTTATGTAACTTTAATGAAATCAAATGTTTAAAAGAACATTGAAATATATTTAGTTTTCTAGAGTAACATGTTTTTTTCTGTGATTATGTAGATTTCTTAGGATAACAGAAAATAGTAGATAAAAGTAGTCCACAAAAATGGAAATTGGAATATAAAATGACTCATTAAATATGAGAGCTATTTTTCCATTGAAAGAATACAATGCCAACCCAATAATGGATCAAATAGCTTTTCTCCCTTCTGTTGATAACAAAACAAAAGTGTATTTAGTTACTAAGAAGCAGAGCTGCATATTTCCAAACATGTAATTTGCCTTTTGAAGAAAAAAAAGAAAAACAAACTAATTTGTTATAAATTTAAGCAAACATTACAAATACATTCAACAACCTACCAAGTTATTGAAATAAATCATCTTAAAAGCAAAGCATGACTTATTCATCTTTATAACCTTTTGATATCTACCTCTGTATCTTATACAAAGTAGGTGATTATTAAATAGTTGTTAAAGTGAAAATCATATTTTCTCTTTTTTTAAACATAAAAACATCATTCTTATCAGGGTGTTAATTGATTTAAGTATTTTCTTTTCCCATAATGTTCTTTTGTTATTTCAGATTAATCTCTTTTTTTCATTTTGTGTGATATACCCAGAGTAAGTATATCTAACACAATCTGAATTAAATTATATGCTATAAACTAATGAACATAATTTTATTCTTTTAATCACTTAGTCTTTCACAACAATTATGGATCAGTTGTAATCAGGTATTAGGAGGTATAAAAATAAATCCATATGAAAATTTATTCAATGTAAATTGACTCATAAATTATCCTTCAATGTTCTTTATAATTTTTATTTACACAGATTTCATGACTATGTGTAACAAAGGACTATTGTGTATGCCTAAATTATAACCCCAAAGAGTTTTTGAAGTACCTATTATTCTTTAGAAATAGGGTGTTATATTTTTTCAAACTATTAAAAATTTGAACTTTCAAATTAGTTGAAAGAGTAGTCATTAATATGGGATTTTTATTTAGATTTAGCATTTGTTGATATGTTGATATTTACCATACTTATATTCTCTCTCTCTCTCTCTAAATATATAAACACACACACACACACACACACACATATATATATATATATATACATATATATACACACACACATATATATACATGCACATGTACACATAGGAATGTGTGTGTATATATGCATATATACATGTATATGAACATATATACTTATAGGTAGTCATTGACTCTTTTCCTTTGGTAAAACCATTTGAAAGTGAGTCCCATATCTATTTTCCTCTTCCCATCTTTGAAAGGAAAGCAAGGAACTGGGAGAAGGGCAAGCAAGAAAGGAAAGACAGAGACCTGGCAGAGATACACAAGAGAGTTTATTTGTTAGAGATGACAAATAAAGGCCATTTTTCAATAGATGGAGAGAGGCAATACAGGCTTGGGGTCCACAACTTTTATGGGGAAGGCTCAGAAGTTAGAGCAGGGTGGGTCCTAATGTGGTAGTAAAGGGTTGGGTTGATATGAGGGAGTGGTGAGCCTTTCTCAGAAATGCCCTTGGGCGGCAAAGTGAAAGGGCTGTCACTTAAGATGGCCATGGAGATGCTAAGCAAGGACCTTAAATACTAGTTTGTATTTAAAACAAGGAGATAATTTTTCTGTGTAGTTTATATACAATTTAAGCTTTCAGAAAGAATCAAATTGATAAAATAAAAAAACAGTATAATATCTATGCTGAAATTTACTCACCGGATCCTACACATAGATATCTAGATTATTTTCTTAATTATGGATTCCAGCTAAGAATGACTGATACCAGGCATTTAGTAGTCATTCTCTACAGTTATAAAAGAAAGGCAGTAATTAACTGCTACTCAAGACAAACCATATAGATAGATAGATAGATAGATAGATAGATAGATAGATAGATAGATAGTATTATGGTTTAGCTATAAGGTTTTCCCCCAAAGTTCATGTGTAACAACAAGAAAGATAGAGGTGAAATGATGGGGTGATGAGAACCTTAATCTAATCAATTCATTAGTCCACTGACAGGAATTAGCTGAGTTGTAATGTAGACATATAGCACTTTGGATCTTTGCGGGCCTGCCTTTGGGATTTATAGTTGGTCCTTGTTGAGCAGAGTTCTTTCTCTCTGCTTCCTGATTGTCATGTCCTGAGCAGCTTCCCTATCCCACACTTTTTTCCCATCTTGCTCCCAGAGCGACAGAATTGGCCATCTATATATGGACTGAGAACTGTGAGCCTCAAAATAAATTTTCCCTTCTAAAATTGTTTGTGGCAGGTCTTTTGGACACAGCAGTGAAAAAGTTGACTAAAACAAATTGTACCAAGAAGTGGAGTTGTTGCTGTTTTCAACCGATCATGTGGTTCAGAAATTTTTGAAGCTTCTTGGAATTTGTGGTAGGAATTTTGGAAAGATTAAAGATTCCAGTCGGAAAAGCTTTGCAATATTGTAATTGGAGCTTAATGGGTGATTCTGGTGGCAGTTCAGAAGACCAGATTGCCAATAAAACTGTGGACAGTAAAGACTGGGCCCATGAGAATTCAGAGGAGGAGAATGCTATTGGAAATTGGACATCAGGCCATTTGTAATACTTTCTGGATAAGATGTTGTCTATATTGTGCCTGTATACTGATGCTTCCAGTAAAGCTCAATTTAAAAATAATGAACTAATTAATCTGGCAGAGAACTTTCAAGGCAGCACAGCATTCCTTGGTAGCATGGACATTGCTGGCAGTTGTAAGCCAAATTTGCTGTGATAACTGGGAACAGAAAGATTTGAAAAACTTGAAACTTGGCCAGAAAAATGCAAGTAAAACTGGGGTTAAAGTTGTGGCTTTAAAGATTTGAGGGTCACTAAAGAAATGCTAAATACTTCACCTAAAGACAATTTAAAAAATGACTTCAGTGCATCTCAGGAACTGGAAAAACCACATCCATCTCAAACTCAATGGTATAAAAGTGAAAACTCCCTTGACAAGAGACTTTGGAAGCAATGCTTGAGGGTGAGTGTGGTTGGGGGAGGTTAGGAAGTTCTTTCACCATGCTCAGCTACCCAGGCACTCAGAGGCTGCCAGGGGCCAGGGTTCCAGGAGTCTTGGCTACTGCTCAAGATAGTGGAAGACCTTGGTGTCAATCACAAGATTCTGGTTCTAAAAGCCTGCAGGATACTGAAATAAGGAGGTCATGGAGGCTTCCACTGAGATGTTGAAGGAAGGTTTGGGAAGCCAGGCAAAATGCAGAAGGTTAGGAGTCCCTGAGAGGGAAAATCATGGGTAGAGATGCAAGAAGGAAGCTGAAACAGCTCTGGAGACCCCCAAGGTTAAGAGATGCCAGTAACATGGGATGACTGCCAATGAAAACTGAAGTAATTGAGCAGAGATGAGCCAAAAGAGAGGTCATGTGGGCTGCAACCAACAAAGCCACAGGGGCAGAGCTGCACAATCCCTTTGGAGAGATCATCATGATGTCATGTGTCCCAGATACTGATTGTAGAGATAAAGGATTTGTTTTCCCAGCTGGATTTTGATTTTGCTTTGGTTCTATCTCTTCTATGTCCCTATACATTTCTTTCAGCAGGGAAGTTTTTCACTCTGTGCATCATGTATTAGGTATATGTAAATTACTTTTGATTTTTATAAGGGTTCACACTAAGATTTTGCCTCGGATCTCAGGTGAGATTTTGGAGTTGGACTTTTGGGCAATACTAAAATTATTTAGACTACAAGGACGCTTAAAAATGGACTAAATGTATTTTGCATGGTGAGATGCACATGAGCTTTTGAGGGCATGGGGGTCAAAAAGATGGTGGAATGATATGGACATCATTACCCTAAGTACATGTCTGAAGACATGAATGGTGTGAGTATACTTTGATTAAAACCAGAGATATGAAAAATTGTGCTCTATATGTGTAATATGAATCGTAATGCATTTTGCTGTCATATATAACAAATTAGAATAAAAAAAATTAAAAACCTTCAGCTTTAAAAAGAAAAAGAATGTTCTGGATAATAAACAAAGATAGGACCAATGAAAAATCATGCCTGGAGTATAATCAGAGGTCTGATATTATGTCTCCAGCTTCATTCTTCTCATTAAGAATTTTCTTGGCTGTTATGTGTCTCTTATTTTTAATATGAATTTTAATACTGCTTTTTCTAGTTCTGTGAAGAATGCCATTGGTATTTTGATGGGAATGCATTAAATCTGTATTTTGCTTTTTGTAGTATGGCCATTTTGATGATATTAATTCTGCCTATCTAGTAACATTGGAGGTCTTTCCATCATCTAATGTCTTCTTCAATTGCTTTCATTAGTGTTCTATAGTTTTTATTATACAGGTCCTTCACCTATTTTGTCATATTGATTCCAAAGTTGTTTTTTGTTATTGTTGTTGTTGTTGTTTTTAGGATATTGTGAATGGGATAGTTCTTTCTAATTTCTCTTTTCAGCAGATTCATTATTGGAGTATAGTGATGCAATAGATTTATGAGTGAAATGGCATATGCCTGTAATTCCAGTGGCTGGGGAGGCTGAGGCAGGAGGATTGCAAGTTCAAAGCCAGCGTCTGTAAAAGTGAGGAACTAAGCAACTCAGTGAGACCGTATCTCTAAATAAAAAAAAAAATAAAATAAAAAATAAAAAATAGGTCAGGGAATGTGGCTCAGCTATCAAGTGCCCCCGAGTTCCTTCTCTTGCTTGATTTCTCTGGCTAGAGTTTCAAGGACTATGTTGAAAAGGAGTGGTGAAAGTGTGGATCCTTGTCTTGTTCCTGTTTCTTGGGGAAATGCTTTCAGTTTTTCTCCATTCAGTCTAATGTTAACCTTGGGTTCATCATATATAGCCTTTACAATGGTGAAGTAAGTTTCTTCTGTCCCTAGTTTCTCTAATGTTTTAAACATGAATAGGTCCTGTGCTTGTCAAATGCTTTCTACAGAGTCATAGTAGCAAAAACAGCACTGTGCTGGCATCAAAACAGACATGAAGGCCAACAAAATAGAATAAGAGACACAGAGAAAAACTTACATAAATGCAGTTATCTGAAACTAGACAAAGGTGACAAAAACATATGTTGGGGAAACAACAGCCTTTTTAACAAATGGTGCTGGGAAAACTGGAAATACATACATATGGAGAAGAATGTAATTTGACCCTTTTCTCTCATCCTGCACAAAAGTCAACTCATGGTGATTCAAAGACCTATGAATTAATCTAGAAATTCTGCAAGTACTAGAAGATTATAGCCCAACACTCCAGCCTTTTGGCACAAAAACTAATATCCTTAAAAAGATTCCTAAAGTTCAAGAAATAAAATTTAAAAAAAACAATAAGTAGGATAGCATGAAATTAAACAGCTTCCTCACAGCAAAGAAAACAGTTAAAAGCTGGAAAAGAGTACCTATTGATTGGGCAAAGATCTTTGCCAGCAGTTCCTCAGATAGGGCATTGATATCCAGAATATACAAAGACTCAAAACACTTTTAACCAAATAAATCACATAACCCAATCAATAAATGGGAAAAAGAACCAAACAGACACTTATTAAAAGATGAAATACAGATGGTCAAAAAACACATGTAAAAATGTTCAACACATCTAGCAGTTAGAGAAATGCAGATCAAAACTATATTCAGATTTCACACTGCAATCACAATGCAATTATCATGAATACAAATAATAAATGTTGGCAAGAATATGGGGAAAAATGTGCACTCATACATTCTGGATAGGACTGCAAATTAGTGCTACCACTCTGTAAAGCAGTATGGAGACTCCACAAAAAACAAAACAAAACAAAACAAAAAAATTAGAAATGCAATCATCATATGACCCAGCTATCCCATTTCTTGATGCATATATAAGATTTAAAATCAGCATACTACTGTGATGCAGCCACATCAATGTTTCTAGCAGCACAACTCACAATATTGAAGTTTGACTCCATAACCAACCTAGGTGTCCTTCAACAGCTGAATGAATAAAGCAAATGTGACACACACACACACACACACACACACACAAAAATCAAGTATTACTCCGCCATAAATAACAATGAAATCACGGCATTTGCCAGTAAATGAATGAAACCCAGACTATCATGCTAAGTGAAATAAGCCAGCCCCCAAAAGTCAAAATTTAAATGTTTTCCATGATATGTGAAAGCTAATATAAAAATGGGGGCAGGTAGGATGAAGGGACTGGAAAAGGGAACAACAGTAGAATGAGCATGACTGAAGTTTTGTATCTGCATAAATAAATATAACACAGTGAATCCCAATATCAAGTATATACACAGGACACTAATTTGAAAAAAAATTCTATAAATAAATTGCAGAAAAATTAGTAAAGTAGAAATAGGGGACCAAGGGGAGAGAGAAAGAAAGATAAGTGCGACAGACTGACCTAGAGCAAATTATATTCATAATTTTGTGATATGTCAAAATATACCTCAATTTCTATATAACTACGAAGAATAAATAAAGAAAAAATCTTGCCTGAACACAAACAAAAGCATAAACATAGTCTAAACAAAAAAAAGTGATTTAACATCCCTTTATTCTGACCAGTATGAATTACAATTGTTTCTTTATTGATTTTTATTTTAAGCCTATATTTAATTTCCTGTGCCATAAATATAAATGTATTAATATAACCAAGCACAATCTTTCCCAATTTAATGTCAGCCTTTATTCAATTGGAAAGCCTGGTGTCCTTTAACTCTATCCCCCAAAATTAATACAAACCCAGATTCTGTATTAAGTCCTTCCTAACAACGTCTTCCTAGGATGTTCCCAACCGTATGCTTTTTTCCTTCACTGATTTCACTATTTCAAACTTTAATGTTTTGAAATACATCCTTATAGATACTCAGATTATTTACGTATATTTTTGGTACCAGGGATTTAACCCAGGGGTGTTTACCTACTGAACCACATCCCCAGCCCTTTTTTAAATTTTATTTTGAGATAGGATTTCACAAATTTGTTTGGGGCCTTACTAAGGTGCTGAAGCTGGTCTTGAACTTGCAGTCCTCTTGCCTCAGACTCCTGAGTTGCTGGAATTCTAGGTATACACCATGACATTGGGCTCTCAGAATAATTTGTGACCATATATCTAGGTAACTAAGGTCTCAATCAAGTTGACACATAAAATGAGCCATCACAGGTGTGTTCCTAGTAGTCATCCTTTTCTTTCCTCATCCTCTTCCTCCCTCCCCTGCTAATTCCTTTCCTCTTGTGGTGCTAGGGATCCAAGGGCCTCCCACGTGCTAGGTAAGTACTTTTCCAATGAACATTTCTAATGGAATTAGTTCTCCTAGTAATCTTTAGCTAGAAGGTATTGACACCATTTGTATCACAAGCAAACAAAATAATAAAGCAATAATTTAAAGCTAATAGGTCAATACAAAAAAAAAATAGAAAATGTCATGAAAATCAACTAATGAATACAAAATAGAGCCACAAACAATGAAAGAGGAATGAAGAAGACATAGATGGAAATCTAGTAGCAAGATGAAGTTTTAAATTTAACCCTATTAATAGCCATAGTAAGATAAATAATGTAAGCATACCAATCAAAGATACTTTTAGATTTAGGGAAAAAAAGTCAAGCCTCAAAAACATGTTGCCTACATAGGACCAATTTCAGTATGAAGACAAATGGATTCAAATATAGGTTCTGACAAAGAAAAACCTTGTTAACACTAATCAAAGGAAAGCTGAGTGGGTTGCATTAATGTCACAACAAAGAATATTGTCAGGCATGAAAAGATAATTTCATGATATAAAGGTTACATCCATAAAACATGTCACAATAGTAAATATTTATGAACATAAAAAGTACTTCAAAAACAAATGAATGTGAGAGAAGAAGTAGGCCAATCCACAATTATAGTCAGAGACACCATAACACTTTCTCCAAGATTCACAGAATAACTAGACAGAAAAACAGTAACCTATGGAAGACATAGTTAACACTTTGAACTTACCTGACCTAACTGATATTTATAAAACAGTCCAACAAAAGCAGAATATGCATCATTTTCTAATACACATCAAATATTTACAAATATAAATCACGCTCTGGGATTTAAAATAAGGAGAAATATATTTAAATTGCCTTAAATCATATAAAGAATGGATGAATGTTTGCAGCTCACAGGTGATAATAATTTATTGTATATAAAAGAACAATAGAAGTAATATATTGTATATAAAAATAATAGGAAATAATGTATTGTACATAAAAAACACTAACAGAAAGATACCTAAAATTTTTCAGATACTTGGAGTCTAAGAAACGTCTCATTTAAGCTCTTAAAAAACAGTGCAAATATATCTGGCTTTGGCAACTGTTGAATGAAGCATTTTTGCGACCCTCATCTTCTCTCTTGCAGAATAAAGAAAATAGACTCAGGATGAGGGTTTTTTTTTTTTTTTTTTTTAGTATATAAGATTATAACATGTGAATTATGTAATACACACACACATACACATATACACACAAACACACACATTCACTTCACATTCTCTCCCTAGGAATAATAATTCTGAATTCATTAGTTCAGTTTTCCCTATGACTTTTCGTACGTAACAACCATGAGTAATGACTATTGGCTGTATTTGTGACTTAAAAACACTTCTTAATATCCCATCAATCAAATGAGGAATTGTAAAGAAATTAGAAAATATTTTCAATTGAAGAAAATGAAAACATCAAAATTTGTAGCATGTTGCTAAGGCAATATTTAGAAATAAATTTATTAAATCCAGTGCTTAAACTAGAAAACAAAAAGGTAACTCTCACATTAATGACTCAAGCTTCCATCTGAAGAACTAGAAATCAGTAAACTAAAAACAAAGAAAAAAAATGATAAACATAAAGGCAGACAACAATGATATAAAAGCAAAAATAAATAAAATGATATGTTATTTCTTTAAAAAGACCAATATAATTAAATAACCTTCTGGACAGATTAATATAAAATATAAAGGACAAGTTAATTTCAGAAATAAGAGGGAACATAAATATAGATTCTGCGATCATTAAAAGAATAACTAGGGAATATAAGAAGCAACTTTATTTATGTCAGTAGCATTGATTCTACTCAAGTTCCTTGAAAAATACACAACTCAAAAAAACAGATAATGTGAAAAATTGCTTACTTAAAGTAAACACATTTTTCTGGTCCTGTGCACATAACAATCTGTCTCCTCCCAGGACTTAAAGAGAGTACCCCTATTTCACATTGTATTCAACATGCTTTTTCTAGCAGACATGGCTAAATAAATCATTTTATCTACAATAAAGTATAATTTATTTTCTAGCCATAAATTTTGTTCCAAATTAAAGCTAATAAAGTTTTTTCCCCTTTGATAACCATTGTACCCCATGATTTTATGGCAGGAACAACATAGCTATTTTAGCATAGTTAAAATTCAAGGGCTTTTCCTAAAGTGAGATGAACTTTTATAAAGCAATTATCTCATTTTCAAACGAGCTAACTGAATGACTTGGCTCTCTCTACCAAGATACTAAAATAAAAGAGTCAAACTCAAAATTTTTACCATGAGTACACTTTACTACTCAGGATTTTCCTGAACATTATTCTGAAACAACACTCATTTTAGTGAAGATGTGATATAACTAGGCTTAGATTGGACAACTTTCTTTTAGAGCAATCTAGTTCCAAATTACCTCATTATAATTGTGCTCTAACTAGACCTACTAGTCTTTGAAATATTTTAAAAATAAAGGGTTTCTGTATGTTTCTAATTTTACAAAGAAGATTTTAAGACAGAGGCAAAAACACTCTGCATATTCTTTACAGATAAAAGGAGCAGGTGCTTTTTTATACAAATTCAGTGCACAAATCTTTGGGGTGCAACATTTATCTGTGAAGCATCTTCACTTAGAACAGAAAAACAATCTTTTCCCCCCTCTTTTACTTCAACCTAGAGGCCAATAACTTCAAATTGAATTAACTTGCTTTGCAGTAAGATTGTTGATGGGACTGAGTAATTGTGGCAAGTTGTTTCATCATTATTCTTCTTAGCCTTGCATACATAATATTGATTGAATTAAAATTTTTATTTACATGTTAGTGGTTAGCTAATGTGTCATATTTAAAATTTTGAGACATTAAAAAACCTGCTAATTTTATCTGAGATGAGCCTAGAACAAAATTACTTTTTAAGATACTTATATGCAGATAAAGTATATATAATTGTCTTTTTCTTAGAAGAAGTTGAATTTTTGAGGTAACCATAAGGAGAGTTGTGATTTTTTTAAATGATGTTAATAGCAGTGTATTTTGAAGAGTCTGAAGTATTTTGTAGGTGAATCTTTTTCAACAAGCAGTCTTATATATTAAAATACAAATAAGATTTCCAAATACGAGTAAATATAATTCTTTACTCGTATATGCCCATACCTCATTTTATTGTGCTTCCTTTTATTGCACTTTGTAGATAACTATGGTTTATGTACATATTGAAGTTTTGTGGTGATCCTTCATCATGCAAGTTGATTGGCATCGTTCTTCTACCAGCCTGTACTCACTCCATGTCTCCCAGTCACATTTTGGTAACTCTAATAATATCTAAAACTTTTTCTTGATTATTTTGTTTTGGTAATCTTTTATCAGTGATTTTGTATAGTATCGTAATTGTATAGGGGCATCATAAATTGTACCATATAAGACAGAAAACAATACTTGTGATATGTGTTCTGCCTGCTTCACCAACAAGCTATTCTTCCATCTCTATATGGTTTAGATATTACTTGTCCCTAAAAGCTCATATATGAAACAGTGCAAGAAAGTTTAGAGGTGAAATGATTGGGTTATAAGAGTCTTAACCTATCAGTGCATTAATCTCTTGATAGGAATTAATAGAGTGGTAACTAGGCAGGTAGGGTGCGAGTGGAGGAGGTGGGTCATTTGGGGTATGCCTTTAGTCTATATATTTTGTCACTGGTGAGGAACTTTTTCTCTGATTCTTGGTGGCTATATCCTGATCTGTTTTCCTCTACCACATTCTCTGCTATGATGTTCTATCTCATCTTGGCCCCATAGAAATAGAGTCAGCCATCTATGGACTGAGACCTCTGAACCTGTGAACCCCAAATAAAATTTTCCTCCTCTAAAATTGTTAGGTCTTTTGGTCACAGTAGCAAACATGCTGACTAAAACAATTTCTCTCCCTCTTATTAAGCCTCCTTATTCCCTGAGTCCTGACAGGGTTGAAACTGGGCCAATTAATAACCCTGGATTATAAATTTTCAAGTAAAAAGAAGAAATGTATATGTCTCATTTTAAATCAAAAGCTAGTAATGATATAGCTTAGGAAGGCATGCCGAAAGTCAAGATAGGCTGGAAGGTGGGCCTCTTATGCCAAACGCTTATCAGAGTTATGAAAACAAAAGAAAGTTCTTGAAGGAAATTTGAAGTGCTACTTTAGTTAATAAAATAAAGTGAAAATATAAACTGCTGAAAAGGTTTGAATGATTTGGATAGAAGATAAAATCAGCCACAACATTCCTTTAAGCCAAAGCCTAATCCACAGAAAGGCCCTGACTCTTCAATCCTATGAAGGATGAGAAGTGAGGTCAAAGCCTCCCAAGGGCAGAACTAAGGTCAAAGCCTATGGAGGTTGGTTCATGAGTTTAAGGAAGGAAACTATCTCTATAAAATAAAAAAGTAAGATGAAGCATCAAGTTCTGATACAAAACCTGGAGAAAATTATTTATAAGGTCTAGCTGGGATAGTTGATGGTGGCTACAGAAACCAACAGATTTTAATGTAAGAAAAACTGCCTTGTATTGGAAGAAGATGCCATTAGGACTTTCATAACTAAAGAGGAGAAGTCAAAGTCTGGATTTAAAACTTCAAATTATGGTCTGTATTTCTTAAGGGGGAAAAATAGGTTATGAATTTAATTGAAACAAATCCTCTTTTAGCATTAAAAAATTTCTCAGTTTTGCTGCATAAATGGAACAACAAATCCTGAATGGTAGCAGAATTTATAACATAGTTCACTGAATATTTTAAACCCACTAGAGAAGCAACTACCTAAGAAAAATAAAATAAACCCATTACTTTCAATAGATCACTGCTCATTGACAATGCACATGATCTGCTCTGATGGAGATATATAATGAGATTAATGTTTGATGCTGCTCACACAATATCCATTCTGTAGCCATTCTGAAGATCAAGGAGTAATTTCCACTCTAAAGTTTTATTATTTAAATATACATTTTGTAAGGTTATAGCTGCCAGGATGGACAGTGGTTCCTGTGATATATACAGGCAAAATAAATAAATAACTTTCTGGAAATAATTTTCCATCATAAATGCCATTAAGAAAATTTGTGCTTTATGAGAGGAGTACAAATTATTTGCAAAATATCAAAATATAAGCATTAAAGGAAGTTTGGAAGAAATCGATTCCAAACCTTGTAGATGACTATGAGGGGTAAGAGACCTCAGTAGAGGAATGTGGTGAAAAAAAATGTGGTGAAAATCACAAAAGAACTATAATTAGATGAGGAGCCTACAGATGTGGGATAATTGCTGCAATCTAATGTTAAAACTTCAATAGATGAAGTGTCGATTCTGATTTATGAATAAAGAAGCTGTTTTCTGAGACAAACTATTCATGGTAAAGATACTAATAATACAGTTTAAGTGACAAAAAGGGATTTAGAATATTACATAATTTATTTAGTTGAAAATACAGTGTTAGATTTCGGAGGATTGACTCCAATTTTAAAACAACTTTTGATATCAAATAAAATGCGACCAAATAGCTCCTCATGTTATAGAGGAATTTTTGATGAAAGGAAGAGACAATAGATACAATAAGCTTCATTGTTGTCTTATTTTAAGAGACTGGGACAACTGCTCCAATCTTCAGCAGTCGACCACAGTATAGTGTCAACGTAATTTTTTATGCACTCAAAAACCACTAAAATTGAACTTGCTTTCTGGTGACATCAGTTTTATTGCAATGATCTAGAATCAAATCCATATGTCTCGGATGTATGCCTGCATTATGAATGCAATTAACACAGCCCATCTTCCCTGATGGTTTTAAATGTTTTAATATTAAGCCTCTACCACTGAACTCAAGTGGCAATATGTATATGTGAGAAGTCACATATACATATAAAACACATGCTAGTATATCTCAATATTGTGATGATTCGCCTCATAATAGACACTGTATAGTTTATGTACTAGAACCCGAACATGCATATTATTCCTCCTACCTTAATATGCTGTCTTGACATTATATATTTCTCCTCATACCACTTAATTTACAAGTGTGAAACTACTGGATGTGATTATTTGATTATTTATTTTCCTCTTCCATATATTATGGTTTTCAAGTAGATTGTACCATGCCACATTCATATACCAGTGAACAGCAAGGATACAGAATCAGGGTGAGTCTTTACTGAGTGAAGGTTAAAAAAATAAGTGAATTTGTGGGCATACGAATGTGTGAGTCAACTGAGGGCACTGCATGCATATTTATTGATTGACTGATCCCTCTATTTTATAATAAGCAAAAAAGGTAACTAGCCTAAGTTGTTGTTTTACTACATATGATTTCAAATAATAAGAACTGAAATTATTGACTTATAAAGCATAAAGAGTGTTTACAATAATTCAATACATTTTGTTTTGTATTTTACAGCTTAGAAAACCAAAATCTATGCAGAGTTGTGATTTACAAGTTGTGATTTACAGTATTTCTACAACACTGTTTTAAATTTCATGATAATAATAAGGATTTTACTTTGAATGTTTTTTCCACAAATGTAATAAGTATTCCAAATAAATAGCTGCTATTTGACTTTTGCATTCTCTCGACATAGTTAACATTTTGTACCTCTATTCACTCATCTCCAATATTATTTTTCATAGTGATTTGTTATAAAGATTAAGGCAATTAAGATACACAAAATAATTATGACATGTTCCTGCATATAATATATGTATATACAAATATGCGTATACACACACACACACACACACACACCATACTACATATGAGGTTGATGGTGGTGATGAATGCATGTAATCAAATAAAAATGTGAAATCTTTTACAACTTTCATAACTCGAATTACTCTTCACTCATACTTTGTCTCTGTGAGCATTCATGCATTTAGATTAAATTTATGAGACTAAAGAATTTTTTATATAAGGCGGGGAAGTTAAAGGAAAGAAAGGAAAATAAATAATATATGATGATAAATAATTTGTCCAAATAGTCAACTAGATTGATACTCCTTTTAAGAAAATTTTAGACAAAAAAGGATTAATAAACCTTATATGCAAAAAGTCAAGCTTTCAGACCTCATAAACTGATGCACTTTAAAATTTTAGAATAAAGTAATTCCAATGTCCAGTTGTAAATCATAGCATCCATTTGTAAATTATAATATCCAGATTTCTGGAGATCAATTATTAAACAACATCTATTTTGTTTTACTGATGTGGAACTAAATCCCACGATTGTCAAGGGGCCTTCCTTAGTTTATATAGCATCTGAGGGGTATTAATGGTTCTTCATTCTCACCCCTCCAAATATGGTATATTTTCAAGGACTTTTGTAAGTGTTCTACAACTTTTTTTAAAATAATATGGGCTTACTTCCATTTAAAAATAAATGGTTGGTGTTCTTGAAGATGGTCATCTCTCCCGCTGAAGTGAGCACTACTAGATCCTTCCCATTTACTTTGGAGTCCATGTTCATCATCTTTACCTCTCCCAGAAGAGTGCTTATGCCATCATCAAAACAAATAATTTAAATCTGTTATGAGATTCTAAAAATAGCTTAACTTTACCGATAGAAAACTTAAAGATAACTTGAAAAATATGGCTATTTAAGTCTACATATTTATATTCCAAAAATACAAATTATTATATCCATGATGTTGAGTGTTTATGGTCTTTAATATCTAACTCATCTGAGTAGAACACAGTTGATTAAAATAGCATCATGGTAAGAAAAATTCTCACATCAGTAAGAATGGCAGTTATTGATAATAAAAATAATAATAAGTGTTGGAGAGGATATGGAGGAAAAGGAACACTTTTACAATGTTGGCGGGACTGTAAAATAGTTCAGCCACTATGGAAATCAGTATGGAGGTTGCTCAAAAGACTAGGCATGGAACCACCATACGATCTAACTATATTAATCCTTGGTATTTATCCTGAAGAATTAAGGTCTTCATACTATAGTGATAATTGCATACCCATGTTTATAGCAGCACAATTCACAATAGCCAAACCATAGAACCAGCCTTGGTATCAATCAATGGATGAATAGATGAAGAAAATGTGATATATATATATATATATATAACATATATATATATATATATAATTTTATTGAGTCATAAAGAAAAAAATGAAATTGTGGCATTTGCAAGAAAATGGATGAACTAGAGCCAATTATATTAAGCAAAACAAATCAAACTCAAAGGTCAAGGGTTTTATGTTTTCTTTCATATGGAGAAGCTAGAAAGGAAAAAGGAAAAGAAAGATGGGGAAGATGTGATGAAAATCAAAGAAAGGTCTATAGAGGAAATAGACAAAGTGCTGGGAGATAGGGAGTGTGTTGAAAAAACTTTGTATTTTTTTCTTAGTTGGTTGGGGGAAGTGTGCTAGGAATTGAATGCACAGCCTCATGCATGCTATGCATTAACAATACAACTGAGCTGTACCTCCAGGCCCAGAGAGTTTTTTAACCAGAACTTTATGAATGATAGAGAATAAATACATATTATGGAAAAACATTATTCTATAAATATGTATTTATATGTATATATGCAAATAATGCATATATGTGCCTCTATGTATCTCTGTGTGCATAGGTGCTATATATTACCCTACATAATTGCTATTTTTGTTCAAGAGTATGTATATAGACTCAGATATATATTTAGATATTCTACTATAGTTAATTTGGACATGCTTTATAACATTACAACACTGAAATCATGAAATGATAGAACTCTAATATTTAAATTTAATATTCTTTTGAAAGAATAGACTGGTAAAACTAAGTAAAACTTAACAAAAGCAAACAGAACCTTAACATTGCCTTAAGGGGATTAAGGCATAATCTTTAGTCTTAGTAGTTTGTTTAAAGTTCCTTATCATATATTTCAAGCCTGTTCTTTTTGCAAGATTCTTGTAAATCACAGTCATGAATCATTTTTTTGTAAGCCTTTCTCATTGCCCTAACTTCATGTGAAGCATATATTTGTCAACAATCTGAAGAATCTTTACTTTCCTCTCACAGTATCTGGAGTCCTGAATCTAATTACTGCTTATATAGGAAGAGCATATTTACCTGTGTCCAGTTCTGAAGAGCCCCCAGTGTCTCAAGTGACAATCCCAGAGGAAAATCCTCTGACAATAATACCTTTGTGATCTCCACAGATTAGGAATGAGATGTCAAGACTCATTTTTTTTATGCCACAAAGTGTCACAACCACAATATTATCTCCCTTTAGTTTGATTTTGTCTTTTTTTCCCAGTTCTTAGTTTTTAGAATAAAATTTTCAGTGTTTGAGAAAATAGGAAATCTATTATCAACTTAAAATTTTCTATTATCAGAGTGTTTGTTTTCAAATATATTTAGTATGTCTTGATTTACAGCCCTTTATTTGGATTAATATCTATAAATAAAGGATTTTCTTTTGAACACCTGTGTCTTTCAGCAGTGCATTTAGTGCTCCAAAAATAACATTTTATAAAATGAATAAATGCTAGAACATTCATTATATAATTTGAAATGTGCATAGTCCAAGGTATTAAATGTACCTAAAGAAATAAAGATAGATTTAAAATAATGCATTCTCAGAGATCATAAATTTATGATAAGTGAAATTTACTTCTTCTATAATGCTGTTATTTTCTCATCATTATCAGTAGAATATTCCTGGATACCTCTCTAAAATTATCTGAATATCTTATCTGTGTAGTTATAAGGTTTCATGTAATTTTTTCTACATTTGGTTGCCCTATAGATGTGTTCTTTTATTTCTAGACATAATGGCACCACCATCACCTGAGTATATATGCATACATTTAGAAAAGAAAGAACCTATTGGTTTCTCTAAAAAGACATTCTTATAGCCAATATTTCAATGTTATTAAAATTTTCTGCTTTCTTTTCTAAATTGAAGTTGGAATAATAGCCAAACAAAACAATTGCTTAAATCATTGTACCTAAAGGTATGGCTTTAATTATTTTAATGAGTTATTTTTTTCTGAATTAGATAACCTTTTCCCAATGCTATGATGGTTGAACATTTTCCCAATGCAAATGAGAAAGAAAATAGCAGAATCATCTTTGTACATGATATAGTTTGTTAATAATAATTATGGAATATTATGTTTTGGCATGCTCATAAAATAATTACTATATTTCTTGACATTTTCAATTAAAATGAGGTTAAATTAATAAGCATGGGTTATGACACTCTACACAAGCAAACACTGGAAAGATGAACAAAGACATTTGTGTTCCTATGGCTGAAAGTGTGAGAAAACCATAGTAGAAAATAAACTAAAATATCTTAGGTTATAAAAGTACGAATATTTTAGAAGACATTTTAGTTTATTTTCTACTATGGTTTCATTGTAAAGAACATTTCATATAAATTCATTTTAGATAACACACAAAATATTTTCTATTTAATAAATAGAAAATATTTATGCTTATATAGGAAGAGCAGATTTACCTGCCTCCAGTTCTGAAGAAAATGACAGTTCTCATGAACCCAAACCCATAATGAATATGACAATTTTCCTGACCCAGAATATATAATATTGAGATCTGGGAATATGTACTTCCAGCTAATAGCTTTTCTTGTGATTATTGTAAAATTATTTTTTTCACAAAATTTGAATAATATTTATACAATTTAAATTTAGTGGAAAAGTAAGTAAACTTAAGAAATTTTGATCTTTGTATGTAAATATTGCCATAAAATACTTTATTTCTGGAAAAATTGTCTTTAACTGAAACAAAAATATACTTGAGGTTTTATTTGGACTCTCATTTTGTATTTAAAATCTCATACCTAATTCTCTAAAAGTTGAAATTTTCTCATACTTTTCTCATTTATCGTCTTCAACCACTTTATTTTGTATAATTTTAGTGTTATTTTACCATGTCAAAAAATTTAAACTAAAATACAATTCTGTAATTTTAACATGTAATTTCACAATGTGGTAATTCTTTTATGGAATGTGTTAAATATTAAAATTCACCTGTTTTCTGGTAATTTTATTCTATATTCTTTATTCTTGTGTTCTTTATTTCATTTTATTCAGTAACTGGCTGATGATGGTTCTTCAAGAACTTCCTTTCACCTCTGCCAGGAGGTCTCATGGGCAATGTATGCTAAGGGGATTTCCATGTCTGAAAATTATTAATTATCACCTTTATACTACCTCAACAAGTTCATTGATCACCACCTCCTTGGCTCACACTTTCTTTTAGATGCAGACATTTACCTTTCAAAACTGTTTGATAACATAGCTTGATTTTTCCTCCACATGGTTGACTTGCTTTTTATCTCCCTGAACTTTTGAACAATTTTCTAAACTTAAGTTTCAAAACTTAATGGTCACTTTCATATATCTTTGTTGATATTATTTCAGTATTGCTTTTATGTCATGATTGAGCATTTATTCTTTATCCTTTGGGCTTCTTAGATCAGAGTATGCTCTTTAATAAGACTGGTAATATTGCTTTAGATCAATAACTGCTATTTTAATTTTATAATTTTACAATTCCATTTTTGAAATATTTAAATATATCTTTAAAATTATTCTATAAAGCAGAATTATTCTCTTTGGGGAATTAATTTTACTTCCTTATGTTTAGATTTTATATGCTCATCCCTTTTTATTTCACCTGTTATAAATTTGTAGATTTATGTAGGTTTTTTTTTTTTTAAATATTATGAATGTTTGGAAGACCCTATTCAAGTATTTTATCTAATTTGGTGGTGACAACTTAATTCTCTTTTAGAGCAGAATGTTGTCAGTCTTTGCATCCCAGCTGCAATGGGAAATCAGTAAAATTACTATTCTGTCCATTTTTTAGTAGTCTGCTCAGACATAAAGTGAGTGAAATACCAGTGGAAATAGTAATAATAGATAATATTAGTAAAGTGCTCAAAGTGTGCCAAACTCTTTTAAGAACTTTATATAAAATTAAATAATTTAATACTTACAATAGCACCATGAAGTTATTTCCATTATTATCCCACTTATGTAAATCAAAGTTAAGTATAACAAAGTTCAATAACTGTCTTAGGTATTATAGTAAAGACTGAGATAGCTTTGTTTTTGCTAAGAGTACATTTTTGGGGCTGGGGCTTAGCAGTAGCTCACTTGGCTGGCATTAGTGAGGCACTGGGTTTGATTCTCAGCACTGCATATAAATAAATAAAAATAAAGTACCATCAACAATTAAAAAAAATTTAAAAAAAAAGAAAAGAGAATACATTGGCTCTGCTTAGTCTTGTGAGATTTTTGCTAAGATACTAACTTAGATTTCCCACACCTAGTTTGGAGATCTATTATCTCCATGAGGTTATATTCCTAAGCATTCAATCATTTTATCAATTGTGCATTTACATCATGATTCTAATGGCCATCAGAAAGGGTCAACACTTTTGCTTGATATGTTTCTTGAACATTTTTGATTTTTATTTTTCACGTGCCAAGGAAGGAAAACACAAGGACTTCTCTCAGTTTGCTTCCATCCATATTTAGTGACTGAATCCTTAGCCTTGAGTTGTACTAAATCTTGGTGGGGATGTAGTATGTGATAATGAATACCATTGTATTTATCTCCTCTCCTTGCTGGAGAATCTCCTACTGTTATATTTTGTTGTTGTTGTTGTTTTTACAACGTTATGTTTGGAAGTTAATGTTCTATTCAGTACCCCTTTCAACAATCAGATTCTGCTGACAATAAATATCATCTGACAAAATTTGGTAAGAATTACTTTAAAAAAAAAAAAAAAAAAACTATGGGGATTTTGGAAATGCCCATGATATCCCAGAAACCATTCATAGATTTTTAATAATAGACTTTCCTGTCCAAGCCTGGACAGGTTTTTATTTGATTTCCTTAACTTTTTAGAAAGATTTCAAGGGATCTAAGACTTTTTTTCTTATTTTGTTTAATTTTATTGACATGTATCATACACAGAAGAACTGTAATATTTTATAGACATGTAAAGCACAGTAGTGCTACTATTTTTATTTTTTATTCCAGTTGTTAGTCTAAAATATAGGGATTTCCAACATCATTTTATCCTCACTCTCAATCTGCCTTTTTTAGTTTGTTTCTCTTTTCCTGTTTGCACAAGGGCCTTTTGAAATAATATTTTCTACAGTGTGGAAATGATCTCTGATAGCCTAATTGACACTTCTCTTGGGGGTCACAGTTCTTGGAATACAGCCTAGAGATTATTAAACTAACAAATAAAACATTTTAGGATGTACCATAAATTTTTGGCCCAAAGCCCAGTAACACTTGTAGTGTTTTTGGCCTTGCTGTCTCTCTAAAGGACAGGTAGGAAAATTGCTCCAAGCACAAGGAAATTGTGTTATTCAGTCAGTGTTTTTTTTTTTTTTTTTTTTTTTGTTGTTGTTTGTTTGTTTTGTTTTGTTTTTCTTTTTCCACTCAGTCAGTCACTAGTAGCACAAAATGTGATCTCTCAACACAATTTCAATATGAATACCTTTCCACTTTTATTAGTGCTTAATCTGAAATCTTTGAGTAAATGTTCTGTAAGTAAATTATGGACTCCTTGGCATGCTGTACATGAAGACCCAAAGCTCATATTCTCTTATTTAAATCTCAAGTATTTCAATTGCATATTTTACTTACTGAAAAAATAATAGATGATTTAAGGAGTTTAGTATCCATCATCAAATAAACTTTTTTTTCCTTCTCAATGAATTTCAGATTTTTCAGAAAAAAATAATACCTTAGCTTTAAGCTGAACAACAACAGCAACAGAAAACTCCAGACTTGACCTATTTTGTTTAAGTCTACTTTTTCATAAAGTAGCAGCCCAAATAGCCCAGGTTTTGTCCAGACTTTGCTGTTCCCTCCAGAAAGTGAATTGATTTTTTTTTCTCCCTGTAATAGCACTTGGCTAATATTCCATTGTAGTAATTACTGCATTCAATCAGAATCATCTGGAATGTATTATCTTAAAATCATCTCAATTACTCTAATTATGCATCTAATCCTTTTCATGGGTCTTGTAAACTGAAAAAGACATATCTATTATGGAAAAGAGACAAAGGATAATAACATGTCTATTAAGCACAGTAAATATCAGTTAACACTTATTATAGATTTATTTTGTGAGGATTCACCTTCACAACTACTTCATTCTTAACAACGGCTGATCAATCAAAACTTAGAAACTGAAAAAAGTATAAGGGATTTTACCTGAGATCTTAGGAGTTGCAATTTAGGAGACAAAGTTTCAGAAAACGTTGAATCTGTGTTCTGAAGAAGGCAGAAGGGATGGGAGCTTGTATGGGCAAGGAACCCTAACTACAACTGACTGAAGACAAAAAAAGATGTAAACACAATGGAAATGTCCATACAACTTGAGTCCGGTAACCTTTTAAAAGGCATTTTGAACTTCTGAGCACTATGTAAATGTCCAATCTATATCTTTCCAGATGGTCAAAGGGTTGAGAGAGTCAAAGATCACATCCCAGGCAGCAATCGGTTATGGAAGCTTTTGTAAGAGTTTCAAAACTCCATTTTGAAAAACTTCTTCTGTCATGAGCAGTAAATAATTATTGCTTTGAACTACATAAACCTGAACAGTAAGATGCTGCTTCTGGGCATCCCTCAGTGCAAGAGTACCATGGGAAATGCCCATTTGCAAGGTGACTCCTGCTGATGGGAGAATTCCATGATTGTCCTGGAATTCACTAGTTCAAAAGCCTTGAATAAACCAATAAGCCCCAACCAAGCTGTTTTCCTCAACTTCACCTGTTTTCCTCAAGAAACCTTTTCACAGTGAAACACTTTGATGTTTAAAACTTATAAAATAAACACTCAGAGTCCCATTGTTTGTTAGAACCAGACTTCATTAGAGCTGGTTCAACAACCCACTTATTAATGAGTCTTTATTTCTTACAATTTCTAATTTTCCCAGTCCAACTCATAGCCTGAATTTGATGAACGGTTTACTGCTGAGCAGGTCGTGGTGGATATTCTTCAATATTTCTTTGTAACTTTCTTTTATCTTTATACAACTCTCCCATGTGGTAGATAATATTATTGTCTGACATTACTTATGAGGAAGCCAAGTCACAGAGAGATTTAGTAACCTGTTGAAATCTATCTTTTTAGTAAATTATGGAGGTAAAATTCAAAATCAGATGAATTTAACTCTAAACTTAAGTTATCCATATCAAACATCTTGTTAAAAGGAACTACAGCAATACTAGAAATATGTTTAGCCAACAAAAAGTATACATTACAAGCAATATGTTTCCAAAATTTTTTGATTGTTCACATTAAATTGTATATAATTTACAATATATTAATAGATGCTATAGTGATACATACATTCATACATGTATATTTATATTCAGACATATAATTTTATGTGCATTTATTTAAAACAATATAAATTTATATGTACTGTATACTAGACACTGTGTATTTGATCCAGAGATGCACACATTAAAAAAAAAAAAAGCTTTAAAAGAAAAATTTCTGGGGAAAAAATATGTGCCCAAAACTATGCACTTCCTATATGAAATAAATCAAACTTCTGACTCTACAAGGATAAGAAGAATGCTGCACATGTGTTTTAGATTAAAAATAGACTACTAAGTTTAAATATTTCAAGTTCCCTTGGATAATATTTGCTAACTCTGGTGTTTATCTACCCAACAGTCTATTAATATTCACCTCTTTTGCTTTGAAAATAAAAACCCTTCTTCCTTCAAGTTTTGGCTACTCTATGCTTCAATGAAAGCCCATGCCTTTTCAATCTGAGGTGAATTTGGATTAATCTGCCAGTGATTAGTACAGAAATAGGTATTGATGAAATTCTCAAAACTCTGATGAAATCTGCTGGAGAACTGTAAGAGTCTTCTTAACTCGAAACATAAACATTTCTTTCCGTGACTTTGGATTTTGGATGTGCCTGAATATAACCTACCAGGAAGCAATTAGGGACACATTTGAGGGGAAAAGTCCAGACAGCAGGAATACTAGTGCAGAAAGAAAAAGAAAATCCAGCTTTGAACTGCTGATTTAGCTTACTCCATCAGCATCATCTCTATGCATTTCTTGTTATATGAGGAAATAAATACTCTCTTTTACTTACAATTCTTTATTTTGGACATATACTCAATTTTAGCTAAAGCAGAAAATGTTTACTTCTAAATCTTTCTAATAATATAAATATATTTATAACCAAAGAAGATTATTTTTAACAATAATATGGACATAAAAATGCAAAATACATAAGAAATTTTTCAAAATTAAGGTTAATTAAATGCCACTAATTAAGTATATCAGAAAGCTAACATTATTACTAGATTTGATACTGATATGTACTCAGAAGTCTTAAATCAGAAGAAATATTTCAGCAATAAACCTGAATACATATGGCAATTTAATATATAATAAGCATGTCATAATAAATTTTGGAGAAAATAAAAATGACTTAGTCAATGTTGTCAAGTGTGAAAACTGTAGAAAAGACTACAGTCTCATCACTTTTGCCTGAAAATGCCCAATGGGTGGCTAAATAAAGAATAAAGACTGGTTATCTTTATCTTTACTCTGAGTCAACTTGGAATATAGGAAAAATGATTCTGATGAACATCTGGAGATCAACCAAAACTAACCTCCAGGAGATAGTAACTTTCTATAAGTTCCCATCTGACCAATCCTGAAATAATGGTGGACCAGACCATGATTACCTGATCAAGATCACTTGCTTTCGCAGTTGGGCAAACACTCCAGCTATGAAACCCCCAACCCATGGAACCTCGGTCCCCTTTCTGTAAAACTGTGAAGTCATTGTCAGTCTCTTGAAGATAGGACTAAGGATATGGGTCTTTCACTTCTTAAGAATATTAACCAGTTAATTTTTTATCAGTTTATTTAAAATAAAATCTGATCATTGCATGCTTATTTTTACTTTTATATATTCACTTACTTATTTATATTACTTTTGATTTCTATTCTGAGATCTGAAGCCAGAGAAGCTACTGAAAGTGAATACTTGAATTCTGGAAAGAAAACTTCCTTTTAATTTCCATGTCTGGGTACACATGTGTGTGCAACTGTATGTGTGTTTTCAAAGAATTCTAGATTGAGACTTTCCTGAGAATCTAGAAATTTGTCACAAATATAATGAAGGCATTGAGTTGGAAAAATAAAATGTTATTTTTGTTTTGCCATGCTGAGGGGAAAATTTTTAGAATATACACTTTTTTCCCCCTGTCCTAACATTCTACTTTCATTTGCCTTTGATACAAAAGGCCTAAGGAGGGGAGCATTTTAAAATTCAGTTATCCAGCCCCAGCCTTCACCTAGGTCTTTTTGACTGAATGCTGATTAAACTTTGGCACAGCAATCTTGTTTGGAAACTTCAAAGCAAATGGTACTTTATTTTCCAGGTATCAAGAATAAACACTTTGAACCCTTTAGCACTATAATAATTCTTTGCAAATGTCAAGTTCTGGTTTCCAAATTCTCTTTGCTCCTAAAATGATGAGAAGTTACAATACACACTAATGACCTTCTCCCTGAGCCACATTAGCAGCTTATCCAGCACAGTCACCTTCCCCTCCACAGATGATACTGTAAATCAACTATGAAGATGTCAGGTCTGGGTTCAGGGTTCAGTGCCATCATTTTCTCTTCCTAATGGAAGAGCCTATACACTGTGCTACTAAGCTTTCCATCAAACTGAGTAGCCAGGCTATCCTCCACATGACACATAACTTTGCTTCTTTACCAAAGGTTATTTTTGAATTGAAACTTGCCCTCTCTTAAACATTGAAAAGGACAGAAATTCTTTACTTCCTCCTTCTCTCTTGTTGTCTCCCTCCCTCCCTACCTTTCTCCTTCCCTCTCTCTCTTTCACACACACATCACACAAACCTCTTTCTCTCTCTCTCTCTCCACCATACATGAATCTATTAACCTATTTTATTCCATTGTCCCACATGTGGAACCCTATAAAAACTTAAATCAAGCAACAAATATGTCACTAATGGTAACTTTGAAGTAATTATTGTTATTATGGGTCTACTCTTTTGAGAAAAGTAATAGGTAAATGAGTAGAGTGTTTGGAAAAAAAAAATATATATATTATATACATATGTGAACTATATATAAAGAATATGTAAGTTTTAGATTATGCTTTTTTACCTATTTTAATGCATCTGTGTCAATTTCAGTGAAATATTCACAGAACTGAAAACTTGGGACTTTATGGATTAATGAATGTTTTAAAATATTGAGCAATGATTTAAATTAATATATAATGTTGTTTGGGTAGAAGAGAGAAAAGATAAGAGTTTTTAAATACATTAAGACATTTTAAAATAAGATAAATGAGTCATGTTGGATTTAATTCACCTTAACATACTCACTTATATCCATCATGTTCTAACAAGTGCTAAAATTTAGGGTTGACCTAAGCCTTTGTAATGAGGATTATTTTTGACTCTCAAGGCGATTGAAAAAAATCAATGATTAAAGAGAAGAAGGGAAAATTTCTTGTTTGCATTCTGCCTTCTTATCATGAATATAAATTGAGTCCAGTAAATGATGATTCCATTAAAAAGTTTCTAAATATTTCCTCTTTGTAAGGGGAAAGGTGTGCTAATATAATTCAATAACCTTATTTGCATGGGATTAGAGACGGTTGATGCATAGCACTTAAGCAGGCCTACTTTTCACAAAATTACTTTAAAATTTCTTTAAGGCATTTTAGTGTCATACTACACATTTAAAATAATGTAATTTTTCATTTATACTTTGAAAATCATTATATTAGGACTAAATTAATGATTATTAGAAATACAGGAATTATATAAAAAGCAAATTTTCAGACACCATGATATCATAGTATATAGAAAGTAATAATTGTCCATGAAAAAATTTCTTAAATATTGTCTCTACATATCATTATATGTTTCAAGTAAATGACTATACTTTATTCTGTACAATGCAAAAGTTATAATTTTGTCACAATTATTTCCTTTCATCTTTAATTGCTTTGTTAGCTTTTCTATACTTTGTAATATTATCTATTTATTGAATTTTGAAAGTGATATATCAACATTGTGAACTGTTTTTAAAATATAGAGGTACATAGAAGTAACATTCACAGTCTCAAAGCTTAGAAGAAATCACTACCCACAGGATAACTATTTCTTCTAGATACTTGTTATTAAATAAATATCAGAATATTTGTTTTTGGGAATGAGGTGAGAAAAAAATGTATGAAATTTGTACTTACCTTTTAAAATTAACATTGTATTTCATCAGTGATAAATCCTCTGAAAGAGAAATTAGGAAAACTACCCCATTCAAAATAGCCTTAAATATAATAATAAACAAATAAAATTCTTAGGAATCAATTCAACAAAAGAAAGACCTCTTCAATGAAAACTACAAAAATTAAAGAAAGAAATTGAAGAAGACCTTAGAAGAAAAAAAACGATCTCCCTTGCTCTTGGATAGGTAGAATTAATATCATCAAAATGGCCAATTCCCATGTCATTCCTTATAGAAACAGAGAAAGTAATCATTAAATTCATTTGGAAAAATAAGAGACCCAGAATACCTAAAGCAATACTTAGCAAGAGGAGTGAAGCAGGAAGCATCACTATACTAGACTTTAAACTATACTACAAAGCTATAGTAACAAAAACAACATGGTATTGGCTCCAAAATAGACATTTAGACCAATGGTACAGGATAGAAGACACACAGAGAAGTTCACATATATAAAGTTATCTCATACTTGACAAAGGCACCAAAAACATACATTGGAGAAAAGATAGCCTCTTCAACAAATAACACTTGGAAAACTGGAAATCCATATGTAGAAAAATAAAATTAAACCCCTCTCACCATGAACAAAATTAAACTCAAGGTGGATCAAGGACTTAGAAATTATACCACAGACCCTATGTCTAATAGAAGATAAAGTAAGCCCAAATCTTTATCATATCAGATTAGCCCTTGATTTCCTTAACAAGATTCCTAAAGTACAAGAAATAAAATCAAGAATGAATAAATGGGATGGATTCAAACTAAAAAGCTTCTTCTTAGCAAAAGAAACAATCAATGAGGTGAATAGAAAGCCTATAGAATGGGAGAAAATTTTAACCACATGCACATCAGATAGAGCACTGATCTCCAGGACTTATAAAGAACTCAAAAAACTTAACACCCCTCCCCGCCCAAATCAATAAGTGGGCCAGGGAACTGAACAGACCCTTCTCAGAAGAAGATATGATAGATCAACAAACAAATGCAAAGATGTTTCTCTAGTAATTAGAGAAATGCAAATTAAAACTACTTAAAGATTTCATCTCATTTGAATCAGAATGGCAGTTAAAAGCAGCAGAAATGTTGGCAAGGATGAGGGGGAAAAGGCACACTCATATTTCCTGGTGAGACTGCAAATTGGTGCAACCAATCTGAAAAACAGTATGGGATTCCTTATAAAACTTGCAATGGAGCCACCATTTGATCCAGCTATACGACTCTTTGGTCTATACCCAAAGGACTTAAAAATAGCATACTGCAGTGATGCAGTCACATCAATGTTTATAGCAGCACAATTCGCAATAGCTTTAATGTGGAACCAACAAAGATGCAGTTCAATAGATGAATGGATAAAGAAACTGTCACACACACACATACACACAGACACAATGGAATATTACTCAGCATTAAAAGAGAATAATATTATGGCATTTGCAGGTAAATGGATGGAGTTGGTAAGTAAAGTAAGCTAATCCTCCAAAACAAAAGGCTGAATGTTGTCTCTGATAAGTGGATGCTGATCCATAATAGGGGTGGTGGCTGGGGATGAATGGAGGAACTGTGGATAGGGCAAAGGAGAGTGATGGAAGGGGAGGGGACATGGGGGTAGGAAAGAGGGTAGAATGAGATGGACAACATTATCCTATGTAAATGTATGATTACACAAATGGTGTGACTCTACTTTGTGTACAATTAAAGAAGTAAAAGTTGTGCTCCATTTGTGTACAATGAATCAAAGAATATTCTTCTGTCATGTATACCTGATTAGAACAAATTAAAAATAAATAAATAAAATTAACATCATATTTGATCATATTCCTGTGACACTAAGAAGGCTAAAAAATACTATTTTAATTACTACAGAGTGTGCATAATATGCATAGTTATACACTAATTTACCTACTCATTTTCTTAGGTTTTGCTATTTATACACAAAATGTAATATTGAATTTTAATAGGAATATTTTGTGAATTTATATCATTGTTTCTTATCTTTGTTTCTCTAAGATAAATGTCCCTGGCTGTGGATAGCCAAGTATATCTCTAGATTAATATTTTACTAATTAATGATTACTAGATTAATACTTTATTAATAATATCCCCACAATTTATGTATTGGGGTTTGTAGGTTTCACTTTAGCTCACCACTGCTGAAAATGTCATTTTTCCAAAACCTCTGTTTATCTTAGATGTAATACCTTATTTACAATGTAGATTTTTAGCTATAAGTTACATTAGTTTCACCTATGAGATTTATACACACACATATAAAATCTGATGAAAAATTTGGATAGCCCAGTCTTAAAAATCCATATGCAAAGTAACATAAATGCAAAGAAGGTTCTTCTTAGGAAATAGGAAAATTTAAGGAAAATAATCAGAAGTACATGCCTGTGTCTCAAGGAATAGAAGACACAGAGACAAACCTACATAAATACAGCTATCTCATACTAAACAAAGGCACCATTAAACATCCTTTAGAGAAAAAAATAAATGCCCCTTCAACAAATTATACTGGGGAAAATGGGAAACCCACATATAGCAGAGGGAAATTTAACCCCTATCTCTCACCTAAACAAAATTCAACTCAAAGTGGATTGAAGACCTAGGTATTAGACCAGAAACCCTATACCTACTAGAAGTAAATGAAGAACCAACACTCCATCATGTCAGCTTATAAATAAATTCCTCAAAAGACTCCTAAAGCATAAGAAGTAAAATCAATAATCAATAAATGTAATGGCATTAAAATAAAAAAGCTTCTTCACAGCAATGGAAACAATAAAGCGTATGAAAAAGAGTACAGAAAGGAAAAAAATCCTTGCCACCACTTCAGATTAGAGCATTAATCTCCAGGATACATAAAGAACCCCCCAAATTAACACCAAACAAGCAAATAATCCAATCAATAAAAGGGCAAAGGAACTGAACAGGAACTTCACAGAAGAAGAAATACAAATGGTCAACAAATATAAAAAAACAGATTTGACATCTCTAGCATTTAGAGAAATGCCAACTAAAACTATATTGAGATTTCATCTTAATCCAGCAAGAATTGCAATTATGAAGAATACAAGTATCAATAAATGTTGGCAAGGATGTGGGGGGAAAAGATACACTAATACATTGTAGGCAGAACTGCTATTGGTATAGCCACTCTGGAAAGCAGTATGGAGATTCCTCAAAGAACTATGAATGGAACCACCATTTGACCCTGCTGTCCCACTCCTCAGTATACATCCAAAGGATTTAAAATCAATATACTATAGGGATTCATCTACATCAAGGTTTATAGCATCACAAGAGCAAAGTTATGGAACCCACTTAAGTGCCCTTCAACAAATAAATGGATTTTTAAAAATGTGATATATATATATATATTTAATGGACTATTACTCAGCCACAAAAAAGAACTGACTATGAGATTTATGGGTAAATGGATGGATCTGGTGACTATGATGCTAAGTGAAATAAGCCAATCCCAAAAAACTAAAGGTCAAATATTCTCTTTAATTTTTGGATTTTAATACATATAAAGGCATGGGAGGAGGGAGGAAGAGAAGTTCACTGATTTGGCAGAGGGGAATAAAGGGAAAGGAAGAGAGATACGAGTAGGAAAAATAATGCAATGAATGTAATATAACTTTCCTATGTCCATATATGAATACAACACAATGAATCTCCACAGCATAAAAAAACCACAAGACTGGGATCCTAATTAGAGCATTAATCTCTAAGATATACTCCAGGTTTGTATAAATATGTCAAAATACACTCTATTGACACTTATATCTTAAAGAACAAATAAATTTTAAAAATAGGTGGTCTAGGATCTAGCACAATAAATATGAAGGGTTAATGGTCATACCTATTGATGATGAAGCTTCAGAGTAATTATTTGAAATTTGGGGGCAACAAAGTACTATTCTGGGGCCTAGGAGATAAACAAATGACAGGATGACAGAAAAAGGTACTTTTCTGACTTTTGTTTGAACACAGAAATTTTCCTCATCATCGTATACCACAATTTAAACGTATGCATCATGTACTAACTCCCATCTGAGTTATGTATTTAATATGTTCTATTTTTTGGTTCTTTTACCTGTCACTCATACTTAAAATTTTTATGAGTTAGTAATAAGAAGCTTTATATATTTTAATGTTGAAGAAATTTTATGTATTTATCCTTCCTAATGAACTTCAAAAATCTAATTTAATTTAAAAGTGACATATGAGTAGGATAAAATATCAAATTGAATAAATTATAAACAAGCAACTTTCATTGCATACACTAAGCCTTTCTTCCCTTCACAAGATTAAATTAGTTTCCACTCATTTTTATAAAACTCACAAAATATCCAACATATATGCAAGAAAATATATATATGTATATCTATATATATACTAATGTATATATAGACATATATATGCAGCATGCACAGATGTAATATAAATATTGGTAGATATTTCTGAATAAAGGCTATGAGTTTTACCATTTTCTTCTACCTTGTTTACTGAAATAGCATGAAATATTAATATTCTTTTGGACTTATAGTTTTAGTCAATATAGCTAAATCTTGTGGTATAATTTTTTCTATCAAAGACTTCTGATTTTTCTTAAAAATTCTACTATATTTTGCTAAAACATTATTCTGAGGAATCAAAACCATTGTAAATTCATGCAGTCCCATTTTAATTCTTCCTAGTATTATAATTTGTTAATAGTGAAGAGATCTTAGTGATTATCTGGATTCACTTTTCCCATTTTTCTGGGTATGATAGAGTTTAAACTTTCATACTACCTGTGCAGAAAATAGTTAACATAACAGATCTGAAATTACTATCTGACAGTGACCTGCTTGCATTGTTAGAATGTGAATGGCCTCTTGAATGTTTGGTTCTTATGTTGCTAGTCAAGAATTAAATGATAATGGGAGTTTTCCATACTCAGACTTGCTTTATTTGTGTGAATCTGGATTCAGTATGTTCTAGACAGTAGGTACCTTTGTGAACAACTTCCATTAAAGACCCTGAGCACTAAGACTCTAATGATGTTCTCTGGTAGACAACACTTGGCATGTATTGTCACAACTCACTGTTGTAGAAATTAGGAATGCTTTGCATGACTCTACTCAGAAAAGACTCTTGGAAGCTTATTCCTGGATTACTCCTGACCTGACCCCATACATCTATTCTCTTTCTTCATTTTTCGTTTTATGTTTTTACTATAATAAAATACAAGTCATGAGTACAACTATATGCTTGTGAGACCTTCTAGAAAATTAACAAGACCAAATGTGGTCTTGGGGACCACTACACATTCTTCTTTTATTCATATGGGTCATGTAACTAGTGCTGATCAGTAGGTGGCCAGAGGTGGAAATTGTGTCTCATTGTGAATTGGAGCATTAAAATGCTGTTGTGAGACCCTCTGACATTCCTTTCCCTTTGAGATGGCAAACAAATATCCCAGAGGGTGGAGTCTTGCAAGGATGAATCTGAGAGTGAAGGTGAAGTTGAGTCAAAATGGGATTTGGATTGTAAGGAATAAACTTTTAATTGATTTAGCCACTGAAATTTTAAACTGTTATGCTACCGCTGCACAAGCATGACAATTTTGACTGATACAAATACTAAATAGATTTTTGTTATGCTGAAAATAAGGTTACATAGCATGAAGGGTATTTATGTCACAGATTAATAACAATAATCACTTATCATGCATGGAAAATGGCATTACCTGTCACTCATACTTAAAATTTTAATAACCATAGTTTATTTCATTAAAATAGAAAATATGCTACTGCAGGACTTTGCCATTTTTTACAAATAATATTGACAGCCTAGAACAGGTTTTACAAAGAATCTGCAGTAGGTCAAAATATACTATAATTTATAAGAAAATATTCTCACAAAGTTTTTAGGGAGTTGATTGTATGCGACATTAATCATATGAAAAAGCTTTCAAAATTAGGGGGAAGTCAGATATTAACAATCCGTCATTTCATGAAATGACAACCTGATTAAAATGACATAAGTAGATGGGTTTCTCTCTACTTTTTATTAATATTCGATTATGTGTTGATTACATACCATGGGCCTGATTCATTAGCTGTAGAAGTGTCAGCACAAAATTAAAGGTGGTTACAGCTGGATATGACACCCTCTACCATCTATTCACAGTAATAGACATGTTCAAAAAACTCTGTCCTTAAGAAAATGTCCGCAAGTCTGGAAAATATGCATTATTTCAGAGAAAATTTGTGAGTTCAAGCTAACCTTTGCTCAAAATGTGGCATTTGCAACACGAGTGAACTTATCTCTGATTTTGAAAAAATTTCACACATACACACACTCAAAAAAAAACTCTATTTTAATGATTTTCTTTAAAATTTTAATTTTTTTTCCAATTTAAAATTCACAGGATTATTAGAAAGCTTAATGTCCTCATAAAATTCTAGAAATTTTAAAATTTATTGGAATAGAGTTTCCTAATGTTATAGCTCTTATGAATTTTAAAAGGATATAATAAACAGAAGTATGCCTATAAGAATTTTTGTTTGGCAAAGATTAAATGTGTTTTTTTTTTTAACATCGACTAGCTTCTTGCTTTAAAATATGTGTAAAATCTCTTATATAAATATTTTTACATATATATATATATAATGTCTAGGATGTGTTTGAAGGGTGTCATAACAGTATAATTGAAATGATAAGACTTTTCTAACTATGGGATTTGATGTCTTCATATTTTCTGACTCAGAAGACTGTAAAAGTCTTTGCATTCTATAGTTTTATAACTAGGTTTCATTTTAAAATAACATAACTAGTTACAATAAATTTATTCTATATTATATCCTGGATACTTAAGTTTCTGTTAATGCTATAAGGGTAAAAAATGCATTTTCTTAAACATTTTTTAAAAATAAACTTTATTTTAAGCAGGCATGGTGGGGCATACCCATAATCCCAGCAGCTAGGGAGTCTGAGGCAGGAGAATTGCGAGTTCAAAGCTAGCCTCAGTGAAAGTGAGGCACTAAGCAACTCAGTGAGATCCTGTCTCTGAATAAAATACAAAATAAGGCTGGGTATATGGCTCAGTGGTCAAGTGCCCTGGAGTTCAATTCCTAGTACCAAAACAATACAAAACAAAACAAAACAAAACAAAAACCTATATTTTAGAATAGTTTGGGCTTTATGGAGAGGTTGTGAGGATAGAACAGAGAATGAGTATGTATGCATACTAGGCTTCCCTAATACTGACATCATATGTTAGTATGTTACAGTTGTTATAGTAAATGAACTATTATTTTATACATTATTAATAACTAAAGTTGTGCTTTACTCAGATTTCTTTAAGTTTCTATTTAATATTATTTTCTGTCCTAGATCCCATCTAAGATATATTTATTCATTCTAGTTATTCATGGTTTACAATCTTTAAGCAATGAAATGCTTAATGCTTAATGTCCTCATAAAATTCTAGAATTTTAAATTTTCATTGGAATAAATTTATTGGAATAAACAGAATTTCCTGTTTAAATGACTTTGACAGTTTCAAATATTTATGTAATATTTATGTAAACTAGTTTATCCACATTTTATGTTTTGCCAGAATTCGAATTTTATGTATTTTTTCAATTAATTGGATCTTCTCTCAATACTTCTTTTCTTCTCTTCCATCTTATTCACTTTCCTACTCATTCATTCTTTGTTTTCTCCTAGTTGTATCTTCTGTTTCCTTTCATTCCTCTACACTTTCTCTTACCTTTTTCCATTTTCTTTATTTGTTAATCCCATCTTTTTAAAACTTTTTTTTGCCTTTATTATATTTATTTATTTTTACTGAGGATCATACCCAATGCCTTATATGTGCTAGGCAAGCAGAAGCATTCTACTACTGAGCCACAATGCCAAGCCAACGATTAATCTTTTTAGCATATTTTAAATTATTTACTATCAACTTTTCTCTTTGGTTAATATAATTGCAGAGTTTGTAGTAATAACTTTTATAGAATATATTGATTCATGTTTTTCTCTTAAATTACCAATATTATGGCAGTTACTCTTTCTTCCCATACTGGTTCTGGTGGTTAAATGTAATACTTTGATTATGCTGATTGGATGTATTGAAATTAAGATATACACTCAACTAAAGGCTTATTATGAAGAGGTAACTCTGCATCAAGTGATCCCCACACATAAAAGAAGAACAGGAATCCCATTTCCACAAATATGCAATCAAGACTCAGAAAATATGAGAAAAGAGGCCAACAATATGCTTCCAAAAGTTTGTAAACCCCAATAACTGAATCCTTTAGCAGTAGAAAATCTCTATAATAACTGAATATTAAAATGATCAATAAACAAAAAGAAGATCTAAGAAATCATCTAAGAGAGAGAAAACAGGATCTACTAGGGGATTTTAATAAAGAGATAAGAGATACTAGAAAAGAATCAGATAGAAATCCTGAAAATGAAAGACTTAAAAGAAATCAAATAAATTTCAGTTAAAAGTCTCACTAACAGATGTGAGCAAATACAAGACAATTTCAGGTCTTTAAGAGGAGATATACAAATTTGACATTAAGTCAACTAAAAAAAATTAAAAACGAAGAAAGAAGGAAAAAAAGAGTTATTAAACATACAATAAATTGGAGAGAGCATTAGGAGTTCAAAATTAAGAATCACTAAAACTAAGGAAGCTATTGAGATACTGGTCACTAGCATTGATATCTTTTTCAGTAATATAACAACAGAAAAAATTAAAACCTTGGAAATGAGATGGATATCCAGATTCAGGAGGCATTTAGAATCCCAAATCGAAAAGATCAAAATAAAACCTTCTCCATGACATATTGTAATTAAAATGCAAAATATTCAGAAAAATAATAAACTATTTCAACAAACTCAGGAAAACACCACACCACATTTAGAGAAAAATCAATCAGAACAACAACTTATATCTTAATAAAAACATCAAAATTAAGGAGGGTTTGAACATTGTGTTTGAAGCAATGAAAAAAAAATAGAACTGCAACCGAATAGCTATATTCAATAAAGCTATGCTGCAAAATTGAATAAGAAATATTTTTTCCAAGATATGAAAAACTAAAAGAACTCATAACTGCTAAACTAACATTGCAGAAAATCCTTAAAGAAATCTTCCATACAGAAGATGTTACCAACAAACTCCCGAGTTTGGGAAAGGACGAATCTAATTAGAAATGCTAGTTAAATTAATGAGAATTATGACTGAATTAAACATTAGAAATCAATTAAAATGGATGGATATAATAAAAATCTCTATGATAACACTGAATTTAAATGCCCCAATTCTCCAATTACAACACATAGGCTGGCAGAGTGAATTACAAAATAAGACCAAACTATATGTTGCCTGCAACATATAGTCTTAGCAGAGACATCTTAGAGTGAAGGGCTAGAAAATGATACTCCACAGAAAATGCCCCAAAGCAAGGTAAAGCATTGAATCTCTACCTGTAAGGAGATTTCAAGACAAAATTAGTCATAAGACACCTAGAAAGTCTTTTTCATGCTAGTAAAATGGACAATCCAACAAGAAGATTTAATGATAGTAAATATTTATGACTCAAGCATTGGTGCACCTAATTGTATAAAACAAACACTACTTTACATTAAATTTCAGATAAATCCCAGTGCAATAATACTGGGTGATTTCAACACGCTTCTCACAACAATGGATAGGTCATCCAGACAGAATCAGTAAAGACAGTTCAGACATAAAAAACTACATAAACATGAAAATTCAAAGTATACTTCTTAATGACGAGTAGAAGAAATCAGAGTAGTAATTTGAGAATTTCATGAATCACATGAAAATAGAGGTAAAATATGCCAGGATTTTTGGGAAAGTATGAAGGCAGTTCTAAGAGGAAAGTTTACAGCTAAGAATGTATAGTAAAAAAATCAGATTCCAAATAAACAACCTAATAATGCATCTTTGGGTTTCATAAAAACAAGAAAAAATTTCCAATATCATTAGAAGAAAGGAAATTATTAACAACAGAGCCAAACTTAACAAAATAGGGGTTAAAAAATACCAAGGATTCATATAACAAAAAGTTGGTTGTTTGAAAATATAAGAAAGATTGATAAACCATTATAATAGTCAAATTAACCAAAAGAATGAGAGATAAAACATAAATTAATAAAATTAGAGTGAAAAAGGAGATATTACCACAGATATCACTGAAATCCAGAGAGTCATTAGGTTCTATTTTAAAAACTTATGTTTCAATAAACTGGAAAATCTAGAAGAAATAAACAAATTTCCAGAAACATATGTCATAACAGAATTGAACAAGTGGGATATAGAAAACCTAAACAGACCAACAGTAAGCAATGAGATTGAAGCAGTAATAAAACATCTTCCAACAACAACAACAACAAAAGCCAGGACTAGAAAATTCTCAGCTGAATTCTACTAGACTCCAATGAAGCATCCATGCCAATGTTTGCCAAATAATTTCATTAAATAGAACGGGGTGAAATGCTGCTAAATACATTTTATGAAGTCATTATGACTCTGATACCAAAATCAGATAAGAATATGTCTAAGAAAGCTACAGGCCAATATCAACAATGAACATAGATGCAAAAATACTTCATAAAATATCAATCATTTGTATTCAAAAACATTAAGAAGATCGAGTTGATTTTTTTCTAGCAATGCAAAGATATCAAAATATGTAAATTGGTTAATGTAATACATCAGATAAATAGGGAAAAATTACATAATCATCTCAATAGATATACAAAAAGACTTTAACAAAATTTGGCTTGCAGTCATATTGAAAATGTTGAGAAAACTAGGGATAAAAAGAATTTACTTCAACTTCATAAAAGTTATATATGAAACACCAAAAGTCAACCTTAAATTGGGGAAAATCTGAAAACATTTCCTCTAAAAACAAGAATAAGAGCTGGGCCTGTAGCTCAGTGGCAGAGTGCTTGCTTGCCTAGCATGTGTAAGAAACTGGGTTTGATCCTTATCACCACCCAAAAATAAACAAGTAAAATAAAGGCATTCTGTCCATCTACAACTACAAAACAATTAAAACAAACAAACAAACAAACAAAACCAAGAATGAGACAAAGATATCCACTCTCAACACTCCTAACTGGTAGTATACTTGCCATTTTAGCAATTAGGCAAAAGAAGGAAATAAACTAAATATAAATTGGAAAGGAAGAAGTCAAATCATCACTGTTTATAGATGACATGATACTACACTGAGAAGATCCAAAAACTTCCACCAGAAAACTCTGATTAGAAGAACAAATTTTGCAAAGTATGAAGATACAAAATCAACATACATAAATCAATACATTTTTCTATATGCCTAAAATGAAATAAAGTGATAAAGAAATCAGGAAAATAATCCCATTCACAATAGCTTCAAAAAACACAATGCCTGGGAATAAATCTAAATTAGGAGGTGAGAGAATTCTACAATGAAATTATAGAAGACTGAAGAAAGAAAACAAAGACATTGGAAGACAGAAAGACCTCCCACACTCTTGAACAGGCAGAATATTGTTAAAATGGCCATATTACCAAAAACAAGTCACAAATTCAATGCAAATTCATTAATTAAACAGAAATTACTTTCTTCACAGAACTATAAAAATAGGCCAAAATTTCATGTGGAAGAATAAAAGAACCAGAATACCCAAAACAATTTTGAGCAATAAGAGCAGTGCTACAAGCATCATAATACCCAGTTTCAAATTATACTACAGAGCTACAATGAAAAAAACTGCATGGTACTGGCCTAAAAATAGACACATAGACCAATGGTAAAGAATAGAAGACCCAGAGACAAACCCATAGAGATACAGTCATTTGATCCTTGACAAAGTTGCCAAAAACAAACAATAGAAAAAAAAAAGTCTTTTAAACCAATGGTGCTAAAAAATACCCTGGATATGAATATATAGAAGAAAGAAACTAAATCTTTATGTCTCACCTTCTACAAAAGTCAACTGAAGTGGATCAAAGACCTAGGAATTAGACCAGAAAATCTGAAACTGCTAGAAGAAAACACTCCAACATATAGGTTCAGAAATTACTTCCTCAGTAGGACCCTTCAATCTCAGTAAATCATACCAAAATTTAATAAATGGGATGGTATCAAATTAAAGGGTTTGTGCAAAACCAAGGGAACAATTAAGAATGTGAGGAGAGAGCCTACAGAGTGGGAGAAAATCTTTGCTAGTTACCCTTCTGACAAGATTAATATCTAGAATATATAAAGAACTTAAGAAACTTAACACCAATAAAAGTAAGAAAGTAAAACACAATCAACAAATTGGCAAATGAACAAAATATTTCTCAAAAGAAATACAAAGGGCCAGCAAGTAAATTAAAAAAAAAATGTTCATTGTCTTTCTTAGTAAGGGAAATGCAAATCAAAGCTACACAGAGATTTTTATCTCACTCATTAGAATAGTATTCATCAAGAAAACAAATAAAAATGTGCATGTATGACTATATCATGTGAATTCCATATTTATCACCACTAGATCTCCCTCATTAAAAAAAATGCTAAAGGACGTTCATCAAATTGAAGGAATAGTATGCTACTTAGTAGCATGAACTTGTATGGAAGCAAAAATCCACTGGTAAGTCTCAGTACATCACCAAATTCAAAACACTAATAAGGTAAAGCAGTGTATAAATCAACTGCATATCTAACAAAGATTAAATCATAAAGCTATTAAAGTAATCTATGGCAACAACAATTTATTAAGGGATACCAATTATTAATACATATAAATATATATGACTATATATAATATATATATATGACAATATAAGGTGGGCATAAAGGTCACACAAAGGCTCAATGTGAAGTGTTAGAAAAATAACTTCCATGCAAATGGTTAGCAAAAGACAATGGGTGGCTTCACTTATATTAGACAAAATAAACTTAAGTCAAAAACTCTCTAAAAATGAAGGACATTATAAAATGATCAAAGAGTCAATGGCAGGAAAAATAGTAATCATAAATATATATGTACCCAACATCACCTAAATACACAAAGCAAATATTAACAGATCTAATGGGGAAAATTAACAGCATTATATTAATAGTAGATTATTCCAATGTACTATTTCAATAATACATGAACATTCAGACAGAAATTAATAAACAATTGACTCAAACAACACTATAGACCACATGGAATTAATAGACATCTAGAACTTTCCAGCCATCAGCAGAAAAATGCACAATTCTGTCAAGTGCTTATGAAATATTCTCAAGAACAGATTACATGGTAACCACAAAACAAGTCAAAAAATTTAAGAATAGCAACCAAATGCAGTGGTGTACACGTTTGACTGGGATGGGGGCGGTGCAGAGTAAGGAAGATCACAAGTTCAAGGCCAGTCTTGGCAACTTGATGAGACCTTGTTTCAAAGTAAAGAATAAAAATGGCTGGGAACACAGCTCAGAGATAAACCTTCTCTGGGTTCAATCTCCAAAAATTACCACCCCTGACACACACACACACACACACACACACACACACATACACACACACTCAAGCAAAATTATCCCAAGTATCTTTCCAGAACACAATCAAATGAAAAGATAAATCACTAACAGTGAGAAAATTGGAATTCACAAATGCATGTAGACTATACAATGAACTCTTAAGTAACCATTAGGTCAAAGTGGAAATCAAAAGACAATTTAAAAATTATCTCAAGACTAACAAATGTGAAAACATAGGATATCAAAACTTATGGGGTATAGCAAAAGAAGGATTAAGAGTAAAATGTATAGCAATAAATGCCTAATTTTTTTTTAAAAGAATGATTTCAAACAAACATCCTAAAATTAAGATTTAAAGAACTAGACTCGGAAAAATAAAATAAAAACAAAGTTCTAAGTAGGGAGAAAATAACAAATATTAAATTAGAAATAAATCAAATAGAGAATTTTAAAAAACAGGGGGGCAGCCAACAAAATTAAGAATCAATTTTGTGAAAAAATAAAATGGACAAACCTTTAGCTAGACTGAGAAAAAAACAGAAGTCAAATAAAGAAGAGTTATTACAATGAATAATTCAGAAATAAAAATGGTTAATAAGGAACTTTTATGACTAAATATATGCCAACAAACAGGATGTTTGGGAAAACTGGATATCTATATGCAAAAGAATGAAAATGAATTCATATTATTCCACATAAAACAATCAATTCAAAATGGGGCAGGGGGTCGGGGAAGACTTAAATATTAAGACCTGAAAGTACAAAACACCTAGGGAAAAAAAAAGTAGGCAAAAATCTCCTTGATTTGGGTTTTGGCAATGATTTTAGATATGATACCCAAAGCTGCGGCACAGCTAAGGAAGCAACTGCTAAAGTGAAATGGGCAATACGAGGATAGGAGAAAATATTTGTAAACAATACATATAACAAGAAATTAATATCCAAAATATATAAAGAACTAGTACAACTTAATTATAAAAATACATAAATAAAAAGCCTACTTTAAAGATGGACAAATGAGCTGGCTGTGTTGGTGCAGGCCTAGTAACCTAAAGGGCTCTGGGGCCTGACTCAGGAGGATTGCAAGTTAGAAGCCACCATCAGCATTTTGGCGAGGACCTGAGTAACTTAAGAAGACTGTGTCTCAAAATAAAAAATAAAAAGGGCTGGGGATATGATTTTGGCTCAGTGGTTAAGTATCCCTGGGTTCAGTCCCTGGTACCAAAAAAAAAAAAAAAAAGACACATGACCTTCATTGACACTTCCCAGAGAAAACCTACAAATGGTCCGCAGGTGTATGAATAAACAAAAGTATATCTACCTATATATCTATCTAGATTTATGTTTATAAATGCAGTGAAATATTATTCATCCTAAGAAAAAAAGGAAACTGCCATTTGGAGCAACATAGATGAACATGGAAGATATCATACAAAGTGAAGTAAGCAAGACAACATGAGACAAATACTGCATGACTCACTTTTACGTGAAATCTCAGAAAGCTGAATTGGGGAAGTAGAGAATAAAATGTTGGCTACCATGGGCAGGGAAAGAGGGATGTGTTGGCTAACATGTGCAAAACCTAATTGTGTAGGATGAATAATTTCAGATGATCTAATATGTGGCAGTGACCCTAGTTAACAATACTGTATTCTATACTCTAACTTGCTGACAGTAAAATCTAGTGTGTTCTCAACTTCTGCACAAAAAGTAAACTCTATGACATGAGTTACTCTAGTTACTTTAATTAGGATATTTTTTTCACAATGTATATGTATCTCAAAACATACACTTTAACCCATTAATTTCCAACTTTCAAAATTTGTAAATATAATAAATATTCAAAAATTATTTCAAGGTTACTATATTTGTTGCTAAATTTAAGTTTTCATAGGGGTTACACATGTAGAACAATGGAACAAAATGGATAAAATATACAATTTTTATTTTAAAAAATTGAAAAAATAGAACTTTAACACTAGACTCAAAACATAATAAAATAAAAAGCAAGAATGTGAAGCAAACAAATGAAATAGATTCCTAGGCCTCAGAGAAGAGCTATTAAATAGAACCTTTGGGGCAAGGGACTAAAATTTTACATTTTACTTAATCTCACTATGTGATTTTTAGACACTCTAACATAACACATATAATTTGGTGTATGACCATGGATTGTAGTCTTTAAAATCAGTTAACACATATGTAAAACAAAAGTTAAAAAAAAAGAAAGAAAGAAAGACAATTCACTTGGTTGTAGCACAGAGTAAATACCAAAGGCTGAAAGTTAATCTAGAATAATAGCACATTCATATTATTAGATCCCGAATGTCAAACTAAGGAATCTTTTCTTAACTGGGCAAATGGTACTGATTAATGTTTTTAAAGAACTAGTCTAAATAGGTGATGACAAAATAACCAAAAGGGTATGATGTGTAAGTTTGAACAAGTTATATAGTACTAATTGTCTCCAAAATGAATGAATGAAGATAAACAAACACTAATAACCAACTAGATAACAGAGTCAAACAATAAGTTCATAAAGGCCAGGCACGGTGGGGCACACCTATAATCACAGCAGCTGGGGAGGCTGAGGCAGGAGGATCGAAAATTCAAAGCAAGCCTCAGCAACTTAATGAGGTCCTAAAGCAACTCAGCGGGACCCTGTCTCTAAATAAAATATAATAAAGGGCTGTGGATTTGGCTCACTGGTTAAGCACCACTGGGTTTAATCCCTTGTACAAAAAAAGTAATGTCATAAAAATCTTAAATTGGGAAATTTAAATATAAGGAGCATGATGCAGATAAATAATTTTTCACAAAAGTGAGAGAGAACTTTATTACATTTGTACATGGAATAGATATAAATTTTTACTTATGCGGTTAATTAATTAATTTTGTAGTAATGGGGATTGTACCCAGTGTCTTAAGAAGACTAGGCAAATGTGCTCTACCACTAAGATCTAAGCTACACACCCAGCTAAATATCACTTGCCAAATGAAGAGACAGCCTTATAATAAGTGGAAAGTTTAGATCTTTATTGTTTTAACCACAATCCATTTGTAGTTGACAGCCTGGAGACAGCTCTGGAAAAAAAGCACTTAGTTGAAAAATTATTCCCTTTTTCAAAATAACATCAGGAATGTTTACAATTTTTTTCCTATGAACATTACAGAAAAAGTGGAACACAACGTCTTTGGCTTCTCTAGAAATTCTTTTTTTTGCATATTTTTACTATATAGAAATACATAATAGCAGGAGTCATTTTGCCATATTCATACATGCATTATGTACAATCTGCCTTATTTCAGTCCCTAGTACCTCAACTTTCCCTCCCATCCTCCCTTCCTCTGGCCTCCTTCTTCTACTCTACTGGTCCTCCACTAATTTATTTATTTATTTTTAATTTGTGCTTCATAGATTCACATAAGAGTAGAATTCATTGTGATATATTCATACATGTACATAGTATAATTTGGTCAATTTCTTGCTGCAGTTTTTCCCCCTCTCCCATTTCTCCTCCTCCCCCTCTATTCCTTTTCTCTACTCCACTGTTCTCCTTTGTCATTTTATAGGATCCCAAACTTCTTTCCTTCTTTTTTTCTAGCTTCCACATATGAGAGAAAACATTTGTGCTCTGACTTATTGTACTAAGCATAATGTTCTTTAGTTCCATCTATTTATAAGCAAATGACATAATTTCATTCTTCTTTATGGCTGAGTGAACTCCATTGTGTATATGTACCACATTTTGTATATTTAGTCATCTGCTGATGGGCACCTGAGCTGGTTCCCTACCTTGACTATTATGAATTGTGCTACAATATGCAATAGCAGCTGGAACCCAATATTGCAAGTATAATAGCAAAACAAAAGCAAAAACATTATGGAATTCCATCCAAAAAATTAAAAACAAAAGAATTTCTTATCATAGGATTTCCTGAATATTTAAGCAAATAGTTATTGGGAACTGTGAAGAGTGTAAAAATGACCATAATTATTTTCAACATCTCTCAAAACAATATAGAATCTATATAATTTTCACCTCTTGTACACTATATACCTGAGAAAACCAAACTGCCAATGTAAAGAAAAAAATAATTTTATTCCTTCTGTTTTCAAGGAGGAAATTTGTCTATTATATACTTTTACTGGTTGATAAGACTTAAGGGCAAAGTTCTCAATGGCACTACTAGAAAAGGCAAGCTTGAATCAATTTTATTGGTCCGGGAGCATGATGAAATATTGATTCCAAATTAGATCTCAACTGATTTTCCTAGTCTTTCCATTCCTCAAAAATCTTATGTATCTTGAGCACATTTTTTTTATTACCACATTAGGCTGGAATTAGTTATGGTGAATTAGAGGGAGCCATTAGCTTAATTTTATCTCAACATTAAGCTTTAGCAAATTACTATCCCTCTGTTTGGGATGTTCTTATGTCTGTTCGGATTCTTCAAGAAGCAGATGGTAATATAGGATAACATAGACAAAACATTTGTGGGGAGGATGAAAATGTTTGGGCATGATAACAGGAAAGGGGCAGGTATAGACAGGTAGATCTTTAGACTGCTGAGCAGGTCTGACCTCTGAGAAAGAAGAGGGTCTAGAAAGAATCATGTTGGAAGCAACTCAAAAATAAAAGTACGGTTCTAAGTTTGGTGCAGACCAAAGGAGAACCTTTAAGCAAATTTTACATAAGAACATCTGTGGGAGGTCAGAATGCACTGGCTTTAGTGGTCTTCCAAGTTCAGTCTTTGATAGGAATAATCCAGGGAAGCACAGCCTTGGCCAAACATTGATGGTGCACCTTTCATTCATTTTTGCTCCCCATAATAATCTCTCTGGACCAGATGTGAGGGGCACATCTACATTATTGTCAGAGGACACTGTGTGCCTCCCCCAATCCACTTCTTTAGGCAGGTTTAGGGAACAGTTCCTTTTTTGGTCAGCTTGTTTGTTGCTGTGACCAAAAGACATGACCACAACAATTTTAGAGGAGCAAAAGCTTATTTGGTGCTCACATTTTCAGAGGTCTCAGTCCACTGACAGCTGGCTTCATTCCTTGGGACTCAAGGTGAGCAGAACATCATGGTGGAAGTGGGTGATAGGAGACAGCGGCTGGGAACATAGAACCAGGAAGCAGAGAGGAAGCTCCTGTCAAGAAGGACAAGATATATACTCCAATGGCACACCTGCACTGACTTACCTCCTCCAGCCACACCCTACCACCAGTTGATCTCTATCAGAGGATTAATACACTGGTTAAGTTAAGGCTCTTGTGACTGAATCATTTCACCTCTCACTCTTCTTATATTGTCTCACATGTGGAGCTTTTGGAGGACACCTCATATCTAAACCATAACAGCTCCTTATGGTTCCATGTGTAAAACTTCAACAGGGAGGTTAGTGGTGATATGGTGTCTTTTATTGCTACAGGTGGTTTTCAGTCCACAAGTGGTATTCATCTACTCCTTCTTTGACTCCTTTCTAAATTACCCTCATCTTTGCAATCAACTCAATACCTAAGGGCATTCTAAGAAGTAAGCCCTTCTGGGTCTGGGTTTGCCGCACGTTTCCAACAGTTGCAGTTGATCAAAGAATATGCCAGGAAGCATCCAAGTGAATCAGCTGGGTTTCATACATATTTCTGCACACCGTTAGAGTTTTTTCATCAGTTACTTTTGTCAAGATCTTGATTCCTCTCTAGTCTGTTGGTCCCAGCACAGGGAAAGCCAAATTCTTTTATTGTAGCTATAACTTTTAGTTTCATATCTTGCATCTTTTGGCAACAACATGGCTTTTATGAGGGCTAGGAATCTCAAATTTGTATAGTCAGAGTATTGAGAACAGATTGCTAAATCTCCCTGGATAGATTATTGGAGCCAGTAGTAAATGGGGTCATAGTTGCTGTCACCATCAGCTTTTGGACCTATGCTTTCTTCCTATAAGGGAGATAATATTTGATTAAGTGTATACACTGTATCAAGAAAGAAATTAACTCACACATTCACAGTATTGTCTCTAAAATAACACTTTAGTTCTGCTCTCTATAGGCTTTTCTCATAATATCTGATGCAGGATGCTTCTGGGTACTGCAATATGTGATATGATGAATGAATTTTGTGGACATGGGCCCCATGACAACACCTTCTTCACTACAAAATGGGCCTTCTGATCAGATGCTATGCTATGCAGCATTCTATACCTGTGGCTCAAATATTCACTAAGTTCCTGGACAATGGTCCTGGTTGAGGTGCTATAGGCAGGGAAAAAAACCCAACACTCAAGACAGGCATTATCTCAGGGAAGTTAAACTACTGGCCCTTTCAGAATTGAATGAGCTTAATGTAGTCCACTTGCTAACATGTGCCGTTTGGTTTCCTTGCAGAATAATGCCATGTAAGTGGTTCAAGATTGGTCTCTGTTGCTGAGAGGCTGAACCCACAGAGACAACCAAAGATAGATATGCTTTGATAAGAAGGAGTCAAATCTGATAGACCTCTGTCTATAGCAGTTATGACCAATATAGCCTCTAACATTATAATTTTGGCCACTCCATTTGCATACTACCATCAAAGGGCCAACCAATCAGTCTACATTGTTTCCTTCCTTTTATGCAGTTGAAGATTTCTAGCCTGTTAACTTACAATAGAAAAACCTTAACATTTCATGCTTTCTACTGAAGTAAGCCTATCTCTAAAATGCTAGACCAGATATCTTTGTTGAACTTCAAATTCCTTTTCCAGAGCTCTCATCAAAAAAAAAGAGTAGGTTGTTTTCACTGTTCATGAATTTATATATTTTTTTTTCAAAGTCAAGTTTACTTCCATACAAAGTAATTGATTAGATTCCCCCCATCCCACAATCAGAAAGACATTTCCTTCCCATTTACTTTTATTATCAAGTCTGGATGTGGACCTAGTTCAGTGACTATCAGTTTTAAGAATTACACCTACATACTGAACTGACTTCTAAACAAATCAGGTTCTGGCATTTTCTGCTTCCCTCAGATGCTCATATAAAACCCCTGTAGAACCAGAAACATGATCTGAGGGGGTCATGCTAATACAACAGTAACATAGTTCTGGGTTGAGAACTTATTCATGTAGCTTCCTAATGTCCCATGATTCTTCTTGGACCAAATGCTCTATATGCTATTTCCATCTTACAATGAACTGTTGCTGGGCTCATCTGAATTTATGATCTGAAAGTTCTGACACTTCATTTTACCAGGACCTAGTATCACACAAGGAGCTGCTTATCAAAAAGAAAATTCTCCATCACCTAAGGCATGAACATACTTCAAAATTCAAGAGCTTCTATTTGGATTTGTACACCATGGCCTGACACATATTCCACACTGCATTGTTGCAGGCCTGATACTTCCTATTCTATACAGGATCTGCCAGATTTTGTGCTTCAGATGGCAGAGTGCTTCCACAGTAGCCTGGACCTGCTTTGGACTCTATTTAAAACTGGCATATTTTTGCTTGTCCCCATACATTGGCAAAATCAGTATATTCATAAATGTGAAACATGTTGAGTGTAGAAATAAATCCTATCAACATGGTACTTTCTTCTCTTGTGGCAGGGGATAACATTTATCATTCTTGGAACAAATATCCTGGCCTGCCCTGATCACAGGAACGATAAAGCCCTTCACGTATCAGGCATGTTTCTGAATCTTCCTAGAGTATATCTGGCATTCTGTGAAGTGCACGTGTTTAACCTCATCTATGAAGTACTAACTGCTTCTTACTGCCATTATGTTCTGCCAGATCAGAGTGACACCACGGCTGTAGTGGATCAATGTAAGGTCCCGAGGGAAGGTTTGGCAGTGCAGGTATCTTTAGACTATATTATGGCAAAGTTATAAGAAAATAACTAGCTCTGGGGAAGAACTACAAATGAAAATCATTGCTCTATTCTACATGAATGCAATCTGCAGATGATTTTCTTTTCTAATTATAACAGAAAATAAATCCCTTTCCATATCAATGACTCCATAATATGCTCACAGTCCTTATTAATCTGTTCTTACAATGATTTCATGACTGGCACAGCATCTGTAGTTTGGTTTACTCACTTGACCTTGGAAACATTGCTTAGCTGCAAACTTTTCATTAACAAAAAAAGGAAGGATAACTCAGAGTAGATTTAAGAGCCCAGAGAGGGAGCTGAAAACCACTGCTATGAAAATAAACAAGACATTTATGATTGTAGATTCCTGAGCAAGTTAATATGCAAAACATATACTAGACCTACTTAAAAGTCAGTATATATTAATGTATTGATGGGAGGGGGAGATTGAGGGACACAGAGAGAGAGACATAGAGATTTTATGTATTTATGTATAGGTCTTCAGGAAAGAAAGAGAATTCAACTAGGATCAAAGAGGGATCTAAAAAGGATAGTGGCAAAAAACAGGAACCAATCTAGTGGCTGCTCTATGAGCTGTTAACCAGGCCAGCACCTAAGAATTTATGTTACATATACTTTGTTAATACTCAGTATCATCTCATTAATTCTAAATACATCATTATCAGTATAATAGATAAAAACCCCTGAAAACTACAATTCTCCTAGTTTCTTACAGCAGGTTTCCAGATAGAGTCATACTATTAAAGGGAGACACTAGTGCATGAAGGTGTGGAGGTGAGTCTTCCTACATCTTATGAGATCTCGCCTGAGTTCAATAGGAGAGGTTTCAGCCCTTCCAACGTGTGTGAAAGCTTCTGGTTCCCTGTACTATGTTTCTTTGAGTTTAAAATATCTACACTGGTTGTTTTCCTAACTAGTTCATAACTGGTGTGGTGCTTGGTTAAGAAATAAGGCCCTAGAAATTTCAATATAGAAATCTTAGATTATTTATTTAATTGGATTACGTTCAAACCATTAGAAACATTGCCAAAAGACAGCAGGATACTGGCAGTTTGTGACATGTAGCTTCTTATTTAACTTATTATGTTTCCAGGCAGTACTCTGAGAGACAAACTGCACTTTGTGATGTAATACTATGGGAGGAACAATGAATACAAGTAGAAATTGGATACCTGTACTTACTGATCCAATGAGCATATGGAAAGAAAATGACAGAATCAAGATTTGCAATTCACAAATAAGATAGGACAAATTTCTTTTCTTTTATTTCTTTTTTTCTTTTTTTAACTGCCTTTGTGGGAATTCTTCTCTAGTTTAACTATAGAATCAGTGTTCTGAAAACCAGACTTAAAGTTTGATCATACACTTTGAAAAATTTCAGTACAAGTTCAAAGCACCCCCAGGTCTCAATTAAAATCAGAAACTACTTCCAGAAAAAAAAATGGGAATCTGACAACTGGATTGAGTATATATGGGAAGATTATAAATATTTCAAATAAGTGAACTCTCAAAAGACACTGAATCCCTGCTATGGTCTGGATGTTTCCCCTATAAAACTCATTTAAGCATAAATCCCAATGTGATCTTTAGTGGTATTTATGGGTAAAGTCCTTGGGACATAATTAGGATAAGCTGAGGTTATGAAAGGAGGGGGCACTGTGACTGCATTAGTAACTTTATAAGGGGAGAAAGAGAAATGAGGGGAAACTTTATCTTTCTCACAGGGGATGTCTTCTGCTATGTCATGATCCAGCAAGACAGCCTCATCAGATGCTCAGTAGATGCTAGCACCATGCTGAAGAACTGTGAGCTGAATGAAACTTTATAGTTTTTTAAATAAATATCCCATTCAGCAACACAATATGGATTACGACAGTCTTCTAGTCAACAAAAACAAACTTTTGTTCTCTATGAAGTTTAGTCTCTCCTTTCAAAAATACCCAATGGGACTTAACTTGCAAAAATTACCTTGGTGAAGGGTGATAAAATCTAGGTACTGTGTATAAGAATGGATTCTTCCCTGTTACAAAAGGTATAGTGCTGTATCAATGTGATTTTATGATGGTGGCTTAGATTAAATGAAGATACAAGGCTTTAAGAGAATTCACTGAAAATCTGGGAATGGAACCACCATTTGACCCAACTATTCCTCTCCTCGGACTATACCCAAAGGACTTAAAAACAGCATATTACAGGGACACAGCCACATCAATGTTTAAATCAGCACAATTCACAATAGCTAAACTGTGGAGCCAACCTAGATATCCTTCAGTGGATGAATGGGTAAAAAAAAAATGTGCCATATATACACAATGGAATTTTACTTGGCATTAAAAAGAACAAAATCATGGCATTTGCAGGTAAATGGATGGCATTGGAGAATATAATGCTAAGTGAAGTTAGCCAATCCCCCCCAAAAAATGCCAAATATTCTCTCTGATATAAAGAGGTTGACTCATAGTTGGGTAGGGAGGGAGAGCATGAGAGGAATAGATAAATTCTAGATAGGGAAGAGGGGTGGGAGGGAAAGGGAAGGGGCAGGAATTAGCAAGGATGGTGGAATGTGATGGACATCATTATACAAAGTACATGTATGAAGACTTGAATTGGGGGCCAACATTCTTTATATACAAACAAAGATACGAAAAATTGTGGTATATATGTGTATTAAAACTGTAATGCAAAAAAAGTACATGTATAAAGGCATAAAAAAATCAATCTCCCAACTGCTCTCCCCATTTACATTAACCTTCTTACAAACTGCTCTTCTACTCTGAAACAGTGTTCCTCAAAATTCGGAGCTGGTCCATCTCACCCTTTGGATTGAAAAATTTCAAAGGTTTTCATTGCTTTTATAATAAGACTAAATTCCTCAACATAGTTTACAAAGCCAGTGAGAATTATCTATCTTTCCACTCAACCTTAAATCTGAAAGATCCCCTCTTGCATTGTACATTTTATAAGTGCATCCAACATTGCATTTTTGAATTCCATAAGGACAGTGTAGGAATCAGTCACTGTATCCATGTGCTAGTAATAATCCTGGTATAAAGTAAGTTATCAATGATTATAGCTATTTAATGGATACATAAATGAATAACTTAGGTGGTAGCATGGATATCTCCAGCAGCAGTGGAAAGCAATGCCAACAATGAGGATTAGCCCTTTGGGTACTAGCAGGAAAGAGAGCTCCCTTGGCAGGAACATTGGTTACGGTCGTCAACTTTTCTATGTGTATGGCTTCATTGGTAGCAAATTAAGCAACTAGGAACATCATCAAGTGCGATAGCAGGCATCATTCTTTAACTAGAAGAACTTACTGGTGAGCAGAGCTGAGACACCACCTGCTCAGGTTTTGAGAAATGTTGAAAGGACTGGACATCCAAGGATAGAGCTCAAAGAAATATGTTTTCTCTTCTCATTATCACTTGCCAAGGTTTTAGGAGTGGTCATATCAAATTACCTAGCAAAAGACATCTTTCTGATCATAGAACATTGGAAGAAGAGTACAGCAGTTCAAAGAAAGAATGAACAACAAAAAGTCAATGGGTTTTAAAGATTGCAGACAGAGTTGATCCATGATATCTTAGCATGAAGGCCTGTTCTTTTAATTGTTGAGATATAGTCTCATCTAATTGCATTTCTTCTAATCTAATGCTAGAAGCACAACATGTTCACCATTTCAAAACATGGTTTAAATGTATCTAAACCCTCTTCATAAACCCAAATTCTAGGAGATTACAAAATCATATATATATATATATATATATATATATATATATATATATATATATATATATGAGAATTCACTGATTCTTTGAAAGGTAGGAAGTTGAGAGCCTTTCACATGAGATAGAGTCAACCCCACACTAACAATGTGTTTTAGCTTTTTTGCTGCTGGGACTAAAAGACCTGACCAGAATAATTTTAAAGAAGAAAAAGTTTACTTAAGGGCTCATGGTTTCATAGGTCTTAGTCCATAGAAGTCTGGCTCTATTCCAGGGGGCTGGGGGTGAGGCCAAACATCATGGCAGAAGAATGTGGCAGAGGGAAGAAGTGTACATGGTGATCAGGAAGCAGAGAAAGAGAGACTCCACTCTCTTGATACAAAATATATACTTCATAGCCACATCCCCAATGAACCACTTCCTCCAGCCATATCCCACCTACCTCCAGTTACCACTCAGTTAATCCCACCAGGGATTAATTCATTGACTAGGCTAAAGCTATAACCCAATCATTCCTCCTCCAAACCTTCTTATTTGTCTCACAAATTAGCTTTTGGGGGTTACCACATCTGAATCATAACACAATGGAAACTTGAGTACCCATAATTCCTTTATCAAGCATTAAAATGTGTATTGGGAAAAAGTGTTGTAACATATGTAGTAAATTTTCTAATGGCCATATGATAAAAGTCAAGATTATGGTGGAGGTGTCAACATTAAAATTATAGTTCAGTGGTAGATTGCTTGCCTAGCATGTTTGAGGCCCTGAGTTGGATCCCCAGCACCACAAAGAAAATAAATAAATAAAATAGTTCCCCATGTTTCATGGCTGGTGGTGATCAGAGGTGATGAATGATGAGATCCTGTAGTCACAAGTAGGCAGCAGAGGAAATTATGACAGTGGTATGATCTTTTGCCATAACTGCCAATGGACTGTATAGTAAAACATTGCCAATCTATAAAACAAAAAATAATAAAATAAAATAAAATCTAGATCAGGTGGAAGATATCTAACATGTATCATAATGGAGAATAAAAATCTCAGTCTTGAGCCTATTTATATGCACAATCTCTTGAGTTATATGAAAGTTGAATCCTCTTTAAGAAGGATCCTGCAACACAGCCAAAATGTATGTACCTTTTATCTCCTCAACTTTCCTAAAGTAATCTGTAGTATTTAACATGACAACTGGGCTGGGGTAAAACCTCTGATGAAGTAGGATGTCTGGACATAGATGTGAATTTAAAATAATCCCTGGGTACCTCACACACCTTAATGAATTAGTCAGAGAGCTAACATATGAAGCTCCAGTGACTGATGGAGTTTTGAGGTGAATCAATTTCATAATGGGTCCCGATGGTCGATCAACATAACCTCTGATTTTCTCCCAGTTCTAGAGTTAAACATTGCCTTTCTCAGCAACTGGATGAATGGATCACTGGCTCTCAGACACAGAGAATAAGGGCCATGATGCCAGATGATAGACTGGAAGCCACTGGACTTGCCACTGCACAGCAAAATGGCAAACTAAATGAAAATATGGTACCTGTGGGGTAATTGTTGATACTAGTGCAACCATGGTATAATTGCAAAATGCTAGTCCTAAAAATGCATTTTAAATAGTGAAAGAAAAAAGGCATATTGCATACAAAGCAATGTCAATCAAATCTATATCAAGTTCTCATTAGCAATAAACCAATATCAGTGCAATAATACCTTAAGCATGCGAAATGAAAATACATGTCTATTTAGAATAAATACGGGGCTAAACATTCAAGTGTTAAAGAAAAATATAGAGTTTTAAATAAAAAAGAGCAAATAATTTATTAACAAAAGATACCTCTAAAAAAATAGCTTTGAGGCAAAAATTTAAAAAGACCTAAAGAAAGGTATAGATTCAGAAGGAAATCGTTCTATGAAGGGCAAATCTGCAAACTCTGTTAATAATGGAAACAGGAACCATATCTCTTAGAACTACTAAAACTACTTTCTTCTAATGTGAATAATTGGTGTGAAATGAGCATATAAAAATGCAAAAAGAGTCAGTCCCTCTTATCCAATAGAATATTCAACACACAGGAGGCTGTTTTGCCATTTAATTTTTATCTGTATAATTTTTCATACATTTTCACACTCGAAACTGGGCCCAGTGGTTTTCTTTTCTCTGTGCTTTTATTGATAAGAGTTCATCCTAGTGCTCTCAAATTTCCTATAACCATATGTGGAAATTTGTTCCACAATGGTGCTAGCTGGGATTTTCATTGACAGATCTTCAGTGTGGAACTACTTTAGCTAAAGTTTCCCTGTGTATAGCCCTAAACATCAGGAACAAAGGGTTTTCCGCTACAATTTGTCTTTCCATAACTCTTGGATTACATAGATATTACATAACTTTCTTTCCTTAAAAGACTTCACAAACATTCTATTTTACAGACTGCACCTTAGTTATCAAGGTTTAATTTCCCTTCCCTGTCTCTGATTATTTAAGGTTTAAATGGCATTTGCCAATTTTACTTTAACTACTTGTTCTGTAATTTTCAGCTACTAAAAATGGAAGTTATAATAGAGGACATAGTTATAAAAAGTCACATTATAAGTCAGCTGGGTTCCTTTTTTCCTACAAACAAAAGTCAACATGTAGCTCTGTAAAATAGTTTGCATATTTAGCAACATTTATAACAACATCTATTATTTTAAATTGACCTTATTTCTACTTCCCTAAGTCTACTCTGCAAGCTACTTGTTTTCTTTTACTTTTTCGACTTTATTTATCACAATTTTTGTTTTAATTGAAAAAAAATTAAACACAATCTAGTATAAGTTAGGCTAAGACTAGTATTTATAAGAAGAAATGCACTCACATAGTTCCTGGGGTAAATTGAAGCACAGCACAATTTGACAGGTCATCATGTAAATTGATAGGGTACCTTGAAGAGAGACAAAGGCAAGATAAAGATAAAGAAGGGACCTGGGAGTTGTATTTGACAACTTGTCCAACTATGTCATTCCAAAGATTACAAATGAGTGGTGCAAACCGGTTATTACCCAGGGGTAAAAATGTATGCCTATTGTAAGAAGGTTAATACTATTGTTCTTTTAACAAAGGGGTAGTGAATTTATAAATTAAGCAAACCTTCTTACATAAAGCTTTGGTTGGATACACAAACTATGAGTTTTCAGTAATTTAATGTTATAGTTGAATAATTAAAATAATGTTCTAAGTTGATTGCTTTGGAAGATGGATTATGATGCATCTAATTGAGTTGTATCCTTTAGATAAATTCCATTAATTTGATGTGCTGAACACTAAAGGTTTCATAACCCAATATTAGAAAGGCATTATTATACCCATTATTATAGTTTGTTTCAAGATATATACCACTTCATTTACTAGAGAGGCAAGTATTACCAGTACAAAAGGTCAAAGATAGAATAGAAATAATTATTTTCAGTTGCACAAATGCTTGTAAAAACATGAATGTAACTATCACATCTCATTCTCTAGCCACACCATGTTACAGGGCCACAGTCATATATCTGAAATGAAACATTGCTAGATATTTCACACAGTGAGGTCTTGCACTACCAGATAAGTTATTAAAGGGACCTCATAAACTTCTTACATGAAAGATATATTGAGCAGTCTATCTTTGATATAGTGTATTTGAGATTGAAATATCAGCATGTATCCTGATCCCTGATCTTTGGACAGGCTATTAATTAAATTACACAGATAATATTTTTCTCACATGCTTCACAGTGCAAGGATTTTTCCAAAGATGTATTATTGAGTGACAATATTTGAGTAGCATGTAAAATTATTCAACTCTTTGTAAAATCATACCCTAGAAAAGCCAGCTCACTATTCAATGCCAATTTCATGAAGGCATGCGAACAGACTTAATCTTGAAAGTTTTAATCAAATCTGTGGGATGTCCTTTAACCAGACTGCTTTACTTGTCAAATTATAGTCCTTCCTTACTATGCTTGGAGAGCAAGGTACTTGATTCCTGTGGTTCTTAATTGTCTCTTTTTAAACTTCTAAGGAAAATTAGAGACTTTTCATATCACTAGAGAAATATAAAACATAGACTACATTAACTAATAAATATTAACATCATAAACAACAGAGCAACAAGACTGAAACATTCATTTACACTGTGCACCATTTAAATCTCATTTTTAAGATGTGTATTTCAATAGATAGCAAAAGCTATTATCACCTGTGTACTGTATTAAATTAGCTCCATATGAAAATCATAGACATTCATACAAATGCTCTAACATATTGTTTAGTATTAGGATTTGGCTTCCCTAACTATTATATTAGCATAGCTTATGCAAATTTACATAAAAATATATGTCATGCTGATTATTATGAATTCCAGTATTCTCTATAGTCAGTGAGAAATACTAACTAAAGAACAGAAGAGCAGTGCCATTATTACATAATTAGCTTTAGGTAGATTTTTCTAGAATATTTCCAATATTATATAATGAAATAAATTTTGCTCTTTTATTTAGAACAAACGCTGTACATTTTTTACAAATTAGATATTTTATTTTATACATATTTATTGTTCTTATTCTGATAAATAAATCAATTCCTTTACACAATATACACTTTATAGGCAATGAATATTTTTTTACCCTATAAAACTTCTATCTTAACAAAAATGAGAAACAATAAACAAGCAAGATAAATCATTATATTCAAGAGACAGTCTTAAAATAAATAAAGAAGATACAGAAATCCAAGAGTGCAATAAGATTGGATATCTACACATACAAGTAATATCTATTAAGTGATTATCTGAATAGAAACCTTACAAAAGAGGTGAGTGGATCACAGGATGCTTCAGACTATTCTGGGAAGAGGACATGACAACTGCAATTAGTATAAGGTAGAAAAATACTTAGGCTGATCAAAGAGCAGGAAAGTCAATATGGCTTGCAAGTAAGTGAGGAAAGGAGAAAAAGAAATTAGGTATGGGCATAAGAAAGGGCCAGACTTTTTAAACTGCTATATACCATGTTAAGGAATTTGAATGTTATTTGAAAATATTAAAAGTTTCTGAACCAAAGACTGACATTATTTCATATAAATTTTAATTCATATTTCTTCCTTAATATGAAGGGTAGAGGTGAAGAGAAGAATCAGGGACATTTAGAAGTCTTCTGGCATAACCCAGCCCTAAAAGTATGGTGATTTAGAACAGAGACATATATGATGGAGATAATGAGGATAGCTAGATTTAAGATATTTACTGAGCTAAAAAAACAGTGGGATTAGTTAATATATTGAATGTGGGGTCTGAAGGACAGATGAGGAAAGAGAGACATAACATAGTTAAATAACTTGCCAAATTCCCAAAGCAAGTGTAATGCATAGCTACTTTGGAACACAGGAAGGTTGGCTTAAGAGCAGATATTAAATCATAATTGTACAAACAAAATAGGAGGGCAAGTTTAGATAATGAAAATTCATATATAACAAAGTTAATGCATCCCAAAATTTTAGTACTAATTTTAATTTCGGTGAAATTTGGTGTCCAAATATACCCAATCAATATATATCCAAATAGGGTTTTTCTTTCTTTATGCATTTAATTATTGGGCACTTATTATGTGTAAAAAACCATATTAACACTATAACAGAAACACTATAAAGAAAGTCCAAACAATGAAAATCTTACCAACAGAAATAAAATACTTTCCAGAGTGATTATTGATATAACATTGAATACTTAATCTAAGAAACATAGAATTTTCCTACTTACTTGGAATCTCAATTTTGATAAATAACTGTGATCTAAGAAGAGCTAAAACCCTTTGTATATTTTTGTAATGCTGAGCGCTTGTAGCAAACAGAATTTGAAGATTGCCTCCAATGACATTCCCCTTGGTATTCATGGCCTTGTGTAATACCATCCTCTTGAGTATGGACTGGTCCAAGTCAGTTACTTCTACTGACTAGAATATAGTGAAAGTTATGAAATGGCACTGCTGAGATTGAGTTACCAGAGACTGACACTTACATAATTCCAGAGATCCCTCTCTTGAAATCTTTCTTTCACATTATCTTGCTTGCTCTGATGAGGACAATATGAATTGCCTAATTTGACAGATAACTATTTGGCAAAACATTCAGCTCAAGAGGAACTGAGACTCCCATTTGAACAACCAACAAAGAAGTACCTCTTCAAACACAAGTTAAGAAAACTTGGAAGAGATCAACCACTAGTTGAGTGAGTGACTGACTACCCTGCTAACACGTTCAAAAGACTATCCCAGGACCCACTGAATCCTCATTCCTAGAATCCTGATCTAAAGACACCATGAGATGGATTTATTTACTTATTTATTTATTAGGCACTAACTTAAAGGGTAATGTTAATTTACTGATAGATTCCTAACACAGCAACTTCTGGAGAGAGAGAGAAAAATGGAGAGCCCATTTTTCATTTTATAACTGCTCTCTAACAAACTGCCCCCAAAACTTAATGAATTAAAACAATATCATTTTATTTTACCTGATGATTTAGTAGGTCAAATAATATGGAAGTTCTCACTTGAATTGTTTTGTTTCTTGTGACATTGACCTATACTGCTCAGCGGTATTCAGTAGTGTTCAGTATGTTTTGGATGATCCAACATGATTTCTCTCACATATCTATAGTCCTTGTTTGGTTATGACAGAGAGTATTTGGGCTCACCTGGGGCTCTTTCCCTGTCCATGTGGTTTACAGGCCTCACAGTATCACTCCAAGAAGGACATACAGGGCTCCAGGAAACAAGAAGAGCAAGTTGGTCATTCGGTCCAGAAACCGGCAGGGCATTATTTCTGTTGTATCTCATTGTGCCCCACTGGTCAAAGAAAATATAGAACTTACCTCAGAGCCACATTCAATGGGAAGACATCAAAGAACTAATGGGAATCTTAAATCTCCAGAAACAATACTGACTGATTTACATGACTGATTAGGCAAAATTCAGAAAGAATTAAAAAAATTATCATATTTGAACTTATATAATTTAAATTTTCCTTAACAATTTAGTAAGTAATTCTATCCTTTTATGAAACACAAAAAAGTGTCCAGAGTAGAATAGAAAATTTGAAATCAAGATGATTATCATCATAAACATTCACATTCTCTTATAATTAATTGATACTAGAAATAAATAGTTTATTTGACAGAAACCTGTCATGAATTCCAAATTTTATTAAAAACCTACTTTTGTTAAAATACATGTATATATGTAAATATATAACATATTATGTGTATATAAATGTATATTAAAGCAAACATAGGTTTCTAAAGCATATTATTATTATTGCAAATAACCTTTCTAGTTCCCCATGAATCAGTATTTCCTTTAGATGAAATAAAGAGAAGCAGACAATATGATACCATATGCACAGTAGAATTTAAATTATAAGCAAACAACACTGAAAAAATTACTATGAGTTTCCTGAGAAATAGGAAGAAAGCTTTTGCTTCCTAGTATAAACAAATTTAGTTTGGTATAGATCTGTGTTATTAACCTTGGCAAGATACGACAACTGTCTCTCATTTTACAACCTAGTAGGTATCAAAATGATTTCAGGTCTCTTTCCCTACATGAAATATAAAAAATATATATATACCTCTGGATCAGTGAAACTCTATGGAATTTCTACTGAATAAAGATTCAGTAATAGTATTACTTCTAAGGCTTTTGTCTCAGCCCAGATCCCAAGTTTCAGCAAAATTTTCTTGGAGAAAAAGGAAAGTCCTGAGCAGACACATACAAATATTTCCAGTAGTGTCACACCATATCTTAATTCATTATAAATGCCTTAAGTTTAAAAAGGGGTAAATTTATTTACTTGCTGATATTTTTAGTAACATTTGATTCTTGTTATAAGCAAATATTCTAAATTATTAGCACTAATTGGTAAAATTTATAGATAATTTTTATTTTTATATTTATGCATGTGTATCTTCTAAATTCTCATGTATAATTATATAGTATCAACTTATCAACTTGAAAATAAGTAAAAGCACATTATTTTCTGGGTTTTAATCATGTTTGTAATTTTTTCAGTAATCTAAGAAAAAACTTTATAAACTTAATGATTAAATGACCAATTGCATGGAAAATTGTTTACTCCAGTTTACTATGAGTTTTAGGTACAATACCAAATAATGATTAAAATAGGCTAAATTTTGTATGGATTTCAATAACTTGTGTACATTCTGTATATAAATATGAAACTTTGGGCATTTTCCTCAATAGTTATTGGCAAAGTAATATTCGGTTTAACATTCTAACGTGCACCTCCCCATTCCTATATGCTCAAGGTGAATATTAAATAACCTTGCATTCAGGCTCAGGTCAGCAGAGCCACCACTTAACCAACCCATCAAGATTTTTGACTAATAAAAGTTGGCACCGAACATCCACAAGAAATTAATTAAAAAAAATAACTATGGGTAAATAGCAGACAGATCAATAGGAAGGGGGCAGAAGAGCAAGGAGTGGGGAGAAGGAAGGGGCAGGAGAAGTTGAGAACTGAATTAGAACAAGGCATATTCCATGTTTGTATAATTATGTCAAAATGGATTCTACTGTTATGTATAACTAAAAAGAACCAATAAAAAAAGAACACAGAAGAGCTGAGGGCGGGGGGAATGTTGGCACTGTAGGGTAGAGTTCATACTGGCTTCAGGAGGCTAGAAAAGAAAGGCAATGTTTATAATTAAAAAATATTTTATTACCTCTGTGACACTCATTTTAGGGAATTTTTGAAAAATATATTTAGGACCTTCCCATGGCCCTGGGGGTAAATTATTTCTATATGAAATGATATTTGCAAATAAGAGAATGTTCACATTTTACCTGTATGTGTTCTTATTAAAAATCTAATAGAACATAAAGAATTGGTTTTTATCAACATTATTCTGAGAGTATCCTTTAAAGTTTCACTTGATCTAGCCATGTACCAAATAGTGGATGACACTATTCAGAGCCTAGTCTATAACCATATTCATCATATGAGGCCAATTCTAGGAGTAATGAGGCACAGTCATCATTTATGGCTTTAGTGTACAAAGTTCCCTATATAAAACTTCACACTTCATCAAAGGTATTATGTGAAATGTAAATTCAGCCCTTCTACAAAATCAGTCTATTAATTGCCCTTGCATAGAAGCATTGTTCCCAGTTTTTTTTTTTTTCAGATTTTTACAAAAGGGAGTATATTGTGAAAATTTTAAATTTCACTGCAAATTGCAGAACTTTAAGCAGAGGCATTTAAGCAGAGGACTCCAGACATACTCCCAATACTGTACATGAACCTTAAAATAAGAAGACAGCTCTAAATTTGTTTTATATGGTGATTATGCATGTTTAAGCATCATTTTTGTAGATTAATAGCAGAGCAATCTTAATTTCTTGTAACCTGACCCTTACTAATATACTTTTGAAATTACTCAGAAAACCCTCTTTAGTAAGGAACTTTGAGAAGCTGTACTGCAGCTGTCAGATGACCAATTGCATGGAAAATTGAAATAGATAGGGAAAAGTGTTTCCACTGAATGATTTTGCACCAGAGTGTGGTAATCACCTTGGTAATGTTTGGCTAATGCCCTTCTTTTCTCCATTACCTTCCATCAACTTCCATCATGCTTCACTTCCTTTCCATGACTCAGGGTGGCTCTCACTCCTCCCTGTACCAATTTCATTTGGTACCAGTCCATTTCACACCATTCCAACATTTTGTACTCATCAGTGTATGTTATCTTTCCAAATATCTTACATTATAAGAAAGCCATACTATTATTACATTTTCTCTCTCAGCTTTTTAAATCATCCTCAAAAATTCATGAACAGGATCAAAAGTTTTAATAAAAGCGATTTAAAAATGAATACAAAATCAGAAATATATGTTAAAATAACAGTGCAAATCAAATATACAACGGAAAGGAAAAGATTCACTGATTTTATTTAAATAGATTACTTTAAATTAGGTTTTATTTAAGGGTAAATGTCAGCCAAGCAATCATTTAGACCTGAGTTCAGATGATGCAGTTTATTCTCTATAGTTTATAGGATATCCTAGAGGGCATTCCAATCCTGGCCCAAATCCTAAAATGGGGAAAAGATCTATATTCCTAAAGGAGAGGTTAGGAATTGTGTAAATTTATGTTACTAACAGAGAAGTTTTATTAACTACATCAGTTACTGATCAAATATTTAATGTGAACCAAAAAGGTGCCAGAGAAATATGGCTACCCCAGAGTTTCACATAAATGTTCAAATTAGCTTGGTTCATGATTTCCAAAAACTAGAAGAAACTAAGATGCCTATCAGGTGAATAAAAAAATCTTTGCCACACCCATTCAATTGATTATTATCCAGGAGTTTTAAAAAACTAAACTATCAAGGCACAAAAATGTAGGGATAACTCTTAAATGCATAGAGTCAAGAAAAAGAAGAAAGAATTTAAGTTCTCACACAATCTGATTTCTAGACTTACTATAAAGTTCTAGTGATCAAGAGAGAGAGGTATTGTCTAAAGAATACACATATACATTAATGGCTCAACATAAAAACTTACACAACTATAGTTAACTCATTATTGACAAAAAGCAAAATACAATTTTATGGATAAAAGATAATTTCTTTAAAATGGTTTTGTATGTGTGCAAAAAAAAAACCAATATAGACTTTATACTTTCTACAAAAATTAAATGCATGTTGATTATAGATGTATATGTAAAAAAACTATAATATTTCCAAAATGAAGCATAAAGAAAAATGAGACAGCCTACAGTTTACTATGAGTTTTAGGTACAATACTAAAAATAAAGAAAAACTTAATGGGCTAGACTTTATTACAAAAAAAATATATATCTGCTTAGCAAAATATGTTAGCGAGTAAATAAAGACAAACCAAACACTAAGATAAATAAGTTGCAAAACACATATAGACAGAAGACTTTTTCTTCACACTGTACAAAGAATTATAACTCAACAATAAGAAAGCAAGCAATCTAATTAAAGAAATGAGTGAAAGATATCAACAGAAACCCTCTCAAAGGAGAAATACAGATGGCAAATAAACACGGAAAGATACTCAACATCAATAACAATTAGAAATTGCAAATTAAAACAATAATAAAATATCATCACACCTATTAAAGGCTAATTTTTAAAAAAATGACTATATGAAGCATCAATGAGAATAAAGAATAACAATTTTTTTTATTGCTAGTTGGAAGGCAAAATGTATTGAAACTTTGGAGTCAGATAAATAGTTTGTTATAGTTTTACTACACAACCAGAAAAAGCACTTCTATATATCTGTTCAACTGATTTGAAACGATGGCTATCTGAAATCAGCACATAATTGTACAAAATAGCTGCCCAAACTGGAAGCAACCAAGATGTCTGTCAATAGGTGAATGGATAAACAAACTACGCCACATCCATGCAACGGACTACCCATTCACAGATAAAAGAAATGAGCTATAAAAGATACAAAACAGTATGGATGAATCTTAAATGCATATATCCAAGTGAAACCAGTCTATAAAGGCTACATTTGCTATGTTCCCAACTGTATCAAATTATGAAAAAAAGGTAAAACTATATAGACAGATTTAAAAACAAACCAGTGGTTGTCAGAGGTTTGTCATAAGATAGAAAGGTTAGTCTAGATGAGATACAAGAGATGTTTTCAAGGAGGTAGAACTTTTTTTTTTCTAATAGTGTCATGTTGGTTATATGATAATATGCATTTGTTTATAGCCACAAACTTTACAGCATAAAAGGTAAACTTTAATGTACACAAATAAAACAACAATCATTGGTACACTAAATAATTCTAGGGTAGAATGAATAATATGATAAATCAATTCCACTAACTTATGAATATACAAAACAACAACTGTGACATGTTAGGGAAGTAGGTACTGGGCTAGGCATCCTTAGAAATGAGGAGAATCTGAAGGCTGGAGGCAAAAAGAAAAAAAAAAAACATTGAGTAAAAAAAGTTATGCAAAATTACCATTGCTAATAAAATTGTTTCCCATCCCACGTATAGAATTAAAAATTCTGACACTATAAGACATGCTACTAAAATGGGACGATTAAGTAAGTGGATGGTAGAAAAAATAGTTTCTTCACAAAGTGAAGTTTGCAGGCAAGCAAGGAGAGGAGACTAGAATGATCTTTGTGGTAATGAATTAAAGTTGAAGACATCAGTATTAAATCAAGTTTAGCTTCATAAAGACACAAATGATTACACATAGAAATAATTGTGGATGTGTGGCTATACACTGTTCAGGATACACACATATATTTTCTGGCTGTGTCTGATGAGAACGTCTGGAAAGAAGAAAATCTCAGTGGCCACAAGTGTACACAGCACCCTGACATTGCTCTCCTGTTTCTCTTCTCAAATAGAAAACAGCAACAAAGCTTCTTGGAGAAACAGGTAATTTTAAACATGGGGCAGGATGTGTAGAAGATGAGTCTGGAGCAGCATGTTGCCACAGTCTGGCTGGGCACAAATGCCGCAGTCTGGCTGGGCACACAATCACGAGCCACCACACAGCTTGTAGATTCAAACAGCAACTCTTTATTCCCGAACTCACACCAGCCGTCTACAATCACGTTCTGGGGAAATCCACGTTCTCTGCCCAAATCCACCTTCTCTCCCAAATCCCCCTCCACTGGGCTTCTATCTCCAAAATATACTGTCTGAATCCCGTGAGAACTCAAGGGGAACTCAGGCAGCAGGATACGCCCTATTCCCAGCAGGAATAATCTTAAACCTTAAACCTGGAACCTAAACTGGGAACGCCCTAAACAAGATTATCTTAAAACCGGGAACACCCTAATCTGCCTTGGTCCTTGAGCAAGGTCGCTTACATTCAATGTCACTGCAACATGTCAGCAACATGGGGTACGCTGGCAAGGAAATTGTCATACCTACTTGGCTAATGGCTCCCAGCATCTCCCCCCTTCTGATTAATTAAACAACAAGCAATGTGGCTTAAGGACCGTGCCTGGTAGGTTGTCCAATTCAACATATGGTTCTTACCCGTCATGGGAAAAACTGACCTTTAGGCGTCAGCCTCCTGTCTTAGGTTGATACCACTGCAATTGAATCATACCCGTCACTGACTACCGGTCCAGCATACAGCCATACTTGTGGATAGGTCTATGCACCAGTGGGGGGGTGAGGTTCTTTGCCTCACCTCTGTTGGCCCCCAAATTTGGCCTTGGTGCCAGTGGGGGAGTGAGGTTAATGTGGCTTATGGACCGTGCCTGGTAGGTTGTCCAATTCAACATATGGTTCTTACCCGTCATCGGAAAACTGACCTTTAGGCGTCAGCCTCCTGTCTTAGGTTGATACCACTGCAATTGGATCATACCCGTCACTGACTACTGGTCCAGCATAAGCCATTGGCCCCCAAATTTTAGACCATCACTAGCAGAAGGGAGGAGGATACAGAAATGCCACGACACCAAGCCAATTGACGGCTCCTTGGGAAAAATTGCATCACTGGTGACACCATCAGCAAAGATATGCCAGCACTACCACAACTAACATGGGGTGCGCTGGCAAGGAAATAAAAATACCTACTTGGCTAATGGCTCCCAGCAGCATGTAATGCCAGAATGTAAGACATTATGTAAAAAGAAATGAAAAGACACAGTAATAGAAATGTGTTAAAAGGGGCATACTATCAAGAGAAAAAAAAATTCCAGTGGCCATCAATTTGAGAAGCAAAATTAGTAACATAATATTGATTATATATATATATATATATATATATATATATATATATATATATATATATATATAAATTGAAATAAGTGGGAGATAAGAAATAAATCTCTCATGAATAAGAATTCCAATTAATTTATGCAGATACAAGGAAGAGGAGCATAACTTAAATTCTAAAGTATGAGCTGTGTAGCAGTGATTTCTATACAAATATATAAATATTACAGTATAGAAAAAAATTAGGGGGGGGGTACTACCAAGGGATTGAACAACCCAAGCCTTACTTTGTATTTTTTAATTCAGAGACAGGGTCTCACTGAGTTGTTTAGCACCTTGCTTTTGCTGAGGCTGCTTTGAACTCACTGTCCTCCTGCCTCAGCCTCTGGAGCAGCTGAGATTATAGGCTTCCACCACTGCTGTAGAAAATGTTTAATGTCCTTCACATGTTTCAGGATCTCATACAGTAAGGAGACATGGCTCACAAATGTGTGATGTGGTTTTCTGTAGGAGATCCTGAAACACGTAAAGGACAATGGCTGAAAACTAAGAAAATATGAGTAAACTATAGATTCAGATAGCAATAATAAAGTACTACATTGATATTGGTTTGGTAAATGTAACAAATGTACCACATACATATAAAACATTAATAATAGGTATAAGAATTATTCTTTTCATTTTGATTTTCCTATAAATATAAAATTTCTATAATGAAATGGTTACTTTAAAAACACAAATATTAAATTGAAAATTCAAAACAGGACCACTTCAACCATAGCATTTTCCCACTGTATTTCACAAATATCTTTGATCTTAGAATACCATGCAACTATTCATTATGCATAGTCAACAATGTATACAGCCTATAATTTTAGTACATTCAAAATTTGCAAAGCAATTTAAGAATTACAAATTTATGAAGTTTATAGGAAACCAAGCTGAAAATGTAAATCCAGTGGCGTATAACACAAAGCAGATACAATTAAATACAAAAATTCAAGTTTCTAATCCTTGGCATCTTGGATGATAATGTATTTTTCATTTTAAAATCACGTTATTATTTAGATTATCTGTCCTATATGGCACATAATTTACCAAATGTTCCTAAAAAACAAATGCCATGTAATGTTGCACAGATAAAGAACTTATGGAAAAATTACTATATTCTATGTTCAAGTTTTGAAGGGTCACTATAGACATTGGTAAAGATTCTAATCAATGTGACAAGAAAGAAAAGCATTAATCAACTATGTTTTTATTTTATTCAGCATTTACTAGAAATACTTGATTTATGAATAGATGTTTTACATAAAGCCTTCATGATTTTTACAAAAATAATATATCAACAAATACATTGGACAAAAAGTAAAGACAAAACAAAAGTGCCTGTAATTTTGCATTTGACTAAAAGGTAATAATCAGAGGATGTCAAAATTTAAATATAAAATTTCTTTACTCATATATCACCTCTTGTCTTTTCAATTTAGAACAGGATGTTTTAAAAAGTAGTCACTAAATTAACTTTTCCTAATATTTTAAAACCTTTTAGCAGGCCCACTGTGGAGGAAGACACCATGGTATTCATAAAGCTATCTTTGTGAAATTAATTTTATACTTTATGTCTACTTCAATGTTCTATAAAATTATTGCAGTTTTGAAAAGTGCCTCTGATGTTTTAAATAAATCACACATGAACAACAACTTCATGCCCTAAAGTTATTCCTATTTTAATGAATCCTAAATATTAAAATAATTAAACATCCTCCATTCATAGTCACTTATCCTAAGGCTATGAGGAAAAATTGAAGTGGGAATTAAATTTCTATGCTTTTTATAAGACAATACATTTCACAATTCCTCTAAGGAACTATTGATCTATTACTGGAAAAGCAGAGAATAAAACCTCTCAAACCCTCCAAACAAATATTCTAATGCAGATTTGTGTAGAACAAAACTCAAATATCCTTCATGCTACAACTAATAACTCTATGAAGGAAAAATATATAAAAACTGAAAGACAGGTATATTATGTCATTTATAAAATCTTTTCTCCATGAGTTTCTGCTATGAGACAGTTTGAAATGTTAATGATTTTGTATACCATTTTGAAGTTTTAATAAAATATTTCCCCAAACTATCCTAATTTTATGTTAGATAAAACAAAACTATTTCTGTGTAGTAAGTCTCTCTGCCCACCCCCCACAGGATTGGCCATGGCTGAGCATTTATTGAATATCAACTATATTTTAACCAAATGGCTCAATAAACCATGGAATCCAAGGTATCTGTTTGGTAATTTGAACAATGAAAACCATCATCTCACTGAAAAATTTATTACTCTTGAAAAGGATTCTATTTAAAACTTCAAAGAAATATCACATTAATCATACACAAGATCAATTATTCTGCCATACATAAATTATCTAGGAAAAGTTAATCCCCTTGTTATTACTCTTAGGCAAACAAAGGATTGGGGAATGTGGGAAGAGTAGCAATTAATATGATTTTTAAAATTTAAGTGACATAAAAAACTATATATTGCCCACTGGACTTGTAATAAAGTGAAATTTCAAATCCAGCTCAAGTAAGTAAAATTTGATACATTTATTATGAAAAATACTGATCCTCTATATGTATTTTTGACAAAATATTTAATCTTCCACGAAGAGGGAATGAAAGGAGCTATGAGTTTGAAAATCTTGCAATAAGTTTGGATGTTGCAAATGAAGACCATAGTACACAATCATTTTAAAGACATTTTATACTCTGGATATTAATCTCCTTTCAGAGGAGTTGCTGCCAAAGATTTTTTTTTCCCATTCCATAGGCTCTCTCTTCACCCTCTTAATCCTTTTTTTTACTGTGCAGAAGCTTTTTAATCTGATAGTATTAAACCTACTAATTCTTGGTTTTATTCTTGAGCTTTAGAGGTCTTGTTGAGGAAGTCAGTGCCTGCACCTAGGTGATGGAATGTTTTCATCTAATGTTGCCAATTTTCTGGTCTAATTCCTAAGTCTTTTATCCATTTGAGTTGACTTTTGTGCAAGGTGAAAGATAGGGATCTGATTTAACTCTTCTAAATTTAAATATTCAGTTTTCCCAGCATCATTTGTTAAAAATTCTGTTTTATATATAACATATATATTTTTGGCATCTTTGTCAGGCATCAGATTGCTATAACTAGGTGGGTTTGTTTTAGTGTCTTCTATTCTATTCCATTGATATTCATTTCTACTTTGATGCTCATACTATGTTGTTTTTGTAACTATAGCTATGTAATATAATTTGAGATTGGGTACTATGATGCTCTCTGCATTACTTTTTTTTTATTCAGAATTGCTTTGGCTATTCTGGAACTCTTATTATTCCAGATTAATTTAAGGAGTGTTATTTTTCTAGTTTTGTGATAAATGCATTAATATTTTGATACAGATTGTATGAAATCTATATATTCCTTTTGGTAATATGGCCATTTTTACAAATTAATTCTGCCTATCCAAGAATTTGGAAAGTATTTCATATTCTGAAGTTTTCTTCTTTTTCTTTCTTGAATGTATTATATTGTATTACTGTAGAGATCTTTCACTTCCTAGGTTGGATTAATTCCCAAGATTTTTTGTTTTTTAGAGGATATTTTGAAGGCGATATTTTCCCTCATTTCTCAGCTGAGTCACTATTGTATAGAGAAGCTATTGATTTATGAGTGTTGATCTTATATCCTGCTACTATTTCCAAACTCATTTATCAGCTCTAGAAGTTTTCTGGTGGAATTATTTGGGTCTTCTAGATGTAGTATCATGTCATCAGCAAGCTGTAATAGTTTGAATTCTTCTTTTTCTATTTTTTATCCCTTTAACTTTCTTCTCTTGCCTGGTTACATTGGCTAGAGTTTTGAGAACTAAATGGAATAGAAGTTTAAGGGTGGACATTCTTGTTTTGTTCCTGATTTTAGAGAAAAAAAAAGCTTTCAGGTTTTCTCCATTCAGTATCTTTTTTGGCTTTTGTTTGGTCATATATAACTTTTGTAATGTTGAGGCAAGTTCCTTCTATTCCTTGTTTCTCAAGCACTTTAAACAAGAATGGTTGCAATGTTTTATCAAAAGCTGTTTTTGCATCTATTGAGATGATCCTATGGTTCTTGATCTTAATTCTATTTATATGGTCAATTACATTTATTAATTTGCTTCCCTGAGATGAAACCCACTTGTTCATGGTGTATTATATTCTTAATATATTTTAAATATGGTTTACTGATATTTTATTAAGGATTTTTACAACTACATTCATCAAAGATGGTCTATGGTTTTCTTTCCTAGATATGTCTTTGTCTGGTTTTGGTATCAGGCTTATACTGACTTCATGGAATATATTTGAGAGTGTTCCTTCCCTTTAAATTTCATGGAATAATTTGAGAAAAACTTGCATTAGTTCTTCTTTAAAGTTGTGGTAGCACTAGTATGGCAATATGTAAATCAATGGATGTGTAACTGATGTGATTCTGCAATCTGTATATGGGGTAAAAATGGGAGTTCATAACCCACTTGAATCAAAGTGTGAAATATGATATGTGAAGAACTATGTAATGTTTTGAACAACCAACAATAAAAAAAAAAGTTGTGGTAGAACTCAGCTGAGAATCCATCTGATCATATTTTTTTTTTGGGGGGGGTGGTGTTAGGCATTTAAATATTTCAATTTTACTACCTGATATTTCTTTGTTTAGGTTTTCTATATCTACCTGTTTCAATTTGGGCAGGTCGTATGTGTCTAGACATCTGTTAATGTCTTCTAGATTTTTTAATTAATTGGAGTATAAATTTTAAAAATAGTTTCCAATAATCATTTGTATTTCAGAAGTATCTATGGTGGTATATCCTTTTTATTCTCTAATTTTGTTGTTTTGGATGTGCTCTCTCATTCTTTTGGCTAGTGCTAGGGGTTTATCAATCTTTGTTGCATTGATCCTGTGTATTATTTTCTTTTTAATCTCAATTTCATTAATTTTGGCTGTGATTTTAATTATGTCCTGCCTTCTACTGATTTAGGGATTGATTTGTTCTTTTTCTAAGGCCTTGAGGTGGAACCTAACCTTATTTATCTAGGATCTGTATTTTTTTATGTAGACATTTAATGCTGAGATATGTACCTGTCCTCTAATCTGACATCTTCCATCCCCCTGTTGTTGTTTCTTGAATTCTTTATATATTGTGGACATTAATTCCATATCAAAGGAGTAGTAATAAAGTCTCTATTCTGTAGGCTCTCTTTTCATGTTGTAGTTTTTTTTTTTTTTTTTGCTGTGAAGAAGTTTTTAAATCTGATGCCATACCACTTAATGCTCTTGACAAAACCTTAATATAAATATACCCTGTGATCCCTTAATTACATATGTTACTGAATATGTAAAAGAAATGTATACAAGTATTCATTATATGATGTCAGTTTTTAGAACAACACTATTTATAGTTAGCACCAAATGCAAACCTTGTAAATCATAATGTTTATCCACTGTAGAAGAGATAAAATAGATAAAGAATATTCACCCAACAGAGAACCATAAAACAGGAAAGAACACAGCACAGTTTGGCACAAAATAATATGACTGATATCACAAATATAATATTGATTTAATAAGACAGGAGTTTATGTTTTAGTAATTTATTTGCATGTTAGTTATAACACATGGTAAATGAGGACAATGGTCATATTTGAAAAGGTAATGATTGAAAAGGAATATGAGAGAGACTCTTACTGTTAATGTTGTTTCTTGATTTGATGCTAGATTACACAGCTCATTTTATGAACATGCAGAGTGTTGTGAATGTATGTTAAGCTCTCTGTTTTATATTATAATTCAATAAAGAGCTAAAGAATTGACTGTGTATGCATAGCAGATTCAACCTGCCAGTCACCAAGACAAACAATCGAAAGGAAAATACAAGTTAAAGTAGTTTTTAAATATTTGCTGATTTCAAAATTCTCTTCCCTTCAATTTTGATTGGACTTTTCTCTTTATGTCTCTAACATAAAACTTACTTTTCTCATTCTTAAAATTGAATAATAATTGCTGTAATAAGAACCTGAAAAATATATATGTTCCTCAATTCAGTATTTGTAGATTATAAAAATCATATCCCCTCACAGAAATTATTTTCTTTATGACTAAAAAAAGAGGCTTATAATCATTTAGGTGATCTGAAAATACAGAAAATAGGGGTGATTTTTAACATACCTACAATTAATTAAGCATCCTTGGATGACATCACAGACTTTCTTTGATGTGAGCTCCCTGGATATTCCCCAATCACATTTGCTTGCTTGATTCATTTTTGCCCTTTAGAATTTAATGAGAATTGGATTGAATTATCCTCTTATATGTAGCTAGCATCTTTGAATTCCTTCCTGGAGTTTTTCATGCCCACTCTGTTAATGCTTTAATTTTCCTGCATACCTTAATGTACTAGATATGGTGCTGTTCCCTCTTTTCAGCAAACCACAGACTGAACAAAGACTATATAGTGAGTTTTCCTGAAAATTGGGAATGAGAACCATCAGGTTTGATATTTCAATATGTTGGGGGAATGAATGGGAATATATTAAGTGATAATTAACAGTAGAGATAATAACTATTTGTCAGATATGTAAACCCTATGTATGGATAAATACCAATCATCAATACAATGACAGATAAAATACAATAGTCAATTATACTTTCAGATTTTTAAATATTTGATTTATTTTAATCCTTATATTTTATATTTTGATTAAATTTTACATTACTATTACTGGTGTACAATAATGATAGAAATGGAGAGAAGCCAGGTACACACCACAAAGAGATATTCTAGAGGACTTTATTGAAAGGAAAGGTTGTTTCTAAGGGAGAAAAGTAAGAAAATACCTAGCAATGAAACAAAAATAATTGCAAGGCTGAATTAAGAGGTTATGACCCCAAGGGACACAAAATGATCTTCCTAATTTAGTAGTACTATGTGAGATTTAGGATTTAAAATTCTACACATGGTCCTTAATGTTAATTTAAATTCTATTAGGTCCTTACTCAATTGAAATGATCATCTACTATAATGATAATTCAATTATAGCAAAAATCAAAATTGGAAAGGCTTGTCATATATTCTACCCAGATAAAGTAGTCTGAATATATTTTAAATTGAATGTGTCTTGAAATATACATAAATATATCTTATAGATGAATTTTGGGGGTGAGAAGATATAAATGAATTGAATTTTGCTAATCCATTATCCATTTTGCTTTTATATATGTTTACATACAAGTTAGATATTAAGAAATTTTACTTGTTTTAATAATCCTCAACTGTGCTAGGGAATGGGAAACATTTGGATGTGTGCTGCTAAGAAGAAAAATTCTATGAAAATAGAAATAGTGAAGAATTTAGGGTAAGAAGTTTAAAATCATCGTTTTGTAATAATTGTGCGTTCTCAAAATCAAATTTTTAAAATAACAAAAAGGTTCTGTAATCTGTAATTTAGCATGCTATGTCTATGGACACTTAACATCCTCAAATATTGAAGAAGTGATTTAAGTTTTTTTTTAAGTCTTTGGAGTGTTAGAGATGGTATATTGGAAGTTGAATCTCTTCTTCTTATATCCATATTAAATATTTGAATATACACTGACTCTGAAATAGAAAAAGAGTCAGCCTAGCATCCCCCAGCCTCAATTCATAAATTGTCGGTGGGAATGTAAACTTGGCCAAACCCTTTTGGAAAACCCTGTCAGGTGTTGTGGTACTGAGGCTGCTTACATTTGCTATCTTGTCTCATGAAAGGTAAATACCAGACTAATTTGTTTAAATCACTATATATAGAAGACTCTTTTTCATAGATTAGTCTGTATCCTAAATCATACAATAGTATCGATTGTAAATTGGTTGTAAATAAGAATGAATAATATTTTATATTACAGTGGAAATGAAAATATGCATGATATTTTAAGCTCATCTGCATTCTTTGGGCAATAACCTCAGCTCTTATTCTCCTCTAATATAAGTTGAAAGATTAATTTTTTAAAAATCTGAGAAAATATAAAGTATGAGACATTAATCTTGCCAAACTATCAGAGGAGAAACCAATTGGCTCAGTCTGAGAATGCAAGCCAATAATATATCAAAAATCTTAAATATTTTTATGATACTGGGCACCTTTCAGGTTAAGTACTTTAGGACTAGATCTGAATGTCTTAAATAGTATCATTATTAGGGCCAAAATTTGTTACAACAAGTGTCTTTTGTCTCCCTAGTCAGCAATAAATAGCTGTCTAGAATCTGCCTGACTTCCTAATTTATGCCAGATAATCATAGAAAATATATTAAAGACAGTCAACAATTTTAATCAGTAACTTCTTCATTAATTCAGTGAGAAGGCAGTTGAGGTATCTTACTCATGCCTGGAAGTAATTATATTGCATTAAGTCTGCTTCATTAATGATTCAATGAAATTAAGCATTGAATAAGTACCTAATAAATTTATATTAATACAGGACAAACTGCAGTGATTATCACAACCTTTTCTTTAAGCACTTTAAGCTACCATTTCCAGTATTTCCATGCATGCCCAATAGAAGATTTATGACCATTTCAAAAAATAGGATTGAGGTTTGTTTACATGCTACCATCATGTTGGGAAATATATCAAAACCTAGGTTGCTTTTTATGCACAGTAAGACTAAGTACAGAGAAATTACTGCCCATTTCAAATACTGCATTCTCACTTCCCTATTTGCCCATTTACTCTGAGCTGAGTTCCTATGGATAATTTTGCTCAGATGGAATGATGTTAAATGATATCTTTATATAATGTCTCTCTCTCTACATTTCTCACATTCAAATGCATTTGTGGAATCCAGCCATGCATATAAACAATGATTTTTCAAATCCCTATTTCCAAACAAGTCATTTTCTGGCTATTCCACAGCAGGAAATCCAACAGAAGTGTTATTATAATCATCTAATTAAATGATAACCAAAGCAAAGAAGAAAATTATTGTCCGCTGACAATAAAACACAAACACCAAAACAAACATAAACAAGTGAAAGAGAACAGCTGTGGAATATGTGTAAATACATTTATCTTTCTTTTTAAAAAAAAAGACTATAATTGTGAAGCACAGAGAATCTAACTTTGGAAATAATTGACCACTCCTTCTTGAAGTACTTTATTTTAGCTACCTGGACAGCAAACTGTCCCCATTTTCCTTCTTTCTCATTACTGCTCCCTCCCTTCTTCCGTCCTGTCTCTTTTTTTTTCTGGCTCTGAGTGTTTAGTATGTCTCAGACAAGGACTAATTTCTCAGGTCTTTCGCTTTTTCCTGTTTTGCTCCCTAGGCTTCAAATGTCATCAATCTACCTCTCTTTCAAATTAACATCTGCATTCAATGGTCATTCCCCAACTATATAGTTTGGTGTGGAGGTTACTTGAGAGATTAATAAATGGCCCAAATTTAACATTTTAAACTAAATGAAACAAATTATAAACTAAATCAGTTATTTTTTATCCCTCCTTTAACTGTTCCTCTCCTCTCTCTCCTAAATCAATAAATGGCACCTCCATCATGCCATTTTCTCAAGCCTAAAGCTTAAAGTCATTGTTTTCTCCATTAATTCTTCCATCCCAGGTTTGGATTTCATTCTGATTTCAAAACAAATCACTTAACAGAGTCTGAATTTCATTTTTAAAATATCATACTGGTTGTCTAACATAGGGTTATAGATCAAAATAAAATCCAAATGAGGTCTTATACAATATGGAAGTGGCCTGATTCTGCCAAATTTCCAACCACACTCTGCTTATTCAATATGCTGTGCAGAACTTTCATTTCTGTTTCTAAAATATCAGGTTCATTTCTGACTCATGCCATTAATAATTGGTTCTCTTGTTAATAAAAAGTTCTTTCCCAAAATTTTTGAGTGGTAATTACTTTTATTCATAAAATCTCTTTAACTTATATTTCTTCAGAGACTGACCAATTTCACAGAAAGAATCTATCTAACAAGACCCTCCAGGGCTGTGTGGCTGTGTCTCAGTGGTAGCGCATTTGCCTGGCATGTGTGAAGTACTGGGTTTGATTCTCAACACCACATATAAATAAATAAAATAAAGGCCTATCAACAACTTTATATATATATATATATATATATATATATATATATATATATATATATATATATGAAGACCTTCCAATTGCGATCATGTTATGCTAGCTCCCACACCCAACTTTGTTTCCCCAATACTTATAACACATATGCATCACATATATAAATATAATATTTATTGATATCACATAATAATATTTTATTGGATTATTTGTTGTCTGTTTCCCACTACAATTTAGGTTCCACAGAAACAGAAACATTTCTTTATCCACCACTCTTCCCAAAGTTTATAACAAATTAATAATGGCCATAAAATATCTTTTTAAAAAATAGAGTTGTCTTCATTTTTAAGATTTTAGAAAAACTTTGGTACATAAGATTAGTTGAAAATTTGTCTTAAGATACAATTTCATCATTTATTCAGTTATAATTATATTTTCTGATTTTTAAGAACGTAATTCAAACACATCAGATGCCAACATGAAAGTATTGACAAGAGCCATTTATATAGTCCTCCTCATTTAATTACCTGTTTTCTTTCACCAAAGGTAACAATCCATTTTAAATATACTCTAAGTGAGGGTTAATTTTCTTAAATTTACAGTGTCAGGCTTCTAGTAAGTGAGATTTTTTGACTGTGGCAATGTTTTAAATCTACCCCCAAATGCCTCATAAAATCCCAACAGAATTCAGTTATCTGAAGAAAGAATGGGGAAACATCTTCTAAAAATGGATGGCATGTGACTCTACATCTTGTACAACCAGAGAAATGAAAAGTTTTGTTCCATTTGTGTACAATGAATTGAAATGCATTCTGCTAACATGTATAGCTAACTATATAACAAATAAAAAGAAGAAGAAAAAAGTAGATGGCAATTTATTCCAAGAGTGTTAAGTTAGGGGTTCTTAGACAAAATAAATCTAAAAATCAGAATCCACATAAGAATAAAAGCTGAAAATATGGTGTTCATGGGAGAAAAGAATAGTTCTGATAATCTAAAAGTCCAGGTTGAGAGAAAACAACCACAACTACACTAAAAGAACAGACTTGATTGGAGTTTGAACAGTAAAATGGGGGTTGGGGGTGCTCACTAAGGGCTTGCATGCCAGGCATATTTTTGAAAGAAAGATTATGATATATAAATAAATTCAATGGTAAACTTGCAAAGGAGATGAAGTTTCAATTATTTGATTGTAGAGGACAGAAAAGATGACAGATCAGAAGATTATAGATCTGAAGAAATGGCAATTTTAGACTAGCCACATTCTAATATGTTATGTCAAGAGATTAATACTTTCAGCAATTAGTTTTAGGACTAATATTTATCTCAAAATATTTGTCTTATATGGTGTGAAATAGGAGTCAAGATTATTTTTTTTCTGAATCATTACCCAGTTTTTTGAGCAACATTTGTTGAGAATATGTTCATTGCCTCCATTGTATTACTGTATCAACTTTGTTAAAAATTAAATAACCTGTAATTGTCAATATATTTCTAAACAAG